>NC_137543.1:160688720-161888720 GCF_963082525.1 Nesoenas mayeri
GAGGACGTCCACTGTGGAGACTCCCTGGAAATTAATGAGTGGCACTGAGATTTCCTTGCTGTGAAACTCATCCTGCCGGAGACTGTCTCAGCAAAGGCTTGATCTCTACAGCCTTGATGAAGACAGTCCTTGCAGGGAGGAAAGCAGGTGTCAGAGGACGTATAAATGTCATTGCGCATACTCCTTGAGGTGAAACAGGTTCCACCCGGCTTGCACTAAAGAGTTAAAAAGCAACCATCTCCCTTGCAGAGGGCATTTTGCAGCACATGGTTCATAAATGTGGCATGCACTGGCAGCAGACAGAGGACAAGAGGCAGCCACTGTTGATATCTAACTCTTTATATGATGTTTGACTCTTGTCTGGGCCTGACTGGTTGCTCTGATATAGAGTCCTGTTTATCTGATCTGGGACACTTTAGACACAGCTCAGCAAAGCCGGAAGTAAGTCCTGGAACAGGGATTAGTCTGAATAGACATTTAGCTTTGAGCAGTTTCAATAGGATTTGAGTAACTGAAACTTAGAACAAGTCTACATTTTTCCCTGACTGTAGATAATTTCTTAAAATGAAGACTTAGCTGATTATAACCCTCAATTAAGAGATTCCTTGTTAGCTTTACATTGTTTAAAATTATTATTTTCTCACTCAAAAGCAAAATGGAAAACAGAATTTCATTTTGGAGTTGATTACGGTCTCACATTTTATACTCATCTTTGGTGTACAGGATAATAGAGAACCTTAGTTTGACCTAGGCGTAGATAAATGGATAAATCAGAACATCTTTAGATCTGCAAATTGCATCTCTGATGCTGTGTCCTGTGGTCTCCACCCATACTGCTGAAAAACTTTGATAAAAAGTGTGGAGACTTGCTGCAGTAAGTTTCCAGAGCTGCATGCATCATCGATCAGATATGCCTGGAACACGCACATAAACAAACAAAATTTGGTAAAGCTGCAGTTAAACGCAATGGGGATGACTCACTGCAGAGTGAGTGCAACCCACTCACCTCCCCAAACAGTGTGAGATGTGGCACAGCTGCCTTTGAATTCACCCGCAGAGAACTGGTGGCATTAAAGAGGGAAAAGATATCGCAATTTTTCAAGCCCAGCTGCCCTTGTCGATGGGTTGTTTTATGTGCAAAACATGCCCATCACCCCCAGTTTCTTCTGGAAAATGTAGAATCATTTTGGTTGGAAAAGACCCTCAAGATCATCGAGTCCAATCATTAACATAGAACTGTCATTAAACCATGTTCCTAATCTTGCCTGCTATGAATTCCTGAAAATCACAGGATCTCAGTGGGGTAAGCAGATGTATTTGTTTAAAAGAGTCAGTCTCCTGCCTTACTTGTGACCAAAAACTTGGGTATCTGAGAACAAAATTTCCCATAAGCATATCCACAAATACTTGATGATGTCCTCAATGTTTGCATTAGAAAATTTGTTCCTTTGACAACTGCATACATCCCAGTTTTCAGACTAATCTCCAACCTGGATGAACCAGTATGCAGATGCCACTCCCACCCTGCATGTAATTGTGGAGCATGAGTGATTGCTCTTCGCTATTTCTAGCTGAAGTATTTGTTTGCTGACCAAAGAGTGCATGACGTAGCATGCAACACAATATGAAAAACTGCTCTGCTATGAAGGGTTTACAATCCAAGAGGTGGACACAGAAAAGAAGACATTGTAGAAACACAGAGGAATGAGTGTAACTAGAGAGATAGGGCAGCATTTAGGGAGAAGATTGATCTTGTAGATGCCAAGGGTTATATTTTTTGTTGAGGTAAACAAATAAGACTTTGTTCAACCTTAGTGAATCTCACTGGGCTTATGCCAAGCCTTTAATACATGGGGAGCCAGTCCAAGACATGCCAATGTAGCACCTTGGAGGCAAAATCCAGTGCCCAACTCTTCTACCCTTTAGAAAAGCCAGTCACCTCTCTCTGAAATCCCCTTCAAAGTCACCAGGTAGCACAGAAGACATCAGCACAGAGACTGCATGTCAGGAAAGCTTAATAAATTCAATGTAATTACCTTAAAAAAACTGGAGCCTGGTGTTTCACTTGCCTCAACATATATTATGTCATCTTTTTGGGTAATGTTTAGCTCTCCATGGGAAGTATATGTTGTATAAGCCTGATGTTTTCTAGATGGCTACAGCAGCTGCCACAGTTTAAAAACCGTTTTTTTCCCCTGAAAAAGCCAGTGTTAAACCTCCTAGAAGGTGATTGCAATTCACAGGCTCCAAAGTAATGCCATACACTTTAACTCCTTTGCTGTCATTCATCTCTTGACAGAGAAAATGAGAATGGGGCCTCTCTGGGGAAATGATTGCTTCTGTAACATCATTATGTCGTTGGCATTTATGCTGTCAAAAAATGACAGGAACTGCGGAAAATCCGTTGTTGTCAATCCAGTTCAATCTAACATGATTTAGTCTGCAAATACCCCTAGATTAGAAGAGGGTTTCCCTGTTTTGTACAGTCAGCCTGGCAAGTTTTGGGCATGAAACTATTTTTTGCTTATGAGGAAAGAAGTGTTGTCTGGGAAAAAAAGAAAACAAAAACAAAACAAAAAAGGTCTGAAAATTATATTTATGTCAGACAATTTTTTTGCTGACAGCATTAATTCAAGAGAATGAACTGTCATTTCTTGTTTCCCCCAGAAACTGTTCTATTTTTTGTATGCATTGAAGGGACATAGAACATACACTTCTCTCTATTAGCAGATGAAATGCTTTGCTAACAATAGTAAGGATGCGTAATTTTCTTGCATAAGTGTATCCTGGAGGCAGTAGATATATAAGAATTGCATCAGATGAGGGAATCAAGCAAGCAGTGTAAATGCTTGACCATGATAATTAGCAGTTCAACCAAGAGACCTGAACTGTAGCAGTGAGTCTTTAAGACCTGATTCATGTTAGGAAAGGATGGAGGAAGAGCAACCAACCTTAACACCTAGTTGGACCATTCCTCTCCAAGAGATTCTAATTCTGAGTGAAAAGGGATAAGCAGAGCTGTTCTCATTTCTTTGCTGCAAGGATTTCAAATAGCAGGTTTGTGTTGGAAACAAAGGATGTCCCAGCTTAAAAAAAAAAAAAAATAAAATAAATAAAATTAAAAAAAATAAAGAAGAAAAACCAATAGTCTTAAAAGAGTGTTGATTGCCTGTTTTAAAAAAATACAGGGTCCTATAGAAGTTCATTCTTCATTGTTATGAGAGTGGCAGTGGTTTATTTGGGGTGTGAGCTCATGGGAGTCCTCCTAGCAGGCAGATACCTTCCCATTAACTACTCAGAGAGTCTCTGATGCATTTTTTTTCTTTGGAAGCACCCAGATTTCTGAGATGTGTGGTAGAGAGTCAACAAGTTTCAGACTCAGGTGGTTTCCTACTGAGATAAACAAACAAACAAACAAACCCACACAACTTCAGTTTGGGGTTGGAAGGGGTGAACTACATAACTGGCCAGCTAAACACACTGATCTTGTGCAAGCTATTGACTTGAATACAGCTGACAAGACCAAGGCTTTTGTTTGCTGAAATGAAAGAGCTCTTTGCATGCAAAAGAGAGGAATGAAGGCAGGCTGAGTTTGCTGTTCATTTTAGAAGAGGAGTGGAAAATGAAAAGGAGAGGGAGAGGGAGAGGGAGAGGGAGAGGCAGAGGGAGAGGGAGAGGGAGAGGGAGAGGGAAGGGAAGGGAAGGGAAGGGAAGGGAAGGGAAGGGAAGGGAAGGGAAGGAAAGGAAAGGAAAGGAAAGGAAAGGAAAGGAAAGGAAAGGAAAGGAAAGGAAAGGAAAGGAAAGGAAAGGAAAGGAAAGGAAAGGTAAAAGAATCGCAGGAGTTCTTCTGACAGATAAATCCCAATGGGTCCTGGTGTATTCTGAGTGTTCTGGACATCAGCTGGACCTTTCCTTGAGCTGGAACCGGACTTAGAAACAACAAAAAAAAAAGTAACTTGGTGCAACAGATATAAAAAAATAAGGTATTGCTCTGCAGTGTGGCCAAAAATGCTCTGGTGGGCACTTATTTCCATGTTGCACCTCCTTCCCAGGGTCTGGGTACCCATAAATCAGAGTCCACTAACCCCCAGGGCTCCGCCAGACCCCTTCAGGCTCCAGCACTCACAGTGCACAAAACAGCTGGATGGACCACGTATATCTTCATTAGTAGCATGAAGGTAATAAATAATGCTGACTTCTGAAATGTTCTCTTTTTCCACTTTAACTCTTGCTGAGACGAATGTGGCTGTTCAGGCTTCTCAAAAGTGGTTTCAGGCTCTCAGTAAACTCAGACACATCCAGTCTCGGAGGTTTAGGAGATTTTATCCACAAATGGTAAATGAAAGCTGGGATCTGGGAGAACCAGGCCAAGCAGACAGCTTGGGAAGAGCCATCAATTCACTATGTGTTGCACCTGTCATTTTACACAGTGATTTACATTTATTTACAACACAAAACAGCATTTATCACAGAAATCCATTACAGTGTAGAAAAGCCTGTTTTCAGCCCATAAGGTTTTCAATACAGTTCATTGTATTAGCCACAGAGGTTTTCATCGTCCAGTCGGAAACTCTTTGGGGTTTAATCTATAGACACCAGCAGCAAATACTCTCTGTACAGAGCAGCTTCATGATGCATTTGACCAAATCGTGCAAAATGTTCCATTTCCTGCCTCCTCCACAAAAAAAAATAATCAGCTGTGTCACATCCTCTGATGCTAAGGTGGAGCCTTTATCTCAGTCTTTAGAGCGCTGTGGTGTAGCCCAAGCTTTTATCTCGTGTAATCTGTGGTGTCGATCAAGAAGTTGGGTGCCCTGCTTCATGTGGCTTCTGCTGCCAGCAGAAGCAAAGTGCTTCTTCCTGCTAGCCACGACCTGGGCGGGAGGAAAATTACCTCCCCTAGACACAGTTTATCTTAAGAAATATGGTTGTACCGTTGCTAGGTGTTCTGATTCTCAGTTTTTTCCACATGTAACACTGCAATTACTGCCTCTTCCCTCTTCTTCTGCTCTGCAAAGCTCTAAGGAGAAAGTAGTGGGGGAGAGGTAGCACCCTGTTTCCTCTGTGTCCTTAGCACGTCACGTACCCTGGAGCAGATTTACCGTGTTCCCACTGAAAAAAGCACTGTTTTAATAATGCATGGTTTTCTACTCACCTTAATTCATTCTATTTTCAGCCGGCTGCCATCTTGAGTTCAGAGAAAGTTCTTGCTTGTTTGTTTGCATAAGTTTTGTTTGTTTGTTCTTCTTGAGCCCAAAGAGTTTCTATTTTTCTGCCCAAATATAAATAAGGGGGTTTTTTAGTATTTTTTTTAAAAAAATGGTTTTATTCAAGTATTTCACGAGTGAATGGTCCCCTGTGGATATGTAATAGTATTTGCAAAGCTTATTTTTCTGCTCCCAGTGGCATTGATTGTGTGAAAATAAATGTTGAGTACTATGAAGCAATTAATTCTTAACCCTTCTGGGAGTTTGGTAGGTAATTATTACTATCTTTAGCTTACAGAGTGAGGTGAGCAGCAGGAGTTGGATAATCTGCCCTTTCCCCAGAGACCAAGGACAAGATTGTAGTCTGCTTGTACCAAGTAGATCCTTTTAATTGAAATATCCCACTCGTTCTCTTCAGATGTTTCACGTTATGCTCTGACATATCCACCTCTGCTGTTCTCATAGCTTTATGATGCTGTCATAGAATCACAGAATGTCCTGAGTTGGAAGGGACCCTGAAGTCCAACTCCTGTCCCTGCACAGGACACCCCACAGTTCACTCCAGGTGTCTGAGGACGTTGTCCAGTCTCTTCTTTAACACTGTCAGGTTGGGGCCGTGACACCTCCCTGGGGAGCCTGTTCAGTGTCCAGCACCCTCTGGGTGAAGAACCTTTTCCTCATGTCCAATCTAAACCTCCCTTGGTGCATCTTCCTGTCATCAGACAGGTGAAGATTTTGAGGAGAAATCTCCACTGGGTAACTGTTGGGCATAGTTGGGGCCAGAAAGGGAAGAAGGTCTGAACTTCTAGCACTACTGGATGGCAGTTAGCTTGCTTTCGGTTTCTCTATGGCCACACTAACATCTTCACACAAGGCTACACCACTTAACTGTGCTGCTGTGAGAGTTGGATAGCTAGCTCTGAACTCTCTGTGTTCCACTGAACAGCAGAGACATAGCTAGGAGATGAACAGGGACCACCAAGAGCTGCTCCTCTGACTCTCAAAATAATCAAGTCACTAAACTCCTTGATCTGATTAATGTCTCTTGAGGCTCCATTGACTTGAGGCTCCATTCACCTCCTAGATATAAAACCAAGCAGATAGAATCATAGAATAATTTTGGTTGGAAGAGAGCCTCAAGATCATCGAGTCCAACCGTTAAGCTAACTCTGGCACTAAGCCAGGGGTGGAGCTCATCATTCATTGCAAGAGGTAAGGTGTCTTCCAATGCTCTCATGACTCTTGTTTTAACCATTTACAACACCATAGCAGTGCTCTGGATGGTTGGCCTCACAGCTAGGTATAATGTTTCTGCTCCAAGGGCAGCAGTCTTCTGAAGGTTCATCTTTAAGGAACTTTTGCAGGTGACTTCTGCTTACAGAGCAATGTGTTCATATTTGGAGACAACTTGAAGCAGATCATAAGTGGAGGAAAGATGCTTTACAGAGGAGATACTGAGACTTAGGATCACAATTAAGGTAGGAGAATGGAGAGCTCACACTCTCAAAACACATAGCTTTTTTCTGGTGGTGGATCTCAGGCATAGCAGATGAGGTTTTCTAGATTTGTGCATAAACTAGATGTAGTATGATTATTAGATTTCTCTGTCTTAATCAAGCCTTTTAATTTTTCTCTTGTCACTTTCCTTAATGGTCTTACTTACTGAGATCCTAAGGGTTATCTCCTTTGCTCTACTAGCAAAAACAGTTAATAAATCACAGTGACATGTTGAAGACTTTAATAAACATTTATACAACAGACTAGAGGACTTAGCTACACAAAGCTCATAACTTTTAAAAGGACAGTACCCTGTTTGTATATTCTTCAGCCAGAAAAAAACAACAAAAAGCCAGGAAACAGTGTTGTAACCTACAACCTAGCACACTGACAGGGTTGCCTCATGGAGAGCAAGTCCACCTTCTATATCTTGTATTTTAATAATAGCATAAGCTTGACAGGGTAAAACACTGTTTTCAACATTAGTACAGAACAGTATGATCCTGACCCACAACTAGAGGCTGCAGGTGCTAAAAAAATACAGATATCAAAATCAATAATAATTGTTAATAAATGCATAGTGCAATACTGTTTGAGTAAAAGGTGAGTATGATCTATATGTAGAGGAATAGACCTCCATACGGTAGAAAGAAAAACAAAACCGAAAACAACCAAACCAAACAATTAAAAAAATAAAATCCCATGGATATGATATGAATATGATATGATAAGATATGATATTATGATATGATTGATATGATATGATACGTACGGCAGATTTACAGCAGCTGAAAATCTGACCCTTCTCAAAGTTTCTGGTCTTGTGGAACCATTAGATCAAATGTGTTTTTCATATATTGAGACTCATTCACTCACTGGAGCAACTGGTTAGTGTTTCAGCTGTTTTAGCTTCTCTGGTTTTGTTAGTTATATGTAAATTATGAAAGAGGTTCACAATATATATTTTATGCACTGTTCATAAAGCTGACAACTGCATACAAATACACTATACATCCCATTTCAGCTTTAGCACCTTGTTTATCTTCACTTTTGGAAGCTTTTTCACGATAACATAATATCTCCCTGTACACACATGAAATATTTTTTATTGAAGTGCCATGACCTTGACTCTTAACTCTTTTCACTGGGCTTGGCACAGAGTAATCCAAATTGTGAATGGTGGGGATAGACATAAATCAGGTTTGAATGGGTGTTTGAAGCCCCAGCCACACTGAGTGAAACCTCATCAGTTGTTTACATCTGCCAAAGAGAATCATTCGACAAAGATGTTTTAGGGATAGAATAGAATAGTTTGGGTTAGAAGGGATCTTCAAAGGTCATATAGGCTGACTTCAAGTGTTGAGTGCAGATGTCTACCTACAAACACCTACATTTTGTTCTTGCCATAAGAAATCCCTTTACAGTCAGTAGAAATGTAGTCAATGTAGCCAACAGAGTCCAGGGCACAAGCCACTTCATCCCAAAGGATGCACAATAGATGAGACAGAATGTGCTCAGGTGGCAATATTTAAATTCTAAATATTCATAATTAAATAAATTGCTTAGAAGAGATTGATAAAGTCCATACTTGTGCACCCCTCAGGTCACTATATTTCATTCAGCTGCCCTGACCTGAGCCCACCTTCTTTGAAAGGCATCCAGTCATTATACAAAAACACTGAGAGATGGAGAACACCAAAGTGAGTGCAGTTTGCTAGGATAATTAATAATTTCCATTAATTTGAGGGGATTCTTCTTTCAAATTTTCCTGCTTTCAACTAACAGCCTTATACTATCATCTTTCTCTTTTTTTGTACTGAAGTGTTCTTTAGTACCCATCATCTTCTCAAGGGGCTGCTTAAATTCAAATAACACAGCTGCCAAATTTCATTAATAAATTGGAGAATGAAATATTTCACATTCTCCATTCCTAGTGTTGCTCTGTGGGCTGGATTTTGCCCTGAATTAAGAAAGATATTAAAGTCTCAGAGAGTAACTTCAGCTAAGTGTCCCAGCAAGTTTAGGGACAAGATGTCCTTCTGGATCTGGTCAGCCTCTCATATCTGTGAACACCTGTACTTCTTTGCAGAAACAGATGCACAGAGCAACAGAACTTAATTTTGAAAATTAAAAGGCCATTAAATTCAAATATTTATTATGACATTGAAGTAGGAGACTGCACTGGATAAATATTTGGAGTAAACTGAAAGATCACTCTGTATAGTAGTGGAATGATGTTGGTTAAACTAGCTCAAGTCCTGGTCCAATGTATTACTAATAAATCAGGGGAGACCTACCAAAATAAATCCCAGGGGAGAGCTGGAATAAAAAAACACCTTACTTCCACCAAATCTGAAAGGCTTCCTCTACTAAATGATAAATAAGGAGACTTAATACACAAGAAAACACCAATTTTTTTATGCTACATTTTGCAAATAATGAAGTCCTGTAGGTAGATATAATTGTGTTTGCAAAACAACAGGGTGAATGTTTTCTTTTCTCTAATCCCAATGCAAATAATACACAGAAATGTATTTCACAGTTTGTTTATGAAATGTGAGGCTATTATTTTATTCAAATAAAGTCACAAAGTGGAAAGCAGAACAGATGCAACTGTGTTGGGTTTGGAGAGAAAAGTAAATGGGGAACATAACCCCAAGGGCACAAAACAGCAAATCCAGCCTTCAGCGAACTGCTGCATGAATCAGCTCTCAAATATTGTCCTTCTAGACACTACCCTTAATAACCTTTTTATTTCTGATTGTCAGGGGCAGAGAGGGAAAAAATCTTAGCCAGGAAACACTCCAGTTGCTTTTATTTACCACTACTATGAGTCTGCACCAAAATTTCTATAATTGTGTGATATTTTCCCAAGCAATACTGGGAAAGATAAAGCATTTTATGATGGATGCCTCATCCCAGATGTTACCCTCTTTCCCTGAAAATAAGACCTACCCTGAAAATAAGCCCTAGCATGATTTTTCAGAATTTTTAAGACTGCTCGAAATATAATCTCTACTCCAAAAACAAGCACTAGTTAGTTCATTAAAAACATCAATTTAAATAGTGTCCATGCAGCTATACATGTAAAAAAAAAAAAAAAGTAAAGTTAATTTGCAACAGAATGTATTTGAATAAATGTTGATTTTTATTCATGAATATCAGTAAATGTAGATCGTTGTACATGGAGAAAGGAGATAGAGTCATAAGAAATTCATTATGGAATTCAGGGTTTGGAGAGTTATGATGATGTTCCAGAATGTGATTACATGACCATATTTGAATAAATGTTGACTTTTTTGTTCAAGATTAAATGTAGATTATTGTTCATGGAAAAATAAGATCTCCTGAAAATAAGCCCTGATGCATCTTTTGGAGCAAAAATTAATATAAGATCCTGTCTTATTTTGGGGGAAACAGGGTAATTACCTCTAAGGAAGAGGGTTTAACAGCATGAGGTAAGGCAGACACAAAGATGCACCAGCACAAGACAGTGATGACTGAACTGACTGTGCTGCTGTTGATGTGAAGAGGAATTAGATCAAGATTTTCTTGAATTGCTCTTGACAGAGATGATAAAAAATGCCTTCTAGTCTTCTACATCGATCTTCAAGCAAAGAACTTGTTCAACACCAAGGAGCTAGTACTCTCCCAACCTCACATCACTGTCCTGAAGACTCATAAAACCTTTCGCAGACATATGTCAAATGGACAAGTCTTATGAAAAATGGTTGAGGGACATGGGGGGTTCCGACTGGAGAACAGGGAGCTGATGGGAGACCATATTGTTGTCTACAGCTACCTGGAAGGAGGCTGGAGCATGGAGGGGGTTGGTCTCCTCTCCCAAGTAGCAAGTGATAGAACAAGAAGAAATGGCCTCAAGTCACACCAGGGGAGGTTTAGATTGGATATTAGGAAAAAGTTCTCCATGGAAAGGCCTGTCGAGCATTGGAACAGGCTGCCCAGGGCAGTGGTGGAGTCACCATCCCTGGAGGGGTTTAAAGGGCATTTAGACGAGGTTCTTAGGGCCATGGTTTAGTGCTAAAGTTGGGTTGTGGTTGGACTCAATGATCCTGAGAGTCTCTTCCAACCAAAATGATTCTATGATTCTATCAAACACCATGGGGTGAGTATCAAGCTCCTAGTGGCACAGTACATGGAAGCTGAAATTCAGAATAGTTTAGTGGAAAGTGGAGCAAATCAGTAAACCCCCCATGACACATCCCATTGATTTAAGCCAAGATAGGCTCAAACCTGAAATGTCCTTCAGGGGAAATGCATCTTGATATTATAATACATCAGTAAGTCTGCTTAATACTTAGAAATACTCCTATCCCCACACACCTAAAGCAAAAAATCAAGGTTTAAACCATGATCATATCTATCCCACAGAGCACCAATGTTTTGAAACCTTCTGACTCCTGTCCTTGTCCCAGAGAGGATACACAGGGATGAGAACAGGCACAGTAAAGGACTTTTCCTGTAAAATCATTGTCATGAGACAAAAAACCTTCACTCTCTGCAAAGAAACTAAAAAGCAACATCTGCCAATACCTTCACCTCTCTCCCTCCAGGAAATTTTCTTTAACAGGCTACTTGAAAGTGCTCAGGCTGCATGAATAAATGAAAAAAAAGCAAACATAAAGCACTATTATTAGCTATGAGAGGCAGTGACCAGCTAATCGGCCATTCTCCTGTCATTTTACAATCCAAACTGAGCTTTATATAGCCTTGTTGCCAGTTCGAATCGTTGTACCACTAATTGACGTAATTAACATTTTGTCTCTCTTTACACTGGCAATTATAAGCCACCATCAGGCCTACGATGAGAAACAAGAGATAGGACTGGGTTTTTTTTCATATCAAACGTAAAAGAGAAGGGGATAAAAAGGTCCTTCAGATACTCACAAAAGCACAGGTCTTTCCATACATGGTAAAAGGGGGAAAAATGATACTAAACTGTTTTTTCTCACTCTTTGCACATTATCTTTAAAAAGTGAATGGTTTAGTCGTTTGTTAACAAAAGCCAGGGATCAAATGTAACTTTAGGAATTTAACCCATTAAGCCGTTTCCCTAAAAATAACACGCTTTCCTGATAGCGCCAGTAAATTGGAATTAGGGAGCTCCCTCCAGGACTTCCCAAATACAGTGATTTTGTTTTCTCTCCTCAGCAGGTGCTTTAAAAGACAACAAATCTGTCCCTTTGTTTGAGCTTGAAAATCTGTCAGGACTGGGGAGAAAAGAACAGCAAGGACAATTTTTTCTTATTGTTGCCTTTATTTATGGGGGTTATTTCGGTTTTCGCACTGAAGCAAGCTTATACTTGTGGTTTCTCTTGAATTTAAAAGAGCATTGCCCTTGATATGAAATGAAATATGAAATAAAATGTTCCACATCGTGCTGGAGAGGTGAGGGATTTCCACATTTGCATCAAAAGCGCAGGTCTTGAGTTGTTCTTCCAAAACGCGAAATCCAGAAATGTCACATCACTGACCTACACCTGGGAAATTTTCTCTCTTTTTCTGGGGAGAAGGACAGAGAGAGGACATAAAGATTCTCTGAATTGGACTGGGATTTGCACACTTTGGTCTACTTAACCCCTTCTGAGCAAGGAGCTATTTCAGAGGATGCCAAATGCCCCAATCAACCATTCGTCTCCTTTCCCAGCACAATTTAATCCTCTTGCAGAGCTCATGGCAATGTCTGGGCCACCCCCTGTGCCCCCAACTACTTCCACTTCTAACAGGGCATTTCCCATCACCCTCCTCATTGTCTCTCAGGGCTGAACCCAGCAGGGAGCCCCAGGAGAGGAGAGGAGAGGAGAGGAGAGGAGAGGAGAGGAGAGGAGAGGAGAGGAGAGGAGAGGAGAGGAGAGGAGAGGAGAAGAGAGGAGAGGAGAGGAGAGGAGAGGAGAGGAGAGGAGAGGAGAGGAGAGGAGAGGAGAGGAGAGGAGAGGAGAGGAGAGGAGAGGAGAGGAGAGGAGAGGAGAGGATAACAAAGGGGAAATGGGGAAGCAGAAAAGGGAGTGAAGGGTGAAAAGGTGTAAAAAGTGGGAAAGGGGTGAAAATGGGGAAAAAGAAGGAAATGAGAGGAAAAAAAAAAGGTAAAAAGGAGGGAAGAGACAGAAGGAGAAAAGAAAAAAAAAGAAAGATGGGGGGAAAGGAAAATAACAACAAAAAAGAGGGAGAAAAAAGGGAGAAGTAAATAGGAGAGAGTGGGAAAAGGGGAAAGAGAGAAAAGATGAAAGAAGGAAAGGAAAGGAAAGGAAAGGAAAGGAAAGGAAAGGAAAGGAAAGGAAAGGAAAGGAAAGGAAAGGAAAGGAAAGGAAAGGAAAGGAAAGGAAAGGAAAGGAAAGGAAAGGAAAGGAAAGGAAAGGAAAGGAAAGGAGAGAGAAAGAGGGAAAGAAAGAGAGAGAAAGAGGGAAAGAAAGAGAGAGAAAGAGAGAAAGAAAGAGAGCAAGAGAGCAAAGGAGGGAGGGAGGGAGGAAGGAAGGAAGGAACGATAGAAAAAAAAGGAATGAAAAATGAAAAGGGAAAAAAAGGGGGGAAGGAAAAGGGAAAGAAGAGAGAAAGGGGGGAAAGGAAAGGGGAAAATAGGGAAAAAGGGAGGAGAAAAAAAAACACAAAAAAAGGAGGAAGAGGCAAAAGAAGGAAAAATGAATAAGGGTTAAAATAAGAAAGGGTAGAAGGTATGGGCGGAGAAAATAGGGACAAAAAAAAAAAAAAAAAAAAAGAGAGAAGAAAGGGGAGAAGGAGCCGGACCGACGGGACACCCGGGGCAGCGCAGGCACCTGGGGCGGGGGGCGGGCGGGAGGCGGTGCCGGGCCCGCCCCGCGCAGGAGGCGGCCGGGGGCGGTGGCGGGGCCGGCCCGGCGGAGCGGAGCTAAGCGAGGGGCAGCGCGGAGCTGGTCGCCGGTGTCGCCTCCCTCCTCTTTAATCCCTCCCTGGATGCGCTCAGGCCGGGGCCGGGAGCGGAGCGCTGCGCTGGGCGCGGGAGCCGGCGGAGCGGGGTGTCCCCTGCGGCGGGGCGGGCGGAATGGAGTGCGGGGTGCTGGGCGTTGCGGTGCGGATGCTGCTGCTGCTGCTGGGCTGCCTCCTGTCCGCGGTGAGTGCTCCCGCTGGGGCTGAGCCCCGCTCCGCGCTACCGAGCCTTCCTCCGCGGGGGCGGCTCTGCCCCGCTGCTCCCGACGCGCGGGGTTCAGCGGTTTAGCTCCGGTTTAAGCCTCGGGCAAACTTTGGGTAACTTTGAAAGTGGTGTTGGTTTGAGGCAGGTGTATCTTTGTTAGGTTTCCTTTCCCCTCCCTGGTAACCTAGAAAACAGCAGTCAATTCTCTTTTTGTTCAAGGTATGCTTTTTCCCTTCGAGAATGAGAGCTAGAGGAATTTACTTAGTGTTTTCTTTCAGGGCTGGCTCTTGGTTTCGTTGTCATTCAGGTTTGCGAGGCTGGCTTTCAGTTTGCTTGGGGTTTCTGGGCGAGAGCTCGATCGTTTCGTGCAAAGCACAAGGGGCAAGGGGTATAAACTGGAACACAGGAGATTCCATTTAAATTTGAGAAGAAACTTCTTCCCGGTGAGGGTGGCAGAGCCTGGCCCAGGCTGCCCAGGGAGGTTGTGGAGTCTCCTTCTCTGCAGACATTCAAATCCACCTGGACACCTTCCTGTGTAACCTCATCTGGGTGTTCCTGCTCCATGGGGGGATTGCACTGGATGAGCTTTCCAGGTCCCTTCCAACCCCTGACATTCTGCGGTTCTGTGAAAACTGGGTATAACGGGCTGGAATTTCCCAGAGGCGACTCAGCGGCAGGGCAGGGGGCTCTGGGCTGGGACCTTCCACCCCATGAACAATGAGAAGTTCAGCAAAGTGCTGCTTTCTGACACTGAAACCTCACGTGGATGCACTGTTCGAGATGCTGGGAGCAAAGGATGTGCTTTCTGGCTGCTGTGTCCCCTTTCTGCTTAGAATTTCCATGCTTGCAGGTCCCTAATTGGGGCAGTGCTGTTGCCTCCCCCGACACAGATGGCTCGTAGCAAAGTGTAGAATTAGCAAACGGGGTTGTTTCTCCTGCCGCTGTGTGTGCACACACACGTGCATGCTAAAGCTAATTTTCTGTGCAGACTCAGGGTTCTGCACATTTCCCTGAAGCTTTGTGATTGTAGCTTGTTTCTTTACACCGTATGATTTCTTGTTGAGACCATTCATTTTGATTCAGCAGACTGGGATGGGAGACCGGGTGCTGGCTGTGGCTGAGCTTTCTTTCCTCTTAATCCTAATCTTCTCCCACACTTGTTTTCTCTCTTTGGAAGGTGAGGTTGCCTCACCAGCATCCTGTTGGGCTGGGTGAGGTTGCCCACAGTTGTGCCATTGGTTGCAAGTTGCTTCTGTTTGCTCTGCTTGGCTGGTCTACAGGGGTTCACGTGAAGCTGCTCTGATCCCCAGCAAACAGACCAACCGAGAGAGTGGAAGCTAACCTCGATTTGGCACCGCATCACCTATCTCTCCTTTCTCTCCCCTTGTCCCTTAAGGAATTAGACAAATGGACTCATTTAATTTTTCTTTGGCTGTCGCCATGAGCCACCCAGCCATCTGCATCACCAAAGATTTTGTTTGAGGAAGAAGAGGCTGGGAAAATGGATTGAAATATTAAAAAAGAAACAGACCAGACAATTAGTTCCTGGAATTAGACAGACTTTTCTTCAGGGAAGCTCCAAAATAGCTCATGTCCAGGGCTGGAGCTGGGCAAAAGAGAAGGGGGCAGTGTTCCCATCAGCTACTGGAGCTGCTCCAGCTGTTGCTTCCATTGAAGCCCATGGCAAACATCCCATTTCTTTAAATGTTGTTGGCATGAAGGAGTCCTTTGGGGCCATATCTAGGTTAAGTCACATACCCTACTGAAGTTCAACATGCACATGGTGACAGGATCAAACCCTTTTGATGGTGCTCTTGGGTTGATCGTTGCTATCAATGAGCACAAACCCCTGAAGCTCTGGGACAAGGGCACAGCTGAGGTGTAATCCTGCACCGCTTCCTTTTCAACCTTTTTGTTATTTTCTTGTTTCATAAACTGTCTCATTTCCTTGCCCTTGGTTTAGTGGAACTGTTGCAAGATGACTAATGCTGAAGAGACTCAATGCTAGAGAAAATCCCTGTTGTTTTTGTTTCTTAGTTTAAACCTGAGATTCGGTGCTCGTTTTAAAAGCAAAGGTAACTCTGCAATTCTAACAGCCTGGCTCTGGGACCTACAAAGGCTCTGCAGAGCTGGGTTTTTTTAATATTTTATTGTGATAATTTTTATTGGTATGGCCTTGGAAAAACTCTGAACGAAAGCAATTGGCTGATCGAGGAATTCAGTGCTGTAAAACTATTGCAGCCATGTAGTTTATAATTGCTGTTATAAACTTTCACCTCAGCCTCTCGTGATCTACAAATGTGAAAAAATAGGAAACTGGGCAAATCCCATTGTCCAGTTCTGGGCCCCTCAGTTCCAGCAGGACAGGGAACTGCTGGAGAGAGTCCAGCGCAGCCACCAAGATGCTGAAGGGAGTGGAGCATCTCCCGTGTGAGGAAAGGCTGAGGGAGCTGGGGCTCTGGAGCTGGACAAGAGGACACTGAGGGGTGACTCATTCATGGGGATCAATATGGAAAGGGGGAGTGTCAGGAGGATGGAGCCAGGCTCTTCTGGGTGACAACCAATGATAGGACAAGAGGTAATGGGTTCAAACTGGAACACAAGAGGTTCCACTTAAATTTGAGAAGAAACTTCTTCTCAGTGAGGGTGGCAGAGCCTGGCCCAGGCTGCCCAGGGAGGTTGTGGAGTCTCCTTCTCTGCAGACATTCCAACCCGCCTGGACACCTTCCTGTGTAACCTCATCTGGGTGTTCCTGCTCCATGGGGGGATTGCACTGGATGAGCTTTCCAGGTCCCTTCCAACCCCTGACATTCTGGGGTTCTGTGTGATTCTGTGATTTGCTGTAGACCATGCTCACCAGAGATTTGCCTCCTGCAACTGTTCAGCTTTTAATATTTTGGAAAAAAGTGCTTAAGTTTGGGGGAGGGGAGGACGGACATGGTGTAAATCCAGAATAATCCCTGTTACGTTCTAGGGGCTGGTTTAAATTTTAGGGGTGTATTTAAGGTAATCTGTCCTGGAGAGCTCTAAGTTGGACTGGTCTTTTTCTTTTTCAGTGTGTGTCTAGTAAATGAGAAGTGGATAATTGGAGCAGTTGGTGGATTCCACATTCCTTCAGACTGCAAGCTTGGTGAATTAAGCCAAATCTATCCAGCTGGTGTAATTTGTGCTTTTCTTGAGAGTTTTATTCTGCTCCAGCCATGAAGTAGACATGACAGAATGGAGTAAAATCTCAGATGTGGTATTTTAGCAGCCAGAGTGTGAATGCTAGAATCAGGACCATTGTGAAAAATCAATAAAATTTAAGCTCACAGGATAATCACTTCAGCTGTATCTGCATCTCTTTCATTCTGTCATTGACTGAGAAGTTAGACATACACATTTAAACCAAAATATTCAATATTTTTGGCAAAGAGGCAAGATACTCACTAGAATCCTTTAGCCAGATTCCCGCATCCAGCACAGAGATCCTTTAGCAGTGACAACACGTGTTTAACAAAGGCCTTGCCACAAAACCTCAGTGTATTACTGGGTGCATGACTTATTAAATTTATACATGTGTAAATGCATGACTGACTTTATTTAGAGCCATCCAGGAGAACCAGTTGCCCAACCCTGTATCTGGGTAGCTCAGAAACTCTCGTTGCCTCTCTATAAAGTTGAAAGTTTTCAGCAGTACGTGTATTTTAGGAGCTCTTATTTAGGGCATAAGAAGGCAAAAGAGTAAAACAGGCAAAATGCAGCATCTGAGGAAAAATACCCTACGTGGGATATCTAAGGCTCTTTCCAACAGTGTGTTACTCAAACATGTCAGCAGGGGATTCGCACCATAATTATCACACCATCCCCACAGCCAAGAGGTCGGTCTCCGTCAATAAAACTGTAGAACCCGACAGGAGGGAAATCATAATGTATCGTAACAAGAGATGAGGCCACCAGGGTGATTTTTAAAGAGAGGGAAAGTTACCAAATATTCAGCATCAGGAGGCAGATGGGACCATGGACAGGGAAAGCCACCTGGCTTGTGAATTTGGGTGTGTATGTGTCTGTCGTTTTATTTTCCCCCTTTTTACAGTGCTTTAAAAATACTCTGGTTCAAACTCCTTCCTGTTTTAATATCAGCAGTGCTGTGACAGCCAGAAGGCTGCACCAGATAAAAATGCAAAGTAGGATGTGCTGGGTCTTTTTTGCTAAGTCTGTCCAGAGCTGACTTGTGAGACTGCTGTTATATTTCTTTTTTTCATCGTTTCATAGTGGCATGACCTTGCTGAGTGGTATTTGTCTCTTCTCACTTGAGGTCAGGGTAGCTGGTGGATGCAAAGCAGGGAGGTGCTCTGCACATCGTGAAAATGGGCAACTGGGGCATGAGTAAGTGGTGGGAGCAGTGTCATGAATGGTGTTTCAGATCTCCCAAGGTACCAATTGCAAGACTGCATTGGAAATGGCAAACATAGAGTGTTTCTATTATTTTTCATGGAAAAAAAAAACAGAAGGATAGCTTTTTCCCTCTTTTTCCCTTTACTAGATGGTCTCCAGCAGAAACAACTGGAAAGACTGGTATCTCATGGAAATCCAGCTTTCACTTGCCACGTCATATGCTGACTTATGCTGAACATGAGCCAGCGTGTGCCCAGGTGGCCAGAAAGGCCACCAGCATCCTGGCTTGTGTCAGGAATAGCGTAGCCAGCAGGACTAGAGAAGCAATTGTGCCACTGTACTCGGAGCTGGTGAGGCCCCATCTTCAATCCTGGAGTCGATTTTGGACCCCTCATCACAAGAAAGACATTGAGGTGCTGAAGAGGGTGCAGAGGAGTTGACGAAGCTGGTGAGGGTCTGGAGCACAAGTGTGATGGGAGTGGCTGAGGGACAGGGTGGGTTCAGACTGGAGAACAGGAGTTGAGGGCAGACCTTCTGATCTCTGAGCTGCCTGAAGGGAGGTTGGAGCATGGAGGAGGTTGGTCTTTTCTCCCAAGGAACAAGTGATAGGACAAGAGGAAATGGCCTCAAGTTACACCAGGGGAGGTTTAGGTTGGACACTAGGAAAAAATTCTTCAAGGAAAGGGCTGTCGGGCACTGGAACAGGCTGCCCAGGGCAGTGGTGGAGTCACCATCCCTGGAAGGGTTGAAAAGATATTTAGACAAGGTTCTTAGGGACATAGGCTAGTGCTAGAGCTGGGTTATGGTTGGATTTGATGATCCTAAGGGTCTCTTCCAGCTGAAATGATTCTATCGTTCTATGACTTAGTCTGGTAGAACTGGGAAGTTACCTGGTATATGGACTAGCATGTAGACACAAATATTTATTGTAGATGGAGAAGAGATAGAAGAGGGGCAGGAAGGATAACTCCCTTTTCAGCATTGCGTCCCATTTATTGGCAGTCTCAGGAAGGGCACCAGACACTGTTGCGGGTCAATGAGGCCCAAGAGGAGATGATTTTTTTTAAGTCAGATCTGAGTGCACTTGGAGGAAATTTGTCACACTCTGCATGGCATTTCTGGCTCAAGTTCAGGAAAGAAGTCAAATTATCTGTGTGAAATAAAAACTGTTAAGTTTTAATGAAGAGCAGGTCTTTGCTTGGTTTAATGAGCACAGTAGGTTTTGTTCTGCCCTCAGACCAAGTTAGCACAAGTGTGGCGGTGTCATTTCACTGCTGCAAATGGCATCACTGCTGCATCATGCTGGCTCAGTGGAAATGGAAATGTGGTTTTCCAATGCCCGGGAATGGCTGTGTGATTATGTATAGCTTCATTCTCTGGTCTCATCAACTAGCTTTCTTCCATATTTGAAAGAAGAGGAAGATCTTTCATAAGAACCAGAATCTGGGAAATGCAACCAAGACAAACCCTCAGTAATGGGCCAAAACCAGAAACAAACTGGGTCAGAGATGCCTGGAGACACCAGAGCAGGAGTGGGCTGGAGTTCTGGCTGAGCAGGTGGGATGGAGAACATGGACAGACAGACAGGCAAGCAGGTCAGATTCATAGAATGATAGAATAGTTTTGGTTGGAAGGGACCTTCAAAGGTCATCTTGTCCAACTTCTGCCATGAGCAGGGACATCTTCACCAGCTCAGGTTGCTCAGAGCCCCATCCAGCCTGGCCTGGGATGTCTCCAGGGATGGTTCATCCACCACCTCTCTGCCCAACCTGGGCCAGGGTTTCACCACCCTCAGTGTCAAAAATTTCTTTCTCATGCCTGACTTGAATCTCCCCTCTTTTAGTTTAAAACTGTCACCCCTTGTCCCACCATAAGAGACCCTTGTAAACACTCTGTCCCCATCTTTCTTACAGGACCATTTTGAGTATGGAAAGGCCACAATAATCCCCTCATGAGACCTGTCTGTGCTGTGGCACTGGTTTGTCCTCCTGCCCCATGCAGCTGGGCAGAGTTTCCCTCAATCAGTGCCGAGCATTTACAGCTTCACTGCTCCCTCCCTTCCACGCTCTCAGATGTTTTCCAGAAGTCACGAGCTCTTACAGCCTTCATTTGGATGGGAACCCAGCCAAGAGGGGAGATGACTTTGCCTCTGAAAATGAGATACCAGAGGACTGTCGTGGAAGAAGAATCAGCCTCTCCATTTCGAGGTGTGAGAGGGGCAGGGACATGATTCCAGCCATTAGCCTGGACTTCATCCAGAGCTACCGCCATAGCAGGGAGGTCCTGGGGAAGGCTGTTCACCAGCTGAGCTGTCTTCTTGTCACCATTCCCTTTTGGAGCAGCTTACAGCTTGCTTGGCTTCATGCCTGACCACCAAGGATTTCTCTGGGATGATTCATTTGTCCGGGCATGAGCTTCACCTTTCACATTGCAAGACCCATAACACAGACAGAGTTCATTCATTAGTACTTAAAAAGTGCCTTGGGGAAGGCTTGAGAAGTTGGGCTCCCTAATTGCTGGATGCTCCTTGCATCGTTATACAGCCCTTTATTTATTGAATGGGGTGACACCACACTTCTTCAGAACTGGGTGTTTAGGCAACGTGAAGGCTTCTAGAGCTATAAATAAAAGTGCAAAGTTTCCTTCTTAATAAGGATGTTGTTAACAGAGTACCAAGACTTTCTGTCCTAAAACTTCAGCTTTATTAGAAGCAGCTACTGGCTATTAGCTCTGCTACAAATCACTTCTAAACTGCTTAACCTCATGCATAAACCCTAATGAGGGAAGAGCTATAATAGCGAGAGCACTTATGTTTAATAATTGCCAATCTGCACAAATACAAATAGCCAATGTGTACATGACTTGACCTGCTGGAAGCAAGCAGGTAAGGTTAAGAGGCTGAAGCAGGTGCAATATTTCTTTGCAGTTACGGTCCTTGCCTCCGATATTCTTTCCCCCACTCATCCATCAGTCATGCGGATGCAAGGCAGATGTGGTACCCTGGTGACATCAGAACTCAGTTCACTAATTTTTTAGATGGTTGGTTTACGAAGTGAATTTAGAGACTTTTTGTGCTCAAGGATATGTGTTGTGGGTTGCTTAATGCTGCAAAACACACATTAGTGCTGCTTTACTGGCGGGTTGTTGTGCCAGATTTTATCTACAGCACTAACTTTTATATATATTTATATATGTATATAACATTTTCAGGACTTACAGACTTATTTTAGCTTCTGAACTCTACATGGATTTTAGAGACACTGATGTACTTTACATCAACAAAGTCACTTTTCCAGTCATCTGAAAGTCTTTGTTAACCATCTTAAATTCCTTTATTAGTCACATTAGGTAGATTTCTCACCCCCAGAGCAGTCACTAACCATTCATTTCACTGTTTGAACTGCTGGGAGATGGAGACTTAAACTTCTGTCGTTTGCATTTAAATTCAAGTGTTAGAACTGAATTGGGCTTATTTTCTAATTCAGAACCAAATTGCGATTGTTTTCTGATGCATTTCACTAAAAGGTCAGACAACAGACTTGGTGATGCTGTTTTGATAAGCTCTTCTGGATGTCATGGCCTTGGCTTCGTTGATTTGAATTGATTTAAAGTTGAGAATGGACCAAATGAATTGAATATGGAGCCCCCAACTCTCCGTTTGCTGAACCACCATCCCCATAATCCCCGTCTTGCTTTTGCAGTGTGCTCAGGGATGTTCCCGTTCCTGACAGACAGATGTGAAGCGGAGTATGAGCTCCACATTTCTTTAATCTTCATCCCTGTGAAATTGCATTTCATCAAGAGGGAAGGAAGAAAACAAATCTATTTAAATACAATTCTTGCCTGGAGGGGGAAATATCGATACTTTATGTCTCCTCTGTAAAGCTGAAATCTATTTGTTGTCTTTTAAAAATATGTTTCTTCGGTGCTCCAACCTTGATTCTGTGTTTAACAGATGCTTTGGTTAATACCTGGTGATCTGTAACATCACAACCAGCATCTGAGCACCGAGAATCTCCAGGGCCCTTATAAATGTCATTGTCTATCCCAGCTAATCAATCTGTGAGCTCCCTTGCAAGTGACCTCAGGATGGGATTCACCTGGTAGATTAGGGCACCTACGTTTTGGCATTTCTATGTGTCTACATGTGAACCAGATGGTCTGAGATCCCACTGTGGTCAGCAGTATCATCAGGTTCAGTTTGGGTGCTCCCTCTCAGGTCCATTTGAGATGCAAGAGAACGTCCCGTTGTCCCACATCATCCCTTTCTGGAGAGCAAAGCCCTTGTAGATGCTGGGTTATCTGCCAGCCCCATGTGGATGCTGTAAACACAGAAAATAGATTATCTCAAATGTCACCGCATGCCTCAGTTATCCACCTTTTTGGACCTTCATTGACATTGCAGTTGTGGTTCAATCCTCAGGTAGACACGTCCGTCTAAAGATATTAAGCTAGAAGCTGAATCCCTCCCCAGGTTTCTCTTGTGTTGTATAAGATTGAAAACCTGCTCACACTGAGCTTTTCCCTGCAACTGGCTTTCTTTATTCCTGAAAAGCGGCTTTTATTTCATCTTTCCTAAGTGGCCAGACTGACACAGTTCAAACTTTAGGGAGAACATCTCTTTGGAAGGCCAAAAGCAAACAGAATTAAATACACTGAACGTGATGCCCGCTCCACCCCCTAAAAAAGACATCTGTAACAACACTGTTGCAAGAAGATGACAAACTGCTCCAACACTGACACTCAGCATTTTTATGCTTGGAAACAGCCAGAATCCAAATCCTGCTGGAGATTATACCTCTTCCACCTTTATTTTGCTGTAGCCAAATTAAACTCATATTTTAAGTGAATGTAAGGGTTATTTTTTATAGCTGATTTCCCATTACAGATCCCTGGCTATTTGTCAGGGGAGGGATGAACCCCTTTAGAAAGTTCAGCCCATTTGTGGCTATGTGGGATGTGTGTACTCATAGTACAATAGAAACATTTTGGTTGGGAGAGACCCTCAGGATCATCGAGTCCAACCGTAACCCAACTCTAGCACTAAGCCATGTTCCTAAGAACCTCATCTAAACACCTCCAGGGATGGTGACTTTTTTGTGTGGTGGTGTTTTCTTCATTTTTTTTCTTTTTGTTGGTGGTTGTTTTGTTTGGGGTTGGGTTTGTTTTGTTTTGATTTGTTTTGTTTTGATTTGTTTTGTTTTGTTTTGTGGTTGTGTGTTTGTTTCTTTGTTTAGTCACCTTTCACAGCCCCGAGGAGTTTGCTGAGCAGAGATTAAACCCCAGTGCCCTGGCAGTTGTCCTTTCTTGCAGAGGGAGGGAGGAAATGAGATCCTCCCCAGGACCATTCAGCATCAGTCGAAGGAAAACTGCTCAGCTGAGGAACCGTGGTGGTCGCACGTGTCCTGGTGCTAAAGCCACTTCATCCTCTTTGCCATCACTGGTTGGGCTCAATCCTGAGCTGTGCCCAGGATTTCTTGGCTGTTTTTTCCCTTGTCATTCCGGACCGGGAGTTTGGGATGGTTCAGCAAGGAATGCAAAGGGACGTGGCTGTGATCTTCCCCTTGCTGAGTCTTGCCATGTGCTGGTGGCTGCATGATGGATGATGGAGCCTTGTGCTGGCTGAACACCACTTTGGGACTCTCTCCCTGGGGAGGTCATAGAATCACAGAATAGTTTGGGTTGTAAAGAACCTTCAAAGCTCATCCAGTGCCCCCCCTGCCATGAGCAGGGACATCTTCACCAGCTCAGATTGCTCAGAGCCCCGTCCAGCCTGGCCTGGGATGTCTCCAGGGATGGTTCATCCACCACCTCTCTGCCCAACCTGGGCCAGTGTTTTAGCACCCTTGTAAAGAATTCCTTTCTCATGTCCAGCCCGAATCTCCCCTTTTTTAGTTTAAAACCATCACCCCTTGTCCTATCACAACAGGTCCAGGGGTTTTCAGTTGTTTTGGGGTTATTTCAGAGCAAGGTGCAAGTGCAAAAGAGAAAACACTGAAACAAGACACTTGTTTCCTGCAAAGCCTGTATCCATTATTTGGTTATTTTTCTCTTTCACCCTGGTTCTTAAGCATAATTAGGCTTTTCCAGTTTTTTTTTTTCAGAATAGAACCACGTTTTCTTTTTGCTTGACATACTCGAAGGCAGAGAAAAAAAGCTGCTGCTGAGACAGTTCCCAGCCTCACAGGGCACCGAAAGGAGGCCAAACGCTATGTGAAGAATTACTAACGTGCTCAAGTGTCGACTGCTGGGCTGCTTCCATTTTTTTGGGAGAATGACATTAAACACGGCTGCAGAGCCGTGTGGGTCTCAGCTATGCCGTGCACTTAATTCCAGCCCTGCGATGATTCCTCTCAAAGAATTTTCCCACCCCTTCTGTTTCGCTCCGATTGTACAATTCCCTTTTTGCACAATTTCTCTGTGCAAAGCTCTTTTCACCCTCCGGAGTTGTTGCTTTGCAGCTGGGGCACGGGCAGTGGTTTTGAGCGCAGGAATTCCTGCTCTTCCATCCTCTCCACTAAATTTCTTTTTGCAGCACCTTTTTTGGCAAAATGAACCTTTGTTCCTCCTCGCCCCACTCTCTCCTCCCTCCCCCTACACGTTGTAGCAAACAGTATGTCAAGGGCTTATCTTCAGGCTGTTTGTGTACAGTGCAGATGAAGCAAGGTTTGTTAAGAGAAATAACAGCTTATATTGGAACAACTGAAATACATATATACATATATATATATATTTTAGGTAATTTTAGGTAATAAAAACGAATACTTTCAGACATGGCAATACTTCCTCAGGTCCAAAAGGGAAACAAAGCTAAGTAGCTCTGGGTTTAGCCTGCAGGTGTTTGTCAGTGGGACAGTTTGAAAGAAAATTGTACTAGTTGGAGTGAATGGCTCGTTGTGAAACTGTCACTGCCACCCTTCTGTGTTATGGACCTACAACGTACCTCAGAAAACCAAGCCCGCAAATTAATTCGTGGTTTTACTGGGCATTAAAAACCCAGGACTCAGTAGAGATGTAGGTTTTTATGACGTGCTGCAGTTCTCCTCACATCTCGCCACCTGCTCGTTCCCTGCTGTCATAGAGGTGATAACTCTTGCCCACCTCTGCGGTCCTACAAGGGCTGAAGATCCCACCAGCTCCTTCCTAAGTGATTCATCTGCTCTGCAGGTGCTAATTACTCTTTTTTCTCTGTAATTAATTAGCTTGACTGAACTCAGAAGAATGATTTTAGATCTATGTTTGTCCTATAGTTTCCTGAATGTGTTTCAGAGTTAAAGAGCTTCAAAGCTCTTTTTTTTTCCTCTTCTAGTCAGTCTAATTAAAAAAAAGTCCCGTTATATCAGCAGTCAATCATGGCTATAATAGCACTTAATAAAACCATGATGTGAGCTGTTGCTTTTAGAGATGCATTCATCTTGGTACCTAGTTCTTTTGGAGACTAGGTGGATGTCTGGAAGCAGCTGAAGTTGTGTTGGAAATGCATAATCTACGCTATAGTTAAATTTACACACTGTAAGGAAGAGACTCATAATGTTGGCGTGTGTGTTTATGCCTTCCAGCTTGGATGCTGTTTTCATTTGGATCTTACAAGCTTGAGAATGTAAGGCAGGAACAACCTTTCTGTCTCCTTGAAGTCTCTCTCAACATAGGGCTCCTCTTGTATTCACACAGTTATTTGCCTTCAACTTCTTAAAGCTCACTTATTTGTGGTGCTCCTTTGACTGTGAAGTTGTTCCCAGGACCAAACAGCTGGTGGTTAAACTGTGTCAGCCAAGCCCTGATGATTTTCTAGATGGAAAGGAAATTTAAATCTGGAGCTTACTGCCTTCGTCTACTTGACCTGAGCCTCAGAAATGTCTGAAGGGACCAGTAAGCATCTGGAAATATTTTTAAATCTAACTATAAAGCGGAAGCTTTGGTTGCCTGTTCACATTTTTTTGCTACATATAGTCATTACAGGGAGTTAAAGCCAGGATTTATTGAAAAGACACCTTTTAAAGTACTAAATTCAGTTGTGGAAGAATAATTAAGTAAAAGGCTGAGTAAAGGTGGTGGTTTTCTAAAGGAAAGACACCTAATGTGCTCAATAGCTCTGTATCTACTCTCTGGGGAAAGAGATACATAAGGGAAGAGTCCAAGCAGCTGTTGCAAGCTGTGATGGAAACCTCAGGGACCAGCCAGGACCTGTGATCCCAGCACTGAATTGGCCTGGGGACACAGTGAGGACTGGGATGAGGTTATAGTACCATATGGAAGGGCAGGTGGGAGCAATGGTTGAGAGAAACATGAGGGCAGCAGTCACAAACTCCAACTGCAAAGGGGTTAGGAGCTGCAACCCTTGAGCAGATCAATTATGGAATCATAGAATCATTTTGGTTGGACGAGACCCTCAAGATCATCAAGTCCAACAGTTAACACTGGCACTAACTCCTGTCCCTAAGAACCTCATATACAATTGTAGAACAGTCCTACAATTATGTTGAATCTCTTGATCACTGGGTCTGCTGATCCCACTTGGATCACCGCTGTCTAGAAGCATCCCAGAGCTGTAGGGACAGCCTGTGTTGGGAACTCTGAGCATCCTGGGTGCAGTTGTCTCTCTCTCCCCTACTGCCTTTTTCCAGCACATTTTTTTTTCTCTGCATATCGCTTTAACAATGCAGTTTTCTTCCTGTTTCTCTCTGCTGCAGATCTGACAGGACTTGTTATTGAACAACTGAAATCATCATCATCATCAAACAGCAACTGTGCCTTTGATTTGGGCTTGCTTTCTTTACCGCTACGGGACTGCTGAAAAGTCAAGTCCCTGCTTCTAGAAGGGGTATTAAAATGCTTGGCAGGTTGATGCCTCTGTACTTTGTAATTATTTCCTCTCTGCCAGTTCACCACTCAAGCTTCCTGGGCTGTCAGCTCTGGAAACTGGTATTAAATATATATTGTGGCCCTGGGAGGAGAGCCCAGCCACAGTACAATGCACCTAAAAATAGATGCTTATTTCCCTTGCAGAGGAGCCTGGGTAGAAGTGCAGGCAAGGAACAGCGTCCACTGGGGTAACCATGAGTAGAAGACGAACCCATAAATTGAGCTGCAGCTGGAGAAGAGCAACAGTTCAGGACAAGGATGAAGCTGAGAAGCTCTTAGTTCAGTTCCAAGCTCCATACATGAACTTGCACGGTCTTGCAGCTGAATGCCTAAAACCCAGTATGAAAATTAGAAAAACAGACTTCCTTTGCTTGCCCTTTGCTTATTTCTTTCACTTTTGTCTGCCTACATTGTAAAAACCTTGTAGTTAGTGCTTGACTAGATTAGCCTTGCAAATCAATGTCACGGGGATGATGCGGTTACCCCCTACATATGCTCTCGTGATAACATCAGGGAATAGAAGCATCTCTTTAACTAGAGGGCTAGTGCTGGCACAGGAGTATTTCTAGGCTTGATGGGATTGAATTTGGCTGGATGTGGGAAGGCTTGTAGCCATGAGAGGAGAGAGATGTGAGAACAACCTGCCAAGAGCAGCACTCAATCCAGAAAGCCAGCTTCTCTTGTGATAGAGGTTGGCTCATTTCTGAAAGGGATGTGTTGTCTGTCACAGGGACTGCCTAAGAAGGAGCCTTCCTGTGGGATGTGTTACTTAACTACTGGGCAAGGAGAGCAATTGGTGTGATACTGTTCACAGTGCAGTGCTGGCCGTCCTGCTTAAGGAAAAACTTAGCAAGGGAAAAACACCTTTAGCATGAGCAAGGTGTTATTTCAGTATGGGTCTTCCTGTCAGTGCAGGAACAGGAGGTTGGCCATGCTTGGAGACACATCCGTGTTTGGCTTTGAGACTGGTGAGAGTGGGAGATGGACACAAATCATCTTGGAAAGCTAGTGTTTTGTTGAAAGGTGGGCAGGATGTCTCTGGAGGTTCATAAAGTGCCCTCAGCATTGCAGCTTTTCCAGTTGTCCAGTGGGAAAATCCCACTGATGGGGCCTTTCTTGGTAATCATAGAATCATAGCATCATTTTGGTTGTAAGAGACCCTTAAGATCATTGAGTCCAACAATTAACCCAACCCTGACACTAACCCATGTCCCTAAGAACCTCATCTACATGTCTTTTAACCCCTTCCAGGGATGGTGACTCCACCACTATCCTGAGCACCCTGTTCCAATGTCCGACAGCCCTTTCCATGAAGAAATGTTTCCAATCTTCCCTTTGGTCTCTTTTATTTTTTTTGGAGGTATGTGTGAGTGCATTTGCACACACTGAAGGACATGTTCATTTTGCAGGACACTCAAAACCAACTGGAGAACTTTAAATGTGACGTGTGACGGGGTCATTGCTCTCTCTGACCATCACCTCTTGTTTTGAGGGATCCATCCACAGTGGACTCAGGCTTTTCTGTGCCAGCCAACAGTGTCATCATTCAGTCATGGGGGTCATGGCTGTGAAAAGAAATAAGTGTTTTGTTAGGGAACAGAGGCAGGGAAAGGTTTTCATCAGGATGACCCTGACCATGTGCTCAGCATTCAGCCCATGTTTGGGTTGATTGTCCCAACACTGTGTTTCACAGAGAATACGTGGTCTGTCTCTTGTAAATTTGTTTTCTTTTTCAGAGGAGAGGGAGAAAGGGATTAATATTTTTGATTGCTTTCATATGAGCAATAGAGATTCTCTCCCACATCCTTCACAACATACTAAAATAGCAACAGAAGTTTAAAATAATTGTTTCTCCAACTGCACGTACACAGGGACATGAGGTGCTTACAAGGAGTAAGGAACTGAAGGAGGGGGAGATAAGCTTAAAATTGATACTGTACACCAACAGTGAGGTGTACAGTGTGGAAACCATTATATTTCTGCCCAGTTCACACAGTTAGTGGCTGCAGGTGACCTCTGAGTGTGGGATGCCTTGTTACTGGAAAATATGATGAGACCACATCTGGAATATTGTGTCCAGTTGTGGCCCCTCAGTTCCAGCAGGACAGGGAACTGCTGGAGAGAGTCCAGCGCAGCCACCAAGATGCTGAAGGGAGTGGAGCATCTCCCGTGTGAGGAAAGGCTGAGGGAGCTGGGGCTCTGGAGCTGGACAAGAGGACACTGAGGGGTCACCTCAGTAATGTTTACAGATATATAAAGGGTGAGTGTCAGGAGGATGGAGCCAGGCTCTTCTGGGTGACAACCAATGATAGGACAAGGGGTAATGGGTTCAAACTGGAACAGAAGAGGTTCCACTTAAATTTGAGAAGAAACTTCTTCCTGGTGAGGGTGGCAGAGCCTGGCCCAGGCTGCCCAGGGAGGTTGTGGAGTCTCCTTCTCTGCAGACATTCCAACCCGCCTGAACACCTTCCTGTGTAACCTCATCTGGGTGTTCCTGCTCCATGGGGGGATTGCACTGGATGAGCTTTCCAGGTCCCTTCCAGCCCCTGACATTCTGGGATTCTGAGGGCCAAGATAGAAAGAACCTTGACTGATTTCTTCACATTAGAGCTTGCTGACTATTTATCTTCCAAATGTATTTTCCTTAACAAAACCCTAAACTTTTACATGAGGAATATTTTCGGGAAGGTGGAGTTTTTTGCTTGTAAAATTGCGGCGCGTGAGAGCGATGTTTATCCGTGGAGATTTTAATTCTTGATTAACGGGGGAGAAAAAACAGAATAGTTTTTCTGTTTGTTTGTTTGTTTTCTTCCCATCAAGAAACTGGAAAAATTCACAAGTTTTAAGTTATTTTTCTTGACAGAAAAATGAATGAAGAAAAGCCCCTGCTTTTTATGAATTGTTTTTAAACTTCCTTTTTCAGACTAGGAATGGCCAGAATGTGCCACATCTATAAATGATGGCACAGCCATTTCTGGAAAGGAGGGAAAAGGCACTTTCCTGATTTGAAGGTTGTAAGACCCTCAGAGAAGGGGTAATGACCTGTATTTTAGATCACAGATCAAATACTATTAGTGGAAGAGTTTCAGTTTTGAAAGCTGTTCAGTCACAACTACCTTGTTTCCTGGAAAACAAGATCTACCCCAAAAATAAGCCTTAGCATGTTTTTTCAGGATTTTTGAGGACGCTCAAAATATAAGCCCTACTCCAAAAATAAGCCCTAGTTACAGTTCATTAAAAAAAAAAAAAAAGTCAATTTAAATAATGTCCAGGCAGCTATACATGTAAAAAAGTAATAAGTTTTGGAGCAAAAATTAGTATAAAACCCTACCTTATTTTTGGGGAAACAGGGTATTAGTTTGAAACATATTCAGTCTTAGAGTCCAGGGATCTCTAACTCACTTCAACAGCAGCAGATTTATTTGGGGAAGAGTATTTCCAGGCCTGGAAATGTAATATTGCTTGAAGTCTTAAGTTTAAGGTATTTGAGAACCAAAGAAGTCCTGACCAGTGAGATAAAGGTGGGGTATATCAGGGATAGCACCAAGTTAAGTTTTCCTGCAAATTTGTGGCATTTTGATGGTGTGACTGAAAGCTGCACATCTGGGTGTCAGGAGGGAGAGGGCAGGAGGAGCTGCAAGGGTAAAACTGCATTTTCTTTGTTGTGTGGGAGACATCTGGAGATCAATGTGTCTGTTCCTTGGTTTGTCTGGGAGGTGGTTATTTCAGCCTCTGCAATCCAGCACCTTGTGCCTGGTATGGTTTTGCTGGAGCTAAAATAGAGCAACTTTCCCAATTGAAGTAGTATCTGATCTCCTTTCTGTCTGTAAGGAAAATGCCACTGAGTTCCCGTGACAGTGCGATTCTGATGAAAAGTCCCACAGGATCATTGCAAACAACATGGGTTCAAGACCTCAGTTCTAGCATCTGCCTCAACATCCCTTTCCCGAGCAGGAGCTGGCACTGGAAACAGAAAGATAAAAGCACACAGGCACTCAGTCACATCGTCATTCAGCCCTAGGAATTTAACTAATAGTTGTGCTTGGGAAAATCCTACCCTGCAGTTACCGTCCTCAGCCGGAATAAATCAGCTTAGCTTCGCTGACGTTAACATTGCTGTGCCGTCTGAGGACCTGACTGTGAGTTTAATGCTCATGGAAATTGCTACAGGAGCAACCCTGGAGAGCTGAAACCCAAATGCAGTGCAGGTAACAGCAGTCCTGCCCGTGGCCCAGGGGCTGTGGGATGTGAGATGTTCCTCAAGGAACACCTCGAGGCAGGTGGGTGGCACAGCTTGTGTGACCCATGCTTGTCCATATCATGAGCTGTGAATTTTGTTGTCAACGTATGGAGCAGCAAAATAAGAATATTCTGGTGACAAACCTAGATGGTAGCGCTTGGGGAAGAAAGAGATCCTTAACCATCTGTGCTGGTTTGACTGAAAATGGCCAAGCTAAACATCCCAACCGAACTCCCCCAGCTCAATAGCAAGAGCAAGCAAGAGAAAGCAGAAGAGCAGCACCCAGCAGAAGGCCCTGACTCCTTATATACGAAGCATGACGCTGATGGGATGGAATACTCTTATTGATCAGTGTAGATGTCAGTCAAGCTCTGCCCCATCTCTGTGGGCAGAGCGCTCAGAATGTCCTTGGCTCCCAGACCAGAGCAATTAAAAACGTTAGCTCTGTGCTGGGGTGTTGTCTGCTTGTTCTCAAACTAAGTCCAAATAGCAAGCATGCTAGCTATGAAAAATAAAGGTTTCTAACTGCACAAAGAAAAGTAACCCATTTTCAGTCAAACCAGCACACCATCGGAGTTACTGATGGGATATATCTGCTGGGAATGGGGTCAGATGTACCATTTCAGCCTTTGGCTTGAGGGCACTTTTGAGGCAGCAAGAAAACTTTCCGTTGCCTATGAAGATCAATAACAGCACAGCCAAGGAGTTGCAGTTAAATCTATAGGGTTTCTTTGCTTCCATAGGGAATTTCCAGGGGACATAAAATTAAAACAAGAGTGACCTCCAGCAGGTTCAGCCAGAGAGAGCAAGCTTTTGTACATACCTTTTGATATTGACTCTATACGTCCTGTATGACTTTTTCTGATCTCTACATAGGGTGAGGAGAGCTCATATGGGGTGGTCTCCAAAGGGTTACGTGTGGCTTTGCTGGTTGAGTTTGCTGCACAGCCTGGCTGGAGAATGGGGAACAGAACGCCAGTGGTTTCCACGTTTCTTTTGTAATCAGTTAAGTGTTCTCACTCTGATAAGCAAAGTATGATTTTAATTAAAAAGCCATTCCGTCTGGATTTAATTTTTATGCCATCGAAGAGGCAAATTACTGTCAATGTAAAAAGAAAAAAAAATATAATATAATATAATATAATATAATATAATATAATATAATATAATATAATATACAATATATATATTAAAAATATAATAGTCTTCTAATTCCAAGGAGTTTTAATCCGCTGTGGCCTGGACCCCAGGTCAGGGCTAATTTCCCTACTCTTTGGAAGTATAGCAGTTTTCTTTTTCACACATCCCCTTGGCAGAAGTACCAGTGAGATATCCCTGCTTTGACTCCACATATTTTGAAGTTAAGGAGTTAAGTTAATTTTACCATCCCAGGGGGCTGCTGCCCTCCGGGAGCCAACCTTGACCTTTGTTGCCTTTTGTACGAGGGTTTTTCAGAGAAGAGCTGTATGTTTCGATGTACTCTTATGCTGATGAAAGCACTTACATCTATCTTCTGTCCCTTTCATATGCTGCATTTAATTTTATGCAACAAAGACTGGAGCTGGGCTAAATCTAGGGGACCTTTAGCCATATTTGGTAAAAATAGGCATACACCTAGGAGAAAATAATGTTATTCTATTCATTTACATTGTTTGGCCTTATCTGTCATGCTGTTTAGCCGTGGCATGTGGTGCTGTTGTCAAATAACTCCGGTAACAGCTGCCTGATAACAACTTGTATCAGTGAGCTTATGCATGACACATATATTTCCCAAGGGCTGATGTACAAGAAGAACAGCTGGACTAGAAATGCAGCAAGGTGATAGTAATAAACTCCACCCAAAACTCTCAAAGGTCTCATGGATTTATTTTTTTAAGTGGCTTTTTGCCCACATCAGGAAAGCTGTGGATGAAGAGCTTCCCCTCCTCACTTGTAAAGTACATCAGTTACAAGTGACAGTAAATGCAACTATGATTGTTGAAATAATAGGCTTTATATTAAAATATATGCCTTGTAATAGGGTACTAAAATTGTATTTTAGACTTTGTTACTTCTTCTCTTCCCTCCCCCTATGCCACTGCCATGTCTTCTGTGTGATTCCCTTGATCCCGAGCATGGGAATTTAGGAATGAAATGAAGAGACAAAACTGCATTTTCACACTTTCTCTCAGAAATGCTCATAGATTGATAAACCTGTGAGGGATGTACAAGGTACAGCTGTATTCCGGTGCCAGTTTCGCTGTGATTTAAAAGCATTGCAGCTTTGCGCTATGTCAAAGTGCCATAAATATTTGTCTACAAATAGCAGCGCTCGGTAATGTGTGCAGGGCTCGGAATGGGATGTTGTGGGCAGGAAGCAACCCCTTGAGGCAGGAAACCCAGTTGAGGGAAGTTGATGGCACGAATCAGATGATAGTGAACACAGTTTTTCATTGCAGTGGGCAGGCATGGGCTGCTGAACAGAATATCCTCATTTTTCACTTGTCTAGTGGGTAGGCTGTGGTGCTGGGAAGAACTTCTTAAGGACTTCTGTCCTCAAACACGATGCCTGTTGGCAATAGCCTGTATTACCTATCTCTGCCATGGCTTGTACCACTGAGATGCATTTTCATCTCTGCCCACAGATGAGCCTCAGGGGAAAAAAAGGTTTAAACTCTTCATGAGAAGAATAAAGCAATTGGGTTGTGAGATCCCAGTGCTGCGGATGTGTTCTGGGTCCGTGTTTCCAGATTAACACTCAGATGTGTCTGATAAGCCACATACAGCACAACCCTCCTTTATATGGATGGGGCATCTAAGATGGCAAGTGGGTTGAAGGGCTGTCCCATGGCATGTCTGCAGTCACAGGAATGGCACAGTCTATTTGCCTTTGTTAGGTGAAGTACATCCAAATAGTTCATAACTGGCAGATGCACCCAGAGTCTTCTTGGCTCAATATTGCAAACCCAGAACTGATGGCGTGGTTCTTCTTGCTTTAAAGACTAGAAGATAGCAAAGAAAAGTAAGAATTGTGCCTCTTCTCTGAAACAGCAGGACAGCTCCTTCATTTAGGATGGATTTCTTTCTCCTGTAAACAAGAACAGAGGAAGATGTTATGCAAAGGACAACTAGACCCCCAGCATCCTTCATCTGTTAGTAAGAAGTGGATGTAGACTCTCCTTTTGTGCTGTAAAGATATCCTCAAGGTGGGATTGGTTTGCAGATAAAGGCGTCTGACTCCAGTCACTTCATTATGGTCACTGGAGCTTTGAGGTTTGATTTTGTTGCCCAAGGATAAGGCTTTGCAGATAATTTGGGGCCTTTCAGATAATTTATGACACCCAGGTGCCTCTGCAGAGGACACAGGTCTCTCAATCGCCCTTTCTTGTACCAACCAGCCCATGTCCTGTCCCAGCTCTGCTTGGGTATTTCACATAGGACTGTGCAGTAAAGTTCAGATGAAAGAATTCTGCCTTGAGTTGTGATATGTCTGTGTTGATTCATGCGTGTACAGAGACCAGCTCAACATCACCGGTCTGCACTGGTGAAATAATAATATCGAGTAGTCGCTCTGGGGAACTCCAAAAGCTAAAGAAGCCAAACAAGCAGCAAAAATCATGAAATAATTCTGAAAAGGTTGGTTTTCTCATTTATTGGTCTCCTGGATTAGAGAAATTTGGTATTACGATGAGCAGAAGCCTGATGCTGCCTCTTCTCCTTTGGCTGGGATGCACTAACCATACCAAGACAAAGGGAAAATACTGCAAGTTTCCTGATGAAACCTTGGAGATTGGCAGTACCCAGAGGCTCCAGCAGTATCAATATGACTTTGCTTTGTCTGTTCTTCACTACATAGATATTTAGACCTTGACCAAGCTTTTTCCAACAAAAAAGCATCAATCAAACAGGAGTGCCCCTAAAGTGGAGTTTGTAAGGACTTCTGTGCAGCATTTCCTCCTCTTGTAATTCAGAACATTATTGAAATGCCATTATTTCAATGTCTTTTTTTTTTTTTTTTTTCCCCAAATTACAGCAGCAAGAGCAAGTGGGCTTCCATGATTAGAAACCAGCAGCTATTTGAGAAAAACCAAGTAGAAAGTAACATCTCAGTGCTCAGGCCAAGGTCTGACATCAGAAGCCCCAGCAGACTGTGCAGTTGTAGCTATATTAAGATTAGAGTAATCCCTGGCAGGAAGTGTAGGTTATTTTATTTGGCTAGTTATTGAAAGCAACTGATTTTCACTGGTTAACTCCAAGAAGTTGTGTCCAACAACCTGCTTCTGATTAAACATATCTCGTACTTCGTTAGACTCTTCAGGAGCTGAGATGGACAAGATGACACTTATCTCCCCTTTATTGCTCTATTAATCTAGTTACTCTGGAGAGAGTTATGAATTTTTATAGGTTTCCACTTTGCATCCCATTGTGCCTTGTGGATTAAATTGTCTTTGAAGACATTCAAGACCTTATTGAGTTTGCTTAACCTAAGTGTCTACTGAGATAACCTTCTAGTGAGGGCATCCAGGTCTTGCTCCAGAAAGATGTGGAACTCCTCTAAGTGCTTTTGTTTCCTTTCCACACCCTCCCTTGGTCTTTATTGCCTCTTAAATTGCCCAGCGTTAGTGTCACAGCACAGGTCTTCCCAATACTATGTAGAAAAGGAGTATTATCTTGTTCTTCCATGCTATTCAGTTCATACAGCAAACAGCTGTGTTAGCCTTTTCTCAGCAGCATGTACTGGGAGTTCACACTAAATTATTTACCTCTTTTAATCCCCAAATCCTCCACCACATTACTTCTTTGCCTGAATTCCATATGCCATACTGGAGGTCTGTGCTGAATCTGTTTTTTCTTGAGTGCAACTTTTGCATTTGTCTGTGTTCAAATAGACCTTCTCAGCCAGCTATTGTAAGTGCTCTTAGGTGCAAAGTTATCCAGGCCTCCTGATTTTAAATGTTTATCTCTTGTAGATGTTGTTTAACATCTGCCTTTGTTACTAATGGACTGGAAAAAGCTGCTTCATCATCATCAGAGACACGCATGTTGCCCTGCTGCTTTCTAAATGCAGATCAAAATCACACGTTGAACTTTCCTCTACTGGTCCCTACCATCTGTAATGTTTTGTTTGTTGTAACGCTTTTGTTTAAAACAAAAACAAAACCCAAAAAAAAAATAGGGCAACAAAACCCAGACTCAACAACCAACCAAAAAGAACAACCCTGAAAATGATAACTTCTCTAATTTTTACCAGCTGCAGGTTTTTCCTGGTGTCTTAAGGTTCCCATATAATGCTTCTAAACTTCATGGTGCATGATTTATGTTTCTTCAATTTTATTTCTCTTCTGTTCAGTAAATATTGCTGGGTTTGGGTTGTTGGTTTACTTATTTATTTTCACTTCCGATTCCCCCTTTTTATTCGTAGTTGAACTGAGATTACGTTTTACTCAAAGTTAATCATTTGGATTGGGAAACCATGCTTGGCTTGGTTTACTATCTTTTTGGCCACCAGACCTGTCCATCCAGAAGAACTGTGACCTGTGTTACAGCAACATGTGCAAATAGGACAACCAAGAGTGGGTGGTGAAGGAGGTACCTGATCATTGGGCTGGTGCTCAGCCATCAGAAGGAGAAGGTTGCGTGTCAGGTAGGACATATAGATCACAAGAGGAGCAAAGACAGGTTTTATTAAAGAACCATAATTTGGGGAACAGTGGGGAATTTTTAATAAGGAACCACATCATGCTGGAGTTGCATTCTGGACAATACAGGTCAGAAGTTGGAGGTGGGAAGAAGACAACACCATCTTAATGACATTGTTCTGAAAGCGTAGGCACATGTTCCCTGAAAAGGTATGAAGGATGAACAGAGTGCATAAGTGCAACAATCAATTTGCTACAATTGTTTACTCAAAAATCGACTTTTAATAAACATTATAACCAGTGCAGTGAAATTTCCCACAGTTCACAGAGCAGATCTGAGAGGGGAACTTCATTTGCTTCACAGCGAGATAATTTTAACATTGGTACAAACAATTTAAGTGCTGGTTTATTAACAGTTTTGTAGTTAGTACAAATAATAATAACCAGAGAAGAAAAATAAACGTGCTTTATATTAAACTAAGCTGTCAGTAAGTAGAATACATGGAAATGGGGATCTCCTGTTAGGTATCATTGTTTCTAGAGATATGTCTGTGTTTATAGAACATATTCCTACTCATGTGACTTGGATGGCGAGCTTAAAAACTTGGCTGGGTTTTGTCAGTTAATGTTTTCAAAAAATTCTTGGAATACGTTTGTTGTGTGTCCATGCTTGAATTGTTTCTGTGGTGAATGCCTTCTGTGGGAAACCTGTGGCTTCCAGGAGTTTGTAATGTGGCCAAGAAGTCTCTGCTCAGGATAAAACTCTGGAGGGAAGAGGCACTGGAATTTTTTATTTATTATTTTTATTTTTTAATGATGCACCTTAATTGCTTAAAGTTGCCTTTCAGTTTTGTGTTTATTTCCCCTAAGGCACTTTGTGTCTAGAAACTTTGACAGCAGCTTAAGTTATTGCAGAGTGATTTTTAACGGGGTTTTAAGTCTGCTTGTACAGTTTAATCTCTACATACATCCAGGGTTTCTTGAAGCTATGAGATTTATGTTCCTTGGATGGATACACTTGGCTGGACTTATTGTTAGAGAAACAGAAAGTACATATGGATGGCTTAAAAGGTGACATCTTATTTCCAGTTGCACCCTGAATTAATACCCTAACAAAACAGTGATGTTGGATGAGGATTGCAGGCAAAGAAAGACATTACACCGGTTGCTGTTAAAGTATCAGGCAAGACATCACTAACATGGCATCATAGAGTCATTTTGGTTGCAAAGGACCTTCAAGATCATCGAATCCAACCGTTAAACTAACACTATCACTAAACCATGTCACTAAGAACCTCATTTATGCATCTTTTAAACACTTTGAGGGATGGTGATGCCACCACTTCCCTGGGCAGCCTGTTCCAATGCCCAACAACCAAACACGTGATGTTGTGTCAGGCAAAAAGGTGAAGGAATATCATGAAGAATATCATATCAAGTGATAGAACAAGAGGAAATGGTCTGATGCTGTGCCAGGGGAGGTTTAGATTGGATATTAGGAAAAAATTCTTCACCAAAAGGGTTGTCGGGTGTTGGAACAGGCTGCCCAGGGAAATGGTGGAGTCACCATCCCTGGAGGTACTTGAAATGGGTTTAGACGAGGTTCTTAGGGGCATGGTTTAGTGCTACAGTTACATTATGGTTGGACTTGATGATCCCAAGAGTCTCTTCCAACCAAAATGATTCTGTGACTCTATTCTAGGAATCCTAAATGGGCACAGGCAGCTCAGCAGGAAGGAGGGAGCATGAAGACCTAAGGCGTCTCAGATGGAGTCAGATGCTTGGAGAAGCTATCAGTGATATGAGAAGAAGAACAAGCATTGCAGCTGTGTGAGCGTTGGCCAGAGCTAACACCCATCTGGCAAGCACCTGTGATTGAACATGGGGTGCAATGTCTTGGGGTGGTGGGTGCTCCATGGCTGCTCCAAGGAGATCTCACACGGCTTCACTCATGGCTCCCTAGATACCTGCACTGCTCCCATCGATGCTTAGTGGTGTTGAAACCTCAGAGACAGGCGAGGGTAGGAAACAGCATTTTCAACAGCAGTAATGTATCATGTTAACAGAGTCCACCTCAGATACTGTGTTCATATCTCCTCACCTCAAGCAATAGAGAGGTTCAGATGTTGAGGGTGACTCTGCTTAGGGGATGATGTCAAGGTCTGTTGGCTGAATGGTTCTGGTCAGCTGTACAAACCCTGGGAAAAAAAAGTAAAACCACGGTAGATGGAGGTGCCTCCTCTTCAGAATTATTTCCCCAGTTACTTCCATTCCTTCAATGTTACTTTAAGCTTCCTGATGTTTGAAGGCAATACAATCCTTATTGATAACCAGGAAAGTGGCAGGTATGCTATGAAGCCTGCCTGTCTGGGGAGCTGCCTGGATGGTGAGAGCCTGTCCCAGGTTGGCCAGAGAGGTGGTGGATGAACCATCCCTGGAGACATCCCAGGCCAGGCTGGACGGGGCTCTGAGCAACCTGAGCTGGTGAAGATGTCCCTGTCATGGCAGGGGTGGCACTGGATGAGCTTTGAAGGCCCGTCCCAACCCAAACTAATCTATGATTCTCTCCATGAGCTTCATGTGTTTGCATGTGAACTGCTGGGCTTCCTAAATAGAGAGGAACTAAAATCAGGAAATGCTGTGGGTTTTATTAAGGAGGTTTTTTTTTTATTTATCACTGTTGGTTTTTGCAGAGGAAAGCTGTATTTTTCCCCTTCTATTTCAACACTAAGGTCTATATCCAAGAGATATTGGACCCTGTTGTGGCGCTTAGGGAGCTGGTGGGTACAAAGAAGGAGTTGTAAGGTATAAAGGGGGAGACCCTTTTCACATACCTTTTCTGCTTCTCCTCTGGGATAATGTTATTGCTTGCAGCTTATTTTTCCTGTTCATCTGTAAGTGACTCTGCAATACAAAGTTCATTGGATTTGACGTTCATCTGCTGCACTGATACTACTGGAATTTACTGAAAGGTGATTTTGTTACTAGGACTTAGGTAAGGGATCTGGAAGTTACTCTTGGTTCTTGCTCCTGATTAAACGTCGTGTCCTCCTCAATTTTGTGATCCTCTCTTCTCTGACTACAAAATCAGAATTTCTCACTCTTTTTTGCATGTTTTAGTCTATTTTCCATGCCAAAGGTTCAGAGAAGCAGCTGAACACGTAGGCAACCCCTCTTATGTCTGGCTGCTGGTTATGTTAAGCCGCAAGTGACATAAACAATAAACTGGAACCAAACTTTTGTTTTGGTTAAGGGAGAAGAGGCAAGTCATCCCTGCTAGACTTTTAACTAGAGCAGATGTGTCCATTTTGGGGTAAAAGCCCTTGAAGAGGCTGGAGAGAGTCCAGCCAGAAGAATGATGAAAGGTCTGAAAAATGCTGTGGGAGAAAAAAAATGAAAGAACTGGGGATGTTTATCCTGAAAAAAACAAAACAAAACAAAATAAAACCCAACCCTCACACTGAAGGGAGAAATCACAACTTGTGTTTAAGTATGTGAAAAGACTACTGCAAGTAAGAAGTGGGGGAGAAAATCTGTTCTCCATAACCAGTCTGGGTAGAAGTAGAAATATGAGGCTTGAACTGAAGCCACAGAAATTTAGTGTTTCACAAAACAGATTAAATCCTTCTGATGGTCAGCAGAGAGAAGCCCAGGAATTAATTAGGGACTATGAGGACACTGGAGTCTCTGTCACTGGGGATACTTGAGAGAGAATGGGACAAACACTTGTCAGAAACCATTACTGGGACTTCTTGCATATCAAACAGGATTAAAATGGTCTGTCCCTTATGGACCCTCCTAATCTTAGTTGTTTTTTCTTTGCCCTTTACCTCAGAACATGAATTGCACCTGCTCCCTTTTCTTATGGACAGACTTTTAGGGACAGACTTCTTAGCAGGGCCTGTTGCGATAGGACAAGGGGTGATGGTTTTAAACTAAAGGAGGGGAGATTCAGGCCAAACATGAGGAAGAAATTTGTCACACTGATGGTGGTGAGAGCCTGGCCCAGGTTGGCCAGAGAGGTGGTGGATGAACCATCCCTGGAGACATCCCAGGCCAGGCTGGACGGGGCTCTGAGCAACCTGAACTGGTGAAGATGTCCCTGCTCATGGCAGGGGTGGCACTGGATGAGCTTAGAAGGTTCTTTACAACTCAAACTGTTCTGTGATTTTATGATTCTATGGACCACTTGAAATAATTTTCACGTGGAATCATAGGCTGGTTGAGATTGGAAGTGACCTCTGGAGCTCATTTGTTTGTGTGAAATTCAGTGTGACCATCTGCATAGCTCCAAGCATTAGTTTCTTCTTTGAACCTGCAGTACAAACAGACCTGAATGTTTTGAAGAGACAGTCCTGAAAGACTCTTCTGATAAATCATGCCAGTCAGCATCAAACCATTCCCAAGTGATGCTTTACTTCTAATCCTTATTTGTTTTATTAGAAAATTCAGTCACAGGGATATGTTAAGCCTTTTTATTTTCACATTAAATAGTTATCCTTGTTAGGAAATTTTCTTATGCTTTAGGCACTTGCTGGTTGCAATTGATTAGATTTATGTGTATGTATATATATATATATATATATATATGTTCAACTGGGATGCTTTGCTTTGTTCTAGCAGGTTTTCCAGACCTTTAATCATTATTATAATGCCATTCTTTATATTTGCAGAGTCAGATAACTAGAGTCTATATTGTGCTAGCTACCTAGAAACTGGGTGAAATCCTGGCTGTTTCCAAGTCAATAGAAATCTCTTTGACTGAAGTTTGTGTCTTACCATTTTCCCTGCCAAAAGGCTCCCACCTTCTAATACAATTGTCTTGGTTATTATTTTTAAAGGTGAAAAAATGGGTGCCTCACTATGTAGATGACCTTTTGCCATACAAGAGGTGGCTGTATGGCTCTTCTTTGAGCTCAAGTTGTGTTGTCCACAAGGTTGTATTGAAAAGGTACTGGAAGATAACTTACAAACAAGTCAGATTTCTGTACTACAAGTGTTGTGCAGCAACAAAACAGTCACCCAGGAAGGCTGTGCAATCTCCGTCTTTGGAGGTTCTTAAGACCTGGCAAGAGAAATCTATGGCTGAGCAGGAGTAGCATTGATGCTAATCCATCTTCAAGCTGGAGGCTGGATCAGCGTGCTCAAGAGGTACCTTCCAGCCAACATTTGTGTGACTTGATGATGTAACACCAGGCACTACCTGATCTCCTGTAGTCACCAGGATACCTCTGCTGAATCCTTGCATTGACCAGTAGTGGCATATTCCTTTAGCTGAACTTGCTACTGACCAGGTTGTTAAAACAATAATTATAAGGAGTAACTCACACTATGTTACTTTGCTGTAATGTTGGATGAACATCCACCAGCTTACAAGTGGGGAGAATTAGTTAATCAGGCCATGATAATTAGCTGGAGGCATAACATCAGTGCTCCTAATAGAGAATTGAGCTTTTTCTGGGGCTCAGGCTCTTGCATTCAGCGTGTCGGAGCGTGTCTCAGATTTGTTCTGTCAAAACCATAAATCATTGCTCAGTACTGTTGAGAGAGTATGAGTAGATTCCTAGGCTAGATTAGCAAAACTGGCCACTCTTGTTATTGGTTTTGTGCAGGGGTATGTTTCTTAATGCAAGCACAGAAGAGCTGTCAGTCTGAAATCACCCCGCTTCATAAGCTCATTTGAGAACTGAAATCCCAGTGAAAACAAAGGGTTGCCTGAAAGCTTCCTCTTCTGTTATCCTATATTATACTCTGTGTTTGAATAAGCAACAGGTAAGGCTGGTTTCTTCACAGCAGTTTTTCTTTCCTTCCTTCTTTCGCCATCCTGGAGGTGAATGCCATGGAAGGAGATGTTCCCTGTGCTCCTCATTGATACTCTTGCTGCTCACTATGCTACACTTGTCTCTCAACTTTTTCAGTTTGAGAAGTTCTGGGGAGTCAACAAAACATTTTTGCCTTGGCTTCATAATTTCATCCCCAGAACTGAAATTGAGTTAGTTGGTATCTTTTTCCTTTCCCTTTTTTGCTTTATCTTTTTTTTTTATCGCTTGGCTTTCTGCCAGTCTAGCCAGTCTGCAGGACTACAGCTTCTGGGGGAGCCATCTGGTATCATTGCTATCTCTTGAATTGATGTGATCAAGAATACAGCATCAAAGGATGCTGGAGAGGAGCTAGGAAGGATTTGGCTCTGAATGAGACAGTTGCAGGTCAGGTAGTTGCTTCTAAGGCATGGAGGAGGTGGCTGTGGTGGACTGATTAATCCTGATTAATCCAGAGGTACCATCATCATCCTTTAAATTATCCCTCCCTGTCTCTTTTTAAGGGTCCTTACCCCCATCTCCATTTGTAGGCAGATCTGCATTGACCATTTGCCACCAAGGAGCATTGCAATCTATGAGGATGCTCAGAAAATGCCCCAAGAGGTGTTTGCTGGAGACAGAGACCATGTGAAGAAGAGTGTATGGCCTATAATATTTTAGTCAATCAGCTTTGTTTTGTGTGGTCCGGCATCCCTCAAGTTCAGTCAGCTAAAAGGTCTTTCTGCAGTGTCGTTTCCACCAGAGATTTCAGATTCTCATAGACCTTTTTGTTGGTCGCTCCCTCTTTCCTCTTCTCTTTTAATCAGTTCATTCCATCCCTATAAAATGGATCCTTAAGTAATACCAGTGCAAGACCTCCTTGTATTTCTGCCTTCAACACAACTTGCAGTCTTCATTTCTAGCCGCTTCCTTAGTTTCCTTCCAGTTGTTGTGTTAATCCCCGTATCTATCACTAAGGCAGTCATTCCTTTTGGCATGCCATCAGACTGTTTACTGAAATTAGGAAAGATTAGATCCACTGATTTTCCTCTCTCAAAAAAAAAAAAAAAAAGAACCTTATCAAAAGCAAGTATCATTTACATTGCCATGATTTACTCTTGATAAACCACATTTTGTATTTTATCCAAATCTCCATTTGCTGCTGTGCTTTCAATTACTCTTTCCTTCAAGTGGTGTTCAAAAGTGTTGTGTACTTTTGTGCTCAGATTTATTTGCTGATAGCTATCTGGATCTATTTTCTCCTCTACTTCCTACCTATAAAAAAGCATTACATTTGTTGACTTTTAGCCAGATGGTACCACTCCCACCCTCCAATCTGAGCATGTTGTTCTCTTTTGAGTAGCTTTCACCTCGTATACAACAGTTTCCATACCTTTGTTTGCCTTCACCGTCAGCCCTGTTGTTGTTCTCAACTATTTAAACTAAGTCATTTTCACCATGTGTAATTATTTCACTTTACATTAGCAAAGTCATATTTTTAACTCTGATTCACTGGAGAAGCCAGTGAACAGAAGTGGGGGCTGGGGCTGCATTTAACTTCTCTTTTTTGGGTGCTATGTTTAGTTTTGTCCTGAATTTCATTACTTTGCATAGCAATATCTTTTTTTTTTCTTTTTGCGGTTCTCTTTTTATTTATACCACAGAAAGACTTTTTCTGCTTGGCTGTGTTGGTCTTGACAGCAAAGGCCAGACTTCCAGCAGTGCTTGGAGCTTTGCTGCTCTTTTTGCTGCTCGACACATCATTATCTTTCCAGAGCCATCAGCTGCTCTGCCCAGGTGTTCTGATCACTCCTAATGTCCAGCTCAGGTTTTATCTTCCTCGTTATCTAATCTATTATTTTCCTCATACTGAATATTCCTCGAGTGAGATTTGAAGTCTTTCTCTTGCTCTAGTGAAACAAGAGCTGACTCCTTTCAGACTCTTGTTTCTATCCAAATTCTCCTCTCCTCTCCTCTCCTCTCCTCTCCTCTCCTCTCCATGTGTGTTTTGAGGAGAATATTTAAATATTTCATACCAAGCAGGACATCTCTGACAGCGGTGGACACCAGCATACACTGACATATGGGAAGGTCTTTTAGAGAGGTGCAAATGCTGGTAACACAGAGTGTGACATATATAGGGATTTCTGTGACTACATTTGTTTATCTTTTTTATAAGGAAGGAGTTTTGGGTGGCAGCCAGACCAACTTGACATTTTTGGTTTGGGTTTGTTTTTGTGGGTCGTTTTCAGGTTTGGTTGGTTGGTTGAGGTTTGGGGAGTTTTTTGGTTGGTTGGTGGGTTTGGTTGTTGGTTGGGGTTTGAGGAGTTTTTTGGTTGGTTGGTGGGTTTGGTTGTTGGTTGGTTGTGTTACTTGCTGGATGATTGTGGTCTTTCTGCCTTGGTTTCTCTGTTTGTCTAAAGAGGCTACAGATAGCACCTTTGTGAAACATTTTGAGATCTACAGCCAGAGGTCTGGTGATACTGTAGTGCTAGGATTTGCGTCTGCCATCCATTTTTTTTCTGTGTCACTTCTGTCCTTGTATATTTTTCCTTCTAATAGATAAAGCAAAAACATCTTCCCTCTGAGCTTTTTCCCTCATCCATGTTGTTAGCAGGTGAGGAATGACAACAAAAAATGCCCAGGGCAATAACGTAGAATTAATTATGTGCCTGAGTAGCTGGCTCATCACAATCTAGTTGCACTGTCAAAAGCAGCTGCAAGTTGACTTTTCTCCAGGGACCAATGGGAAGCAAAGCTGTAGCTTTGCATGAGGTGATAATCAGATCCTGGATTGCTTAAAGTCATTGGTAAACTCTTTTATTGGCCAAGCCTCGTCTTGTTCAAACCGTGGAAATTGCCACTGGGTTGCTTTGATTTGTAATGCAGATATTTCTAGCATCTGACACTTTGCTCTGTTCATCTGTTTCAATTGACACTCAGCTGCGTACTCAACAGGAGTGACAGTAGTTGAGATGCAGCCCCGTCACAGCATCCTCACATTTGGGGATCTCGAGTCTTTCCTGAGCATTATTACAAGGAACGAGGTTGGAAGAGCCATTAGATGTAGCCCTCAGGCTCCTGGGAAGGCATCAGTGCTCTCTTCAGGTGGAAGTGTTGCATGCATTCCTGGTTTAGACAGCATGTGTAAGCATGTGCCATGTCGTATTTGTTAAATTTTCGTGTATGTCTAAGGCTCTTAGGCTCATGTTACAACCTGTTTAACCTGTAGCGTTCAGTCCTTCTTTTTCAGCCATGAAGAACAGAACCACGTTTTGAATTATTCCCATGTTTTCATACTGATCCTTCACACAGACCATTAAAAATTGTGTAGGGTGAATGCTGGTAGTTTCAGCTCTTGTTTACTGTCTCCTCCAGGAGTGTAAGTCCCTCCTAAAATCTCCATCTTTATTTAGTCTAGCAAGTCCTGATGAGAATATGTTCCTCTTAATCAATTGCTCATATATATTATGTTCTCTATGTAGAATAGCCATTAGGCACAGTGAGGGTTATCATAGAATCATAGAATCATTTCAGTTGGAAGAGACCCTCAGGATCATCGAGTTCAACCATAACCTAACCAACTCTGGTACTAAACCATGTCCATAAGAACCTTGTCTAACTGCCTTTTAAACACCTCCAGAGATGGCGACTCCACCACTGCCCTGCGCAGCCTGTTCCAATGCCCGACAACCCTTTCCAGGAAGAAATTTTTCCCAATATTCAATCTAAACCTCCCCTGGCACAACTTGAGGCCATTTTCTCTTGCCCTGTCACTTGCTACTTGGGAGAGGAGACCAACATCCTCCATGCTACAACCTTTTTCACCCTTCTTCTATCAAAACCAGCATCTGAATCCAAAGCTCCCAAACATAGGAGAGCTCTGGACAACAAATCTCCAGCATGTTCTATTCTTCTATATCAATATATATTCTATATCTGTATCTATTCTTCTATATCACTTCTGTCTCTGAGTGTCCATCCTACACTGTCTTGCGTAAGGATCTCTTCAGTTGCTCTCTGCATAGTTTTCCCCATTCCTTTGAATCTTTGTTCTTCGTGGCAGCAATGCTCACTCTGGTTGTCATAACCTTGCTCTCTTCTCACACATTTTAGCAAGTTACTTGCCATTTTGCTTCCTTTCATACTCAGATAAAGAAAGAAAGGATGGCCCTGTCCTGATTTGTCATAGATGGCAGCTCTTGTGCTTGGAGTGACTCCAAATCACTGGGGTATTCTTGACTCTCTCATTATTAAGAGCAATGACTTGATCCTTTCTTCTGAAACACAGCCCAGGTAGGGACCTCATCCCAGTAAGCTCCTCTTCCTAGAAGACATGCCTGGATGCCTCCAACTGTCCATGAAGAATCTTTCTATAGAGAGATCTGATGCTGTTTAAAGGATGCTATATAAATCCATAAGTAACATCCTCACCCAGAGCCTTGTTGACTGAATCATTTCTACTTCATTTGAAAGAGGGAAGATTCATTTCTTCTTGATCTCTGAATGAACTGAACTCATCTTCTGCCAGCATCTTTGTATTTTTTGTACTCTCCTTTGTAGATAATCAGTCTTTTGAAGTCAACTCTTTGAAATGAGATGCATTTATAGATCGTTCCAGACATGTACCTGTATTTCAATAGAAAGCTTTAAATAGTGGCACAAACAAGCCCTGTTAGGGGCACTTTTTCAGGATTGGAAGTGATGTATGAATAGTAAAGTCATTGGGATTTGTGCTAATGTTGGTGTAATAAAAAATATTGAAGATATCAATAGCCAAGGAGCTTAAAACCTTATCACCAGCTGCATTGTTGAAAGGCACTCTGGAAGACATACACCACAGGAAGTATTATTCTATGGATGTCTTTTTTCTTATATTTTCTGTGTTTCTTATTCCTTTATATCTTCCTGGTTGCTCTTAGAGAAGTGATGCTCACCTTGACAAACATATGTTCTGACGCCGTTTGCCTTTTCTTATGCTTGCTGGATCAGAAGATTGGAGGATCCATGTCCTAAAACCATTTACTGTCCGGTGGGCTCAGGAAAGTTTCAAGCACTGAGTGCTCCAAGTGCTGAATGTGTCCGGTGTTGACTGTTCAGCTGGAGATGTTAAGCCTGCGATGGTAAAACAAGGAGAGGATACCCAATAAGTGCCAAACACCTTCTTTCATCCACATTGGTAGCTGTCACTGGACTTCAGAGTGCCTACTCTGCCTAGGAAAAGCCGTGCCTGGGATGCTGGCTGCAAGCCTGCTCTGTAATGTTATCACTTTGCTGTTCAGTCCTTTCCTGAGTACATGCAAAAAAAGGAAAAAAACAAACAAACAAACCTGAGTTTGCAATGAGAAGCTGTGCAAGGGAAATGTGTCATCTCCAGACAACCTCAGAGCTCCAGGTGAAGTTGCTGCCTATTGCAGCTGTGAGGGTTTCCAGGGTGAACGGTGGGCAAGCCTGGTGTCAGTCACTCCAGCCCTTGCTCTATGGATGGTGCAGTAAACACTGGATTAATGCTGGAATTCTAGGCATTCTCAGAGCTTTCAGTTCCCCAAAAATGTAAAAGGAGCTGCCTGTGTTTGCTAACCAAAACTAGTGTTCCTCAAACCAGACCACTGCACTATTTCTGAGAAGTACAGAACATCCAGTGCTCTTTATCCAGCTGCCTGGTTATAAATATTATTCAATACTCAGACTTGCAGGAGGCTGGTGGGGTCCTGTTTGCTGAAGGTTTTGTGTACATGAGATGTGGACGCAGCTCCCAGGCAATGGGAGAGGTCTAGGGGATGACTGAGAATCACAGAATCAATAAGTTTGGGTTGGAAGGGACCTTCAAAGTTCATTTATTCCAACCCCCTTGCAATGAGCAGGGAATGAGAAGTGCAGGGAAGGAACCACAGGGACTCCACTGAGATTTTGATCAAGCTCTTCTCTTGTCACAGCTTCCCGTGACAATGAACTGCCCACTGATGTGCTGTGGATTCCCTGCGGTGTTGTCCAAACCACCGGTCTCCATTTCTCTGGCTTTGGGAACCCTTTCTGCTCTACACCCCACCCAAAGCCTTACGACTTTCTGGGGCCATTTGAGTTTAATATAAATAATTTTTCATGTTGTGGCAGGTGGATCTGGTGGGTAGTAACCCCTGGGTTGGTTTCGGGAGGAAAACAATGCTCCAGTGCCACAGCTGGAGTGAACTGAAGCAACAGGAGATACAGTAAAGAACGAGCAGGACTGGGTGCAGGACCCTGTGGTTCTCCAGGATGAGAATCAGAGATGGATGGATGGCTGGCTGGATGGATGGATGGAGGCTTTGTTAGGAGTTAGGATCCTGGAGACAGGAATAAGCACAAGTAACTCATTGCTATTGCTGAGACATCCGTTAAGGGCTTTCTAATCCCTTCTGAGCCTGTAATTAACAGGGTGCCTGCACATTATCCTGTAGCCAAGTGCCTTTTTTGAACAGCAACATCTCAAAGTTGATATATCTTGAAGACAACACAAGCTGCAAACAAATTTGAGGATTTACTAGTTTTTCACATGGTTTCTCTATAGGGATCCTGCCAGGTGCCATGTCCCATCTTCTCTTGGAGTATGCTGGGGAAGCATGGAGATGTCTGGAGGGGAATCATTCAGTTTAGACATTAGCCCAGGTCTGTGGGTTTTATGTCTTTAGATATTTGCAGTGTAGACACCTGCCCCTCAGTCAGTTGCCTAAGGCTCCCTGAATGAAGCAGTATAGGGTAGGTTGCCTCTAACCTGTTTTAGACTGTTCCTTTAGTCTGAAGTGACTCATGCCCTAGAAGTGCCTGCTTCTCTCTTGAGGTGAGGAATGATGATCAGTGTGAAGTAGACAGATGTAGACATTCACATTATAGACACATACTTTTCACCCATGGATCCCCAAATCATGTTTCTGAGTCCTGAGGGTCAAGAAGTTCTGGATCATAATTTCTTTTGTATTTCTGATGTTCCTATAATTGTCTGAGCTTTGAAGTTGAATTTCCTCCGGAAGGTTTGATCAGTTTAGTAGTTAAGACTTTTAGCAATCTTTAAGAAAAGGAACAAATTTTTCCTCAACCAAATTGTGCTCCCTAGACCCAAAGGTAAAAGGAGATTAAAAGCAGTCAATGACCAGCAGTTCAAGGAAAACTGCAAGTTACTTTGCTGCCCTCCAGTTTCTATAGAAGTAAGGCAGTGGAGTCTACTTCTTTCCTTCCTTTGCTGTACTCTTGGGATAATCACTATTGTTCCTTGTTTATTCTCTCTCAACCATAACAGAGATATTATAACATTTTGCTCTTTACTCTGAATTGTAGATCTGAACACCACTGATCTCAGTGTCACAGCATCCCTCTATTTCTGCAATAGCCTGAGTTGAAATCCTTCATCTGGAAAGGAAATTCATACTTTCCTACCCTAGGTAATAATTTAAAGTAAGGAGCTAAGTGTGCTTACCCAGCCATGAGACGTGTCTTCTACTCAATTGTGGGAATTTACTCAAGTGCTGCCTCTCCTTTAATCACTGTATGTCATTAATCCAGTGCCAGGGTGTCACTTCTTCCCTAAGACCCTAATTCAGCTCTGCTTTCCAAGGGACGCATACACAACCTTGTCACTAAGGAGTTAAACAACACAGCTGCTCAGCTTCCCTTTCCTCCTAGTTCTCCAAGCTCTTTGCAAAACACTCTGCACGTTTCCTTGATCTTCCAACCCGTCACACAGAAGGGGGACAATCAGACTAAATGAAGTCTCCGTGCCTCCAAGCTGCCGGATTGATTTGGCCAAGTTGCCTTTGTTTAATGGGCCCTGCTTAGACGAGCTGGAAAAAAAAAACATCTGCTTTCCTCGTCAAATGATAGGACTGTTATTGGCATGATTATATTTGGCAGAGGCATAAAATGGAGTGGTTTGAACAGCAAAGCGAGAGTCAGGATATTTGGGTACTTGCCTGGACCTCTTTTACTTGAAAAGTCTACTAGGGACAAATGCCGATACCCGTGCTCTGAAAATCCCTTGCTGATGGTTGGTTGCAGAGTAGTGTATTTACAACGTGAGTAGAGGTCATAGCAAAATATAGCTTGCCTCTGCTTAAAAAACATTGGTTTTTCAAGTCCTTTTTTAAACACAGAGTGTTTTGTGTGTTTTGAACTTGGTCTCATCTCTCACTTTATGCCCATATTATTGGTATGTAACATTTACTTTCCCATGCTGTCATGGCATATTTGTAACATGGTTTTGGATTCTTAGACAAAAGTCCTTTAGAAGTGCAAATAATTATAATACCCCATAAATAGTTTCATTTTTTTATTATTCTCTCAAGAAGACTAGAGCTTTTGCAGCTTTTAAATTTGATGGTGATATTGTTGGAAATTGTGTTACCCACCAGTATAGATAAAAATCCTTTGTCAGTTTCTTCCTTTGGTCCACTCTCTCTGTCATTCTTGCACTTGAACTCCATACCTTTTTGACTCAGAGGGTTTTTAGGAATAAAACTGCATTTTCCTGAGGATGTTCAAAAGGAAGAAACTAAAAAGAAACTGAAAATCTAGTTTTAAGACAGAGCTGAATAAGTTATGGAAGAAATCAAAGCCAGGATTGTTGCATAAGAAGTTCCATCAGTCCTGTGTTCCTGCAAATAATGAGCATAAATGAAAGGCCCTGGACTGAAATTAAGGGTGAACTCTTATGGCAACTATCCAGAAGTAGGTCCCTTCAGGTTATGCTACTGAGGCTTGAAATAAGACCTGCATGCTTAAATCTTTCATTTCCTTCACTGTCCACATGAAAAAGGATTAAGAAACTCCATCCTCACCTACAGCAGTGACTGAAGTTATAGAAACTGTAGGAAGGCAACTGATGGTTGTGTCTTATACCATTACTACCTTCACAGAAGCTATGGGAAGGTAGTAATGGTGTAAGTAATTTTCATTCAGGTAATGGGAAGTGTCCCCATATGTCACTGCTCCAGCTCCAGAGCCCTCAGGACAGGACAGACATGGACTTGTTGGAAAGGGGCCAGAGGAGCCACAGAAATGATCTGAGGCTGGAACAGCTCTGCTGGGAGGACAGGCTGAGAGAGCTGGGGTGTTCACCTGGAGAAGAGAAGCTCTGGGGAGACCTTATTGTGGCTTTTCTGTACTTGAAAGGGGTCTGTAAGAAAGATGGGGACAGACATTTTGGCAGGGCCTGTTGCAATAGGACAATGGGAGATTCAGGCTGGACATGAGGAAGAAATTTGTTACACTGAGGGTGGTGAGAGCCTGGCCCAGGTTGGGCAGAGAGGTGGTGGATGAACCATCCCTGGAGACATCCCAGGCCAGGCTGGACGGGGCTCTGAGCAAGCTGAGCTGGTGAAGATGTCCCTGCTCATGGCAGGAGTTGGACAAGATGAGCCTTGAAGATTCCAACCAAAACTATTCTATGATTCTACTGTGTAGGCTCTGAGAACTGAACAGAAATGGGTGAGGTATACGATTTCATCATTTGTATGCTTTCGCATTCTCCTCCTTCCTTGTTTGACCCCAAAACCTATTATCACTGTTGTCACCCTGGTCCCCATCTCTGCTGGAGTCTCCATATGGTGAGCTCCAGATAAGCCCAGGAACACTCTAGGATCAGGAGAAAGGTTGTTACTGAGGCTCATGTCACTTCTTGTGGGCTCATACTCCTGCTTACCTGCAGCTGTGCCTTCTCAGTGAACCCCACCTGCCTTTGAGGAGTTGCTATGTGAACAAAAGAGTTGGCCCATGGTTACCCTGTCCCTGCTGGTGGCAAACACCATAGATGAGACTAAACATTTCTGTGGCTCCTTCAGTCTGTGACAATCCTCTGAACTGTATTTAATTAAAGAGTGTACACAATGGCTTTCTTTGCAGTAGCAGGCTGCGCCGTAATCCCCTAACAATTGTTGGGATCCGGTGGGAAGGAAAACTCTCATTAATAAAGACTTTGGGGATAATTCCACATGAGAGTTGCACCAGAATTCAGAGCTGCAGGAAATCACATCCACAAAAACATTCTCTTAGATTTTCTGCTCAGAGCTTCAGAGTGTGTGTAGGAAAAATGACCTCTGACAAACCCACTGCAATTTTTATGTGGTATCTCGGGCTTGACAGGAGGGCTTAGCAAAGCTGGGTTTACTGAGCTGCAGCTTCACCCACAACAGATATGCCCAGGAAGCTGGATTACTGTTCACTGGCTCATGTTGATGTGAGCTAACCAGAGCTGGTCATGCTTTCCCTTTATCTAAATTTTTTGGAAGGGAAATGTGAATTCGTGTAGTCCTCAGCCCCATGTATAGATGGCCAGTTGCCAGCTGCAGTGAAAGATGCCAAAAGTCAAAACCTCTGCCTTTTCCACAGAAACAAACAAACAAACAAAAAACTCCCACACCTAACAAAATAATTCAGAAAAACAAAAACAAAACCAAAAACAAAACAGAGCTGGGGAAGACGTAAAGTCATAAAGTGAGTTTGTACCAAGTTATCTATAAAGTCTACTTCAAGCTTTTCTAGGATGAATACACCAGGCAGGAGAGTTATTTAACTTCTTATTGCAAGGAAGATCCCCTTTGGCAGGCAAGACCGACAGCTCTTGAGGGGTCTTTTCAGACAGGAGAATTTTGTCAGCATTTTGCCCAACTCACCGTCACGACAGCTGAACTGACGACCTACCAACAAAAAAAATGACACACTTTTTGGTTTCCTAATGATGCTTAAAACTGTGATTTATTTTTTTTTATTATTATCTCAGCTGTCTTTGTTAGCCTGTAGCATTGACGGCTGTGATATGTGAGAGTTCTTAGTGTTATCACTAGGGAAGTAGAAGGAGGCTTGCTGTGATTGTTTGAGTTATTTATTTACTTATTTAGTTAATGTGGAAAATGAGCCATAAACTAGAAGGCCTCCAATGTGAGTCTGTTTGTTGACCTTGATGATTCAGTTAAAGGTCTTTAGACATTAAATTCACACATCACTGACCTTCCCCAGCTAAATAGGAGGTATTTTAGTTTGAACTGGTCCAGCTACAGTCAGTGAAGTGGGATGAAAGCCTTCAGGGCTGACGCTCGCTAGTTCTCTGTGGACTAGAAGGAATAGTAAAAATAATTTCAGACTAAGTATATAGCTTTTACCCAGCTAAAATGAAGGAAAATATGTGCCACTGAGAGAGAAGGTGAGATACATCCTACTCTTTGTTCATTTGTGGTTTTTTATGGAATCATAGAATCATTTAGGTTGGAAAGGATCTTTAAGATCAAGACCAACCATTAATGCTGTCAAATCCAACTCTAAACTATGTCCCTAAGTACCACATCTGCATGTCTTTTTATAGTAAACACCTCCAGGGATGGTGACTCCACCACTGCCCTGAGCAGCCTGTTCCAATGCCCAACAGCCCTAAACCTACCTGGTGCAACTTCAGGTGATTTCCTTTTGCACTATCACTTGTTACTCAGGAGAAGAGACCAACCCCTCCTTGCTGCAACCTCCTTTCAGGCATTTCAGAGATCAAAGGGTCTCCCCTCAGCTCCTGTTCTCCAGCTGAACCCCCCCAGGTCCCTCAGCCGCTTCCATCACACTTGTGCTCCAGCCCCTGACCAGCTCTGTTCCCTTCTCTCAACTTGCTCCAGCACCTCAAGGCCTGACCCCAGGATTTGAGGTTTGTCCTCCCCAGGTCCCAGCACAGGGACGGTCACTGCCCTGGGCCTGCTGACCACACCAGTGCTGGTACCAGCCAGGATGCTGGTGGCCTCTTGGCCACCTGGGCACACGCTGGCTCATGTTCAGCCACTGTCACCAACACCCCAGGTCCTTTTCCCTCAAGCACTTTCCAGCCGCTCTTCTCTGAGCCTGCAGTGTTCATGGGGTTGTTGTGACTCAAATGTAGGACCTGGCACTTGGCCTTGTTAAACCTCAGACAATTGGCCTCAGCCCATAGATCCAGCCAGCGTATTGTCACCCACAAACTTACTGTTTGTTTGCTTTCAAGTATCTAGTACTGTTTCAGAGAGCTTAATATATATGAAGTACCTGTTTGGGGATTGGCAGATCCAACATACAATTTACATGGACCTGTGTTACCTGAAGTAAAAGCTGTTGGCCAAAAGGGATACCCTAGGACATCTCAACTGAGGTCAAGTACCTCTATTAGGGAGACTAAATCCCACTTCAGTGTCTGGCTCTGCTTGAAATCAGTGCAGATCTGGCACTAAAATAGTCCTTCAGTCAACAGATCTACCCACCTTGCTTAAAAGCTCACAGCAAGTCAACACCAGCACTACAAATCCAAGATCACATGTGTTTTGGTGGTTCAGCTATTGGAGACACTTTTTCCAGAGGTTTGCCTTACATAGATGTCTTTCCTCTTGGACCAGTATCAAAAAGATGAAATTTTTTTTTAAATTACATCTATGACCAAGTTTATCTGAATCTATCACAAGCCCATTTTTCTCAGAATACTAACGATGAATCAGCCTCACTTTTTTTAAAGGTGATAAAATATTTACTCAAGAGTAAATACCAGGCCATTGAGGTAAATATGCAATCAACCAATTTAGGCATGCATTTTTAGTGAAGATGCTTAGTGAAGTACTTGCTAATGGACTTGGTAGAAAATTTACTGCATACAAAAAGAAAAAAAGTTGTAGAAATACACAGTGCTTTGCCAACTCTGATCAAAGTTAGAGTTGTATGAATTAATTTATAAAGTGAAAACTTGAGTTATTTATAGATGTGAAATGAATTTGGCAATGGTTTTAGTCCAGAGAGTTAACACTTCCCTTTAAAAAAGTCAGAATGTTTTGAAAACATTTCAATCTTTATTTTTACAGCAAATGTTCTGCAAATCTCTCACGCTTCTCCTCACACTTTTTTAATTTTAAAATAAAAAGGCAAGAAGCACTGTAAATCAAAACGAAGTGAATTTATGGTATTTTAGATGAGCCAAAATAAAATTTCTTAAGATCTTTTTCCCTTTGGGAAAAAGAAACATTTGAGTACCAAGACAACTCCAAGTAATTCCCCTCTTTTCGTGTTTGTTTTTTATTTATTTTTAATTTGTCTAGAAAAGTACATAATTACTTGTTTATACACTACTAATCAAGGCCCATTCCCAACCTAAAGGAAAATACTTTCTGAACAAGACATGGGGTAAAACAGGGCAGTGTGCTGGCTGGGTTAATAAGAAAAGGCAAGAATAAATTTAATATGCTAAATTATTTCATAATTTTCATCCAAAAGGCATTTTACATCAAACGATTGTTCCTTCAAAGGATTTCTGGGTCTTCTGTCTTACAAACTTGACTGGCAAATATATGGATAGAGAAATAGCTCACACATTTTCAAACAGGACATGAAAAGTTCTTTTCTGTTTTTTTCTTTCTCTGCCTTTTTCTCATGAAAAAATATGCTTTTTCCAAAATCCAGAAAGAATTAACATGGAATTAATGACTTCTTACAGGCAGAGGCTCATCCCATGTCATCAAAATGTCTCTGAATCTCACCCTGCTCATGGTTTTTCCTGCATCGTATTCAACCGTACAAACTCTAACTGAGACTTCTGCTCTCACTGTCTCTTTGCAGCTGAGTTTCTGAAGAGGTTTCTCCTGACTGAATGCCATTTCCAATCTCTTTTTTGAAGAGATGGGGTTTTGTGCATAATGGGACCTCAATTCCTGCTTGCAGTGTAGCAAGGGGTTCCAAGTTGATAGTGTGTTGGTGACAAGGGGACATGTTGTGTGACTCATTGTCCACTCCTTCTTCAAACTGCAAATTTTCGTTTGCACATTTTATGATTGAGGTTGTTCATAAATTATGTGCTGTAAGGAGTCCACGATTAATTACCTGAACACTTACAGCCACCGTTGTATTACAAATACAATATAATTAGGTCTGACTGAGGAGAAACCACTTGGGGGAAAAAGTCTTGTCATTGGGAATTTCCTGCTTTTTAGCTCCTTGATCTCCTAATCTGCATCAGAGATTTTGTTCTTATTTGATTTGGTTTTTGTTTTGCTTTGAATTAGCATGAGCCAGGAGGCAGGCCATGTGAGAACAGAGGGAATAATCCATGTAAGCACAGATCCCACTGCTCGCAGCATGAATATTAAAACTACCGTCTTCCTGCCCTAGAGAGCTGGTGGTATTAGGTTTCTCAGGCAGGGTTTTCAGAGCACAAAGAAGCAAAATTGCTCCTGATCATCAGAAAAAAAAAGTAGGCTGTTTTATTTTTTTTTAAGGAAGGCATGGGGGGAAATGATGGTTTTTTATCAGCAGGCTCTGGGTTACACTCCCTTCTCTCAAGCAAACATAAAATAAGGCTGGATGTATATAGAACCATAGAATCATTCTCGTTGGAAGTGATCATCAAGATCATTGAGTCCAACCATAACCTAACTCTATCACTAAATTGTGTCTCTGAGAACCTCATCTAAATGCCTTTTAGAACCCTCCAGGGATGGTGACTTCACCACTTCCTTGGGCAGCCTGTTCCACTGTTTCACAGCACTTTCTGTGAAGAATTTTTTCCCCATTATCACAGAATCACAGAATGTCAGGGATTGGAAGGGACCTGGAAAGCTCATCCAGTGCAATCCCCCCATGAAGCAGGAACACCCAGATGAGGCTACACAGGAAGGTGTCCAGGCAGGTTTGAATGTCTGCAGAGAAGGAGACTCCACAACCTCCCCTGGGCAGCCTGATCCAGTGTTCTGTCACCCTTATTGAGAAGAAGTTTCTTCTCAAATTTAAGTGGAACATCTTGTGTTCCAGTTTGTACCCATTACCCCTTGTCCTATTATTGGTTGCCATCGAGAAGAGCCTGGCTCCATCCTCCTGACACTCACCCTTTATATATTTGTAAACATTAATGAGGTCACCTCTCAGTCTCCTCTTCTCCAAGCTCAAGAGCCCCAGCTCCCTCAGCCTTTCCTCATTAGGGAGATGCTCCACTCCTTTATTATGCAGCGGCCCAGGAGAGCACAGGTGGCCATGAATCCCCAGGAATGCATCTCTGAGAACAGGTGGGTTTTGCTCACTCTCTTCTTCTCCTCTGCCCTTTCTGCAGGCATCCAGCACACGACCAGAATGCAGCATCATGCAGGAGATTGAAGAGGAACGTAGCCAGTGCTTGGCAGAGCTTGTTGGGGATAACCAGACTTCAGGTATGAGAACTCTTTCTTTGCTCCCTGGTCTACAAGCCAACATCACTCAACCTCACATCTCACTTGTCTGTGCCATTTCTTACCTATTCTGCTGCTGGAGCAGGGCAGTCACTCCAGCTGATGTTCAGCTCTCACATTAAGAGGGAGAGAAATAGGTACTTCCAAAGTATGAATCAATCAACCAAGAGTTTGAAAAGCTCTCAGGGTGTCACTCACTGCCTCTCAGCTGGGTAAGCCTACCTTAGGTGTCTTGATGTGTTTAATCACAGTCATCCTGCTCTCTGAACTGAAAGTGCCTTAACTAGTTTTTCCCAGGGATCTGAAAGCCAGAAGTTCTCATAGGCCTTGGTTTGCTTCAAGGGAAGTCATGGTGACTTTCACCTTCTGTTGAACTGCCCTCGCATCCCCATGCCAAAATTACTTCTGTCCTGGTGGCGAAGCAGAGAAAGGAAGAGTGTGTGCTCCAAAGCTTCAAGGTATCTATGAAGTTGGGCCAGGTGGTTGAGATCATCTCCTTGTTCATATGATACGGAGCACCCATCACATTGGGCACTCCTCCTGGAAGGCTTTCTGGTCTGCTTAACCCACTCTCTGCTTCAGGAGAGGAGGGCCAGGTCCATGATGCCACCTTTGCCCTCCAGCCTCCCAAGGTTTCTCTATCTCAGTCTCAGGCAGTAGCCACGGAGTTGTGTCTCCCTTGAGGAGCAGGCATGACACACCATGCGTTGGGCACATGTGGTTTCAAAGCAGGAGAAAAGCTATGGGATGTTGCTTTGAGCAGAGGAGCTGCAAACCAACCTGTGAGACAGGACACAGGTGGGTGACATTGAAAGTGTCGATGCCAACACAATTCTCCAGTGGGCAACCTGCAGGGGGGTTGGGAAAATTTGACAATGCCACCCATGCTTGGTCTTGAATTGTAGAGTTCAGTGTGACAGACAAAGAAACTTCTGGTTTTGCTGCTGTCCCATCCCATCCCATCCCATCCCATCCCACAGCAGTGCTGTCAAAGTCCAAAGTTGAGGCACCAAGTTGTACCTCTCCCCCTCCAAATGCCTCTCTCAAGTTAGAGGTCCTGGTTTTGTGAGTAAAGGAGTTGTAGGGACCAGCCTGTCAGACTCCAGAAACAAGGTGGAAGGGGTGGGATGATGAGCATTCTGCTTAAAATTTCCTGTAAGAGTTAAAAAATGGAAGAGGATGTCTTCTCGTCCTCTGTCCCTTGGCATTGCTTGCAGGAAGGCTGCAAACTGTAGGACTGCTCTGCACAATGCTTATTAATGATAGACTAGCATCCTGGGGATATGCTGATCCCTGGAGGAGCTTTACTGGATGCAAGAATGGCTTTTGGCCCCTGCTTTTATCTACTAAGCCATGGTTTTCTTTGATTCGGAAATTATTTCAAGAGTCCCTGTACAGTTAAATGGAGCCCTTTGACGAAATAGTCTCCTGGAATCCAGTAAAGGGAAAAGTCAAGGTAGTTAAAAACATTCATTTGAAAGCAAACTAAATGTTTCATTTCATTTCCATCAACATTTAAAGAAATTCAATTAGCATGCATTCAAAACAGAAGAAAAATACTTGAAGTGTTAATTTTTTTCCTGCTTTTTAAAAATTATTTTTCTCATTATAAATTTAAATCCAAACCAGCTTTTTCTTTTCTCTATATTGATTAAACCATTGAAAATATTTTTCCTGATTCTGATGTAAAAACACACTCAATCGTGTTGCAAGCCCTTAATGCCCAGTCACTAGCAAGTATAAAACAATCATTTGGAGGTTGTTTTTCATAATGCAGTGCTGAAATATTGGACTGGGATAATTTTACATTTCTACCAGTCACTACCTATAGTCATAAAATGGGACTGATTCAGAAATTGCTGTTGTGAGCACTATGAAATGTTTTTCTCCATGGAGACCGTACCTGCTACTCCTGAGTTAATGTCAGATGTCATTTGTGTATCTGCATGTCTGGGTAGAAATGGTCATTGGTGACATCAGAGTGGAATAAGTGCGTGTGTGCAACCAAATTTGACAATGAAAACTGTGTGGAAAGCAGTTGGCATCCATTTACCCCAAAAGAACAGGTATTTAAGAGCTCAGTAACTTATCTAGACACTCATGGCTGCCCTTGCAATCAAGAGAAAGAAACCAGCATCTCAAAAGTTGTTGGCTCTCAAATGGGTGACTATGGGTGGATCATCTTATGGAGAAGTCTGTTGTGAAAGTGGGGTGGATGGTGTGGACAGGTAACTTTAAAAAAATAAAAATCATAGTAAAACTCCCAGGAAAAATGTAATTTGAACACAGTTCCATCTTCCAGAGAAGGAGAATGGAAAGCAATTGAGATTCCCTGCCATCCGTAACATAAATACCTTGATTTATGGCCAGGTAGGTGTGTTGCTTTCTGTGCATTCCACGTCCTCTCAGCAAAAAGAAAATCACTTGAGGTTTAATAACCAATTTGTTATCCTTTCTAATTAAATGAGTGGAAATAAGGAAACGCACCATTTCAGCACAGTCTGGAAATAAAGCTTTGTTTGGAAGCCATTATCCATTGTATTGATCAGAGAGGCTTAATCACAGGCGTAATTTGATGTGTCGGATAGATTAGTCACTTATTAAGAGCACCTGACCATAGAGCTGAGATTGATCACCGGCTCAAGATAAACAGGTAGATTTGCACTGATAAACAATAACGTCTGTCTTTGCTCCTTTTGTCTTCCAATATTCATTCCTTATAGCGGGTATATATGCATGGGTGATACCGATACTTTCTTTTCAAATTAAATCTCTGTGTTTCTGGTCCTGGTAGTAGGTGCCAATTGCTTTTTTTGCTGTCAGTAGTTCTGGACCACAGACCTGTTGTTTATTACTAGCGGGATGGGAGTCTCTCTGTTCCCTATTAGGAGTGTGATTGAGTGTCGTTGAAGTCACCCACATTTAAAGAGACTTTAGCAGAGACACAGGAGACAAACAGGGGTCACAAAACTATGGTGAGAACAGCTGAGCTTTTCAGCACAGGAAGGGCTGCAGAAGCTACAACTGGGGAGAAAACAGCAGAGTAGACCAGTTTAAGCTGGCGGCGTGTACAGAGGGGAATAAAACGATTGTGAGATCAAAGTCTGGACTTTAAAGGAAGTTTGCAACCATCAGAGGATACTGAACAGCCTTTCTGGAGGTTTGCAGGAACAAATCTTTTATTGGCTTTGGGGCAGAGCTTGCTCAGTTTATGAAAGGGTGTGTAGGATGCTGGGTTGGATTTCATGGGCAGGACTGTCCTTGCAGTCTGTTATCCTTTTACCTCCATTCTGAAATATCTAGTAAAGATGTAAAGTGATAGTTGTGATTCAATACAGAATTAGATTCTTTATCGTTAAAATCAAGACTAAGTAGACTGAGATCAGTTTGTTTCCCATGGGTAAACAACCATCACACAGGAATAACTTCTGGTGAGGGATTTATTTCACTTGATATTTGGTAGATCTAGTGTATTCTGGCCAAGTGTAGGCATCTCTTTTAGGATGTGATGAATCATGTTCAGATTGTCTTGCCTGTTGATGAGATCTTCATTTACTATGAGGGGATTCTTAATGATCAGCTCAACTTTCTTGGAAATAACCCCAGTTCACACATGATTCCTGTCCTGGTGTTCACTGGCTTGAAGGGGATTTGGCCTAATGAAGTGAAGTCCCAATTACATCATAAATCTCATCGTCCACATACAGAATTGCATTTCAGGAAGATAAACTTTGGCTTGCATATTTGTTAGAGGATCTTTCCAGCCCTTTGGCCCCCAAAGAGTGCTTACAATATAGTTTGAGCCATTATTAAAAAAAAAAATGTACTGAAAAACCTGTTACTGTGTCAGTGGCAGGATTCTTCCCTACTCAATGCAGGACATAATGCACAAAATGCCTCATCCCAATCTCAGTGCAGACTGTGTTCCTCAAGTACCTAAAACTCAACTCAGTGAGGTTGTTTGCACTGTTTCTATGAAGTGATGTAGAAGACTTTTTGCTGGGTTTTGACACATCAGAAAATGAGTTTGAGTTATTCCTCCCCTTATCACACAGCCAAGGATAAAGTGCTGCTGGATTGCATCACACATGGATGTACCTGGGTGTTGAAGTAATGAAATGTATAGTTTTGTTATCTATGTGGTGTCTGGTTTGCCTTGCAGAAAACGGGCCATTCTCAGGGCAGGCATGGCTGGATGCACTAGAGAAAATACCGTGAATGACACAGATCACATCTCCTTGTAACGATGTCATGCAAATGTGAATCATTAGCTGTGGATGCCTTAATTTCCCACCCTAAGCATGTCTTTGGCCCACTCCATGCTCATCTCACATATGGTCTCCCTGCAAGCTTTACCTCACTTGATATCCATAGATTATTCCAACTACAGCAGCACTGTTGCTGCAGTTAGGTGACTCCTGGCCTTAGTTTTCCTCCTTTAAGGTATAAATATTAATATTTTCCTATCTAGCAGGGGTAAGGTAAGGACAAAAAAATTGAAAGCTGTCCAGCTATTTTATGATTCATACTTATAAAAGTACTGTAGCAAGAGAGAGGAATAGGAAATGCAATATTTTGGCAGCAGCTACAATTTAAATTCTCATGAAGCTACTATATATCTGGGTAGAAACAATATCCCAAAAGAGAAAATTCATGTCATACAGTTTAGGTGCCTCTTCTCTTTCTCCACCTTTCTTCTCTCAAATAAATCTGTACATAGTATCGTACACTAATTTGCAATGACTTTGGGTGCAGAATTTTGTGGATGGTGTTTTTCCATGAGCTGCAGAAGTGTAAGTGAAACGAGCTCAGAACTTCACAGCTGGAGGTTCTCAGCATCTTATGGAGACACACCAGTATTTGGTCTCTCTGTTCCCCCCAGTTCAGTAGCATGGAAACAGCTGAGAAGATTTTCTAAGTGTCACTGAAAATTACCAAGAGCCATCAAGGACCTGCTAGAGTTGAGTTGCTTCTGGTACCTAAAGTACTTCAGCACTGCACTTTATATTTGCAATCTAGACCTGTCCATCTTTCCAGCAGGATTTGAAACCCAATCAAAAAGTCAAAAAAAGTGGAAAATATTAAAAAAAAAAAAAGAGTGGCAATCCCCCTCCCAATGCCTGTTCATATCTGCTTAATTTGTACATGCTTCACACTTGTTGTGGGCAATAGATCTGAGTCCTGCAAGCTCGACACCAGCATCATCGCATGCAAACGAATCCCAGTGGGAAATGGTCCACATTGTTTATTGTCTATAAATTGCTTTTGCTGCTCCACAGGCCTAGAGAAGAGGCTGGCTTGAAAAGCCAAATTTGGAGCTTGAGGTTCTGTGTTAGTCTCCTTTGAAGAAGTTAAGGCGTGTTTGATGGGCGAAGAAGCAGTGAACATATGGAAATTAAAAGTCAAGCTGGAAAAACGTTAATGAAGTTTAAATGAGGAGTCTGTTTATTCATCACCATCTGCTTATGGTGCAGTAAGATAAGAAATAATTAATAGTTCCTTGCTTGCAAAAGTTCAAGTGAATTCTCACCTTCCAGTTGCATAAGACCTCCGGGGATAGCTGATGTGTCAGTTGGATTTGTATGACGGGTTATCAGCAGCTCTCCAGACGCTCCATCACTAGACCAGGCACTACATGGCTGATGACAACACAAGTGCCTGAGTTAGCACACAGAGCAGGGCGGAGAAAGGGGGTGGATGGACCCAGGGCTGGGGATGCGCTATATTTTCTGGCTGTATCAGGGTTGTGGTTCATCTCTGAGACTTGCTGAGGACTCACATGGGTGCACCTTGCACCTTCACCTGCATGAGGATGGGTGTTTTCATTAGGAAACGGCCACTGGTTTAAGCTCATTAGCAGTGAGGTCATTTAGATGAGCCACTAAACTGGCAGATTTGAAGAGTGGCAGCTTGCAGGGGAAAGATAGATCTTGGCAGATGTCCCAGGGGGTCTCTGTATAATAATATAAGGTGGCAATGGTGTAGCCAGAGGAGAGACCTGTCCTCAGGCTGAGAAGGTCTGCAGGGAGGCTGTGCTTGCAGGAGAGTCAGGCGCATGTGGTGGCGTGCGCCTGTTGTCCCAGCTGTTTCGGGAGGCACAGTCTGTCGGATCGCTTGAACCCAGGATATGAGTCCCACAGAGTGGTGCTGGGGCTGCCGGTGTTGTGTTCGGTGTTGAAACCCCAGAGGGGTTGGGCCGGGGGCACCAGTGTAGTCATTGAATATTGAATTCGGAGTAGAAAACTCCATGACCGGAGCCCTGATGCAGAATAAACGCTTGCAGGCCTGGGCAACACAAAGAGATGCAGGCTCTAGAAATTTAGAGAGCAACTACAATGTATTGAGTACTGTCCGGGCACAAATGAGGAGCAAGTTGAGAGTGTATGGGTGAGAATTAAGAGGCAGGCTGGCAGGGGAGACACTGTTGTAGGTGTCTATTACAGACAACCAGATCAAGGTCAGGAAGCTGATGAGGTCTTCTACAGGCAGCTGAGAGTGGCCTCACAATCACAGGCCCTGGTTGTCACAGGGGATTTTAACTTCCCTGATGTCTGCTGGAAGGACTACTCAGCCAGCCAGCCACAGTCCAGGAGGTTCATCCAGTGCATTGAAGATAACTTTCTTATGCAAATGGTGGAGGAGCTGACCAGGAGATGTGCACTGCTGGACCTCATCCTCACTAACAAGGAGAGTCTGGTTGAAGCGATAAAGGTTGAGGGCTGCCTTGGTTGCAGCGACCATGGAATGGTGGAGTTCAGGATCTTGTGCGGCAGGAGCAGAGTTGCAACCCTGGACTTCAGCAGGGCAAATTTTGGCCTTTTCAAGCAATTGCTAGAGAAAATCCCATGGGCAAGGCTGCTTGAAGGTAAAGAGGCCCAAGATAGTTGGTTAATATTCAGGGATTTCTTCTACCAAGCTCAAGATCAGAGCATCCCGGCACGTAGGAAGTCAAGGAAGGGAGCCAGGAGACCTGCGTGGTTAAACAGGGAACTGCTGGGTAAGCTCAGGTGGAAGAGGAGAGTTTACAGATCATGGAAGGAGGGGCTGGCCACTTGGGAAGAATACAAGGCTGTTGTCAGGGGATGTAGGGAGGCAACTAGGAAAGCTAAGGCCTCGTTAGAATTAAAGCTGGCATGAGGGGTCAAGGACAACAGAAAGAGCTTCTTCAAATACGTGGCAGATAAAACTAACACCAAAGGCAATGTAGGCCCATTGATGAATGAGGTGGGTGCCCTGGTGACAGAAGACACAGAGAAGGCAGAGTTACTGAATGCCTTCTTTGTTTCTGTCTACTCTGCCGGAGCCTGTCCTGAGGAGACCATACCCCTGAGGCCCCAGAGGAAGTCAGGACGTTGCAAGAATTTGCCTTGGTTGATGAGGACTGGGTTAAGAAACAATTAGGCAATCTGAACATCCATAAATCCATGGGCCCAGATGGGATGCACCCACGGGTGCTGAGGGAGCTGGCTGACATCATTGCTGGACCAGTCTCCATCATCTTTGCCAAGTCTTGGGTGACGGGAGAGGTGCCTGAGGACTGGAGGAAAGTTAACGTCACCCCAGTCTTCAAAAAGGGCAAGAAGGAAGACCCGGGTAATTATAGACCGGTCAGCCTCACCTACATCCCTGGGAAAGTAATGGAACAGCTTATCCTTGCTGCCATCTCAAGGTATATCAAGGATAAGAGGGTCATTAGGGGCAGTCAACATCGCTTCACCAAGGGGAAGTCATGCTTAACCAACTCCATAGCCTTTTATGAAGATATAACGAGGTGGATAGATGATGGCAGGGTGGTGGATGTGGTCTACCTTGACTTGAGTAAAGCATTCGGCATGGTCTCCCACAGCATCCTCATAGCTAAACTGAGGAAGTGTGGTCTGGATGATCGAGTAGTGAGGTGGACTGTGAACTGGCTGAAGGAAAGAAGTCAGAGAGTCGTGGTCAATGGGGCAGAGTCCAGTTGGAGGCCTGTATCTAGTGCAGTGCCTCAAGAGTCGGTGCTGGGGCCACTACTGTTCAATATATTCATCAATGACTTGGATGAGGGACTAGAGTGTACTATCAGCAAGTTTGCTGATGACACCAAGCTGGGAGGAGTGGCTGACACTGGAAGTTGTGCTGCCATCCAGAGACCTGGGCAGGCTGGAGACCTGGGTGGGGAAAAATTTAATGAAATAGAACAAGGGCAAATGTAGAGTATTGCATCTGGGTAGGAACAACCCCAGGTTCCAGTGTAAGTTGGGGAATGATCCTTTAGAGAGCAGTGTAGGGGAGAGGGACCTGGGGATCCTGGTGGACAGCAGGATGACCATGAGCCAGCACTGTGCCCTTGTGGCCAAGAGGGCCAATGGCATCCTGGGGTGTATTAGAAAGGAGGTGGTCAGTAGGTCTAGAGAGGTTTTCCTTCCTCTCTACTCTGCCCTGGGGAGACCACACCTGGAATATTGTGTCCAGTTCTGGGCTCCTCAGTTCAACGACAGGGAACTGCTGGAGGGAGTCCAGCGTAGGGCAACCAAGATGCTGAAGGGAGTGGAGCACCTCCCTTATGAGGAAAGACTGAGGGAGCTGGGTCTCTTTAGTTTGGAGGAGACTGAGGGGTGACCTTATTAATGTTTACAAATATACGAAGAGTGAGTGTGACAAGGATGGAGCCAGGCTCGTCTCAGTGACAAACAATGGTAGGACAAGGGGTAATGGGTTTAAGCTGGAACATAAGAGGTTCCACTTAAACGTGAGAAGAAACTTCTTCTCGGTGAGGGTAACAGAACACTGGCCCAGGCTGCCCAGGGAGGTTGTGGAGCCTCCAACTCTGGAGACATTCAAACCCACCTGGACACTTTCCTGTGTAGCCTCATCTGGGTGTTCCTGCTCCGACAGGGGCATTGGACTAGATGATCTTTTGAGGTTCCTTCCAGTCCCTAGCATTCTATGATTCTATGACTCTTGTGAGTCCTCAGCCACAAGTCAAAGTTCTTATCAGATGCTGTTGGATAATCAGTGTGCCCTCCAGGTGTCATTTCAGAATTGTGTAGGGTTCTCATAAGTCTTGTACCATATCCATCACCCCCTCTAAAACCTCATCTATCCTGGGACATCAGGAATGTCATGAAATTACTACTGCTGGTCAGCTCAATCAAGCCTTGATGATCCAGTCAACAAATACAACGAAGTCTAGGGAGCAATTCAAAACAGTCTAAACCAGATACCTACATTTGATATTAATGATCTCTTTGAAGACAAAGGGACATTCAGGATTCCTTTCCGTGTTGTCTTTCCTTAGTTTTTTGTTTACTGTATTTTATTACTCTGGTCTAGGTGATAAAAGGGCCTCTTGGTTTCAGTCTTGCTCTGATCAGCAGCATTGGGCAGCTTCCAGATATGACATCAGTCTTCTCCATTCCTGGACAAAGTGGCCTCTCCTACAAGAGAGGAAAATTCAGCCATGTGACATCAAGATCTTAAACCCCAGATTCTCATTTATCTCTCTTGGAGGATCAGTACCAGAGTCCAGGTGTCTTTCATTTAACAGATTTTTTTCCTCCAGCTATTGGACAGTGGCCATGACACTCAGTTGGGACAGGCCACTGCATGGTGTCTCCAAATGATCTTCCTTCATTAATGCTTTCCTCATCTGCTCTGGAACACTTCCCAGCCACCAACACTTCATGCTGAAGCTCTTACAGATGTGGAGCCTCCTCTCTGGAAATTCAAAATAAAAGAAAACTGCCCTGTATTTTTCAGATGATAACCCTCTCCTCCATGCTAGGAAATCTGGCATCTAAAACATGGTAAGGAAGCACATGTTGCCATGGTGGTAAACCCAGGTTCAACCATAGATGTAAGGAGCTCTCAGACTTTTGTGTAGACTACTTTGATCCAGTCCAAGGTTGATGGCCATTCTTTCAGGCCATGAGTCTCTTTCTCAGGAAAGAATACCCAAAAGTGTTTTCCCTACAAAGCTGTTATTTGGCTGTCCATCCTTTCTTGGAAACCCTCTGCTCAAGAAAGGTGCATCTCTCCACTGATTCCCAGTTGAGTAGTGGTACCTCCTTGCTGCTCTCTGAGCCTACCCTATAACCTGAAGTCCAGACACCCACCAGCAACAGGATAAAGTTCAAACACAGATCTATACAGCACCCCATCATTGTTCCCCGAAGAGCTAAGACCTGACTTTTGCCTTGAACTCACATTTTTTGTGACACAGTCACAAGATAAAACTTTACAACATCTGTTTTCTGCCTTAATATGCTGTAGGAGTGGAGGGTTTTCTTTTGTTTTGCCTGTTGCTGACATGTCCTGGCTGCAAGCTTTCTGACAAATAGCGGTGTTTATTTGACCTGGGAACAGCTGTCTTGTGGCTTGTCAGGATTAACAACCATTTAGTGGACATAAGTCTCCTACTGAAAAAGTCATTTTAGTTTGGAGAACATGTAGCATTTTTAAATGCCATCAGACCTTCTGGTTACTTCTTCTTTTCCTTTAGCATGGGATAATATATAAATGCACACAGCCTTAGTTATGCAAAAGTTATAAAAATAAGGAGAAAATGCCATTGCTACAGACCAATGGAAAGAGAACGCAAAGCATTTTCAAAGCTCTGGATAATTGTTCAGATGAAATCCATCTATGGAGAGCTTTAGTTTTGACAACAGCTTCTATTTGTCCTCCTCACATTCCATCAGATTTCTGGTTAAGAAATCTCTCCTTCCTCATCTTTTTTTTTTTTAAATTTTTGTTTTCCTGCTGACCGTATCAGAGCATTTCCATGACCATTTTTACATAGGATAACGTTGGAAAACGTTGCATATGCCATAAGTTATGTTAAATTCCCATTGCAATATATGGCCAAGATCCAAAACCTGCTGGTGCTGGTGGAGATTTTTCCACTGATTTCACTGTGCACTGGACTTTCTGTAACCTGCATGCCTTTATTTCTTGATATCCAGACTTTTTAACATAGGAAAATGAAATTGTGGAGAACATGAAAAGTTGAGGTCAGAGGTACCACGCTTTACATCCACCTGGCCTAAGTAAGGTTTCTATTATGGAAAGCTTTTAAATTATTGATGTCTCACAATCTAGCTTTTCTTTTCTCTTGCCTTCTAACCATTGAATATGCCTCAATGTGAAACCAAAGCTGTCTGGTCCCTCATGTCCCTTCCTACAGAGGTACAGGGCTTCCACACAACCTTTCCTGCTTCTGCAGATGCTCCTCTATGTTTATGAGTGAGAAGCACATTTCCAGCACAAACACCAGCACATTTAATAAGCAAGAACCAGATCATGAAGATTTTGCATGATAAAGCTCTCTCCAGCTTTGCTTAAGGGTTGCAGTATCTTTCCAGTAGCAAGACAGGCAGTCTGTGGCTTACAGTTTGTAGAGGAACCTTCCATTGTACTCTTCCTTTTATTAAGTGGAGTGTCATATCTTAACCTAATATTTACTGTAAAGAAGAGCAACACAGCATTGGCTGAAAAACTCCTTCATTGCAAGGCACATCATTTGGTCTTGAAGGTATGGGATGATCCTTTAAATCAGCAGCAGCATAAGATTCCTCCTAATTATGCCATAATTACTGTTGGAGAGACCTCTCTACAGCTTATTCTAGGTTGATAAACCATGAGCACATTGCCAAGGGGAGCTGTCACTTGCTGGTTTGCCTTCAATGAGCAAGTCAAGCTGAGCTGATCAGTGGGTTTGCATTTCATTAGAGTGGCCAGATCTCCTGAGCTCTCATCTTGATGCTATCATGCAAGATGCCATATACATTAAAGCAAGTCGAGGAATTCATGGAAATTGGACTAAACTTTGCAAAGCTGAAGAAAAGTCTCCTGACTCTCACAGCCCTTGAACCGTTAGTAAAAGATGTTGTGCTCATGTCTTGTCTTTCCTTGACCTGTTTTATTAGGAAGACCCAAACCATCTTTAATGTTTTCCTTCTCATGACATCCCTACCTCCTTCTGGTAGGCAAGAAGAGTGAGGTATGGAGAAACTAGGGCCTGAGTGAGTCTCATTTTACATCTCACTTCATCAGGGTAGTCACTCTTGGCTTCCCAACAGCCAAAAAAGCATTACTAGAGTTTGAGCTTAGTCATCTTCACTATGAATTGCTGTCTGGAGGTGCTAACATGGGAAAAGCAGGATAGGAAGAGTAGATACCTAAATTCAAAGTCTAGTTCTTAATAAATCCAGTTCTCTACAGCTTTTGGAAAATGAGGGGGGTTTGAGTGAAGAATGAGGAAGCCCTGGATTAATCCCTTAATCATGGTCCATGTCAGAGCACTAGAAATCTGTCTCTTGTTTAGATGCTGGTGAGGAGATAAGTTATGTTTTTGGCAACCCAGTTTGTAAATCTTTGTCTTAAATCTTGTGTCTTTAGTTTCAGTTTACATGTTCTGGAATTAGGCAAAAGGGCTCAGATCACAAATTTGATTTATAAAATTGGTGATCTGGAGAGATGAAGAAAGTCATGTGTTTATTTAATTTGTTGGTTAAAGAAAGGCTGAAAGATTAGAAACTTTTATTTAAAAAAAAAAAAAAAAAGAACTTGTTTCCTGCTAGATGTTGATGATGGAAAAACTCGGAGGATTTTCATGTTTAAAAATAATCCTCCAGAAATAGACTCTGGTGATTTCTTTCACGTTGTTTGGAATGACTCAGTCTGGGGGCTTAAGGTGAGTTTGCCTTCATATGCCTTGAGTCAAATTTCTGCAAACATTTAGGAAGAAAGATATATTTTAACATATCCTGTTGAGTGCTTGGACAGCTTCTACTGGAAGCCAGTGCAGAACTGCAAAGCAGTTTTTATAGCAAATGACAGTGTTCTTGTTACTCTCCAGCTTGTACCGATTACGAGAAATTAAATTGATGTCTGTCTTGCCACAGATATTGAAGCAAAGTCCAAGGTACACTCTGATCACTTACCCTCAATCTGGGGATCGTTTTTGCTTTCTGTGATTGCCCAAGTCCATTTTCTGTTGAGCTGGGACTTCAAATCCCTGAGGGGTGGGTAAAGGAGCATCAGTGCACCACAAAGAGCACCTCAGTGGTGGGAAGGAGATGCTACAGTGTCAGGACTTTGTGTGTCCTGGCAGGATTGTGGTTTTCCTTCAGCTAAATAATTTCTCTGTTACATTCTGCCTATAGCGCTGGAGCAATAACAGCCGGCATGACAGGCAAAAAATATCCAAATTAAATGCAAAGCCCTGGCAAGTTGAAAGGGGAGATCCGAGGGAATGGGTTTGCTTCAGAGCAGACTGTCAGTGTTGATATAAATAAACAAGTGATGAGATGGAGTTGGGGAAGGAGAGATGCCCACAGGGTGCCTAAATGGGGCTGGAGGAGGGCACAGCAGTAAATACAGGAGGGAAAGGGTTGAATTTTGCAGGGAAGATTCATTTAGTGAAACCTTGGAGCCAAAGTACCTCTGGTCAAACCCAATCTGTCACGGAAAAATAAGGTAAAACTCTATTTTGAGAGTCCACAACAGGGCAGAATGGGGTAGAATTAAAAGCATGAAAGATACAAGGGAGAAATCATAGGGAACTGCTTCCATGCTAGAAGCAACTAAGCAGGCTAGAACACTTCAGCTTGAAAAAGAGATGCCTGGGGAGGGATGTGAAAGAGGATTTTATGTTTTTTCTCCCCAGAGAAAGAGATATTGTGGTTAGGTCATGAATATTTCTGTCTTTGTAAAAGAACTAGGCAATTCCTGATGGAACCAGCAGTGAGCAGAATCAAAGTGAATTCAGAAAAAGGATGTGTTTTTTTCTTTCAGTGGACACTTAAACTGTGCAACTCCAAAAATTTCCATGAGTTCAGAAGCAAAATCAAATTGCATTTAATTTAAAAGGTTTATGGAAGAAAAAGAATCTATCTGAGGTATTTTTTATTATTGCATACAACTTTTAAGATTTAAGTGGAACTTTATCCCTGATTTAAGAAGTCTTTGCTCATTGGAGTCTGGGGCAGTAGCAGTAACCCAAGGCTGATGATGGGTTTTCTTAGACTCTACTATGATTAGATTCAAGCTGCCTGTCCAGAACCGAGTAGATTGTTGCAGGAACCATCTTTTGGGATCTGCTTTCTTCAGTCAGGCAAAAAATCAGCGCTCAACTGAGACAAGAAGGTTGATGCAATGATAATTTATTGTAATGAGACCAAACTGGGCAAACTATGGGTGAGCACCCAGGCTGCTCTTCTGCATGAGCTTGTCGGTGGGAGAATAAATGTCACTCAATACCTATTTACAGTCCTGTGTGAACCTCCTCAGAAGAGACCAGGAGTGACCCCATTCATTAGGGAGAAATTGATGCAAATAAGAGATGTGCTGAAAGGGGTTTTTTGCTGATTTAGGAGTTCACTGGGCTTAAGAGAGTGCCTGGCACCAGCCTACTGCCCTTCATTTCTTTCCTCAGCCAAACCTAGTCACATCTCAGAGCCGTGCCAAAGCTCTGGAAGTCACGTATATTCATGAAGAAGGTTATTCTCTGCTGCTTCCTAGATAAGCTTTGACTGTATATTTGCTCTAAGTGGTAGATACAACTCAAATAAATGTTTTTTCATGCTCTAGTCTGCTGGTTTTGCAAACCACTGTATACTTGTGCCTCATGACGATTGACCTGCTTTCTGTTTATTAACCTTTTAAAGGGAGAGGAAAGAAGGGCTTGAGCTTTGATTCATGTTTAGTGGAGAAAGTGGAAAAGGTGACCACCTTCTGCAGCTCTAGTGGGCTTCTTAACCCAGTGCAGCTCAGACTGTGTCAATGGTCTTCAGCCACTTCTTCTGAGCCAGAATCTCCTATAGGAGATCTCTCCTAAGCCCAGCTGAGGCTGGTGCAGCCCTTGGCTTCCACTTTTGGGCATTTGGCTTGCGAAGAGGGAGGCTGAGCTGCTGGATGTGAGGATCTGAGCTCTGACATGTGGCCAACAGCCTCCAACCCATTCCTTGAGCAAGGCTTCAGGAACCCTCTTCAAGAGGGAGAGATGTCGTTCCTTGTAATTACACTAATTGCGTGGCTTACAGTGCAATGATGAGCAGTTTCATCTGCTTGTCTGAATAAAGGTTAAAAGGCAGCTTTGTTAGAATTGCAATAGATTTCTGCCTCCAGAAGATATTTGGCTCCAGAGAGCACTTCACAATCTACCAGGCAACAGCAGGACAAACTTGGGTGTCTGGAAGCCACAATTAAAATAATGGTAAATACTCTCTTTTATATATATATATAATGACAAGCTTTTAAACAGTGCATGATACTACCCAGGGATGAGGTACTGTCTTGAAAAAGTCATACACTTTTACACTGCTTCTCCAAACTCACTTGTGATCCTTCCCAAAGCAAAGCACAGCCTTTGGCAGTGTGTTGTTCCTTGGCTTTGGGTCACAGGCAAACGAGCAGAGCAGTTCTTTTGATTGAAATGGAGTTGAAGGGTAGATGTATTCATGGCTCATTTGCACCTGCTGCCTTGGGTAAGGATTGACAAATATCTTTGCATCCTTCCTGCAGATACTGAGTACAAGGGAGAAGACAACACTGATAATTAATTAATGGAGCATTTAGCAATCACCAAACATGATTTGATCAGGCAAAACAAATTGCCATCTTTTATTACATACATGAAGGCCAAGTGATGCCACGGGGAAGAGAGGGATTTCCATTTTCGAGGCACATTGCAGCTATCTCTGACCTCAAATCATTTTATTGGGTATTGATCTGTCACATTGACATGACTGAATATTGCCTGACAAACTCCTGATGTCAGCAATTTTCCAGGATAAGGAGAAAGAGAACCATTTTCTGGAAGGCTATTTGATAAGGATTGTCTGTGTCTTGGTTTGGATGGACTGGCACAAACTTTTCCTGATGTTGTAATGGGATAACTACAGGGCGGGCAGCAAACTTTGGACCACAAATGCAAAGCATCTTGCAGGTATCAATCTTTGTGTTGTTCCAATTCATTAAACTCGAGTTACTCATGCAAGATCTCTTCTAGTCATTGGAGAGAACATCTCCAAAAAATGATTCATTTTCTGAACTACGGTGACATGAACTGCAAGTGAGAGCTCTGGTTTCCATTGGCTTCTTTAGATTTACACATCTGACTTCGAGATGCATGAATTTAGGGATATGAATCCCACCTTTAAAACATGGATCCTGCCAGGCAGCTACACAAATATTGTCAGCACATCTGAGGGACAATAAGTAAGAATGCTGTTATAAGAGCTAATAGGCAGATATGAGCGGCCTTTACAGAGGCAATAGTTTTTAAAGATCCACTTTGTGTGTTTTGCAAGGCCAGTTTTGTACATCTTCACTTTATTTTAATCAAAGAGAGCTTTTGTTACAAAAGTGAACACCTAAAAGCTTTTTTTCATACATCACTGGTGGTGGTGAAAAATGCTAACACATGAAGAACATACAGATCACAAAAATTCTCAGAGTGCGTAATTCAGGACATTTAAAAAGCCATTTGATACTATCACCTCATATTTTATTTCACATTATAACCTGTCCTGAGGTAATGGGTGCACTATAATTTATTGAGGTTGATGGAGGAAAAGATTGTAAAACATGAAAGATTCTGTCATTAAATCATCTATTTTCCATGGGCAGAATATTTAATGTCTTAATACTTTTGGAGCTGCTGGCTGTTTGATGGCAGATAAGTATGACATTATGGAAACTGAGCTTTGCACCTGATATTAGAAAACTGAAAACTGAATTTTAATGAACACTACAGAAGCGCTTGACAGAGAAGATACCGTCAGTTATTCCGTCTTTCAGGCTCCGATGATCTCACCTCAGTACTTCATTTGAAAAGTTCTGTTCGCTTATGAAAGAAGGAAAGAAAAAAAAAACCTTTAAAATAACTTTGAAAGAGAGCTGAGGGTTCTTTTTCAGCTTCAAAGCATTTTTGTGTGCTCTCTTTATTGATCCGAGACAGCACGCTGCCTCCGTCTGAACAGGCTGATGATGACACCAGCCTTTTTCGTAGCTCAAGTGGCAAAAGATGATTTAAAGGAGGAATTTCAGATTGGGATACAATAACCAAGAAATGCAGCTTGGCAGTGGTCTTCATAGTTCCCTTTTCTTGCATGTAAGGTGTATTTTCTCAAAGCTTTCTTCTTCATATTTGAGTTTCTCTTGTTAGGCTGTTGACCTTAATGGCAACGCGTTAGTCACATTTGGGGAAACGTTGCTATCTAATGGGGCATGACAAATAACCAAGAGCAGAGGTGCTATAAAAAGTGAGGTCTGTTGACAACCCATCTATCTACCCCAGGCAGCAATTGAAGTGCCCGTCTGTTGGAAATTTAAACGGGAAAAATAAAATGTTTTCCAAATTCTAGTAAGAACTCTAAAATATGTAACATGCTGAGGCAAAAACACGTCCGATTTTATTTTAATTCACATCTGCCAACTCCTTTTGGCTCCGGTGCTAATGTTACATTATTCAACAGCGCAGCATGTATTGTGATATCATTGACATCTTTTGAGAAAGCAGAAATAAAAGGGCAAAATCAGAACAACACATTTTAACTCTCTAGGAAGGACGTGCGATTATTTTTTTCTCCCTGAAATATCCAGAAAACCTTCAGAAATGCTTAATTCTGAGAAAATTCTTATGTTTTCTCCCTGAAGTTAGCTCCATTGGTTATACCTTAATTCCTAGCTTGGATAGATGGGGAGCATCTCCTGGTGACACACTGTCCCTCTTCAACCTCCAGAAGTGTTTTGTGCTTTCTCACTTTTTAAGGGGAAAAACTTGCTTCTTGAGAAGGAATTTGGCTCCTTATCTCTTGATTGTCATCAGTGTCCCCTTTCCCGCTGAGTGCATCCCCTGCACAACAATCTCATTTCAAGGGTCAGAAAAAGGTGGTGACAGAAGTTTGGGGGAAGCGGAGAAGTGGAGCATCGCATGTTCAGACCAGGTGTTTCAATGCAACAGGGAGAGATAAAAGCAAGGAAGAGAGATGTTTAATTAGGCATTTCTGCTTTTTCAATCTAAAAAAGGCACTGTTCTCTATTAACTCTGATTTTCCGCGTTCTTGCAGCGATGTGCTGTAATTTCTGTACTGATTTCTGGAAAAACTACAGATATAACGAGTGCTGAATTTTAGGGACCAGGGTAAGAAAGCTGTGTGTTTAAAGAAAATATTTTTGTGCTTTTCATTCCAAAAGGTGCCTGTGCTGAGATAATAGCCTCAATATGCCTTTGCACACCTGCTCTGATCTACCCCAGTTCCTCTGCTCCATGGAGCAGATAACACTTATACTTGTTCTACCACCTGCTTTTCTCTCTTCCCCAGGTTGCAGAAGGCAATGGGACAACATCACATGCTGGCCTGAAGCAGAGGTTGGAGAGGTTGTGGTACGGCCGTGCCCGAAATACTTCAGATTCCTCACCACCTTTCTTGGTAAGCAAAAAACAGAGACCATATCTCCCTGAAATGGTTTTATGGTTTCGCTGCCTGTGGGGTTTCACATCGTATCACAGGGGAATCTTCTTGGTATAATCACAGGGAGAAACAAGCTCTTTGCAAAGAGTAAAGGAGGTTTCCAAGCCATACGTGAATAGCCAAAGCATTAGAACATCCTTCCTATCCTTCTTGTGGTACTACGTGCTACTCTGGATTGTAGGGATCATACAGGTTGCCCAGAGAGGTGGTGGATGCCCCATCCCTGGAGACATCCCAGGCCAGGCTGGATGGGGCTCTGAGCAACCTGAGCTGGTGAAGATGTCCCTGCTCATGGCAGGGGTGGCACTGGGTGAGCTTTGAAGGTCCCTTCAACCCAAACCATTCTCTGATTCTAAAACTGGCTCCTGGTGAAATCCAATAATATGGATGTTGCGCGGTGAAAATTGCATCAACCTGTTTAATAGTATGTTTGTTGTACGAAATGAACAGCTTAGCACTGTAATTAATTAAGTCTCTGACATAAAATAAACAAGCTGAACCTGTGCGTAATAAAGTATTTTGCTGCTGAAATGACAAATTTGGCCACGGGCCAAGAAATTACCTGACAAATAACGAGCAGGGAAGGTTAATGGAGAAAGGAATTTAACTTACTATTCAGCAGGCCTCAAGGGTCATGCAGCAACTGGCCGCTTTGTCTTCTGGTAGTTTATAGTCATTATTTAGTATTTTTATTATAGTAGCCCCACAGGCCTCCATAGAGAATTAAGCTCTTTTGCAGTGGAAATTATGCACCGTGCTGATAAGTCTCCACTTTTACAGCCTTGCAGTCCAAACACAGGTGACAGATTATGAATGGAAGTAAGGATACAATATCATGTCTGTTTAACAGACCAGGACACTACACTGATTAACCAGCACATACTGATTGCATCACTTACCCAAGGCCACACCAAAAATCTTTCCAGACCCAGAAGGGAAATTCAAAATCCCTGGATTTTGTCCTATCCTAATGCTGTAACCCCCCTGTTTCAAAACTCTACAATAGTTCATCACTGCTGTGTTAACACCCAGGGAAAGCTGACAGAAGCTGCTGTAATATCACATCTTGCAGGACAAGACCCCTGTGCATTAGTTCAGCCATGTGGAATAATTGCCTGCTGTTGATGCTTCGTGCCCTCTCCTGGGCAGAACATTTGCTCACTGGGTTTTAGAGACCCAGTGGAGTTAGTTACACAGGAAGAAATAACTCTTTAAGTAAAGTTTTTAATACTTCATCCCACCAGAGCAGAGCAATGAGGAATATATAATATATATTCAATCATATACATAGTTATATCATTGTGGTTATGTTGACCTTAAGGTAGGGGAAGTGCAGTAGGTTGGGCTTATGAGACTCAAAGAAATTGCTCATTCAGGGGCAACTACTGCTCTTCAAGATGTCCTAGGACATTCTGGTCTCCAGGTTCCCCTGCAGAAAGTTGTAGTTCTCCCATAGTTCATGTGTCATTGGATCCCTCAGGTACAAAAGGGTATTTGTCTCAAAAAAACTAATATTTAGGCATGTGAATGGTTCCTATTCTGGGATAAGTCCAGACTTCACCAAGAGCAGTTATGGCATCACTTGGGCTGTCTGTGCTCTTCATGTACCAGGTCAAGAAAACTACTCAAACACAAGCCAACCCATGACCCACTAGCCATGTTATAGTGTGTCTGCTGGCATTTGTGCAGTTCTGTGAGCAGTGGGATCAGCAAATGTCATCTTGCCTTGCAGCTGGCAATGTCAGCAGCCTTCTGGCATGATTACACATTGCTTTGGATGAGTTTCTTACAGTTAAATGCGGTTTTGTGCATCTGACTGTCATCCAGGGATTCCAGTCACTGGAAAGCTGGCTGGTTTGGTCAAGAGCATGATACATCTCATCTTAAATTAGCCACTTAAAGAGACCAGATGAACAGCAACATGGAAATACCGATTTCTCCTCATTTAATACGGTGAAGCGCAGAGTGACTTGCTTTCTTGGAGAAAGGGTATTCAGCACTCTTAATTTCTGCAGTTTCTAATGCAGGTGGGTCTGTATGAGGCAGGTGTCCAAGATCCTATTAACATCCACAATAATCAAGTCAGTGCAGTCAGCAGACACCTGTCTGTAGGAACATGAGCAACTCTTTAGATGTCATTTGTTGTATTGAATTATTTTCGGTTGAGCACGGTAGAAATACAGGCACCTGCACTGTAGACACTGAGGGCCCCATTCAGATTCTTAAACATAAACATCTGGTGCCATTTGAGATACTCCGAGGGATCTAAGAAATTCATGAGGATGCCTCAACTGATGCCAAGATACTTTTATTTAGGAAATTAGTTTCTAACCTGGAATGGCATTCCTATCAACTGATTTTAGAGTTTTCCATATGAAAACCTATCTCTGAGTTTTAGTCAGTGGTGAGAAACAGGCTTCTTAGAGGTGCAGTTCAGCTGACTTTAAGACTTTGACTTCAGAATGAGCTGAATACCATCCATAAACCACATATTTATCTCCATATTTATCTGGCTCTGGCAGGTATGAAGGTCTTAAAATACAGGGGAACACCACCTTTGCAGAGCATACGGGCAAGCATCTCCTCCTGTAAACAGAGAAACTAATGCCATTTCCAACCAGAAACAGCAGCTTTGATTTTCTCTGAGCTCTGCACTTTGTACAATCATATAAGAATGTGGAAAGCACGTATGATCTTAAATAAAGGGAGGGTAAGATTGCCTCTTGTTTCATAGAACTCGTTGCAAAATTAATGCCATTGAAGTTTGTGAAGCAGTTCTTCCTTTGTAGTAGTGAGTATCATTGAACAGCTTTCAAGGAAGTCAATCATCTGGTTATTGTTTATGTCTTACTCTTTGATCCCTTTGCAGGAACATGAAAGCTTATACCAAGTTGTGATCAAGCTAAAATCTTTTGTGTATTTATAGCAGAGAAAAGGTAAAATACTGGGGAACAAAGAGTTAATAGGATTTTACTGCCTAATGGAGAATCTGCTCTTCAAATGACTAATATCCTATCTTAGGGTAAATAAAGGATAAAATATCTCTTGGCATTTAGAACCCTTAAAATGCCTAGCATAGTCCTGATGTCATTTGACATTAAATTTTTATGCCATTCACAAATCCAGAAGATTTTTATTATTTCCTGACATTCGTCAGTACCATGTGAAAGAGATGGATGAAAATCTTTTTGGCACCTTTTATTATTAAAGTGCATTACTTGCTATCCCTTGACCAGAACATTCCAGCTTCCTTTCAATGCAGGGAAGATGACATTTATAATAGGGATTTGTTTCCCACAGTTCCTCCAAAAGCAAATTGTTCATCGTGCACAAGTTAAACAGTAAAAATCAGCACTGACAGCTCTTAAGCTTCAACTATGAGATTAATTGACTTAAAAGGGCGGGGATGGGAATAACTTAGCTCTGGAATCCCACTCAACGAGGTGAGATTCTTCTGAGTTTTGAGCTTGCCAAACTCCTTTTTGCTCTGGTGCTCTAAATTTACTTCTGCTCTCCTTTCCCCTCCGTTGTGATCATCTTTTACTTATTTTTCCTGCTCCACTTCCCTTCCATATCACAAGCAAACAATGGAAGTTCTCAGAGCTATTGTGACATTCATGCACAAATAAAGAAAAAGAGATAATGCATGGAAGCGGTCAGGAAACTTATATGAAAATTTGTCCGATGTAGCATAGATCACAGATTGTGACAATACCACTTTGACTACTCACCTGAACCATTTATTAGATTTCCGCATGTCCTCTTGAATATTGGACATCATCATACCTTGTACCAGTCAGATCCTTGGGCCAGTGCTAGGACATGGAAGGCTCCTGAGATAAACTATGAGCCACTGGTAGGACAGCTTCTCCAAGGCTACTCTTGTTCCTCCAGATGGTAGGAGATGACTTGCCTCACCCTACAGTGGTTTCCAGATATGTTGCCATTGATTTTTAGTCTCCTTCTGCTGCAGGTGAATGACAAACTGAAGCTGTGAAAGACAGATATTCTGGCAAACAAAAAACCCATCATACTAGAGAACACTGGAAGGTGGTGGCTTAGTGACACTTGCTCAGTTTAGTAACACAGAAGGTGAGAGTTTCCATTGCAAGAGTGAAATCAAGGAGGGAAAAGGGTGGTTAAAGCCAATATTCAACAAAACCAGATTGTGCAAACTGCCATGAATAGAGTCATAGGTAGAAACTGGAGGAAGGTTCCAGTGGGGATTTATGTGGGAAGTAAAGACTATCTTTGATGAGCTTTTAATGTGATCAGATGAAGTTAAGGATCCAGGACATCTCCAGGGCTGCTTCTGTGTGTTCTTCTGATGGACCCACCACATCTCATATACAGTGAGCCAAAGATACAGGGAGGGAAGGAGACTGGAATATGTCACTTATTCACTGCTAGGAGGGTGAGGGACTTGGTTTTACACCTGTTCACTGAATATCCAGATATGATTTGCACATTATGAGCTACAAAGGCGAGCTAAGACTTTAAGTATTGGTCTCAGGTGAATCTTGAGTTGTCTTAGCAAAATTATTCCCCCTCCTTTAAATGTCATTGCTAAGAATGTTGTCCATCTGGCTCAGGACATTTCCTGGCTTCAAACTTCTGCTTTTTGTCCTGTTTAGCAGTTCCAAATCCTACACGCTGAGAAGCAAATCCTCCAAGTCATATCTGGCTTTGGATTTCCATGGAAGCGATGCTTTTATTGGCTACCTGGAGTCTTAGAACGAGCATGAAGCTGTCTGTGCTTATTGTTGACAGCTTGTACGTGTGCTCACAGCTTGTTAAACTGATTTCCATGGTGCTCATTCAGAAGGTTTTGTGCAGTTCTTCAGGCAAGAATTAGGGTGGGATGAGAGTCATGTAACCAGGCTCCTGTGGCTAATGCCAGCTGCAAAAATTGACAGTTGCATTGTGTGTCACCTCTAAGGTACATATTTGTGCAGAGCAATGCCAAGTGTTTAGGTTTGCTTTATTTTAAATAGGAATTTTGAAATCACAGGGATATTTACCAGCATTAATTTGTGAAAACAGCAAGCTTCTCTTCTTCTACATGGCAATAGGGATCCAAAAGGTCTTGGCTGCATGAGAAAGGTGATTCAATCAGGGATTTATAAACTCCTGAATTTAAACAAGATCATGTATTAATCAAGGTGAGTTTTCTACTGATTTCAGGCTTGCTCCTTTCTGACTGCGTGGTGCAGGCAATCAGGGTCAGTATAATCTCAAGTTAGCCCTGTGAAAGCTCAACATTAAATCTGGATAGATATATGGGGTTTCTCCTGCAGTAAACAGACAGTAACATCTCATACGTCCTGGAGACGTTTCTCAGGGGTGTGAATCAGCCTGTGATTTCCTCACTGTTTATGGAGGAAAGTCTATCAGAAAAGACACTCAGGATATCAGCTATAGGTGGACCAAATCTGCTCATCCACCACCACACAGATAAAATTTTTAGATGTATCTAAATCACTTGTGTGTTTAATATGATTGCAAGTTGTATGCAAATATTGTCTTAAATCTAAAGAACTTGGAAACAAATTCTTGTCTGGATTTACAGTCTTTTAAATCTGGAGTAACTGAAGTTTATACCAGCATTACGAATCAGAATCTGACCTAAAGTCCTTTTCTGCACAAGCAGAGCCCCAAGACTTGTCTGAGAAATCATGGATCTTGTTATTGTGGGTTTTTGAAACCATAATCCATGAGGAGGATTATGTCTCTTCATTTATTTATTTATTTATTCAATGTCCTCTTAGCATTCATATTCTTTCAGATAGCGTTTTCATTTGAATTTAAAAGGTATCTTTTTTCTCTGTGGTACATTTCAATTCAACAAATACAAATCAAAAACTCTTTTGTTGTATTTTGTAGTTGTCTTTTTTGGTATTGTGCCCAAAGTTATTTTAACTACCATTTGATCCTATGTACATCTCAGTTGTTGTGAGGACTTATACACAAAACATGGTTCATATCATCCCTGGCCTCTGACTTGACTTTTGGCAAATTCAGTACAGTGGACAGTAAAGGTCTAATTCTGTCATCTCATTTTTTTTCCTGATTCATCTGTAGAGAGATTTGGAAATGACACCCTCTCTCCATCCCTTCACTTTGAAGGACATTGACTAATCCTTTGCAACATAATCCAACTCCATTAAGACAGAAGGAATCAAGTCAAATTAATTGGATTTAAGTCATTTGCTGTTAACATTCAGGTCATAGAATCATAGAATAGTTTGCATTGGAATGGACCTTCAAATCTCATCCAGTGCCACCCCTGCCATGAGCAGGGACATCTTCACCAGCTCAGGTTGCTCAGAGCCCCGTCCAGCCTGGCCTGGGATGTCTCCAGGGATGGTTCATCCACAACCTCTCTGGCCAATCTGGGCCAGGTTCTCACCATCCTCACTGAAAACAATTTCTTCCTCATGTCCAGCTTGAGTCTCCTCTCCTTTAGTTTAAAACCATCACCTCTTGTCCTATCACAACAGGCCCTGCTCAAAAGTCTGTCCCCGTCTTTCTTATCATCCCCTTTTAATTATGGAAAGGCTGCAGTAAGCTCTTCCCAGAGCTTCTCTTCTCCAGGCTGAACACCCCAACTCTCTCAGCCTGTCCTCAGAGGTCTTCCAGCCTTCTGATGGTCTTGCTGGCCTCCTCTGGGCCCTCTCCAACAGGTCCATGTATGTTTCAGGCTGAAGCAATACCCAGCTCCTCATTTCTTCCAGATCTGGCACACACACACATCTCCACACAACTGCGCAAAGGGAAGATCTCCCCGTGAAATAACATGAGAATGAGACCCTCATTGATGCAAGTGGTAGAACAGACCACTGCAGGTCACTCCACTGATGCCACCTGCAAGCTTGCAGGGTCCTCACATGCTCCATGTGAACTCCAAACACACTTGAAGCCCTGTTGGCTCAGTCTTGGAGCAGAGCACAGCCGTGTCTTGGGATGCTCAAATGAATTTGTAAGTAGGACATGGATAGGGACTCCAGGGAGCTGGTGTTCTGCTGCTTTTCCTTTTGCTTAGTTAAACATATGGATGAGATTCCTTCCACTGACCCATGGGCAACTAACATTACTCATCTAGTCTAAACTCCTTGTCTAATTTCTCCCTCCAGCACCTCCAAGATATGTGTTATCCTGTGACACTTCTTAGGAAGGGATGAGATGACCTTTGGATGTTGGATGTGGCCTCTACAGGGAACTCGACAGTCTACTTTAGACTAGACTCCCTACATTTCCATGGCAAAAGTTAGGGGAGATGAATCCCAACCTCTTGCTCATGCGAAAGAGGTCTGTAATGAGTAGATGAAAACAAACAAAAATGCAGAATTGCATTTATTTACGCTCCTCTGAAAATGATTCTCTTTTACTTGAAAAACATCTTAATCTCTCTCTCTTGAGCCAGTATTCTTTTCCTCATTTTTTTTTCTCCTTTATTCTATATTGTCTTTGAAACTGGAATGAAAACTGGATAAAATTAGGAGAGGGGTGAGCAGATAGATAGCAGCAGATAAGCAAAAGACTTCTTCACTGCCGTTGAGAATCTGAAAATGAACCAGACTCGTTATTTATTTACTACAATGCTCATTTAAAAAGAAACAAGCAGTTGAGTTCATCTGTTATGGAGGTTTGTTCACTGAGAGCTCTGGTGCTCTGCTTTCCAAATGTGCCTTCATGTCACAAAGGCAGAATTTCCAGGAAACCTCCTGATTTACGTGGAATTGGGCCAATTATTTGTCCAGACCACCCTGAACTCCCAGAAAAGGGCACAAGTCAGCCAACCCTCCTGCTCACTGTGCCCATCATACAACATCCAGCCCTGTCTGATGTTCATTTTTTTTAGTTGCTATGGACAACAGAAGGTCCAAGGCTGAAAAACAGTGCTGGATGATCCCATTTCCATAATCAGTGTTGATTTTACATTCATGTGCACCTTCCACCTTGGCCACCTCAGCAATGTGCATGGGTAAATGAAGAAACAGGTGGCTCTCCAGATATATGGCATATTTAAAGCTTGGTTTTGTTTCAGACCTTTCAGATTTGTTTGCATGTGCCCCACTACTCTGAAGGGTTGGTGCTGAGGTGGTTTTGTGAGCAACAGCTGAACCTCATTCTACTGATCACCTCAAGTCATGTATGCGCAGTGTTACCAGTGCACATTGTGTTGGGGTCCTTAGGTTGCCAGCCCATGGTTTGTGGAGTCACAATTCCTCCCCTTACCCAGAAATGTGCATCTTTTTCTTGTAAATTTTTCCTGGTATACTATGATTGCAATATCAAAAGATCTAATGAGAAGTTTGTCCTAGAGTTTGACAGCTCTGCTTTCAGTGTGAGAAAACAAACAGGGTTTACAAAAGGTCCTAATTAAGGGGAATATGTGATGTGAAGAAGGGAGGAATTATCTGTATTTATTGAGGATCGAGATCTGCACACTTAGAAATGTGATATGCAGGAAAAGGAAAGGAAGATAAGGGAAAATTGAGGGTTTCCCAAAATCGAGGGTGCAGTAAGCTTCAGGGAGATGTGGCAGCAATAACTGTAGGCCAAGTGATGTGAAAAATAACATGTGAAGAATCTGAAGGCTATGTCTGTGATGTCAACGTGCTAACACCATGCCACAGGTTGTACTGTGATGATGAAATAATGAAAATATGAAATAGCATGAAACACATAAGCAGAGCTTGTACTGAAAGAATGATCTTGTAAGCTCATGACTGAGGCAGATAAAGTGAGTTAGGAAAATATCTTGTCATGACTTACCCCACAGATGTAACTGCTTTAGCATCCAGTTTAGTGCAAGCTATAGCTGTCTGAGAGTCTCAGGTGTTCCCCAGTAACAGTAGGAGAGATCAATAATAAAAGTGGTACTTTCATTTCCAGTGGGCTCAGCAGCATCACAGGAACAGTAAATGATCAAAACTGCTATGGCTTTAATAGCTTCTGCTTGAAAAAAAATCGATTTCTGACCATGGAATATAATGACAAAGAAGCAGGACAGATTGCTGCTCTCCTTTAGAAGCTGTTACAGAAAAGGGCACGTGAAGCAAGAGAGGGACAAAAGTGAACACCCCTTAGCAATGACTGACTTTATATCTCTTTGTATGAATTCAGGCTCCTAGTGAAAGCAAATAAGAGGTTTTCCTCCTCTGAGATTAAAGAGCTGAAACCTGACCTATGACACAAACTTGCGGACACGTTTCTGAATCTGAAGGGTGTATTCGAAACAAATTAGAAAAATTAATTAAGAAAAATAAAAACTTAAGAGCTAGACATGGGCAATAATTTGCTTGGAATACAGTTATCTTTCTACATTCATTCAGCTCACCTGTTCAATGTTTAACTCGTACCCAGATTAAACACCTTTTCTAAAGAAAATGTTCTGTTTTTATCTTGGTTCTGCTAACTCATCACTTCTTCCGATGTGTCATGAATAAATCATGTCACTCCTCTAGCAGGCCCTTTACTAGTTGATATAACCCAATCTGCAAAGTCATTTTGACTCAGATCTCTTCCACATAATTCCCAAACAAATTTATAAATCAGGAAATCAGCTTAGAAGTTTTGCATGTGTTTGTTCCAGAAAGTCTATCCCGATTAATAAATTTTGTGCGCATTGCTTTGCTGTAGAACATCTCTTCATTTTTCAAAAGGACCAGTGATGGAAGTAAATACTCACTGCAGAGCAGAGTTAGTCCCCTTGTATAGGGCTATGCGGATCCAGAATGCAGAAGAAGGAGATGTGGAGTCAGCCCTCTGAGATGCTTGTGTGGACAGTGGAGGAACGATGATCAAGGACAGAAAACCTTATGGAAGGTGCAGCTGAGCTGCTCCATCAGGTGACAGTAGGAGGTTCACATCCAAAGGAGAATAGGGCCACCATCATTGGAACAATGCATGGACAGACACTGCACAAGTAGACTAGCTAGATTAATGTTCTTCCATTTAGAAAAAGTGTGGACCGAAAGGGTGCAAGTCAGAGGTAAATACAGTCATGAATGTTGTGGGGAAAGCAGGTATCACAGAATCACAGAATGTCAGGGATTGGAAGGGACCTCAAAAGATAATCTAGTCTAATCCCCCTGCCGGAGCAGGAACATTTAGATGAGGTTACACAGGTAGCGAATGATTGTTTCATGGTGCCTGAGAGTAGGGGTACTAAGTGAAATTGTCCATCAGCAGGTCTAAAATAAGCATAAGGAGGTATGTTTTCACTCAACACATAAAGAATTGGTAGGGGTGATAGACCTGGAAAGCACAAATGAAAGCCAAAAGTATAAATAGCTATCAGGATTATTGGAAAGAGGTAAGAAAAAATCTGAGTATAAGAATAAGATAAATTAAGTGGTTAGGTGTGTGGAAGTCGAGGTCATATGCAGCTTCCATTTGAGGGAGATAAGAAGATATTTCCTCCATCACCAGGATATGCAAAATGCAAAGCCATAAAGTCATTTAGTTGCTAGCTTGCCCTGCTACCTAGGAAGCTTCCACAGCTCCTTACCCAATTGGGGAAAATAAAAAGCAGAGGGTAAAGGTAAAAAAATCCTTCTTATTTCCTGTTCAGTATCAGGAATGTCAATTCATTGTTATTTGTAGATCCAATTAAGAAAGATAAGAGTGGTGTGGGAGAGGAAGAGAAAATTGCCATTATCCTCAGAATAAATCGAATTAAAACAATGAGTGAAATCTGCATGTCCAAAAACTGAAGTAAACCCAGGAATACTTGGACATTTCCATCATAAGTTTACAGGTTCGGGGACTTTTGATCAAAACAAACATGTGGGGACTTTTGATCAAAACTTGTCTCAGAATTTAGCCAGTCCTGCTTGTTTTCATTCAGAGGGATTTCTTTCCCTCTGTATTTGCTGCCCAAAGCTGAGAGTTTCTCAGTCACGCTGTGAGAAAAAGCCACTTGGGGTAAATGTGAGCCATGTACCAGATTTTGTATGGCTACACGAGCAAATCAGAAGGAAAGATAGGAGCATTCAGCTAATTGCTTGCAACCATCAATTCCATTTTCATAATAGGCACGCCATCAAACCACGCAGATCAGGGAATTAAGAAAGGGCTTTGTGAACTCTGAAGAAGCATTTACTTAAACCAGGAGCAGCTGCTGAGCCAGATGGCGAAGTCCTGTCCTAAAGCAGACATGATACTAAAAAGATGCAAAAGTGTACGGAGGAAGAACAATCTCTCCTTGTGCTTTGTGTAAACAATTGATTGCCATGGCATGCTGCACGTGGGATTTTATGGAATTAGTGCATAAGGAAGAGCTGTATTTTATTAGATATACATATATTACATATATATAGCAGTTTACGTTGACCTGGATGACCAGCCTGGTCTGCTTAACTGCAGAGCTTGTGTCTTCGGCTGGACCAAAAAATGTGGGGATTTGATTAAACAATTATGGCCTGTCACGCTACACGTGAACCTTTAAGGAGCTGCGGCAGTAAAACTTACTGAAAACTCATTATTCAGGCCTGCAGCTTCACCCCTTGCCTTTCAATAGTGTTTTACGCCTTGACTGTCAGGAACACTTATATAAATGAGCTAAAGGTCTAGCGTTTTATTTGTACTTGTGATTTCCTTCTGTAAGCAATGGCTTTTATATCACAGCATACTTCTGGAAAGATAACTGGGTAGTTTCCCATCCTGGTTGTCCGGAATTCCTGTAGTTCCTTCAGCTTGTATAAGGATTACCTCTGTACATTATATTGTGTGTGGACCTTTTTTTTATCTCACCCTTTCATTTCTGCACTGGTATTTTGCTCCTTTTTCACATTCATCCCATCCTACCTGTCAGGGAGCCTTATGAAAAGGTCATCACCTTGTTCGCTTTCAAACCTCATCATTAAACTCCTCTTTGTCCTGATATCTGCAAAGAGAGAAGACAGCAGTGAAAGAGCTGGGGTGCTGAAATCCCTCTAATTGTCTCCCCGCGGTGCTTTGCTCAGGACTCAGATACACAATTGAGTTATTGCATCTTAGCAATTATTGTGCATCTGTCAAGCCAAGGTAGCTCCCAACATGCGTGATTTACACCTTTGGTAGCTGTGGAGAGAGATTTCGTTTAATTTACACTGCAATGAAAACAGTTTAGCCTCATTGCCTTACCTGCTCTTTGCCACACGCAGAGTGGCTGTGGATGAGCTGGACAGTAGTATATCACACCAACATCAGTATCAGCATCTCGTAAATGGTATCGCAGCCTCATGAGATCATGTGCCTGCTGGGAAATAGAGATTTTTGTCCTATGTTTGTGACAGCACCCAGAAGAGGACTTCTCTTACATGCAAGGCTCCCATTCACAAGTGCACTTCTGAATTAATGAGAACTTCTTACACCTTCTAATTGCCTTTGCATATTCTAACCATGGCCAAACTGAAACACAGGAGGCTCCATCGGAACACAAGGAAACACTTTTTTATCGTGAGGGTGACCAAGAACTGGAGCAGGTTGCCCAGAGACGTTGTGGAGTCTCCGTCCTTGGAGGTATCTGGACATACTTCTGAGCAACCAGCTCTAGGTGGCTCTGCCTGACCAGAAGGGTGGATCAGATGACCTCCAGAGGTCCCTTCCAACCATTCTGTGATTCTGTGAAAGCAGGAAGCCAAGTTCTCTTAAGACATGTTATGAGGTTATTATCATAGATGAGAGTTAGTCATGATTTTTTAAAATGAAACTTTTTATTTTTAGTTTAAATGGAAAACATCATCTCATCAAAATGCATGTGGGTTTTAGGAGTAGTAGACTAGGAGTAGACCCAAGGGAATGGCAGGAAGATGTGCCAGGTTGGACATGAAGAAAAGGTTCTTCACCCAGAGGGTGCTGGACACTGGAACAGGCTCCCCAGGGAGGTGTCACGGCCCCAACCTGACAGTGTTCAAGAAGAGACTGGACAACACCCTCAGACACACGGTGTGAACTGTGGGGTTGTCCTGTGCAGGGACAAGAGTTAGACTCAATGATCCTTGTGGGTCCCTTCCAACTCAAGACATTCTATGATTCTAGATACACTGCTTTGACAGTTGCAACGTTTCTGATCAAAATGAAATGCAAACCCCACAAAAGACAGATTATTTCTTAAGTGGGATAAGGAAAAAGCTGTTAAACGATACCACCTTACCAAGGGGACTCTGTCCTTACCAGGGGCTTGAGCTTCCTTAGTCCACAATGGAGAGGAGAGCCTGGAGCACAAACCTGCTGGCAATGGGATGCTTTCTAGCTCTCACTGTGAATCTCCTCCACTGTGCAGTGCTAATTATGTGTTACTGAGTTGTAAGCCTCTGGTCTTCTCATTAATTTTCCAGGAATACAGTTTGAAAAGATTTAGCTTCAGTCTGATAGGAAATGAGAAGGTTTTGGGGACCTTTTCAGCTCTCAAAGTCCCCAAGTTCTGCCTGTTCCTGTACTGCCACTTATGTTTTGTGACTTCAATGTACTTCCTTAGTGCATCATTCTGGGGAGAATTTGTGTTACATGCAGTAGTGAGAAATACAAGTTAATGGGAAACGGTTCTGGAAAACAGCTGGTGCATTGAATACTTTTTCTTTCTATTGACAGAAGACCAGACTTTATTACCAAAGTCCCGCTATAAATGGAGAAACTGAGACCCAGGGACATCACAATAACTGGCTGCAGTTTCACTAGAGATCTATGGCAGAGCTGAGATTTGACCTTGTAACACAAAAATCTCAGTTTAATACTCCAGTTGAAAGTCTGCTGCCTGTAAACCTCAGAGTAAGAACTAAAAGCTTGGGAGGCACTTTTCCAAATTGTATGTTTGTTTTCACTATGGAAAGTAATCTGATAAGTCATAGTAATTAGAAATGTTGTTTGCTATCAGTTGAGCAAAAATTGTGTATTTTCTGTATTATCTACCCTTGTACTTTTTGCACTTCCCAGACATCTAGTACAGAACATGGAAGTTATTAGAAAGGTTCATTGTATTGCACTACATGTGTAAACTTGCACATCAAAATGTCACATGTGCAGCAAATGGTGGTAGAAAAACTTACCTTGGAAGTGAATTTCCCTAAAATCTGGGACATTTGTATTATTATTTTTTAATCCCAGTGATGCTGTGTTATTGTACTTCCCCCTACCTTAGTTTCCACATCTGCTAAAGCATTAAGACAACTTCTGGAAGTACTCCTGAGAGCAACGAGAAGAATTACAAAGAGTCAAAGAATTCTGAGGAAGTGCACTTAAAGTGAAGAAATAGGATGAAATTAAGCTTAAACAAGCAGCCCTTAGTTCACTGAGAATACGAAGCAAAGAATCGAAACCACCATGAAAACTAAAGGCATTCCCAAACAGAGAAGAGGAGTTTTGAGCAGGAAATAGGAAGCAGAAAAGTTCAGATAATGGGATCCATTGTAATGAAGAAGAAATAACAGAAATTACATAACACCTCAAAAAAAAAGAAAAAAAAGTACTGAACAGTCATGTCCTTGATTTGTTTGCACAAGATCTCTTATGATCCCGATATGAACTCTGGCAAAAAGAAATGCAAACAATGACCATGCAGAAGAAACTTGGGAACAGGAACCCAAAAGATGATGCTAAAGTTCTTGTTTTGAAGCAGCTGATAAAATGAACAAAGGCACCAAAGCCTGCATGGAGTTTAGTTCTGCTGTAAAGAGAAATTACAGGGGCAAGTTTTAGTGTCAAAATCCACCTGTCACAGGGATTCTAGAAGTGAATTAAGCCAGGGGATGGACTGCTGCTGATTTCAGTGCATGACAGGACTAAGGTTCGGAAGATGTTCAAATGACTCATTTGTCAGAAATTTCTGGAGGTGATGCTTGGATATTTTCATTACTCATAGCTACATAACAGATTTGCTCCTGTTTGCAGAAGTTTTATTATTCCTGTGCGTAAAGAACCCCATTGTTTGAAATGTTTGCAAATCTCTTGAGTTTCACTGATGTAATTCTTCATTTAAGAACAAGTTTTGACTGTTGTTTGTTCATTCTAGTTTGTTGTACCAGCTTTCTAGTCGGTGGTGGCAGGCAGTTTTATGTGATAAATGACACAAAAGGAATGCCACAACTATGTGGTTCGTGTGAGATGGACAGGGTGGGGACCAGTGGTCAGAGTGGGTGAGAGGAGAATTTGCAATGTGCTGTTGGATGTATTTCTTCTTTGTTATTTTTGCCTAACAAACATCTATCTTGGCCTTTCAGACTATGAACCTTTTAGGGTAATGTGTATCCCAGTCAGATTGCTGGTATCTCCTTCTGTTGCTTGATTAATGTCTATGTACCCCTTAGCCAAACAGGACCCCTCCTAGTAACTAGAATCCCTGTTACAGTCACATTGATCTTGCAGTCACTTTAGAAAAGAAAGGAGAAGATTAAATTTGGTATCTTGGCCTTCTGACAACAAATAATGTCCTTACCTCTGCTCAGAGAAGGTTGATTCAACAGAGAAGTGAGTTCCTACCAACAACAAGCCGACTGGCTGCCACTGAAATAATTTTAAGGACAACGTGCATTTCATAGGCCAACTTTGAACAATAAATTATTTCTAATATTCATCCAAACCAGAGATGTCCAAATAGCTAATTACCTTCTGTTATGGAAAGTGGGTTTGAGGTCCATGTGGGGCAGGAGGCGGAGGTATTTTGCAAAGCAAGAAGTGCTTTTCTTGGTGTACACTGGACAATCCTGAATGGAGAGTACCAATGAGGCATGTGAACTTTACATTTTTGTCACTTTTGGCTGAAGGAGAGAGAAGTTCTTATGTTAACTAAGGCTCTTTTCAGGCTGTTGGAGGCCCTAGGCACTTAGCTTGCTTATGAGTCCATTTAATCTTCCTGCCTTTGACTATACATGTTAAAACAGGCAATACATGTTGTCAATATCTGGTTTTTCTCCTTTCACAGCCAAATTTCAAAGAGTTTGTTTCTCAAATGAGAGTGCAGTAGATTTCCCAGGAATCATATTTGATCAGGGCTCTGCTTGTAGACGAGGTTGGGGTTTTGAGAACCGCATTCTTTTCCCAGACCTCCGACCTTACCTGCATAACGTGAAATGAGCGCTTTATCTATTCCTGGCTTGGCTTCTCGCAACTGAAGTGAAAGACATAAATACTTCACTGCTTTGTTTAGATGAAAGTTTTTCCAGGAACAAAGGTAAAGTGGCAATAACACTCTCAAACAATATTGGTGCTGTGCCAACAACCAAAGGTCTGGGTACAACTGGCATTATGATACCATTAGAAGAGTTGTTTTCTGGGCAACTCAATATTGAAATGTACTTGTTTTTAAGGTCTGAACTTTGCGACCCAATTTGTCCCTCCCTTTTATGTGTTCTGTGTAATATAAACACTTCGTAACAGAGAAGAAGTATGAGGATTTTACTCTAAGTGTTACAAGAAATGTGCTCTGGCATTTTAATCAACAAAAGGCAGACATTTGTTTAACCAAAAGCTGAACGTTTCTTTTTGAAGTATCCTTTTCTCTTCCAGGGAACGTGACCAGAAATTGTACAAGCCAGGGCTGGACGGATGTGTACCCTGCGCCATACACTGTAGCTTGTGGATATGATTCCAACAGCACCCCGGGGGAAGAGGTTTGTAAACCTGGATGGGTAGACATCAAGAATTACCAGGGATCAATATCAGAACCACATGATCTTCCCATGCCTGATTTTTTTTTCCATTCCCACTCTGATTCCTCAAGAAGGAAGAATCTTCTTGGTGATCCCTAGAAGCAGAGATTAAGTATCTGATCAAAGAGATGATTCCCCCCTTTGATTTGCAGGGGGGGGTGGCAGGAGATCAGAAGATCAGGTCAGTGTCTGTGTGATGCCCACACACAACCTCAGGTGCTTGATTTTCCATGCTGAACTTTGAAACAAGCCCTCCACTTTTAAATTTAGCCTTAAGTAGATATGGTGATTCTGGCATTTCTAGGCCAACATAAGTATCAAATGATCAAAAAGGGATAAAAGGGCAAAACTCACTTGCCATCAGCAGTTCTCTGCTTATCACAATCAGCTAAAAATCAATAAAACTGCAGGGAACGCACAAATTTTCATGCAATGTAACCAAATTTTGTGAAGTAATCCACAAGCTTTCTGGGATACTGTCTGTAGATACTGACCTTGTTATAATTAGCTTTATAGAGTATTGTCATTACACAGGAAGAAGTTTGTTATTGGTTTGCTACATGCTGAGGCATGAAGGGTAAAGTCCAAAGAGGATAACAAAAGTTGTTGGAAGTGAAATTCACCTCACTTAACCAGAAGTTCAACATCTAATCTAAACCAGTCACCTGCAGCTGTCTCATATTCAACAAGAAAAATCTTATGCTTGAAAAGAATTATATTTCACCGCAACTATATGTTTATATTAAACCTATGCCTTGCCTATGCTTTTTTTCTCCTGTATGACATATGTCAGTGTTTGTCAAGGCTGGCCATAGGAATCTCAATAATTAATAAATATGTACAGTGAGAGGTCCTTGTCACACATTACCAATGCACTCAAAGAGTTAACAGAGAATCTGAACAGAATTGAGACAGCCTTAGGAGGGAAAGAACACAGAAAATAATAAAGGGAAGGTTGCACAAAGAATTTGAGGGGGCCTAGTGAAGAGATCTTGAGTCTGCCCTCAAGATCAGCCACCGCTTCACATCCTCGAGCATCCCATTCCTCAGGTCCAGTTGCATGGCACCAGTTGCACGTTGTAAAAGCCTTTGTTACTGGTCTGCACTGGGAAGGTCCTCCATTGAGAGCTCCGTTTGTGTTCCAGCTGCAAAGGGGATTTGGGAATTCCTGGGACATGCTTTGGCGACCCAATGGATTGCAGCATTGCCAGAGTGCTGCGTTACCAAGAAAACACGTATTGTGCTCTTTTAATTCTTTCTTAATTATTTTCTCTTGATTTCCGCAGTTTCGTCATGCTGTTTAAGTCTAATTTATGTGAAAGGTGGCTGAGGGGGGTGAACATGAAGTACTAGCCTGTAAAGAAGAATAGATTGTTGTTGTTCCTAAATTGGCTGTCAGTTTGGGCAGGAAGAAGTAAAGGGAACAGAAAAAAAAGAACAGCAGGTTGTATGGGACATGAGGTTGAGAACAGGCTGATAAGCTTCCATGCTTAAAACACCTCATGCACTTTTAACGCCTACTGGTCTCAAGTCAGAAACAAGAAAAGTATGAAAAAGAAATGAGGGCTGTGTGTAAGATTTTAGTTGTGAATTGTCCCTAAGAAGCAGATGATGTAGGCACCAAGGCAGTGCGCTTACGATCTTTGCAGGGATAATGATTCTCCAACTTGACCTTTAAAAACCACATGAAAATGGGGGGGATTGTTTTGCTCTCCCATTGTCATATGTCTTGCACAGCTCTGTCTGGTCAGAGAGAGGCCACCCTAAGTGTCCCCATAGGCTCTGTCTGAAGATGGTGAAGTAGACATCTCCACTGGTCAGTTCACCTCACATTTCTCTCCCAAGGGACCTCTTTGCATTTACTCCAGAGGGAGCCCAGCTGAGTTTAGGCTAGGTGATGTGATCCCAAAGCATGACTGGGTGCAAGGCTACTGAAAGACTTGATATCAGTATTTCTGTTGTTTTTCTCTTACAAATCTAAATGTTTCACATAATGATCTCAGTTACCAAGGGACAAATCTAGAAGTTGCTGAACGGAAACCAAGGAAGTTAATTCTCAGTTAATCTTAGTTTACCATCTACCTTAACTAATTGTTCTTATCACGTTCCTGTGAAACTAAACAGAGACTTTTACAAGAGAGAGGTTAATCTTAGTTTAGCGTCTACCTTAACTAATTGTTCTTATCACATTCCTGTGAAACTAAACAGAGACTTTTACAAGAGAGAAGTTGAGGAAATTGTCTCATTTCATTTTGTAAATCAGTCTAGGTCTAGAACTAGAACCCAGGCATCCTGGCATGCATTGCCTTCATTTCTCTAAATTCCTGTTTTTTCTAATGAGAATATTTTAGTAATCTGAGTGCTGAGTGAAATTCCAATTCCATTTGTTATCTTAGGTGAAATTCTCTGTTTTGAGATCTGTAAAATAGGAAGTGATTGCCATTAGCAAGTGCAAATGAAGAGTGAGAAGTCATTTTGTGCTGTTTCCAGAGTAGAAATGACCCCACATAATATAATGCTCAGCTTAATGCAGAGCCATCTCGCTGTGTACAGCAAGGATTGGTCATCATAAAATATAAGGGCAGGAAATTGCTTGTTGAATAACATAACTTGCTCCCCTGAATAACTTTAGAAGCAAAAGGCCCTACCTTGTCATGTTTTACAGTTTACATCAACCACCCCACTACTAACATCTCCTATGATATCTCCTAATTTCCTTTCCCTTGTTTCTCTGCTCTCTTCAATATAGCATGGGACAACCTTTTCCTCCAACTCACTCCCCTACAACAATCTCCCTCCTTCTGCTGGTCAGGTCTTTCCTGGAATGTTTCTGCTCTGGTGCTACCAGGAAAGAAACCAGATAATGAAAGGAGGACATCATCAACACTAAGAAAGTTGACTGCTTTTGTTGGAAAAGTCTCAGCTGCTTTGGGGACAGAGGCCTGAGCCCAAACTCAGACAAGACTGGAAACAAGACGATAGTTAACTTTGGGTGGGATCTGCAGGATGGTAGGGTAGAAAGGTAGAACGTCCACTGTTCCTTACAGTAGTGCGAGTCCCTCCAGGCAGTGCAGATGAGCCAGGCTTTGGTATGACCACATTATACTGGTTGGCTCCATCATCATAGCATCCTCGTGGCATCATATGAGTGAGACCAGGTAGATAAATTGCTACAAATTACGTATTCAGTACTACTGAACCAAAAATCTTGGTGACGTGGATTTATTCAACGTGACGTTAAAGACACCCTGCTTTTAGCCATCTCTGAGATCTGAGGTCTAAGGAGAAATATAGACATGACCAGCGTAAACTTTGCACTCTCTGAAAGGTCTATTTTAACACTCTCCAAGCTGGCTTGTGCAAATGCTAGAGGATTACTGCTCATCTCAGCCTCACTGGTTCTGTAAAGTACCTAGTACTTGTCAAGGCCTATGAAAATACCATACAAAAATGTCAACTCTCACCATTGTTAGAAAGTGTTTTCTGTCTAAACTGCTCTTTGCAGTTTTCATTTGTTCTTTATTCTGGTTTGGTTTGTATTTAATAGAAAATGATGGCAAGGAGGGTAGAGGTGGGTCAATCAAGGGTTGGAAAAATAAGATTTTCCACAAACTGAGTTAGATTCTCATAAAATCTTGGATTTTTCATTGATAAAACAAATGTCCAAATACCGACTGATGTTTTTTCCTTTTTCTGAGCTGATAATCAAAATAACATTGATTTAGAGTATTACTGGAGAGCCTTAGGAGAACTGGAGTTTTGTTGCTTTACTTCCTCATTTTATTTATACTGAGATTACTTGTTGGATTTAAGTCCTGTGGTGCTCCATGCTCAGAGGTTTCTTCAGTGTACTACCACAGAAAAGCCATAAACTAATTTCCAATTTAACATATGTTTCTTAATTAACATATCTGTGATTTCATTGAGAACGTTTGAAGTTTTTACTTGCTGAAACACAATATCTGGCTCGCACAAAAACAATTGCATTTCCAGACCAGTTCTATCGTCGAAGTTCTTTAATAAGATCAAGCTCATCATACTCGCCACCTCAGAGCGGATGTGTCAGTGCCCTGTTTTACTCAACATTAGTCACTCTTGTTCCACAAGATTATAACCATGTAGCTATGCCTGTAAGTGTCAAATCAGAGTCCTCCCTGCATGAACTTTTCCCTTGTGTAACCTGCAACCTGGTTTTGGAGAGATCCAAGCTCCACTGAAACCAGACACAGTCTTCTTATTCACACTGGTGGTACTTGAGTCCTGTATTCTACTGGATGCGACTTAAAATGGTGATGGAACTGGAGATTTTTTAAGAGAATGGAATAGGATTATTTCCTTACTTCACCAAGAAAGTCGGTAAAAGCTCAGTGATGGTGTATTAATGTCATCACAGTTACAGCTTCCTCACAAGGGGTGAAGGAAGGGCAGGTGCTGATCTCTTCTCTCTGGTGACCAGTGACAAAACCCAATGGTCAGGTTGGACATGAGGAAAAGGTTCTTCACCCAGAGGGTGCTGGACACTGGAACAGGCTCCCCAGGGAGGTGTCACAGGGCCAACCTGACAGTGTTCAAGAAGAGACTGGACAACGTCCTCAGACACACGGTGTGAACTGTGGGGTGTCCTGTGCAGGGACAGGAGTTGTACTCCATGATCCTTGTGGGTCCCTTCCAACCCAGGACATTCACAGAATCACACAGAATCACAGAGTGTCAGAGATTGGAAGGGACATGGAAAGCTCATCCAGTGCAATCCCCCCATGGAGCAGGAACACCCAGATGAGGTTACACAGGAAGGTGTCCAGGTGGGTTGGAATGTCTGCACAGAAGGAGACTCCACAACCTCCCTAGGCAGCCTGGGCCAGACTCTGCCACCCTCACCAGGAAGAAGTTTCTTCTCATGTTTAAATGGAAGCTCTTGTGTTCCAGCTTGTACCCACTGCCCCTTGTCCTACCATTGGTTGTCACTGAGAAGAACCTGGCTCCATCCTTCTGACACTCCCCCTTTCCATATTGATCCCCATGAATGAGTCACCCCTCAGTCTCCTCTTGTCCGGCTCCAGAGCCCCAGCTCCCTCAGCCTTTCCTCACACGGGAGATGCTCCACTCCCTTCAGCATCTTGGTGGCTGCGCTGGACTCTCTCCAGCAGTTCCCTGTCCTGCTGGAACTGAGGGGCCACAACTGGACACAATATTCCAGGTGTGGTCTCCCCAGGGCAGAGTAGAGGGGCAGGAGAACCTCTCTGACCTACTGACCACCCCCTTCTAACCCACCCCAGGTACCATTGGCTTCCTGGCCACAAGGGCCCAGTGCTGGCTCATGGTCATCCTGCTGTCCCCAGGACCCCCAGGTCCCTTTCCCCTACACTGTTCTCTAATAGGTCATTCCCCAACTTATACTGGAACCTGGGATTATTCCTGCCCAGATTCAAGACTCTACACTTTCCCTTGTTATATTTCATTACATTTTTCCCCGCTCAACTCTCCAGCCTGTCCAGGTTTCGCTGGATGATTCTGTGATTCTATGGTTCTATTTAGGAATGCATGTTGGCAGCTCTCTGAAAGACCTCTTTTGTTTCTTTCCTTCACATTAGCAAACAGCATTCTATGGCACAGTCAAGACCGGCTACACCATCGGACATACCCTATCGCTCATCGCTCTCACAGCTGCCATGATCATTTTATGTCTCTTCAGGTAAGAACCAGGAACATAGGTAAGGGGATGGCTCAAAGGACACAGTGGCTGTTTGGTATAGGTTATGAGTGTTACAAATGGATGCAAAAGACTTCTGTAAAGTCTCAGTTGGACAAGGGAGGAAAGTTCTTCCATCTTTCAGGCCCACTGTTTTCTGATATGTGGTTTGTGGTCTTTGTATGGGAGTTATAACCCAAATCCAACCATTTAGGTGGGATTCATCTCACTAAGTGTAGCGTGTTACTTGCTGGATCTCTGCATTAGAGACCATTAATCCAACAACTTTGATATAGTCCACAGGAACCTAGTCAGTATGGTGTATATGGATACTATGGAATGATGCATTTCTACTAAAGTGGGTATTCAAAATGGGACAAGTGAATCACATCCCAAAACTGTCTCTCAAAGTCTATTTCAGAAATGCTTCCTACTATAGCTGTATGGCAAGACATAGACACCCAGAGCCCTCTCAGTTATGCTGGAGCCTCTGAGATGCACACACGGGTAGCAGATATGATGTGGGACCTTCAGGAGACTCAGAGCCTGAAGGGCAGATACTCTAAAGTATACCAAATTGCATTAGATGCCTAGATTGCAGCAAATTAACTAACCCTTAGTGTCCATTGTTTATAATAGATTCAGGCATCTAAATGTGGGTGCCTACAATTAAGAAGTTTGCATATAAGGTGATCTCTTATTATAATGTTGTTCATGTATGGAGAGAACAAGAAAAGACGACCTCTGTGAGATGGAAAAACCTTCTGGATGTGTTTCCATCTCATGCCACTCTCCAATGGCTTCCCTAAAATGCATTATATGGTTGTCCAATTTATGACAGTCTGGTCCAGACATCACTCCCAAGGAAACCTATAGGTAGCAGTCTACGTTCTAGGGTAACTCCCACACTTATATCAAGACTGGCCTCACCTTTGAGATCTTTGCGCTTCTCAACACATGTGCTGTCTTCACTCCTCTCACAAAGGAAGAGTGAATCAGACACACGTGCAAATTTTCTCATCATCCCAACGAGGTACAAGGTGCCAGCCAAACTGGTGCAATTGTCAGGGTTCATGCTCTTCATTTGTGGGAAACAGCATAATTTGACTTGCCTTCGCCTGCAAGTACAGAGGACTCAGCTCGGTCACATTATCTTGCCATCGTCAGAGATTAAGAGCATATACTCTGCCAATGCACAGTGACTCATTAAGAGGTGGTAATTTGATCCTGTTGCTGAGTGAGGTCTGTTGTGGTTCTGATGACTGTACCAAGTACCCATTTGCAGAGTATTAGGCCTTTCATTTTAGCTGATGTGAAGTCTCACTTGAGAAAAAGACCTACTTGATCAGAATTCATCTTCAAAATATTAGTGTGCAAGGGAGAGAAAAACCCTTGTGTTGTTATCAATATCATTAATAATTAGTCATTTTTAAGTGAAAATGTAGTTCATATTGATCCAGAAAGCCTGTAATATGTGTTAATTTTGACAGCAGCTGATAAGAATTTATTTCTCTTTCTGAAGACACATTTAAACTTTGAAAATAATTATTGTGGTACAAACATTCTGTAGAAAAGAGGCCTTTGTGATGAGCACAGTTTGCTCAGTCAAAAACATTTATTTTCCATTGGAGAGCAGTATGATGGCCCTACTTTCTGTCATTCTGTATTTTGACCTTTTTTCCTGAGGACTGGAAGAGCAGCAACACTGCTGCAGATGTATGGATTGCCACATGATCTGTGGATTTTAAAAGCCCTAAGTGGATTTGCAGTGATTTATATCAGAACACAATCTATCTCTGGGTTTCTAATGTTTAATTCCAAGTCTATGTCTTGGCAGAAGAAACATGTAAATAGAAAAATAATGCTTTTGAGAAGCCTTGCTATTCAGAAATGTTGTTTCTTCTCTTCCCAACAGAAAACTACACTGTACTCGAAATTATATTCACATGCACCTCTTCATGTCCTTCATAATGAGAGCTATCGCAGTCTTCATAAAAGATGTCATCCTATTTGAAAGTGGAGAAACCGAACAATGCTTTGTGAGTTCGGTAAGTACACATGCATATCGAAGTTTCCGCCTTACTCTGTTAAACAATACACCAAAAATTACCTTGCAAATGCGTGTGAGACAGTACTTTGGGAAAATTTCAATTTTATTTTTTTCTTGTCTGAAAGAAGCATAAACATGATTGCTGCAGATTAATTGACATGGAAAAGGCATAAAATAGATTAGCAGGGTTAATAGACATCTGGTCCCTTCTGAGGCCAAACCCACAACTGGGGCTCTACAAAAATTTGGTGCTTCAGTCAATCCCGTGTCCATCTCCCAGTAGGATATTAATTTCTTGGATATCCTGGTCAAAGGAGACTTGCAGTCCTGAGTTCAGGGATTCAATAAAACCTTTCCCCTCAGTAAGGGTGTGAGTAAGATCCAGTTTCACATGACTAACTTCAGGTATCTACGGGTTAAGTACCTATACATGAGCTACATGTGTAAAGTCCAACCATAGTTAGTCAGGCTCTAATTAATATACTCATTGGAGTTTGTAGAGCTGTTTACCTGCACTTGGATGGCTCTCTGGGCTCCACTGATTGTCCAGTTCTTAGCAGGAGTTTAGTCAGGAAATATATGTGTAGACATCACTGTCTGTTTTTCATCTGGATCTGTATCCCACGCTAGCTGTCTGTAACTGGGAAATTTCCCCACTGGGATGATAAATGAGGGGAATAAAGGAGTTGGGATATTTTTTTTTCACTTTCAAACCCAGCGTTATCAGCTGGAGCAAACATTAAGGAGGAAGAAAAGCTATTTACCTAAAGCCATATTGACGTAAGAGGACACTAGTTATGAATAAATTTAGGCAGGAAATTGAAATCAGCAAAATAAAGAGATGTGGAACCCTCCATAATAAATTCAGAACAGTAGATGAGCTGCTTGCTGCTAATAGCAGGGGACTGGGCACAGCAGTCCAGCAGATCCCTTCTGGACCTGTTTTTTTTAATGTCATACAGAGCTAGAAAAATATTATCTTTTTTATTCCATCCACACAATTTTTTCTTTGCCTTGTGGTTGTTCTGTATCCTCACACCAAGTCCTTTCCTTGCTGGTATAATGACCTTTCTGCTCGAGCACCTCTCAGCTGATACCAAAGAGTAGCCCAGTCCCAGCTTTTCCCCAATAACTTGTTCTCATTGCAGTGACTGTTTCTTTTTCCCCTCCGTGGTTCACTGAGATCTGTATTATTTAACAACGGGCTTTTACTGTGAAGGTCCATGAGTGATTCGAATGACACATAAACTGGAATAAACAATTCCTTGGTGTCCACTGCCACAAATAACTAATGCTAATTGGCAGAAGAGCCAAGAACTCAATGAGCTGTGGAGGTTGAACTGATCTCTCACCCCTGCGGGAGTTTGCCATGTGAGAAGTGTTTGCTCCAACTGTCCATCCAGAAACGCTTCCATGTATGAATACGAGATTTTGTCCTGCAGAATCCAGAGTTCCTGGAAACCAGTGTGCTTTCAAGCAGACCAGTGGTACCACCATTGTGTGCGTTTCTTCCCATTAAGAGGCTTTTCATGTTAAATGCCAGCTCAGACAGAAAGGCTGGATGATATACAAGGGTTATAAAAAATATGTGGAACAAATCTGTCTCCACTGCACTAGGCTGAGCATAACCCTTGTGAAATCTATGCCTGCCTTGACCCAACATTTTGGACAACGCTTTAGGTCATAGGGAAAAAAATACCTACATGAAATGCAATCAAAATGCCTCTCCTAAATATTCATCTATTTGCAGAAATAATTATAAAATCCATTGTGTTTATGTGGGTTTTGGTTGGGTTAAGTTGGCTTAAGTTAGGTTAAATAATTGGTTTGCTTGTGCTTTGAACTTGCAGGATAAAGTTTGACTTGGGATACTCGGGTACTAGATCATATACCAGAGGTCTAATACACAATTTACTGAAGGTTTTGTGTATAATGGCTAGAAATGGTCTTGAGCTTCTTCAGCCTGAGGAGAGATTTGAACAAACAGTACAATTTACTGAATACTGTCACCACCATGTTGTTTTAGAAGAGGGCAGAACCAAAGCAATAACAGTGTTTTATTAGAAGAGAAAGTACTGCACTTATTTCCTTTAAGGAAAAAAAGATAAAGGCACTGTGCTCCCAGAATAGATTCAGGGCTTAAAAAATCTGAATGAGCAGAGACTTCTCTCAACATTTCTGATGAAGAGACCAAATTCCTGAATTCAGTATTACCTGTTGCAGTAAGGAGACTTAAAATCATGTTTTATTCCCTAGACACACAAAAGGTTTTTAAACTCTCCACCAGCAAATGTGTCAATGCTCCAACCAAGTAGGAACTCCACTACATGTAGATGTGTATATAATGGAAAAAAACTTGTTCATAAGCTTTGCTGCAACAGCGTTTTTACTTCATTTTACCTAGTGTGGGAAACCTCAGTTACAGTGTTAACTCTATGACATTTTAAACTCAAATGGTTTTGGATTATCACTGAGTTCAACATGAACTCCCTGAAAAATTAAGTTTATTGAGTATGTCTACGGGACACAGAGCCCAAGAATGTAACAGTAAGCATTTCAGGGTCAATGAAGGCAAAATACACATGATGTGTATAACTATAGGTTCCTTGAATTCCTTGCTCCTTCTTTCTTGATAAACTCAAAATTGGGGGAAAGCAAAGTCTTGCTGCTTGGGTGAAAAATCCAACCAGTTTTTATGGGCCAGAAACTGTGAGTTGATCCCAAGACCTGCGCAAGGTGGCCCAGACCCTTTGTCCTGCACCAAGGAAACTCAGCAGCAGTAGCTTTACAAATGACCATCACATTTTCTCCTCTCCCCAGGTGCCCAAATCAACTAGACCTGTTCATAGGCACAATGGCGATCCCTTGGCTTGAGTAGAAACATGTTGACTGACCTTCAGAGAAGTCTGGCCCTCCAAAAGCCCAATGTGGGATTTTCCAGTGGGAAACAAAGCAATGCAATGACCTTGAACTTTCTAGAAGGGTAGAAACATAGAGGAGTCTGATGGCCACATACATACACAGCATATTGGCCAAGGTACCAACAGGCATCAGTAGACAAAAGTCACATTCTCTCTCTTTGTCATGCCTTCAGTCATACAGTATGCCTGTAATTATGTGCAGTTGAATCATCCTGTTGGTTTAAATTGCTTAGAAATAGGCATATATGTAAGTGTATTTGTCAATCTAGGCTTTAAGCACTCCGATGTAGAGAAGCATCTGAGAGAATGCTTCTCAGATGGGAGAAGCAGCTGAAAGAGGCTGAATTTCAGCTATAAGTTGGCCAACATGGGCATCCTTACTTAGAAGCGAAAAAGGTGTTGACCATCAGATCCCACAATAGAATTGACAGGAAGCAATAGAAGGAGAGCTGATGGGAGCTCTTGCTGGGCTCCCTCCCTGACAGTTGGCCACAGGCCAGGCCCACAAAGGATGGATGAAGTGATCCATCCCTTCAAGGAGAAAGTATCAGATTCTGGTTTATGCCTTTTCTGCTCCTTGGACTGCTCATATCAGGCAACCCTTGAGGGTCTAGACCATGGAGACCGAGCTCTAACATGGTTTTAAACAGTTTTGCTTGGATGTGTTACCCTCTTGCCTTCTCCTTTGCTCCTGGAAATAACCCAGGAGTGAGGGCAGAAAGTTAGACAGCAGAAGACCTCTGGAGCAGGAACTTTCCTTGCATAAGTGACCCTATAATGCCTGACACATCAGTGCCCCCAGTCACAGGCTGGCACCTTAAAGAAATTCAGTATTGCCAATAATAAGAGAAAATGTGATAAGTACAGGGAAGGGCATTATTAAAACTCTGATCACCTTCTCCCTTTATTTGCTGCCTTGTGGTTGACTTGCTTTATTACTGAAGATGTGTTCAGAAGTGACAGCGTTCTGCAATTGATGAGCACAAAATAGGGACAGTTACCCCATTTACCAAGCTAATTCTATTTTTACGTCTAAACTCAACTCTGAGTCATCTGACGCAGAGGCTAGACCAGCTAGAGCTAATCACCAGCTTAGAAATGCTCACAAGACTGCCCCCGAAAATCAAATGAGTACTCCTAAGAGACAAAATAGGAAGGCTGAATCCCTCAAAGACTGACAGTTACATAACCCTTGTTAAAATCAGTGGAAGCAAAATGCTTAAATAGCCTCAAGAATCACAGTCATGGGGCTTAAACTTGCTTCTTATGTGAGGAAAAGCAGACACAAGAGCTTCCTACTGAGTTTGACAGATAGCGTTGTATTTGAGGAAGCCTGCGTGGGAAGTGGACAAGGCATAAAGTGCAGTCGTGTGCACCACATTTTTTTGTTGGTGTAAACATTTACAGGTCCACTTATTTTAATAGAGTTTGCAAGGTTTCTGCAGGTGCAGGATCTGACCCTGCGTGCTTTGCTGTCTTGCAAGAACATAAAATAGAGGTTGTCTCATGTAACTTGCACATTAGCTAAGACAGACTTTTAAATGCTTTGCCATTTTCCGCTGGCTTTCAGACCCCATTAAAGAGGTGAAAGCACAAAGAAAGGCTGAGGTTATCTCCTGGGGCTTTGGGGTCCATTTGGATTGAGCTATTGCTAGAGAAATGATACTCTAACCAGAGAAATCCAGGTTCAGTGGTGGCCCAGCCTTGGCATAATTGGTGGCACAGGTAAGAGAAATGGAGATTGGGGCCAATATCTTCCTCCTAATGTCTTCATCCTTCTACAGTCTTGATGGGAGCAAGGCAAGATGTAGCTTGTTGAAGCAGTGTGTGTGTGCATGTGTATGGGTGTACAGCGCAGCTCATCAGTCTAGAAATGCCACTTCTGCTTTATGAAAGCGGTAACAAATCAACAAGCACAGACACAAATCCAGGTTATAATGGCTTAATAAATTGCCTGGTGACAGCTGACATGCAGTAAGTATTCTTAGGCAATGATGGGAGCATGAAAATGTATTGTGACCTAGAGGAAGGCAGGTCAAGATAAATTGAATTAATTTGCTATTGCTAAGGCTTAAGAGCACTCTTGCATAATGTTTCTGGGGCACCATTGATGCAGAGCAGCATGTTAATAGGAACAATGTGTGTTTGAGGCCTCTTATCCCTTTTGCCTGGGATAAATGGTGACCATGAATTCAGTTACATTGATCCACCTGATGTACTTTTTGTAGGGACAACTTACAGATGAATCCAGTAGGAGCTGAAGGGTCCATCATCAAGACATAAGTTTATTAATCCCATGAAGACCTTTTCTTTGTTGTAGTTCCTGATAGAGAGAAATTGCTTTAACCAAGGCTTTGAGCTTGACAACTTAGGGCCTCACAAACTGAAGGCTACGTGCCTCAACAGTAAGCTGATTTGTTTCTATCAAGAGGAACTATAATAATTTCTTTAGTCAAATTTATTTATTCATAGATAGTGTTGAGTCCTCAACACCCAAAATTTCCATACAACTTCCATGAAAATTTGCAGAGACACTCATTAGTAGAGCAATTCATCATTTAAAATTACTTGCTTGTCAGACTCCATGAGAGGGAAGGAAGGAGTCAAAGGCACCCAATTGATTTAGGAGATTTCTTGTTTGTATAGTCCTCAATTCTCGTTCATGGTAGGGCATAAATCTTGTGAGGCTTTTTTATTGTTAATCTGTGAATCTAGTCTACAACTGCAATTAAACTAAGGGAAGAAATGAAAGTGATGGCTTTTTTTCCAGGCATTCCTGTTTGTTTGTTTTTAATTTGTTTTTTTTTTTTCCATTGTTACACAAAAGGTTGAGTGTGCTAAGGGTAAGTTAACACTTTTTCTTTTCTTTTTTTGTTTTTAATTTTTTTTTTGAGGCTCAGCAAATTGATTTGATCTAAGTGCTCATTTTCAGAGGAATAGAATTTCCCAGTAAGAAGCGTTTTTATTTCTGTCGACAATTGCCATTGACACCATGCCGAATTTCTGCAAATTAGGCTTCCAGCAAGAAGCCCTGTTGAAGTCAGCAGGGGCTTTGCCACAGGCCTCCGTAGGCTCAAGCCATTACCCTGTGTAGCCAGATTGTCTCTGTAGAAGACCAGGCACAGTAGCAGAAGGCTGAGATAATAAATTGATATTCACATTTTCAGTTTGCCAAGTCAACTTCTGGGATTGTCTTTACTGCAGTTTCTCTTGCGGGACTATGGCATGTTTTTCTACCCTTCTGTCAAAGCCAACTAAGTAGTGAAAAGATAATCTGTAAAAGCCAATAGCCTTGAGCGTGGGAATGAGGCAAGAAATAGCCTGGAACTATAAAGAGACAATATTGTATCTTAGCCACCTCCTCAGGAAAGGTCCAAGCTAGGATCAATGGTCACTACTCTGTGAAGGTGACCTGTAAAACAATGTTACTCTACACTCTAGTTGGAACAAAAATCCCCACTTCCGTGGTCAAGAGAAATTTTGTTTCCAGTAAACAATGTTGGCTTGAGAAACATCTTCCTAGGGCAAAGCTCATTGAATATCCTCACCTTTCCTTTCTTAACAGAGGCAATAATACCTCCGCCAGTGCAGTATAGCCACTCTTCCCATTAAAATGTTTTGTCTCACAGAGTAATCAACCTCATACAAAAAAAAGATAAAAATACAGAGAGAAGTACTCAACGAAAAGCAAAAACATGCATTTGGAAACTAAGTCCATCCTGAAATCTCCATGCAACATGCACAGAGATTAATGGACAAAGCAGAGCTGTGGAAAATGCTATACAGTATTTAGAGGATAAAACAGTCATGAATTTGTCAGTTGTATGAATGTGACAAGATAGTGAGATGGGGAATTAATCACACCATGTAATCTTACAAGCAGAGCAATTATTTGGTTATTGCATCTTCATTACAGATAACATTATACCTTGGCTGAGGTGGACATCTCAAAAAAAAAAGAGCTGGCATGGAATTCAGTCTGATTTAGGCACGTGATCTGAGAACTGGCTCAAGTTAGAGACTCCCAAATTTAGTTATGATAATGACATGAGTGTCTAAAATGGCACTGTAATTATGAAGATGTAGGGTTAGGCACGTCCCCATTTCTGAAGATCCTAATTTCAGCAGGTGGTGCTTGCTTGGTGCTACCCTGTCTTCCAGGTATGCCTCAGCAACAAGATCATGAGTGGGATCTATATAAAGCTTTTAAATTAGATTAATGAAGCCTCCTTGACCAGGCTGGGGCAAGGACCAGCTGTTGCTGTGGGCAAATTCAGCATGACTCATTCAGCAACCAGTCCTTCAGATAGGTTGTGTCTTCTGAGCAATGTAAAAGGAAAGTGCTGGATAAATCTGTCACTGAGAAAATGAGTTTTTGCCTATCTTCTGTTGAAGTCTCCTGTAGAAATCCCTGTGTAAATCTCTTTCTCCTGCAGCAGCTGTGGTACCTCAGGTAAAAGAACCAAAGTACTTTAAAGGGGATTTTGAGGCCTCCAGGTTTCATGATTGATTGAGGTGAATCTAAGCCCAGGCTTTTGCCTAAGGCACTGGAAACTGGGCTGGAGGCACTGTCCTACCTTCATAAATAATGCCAGGAGCTACAGCATTGCCCAGGGTTACATATGATGTCTTAAATAGGTCTTTAAGCTGACTTAAATATGCCTTGGTGCCCTGCCACAAATTTTCTGCAGTGCAGGAAGCTGCAGAGTTCAAGGGTACAATGGTGGAACACAGGGTCTGCACAAGGGTCACTTGCATGTACAGGAGAGGTCATACACGGGGAGGGACAGCTCAGGTCTCATGTTGGGGGTTCCCATGTTTGGGGCAATGAGACTCAGGCAGGTTGTTTGCGTCGCAATGTATTCCCATGCCAGTTGTGATGGGTGGGGTGGGAGAATTATCAGTCACTCCAGTGTTCCTTTATACTTCTTCAGTCTAACTCCTTTGACCCAAGTCCTAGACCTATAACACACCATAGATGACCTTTGAAGGTCCCTTCCAACCCAAACTATTCTATGATTCTATTATATCCCCGATAAAGAAGACAAGGGAAACTTGCGTTAGTGCAGTGATGCTCTGTAATGCACTATAGTGTTTCTGTAGAGTTCATTGACCTTTTTTGTTATAGAGTTTTGTCGTATTCACAACAGGCTGATGCATTTGTTGTTTGTGTGTGTGTACCTCCCTCAAAACCTCAGACCAACTCCTGTCCAGCGAAGCTGCTTGTATTGAGCTAGAGCAATTCAGAAAGGAGACACTTGGCTAGATGTACCATCCACAAAGCCAAGGAAGATCATCTCACTGCAACATCTCACATGGAAATGAGCAGGTCAAGATCCTTGAAGAAAGACGGGGAAATAAGCTGTTGTAAACAAAATAGTGGAAGGGCGTAGCACAGAAAAAGGCAGTGTTGTAATGCTGCTTTTCCTCCTGAAAATGTCTTTTCTAAATGTAGCTTGTATTAGTCTTTCAACACTGACACGTCATGAGGTCTGCTCTTTATGAAAAAAGTCTTCTGTGAGATGTAACAGTTCATCTCTGCCTAGTGTCTGTCATCTAAAGGCTAAAGCATCTTATATAAATGAGTGTTTTGTTTCCCAGCATTGTAACAGCCATTCTGAGGCTGAATCCAATCAATTGGGAAGGCAGAGACCCATTACCAAGTGCTGCATGTAATCAGGTCTTTTAAAAGCCGGGAAGGGCTGTTTTCCAAATGTGTCCATGAGTTGGATGTCAAAGAGGATTCAAGGGAAGAACAACACTGCAGTCAACAGTGAAACTGCAATTCTCTTAGAAATATGTGGTCTAGTTTAAACTTAGCTATCTTAGATGATCACAACAAGAAGCTCAGGGAGTGAGAAAATGCCATGATATAATTTGTAAGACAGAACAGTGCATCTAAATCTGTTCCAGTGCAGGACATCCATGCCACAGGGGATCTCTGACTGCAATATCTTATTGCTCAAAGTGATGCAAAAAAGTATCTTTTCTCCAGATAAAACAAAAAATACCTGGAGTGGTAGCAACTACTAAAATAGCCAAATATCCCTCAGCACAGAGCAAAGAACCGATCTGCTACAGAGAAGAAGTTGCCAAAACCCAGCGTGCCCATGTGCATGATCCACCTCAGGGCTATAACAAGCCACCACCACATTAAGGAAGGAGGTAGGGCCAGAAACTACCACAAAAGCAATAGTTGCCAGTGCTTGGAGAAGAGGTGGTGGATTGGGATACACAGATTTGGGGTTTCTGCTGCCCCAGCCTGAGTTCAGCACAGGTTCCTCTCTGTGACAGCAGTAGCTCTGCAAACTCAGGTCAGGGATCCCGGCCCGAGAGCTTCTGTTAGGCAGAAATAACGTACACTTTTTGTGAGCAGCCTTTCCTGGTCCTGTAAAGTGCTACAGTTCCTTTTGACATGCTACATCTTCATGCATCTGCTATAGCTTCAGTGCAACCATCCAGAAAGGACTATCCAATGTTGAGTCCCCAAAGCAAATCCATGTTTGAGGAGCATGTGGTTGACTTGCATCAAAACTGCTCCCTTAAACCTCCTATCTCAGCTGTGAGCTGCCAAATTAGGCCAAATACTGATAGACTTCAGAGAAGAGCAGTGAATCTGGTGAATGGGCTGGAGCACAATCTGATGGGGAGCAGCTGAGGGACCTGGGGGTTACAGTCTGGAGAACAGGAGCTGAGGGGAGACCTTATCACTGTCTGCAACTGCCTGAAAGGAGGTTGGAGCTGAGGGGGTCGGGCTCTGCTCCTAAGTGATAGAATGAGAGGAAACAGCCTCAGGTTGCACCAGGGGAGGTTTAGATTGGATATTAGGAAAAAATTTCTTCCCAGAAAACATTGTCGGGCATTGGAACAGGCTGCCCAGGGCGGTGGTGGAGTCACCATCCCTGGAGGGGTTGAACAGATGTGGAGATGAGTTTCTTAGGGACATGGGTTAGTGCCAGGGGTGGGGTAACAGTTGGACTCAATGATCTTGAGGATCTTTTCCCACCAAAATGATTCTATGATTCTATAAAATAATTCAGTAGCCCCGGAAGGGCTGAGTGCGCTCACACCAGCAAACCCCCACTGCCTGCAGACACACCGAGCAGGCACTCAGGCTTTGGGCAGAAGAAATGAGGTGTGACCGCGTCCGACGGCCATATGCACAGCACAGCGGGGAGAAACAAAGAGCGCGGGGATGCTATAGGGAGGATGCCACCGCATCCCGAGCCCTTGTCAGCTCAGCTCTGTGTCACCTTCCCTCCCTGGGAGTTAACTGCCTGCTCTGCCCCCACCTTCCCCCATCACCACCCTGCAGCAAGTCTCTGCTTATGCCATCTGCCTCACAGGAGGGAGCTCATCTGCGTATAAATTGATTAGCCAGAGCCCATGAGGATCCCCAGTGCGACATACTGGCGGGCACTAAGGGAGGGTTGAATTAAATTCGAGCCATCAGTGAGGACAAGTCCCTCTCCTAAACATGTGGCATCAAGAAAATGCTTTCCACGCTTTGCTTTTTAACCAGTGTGTTTCATAGCAACTGTTTTCAGCAGGAGAGGGAGGATGGGGGAAAGTATGAGCTTGTCACTGGTGCAAACCAATTATTGCTCTAATTTCAACATGTTGCACGTGCAGAGTATCAGGAAAGAAACACTAACCAGAGAGTGCTAGCAGCCAGATTCTCATGCCCTTTCCCCAATAAGTGCAGGGTATTACCCAAGCAGAATCAGTGAAGACAACAAGGCTGTTGCCAAATCAACATTTCAAGGATGCTTAGAGAGAGTGAGTGTGTACAATGATGCAACCAAGGATCTCCTGTAAATTTGCAGCTGGACCTGATACCTCATGTGCTGGGGCAATGGCCAGAGGTGACACGCTGCTTTGGGCAGCAGATTTCTACCTTCAGGTGGTTTTCAGTGGGCTTGCCCCTCAATCTCAGAGAGAAATTCCCTCCCCCCACCCTTTTTTTCTTGTAATTTTTAAGGTGACTGTTCCCAAGTTACTGTGTTTAATTATTCATTTCCTGAAGAAAAGCAATCCTCCTTCCCTTTCCAAATATCTCCCTTTTCAATGCAATCACATCTGCCCATGATCTTTAGTGTTTGCTTCTGCTCCTTATCATTTTCTTTATTTTAAAAATACGTATCCCAGTCCCTCATTTCTTTACTGAGTATTCACAATTCTTTGTAGACTTGGCTTTCTTCAAATCCCTGTCTCTTCCTTCCTTTTTTTTTCCAATATATACCCATCTATAAAGTGATTACAACTGAACTTTGTTTTCAAGGGCTAATTCACATGGGTTGAGGGTTTTTTTGTGTTTGGGTTTGGTTTTTTTTACGGGATTTTTTTGTGTGATTTTTTTTGTTTCTTTTTTTTTGTTCATGTGTCTTGTTTTGATTTTAGTTTTTGGGTTTTTTACCCCAGGCAACAATTTTGGTCGAATGAGAGGCTTAATTTCTTTGTGTTCAGGGAGCCAGGTAACACTAGCAGTCAGCCCCACAGACTGTGATGCCCAAGTCACTCAGGGTGTTGTTCATCAGGATACCAACAATAGTGCCAGAAATAGCATGAGAAATTCTCACCCAGTCTCATTTACTCTCTGTTGCCCATCTCTTCCATCACGCTGAACCAAGGGTTGTTAGGCTGCACTGCAAACCAGCCACTGAGTTGGTCTCCATTCAAAGTAGCAGCTTTTTGGAGGGTTTTTCTGAACCAGTACAATGGTTTCCTTCACAGCTTAACCCCACAAACCCAGCCCTGGCAGAGCAGAGAGGCTGGTGAGTGTCCACCAGGGCAGGACCTTCTTAGCAGAGATTCCAAGCTTGAGTGCATCTCCAAGCTCACACAGTCAAATGGCAGCCAGACCTGAGCTGGGTCTCTCAAGGACACAGCTGCCCTCTTTGTGCGGGGGTTAATGTATGTCAAACATACCTGCCTCACTTGGTTTGTTCACCCTGGAGGAGACTGAGGGGAGAGTTCACGGTGACTACAGCTTCCTCACAAGAGGAGGAAGAGAGACAGGTTCTGACCTCTTCACTTTGGTGACCAATGATAGAACCCAAGGGAATGTCAGAAAGATGTGCCAGTGGAGGGTCAGTTAGACAATAAGAAAAGGTTCTTCACCCAGAGGTGCTGGACACTGGAACAGGCTCCCCAGGGAGGTGTCACGGCCCCAACCTGACAGTGTTCAAGAAGAGACTGAACAACGTCCTCAGACACACGCTGTGAACTGTGGGGTGTCCTGTGCAGGGACAGGAGTTGGACTCCATGATCCTTGTGGATCTGTTCAAACTCAGAGCATTCTCTGATTCTATGACCTCAGCTTTTTACCATAGAGCTGATTCCATAAGGGCTTCAGGTGCTGCAAAAAGCAATCCCAAAGTACACGCAGAGCAAGCTTTACGGGTAATTCAGTGTGTTTACTGTGGAAACGTGCTGCATTTCACCACTCTTCCTTTCTTCTCTTCCAGGTAGGCTGCAAAGCCATGATGGTTTTCTTCCAGTACTGTGTCATGGCCAATTTCTTCTGGCTCCTGGTGGAGGGGTTGTATCTTCACACCCTGTTGGTCGTCTCCTTCTTTTCAGAAAGGAAATACTTTTGGTGGTACATCTTGATTGGCTGGGGTATGCATCTTCTCAAAACTGAATGCCAAGAGATGATCCTGGTGATCCATTTCTTAACAGCAATTTAATCCCCAAATTTAGGCACTCAAACAGGGCTCAGATGTAGAACACGTGTTACCTTGCTGCCAAGAACTATTAGTGCAACCAGGAGCAAGGTCAAGTGATGGCCAGAGGAGTTTAACAGCATTACCCTAAATCTTTAAAGGTATTTAAGAACTTAGCTTGTCCTGGGTTCATTGATAATGGAGAACCTCAATGTCTTTAAGGAGTGTCGGCCTGAAACTCCTCATCACCTTTATAGTCATTTAGTCCTTTTGGAATCCCAAAGTTGACATCATGCATTTACCTTAAATTGTAAGGACGCACCCCAGCAAAGCAGGACTCCTGGACTGAACCAGACACTGTAGTCCATCACTCTCTCCTTGTCTCACTGGCTAGCTAGCTATCCTGAGATCCCATCAGCTATGTGCTAATACAGATAACCTTCTGCTTACTGCATTCATGATTTCTCCAGCTTTAATGTGTATCCAGCCTCATACACATAAAAAAGTAAACAATAAAATAAAATGAAATAATATAAAATAAAATAAAATAAGAAAGGAGAGAGGAGAGGAGAGGAGAGGAGAGGAGAGGAGAGGAGAGGAGAGGAGAGGAGAGGAGAGGAGAGGAGAGGAGAGGAGAGGAGAGGAGAGGCGAGAAGAGAAGAGAAGAGAAGAGAAGAGAAGAGAAGAGAAGAGAAGAGAAGAGAAGAGAAGAGAAGAGAAGAGAAGAGAAACAACTTTTCTCTTGTACAGGGAATGCCTGGACTCAGGAATTGATCAGTTAGCTGTAGAGTAACTTCCATCTAAAGTGACAGGAGTTACACTTGGGTTCACACTGCAGAGATGATTCTCTGTGCTATAAACATAAGAAGAGATGATGTTAGCAAGCTTTGTTTCAGAGGCAGTTATTCAGGTCAGACCTTCCTTAAACTTGCCTTTAGCATAGATACCTTTTCTTCCAGCACAGCAGAGCTGGCAGAATTTAACGAACAATGTATGAAGCTAATGATTTTAAATCAAAGGAAATCTCTTGGATTCATAACGTATTCTGAGGTTGCTTGAGTGAGGAAGGGCAATTCAAGAACATGACAGGTGCTTGAAGGATCTCCTGGCCTTTCAGTCATCTATCATTTGCAAGAACATCAGTGACGGATCTGAAGTGGATCGTGTGGGAATTAATAATCTGGACACATTCATTACAGTTCTTACTGCTTGTATTACCATTGCACTTGGAAATCACTGGTAGTAAGCAATACGCAATACTGTGACTGATGCAGTGCTATGTCCTTCCTGGAGCATTTTCAATCTAAATCTAACCAAAAACACAAAGCAAAGAAAAAAGACACCACAAGGATGGAACAAAACCACCCTCATCAGGCAGAAGATCATGGAGTGAGGTGCAGAGGCAGGTTCATCCAGGCAACTACAGACCTGTACATGTGAACATGTCACCCCAGGGTCTCTTTATACTCAGTGGAGATCCAGGAAACACCATCAAGGGAATCTAAGGGCATATTTCTTGTCCAAAAGCTAAAGTAACTCAGATGACCCGCGTGTTAGAAGTCTATATTTCTCTCTGTTGATGCTAAGGAGAGCCTGTGGTGACCGACTTAGATGCAGATGTCCACACTGTAGATGTCTAAAATGATCCCTGTTCCTTGCATTTCACCATCAGAAGTTTTTTTTTGTAGGCAACATAACAGGAAGATAAATCTGCTCGGGAGCAGTTATGGGAAACTCATCTTACATGGCCAGTGGAAAGGAAAGGCAACATGTTGCTTGTTTGGCATGTGAGCGTTGAAAACATGAAGCATTTGGCCAGTCTTGAGGGAAGGCATCACCTGAGTCACTCGGGAGATATGGAGAGTGGGGGAAAACATTGATAATGACTTCTGACAGTAACACCATCTCTTCTCTTGCCAGGTGCCCCTTCTGTGTTCATCACTGCTTGGACTATTGTCAGGATTTACTTTTTCGATATTGGGTAAGTCTATGTACTTGATTCTCTTTCCTTTATAATTCTTCCTTTATCTCCATGGAAGGACAAGGACATCCCTGCAGTTTTAGTAACCCAGCCATCCCACCCTAACCCCCATGGTGGTCAAAGCCATCAGAGATGGGAAATGCTCCAACATCTCCCTGAAGATACACACTTTATGTGAACTTAGTCACTCACCCTCCTTGTTTCCCAACCCCTTGGTCAGGATATTTGCAGGGAATTTGTGACCAGACCCTGATGGTCACATTTGGCCCCGTGGTCTTGTGTATAATGAAGATACTAGCAGAACACCTGCCCTGTGTTCAGAGCAAAGCTTTACATCCTGCAGAATTGACCCTAAATATACTGATGCACCAGATATTTAAAAAGCATACCCATAGAAAAACTAAAACCACGCTTTTTCCATCCCAGGCAGATTTTAGGATCTGTTTTTCTTCCTCTTTAACCTAGCAGCCACTTTTGGTAGTTTATGAAAGCAGCAGATATAATAGAGCAAAGCAAATGAGGCGGGTATTAGAGCTATCTGAGGATATATGCAAGCATATAGTATCTGATCCTGCCATCCTCCTTCATGCTTTTACTCAAGCAGTCAAACTTTAGTAATTGGAAAGGCTTTCATAAGGAAACACTCCAGAGAGCTGCAGAATCAGGTGCTTATTATGTACTCACTGTGTGTGCCCTCGCTTCTTGCTTTTACATCATATGGTTAACTCCATTTTCTCTCATGCATTCTCTCTCTCCCAATGTGTCCTGATTTGTCCTTATTGCAGCAGAAGCAGCAGCTCAGATTTTCTCATTGCGTTTTTGATGTGTAGTCATGCTAACACATTTCCTGGGAGCTACTGACTTTTTTTTTTAAATGTTTTCACTCTATCTGCATAAAACTGACCTTATTTACTCTGTTAATAAATAGCCTCTACATTGAGATAGAGACCAAAGGATTTAACTGGTCTGGATACCAATTCTTCTTGCTATTTATTCCCACTCAGGTCCAGCAATTCTTAATAAAAATACAGACTTCTTTGCATTTTTTGGATGTTTTATAACTCTACATTTTTGTGCCAAGTGAAACAAACTCTGAATTTACAGGATATGCTAATACCTAACATAGATTTTTTTTTTTTGCACACTATAATTACCTGCAGAGAAAAATTATAGGAAATTAATCCAGATTACATAAAACCTAATTATGTAAGATTGGTTAAACAACATTAAGCCTTTATTTAAACATTCTGACTCCAAATTAAAGTGACCTTCATTCATACTGCCTGGATTTATTTTAAAAATGAAGTGCACTAGACATAATTAGGGCCACTTTAATTCTAAATGAAAGGGCAGCATGCACCTGACTAAGTATAAGCATCTGTATGTGAGCAATTCACTCTAGTCTCCTTTTATAGCTAGAGATGTAGTCAGTGTAGTCCATGGAGTACAATTATTCCATCCTAAATTGCTGCCTAAAATAGGTCTCAGGAACTGTGCCCTAAAAGTGCCTCTCCTCATCTACTATGACTTGCACTGTCAACATTTTGAATTACATGAGCTGAATCCAGGTGAAATTGTCTATGATGAGTTCCACCGACCTACTTCAAACATGAACGCAAAGCAATTTTCATGAATGCTCTCCGAAAAACGCACCTTTGATCACCTGACTGTTATGAGTTCTGCAGATAAATGTGTCCCAAGCAATATTAATTGTTTCTACTTCATTCCTATTCTGTCTTTTCCTTGTTGCCTTTAAATATTGTTCCAGATGGCCTAGGTGAGTGATGTGGTTTGCAGACAATTCTGGCTTCAGGACAAAATAAATCACACTCTGGGTCCTATGGACTTGTCTGATTAGATCCATAGCTCAGATGCAGCTAGCTAAGATAGATTTAGTTAGAATAATCACACCATAGGCTGTCTGTCATCTTTTTCAGAAGAGCACGTTGTTTTCTTTCTGATGGTGCCAGTTGTTCTTCGCTTAACAAAATCTCCACCCATGATGGTGAATAGCACTGGAGGCCTCATAAATGTGATTTCGATAGCATTTCCTTCTAGCAGGCCTCAGCGTAGGAGAAATGAAGCAAATCACCATCCTCCCCTACATTCATTATGACATAATATCCTCCAGCATATTCCATTACCAAGAGGAAAAAAAACCTCACAGCATCATATCTGGGGCAGCTGGTACCCACCAGTGCTCAAAGCCATAGCAAAGCAAGACTTCAGCCCTTCCCAATCCATGCACACCAGGTTTAGTCCTCTTCACATAACCTGGCATAGCCATCTTTAGCATTTAGGGAAACCAGTTACCTGAGAAGGTGTACGCAGCTTCTTGCTTGCTTTGCTTATTATTTTAAGTCTGGTTTTGTTTCTTTTTAGGTGCTGGGAGGAAATAATGGAATCACCATACTGGTGGATCATTAAAACACCTATTTTGCTGTCTATATTGGTAAAGTATCAGCACATTCTGCTGGCTGCACAGCCATCTTTAATGCTAAGTGTGGGGGGGTGAAGGAATGTTGAGAAGTGTTCTGTGAATGTCCACTGAAAATGCATTGACAGATAAAATCCCACTGTAGATTGAATGTCCATCTTAGGATGAGGAAGTTCACCCTCCAGATAAACATATTTACCTTTAGCATTGATCAGGGGAAGAACTTGAGTAACTAGGCAACCAAGCTGGAGCTCATTTGATTTAACTCTCACCATCTTCATCTCAGCTACTCGCCCTGGGCACTCTGGTGCAGTAGACATGAAGAGATTTAGAAACATGGTTAGAGATCCAGAAAAGGCTCATTTTGTCTAATGAATCAGTGGACGTCTAAATTAGATCAAGTGAATTATGCCATGAATGTTTGTATTTCTCTAAGCTGACCATATGCAGAGCCCAGGATGACTTGTTCAGTTGTAGATGTCAACACTATAAAGTAAAATGGGATGAGCCCTACCACAAATTTCTACCTAGCTAAAAAAAAGCTAGATTAATTCCCCCAGATATTTACCTCTCGTTATAGCATCCAGTACAAAGTTGGATTCCAACTATATGTTTTAAAACTAAGTTCTTGGGCAGCTTGGCTAATTTCCAGATAAATCAACAGAAGGGCTTGACTTCTTACTTCTCTGGATATGATCAATTCTGACCATAGAAACCATGACTTTTCTGAGGAACTCTGAGTATTTCCATCATTGTTGAATATTAAGCATTTCATCTGTCAGGTATCAAGCCAAAACTTAAAATCAAACAAGCTTGAGTCCCTAGGACAGCAAAGAGGACACACAACAAGGTCACTGTCCTGGACTTGAGGAGAGCAAACTTTGGCCTCTTCAGGGATCTGCCTGGTAGAGTACCATGGGATAAAGCCTTGGAGGAATGAGGGGCCAAAGAAAGCTGGTTGATATTCAAGGGTCACCTCCTCCAAGCTCAGGAGTGATGCATCCCAACAAAGAAGACGTAATGCGAAAGTGCCAGGAGGCCTGCTTGAATGAACAAGGAGCTCCTGGACAAACTCAAACACAAACAGGAAGCCTACAGAGCGTGGAAGTAAGGACAGGTAGCCTGGGAGGAATACAGAGAAATTATCTAAGCAGCCAGGGGTCAGGTAAGGAAGGCTTAAGCCCTGACAGATTTAAATGTGGCCAGGGACATCAAGGGCTACAAGAAAAGCTTCTATAGGTACATCAGTGATAAAAGGAAGACTAAGGAAAATGTGGGCCCTGTCTGGAAGGAAATGGGAGACCTGGTTACCAAGGATATGGAGAAGGCTGAGGTAATCAATTATTTTTTGCCTCAGTTTTCATCAGCAGGTCCTCTAGCCACACTGACCAAGTTGCAGGAGGCAAAGGCAGGGACTGGGATAATTAAGAACTGCCCGCGGCAGGACAAGATCAGGTCTGAGACCATCTAAGGAATCCAGAGGTGCAGAAGACCACAGGACCTGATAAGATACATCTGCCACTATACATCGTATTTGAGAAGTTATGGCAGTCCGGTGACATTCCAAATGACTGGAAAGGTGGAAACATAACCCCCACTTTTAAAAAGGATAAAAGAAAAACCCGGGGAACTACGAGCCAGTCAGTCTTACCTCTGTGCCTGGCAAGAGCATGGAACAGATCCTCCTGGATACTACATCTAGGCACATGGCTTCACTAAGGGCAAATCATGCCTGAAGAAATTGGTGGCCTTGTACTACGAGGTTACAGCATTGGCAGATAAAGGAAGAGCAACTGACGTCATCTACTTGGGCTTCTGCAAAGCACTTGACACTGTCCCACACAACATCCTTGTCTCTAATTTGGAGAGACATGGCTTTGATGGATGGACCACTTGGTGGATAAGGTATTGGCTGGATGGTCACACTCAAAGTGTTGTGGTCAGCAGCTTAATGTCTAAGTGGAGACCAGTGACAAGTGGCATTCCATGGACGTCAGTATTGGGACTGGTCCTTTTTAACATCTTTGTTGGCGACATGGCCAATGGGATTGAGGGCACCCTCAACAGGTTTTTAGATGACATCAAGCTGTGTGGTGCAGTCGACATGCTGGAGGAAAGGGTTGCCATCTAGAGGGACCTTGACAGGCTTCAGAGGTGAGCCTGTGTGAACTTCATGAAGTATAACAAGGCCAAGTGCAAGATCCTGTACATGAGTCAGGACAATCCTGAGCACAAATATAGGCTAGACAGAGAATGGATTGAGAGCAACCCCAAGGAGAAAGCCAACTCTATCTTGAGCTGCATCAAAAGGACCATGGCCAACAGGTGGAGGGAGATGATTCTGCCCCTCTGCTCTGCTTTGCTCTGGTGAGACCCCCGTGCCATGCTCCATTCAACTCTGGGGTCCTCAGCACAGGACAGACATGGACCTGTTGGAGATAAGCCAGAGGAGCAACATAAATGATCCAAGGCTGGAACAGCTCAGCTGGGAGGACAGGCTGAGCGTTGGGGTGTTCAGCTGGAGAAGAGAAGCTCTGGGGAGACCTTACAGCAGCTATCCATTACCTGAAAAGGGCCTACAGGAAAACTGGAGGGGAACATTTTACAAAGGCATGTAGTGATAGGACAAGGGGTAATGGCTTTAAACTAAGAGAGGGTAGATTTAGGTATAAGGAAGAAACACTTCCCCGTGAGGGTGGTGAGGCACTGGAGCAGGTTGCCCAGAGAGGTGGTGGATGCCCCATCCCTGAAAGTGTTCAAGGTCAGGTTGGACAGGGCTTTGAGAAACCTGGTTTAGTGGAAGGAGTCCCTTGCAGGGCGTTGGAACTAGATGATCTTTAAGGTGCCTTCCAACCCAAACCATTCTGTGGTTCTATGATAAACTTAGCTTTGAGTTTTCTTAAATGAAAACAAGTATGTGGGACGGGAAGAAAAAAATGCAACAGAAATTAAACCAAATGTATCTCTTTCAAACAAATATTTTCTTAGACAGACATTCTTCTTATTCCATGTATATTATGACCTTTAAAAGAAGACTTTTTCTGGAGCATTTGTCACACAGGGATTCCAAACTGAAACAGTTAGAATAATTTCATCTTGCTCTATTCACCTCACTGAAAAGAAATACTGTACTTTGATGACACATCTCAAAATATTTATATCATCATAGAAAGCTATACATAGTATTTTCCCTTTCCCAAGATAACCTTTTGGCAAAGAAATACACCCTGTTCTCCTTGCATCAATGAGTCTGTATTTTCTTTTGACTGAACATTTATTTCTTCACTGCCAAACAAAATTTACCCAGTCATTTCTGATTTTCCTTCTGCAGATATTGTATAGATCTGTCCAAAAGGAAGGGCATGGTAGCTGCTATCTGATGAACAGCAGGTTTCTTCAGGGAGCAATGCAACGTTTTCTCCATGTCCATGGGAATAAAGTATAGATCTCAAAACACAGAAGAAATACTTATAGAAGATATATAAGATATTAAGCACTGGAATAGATCAGGTGCCTCTGATTATACTCCAGGTTGAAAAATAAGCCAACCAACTTCTCCAGTAGCCTGATAGCCTTATCTTGTACATGCAGTACTAAAACTGTACTAAACCTATAAATCTCACTCCACCTGACTCAGCACTGTCCTTGGTCCATGTTTGCTCTTGATCACTATGTGTCAACACAGTATTTAACTGCTCTGATCTTTCCTTCAGTACTATCAATGCTTATTAGAGTAATTGATCTAGATAATACTGCTTTGAACTCATAAATTTTACTTGCCACCAAGTTGAATGCAAACCATTTTTTATAAGCAAATAAATATTAACAGATACTGTGATAAATGGCATGGGATAGGTAAAAAGTGATTAAGCAATACCTCATAACCAAGAAAAACAATTCATTTCTAATCACTCATAGCCTTTGAAAAAAAGGGTAAGTGTCTAAATGAGAGATGTGCTTCAGTCTCTTTCACTCACCTGTGGCTGAGATAAATGTAGGAATTGCTGGAGGAAATTTTACAATCAGTTTTTGCAGAAAATCAGATTGCCTGATTAACCCAATCCCTTCCAGCCTTTAGGTCTCTAGAAATCAGAATAATTTGTGCATTTTCTAACCATGAAAGGATAAATACAGAGGTTGTGTACCAAACAAAAACTAAGTCTACAGAAATCTGTCGTCGCTTTTCTGTTGTATATATAGCATGAATAACAGTGTGATTCACTGGATTAGACCTTAAGACCATACAACTCATGCCATCTACTACTTGCCATTAGGAAATTGCCATTCCTAGCTTCACACCTTTGCTGTTAAATAAGGTTAATGTTGCTTGAGTGTGTTGATGGAGCACTTTGAGATATTTTGAGTGAAAAGGACCATCTAAAATCTAGGTATCAGCTAGACTCCTCTGGTGTAATGTCCTAGGAGAGAATGTGTGCTGTGTTGGTGAGGTCTATCCCTTGTTATACAAGGTCTTCAGCTTCTCTCCAGAGAAGACATGCCCGATAGCGTTAAGCAGAGGCTCGCTTGAGTGGATACGGCTTTGTGTTTTGTTTTGGCTCCCTTGGCTCACCACCTCAGTCCTTGACATGCTCAGCAGCCGGTCCCATGTCACCGTCTCCCGAGGGCTTTGACGTCCGTCGCTCCACTCAGTCTCCAGGCTCTTTTCCCACCCTGTCGTCGGCACTTCCCCCGTGCAGCAGGACGTCGTGCATAGCTGTGCTCTATGGGTTTGACATCATCATACTTGGGATGTATGACACAAAGTCCCAAGCAGGCTGATGTCAGGCCCAAGATGGCTGCCATCCTGTGTCGGTTTACTATGTGCTCCCAGAGTGGGGTTCTCTGCTCATGGCTTTTTAACAACAGCTTGCTCCATGGCAAAAAGTGAAAGGAACTCCCCCTCTAATGATTGGCTCTTTTCACTGGACAAAAATACTAATTTTTTTATTCCACTCTGTTTTCTTTCTACCCATCCCAACAGGTGAACTTCATTCTCTTCATTTGCATCATCCGTATCTTAGTTCAGAAGCTGCATTCCCCAGACGTGGGACACAATGAAACCAGCCAATATTCGTAAGTCCTAGATTTTTTAAACTGTATTGTATGGTTTTGGGGAAACCTCTTGGCTGTTAGTTCAGTATTGCATCTGTCTGCACTGACCAAAATCAAGTATTTGGTAATTGTTAATTAACAAATTAGTCAATTTTTTAATTGAAGCTGATCAGAAATTGGGAAATGGGACATTTGCTAAAATGACTGAGCATGTTTTATGTCACATGGAACAGAGAGACTTTAAGACAGGCTTTAAGCTGGGAGTAATGATGAAGAAGTCAGAGCAGCAGTAATGATTATGAAAGAAAATAGGATTTTTCTTTGTATATTCAATATCTATTGGATTTTGAAGGCAGAGGGACCCAAAGGAGAACGAAGAGTAGCTGGCCACGGCACACAGGCTCTATTTTCTGAACTACCCTCAGCTCTCTTTTTCAAAGAAGGAGAGATTTAGGAAATTAATACATTCAGTAGAATCTATGCCAAGTTTTCCTTACCCTGAGGCAGAGCCTTAAACTACATTGGATTAATGCAGTACATTTCTCTTCACTGTTGAGAAGCAGCATTGTCCCAGTTTTGCTTGACTAACGCTTTTATTCCAGGGGTATAACATTGAACTTGATGTTTCATATTTTATAATAAACAACACGAAAGTGAGATTAGCACCCATCTCAGTGGCCAGGACTGGTCTTAGTTACAGTATTTTAAGAGTGCAAGAAATCTGTTTATCTGCATAGATTTATTCTGGCTTCAATGCAGATAAAATAAAAGCTCAGACCAGCTTATTTTTGACTCTTACTGATATCCTGGGTCAGTGTTTCCACCATCCTGGATATTTATTAAATGTTTCCTAGAAAAGAACCAAAAGGAAAAACGTCCAGTGCCTCCATGGTCACTGCTAGTAAATCTTTTTTGTCTTTGGGGGAATCTGTGCACTTTGGTACCCTGAGGAATCTGAGCTCCGTTCATCTTTCTGCAAGATGGCAGACAATTTCAATAGGGTCCTTAAATACTGACCAGCCATGACACTGAGTCATTCTCTCTGCTAGTGGTAAATTATGCATTTCATCTGCCTCAAGAGATTCTCAGATTTATGAAAGGAAATTCCAGTATTTGACCTTAATTTCTCCCAGCAAATTACCTCTTTTTCTCTCATCATAACATGACAAAATTACCAGACCCCGTGCTTTCTATCACCTCCCTTTATGTATTTCCAACTGGGCACTGTATCTTCGTACGCCCAGGATTGCAACAGCTTTGGCCAGGTACATAGATTAAATCAGCATATGGAAATATGTTCTAGTACTAAGCAGCAGCCTGGAGCAGTTGACTCCCGTTCATCTCAGCAGATGTGCTGCCAACACACATGGAAGGGTTATACCCAGATTACTCCGGAGGTCTCACTGAGCTTTGGGTTCAGGGCTTTTTACTTCACGTTTTCCAATGAAGTGGGAGCTGCCAGGGAAGCTTCTCTTTGCCTTGTAAACAAGCGTCGCACATTCAGGGCAATAAGTAATGCTGGCCTGACAAACACAAGGTGCTGCTGAAGTACAAATGCTCCTCACATCTTCAGTTCCTCACCTTCTTTCTCCACCTGGAAAAACATCTCAGTTCCATTAGGGCATGAATCAGTTGCTCAGTTATAGGTGTCCAAGCCATATCATAGAATCATAGAATAATAGAATCATTCCAGTTGGAAGAGACACTCAAGATCATCAAGTCCAACTATAACCTTACTCAAGGACTAAACCGTGTCCCTAAGAACCTCATCTAAATGCCTTTTAAACCCCTACAGGGATGGTGACTCAACCACTGCCCTGGGCAGCCTGTTCCACTGCTTCACAACCCTTTCCATGAAGAATTTTTGCCTAATATCCAATCTGAACCATATAAGATGCTTTAGGACATTTGAGATACTTCCCTGGACTATATAGGACCCAGGACCTATGTGAGACTCCTACCCTTATACACTGGCAGCTGGCCACGAGCCAGATTATCTGGGGCATCTTGAAGTCTCTATTGACTATATTGGCTGCAATGGGAGATGAGACACCACTCTTTCCTTTAGAAATTCATATTAAGTGTCCCAGTCTGAAGACCGGATCTCACCAAGGGGAGTTGTCAGTGTGGTCCTAAGTTTTTGATGTTTAGATGGCTAGCTGTAGAGTCATCTGGAGTTCAGACCCTTTTATAAATGCCATTAGGCATGTGATCTTAGCAAAAAAAAATGCTAATGAGATGTGTGGGTTCCTCCTGCCGAATCTGAAACGAGTATGTTTTAAACTAACAACATCAGGGATCTCTCATTTGCATTTCTCCTTCTTTCTCTTGTTTATTTTATATAAAAAAATGACGCGTTGACATGTTGACAGCATTGTTCAGTTCCAACCAGTTTCGGTTTAGCTGCAGGCTGACTCACTCATTAATGCTACAGAGAGTGAACTGGGCTTTAATGTATTGGAAGCTGTGAAAACAAGTCTCCCAAAAGAGTTTTCTGGAAATGACAGAGACATGGGCAAGAATGAGACAGCAATATTTCAGGCAAATACAAGTCGTTTTCTGCAACAGAAGTCTTGAGCAAAATTCATCTCTTTCAATTCTGTACATGTTCATAGATCAATATTATCATCAAAGTTTTCTGGGTAACTTTCCCGTTATGCATTCAAGGAGCATGACTAAAATGTTGATTCACTCTTATCCACTCCCAAGGAGAGGAGTCGGTTCAGTGCAGGCTGGTGGAGATGTGTTTTCCCTAAATTACCTGTCACCATGTATATCTGTCAGAGGGGGTAGGTCTAAGAAGTGCACACTGTGCTAGGAGTGGAAGTAATGAGTTTTTGAGAAGCCACAGCTTCCAGCAGGTAACTTTAAATGGCTTTGTACAATCTCCCAAGAAGTTCTGCTTCCTGCACAGCCAAGGTTTAACTTCCTGGGATAAATTACACCATGACTAGGGAAGATGATTTTCCACATTACACTGTTTAAGGGAGAAAAATTTTAAATATCACAGGGCTAGACTGTAGGTCCCTTGCCTTGAAGCCAAGCTGAGATCTAAAGCATCACTCAATATTCTGAGCAAGCTCAGTGCTGGGAGCAAGAGACTGGAGTGTTGTGCAAACTGGAGGAGAGGGCTCATAAGGCTTGGCATTTATACCCTTTTAATTGCCACAGTCTAGCCAGGAGGGAAAATGCTGTAACCAAGGTTCCAACATTGTCTGCAATGATAAGATAAAATTTTATAATCCATTGGAGATTGCAAACAATGTCTATACGAACATGGTACACAAAGGTAACATCACATCAATCTCCTTTAAGTTGACTGTTCCTGAAAGATTAAGGAGAGAGGAGAAATCTCTGCAAAACCAGAACTGATATTCACTGAACTGTGATCAGCTTAGAAAATGAGTTGCTTTCTCATATGTCAGGAGCTGGAGGAATTATGGCTGGGTCACAGAATCATTTTGGTTGGAAAAGACTCTCAAGATCACTGAGTCCAACCGTTCCCCCACCCCTAGCACTACCTCATGTCCCTGAGAACCTCATCTCCGTCTGTTCAACCCTCCAGGGATGGTGACTCCAGCACTGCCCTGGGCAGCCTGTTCCAATGCCCAACAGCCCTTTAGGGAAGAAATTGTTCCCCAGATCCAACCTCAGCCTCCCCTGGTGCAACTTGAGGCCATACTAGTGTGGGTCATGCTGCCCAGAGCTGCTTCTAAGAGCAAGGAACACAGTACCCTGATGGTCACCAATGACAGTGACAGATCTTTGGCAGAGCAAGATACCCAAGAGGACTTAGATTTTGGATTTACTTACTATGAGCAAGAATGTGTCTGCTAGTGAGACATGTGGTGGGAAAGGCAAATTCCTGGAGAGTTCCTCAGCTTCCTACAGGCATTGTTTTGCCTGGAATGAGTTGCACCCAGATGCTTTTCAGCCAGCAGGTATTCCCTGGTGAACCACAGCATCCAGCCACAGCCTTAATGTCAAGACCAGGGAAAGCTGGAAAAATCTACTGGGATATACAGTGATAAGCATCATCTGCATAAAGGTGGCACATCAGCCTTCCCAGTGGGCTTATGCAGATAGCAAATAAATGAAGATGGTCTGAGGGAACTGAACCTGATGAGACATCGGAGGTGAAGGAAGATGGAAACAAGTATTTCCAACATCCCAGCTGTAGCTTCAATTCTTCCAGAAGCCTCTGGAACAGAGAAACACAGGAGGATGTGGGTAACCAAGGGACCCAAAAACCCCATAAGCATCCTTAGGCCCTTGATTTCATCTTATTTCCATCAGCTATATTTTAATAATCATTATATTTAATAAATTATAATCTCTTCCTAATTGGACCTCTGATTACCCAGTCTGATGCCATTAAGCACTAATACTGTTCATCCCCCTCTTTTGGAGACTTTCATTGTGTGATAGCCTGTCATTATTCTCAGCTAAACATACCATTTCTCTCCCAGAAGCTGTAATTTGCAGAAATCCTCAGCAAACAAAGACAGCACTATACGATGATTTAGCTTGTAGAGATGAAAAAAGATCTCTGGTGGGAGGGGAAAAAGAGAGAAGGGAGAAAGAAATACCTCCATTGAAGTTACTAGGAATAAAGATGTCACATTTTATGTTGTCTCCACATCTGAAATCGCCAGCCACCTGAAGTCTGCAGGCTGATAATCTGGGGCTGATGACTCTGCCTTAGCTGGAGGTACAAATATATTTATATGAGAGCAGGTCTAGGGCAGCCTCCTGGTGCTGCCTCGCTGGAGGCTGCTGTCAAAAGACTGGATGTTCCCAGGACCTCAGGGTAAGTGGCCCATATCACATCTCCTAAGAGCAAATAAAGGTACTTAACATGCATGATACAGGCTATCAGCAAATATGTACTGCAGCAAATTAGAATTTCGGGGTTGCACAGGGCTCAGCTGCAGGATTTCTCATCAGCTTCGCCTTTAGCTCCTCTTCCCTCTTCCATTATGATTCATGTTTGTCTTTCCAACAGGAGACTGGCCAAGTCCACCTTGCTGCTGATCCCTCTCTTTGGCATTCACTACATCATGTTTGCTTTCTTCCCTGACAATTTCAAAGCAGAAGTGAAGCTGGTCTTTGAGCTCGTGGTTGGGTCCTTCCAGGTAAGCCACCCTTTGGGCCACCACTCAGTCATTGGGTCTATCCACAGCGAGAAGTGTAACAAGCATGGCAAGGGAACAGGCTAACATGTGAGCAGAGGTTTTTCTAGACATGCCTAATACTGCTGTTATACCTTTGAGGAGAAAGCTACTCGCTCCAGTTTGGCCAGGATGGAAGATAATTTTATATTTTGCCTCCTGGAATTCCAGAAAGAGATTCTCTCTCGTCATTTTAGACACCCGAAAAAAAAAATGTACCTCTATAAGTTAGTTGCCCTGGATTTTTTTATACTTAAGGGAGGAAAAAAGAGCACGTCATTTCAGTGTATATATTATTGACATGGTGTATGATGAGATAAATTGGATTTGGGAGGAATGTCTTTCTGGCTATTAACAGGAGTCTTATTTGTGTTCAACCAGTTGACTTGAGTGAACCTTCTCCTCCGTTAATAAGACAAGTCCTGTCTGTAGATCCTGCTCAAGCAAGGTTCAAGTTCATTGGGATAGGAGATGTGTTGCCCACAAGGCTGGATAATGGAGGTGTCCTCATCATTAATCTTCAAGGAGGCCTAATGAAATCTACGTCTTAGACCCTCCCACACACTTCAGTCTGTTTCCAAGTTTGGATGTTAACCTTGGCCCTGTTGTTGCACAACAAGAAAGATTTATTTATGCATTTCATCCTGTTGCATCCATCCATTAATCAGCTGTGGTCACTCTGTGTTGTCACAGTCTGCATCAGCATCTGTCACCATGTACCATCCATACATGTGTCAGTGGCATCCTTGGTTCAGTGGTGATGGAGTTAACGTCCCTGTCCACATCATTATCACTTCACATCTGGCATCTCTCTTTTGAGAGATTAATGGACCTAGACTTAGTATTTGTCTTTAGTGTTTGCAACCAGCACAGCTAGAGATAAGTTTGGTTTATTATACTTTTTTTTCAGTGAAAGCTGAGATTCTCAAAAATGAGGTGTCACTGCAGACAAGGTGGGAAAGGAACAGTTTAGCCCTATACTGCGTCTGAGATCATTCTGATGTTGATGATGAGACCATGATTAGATCTCCGTAGTGTTAACAGCTGAGAAAAAGCAGAAAAATTAAGTCTAGTATCCCATCCAGTTGTTTCTAATGCCTCAGCCTGAACGACCAAGTACCTCTCTTAGAGCTGAGCTGACTGCTGATGGCTTTGAACACCAGGCTGGAGCAATCCCTGAACTCACACCCAGACGTCTGCTGCAAGGCACCTTACCCAATCTTCCCCTGCTCCTTTTATAGGGAAAATGCAATCAAGTGATTTATAAGGGACACCTTGGCAGTCCACCAGAAGTGTGCCCTTTCTTCAAGGCTGCAGTGAGTTTGGGTTGTGATCTCAGTGAATATCAGCTATGAGATGCTTAAAACCTGTTCTCTCCTTTTTCCTAGGGATTTGTGGTGGCTGTTCTGTACTGTTTTCTCAATGGAGAGGTAAGACTGGCGATGTCATTTGGTTAATGTTCCCAGCTCAGACAAATTGAATGCTTGTGGAGAGTGGATTGAGAAGTGTCCTATTCGTGATGTTACTGTGTTAAGGGGAAGCTTCCAAATCAAATTACTCACTCCATAAAAACAAGTCAACCATTTGCCTGACAGTTTCTAGAACAGTTAATAAACTTATTAGGACTTTTGTGCACACTGTAGTATTGCTGCTGCTGAGTCCTTCTTTTATTCATGGGACAGCATCAGCAGAACTCCCATATGACCTTGCATAAACCCTGATCCAAAGGGACCACCTTCAGCAGGCAAGGCTAAAGCCCATCTGCTAAGCCTTGCTTAGAGCTTTGACAAATCATCCACCGAATCAGGCCCACTGCCAAGATGGAGGCTCATTAGTGCAGTGATATTTTTGTACCGTGCTCCATCAGCCTGTAAGAAATTCAGCAGAGACTGATTAAACCCACATCGCGAAGGCTACAGCATAGGTGTGAGCAGCTAAAAACTTGGAGCCGCCGTCAGCTGGAGAGTGTTCAGCTCAATAAACAGAGCATGGACAAGAAAGCAGCAGCTGTGGTCTGGCTTTGTGTTCCAAGCTTCCCAGGGAGAGGAAGAGTGTCCAGAATCACAATTTGCTCTCTTATAGCTCTGGTGCTGCCTTCAGCCGCTCTGATGCTGTGTGTCCATCACACAGTGACACACAGGGCAGGTAGCCCAGCTCCAGCAGAGACCTTTGCCAGTAAACCTTGCACAGAGCAAAACAGAACCACACGAACTTATTAATGATCCAAAACCAGTACAAGCATTGATGTAACTTGTTAGGTGCAGACCAGCACCAGGTAAACATGTTTTTACCTTACAAGCACTGATCTTGCCTTTCCCATGTTTCCAGCCCTGGGGTTTGCATCCTGGTGTTGTACCATTCCTGTGCTTGCTGATCCCAGGGACCCTCAGGCATGACTGTTTTAGCTAATTTATACTGTTATCTAAAAATTTGCACTGGAAGCCTGCAGGTGGCCAGATTTGTTCAGGATTTGAATCTGGGCAGTGTACATATATACCTTATGTAAACTCCCTGAGCAGGAGCAAGTAGAGACTGGACAAAACCATCAGACACACGGTGTGAACTGTGGAGTTGTCACATGCAGGGACAGGAGTCGGACTCAATGATCCTCGTGGGTCCTTCCAACTTGGGACACTCTAAGTAGTTTTTATCAAAAAAAAACACCACTGTATTAACAGCATCGCAAAAAAACCCTATAGTTAAATAATTTGTATTTGGACAAAAAAAAAGCAGTGAAAAAAAAATGAAGTCTTAATTATAGTCACGAAGCATAGAATATGTTGCCATTAAAGTTAAGTAGTCTGGCACCTTCACTGTATCAGACGGGCCTTTCTACTGAAGCTCAGGGATTTCTGCTACAGTATTTCACTGGCTGAAATGTCACCTCTCTTCTACCTGGCTAAAAGTTCTGGCCAGGCTGAATTTAGTGATCTTTATAAAATAATTCTTGGCCTCTTGGTAGGTGGGTCACCCATTGCTGCCCACACAATCAGGTCAGAACAATGGGAGATACTCCCTTCGGCTGATCTGCTTATCTTTCCACCACCTAGGTCCAAGCTGAGCTCAAACGAAAGTGGCGGAGGTGGCACCTGGAGCAGTTTCTGGGCTCGGACATGAAGTATCACCACCCTTCCTTAGGCAGCAACGGCACCAACTTCAGCACCCAGATCTCCATGCTGACCAAGTGCTCACCAAAGACACGCCGGTGCTCTGGCTTCCAGGCTGAATTCTCTCTGGTGTGATGGGGAGAGACTCTCTGAGCACTGAGCATCCAACAGAGAAACTGAGAGACACAACGATCCCCAGGAATCAGCGATACGGTGACAAACCCTTGTGAAATGACATGCTCCACATGAGCCAACAGAGGACACAAAACTGGAAGAGCCACTGGCATCCAGAACAAGATCAGACAAGCCAAGAGGCAGAGAAATACTTTTCCTCTCCCTCTTTTCAGACCTTTTGCTCTGAAGTTTCAAGCCCTCAGGGGTTGATAACTGTGAGTAAAGGTCCCAATCACTTGAAGAGAGCCTGGGAGATCCTGATGTGTCATAAATAATGAAGTAAGGGAGGGGAGAGCCTGAGTCCTTGGTGGCTTTACCAGAACCGGCATCTCTGAAACAGATAAATTGCACTTTAAAAAAAAAAACAAATGAGCCAGTAAAGGAAAGAGGGAGACAAAAAAAAAAGCAGCCAAACATATGAATGTGCCAAAAGTCCTGTTGATAAGAGGTGATGATAGGGCACCAAAGACAGAGTCGGGGACATGGGGAAAAGAGGCAGGAGGAACATGAACAGGCAGGTGAGACCCAGAACACGGTCCCTGCCTCCGCATTTTACCCATGTGAAGACAAAAGTGCGACACCAGGAAAGCTTCTCAGAGGATGCCCCTCTGCTGCAGCATGTTCAGCTAATTGCCAACCATCCTTATTAGCAAAAGCTTTCCAAGCGCCGTTAGGTGCCCTCTGGAAAAGCAGGTTGCTGAGAAGGAGCAGCGTGAATATCCTTCTCTGCGCTATGTTCATGACATCGCGTTTTGTCTGGTTGTTTTCCATGAACAGGAAACTCGATTTGCATGTAAAAGAGACAGGTACAGGTGCCAAATGCGGAGCACGGCTGTGTTTTTCATTCCTTTTTAAGTTCACCCATAGATCTTGGTGCATTAACGCATCCAGGATCATTAAGGATCAGGGTAAAACAATTGGTCTGTAATTTGCTTGCGCTTGCTTAACACACAGTGCCAGGAATGGGAGATGTAGAACCGTGTAATCCTTAATTGAATCAGACCTGCCATAAGGAGCCACTCTCCAGAAGAAAAAATAAGCGTTGCAGTAGCAAGCGAAATTGCTTTCATCAGAACAAGGTTGTCTCAGCACGTAACTGGCACTCCAGGAGCCAGAAAGGAGTGAAGGAGCTATTAAATTGATTTCTTCTTCAGCTTTTGTGGGGAGCTTTCATCCTATGATGAAGGTATTGTTAGATCGTCAAGATGTGCATCTGTATTTTACCTGTTTCCTGAACGCCTATTGGTTTCCATATAGGGGAAATCCCTATTTGAAAAATGCACATAGATCCTGTTAAAACCAAGGGAATAGTTATTTTTTGCTTTTCTTTTCTTGGTGGAGGGGCTAAGGAGAGAGGTGAAACCAAATCCTGCTCAGACATGCCAGGCTGGTGGGGCGTCATATGCAGCTCACACACCCAGACACTGCATTTGAGACAATCCCCGTGAGCCAAAACTCAGTCAGAAGACGGACATCACAAGGATGCGGATGCTCACACTGATGTCCAACCCAACTGAATCGAATAGCATTGCACCGGTTTTATGCTGGGTGTGAGAAATCCCTGCCCAGCTCAAGTGTACACTTAGAAATTGGAGACCTTATTGCTGTCTACAGCTACCTGTAAGGAGGTTGTAGCATGGAGGGGGTTGGTCCCTTCTCACAAGTAGCAAGTGACAGGGCAAGAGGAAATGGGGTCAAGTTGTGCCAGAGGAAGTTTGGATTGGATATTAGTAAAAAATTATTCACTGAAAGGGTTGTCGGGCATTGGAACAGGCTGCTCAGGGCGGTGGTGGAGTCACGATTCCTGGAGGGGTTTAAAAGGCATTTAAGTGAGGTTCTTAGGGACATGGTTTAGTGCTCAAGTTCAAGGTATGAACTTGAATCCAGGTCTAGACAAGTAAAGAAGAAGTTTGAGCACAGAGATTTTGAACGTAAGTGACGCACCATAACCAGCAACCTCCTTTGTGCGACATAAGGGAAACATTTCCCATCTGTTAGAGGAAGCCTTGCTGGCATAGAAGGTCAATGTCAGTGAGCCGTGAGACACCTTGTGCATTTCTACTCTTCACAGAATCACAGAATGTTTAGGATTGGAAGGGACCTCTGGAGATCATCCAGTCCAAGCCACCTGCTAAAGCAGGGTCACCAGAGCAGATCACACAGGAAGGTGTCCAGGTGGGTTTGAATGTCTCCAGAGAAGGAGACTCCACAGCCTCTCTGGGCAGCCTGGGCCAGAGCTCTGGCACCTCAAAAGAAAGAAGTTTCTCCTCATGTTCAGATGGAACCTCCTGTGCTTCAGTCTGTGCCCGTTGCCCCTCACCCTGTCATTGGGCACCACTGAACAGAGTCTGGTCCATCCTCTTGACATCCACCCTTGAGTTATTTATAAGCATTGATGAGATCCCCTCTCAGCTTCTCTTCTCCAGGCTGAACAGCCCCAGCTTTCTCAGTCTCTCCTCATCAGAAAGATGCTCCAGACCCCTCATCATGTTTGTAGCCTCCTCTGGACTCTCTCCAGTAATTCCTTGTCCTTAAACTGGGGAGCCCAGAACTGGACACAGAACTCCAGATGTGGCCTCACCAGGGCAGGGCAGAGGGGGAGGAACAACCTCCCTCTACCTGCTGGTCACACTCTTCTCAATGCACCCCAGGTACCGTTTTCTTCTTGGCCACAAGGACACATTCTTGACTCATGGTCAACCTGTTGCCCACCAGAACTCCCATTTGCAGAAGGACCTTCTGCTTTGTATTTACAGCTTCTCTTCCATTTCAGTCCTGTGCTAACTAGTACCAGCACTAACCTCATGCCAGAGGCAGCAGGAATGAACTCTCCTTTTAGATCATGACAGGGTAAAAATTTGGCTGGTTATTCACCCTTGCCACAGGGCCTTCTGCAGCCCTTGAGCTGTGCCACCAGGTTCTTCTGCATGGGAGGCTGAAGATAAGGTGTAACTTGAACTGAGGGGCTTCTTAATGTGCCAGGAACGGTACCCCCAGGCATCCTATGTGGATATATTTCATCACTGAGCATCCAGCCACATTGCCATTAGGCTGTCAGGGGTGTTTGAGAGATTAAATGAATGTGCTGTAGATATTATACCTGCTGTGACAGGCATGGCAATATCGGTGATGCACACAGTGCAGAGCTGCCAGCCCAGCTGTGTTGACCTCATATTTTAGGAGAACGGAGGACTCAGTGGTGAAATCAGAGCTTTTTACTCTGGGGATATGAGCAATCAAGTGAACAATGACATTCGGATCAGATGCTCATTTAAGTGGCTTTGTGCAGGAATTTGGCATGGTAACTTGGCTTCCTCTGCTCTGTTTTTCATCCAGCTCGTCAATAAAATGGAGTGAAAGGACCTCACTGCAACTCCAAATGACAACCCAAGCTGTGTTGTCCTGACCCCATGCAGAATACACGATGCAGTGCTCGAGATGCTGATGATGCTCACAAAGCACCAGCCTGTCCCCATTATCTCTGGTGTAAGATAGGAATGACTCCAGTGAAGGCAACTGAATTAATTTCCTGGGAAAAAAAAAATAATATATATATATATATATATATATATATATATATACATACATATGAGGCATACCTGGATGTGATGGGCTTTTAGATATATTTGAGGATCATGAGTTCAAACTTCAAAACCCTTTTACAGAAATGTGGCCAAATTCTGAGCCCACTCGCATCAATCAGTCCACTGCAGTGACTCCTGAATTACACCAGCATTAAACTGGAATTTACCTTTAGAATAATTCCTTTCTCTTCGGACTGGAGCTGTTTACTGCTTTTTTTATACCAGTGAGACATCAAACCCCTTCTGTTAATGAGTCACTCTATATTTCTGTGATTAAACTATTTTTAAAAATTAATAAGTATGGAACAATTAAAATATAAAAATTAAATTATTGTCGCATGGTCTAGAGGTATGAGGTTCAATGCTAACATTAGACTGTAGATCTTTCTACTCAGCTGGGACCTATATTTCTCTGTGGCAGTCTTGTAAGCAGCAAGAGATGAGAATAAGACCACATTTAGGCTTGAAAAAGGAGCAGTAAAGAAATTCTAGGCTGTTGTAGAATTTCAGGGCATTAACTTGAAACTATTTGTTAAAATCAGAGGTATATACACAGAAGCATCATTACTGCAGTTACGGAATGAAAAGGGGATCTCAAAAAAAAGTCTAGGAAACAAAACACCTGAATATTTTAATTTATTTTTTTCTTCAGAAGCGGTTATATTTTTCTTCAGGAAGGTAGTATTGGAGAAAATAAATTTGTATATTAACTAATCAGCAGATTTACTTCTTTCTGAATATCCCTCTTGTTTCCCATTCAGCTCAGAAGCCATGAAGCAGGGACGCGTCTATGTCTAAGGGGTATGCGAGCGAAAGGATTAAAACCAAATCTCTGGTCCAATCTGATGGAAATACTTTCAGGGAGAGATGTACCTGCTGATTAAGGAAAGACTGCCTGGTGGTTTTTAAAAAACAAAATCAAGTTGCAGAGAAAACTCAGGATTGAACAGCATTTGGCTCCGTGGCAGGGATTACAGGGCTTTGGTAGGATTATTTTGTCTCCGTTCCTTCTGCCATCACCACAGTGTTTAAACAAGGCAAAACCCATTGGGTTTCTGCAGGAAATAGCAAAGCTTTTGAGACTAGAAGGGAATCTCTCAAACTTAGAACCTCCATTACGTGTCTTTGTGAAGCGCGTGTTATTCTGTCTGCACAAGTTTAACCTGGTTTGATTGGTCCCCTATGGAAATCCACATGGTTTCAGAAGCAAGGAGACTGAGAAGCAGTATTTCTTCTCTGGGACACGAATCTAAGCTTAACACCAAGGCCCTTCTAAAATGTGCCTCTTCCTTGCCATGTCCCAACCTCTCTGCTTTCGGGTAGGGCTTTTAGCTGGAGAACGAATCTCAACTGGGGTGTTGACACAACCTTGTGCTTCTTCCCAAGGCATCTCTGCACCAATGAATGTGCCAAACTCTTGAGCTCCCAAATTCAGGAGATCCTTGACTTGCAACGCAACTTTGCACTTTTCACACACCCATGCTTATGGTGGCAAGGATCATAATGCTTCTTGATTGTAGATAACCCTCAAAGAGCAGTAGGCCAAGCTCTTGGCCTCCTAGATACCCATATCAATCTGGAATGACTCTGCTGGTATCATTCTGGAACCAAACTGGTGTAATAAGAAAAAGAATTAAGTCCCTAACTAGTACTTGGGAGTCTGATGTCCCAAAATCCAGAACAGCATGGATTTCAACCCATTTTATTTCAGTCAGTCAACTTTTCGCACTGTCTCCAAAACCAATATTTGCATACTGGTCTGATGAGGTATAATTATAATGACTGATCTTGTTATTTCCCCTGGAAATCTGTAAAGCTGTAAACTGTGGCTCTTAGGAATTAGGAGTTTCCTGGGCTCATGGACAGTCTCTTCCACCTCCTGCTTTCTGAAAGTCCTAACTCCTCATTTGCTTGCATGGTGTTGCGCTATATACTGAAGAGCCTTGGGTTTGAAACCCTGGTTATTTCTAGCATACTGTGAAATCACAAGGAAGAAGACAAACATTGGGACTGGAAATTCCGTAACGGGTCTGCAAGGGAAATAATGCCCATTTGGGTTCTGAGGGCCAGGCCTTTAGGACATGCAAATTGGCATGGTGTTTTATACCCCAGTTTTGTGGATATTGTAAATTTGTACATAGAGGAAATCTGAATAGCACATTTAAAAAAAGATAAAATATGAACTTTTCTTTTGATACTCTGATGATAAATTAAATTCAAAAAGGCACTTTTGAATTCAGAAGTGCGTTTTTCAGGCTCTGATTCAAACACCTCAAGCTGTTGTTCAGTAGGTGGTGCCAACTGACTCTTCGCACTCAAACCGTGAGCACCTCTGCTCTGCCCTCCTGTAAATAGGCTTTGACAGCAGAGAGTGATGAGAACTGGCTGTGAACAAAGAATCACTGTCTCTGTGGACTTTCACATACCTAGGTGCTTGTGATGTATTCTCTATGCCAGTGAGAACAGGCTTGCTTGTTCAGCACAGGTGAAATCTCTGCCTTGTTTCATGGCCTTTTGCCCGATGTTATTTATTTTGTTTTGACTCTGTACATATGCAATGAATTGGCTATTTTTTTTTCCTTTGTATTTGGTTCATCTCCTTGCTTCAGAGGAGGTTCTTCTCTGTGGTTGACACTGCTGAAAACAAGCAATAAAACCATTGTGAAGACATTGCGTCCAAGATGTTCCTCTTGATATTTTAATTCAGTTTCCTCAGTCGTGAAGAAGACATGAAGAAAGGCTAAGAAAGAGGTCGTGAGCTGGTTAGGTGGTTGCCTAGAGTTATACATAATGATCTCGTACTTTGTAAGTGTAGCCAGATAGACCAAATTGCTCTCAAAATGGGATACCTTCTTTGAGAACATCTGTGCCAGCAGAAGAATCAACACCTGCTGTGGTATGTGTGATCCCCACAACCACCACAATGAAGGCGACACCAGTGCATGAGCTCAGTGGCTGGATAAAATGTCTTTTTGAGCTGGGAGTCCATCATGGAGGCAATAATCATGCAATTATAAACACACTATGGTTCTTTTGTCACGATCAAGAGTTGCTAAATGATTCCTGTATTTGTAGGTACACACACCCATGGACACACGTATATATTTATTGATTGTTACAAGTGAAGGGTTGGATGCTGGAATATCCTCCAACTGTCTCACTGTGCTGTACCATTCAAACTCATCCCCATGAGAATCCCACTAGTGGCCATGGATGGACAAAACAAAGCCAAAGTCTATCTTTTCTGTCACATACTACAGCAGTTCATAATCACTCTCCAAGAACAGGAAAACCACAAAATATGTGAAAACCCATGTTAATTCTCATTCTCTTGAGAACTGAATACATTCAGGCTGCCAGTCATCCAGGTAGGAGAATCTGTGAGCAGCTTTTCAAGAGGAGACACGATGGGTCCATTTCACCTGCAGAAATCTCAGACCGCTGTGGAAAAACAAAATGCCTTACCCATGAGATGTACCAGAGAGCTGCCATCCAGTGCTCTCCGGAACATTTGGCACATATAATGACCCAGAACATCTTACAATGTGGTTTCCAGCTCAAGGCTGGTCACAATCAGATGATTCCACAGCACTGGTGGTGTAAATTCATGGTCTGAGCATCATGAGAATATCCTGATGCTGCTCTTAGAACGAAACCCTCATCCATCCACCTCAGTGCTGTACGTGCACACCGTCACTCTACATGTGTATGCAAGCACAATATGTTTGACTGTAGCAATAACTATGCAAGTGGATAATTAACAATTTGCAGGCGTCAAGGGAAGGACAGCCACCGGGTCTGGGGTTAAACATCCTGCTGCTTTGTTGTTACTGCAGTTTGCCTTTGGATCATAGTTTAAGTTAGTCCTCCGAATGTGTTGTTTATTCACCTCAAATGGAATGCCTTGGGTTTTGGAAACGCAGAGTTCATTGGATCTTGTCAATGCAGAGTACAAACGTGTCTGCTTAAGTCCCTTCACATACTCTCTGGGCTGAAAGTAGCTCTCTCCATGGAAAGGAATGGACTGTTTGAACATGGATTTTGCAAAGCCTCCAAATTTCTGCTAGTTGATTCCAAATCATTAGCAAGCCATTTATATTAACACTTCTTCCAGGCACAGAACTGCCTCATGGGGCTAATGAGACTTAACACCCTTCCCATTTCCACTGCCCCTGCATGGAGTGGTGGTGCTGCAAAACTCGGGTCTGTCTCTGCCTTCTCAACGCCCTGTGCATGCCAAGCACTGGCACAGAATCATAGAATTGGAGAATCACAGAATAGTTTGGGTTACAAGGGACCTTCAAAGCTCATCCAGTGCCCCCCCTGCCATGAGCAGGGACATCTTCACCAGCTCAGGTTGCTCAGAGCCCCGTCCAGCCTGGCCTGGGATGTCTCCAGGGATGGCTCATCCACCACCTCTCTGGCCAACCTGGGACAGGCTCTCACCACCCTCAGTGTACAAAATTTCTTCCTCATGTCTAGCCTGAATCTCCCTCCTTTAGTTTAAAACCATCACCCCTTGTCCTATTACAACAGGCCCTGCTCAAAAGTCTGTCCTCATCCTTCTTATCAGCTCCTTTTAAGCACTGAAAGGCCAGAATATGGTCTCCCCAGAGCGTCTCTTCTCCAGCTGAACACCCCAACTCTCTCAGCCTGTCCTCCCAGCATTGCTGCTCCAGCCTCGGATCATTCCTGTGGCTCCTCTGGCCCCTCTCTGGCAGGTCCATGTGTGTCCTGTGCTGAGGAACCAGAGCTGGACCAGCACTGCATCTTGTACACTGGTCCCTGCAGCAGTAGTGCTCAGCCTGCAGGGACTATGTGCTTGTCCCCAGCAGATTTCCCACGCTGCCAGGTGACCAGATACCTCCTGAGCCTCACACGGTGACCTTAACTTTGCAGCTTCTCCTCCAGCTTTCCCAAGGGTGCTGCACCTGCCCCTGCACCGTGTCTGTGTTTCATCCCAGTTCAGTAGTGCTGCTTTTTCAGGTCTTTATTGCACAGAATGAAGCATGAGCCTTCCTCTGTGTTGGAGAAATGCCTTGCAGGCAACTACAAGTGTACAGTAATTATTCGTATAAAAGACACATTATTGGATGCACATGAATATTAGGCAGTGAAAACAGATCACAGTGAGGTCAATGAGTGTTTCCTTGTCCACAGGGCCAGTTCCACAGCTCACTCCCTTTTTTAGCTGATTTACACCCACTGTTCACATTACTGATAAAGGCCAAATCACTAGGGATGACAAGTCTTCTCTCAACATGTCCCTCCTTTCTGTGTGGATTAACCATTTTCATTTAAAAGCAAAGGTTTTAATGCTCTGGGCTATGCTGAGACACAAAGCTATTGCATGCTGATTTTCACCAGATCCCTCTCTGGATCAAATCAGAAAAGCAGGATACAAAGGCTGGGGAAAGGCAAGATCAGCCAGTTGCATTTATTCTGTGTCTATTGGTAATCACAGACTGCCAAAAAAATGCCTTCCATATGAGGAACTCCAATCACTGCCCAGAAATCAATTAGTGTAAGTGGCTTTGATGAAGGTCGCCTAAGAAGTTCGAGGCAAAAATCAACCCGACCAAGAGCTGTTCTTCCCAGTTTACAATGAGCATAGCTTTGCTTTCCTTAGACACCCACCATAATTCTGAATTTGATGGAACGTGTGATCACATCTCTCTGGAAATTTTTGAGCTTGGCTTTTAGAGCTTTGTTGTAAGTTCGGTGGTGAAATGGCTTTTCATGACTGCAAATACATCATTCTCTCCAAGAAAGAACCACGATTAAAAATGTCCAATGGCATCCATTTCCTCTAATCCCCTGTGGTTTCCATGGCAAAATGCCAGAACAAGGACTTTTGTGATCTCCATGACACTAAAGCAATTTCCCGTGTAGTGAATCAATTTCAGCGTTTAAATTATCTTCACTCCACATGCAACCACTTGTGTTCGCTCCCTCCCACAGGGGATATAAAGTTTGAACTGTGGCTCAACGCAAACCGCAGAAAGAGTCCGGCTGCCTTCAGACAAGTCCAGAGAGACTCTGGCTTGCCCAAGGATCACAAGGGAGCATGGCACAAAGAGCCAAGGCATTGCATCACTGCTGAAACACCGTACACTTTGAAAGCCTTAAAACCTCTTCCGATGCTGACACATGCTTGCAGAGGGATTGTTCCTACCGGTCTAACTCCCTATGCACTTAACTTTTTGTTGGGTCATATGAACAAAGCCAGGTAAGTTGAAATATCTCAAAATAGCCACTGTGATATTCTCAGAACCAAACTGGCCTTGCAGTCCAAGACCAGAGAAGGCAAGAGTTTTGTGTATGTGATATAGGTCCCCGTTATGTTGCTCAGTGATGAAGCCTCTCCTAGAATCCTTCCCTGGCCCACCACACTACTGATTGAACCTCTCTCTTTGGAAATATCTCCACTCTGCCCAGTTGAGATCAAAACCCTGAACCCTTATCAGGCACAGCCTAAGAGCAGAGGAACTAACCTGGGATGCTGGAACCAGCCAACATCGCTCCAGCTCTACATAATTATTGCACATCGACTGGGACAAAGGGAGGGAAAGAAAGGAAACCAACATCTGACTTGCAAACCTAAGGGTTGGTGTGATTGTCGGGAAACCAAGACCAAGACACTCTAAAGCACATCTCATTGTCTAAACATTAAGAGGACAATTATTTCAACTCAAAACTTCAATGCCTTGATAGTTATACTTCCTGGGCAGCAAACAGGAGTCCTGTCACTTAGTATCAGCTCCAAATCAAGCAGAAAGGAGATTCGAAGTGGGGTCTCTAGTAAAGATGTCACTTGAGTGAGCACTGCAAGCACATCATCAGCTCTGGAGAGTTCTCCACTTTTCCATCAGGTGACACAAGTGGATTTTAAAGCACAGTGATTCCAATAGATGATGTGAAAAAAAAAAATAGGGTAGAATCATGCCATATGAACACCCACATATTTGTATGTCTTTCCCTTTCTTCTGTCAGGTCCTGACAACCGGTTGCACCCCGTAGTCACATTTACCTGAATCCACATGTTAATCTCATTTTACAAAGGGAGGAAAATACCACCAGCAAGACTCCAATACTGAGTTGGCCACTGCTGCCAAGAATTTGCCTCCCCTGACCTTTACAGATTTATTATTTATACTTTACTGGGATGCCTAATCAATGGTTGTTTCTTATCAACCACTTAGCTTTGAGCACTTTGGCATAAAGCAGTTAAAAGCCATAATATTTCATTACGTCTTACCTGCTCCCAGCTAAAAAATATGGGGATCTGATAGAAGCATGTGACAAATGAATTTATTACGTTTAATAAATTTATGTGTGTAATGCGATTTCTGTTTTGGACTGGGTGCAGCTTTTCATTGCATCCCATCTTATATTTCCCACCCCCAAGTCAGTGCCTGTGTGATCTAGTTCTCCACTAAACTCCAGCCCTTTCTCCATGTGTCCCATTTAGTTCATAGATGGGAGTCTAAACAGAAGGCTCCATGGGAACTATGCCAGCAAGGCTTTTTGGCTTTGGAGAAGATGCCAAACATGTTTGTCTATGATGGGAGAAGGTCCACAAAGATCTTAGGGAGATCTTCCTGAGATAACAAGAAGCACAAATGCAAGTTACTCCGCTTGGTCCTCCCTCTGCCAAAGCCACTTGGCTGAGTCTGAACTCACCCTTTTTTGGTTCATGACGGTCACGTTTCCAAGAATCTGTTTGCAAATTACAAGGTCATTTATAATCACAGTCACTTATCTGATCTGGGGAAGAAGACCATGTGGTATTCTCCTTTCCTGCTTCCATTACTGGCTAGGCACCAGCAGTTTCTGAGAGGATTATTGTCATTGTGGCCAGAGCTGGACAAGGATAAAGCTTGGAGTCGAAATTATGGAGTGCACCTCAATTCTGGGCGCTCACCAACCTCCCCATCTCAGAGGAAAGCTTTGGTTTTCATCGGCTGGATTGGTCATTAGGACTTGTGTGAATAACTGATCAAACTTGTTTGATTGCTGAGGAGTTCAGGGAAGGAAAAAAAAATCCATGGTTTATTTTGAAAAACAAATATACAACACAATGATTTATTTTGAACAAAATGTTAAAACAGACATGTTATGGGTTTTTTGCCCTGAAAAGAGAAACATGAAAATATAATTTGAAAAATAAACCGTGATACGAAACAGAATATTTCACTTCTGTCATTTGAAAGTGACAATAAGCTCAAATCTACTTCCAAATAAAGAAGAAAAGGCAACACTGCCCCAGAGCAACTAGGTAGAGCATGAGCGACAACATGGATCTTCAAGGCTGAGTCCTTTTATGTTGTGCATAGCTAAATGAGAGTAATTTATTTACTAGGGTATTAAATAGAAGAATTTGAAATCCTTCCGTTCTTTCCAGCTGCACTTTGTGACTTTCTATAACTGGAAAAAACTGGGGCTCATGTGCTCATGCTCTCCCACCCCTTTCCCAACCACCAGCCTGGGGACTTGTGCTCTCTGTTTCAGTAGATTTTATAAATTATATAATACTTCTTTTAGATGCACAGTCTTCTTTCCTTGTGTAGAACATCACGGGTTTGTCTAATTCACAGCTGAAATCAGACATTTGTTCAAGCTAGGAAAGACTTAAGGTTCCAAACAAAGTGTAACATTATACAAAACAGCACAACCAAAAGAGCTGGGGTCTTGGCCACTGTCTCAGAATATTGTAAGGGCTATGTTAATAACCTCTACTGTCTAAGTGGCAACTTATAAGTAAAATTAAACTTATTCGAAGGTTTAGCTGAGTTAGTTTATCTACAATAATCTTAATATGTGGGTAATGTTTCCAAAATTGTGATCAAAATTAATTCTGATCATTGCAATGTCTTACTACACCAGTTCATTTATTGTATTTACATCATGATTCATTTGTATATAGATCATAATACACATATATTTCGTGGCAGGTTAGAAGCACAAGGGTTGCATCTCTGGAGTTCAGCAGTGGTAAGAGTCAGTGGGCACCTTCCCTAATATCAACAAAAGATAGATATATAATTCAGCAACTCTCATTATTCAAATGCCAATCTAATTACACTGCAGAATGTAAATTAATGGAACATTCTTTTGAGAGCTGCTCAGATCCATAGTAATATTCCAGTTCTGGAAGTCGCCCAAGACTTGAACAAGAGTGAAATTCTTCAGATTCAAATTATCAGAAGCACTACGGCCTGTTCACAGTGGAAAAAACCTTTTTAGGTATTATGAAGCCAAAGAGCAAAGTACTAATTACTCATGCAAGGGGGAAATTTCTAGGGTGCATTTGAGATGGGTTCCAAGTGGACCACACACACTGAGCTAGAACATATCTCTTGTTAGAAGAAAAACAAGTGATTGAAAAAGCAAAGTATTTGCAAAGTGCTGGTAAAGTGTAGTATGACAAACAGGTATGAAGCACTGCAAGAGTGAAGATAAATGACAGGGTCCTCACTATTATACAAAGAATCTGGCTGTAGAAACTCGTTACCAAAGTTTTTTCTCTTTATGAACCGAACAAAAAGAAAATTAAAAGTAATACAGTGCAACTTATGGTCGGACTTTATGATCCTGAGGGTGTCTTCCAACAGAAATGATTCTATGATTCTATTAACTTGATGAGATGGATGATGCAGGTTCCCATTATCCCAAATTCCCATTTATTCTGAACTCCCATTTAAACCTGTTCTGACCTCCCCAGATATGAGCACTTCAGTTAAATAAGTTTGCCTTCTTCATATAATCTTAACAGGGCAGGTACAAATTCTTAGCCTCAGCCAGGAGAATGCATCTGATAGACGCTGTGCAACTGCAGGTTGAATTTAGCCACTGAATGTGGAAAAACCTTCCATCCTATGTCTCTCTCCATAAAGCTCTTGTGTCTCTGTGGAGACAAGAAGTTAAAAAAACTACATTCCATTGCACATAGAACATCACTGTTTTCTCTCTGTTAAGCAGGCCAGAGCGTGACCAACTATTGTCAGCTTTGTAAACAGAAAGTGAAGAGCAATTGTTATTGTAGTATTGACTTTCTGGCTGAAATTCCTCTCACATGCTATATATATATATATATATATCTATTACACTGATGTTAATGTCAGAGCCAATCATTTGAACTCCTTTTTAAGGAGCTCTTGTCAATGTATTTAATTCAGTTTAGGGAGAAATTCACCTGTCCAGGTGCACCAGATAAACTGAGGCAACTGAGGGACATAATAAACTTGAATAACCCCAGATTGTCTGATTTAGGACTTTGGAAACTTAAAGACAGAGTGGACATTGAAATTACTGATACTTTTGTTTAAAAGGGGCCAAATGTCCACCACGCAAAGACCTCCTCTAGCAGACTGTATTGCATGCAAACCTTAAAGAAGAGATTTAGAGGTGCCAAATGGATCTGAATGGCTCTGCAAAGGTCTAAGGTGATGACTACAGAGGCATTGCCAAGGGGAACCTGGATATTCAATGAATGGATGGAACACCAGCACACAATACTGTCCTTGACCTTCTGAGACACAGCTACTCTGGTGCCTGTCCAAACTGTGAACGCAAAAATTAGTAACAAGTTCTTGTGAACAAAAATAGGTATTGTGGGAGGAAACACCAATAGAAGAACATGATGGTGAAGAGGAAGATGCTACACAAACTGGTTTCAGTTGAAACCTGGAGCAACAATTATAGTTTTGCTTAAAACACACACATGCACATGTCACAGTATGTCTAATTTTCTTCCCTTAAAAATATACATATAATTGTTGTTTGCTTCTCTTCTATATTAATATTAAATACAAATTATTATAATAAGAATGTTGGTGACCACTACGTATGAAAACCTTGATTATTATAGTCTAAAAATATACTTAAGACCAGAAAGGACATTGCTGTTGTTAAGAACATAATTACCCTTACTACATTAGTACTTAATGAAAGTTACCATTTGTAAGTAAAATGTAAATCCACAGGTATTTTTTAAAAAATAGAGAAAATGTTCACTACTCCCAGTAATACACTTAAAACTTCTGAACTTTGCCCATTTTCAGTGCTCTTTAGAACAATTTTTTGGGCAACATGGTTCAGCAGAGACTGAGTTTGACTGTGGTTACAGTAAAAAGATATTATCTGGGATAGAACAACCACCAGATGATCATTAACACAGTAATTTTCCTTGTAGGTCATAAAAAGTTCTTTCTCTCCCCTAAGATGAAATGAGAACAAATCTGCACTTATACATATTTTTTTTTTTACTAACAGAGTATTCATTTTTGGTTTTCGTATGGCTGTTTGGTAGGGCTTTCTTTTTAATATATTGAAACTGCAGCTGCAAATATTTCAATTATTTATGCATCCAGACATGTAGAGTGTGATTAAGTTTCTTATTTGGTTGTAACACAAGGTTCATTTCTTTTGCTGGTTGATTTAGCACGAAGAAACCTTCCCTGCGGGTCCGTTTCACAATAAATCGCTGTTGGCAGATAGAAATGTCAGGTTCACCTTCCAGATGGGAGCAACAACAAACCAGACCTTTGCTTGCTCCATTTCTCCTTCTGCACACGTGACAAGAGACGCGTGTTCCTCTCTGCTTACTCTCAAATGTAGAGTTATATTGTGGCATCTTTTCACGTACACATTCCAAACACTGAACCAACATAGCTCAGGGTGTGTGAAACTGGCTAAGAATGGCAAACTTCCCACACCCAAATTTCAACTTTTTACTATTAATCTGTTGAAGATGAAATCATGTTGTTTTGATTTCTCGGATTGCACTTTTATAGTGAAACTCTTTTTACAGTCACTGGAGATTTGGTCAATAGACGCAATACACCGGCAAAATAATCATTTTATTTCAAGTAGACAGCTAAATTATATCAGATTTGTCTAAATTATACCAGATTAATTACACATTAGATGGTAGGACTCCAATGTGTCTAATGCCACATGAGAAGCCCAAGGTGTTGTAGACATCTACGTGCTAACAGACAATGTAACACAGGATTTAACATCACATACACATTACTTTGTAAGGACAACTGTACTCCTGGAAGAAAACCCCATAGCATCTACAACGACTCTTCAAGCCCGTGTTTAGGCACCTGAAAATCACACCCAAATCTTCTGTTTCTTGCCTGGAATACAAAGGGTTCACTGGGACTATCCCAGCTGGAGAAGTCAGCAGTGGTGGTATCTAATGCTGGGCTAGGGCAATTCACCTGCTGTTACACATCTTGATTTATTGTGACTGTAAGCGCTACATAACAAAGAGTCTTTTTTTGTGTGTGGATGCAGAATATATTGGTCTGAATCATAATTTACTGGTTTAATTTACAAGGGCCAAGCCAGTATAGTCCAAGGGCAACACTCTGGTTTCCAAGCTCCCAAACAGAAAAAACTTAACTCAAATTCTGCATAAGGCTGGCACTGTGGGAGAAATAAAACCATAGCTGAATATATAGACAAGATATATGGCTTTTAGGATGTTCACACACTTACTGATTTCCTCCACCTTTTCCATATTCCTTCACTAAGGTTCAAACCATTTGTTCCTGCTCCTTTTGCATGACTGTCTAGAAAGGGCATGTCAAGTGCTGTTTCCTCCTGATGGGACAGGGAATGGTCACCTGCTGCCACCTGAATTTTTGTCACAGTTCTCAGGGCCTCTCTCATCCCTCCCAGTCCAAATCTGTGATATCTGCAGCTGGTGAGTAACCTGGGAACGTATGAATTTTATTTCCTTGCTTATTGTTATCAAAGAACTTAAGTGACAGTGCTAGAATAGCATTTTTTCCATGTTTTCAATAGGCTGTTACTCTTAAGGAGGATGTAAACACTCTTGCACATTACGTCACTGCCCATGGCCACAAGAGAAGATGTGGGGAGGAGGGAAGTGTTTGTTCTCAGACATGATGACCTTACAGAGTCATGTCATTACACTCAAAATGCCAAAGCCAGATGAGAACTTTATGCATCAGAAGAAGGATTTGTCGCTGGGAGTTTTTCTCCTGGCTCAATTCCTAATACTATCTAGGAAGACAGTATGCAAAGGGATCAGCCACCTTCAGCAAGAGCTGTCCTTAGATAACAAAAACAGCCATAGTTCTGCTTTGCATTCCCTGCTGACCCTTCTCCTTGCAGCAGGTGCTGATGATGCTTCTCCAAATTGGCCCCGGATTCCAAAAAACGTCACAAGGTGTAAGTGGATGCTGTCCACAACATTATAGGCTGTCAAAGAGTGAAGCACAGGTGGGGAAAGCTGTTCCTAGTGAGGAAGAGGATGACTGTGCAACCTCACCAGTGTCCTCACAGCATGTTTATATCTGTGCTACTAAATAGAAGGGTCAAGGGATCATTCCCTGCCCCTGAGAAAAATGGCCTAGGATAGCTTATGTCCTTACAGACAAACTTTCTGATTCTGCAGGGAAACGTTCCCTATATTGCGTTCCACGAACCTTTCTACAAACGCACTCCCAAACAAGCAGGTGGAACTCAGACACTTGAGATTTAGATATTTCCCAGGTTCCCAGTGACTGGTGGTATTTAAAGCAACTTCAGGGTCATGCAAGAGACTCGAAGAGTGTCACTGTTAAAATCTTGACCCCATGGCAGCACGCACTGGCTGAATTATGGCAGCTAGTAGTGCTAAGCTTGAAATCTAATGGAAAACAATAATTAAAAGACACTCTGACTACAGAGCAAGCTGTAAGTTATAAAAGGCCAACCATGTTTCTCCATTTTTTTGTCCCTCTGTTTTCACTTATCCCCCCACCCTGCTCCAGGCCCTTGTTGCAATTATCCCTCCTTTAACCCAGGGCACCTTTTCACACCATCTGTTGGGAAAGATACTTGTCTACCAATCGAAAAGGCAGAGAAACAGGGACCGTGAAGAGCCATTCATGTATCACCATTCACCTCTGAGATGACCAAGGGTGGGTCCATGTTTGCAGCAATAAGCTGTTTTTATTTGTCCTGTTCCAGTCACGAACGTAAAGGAACTTTTCTGTTGACTGGTCAGACCAGTCTTGGGTTTTGTGCAAATATCTGGACAAACGAGACCATTTGTGTAAGTCACAGCAGCTTTCTTAAATATGACCTAACGTGCAAACATATCAGATTGCTTTTTATAGGATAGGTTTTGATGATATTGTTTATTTTTTAAATTTCCCTGAACCCTGTTCAATACTTGATTCAGACTGAGAAACAGAGTGTTCTTACTCCTGTATTTGAAGGCTTCGTTATTAATTAATTTTAAATTCGTTAGTAGTAAACCCTTCTGATCCATGGATACTGGGTTGATCTAGGCACATAGAGACATACAAAGACACCCTTTTCTTGTTCACTGAAATGGACTAAATGAATGAGTTTTATTGAAATAAAAGCATGCAATTGTGATTTATTTTAGCTCTGACTAGAAGGAAAATTAAGCTGGAGAAAGATCTTGACAAGCAGGGGAGGAACTCTGTTGCAATGGGTCCTACCACTTCAATAAGATTTTATGTCACTTCATCAAAAGGGGTTTTCATTCTACATGCGGGTATGTTAGTTGTATTTGGCCTCTATAGGACTGTAGCATTTATGTTGAGCAGCATTTGCACATCAACATGCTGATTCCTGACTTTCCCAAAGACGTGCACTCCAGATTTACTTTCTCAGAGAAAGCAAGCAGACACACCAGTTTCTTACAGGTTCCAGAAAACAACATTAGAAATGTACAAGCCTTCCTGTTCTTCAGCACCTCAGAATAGGTCTTGCACTTCTCCAAGCACCTTTTGGGATCTGTAGCTTTGAGTCACAAAAGTTGACTTGAGATCAACCCCCTGTACTATGAACGGATGTCCCAATTCTGCCTGTTTCCTATTTAATTTTCTTGCTCAGGACAGTCCTTTCTAGCTCTTCTTGACTCTCAATAGCCATGTCAGAATCAGTTTTAGCCACTGGTTCTAGGTGAGTTGGGTGTCTGTGTAGGAAGAGGGTATAAGGACTTCTGGGCAGGAAGGGAGGAAGACCAATGAAGGTCTCTGAAGTCAGGAGATGACACTCATCACTCACCTTTGCTGACCAAATGTGAATACAGGGTAAGACATATGCTAAACAAGTCACACAAAGCTGCCTTGACAGGTATTATTAGAGAGATAAGAAGTTTTAAACAGCAATTAATCTCATTTTAAGGTCAATAAGCTATGTGCTAAAATGCCTTATTCCTCCTAGTGACTACAAAGTCAGCCCAAAGTAATTAGCTCTGATGTGGTCACCAGTACTGTCAGCTCCTGAAATTAAGTGAAGTGAACCTCAATGAACATGTCAGTCCCCAAGACACAAGTCATCCTACCCCTCCGAGGTCAGCTACTGGGAAAAACAAATGCTTTGAGCCGTGTTCCAGCATTTACTGGTGACAGCAAAATGTGGCAAATGTTCTCTGGTGACTTTGGACTAGATACTCAACCACCTCAGGAGAAAAGGCTCGTTATACTTCAGAAAGCTTCTCCTAGTGAAAGGCCAAAGGCCACTGGTACAGATGAGTCTACAGCTGTGACTAAAGCTCATTTAGTGCTTTGTGGTTAAATCAATGAATTTCCGACGCGGTGTGTTGAAAATGAGAAAGGGTTTTGCAAGCACTGAAGGAACACATAGAGACTTCAGGATCTTTCTCATTTTGTGCGACGCTGGTATGAGTGTTGTTTCTATTTGTGCCAGGCTTCACCTCATCCAGCTTTCTACACCTCCTCCTTAGGTCAAAATAAGTCTTACCAATTATTTCTCTGACTACTGGATTAAGCTTTTATGGTTCTAACACAAGCTTTAAGGCATATACATGAGCAAATTGTAGTTTCATAAAAAAAGCATTTGCTGGTGTTATAAATAACTAGGTGGTGCCAGTTTAATGCTACTTCATTATTGATTAGCACCGAATCCACCTGAAAATCTCATCACCAAACCCATTCACAGAGCACAGCACTATTTAGCAGGACTATAGACAGTCAAGCTGACTGTTTTTTAAAGCGTATGAGAAAATAAGCTTCCCCTTTCTCTTTCCCTAGACACCCAGTATGCCACATTCACCATCAGGGTGTGTTACTCTATTTCTTACACCCTGGCAAAAATATTTTGTCCATGAAATTCAGGCTGAGAGCAGAAAAGGAACAGTACTAGGAAGCACCATGGAGATCCCAAATGATTCCTGTTCTGAACCACTACCTGGGCACGATCTTTCTCCCCTGAATACAGATGGAACTGAGAAACTGTTTTCTAACATAGTTCCCTATAAAGCTGCCTAAATTTAAGCCTAAAAATATGCCCAAAACTTGTTAATAAATACATAACAGGTATCATTACTTAACATCGTGTTCACCTCGTTTTTCTTTTTTGCTCATAAATTTCATAATTTGAGCTGGACTTTATTTTCAGTCCTAGTTTTCCTCTTGAGACTGATGTTTTTAGGAAGAACGTGCTTCTAGAATGGTTGGGCAAGTTCCAATAGGACAGGTAGATTTTTCTTCCTTAATCTTGCAATCTGTTTCTTTCAGGGATTCCTAACCCTGCTGCAAAAGAGAGATTAGACCCTGAAAGGTGATTGATGCCGTAGGATGGCGGTTCTGTTTTTTCCATCTCCTTCTTATTATAGACCCAGATATCACCCACTGAAACGATCGCATTTCAAAACCACTTTTCAAATTGCAAAGTCAAACTTGGAGAAGCCAGGCTATGCCAGAACATGAAGGATACCAGTCTGCGTTGGGCCAACATGCAATAAATAAGAGCAGGGCCTGCACACTTGTATGTGTGAAAAGGAGATGGACATTTGAGGAGTTGCCCAGTCTGTCCATGCACTGAACCAGACAGGTGCACAGAGAGGAAAAACTGGAGTTTAGAAGCACTAAGGCCAATATTTCTAAATTCAATCACTTTAAATGAGTTACCCTAAAGGATATTACTTGGCCGACCTGAATAAACATTTAATCTCTCTTTTCTATCCTGTTTTGCTGGATTTAACCACAAGCTTAAAAACGGGAGTTTGACGATCTCAAGAAGAAGGATGAGGAATAAATACTCCCACAGCTGACTGCTCATGCTTCCTCTGAGGTGAAAACCAAATAAATGAAACTACAAACCAAACCAATTCATTTACATGCTTTTTCTGCCTTGAGGAGAGCGTAAGATAAAGGAGGCATTGCAGAGGACTAGAATGAGTCACTGCACTGCCTGCATGGCTGAGCAAAGCTGGGATCCCTTGGCCTGTGAACTATTTGCTGCTAAAAGTAGGTAAATATAAGTATAAATATAAGCAAAAATATAAATAAATATGTTATAAATATATAAATATAACATAGATTCAAAGCTGTACCAGGAGGAGATCTAGGAGTCAGTTCATCAGTCCTACATGTAACCATACATGAATTTTGCTGCCCATTTCTGAAAAGTTTGGGTAAAGAATAAAGAAATCTTGATCCACAGAGAGCAGGGGGTGCCATACATTATACAAGGTTAAGCTTCTTCATCATTGCTTATTCTGGTGGCACTGCAGACACCGTAAAGACAGCTCAGGGATGCGGTTCATGCCATCCAGCTGTCTAACAATATGCTTCATATTGTTACGGCCTGTGCAAAGGGACCAAGGAAACACTTGGAATAAACAATAAGGCTATAGCTATTGCAATAAGTGAAATGGCTTTGGGATTCTTTACCTGCCACTGATGCCAGCTGGCTTGGACTAGCACACTGCTATTTTATTAAACTCTCTTGGTTTCCAAAATAAAAGGCTCCATCTAAACTCTTCGTCAGGAATGAGCCACACTAGTTGTCCCAAGAGACTTCACCAGGATTTATTTTCAAAAGTGTTATTTAGCCCAGGAACACCACGGAGTGTGATAGCAATTTCACAACATAGATGATCAATTCCCATGCCTGGGAGTTTTACCTGGCCCTTTGTAGACATAACCTGAACATCACCAGGACTATGTAGGTGGTTAAATACTATCTGCAAACCTGGTGTTACTGTAGCATAGTCACAGGTCAGTGTGACAATGTTTTTGTGGTCTTTGAAATGTAAATATGTCCAGATAAATGGAGACAAAAGAGCAGAAAAATGTGCTTAGACAAAAAGAAGAGACTCCTTTTGCCCTAGTGGCAGGATGTGCTTTGGAGAAGGAGCTGCAGGGCTCTATGCTGCTTCTTTACCAATGCAAAGATGGTCATCATGTTAAATACAGAGATGCAGCACAGAATGTCCAAGCCAGAAATTGCAAAGTGCTCTTTGAGAGAACCCAGGACTGCAGCCCTTTCTTTTACACGTGGGGAAATTGAGCCTTGTGCAGAGAAATGGGGAAAAGCCATCTGATAAATAAGTGAAAGAGCAAGATATGAGCCCCCTGAGGTCACCTGAATCATGTCCAAACCTGCTCATCGTGCTGCGTCTCCATCACGGCTCACTTCTCTGAGTTGAAGAGTAATTCCTGCATTTATGAGCAGCTGTTTGGTGTATTGTTCATGGCAGTGTGGGGAAAGTTCATTCCTGGATTCTGTGGAAACAGAGAATGAGTCAAGGACAACAAATTAATATGCTTTGATCTCTTTTTCAAGTGCCTCTAACAGGTGCCAGGCCCTTCTTCTCATTTTGGGCTCTCAGCCAATACACTGCACCTCTTCAGCAAAGAGAAAGCAGCCTATTCGGCATATTAATGTCTCACAAATTCTAGATGAGCCAGGCTGTGGTGAGGAGACACGTCTCACAATGTGCTTTTAATTTCCATCATGCAGAAAAAGCAACGTGTCGTGCAATCTGCCGGGAAATCACCTGGATGGATCCCCCCAAGCACAAAGCCTCAAACACAGCCTTGGTGCTACAGGAAAGTGTCCAAAGCTGCAGCATTCACCAAAGCCAAAGAAGACATTTGCTGCTTCTACTTGGCAAAAAATATCTCTAGGTGCCATGTTTGCAATTGAAAAATAGCCCATGAGGGCAATGAAAGCACCCAGTGCTTATCTCTTTGTCACCCACCATGGCCACCTCACAAATCTGGCATCTGAGCTATCACTGAAAGACTTCAGGTCATTGTATTTGGTAAGGAAGCACTTCTAGGAAAATGAAGACATTTTCCAAAATTGTATACTAAGTTGGTGGTAGATCTAGGGACCCTTGGTTTACTTCCACCACTTGGGATTTGGGTCCTGGTCTGATTCCTGCTGAGAAGTCTACTCTTCAGAAAAGTCATGGGCAAATTGGTTGTGTTCATGCTAAACAAGATAAAAAACTAGGTTCAATCAAAGAGGAGATCATCTTCCATACCAGATATTTTTATTTTAGGTTAGAACTGAGCTGCTTCCCTCAGTCCAGGGCACACACCAAAGGATTATGGAGTAATCCTCCTGTTCAGCCTGGAGAACAGGAGACTGAGGGGAGACCTTGTCACTGTCTACAACTGCCAGAAAGGATGTTGTAGCATGGAGGGGATTGGTCTCTTCTCCCAAGTAGCAAGTGATAGGACAAGAGGAAATGGCATCAAGTTGCACCAGGGGAAGTTTAGATTGGATATTAGGAAAAAATTCTTCATGGAAAGGGCTGTCGGGCATTGGAACAGGCTGCCCAGGGCAGTGGTGGAGTCACCATCCCTGGAGGGGTTTAAAAGGTGTTTAGACAAGGTTCTTATGGACATGGTTTAGTGCTAGAGTTAGGTTAGGTTACGGTTGGACTCGATCATCCTGAGGGTCTCTTCCAACTGAAATGATTCTATGTTTATGTCACCAGCATCCCAAAATCCTACCTGGTCATCCTGCAGGAGATCTCCCAGCTTTGACATACCTGTCGTGCTTTGGGTAAGGACTACCACAAACACAGATTTGTTCACTCATTTCTTACTTGCTGCTGCTGAGTACATCAAAAAGGCCACTGCTGAATTTTTCTGCTCTGTTGATAAAATTTTGAAGCAGCTGCTGCTTCACCAGCCATTCTCAGGCAGACCTTAAGCTGAGGTAATTGTGCTTTTATTGCTGAATTTGGAAATCCTCTTTGCTTCCATTTGAGCAGCGGAAATGGTTATTGTTCCTTCAGCTGGTCGCATCCATCACAAGGCACGGGGCTTTCATGAAGGGTGGGAATGTAAATGAGATTATCCACAGGGCAGCTTTTACAGACAATGAGAAATCAAATGTGCTCTTTCCCAGGGGATAGCAGGTGTTTTTTTGGGCACAGAGCTGATTCTGTGCAGAGACAAAACTTCACAAAGTACTTCTAATGCTTCAGTGTGACACCTAAAATCAGCAATTAGTAACAAAATAGGTCTACACAAATAAGGGTCATAGATTTTAGGCATTTACTAAGTTAGTAACAATAAGGTTCACAGATGTTAGGTGTTAAGTCACAAGAATGGTATTTGCTAAGATAAGCAGGAGAAGGTTAGGAAACAATGCCCTTGCTCTCAGAAGATAAGGTGGCGACACCAGTGCAAGCAGGTTACAAGCTGAATAACAAAGGAATGTAATGTCTACGCAAAGGACTTCTTGGAAATGTAATGAATATGCATTATCTGTCTGGATATAACCTGTGTCTTGGAATTGTATGGGACCCCCGGTAGGCAAAAAGGATTACTGTGGGAGCTGACAAGTCAATAAGGGGTGCTTGCTCCTAAAATCGTAAATTGATTGGGTTTTAGAAGTTTCTTCTATTAGCCGATTTGCCGTATCAAGTAAAACGCTTTGATATCAGTAACCATGTGAAAAATCTCTCTTCATCTGCTCTGTTAGTAAATTTATGCATCACCAAACCTCTGCAAGTGCTGAGAGCGATGCCAGCCTGCTCAGACCCTCATGTCTGGACCAGGCACTGGCCACCCAGCCTAGGAGCTCATTCATTGGTGGGACTCCATCCTCCAAGTGGTGCAGCCACATCCCAGACCTCTTCTAGCAGACTCAGTGCAAAGCAACACCTGCTTTGCTGCTGGAATGACCTGCCTTGCTGTTGCATTCAGCTCTCGATCCATGACAACCCCAGAGATGAGCAAAGAGGAGGTGAGAAGTCCAGCTCAAGAGGTTGAGTTCCTTAAAACCAGGATTCATCTGATCTAACTGCACTGCTCCAAAAGACAGACATTAAGTCTATTGACTCCATAAGCCACCTCTGGACCAGAGGAGAGAGATGCCCACCTGCCAACTCACTATAAACCCCAGCAGATCTCAGCTGGGGTGGCTCGACAGTTCTCCAGAGGCATCTTCCTCCCTCTGTTGACTCTAACAAGAATGCAGAGCTCTAACAAATTAGTTTGGGCAGGACAACAAGGTTATCTAACAGATATAGATGAATCTCACTCCAAATCATCAACCTATTCCCCTTTCTCCATCCAATCCTGTGATGCATTATTTGATTTGTATCACACACTGAGGATTCAGCCTCATGGGACTCAGTCCAGGAGACCAAAGATGCTTTTATGAGCTGTTTCCCAGGCTCCTGTATCTCAGCTGTGCACTAAAGTTTCGAGAAGTGAAATACTGATTTCCTGAGCAGGATCTTTAATTGAACATTATTTAAATGTTTCTTGGGTTTGTTTTTTTCTGCTCGCTACTGTTATCTATGTAAAACTGTGGTTACAGAGTAAAATAAATTAGCCATAGATACCTGATTAGTGAGAGAAATGGCTGTCACAGCTACACCAAGTAAAACAAAGCTGCAGACAGGTCAAGAAAAGTTCAGACAGAGCAATCCTGTCAGTCCTCACTTCTGAGGCCTTGCAAGTTCAGTGCAAAGCTGATGGCCCTTGGGTAGCAATGGTAATACTGTATTGCAGGGCTACGTGGTTACATACCAGGAATATTTTTCCAGTAATTTCTCTGTTTTAAGCTTTCCAGATTGCTTATCTTTGACACTTTTTAATGAAAACAGACAGTTCACGGAGGTCAGCTGCAGGTCTGCTGCTAATTGGAGTTCTGGCTGAACTTGGCAATGATGGCACTGGCACCTCAAATGAAAATCTTAGCCAAATGGAACCTTAAAAGCTCTTGGTAGACACTTCATGTTGGGTTCTGTTTTTGTTTTTTTTATCCAAGCATGGTCACAACAGGGAACACTGTAATAAAATATTAACCACAGATCTGTCTAGACAGATAGATCACACCAGACAGGTAAGCCTATCCAGTGTGACTCACCTAATGAGATGTAGAGCTCTCCATCCAAGTCCGCACATGCTGTATTAACAGAGAACAACCTTGTATGGCCAGCTATGCAATTCAAGGTATACTGGTCAATCTATACTGTCCTATAATGTCCTCTGTGGGTTTCCTGGCTTGAACACATCTCTAATTCCAACATCTCTTCACTAATCCTGTCTTGTAGTGTTCTATCTGAATCTTTCTCATCCTGTTGAATGGACAAGAGAAAAAACTATCTCTACTGCTGTCCTCAGATAATGAGAACTCTCATCTAGCTCAATTAGTGCAAGCAATGCTTTGGAAAATTATGCAGATATCAAATTTAGCACTGGTATTTCCTTCTCTGTTTATGGTTTCATTCACTGAGTTACTGGCAATTACATTTTCCTTGGGTGACTAGTGAGCTCTAAGTAAGAGATACCATTTACATGCCCTCACTCCAAACCAAACCAAACCAAACCAAACCAAACCAAACCAAACCAAACCAAACCAAATCTTAAAACCTCCTTTGATATTTTTTGCACCAATAATTATAACAATGAATCAACTTCCACCCAACTGCCAAGCATCCAGCTGTAAGCCTGGTAGCTAAGCCACATGAGGACATTCAGATTGCTGCCTGCAGGTTTTAGACTGGGATCAAGCTTCTAGACTCACACAGCTTAAGTGAAGGCTTTACCCAAAGGGACACAGCCCAGCCTCCTTCCTGAGTGCATTATCACATGAACCCCAAGCTAGCAGATGGTTTCCCAGCACGCCAAATTAATCAGGCCGTGCAAGAATGGGAGATAATTGAAAACCTACTTCATCAAATCCAGAAGGGCTGTGTTGACTTGTGAGGTTGCACATGTTGCTACCAGCAGCAGATCAAGTGCCTTTCTTAATGGAATTTGGAGCAAGTTTCTATAGCAAAATATTGTGTTGTGCAGGTAACAAAGTTAATTTTAAATGAAGCAGCTAAAACACCTCTGTATGGAATGGCTTTGGGTTTTATCAGCATCTGCCTATATCCATCAAGGGGTTAAGCACCAGCTGAGCATTAATTTTGATGACTCCAGTTTAAGGACAGTTTAACCAAACTGATCTGTTGGGAACGCACCTCAGATCATTTTCCAAGGCACTCATTAACATTTCCCTCCTTTATCAAACAGAGAAATTGGAGTCATAAAGAAGGAGCACAACTAGTTAAAGGTTACCCAGTGGTCAAAGGTAGGAATAAAAACTGCACCTTCTGCAACCTAGTCCCACCACAGCAGCAAATAGGCAGCAGCCTTTCCATTTGTAAGGCAGAAATGGTTTAGAAGAAATGCCTGATGAGTCTCTCCATTGGCCTCATTAGGATTTGGATCAAATATAGAGGCTAATCTTTCTATGTTCCCCTATGGAGCTATGCTCTTAAATGATTCATGTAAATGAGGTGCACACATTAAATTTGCAATGCTGTAGGCATCAATATGTAAGTGTTAGAAACAGTTCTTTATTCCAGCAACCTGGGCAAAACCCTGATTCTCCTATTAAAAAAAAATAAAAAGTAGAAAAAGAAGAATGCTAAAGAAGTGGGATAGAGATTATTCTTTTAAGTACACATCTGAAGAAAGGCAGAATAATTTTGGATGTACCTGCGTGCTCTATTATTCACTGGAAAAGGACTCATCTTTTGTGCCTTTGTAGATACATCCGACCCCATGATTAAGTATTGTCATGACTATTTTGTGATGAAATCATCAATCTGAGCTGCTCTGGAATTAAGCTGATTTTTGCAAGTGACTTCTTTGTCAGAGAAAAAGGTGTAGAGCAATCTCTTACTTTTTGTATTCAGGAAATACTGAAAATCCACTGAGTTAATCCACTGATGGTTTGACAGCCCAGCCTTCCAAGCCTTGGAAAGCCTTAAAGTATCTTAATTCATTCCTGACTCTCACTGTAGGCAGCATTGTTATGGACATAGAATCATAGAATCATTTTGGTTGGAAGAGGCCCTCAGGACCAGTGAGTCCAACCATGACCTAAATCTAGCACTAAACCATGTCCCTATGATCAATGCTTTTGAGAAACAGACTTAGTTCAGGTGTCCACACGGAAGTGTCTAGTGACATTTGAGATGCTTTGTGATATCTCACCAAGCTCCAAATATTGCTCCAGAAAGACACAGATCTCTCATTGCATCTGCATCACTTCTATCCTCTTACAGATGCTTTGGATGCCTCCAAATACCAGTTCTGAAAGTCTCAAAGAAGACAAGAAAACAAAACTATTGTTCTCATAATTTACAGAAGAATGAATGATCAATGATGTAATTTGGCAACCACTTTAACTATTGACCCTGGAAGAGGTAGGTATTAACACCAGATCTCTCCAGATCATGTTCTATGCTGTTAGTAGAAGCAAATCCTTCTTTCCTCACAGCTACAAAGATAAACCCTCCAGAGCAGGTTCGTGCACCGGAGAAGTCTGTCTTAAGAAAAGAAATAAGTCAAACTCTCCAGCAACACCTTCACCAGCAACAAAACACCAGCACATGCTCACCCATATGTTGTTAAACCCTTAGAAAGGATTTTGTCACAGTTTTGACCCAGGGCAACTCTCCAGCCAGCACTTGCCCCTCCATTGTCCAAGCACAGTTAGGAGTCACCATGGGTCAGGGACCATTTGCCATTTCACTAAGGGACATCCTTTGTGCCCATCTGGAAAATGAACATACTCAGCTGCCTGAACAAGGGTTATGTCCATGTTGGCATCATGGCTAAAAAACCATTCCAGACCCAATTATAAATACAACCAGTGATGTCACCAAAATGGGTAGAGTGCCTTTAGTCTGGGGAATACAAAACCTCAAAAAGGGTTTGCATATATATCTGGCAAGCCAGGCAGACCTGCTTGGATGGGCAAAATCTCCATGGATTTGGATTTTTTACCTCCTGATCTCAACAGTAGGAAAAAGCAAGTTTATAGTTGCATCTTCTAATAGAATTGTATAGCACCTAAAGAAAAAAATGCCACTTTCCCATATAAATGCAGAAGCACAGGTCAAAGAGAGGAAAAAATCCTTATATTTCATAAGTATATATAATAATATGAAGTTCTGCTTATACAATAGCTCTTCATCAGCTGCAGCCCACAGCCTCTCATAATACTGACCAATAGAGCTTTAAGAGCTTTGCTTTCTCAGCTTGCGCATTATTTGGACAGAAAAAACCAAATTCCATTATTTAAAAAAAAAAATAAATAAAGGTAATAAATGGTTCAAAAGCATTGTTTGGAGGTAAATACCACCTTCAGACTCCATTTCAAATGCTTTCTTTAAGGAATTCTTTAGTAAAGTGCTTTTTGCTTAAATGGCACTGTTAAAACTCAAAACTCCATTCAAACCAAAAAGGTGAAAGATTTAATTCTGAAAAGCAGGAAAAGGGGCAATTCCAGTGCTTTTCAAAATTTCTGTTGGTTTGATTTCTACATAAATAAGGTGTCAATACCAGCCATTAGCATCCTGATGCCATAAAATGCTGTGCAGTTTTTCACTGTACTGTTCCCTGCCAAGGAATATATTCAGGGAAGACACTGTTTGCTAACCACACAGCATCCAGAGCTACAGGGAAACAGCTTTTCTGAGCAAATAGGGTTATTAAGAACTGGAAATGCACCACCAATATACTGCAGAGAAATATATAGTCATATCACTAAAATCTTGACAGTTCCACAATAAGGTGTTTGCAATATTGTCTCCATTTAGCAGAGAGAATTTCAAAACCACGGTCAATGTTACAGCAGCCAGAAGTCCATGTCAAGGTTCTAGTGGTCCTTAGTGTAATTACCTGAGTGAGAGCTCAGGCAAATGGCCATTATCCTTCTTAGAAGTGGCTTCTTTGTTTTAATGGCCATTAGACATCAAAGCTCTGGACTGGTGTCTGGTCTGAGAGGCAGCACTTCTCCCTTGCATTGTTTTCAGTCTTTTTTGATCACTTCAAGGAGGCCACCTGTTAATTAACACATTCCTTGCAAATACAGACCAACCAGCTCCTCCATCGTGGGTCACATATGGACCCAAGCTGGATGGAAAACCTGGATAAATGACCTTTGAGGACATGTGTGTTGTGTCTACACTATATGCATGGTAAGTCCCGTGTATCTTGGACTTGTTGGATTCATTGTCCATGCAGCGCATGGTCCATCTGACATGGGGAGTGAGTCTGGTCCTCCAGGACACGCTGTGTTTGCTGGCGTTATGGAAATTACACGTGCCAGCTACCATAACAGGGTTCAACTTTAGATTTCCACCAAATAAATAAGCTGGGAAGAGATTCTTCTATAAAGCCCTTTTTATTAATAGTGGTACAGCTAGGGCTGACTGCCTCTGAAGAGAAACCTCAAACAAATAAATCTCTGGGCAATTATACCCTCAAAATCTAAATTCCCCACACTTCATGTGACAGTTTGGGCCAGGAGTAACATTATGGTCTGGGGTCTTTGTTTTCTTCATGGGGTCCTTTCATTGTCTTTAGGCAGCTTGTTTCTTTTACTTGCCTCTAAAGTTGCAGCTTCTATTAATGAATGTATCTTCCTTATCTTCTGGCTTGAACCAGGGCTGGGGCCTTCTATTCTTTGACTATGTAAAAGTTCAACATATCTAGGTGAAATTTCACAGCTTGTGACCTAAGGCTTCAGCAAATTTAGTAACTAAGCAAGATATGATGCACAAGGTCTATATAAGTAGTATACCAAACCACACAACACTGGGAATGTGCAAATTGATTTTACAGTATAGAACCAAGTGGGTTGACATATAATGTATCACCCCTCCTGTTTTTAGGGCTTCCCACACAGCAGACCCCCTGTTCCTAGGGATTCATCAGGATTAGGACACCCTTGGTCAGCAGGAGTTTGAGTGTGTGAAGGATGCTCCATATCCCCCAGACTGCAAAACCAGCTGTGCATGGCATTGACACCAAAATTGTGGCAACTCCCAGATGTTGGACTGGCGTCTGGTCTGAGATGCAGCACTTCTCCCAGCCTGTGCTCCCTTGCACTGTTCTTGGTCTTTTTGGATCACTCCAAGGAGGCCACCTATTAATTAACACATTCCTTGCTTTTCCCAGAACTGGCTTCTCAAGCCTGGGGTTAAAAGTCATTCCTTCAGTAGTGTAAATCAGCTAAACAGTGAAGATTTCTACCACTGTTACTTTTCTGGGCCAGAAAAGGTTAAATATCTCTCTTCACTGACAGTACGAGAAGCTTAGTCTATTATGCTACAGATTGTTTCTTTAATTATATGCTGTCACTTCACAGATTTTCCAGATATATTTCTTTCCTTTTATATGCACACACATGTGTGTGGATAGATATATAGATAGATGCATATATATTATTTTAAGTTCTGCATCAAATTGGGCAGAAATGACCCTAATCATACTTGAAATTAAAACTACTGCAAGATCCTGAAATACTTTCTTCCACATATCCCTCTCTTCCCACCTCCTTCTCATCACCCTCCTAAGTAAGCTGCAAAGGAAATACTAATTAGCTTCCAGTATCAGGCAAGTCTTTATGATATGCTGTTCTCAGCTGTCAGATACCGTGCAGTAATTGGGTCAAACACGCAGATGCTCAGAATAACCAAAGCATTGTGGTTTTGCCTGCAGCTCTGTTGGAGGAAGAATGGAGAATTTCACAGTAAAGGAGGACACAACACAGTCACTTGCAGCTCAGTTGCTTTAAGGATGCTTGACTAGAGCTCTTTACTAGCATTAAATATTTATGAGGATTTTTACAAAAGCTTCCAATATCTGACTGGTAGAAAAACTATTTTGCCCTCATAGAAAAACCATCGGGCTGAAAGGATCACAAATACCTCATTAACTTCACACAGGTAGCATGCCTTTGCACCTACTCTTCACACTCTTCATCTTCTTCACATCTGAAATTGGAGCATCTCCTTCCGTGAACATCTGGTGGCATCACTAAGATCTCCACGTTTCTGCAGTAAGGTATTTGTGGTGTTGCTTCCACTTAGCACGGAGACCATCAAAATAACCACAGTAAACACAACTAGTGCTGGCAGTTCATGTCGACAACGTGCTGGGCTTCAAGGTGAGCACTCGCACAGTCTGAAGGATGTGGATCCCCTCACCTCCTAGGAGCTGCTTTTCCTCCCTGCAACTGCTTAATTACACCATGGAGAGCTAGGAAGTGTGTGGCAGCATGAAAGGCCAGATCCTGGGATAATACAGCTCTGCACACACCAGTGTCACAGTGGTACATGTCACCTTGGGTCTGCAGTGGTGTAAATGGATGCATTTCCTCTGCCAGCAAATATCCTTGTTAGTGAAAATTGGCGACTGCAGCAGGTGTTGTCCTGCCAAAGCCTGTAGAGTTGTGCTAGTTTATGTCTGCAAGGGTTTGGACCTGGATTTTCAGACCTGGAGCATTTTCAGATGGAGATGATGGACATTTCTGTTGGCCATACTTGAAAACATGTCTAATCACACAACACTGATCGTTTTTCCTTCTTTCCGGATACAAAGGAATGGAGATATGGATACATAAGAATGGAGATAAAAGTCCTAGAGAGTGGTACTTTGTCTGTTGCAGTACTATTACAGGATGGATTGGATGGGATCAGCAAAGAGAAGGAGGTGGTCTATATGATCATGAATGAATAAAGGGTTTCCACAAGATGCTTTTTCTCAAGACAACTCCATCTATGGAGATAAAACGAGTGCAAAAAAGCCTACAGAGAAGGAGACATCTTTTGAAAGGAGATGTGGAGAAGCAGATGGCATCTGCTCCTGGTAATAGATCTGCAGAACCTTAAAATATTTCAGTCAGGAAGCCTGGCCATTTATCCCATCCCAGTCAGACACCAAAGCACCTCATGCAAAAAGACATTAACAGGGTTCCCCTTTTTACTCTTCCAAGATAATACTTTTGTCCAGACAAGAACGTGACCTACATAAAAATCAGCCTCACTTTCCTCTTTAGTTTTGTGGATTTATCTGTTCCAAGCTGCTCAGCAGGATTGTTGCAGTCTTTATTGTTTCCAGTCTAAGAGGGATGCGGCTCCGTGCCTGGCATATAATTTAGAGGAGACAGAGGAGCCCTTGATCCCAAAGCAAGGATCTCAATGCTACGAAGGTTTGACACAACAGGCACACAAATCCCAACTTCAAAGAGCAACTCATCATGATCTGCTCAGCAGTTGGGGCCAGTGCAGCTTTTGAAGATGCCCACCAAAGACACTCCAGCTGTAACCCAAAATAAAATAGATAAACATTCTCCTGAGATGACTACTCTGCTGATCAAAGTCGGAGTGAGTGCTGGGTGTATTTGGGAAAATCCCAGAGCTGGGTGCGCTTCACACAGTCCCGCTTTTAACAAAGCAAAGGATCCACTTGGATTTTACCCTCAGCTCAGCACACAAGCAGCTCCCCCCAGGGAAACAACCTTCCCTGAACTGGGGAGTGGAAAGGAGAGTTGGGTCAGAATTTCTAAGTCCTCCTATAAGAGGGCATCCCAGAGGCCCACAGATGCTATAGAACCACCAAAATAGCTTGGAGTTGTTCAGGTTAGTTATTTTCCCAATCTCGGACAAGCAGGCAGCTCAGACAGACCCAGTTTTTCAGCAGTGAGCAGCACCAAAACCCTCTAGACTCCTCACGTTGCTTCTGACCTCAGATGCAAAGATCCCCACAGCACAACTCTAATGGACTGTATCTTTCAAATGGTCTATTTGGGATGAAACACAGGGACAGATACCAGTGTCCATAGGGCCTTATGGGAGCTGTACCATGCCACAGCTTCAGTCCTGCCTTCTCCAGACCCTCCATCCCCTCCAACACCTCTGGCAGTAGATGCAGCTCAGCTGCCTTCAGCTGATGGACCAAGGACCAGGCAAGAGGCTACCACTGGACAGCTTGAGGCACTGTCTTCATGGTGGGTCGGTGTGGAGTTACTTTGTGTTCAATATATGAGACTTGACAGGCCTGCAAGGATCAGCACAAATCAGGGATGAGCGTCAGAGAGCCTGGAGAAGAAGGGACCAGGATACTTTGTTCTGCAGGAGAAAAGAGGAGTAGCCTAGAAGTAGGTATACTAACCCTAATGAGAGAGAATCATGGAATAGTTTGGTTTGAAGAGACTTTTAAAGCTCATCCAGTGCCACGCCTGCCATGAGCAGGGACATCTTCACCAGCTCAGGTTGCTCAGAGCCCCATCCAGCCTGGCCTGGGATGTCTCCAGGGATGGTTCATCCACCACCTCTCTGCCCAACCTGGGCCAGGCTCTCACCACCTTCATTTAAAAAAAAAACAAACAAACAACAAACAAACATTCCCAGCCCTCAGGACAACTTTCTTCTGCTGGATCAGTGCCCTGGAGCTCATAGCCAGGCTCCAGGTGGTGACCCTCTCTATCTGCTTTGCAACAGCAATGATCAAAGCTGATGTTATCAGGTCAGGCAGAGTCTCAGCAAGAAGTTTTGATGTCTGGCTCTAACCACCTCACCTGAGTTCCTTGCAGCTACCATCACCTCTCCACTTACCCAACAATTCTGTTAAAGGCTAACAGAACCTGCCATGAATTTGTCATTTTCCCCAGTGAGTTACCTTGAGCAGAAACCTCTTATCCATGCCACACACCTGCAAAAACTTCAAGGACCGTCTACTACAGCTCAAATGATGCTATCCAATCCCACCCTTAACCCTGTCCAGCTCTTCTAGGTAAAAAGCAGAGTTGAGATTAGGCACAGCAGACTATTGCCTTTCCCTTGACCAGGTTTTCCTGATGCTGCCAAAAACTAGGGCAGCTGCAGGCACATCATCTGTGTGCGCAACTGCTGCTGTCAGTGTGCAAAGAAATATCAAAAAGGCAGTTCTTGGTGCTGCTGATTTCCCAGGAAATAAAGATGAGATGGACCTATTTCTCTCTTATGGCAGCAGTTTTGCAGGCAGTGCCAGTACCCAAGGACACCAACTACAGCACAGAAACACCAGATCATGCTGCTCTTGCCCATACAAGTTGGGTGCCTGGAACTACCCCACTGCAGTCACATGAAATTCACTAATTTTTTAGAACATCACTCTAGAGAAAAAAAGCATGAGCTGTTGCTTTCTGCATTTTAATAAGCATAATACATATGCATATAATATACATAATTCTGTGTATTGGACATGCAGCAGTCTCTAAGAAACCAAAGCACTTTGGGTATAGAGCTGTGTTTTCTTACTTCACCATTTATTACCCACCACAGCCAGGGCAGCAGCCCCACTTCCATAAGGACCAAGTAAAAGGCGAGCTGGAGTTTATGATTGCTTTTACAAAATGTTCTTAAATTCCAAAATACCCTGGGGCACTTCCCAGTGCCATTTTTCCCTGATTCTGCCAATTGCTCACTTGATTAAAGGTCAGGGAGTATCCCATTAGACATGAAAAATCAAAGATCACACGCAGTACAGCAGCACATGCACATACACTGGGGAGGAAGAGGGATCTGTGACTCAGTTCACCTATTTTCTTTTTCTCTTTTAATTCCCTTTGTGTGTGTGTTTATTTGTTTCTTCAGGGTCATTATAACTACCAAAACAATTGGAAAAAAAAGCCTGCTTTTTTCTTAAAAAGAAAATGTCTTCATAGTATCTCCCTACTAAAACCCTTTGGAAATCTACAGTATTTTTTGCTCTCACAAGCTTTGCAATCCCCGACAAACAAAAGGAATGGAAATGCTCCGAGTGCCATGTAGCCTGTGATTAATCAGAAAGGAGAACATCAATAAAACATGATCTGCTTCTCTTTAGCTGATAGAGACTTGTAAATAATAGAGCTATAAGATGAGGAGTCCAAAGTGGAAAGACCTTTTCAGTGCCACCAGGAGGGAAGTCCCTGAAAATGATGTGGGAGAAGTTAATTTAGAAGCCTCTGGTTTTTGTTAATTGTTCTGCTTTTCTTCACACCCTTCTCACCACAACCTGCCACCTACACGAACCATTAACCACCCAGTCTTGAGCATCACCTGAGACACCAGCGACCCCCTGGGTGACCTAAATTACACCTAGAGGTTTTTCCCAGCTGCTATGCAAATCCAGGTGTTGATACACTCATCACTTGTGTACTACCTATCTTGCAAAGCTTGTAATGTTCTCCAAAGGCTGTGCTAGCTTACATCGTGTGTTGCTAAACAAATGTTAGAACAGTGCCAATCCAAAGCAATTTGTTTTATGTAGGTCAAAAAGTATAGGTGTGGAAGAAACCTTCAAAAATCCTCAACACATCTGGCAATCCATGGATAGAAGAAGCATATGGACCTTTGAGATCCTTAGTGTCTGTCCTTAATCATAATATCCCACTTCTTCCAGTGTGGCCTCCTTCTACAAACCAACTGGATTCTGATGTTCCTCACTGCAATGGAGGGCAAAAATCTACCTGGAGAAATATAATGTGGCTTCATGATACCTGAGGGGAAGGACATCTCACAAGGCTATGCTCTCCTCCATAACCAGCATGGAGTATATTAGGTTTGGTAGTACATCTATTAGCACAGCATGGCTTCAGATAACAACATCCACAGTGACTGAGCAGAGCATGAATAAACATAAGAGGTAATGGACACCCCTCGTCGACTCTAATCATGCCAGGGGCAAAAGGTTCAGGAGTGAAAAATGAGGCAAGGGACTTTCCTTGATCATTGATCAGAAATTGGAAAGAAATAAATTATTAACAGCTTGAATTACACAAAATAAGATAACCTGGTGCTATAAAGAGTTCTATGGGTGGACTTTGCAGAGGTAAAAGTAGCTTAGTGTTCGTAACATCCAACTGTCTTCAGTAGATTGGTCATTTTATGTTTGTGATAATAAAAGAGCTTCTGTCCCTACTTAATTTCCTACCTGCAAAGACCCCAGCTCTTTGGAAACAGTCTCTGAATTTGAGAAGTTCACAAAGATTTTTCCTCTGCTGACTCTAAATGATCTTCAAAGAAATATTTGAATCTAAATCTCCATTTTTAATCTAAACCTTTATTTCCTTTGGCATCTATTTTCATTTATTTGGTGTTTTTTTCTTCTCTCCTACTGCACATAGAAAATTCACAAGTGGCATAATACTGCCATGTAGGAATTCTTTGTGCCTTATTTGAACTACACTTATTTACTCATTAGGATATGTTTAACATTTTAAGGAAACATTCTTTTCTATTCATTTGAGAGACGGTTTTCTCTGGGGGGTTGCTTGAACTCTCTGTGTTGCTATATTGAGTCTGAGGGTACAGCAAGACCCAGAAGTCTTAAAAGTCCATAACTACATCTGCTGTTCCCTGCTGTTTCCAGCAGCAATGTTTGGACTCAGGCTGCAGTTTCAATATCTCTTCAAGCACATTGTAGCACAATCTGCAATCAGCCACTTAAATGAGCTCAGAACAATCGAGAACACGCCACCTTAGACTATCTCATGGTGGACCCTGGAGAGATATAAACACCGTGGTCAGCTATGCTGAACACAGGCAGTTATGTTGCTCCAACGTGCTGGAAGGAAGTGGAAATGAAGACAAATGTAAATGTGCCAATGCAACAAGCCAAGGCATCACAAAATGGCTGTGTAGATGTTGCCCCAGGAGAAGGAGGTGAGATCTCAGCTGTGCTGCCCATGGTTTTCTCCTTCACCTCAGGTGGTTGTTGATTGTTGGGAAATTACATATTAGAGAGTAGTGTAGGGGAAAGGGACCTGGGGGTCCTGGTGGACAACAGGATGACCATGAGCCAGCACTGGGCCCTTGTGGCCAGGAAGGCCAATGGCATCATGAGGTGGGTTAGAAGGGGGGTGGTTAGTAGATCGAGAGAGGTTCTCCTTCCCCTCTACTCCGCTCTGGTGAGACCACATCTGGAATATTGTGTCCAGTTGTGGCCCCTCAGTTCCAGCAGGACAGGGAACTGCTGGATAGAGTCCAGCGTAGGGCAACAAAGATGATTAAGGGAGTGGAGCATCTCCCTTATGAGGAAAGGCTGAGGGAGTTGAGGCTCTTTAGTTTGGAGAAGAGGAGACTGAGGGGTGAGCTTATTAATGTTTATAAATATATAAAGGGTGAGTGCCATGAGGTTGGAGCCAGGCTCTTCTCGGTGGCAAACAATGATAGGACAAGGGGTAATGGGATCAAGCTGGAACACAAGAGGTTCCACTTAAATTTGAGAAAAAACTTCTTCTCAGTGAGGGTGACAGAGCCTGGCCCACGCTGCCCAGGGGGGTTGTGGAGTCTCCTTCTGTGCAGACATTCCAACCCGCCTGGACATGTTCCTGTGCGACCTCACCTGGGCGTTCCTGCTCCAGCAGGGGAATTGGACTAGATGATCTTTTGAGGTCCCTTCCAATCCCAAACATACTGTGATACTGTGATACTGTGATTGTCCTCTGGCCCAGCGTGGGCTACCTTTGCTGTTGCAAAAAAGTCCATCCTCCTCCAGCTGTGGGGTTCTCCTAATATCTAATGATAAAGTAGCTAAAACAGTGTTATTTCCTTGAACAGTCAACTTCCACGGAGGTGGACAGGACACAGTTTTCATGACTACTTCCATTCTTCAGCCATTCCCAGAGCCACAGGTGAAATGGCACAGAGATTTTGGGTTTTAATGACTATGTATTCAAACATAGAGGAACTCTGGGATCGCTAACCTAGACAAAAGCAGATGGCTGATAAGGAAAAAAAATATTAGCAAAGCCAAAGACATGAGGCTGGACACATATTCTGCCTATGCCGGGAATCCTTTTTGGGACGGGACCTCAGCAACAAATGGTAAAGAGAAAAAGCCAACCCACTCATCCATCATGTTGACAGTATCTACACAGACAACACTTTTCATCTGAGGCAGCTTTATGCATTTATCATAGTAACTGTCCCCAGAATTTACAGTACACTTCTCAGCCTGGTATCTGCACATCACCCTCAACCCTCTCTGTAAAAAATAGAGATAAATGCACAATTCAAAGGCAACTGGAGTGCTGGACAGTGAGGAAGGTAGAAAACAACTACCTGAACAGCAAATCAGCCCTGGAATTAAAATACATGCAAACCCATTGGTCCAAGAGGGTGAAAGTCATCCATCTCCGTCATTCATGGTGCTGGACCCATGAGCAGGAGGAAGGAATGATGTACTGAAGGATGACACCACTCTTTCTTCCATTATGGGATGATTTTCAAGGGCCTTCATGCTAATTTGACTCCTATTTGCCAGCAATAAAATGTATTAAACCCATCCCAAATTACCTTGCATGGATCCTTCTAAATGTTCGTCAACATGTGCTCATCTAATCCAAGGGCACTTCTACACTGGGGCAACTGGAGAGTCTGAATTTGTGAATCCTGCACTATGAGATTTCAAAATATCTTCACAGACGCTAAATGGGATCCTCCCCATCTAGGATCCCATCTCCTTTACCCCTCCAGCTGTTTGAAGGAGGGAGACCATCTACAGGCAAGACAGCCTTTATCAAGTTGAGGCTATGGTAAGGGAGAAGGGAGTATCTGGGTTTTCTCTTCCACCTTGAGCAAGCTGAGGAGAAATATTCAGCCCCATCTGGTTTCCCAGGAATAAGTTGGAAGGAAGAAGAAGAGCTAAAGAGCTGTTAAAGTTAGGCACAACTTCAGGAGTTGGACTCGATGATCCTTGTGGGTCCCTTCCAACTCAAGACATTCTATAGTTGTATGAAGTGACTTGAGTCAGGACTGCCATACAAGTTTTAGAGTTCAATCAAATGTAGTTTTAAAACAGGTCTTAAGCAGAGTCCTCCAGCCACAAAGAAGAGTGGAAGGTGTGAACCTCGTGTCAGAGGACATTGTGGAGTTGCCATCCAGGGTCACCAGCACTGAGGTTATAAAACCTTGAGTGGCTTTTGAAACATCTCCCATGTAGCTGCAGGCCCTGCTGTCATGGTTTCCTCTCCCAGGTATTGCCATGGTGAGCAAAGGACTTCTCCTCCTCTTCTTCCATCTTTTCAGGCTGAACACTAATGTCCTTGCTTTCTGTATCTGCTGCAATATATACCTAAACCTTCCTGGTTCTTTGTGCTTTTCATCTTCAATCTCAAAAACCTCCCAATTTCTCCCCAAGAACCAGCAGACAGCCTGTTTTTCAGTGTCTCTCCGTCATCGGATGTCTTTAGAAATCAGCTTGATTGCTATCAGTCGGATGATTCTTTGGTGAGGAGCAGATAGCCAGACTCACACTCTTTTTTCCAGTAAGCCCATCACAAGCTTTTCCTCTACTTGTTCCCAGTCTCCACCGTGGCTGACAGGAGCTTGTTATATTTCTCTTAGTGGTGCTCAAACAGCTGCTGTAAACAGATGCCCTACTAGAAGGAAGTCTCATTTTCTCTGTGTAACTTCGGCTCCAATATCTTAATGTCTGAATAATGGATCCAAGCTGTGATGTCTACCATCCCTTCAGCTCCCTATTTGCCCCAAGTTCCCTGTCATCTCAGCCTGATGCAATCAAAGAAATAGCCCAAGATGCTTTCCTAGTTTCTGGGTAGCACTGCTGGAAAGTCTCTGCTTGCTGTTAATAACGTTGGTTCAGCAAGGCCCAAATTCTAATGCAATTAGCAGGGGAGTAACTGAATCAGCTTTATTGTGTCTCCATAGGGGGACATACAAAAATGCCTCAAGGCCTGTTAAGGCCATGTGTAGCTCTACTGGCTTAAACACTCTTTCAAAACCCCCAGTTTAATCACATTTTTCTTCCCAAATTGGAGTTTCAAGACGATGCGGTGATCTATGGCTGGAAATCTTTCTTACAAGGCCTCTTGATTTATTTTGAATAAGATGGATAAGCCCATATCATATTGCCATCAGAGAAAGGCATTTTAGGATTGATATCGCTGTTAGATGTGCCTCCAGTGGTATAATCACAATTTCCACCATGTAGCCAAATGCACTTTGAACAGCAGGCAGGAGAGGACTGGATGGAGGCGATTTCAACCCTTTTCTAATTAAAGTCTAAGGAGGGAACTGGTTGCTGCTTATTCAGCATTTTGGATGTTTGGTTTCCTCTCTCTGGTGTTCACTTTTTTTTCCTTTTCCAATTTTATCTCACTAATGGGAAAATAAGGTGAAAAAGGAGGACAAGGCAGAAAGAATATGGACCTTGAAGCTCCACCCCAGGATGGGTAGGCAGCTTTCACTGTTGCGTTAATTAGGTTTTGGTTGCTTGACTTTAATGTTTTGTGGATGTTGAATGTGTGTGTGTGCAATTAATTATGAAGAAAAGTGAATGAGTAAGACAGACTCTCCCTCTTTCACAGGAAACACTTATCATCATTCACAGAAGACTCTATCTTGCTTTTATCAGGCTAAATGTGAAAGTTCAAAAAGCTACCCTTCTCTTGTGCCTGGATAATAACCCATTCTGAAGAAAGTGCAGGAACCCAGTCTCCTTCTGTAGTCAATAGATAGAAATGGGCACATCCAGATAATAGCCTAAGATCAGTCTGAACAAAACCTTTTGGAAGGGCTTACTTAGAGCTATTGGTTATAGACGGATCCCAGCATAAGGGACTCAGATGCAGTCATCTCACTTTTAGATGCCTGAAATTAATGGTACAATTCTCACCTTCAATCACCTTCCTGTCCCTCCCCATTGTATCACATGAAGGGTGATTCTTCTACTGCATGTGTTCCCACACCACGTGACTATGATGGGTGAAGAGGTACCATCCTTCTTCATCTCTGAAGGGTACATCAGACTCTTTCCCACTCCCTGTACTTGGAGCTTACGAAATAACCCACACAGAATCATAGAATCATAGAATAGTTGTGGTTGGAAGGGACTTTCCAAACCCACCCAGTGCCACCCCTGCCATGAGCAGGGACATCTTCACCAGCTCAGGTTGCTCAGAGCCCCGTCCAGCCTGGCCTGGGATGTCTCCAAGGATGGTTTATCCACCACCTCTCTGAGCAACCTGGGCCAGGCTCTCACCACCCTCACTGTAAACAATTTCTTCCTCATGTCCAGCCTAAATCTACCTTCCTTTAGTTTAAAACCACCACCTCTTTCCCTATTGCAACAGGCCCTGATAAAAGGTCTATCTCCATCTTTCTTATCAGCCCTTTTTAAGTATTTAGCATCTCTGTGCTCAGCTACAGCAAGAGAAGCACAAATTGAAGGTTAATGGGAAGCAAATGACCTTCCTGGCAAATCTGAGCCTGAATATCCCATTGGATCCCTCCACTAAAGCAACTAGGACTTCAAAAGTTAAGGCCATGAGTGTTCAGGTTACCTTACTCACACAACATATGATGAAATTCAGCATTTCCTAGAGAGCTTGGTTGGGGTTTTTTTCTACCTTCCCTCAGGAACAAGTTTATAAGATCATCTCAATTGCATAAGAAGCTGATCTTGGCTGAATCACACCCCACCAAGGTAGAGCTGTTTCCTACGGCACCATCACAACAACGACAAGACTGAATCCCTCTCCGTTCAGCGAGGTGATTTCAGCCTGAGCTGGACTCATTACAGAGTCAGAGCAACTCCTGCGCTCTGTATTCATTTATGCTTGGAGGCATTCACTAAAAGTTCATCTCTTTTCCTAGTACCAGGAGAAAAATTACTTCACTTGTCAGCAAGACAGAGCCTTTTTGATCAGCCTGAGACAGGATGTCTTACAGCAAATACCTCGCTGCCTGCAGCAAGGTGCAATCTGCACTATTTTCCAGGCTTGATTTCCTTTGTTTTCTGCCCTCAGGTTTTTCTTTCACAAAGCAGCACTGCAGACTGGGACAATTCACACTCTGTTGGAGCCCATTAGATAGGTTTGCAGCCCCTGTGAGTCTTTCCACATTCTTTTTTTTATCTTCAGAAAGGAATGAGAGCCGAAGAGAATAACCTTTGCTGGACAACCTTCTGTTTGCATTTGTCCCCACGTGTGCTCCAGGCTGTTCTGTGTGTAGGCTGGTGGAATTTCAGACCCACACCTGGAAAACAGACCTGCCCACATCATACTGGGATTTGGAACATTTGTTCTGGGGAATGGAGAAGAAAGGTGGAGAAGAGCAGGTGACACCAACTTATGATACATCCATGTTACTGCGTTGTTCTCCTAATGAGCAATTTCAAAACAAAAGGAAAAGGAGCATTCTTAAAGAGTTCAGATGTTTTGATGACATATTTGAAGGAAATTATTTCCACCCACACAAGCTTTTCACTTCAAAAATGTCCTTAATTGGTCTATTGTTATCTTAATGCTCAAACCTTGATTGGAGCACTTTGATTTAAGTGAAATGTTTTATTCTTAGAGTTGCCAGTAGCTCAAAACATCACTTTTCCTAATCACTCTAATTGCAGAAACAGAGCAATTTGCCTGCTTAGCACAGAAGGTATCAGATGGCCCAGGAGTCAGGGCTGAGGCACAAGGGTCACCATGACTTCTTGACCAGGATAAAAGCAGAATGCAATTCTGTAAATGTTGCTCTAGTGAGACAAGCAATGGAGATGCACGTGAGAGCCAGGCTTCAATTCCAGCTCCTCCCTTGGGCTTTCTGTGTGGCATCCATCTCAGTAGGTATAGATGCTTCTATCTAAGCTCCTCAGTCAAGGAGGCAATTTGCTTCATCCTAAAGAGGACGTATAAATAGATTATATATCTTGCTCCCTATAAGTATCATCTTCTTCCCTTAAATCCATAATTAGAGCTCAGAGATATAACATACTTGCCCAAAAGAAGTCTTCCAGTGCCATTTGTGACCCATGGGGCTCTCCCACTGTGTGTCCAGCTGCCTCTTCAGGAGACCTTGAATACCTTGTAGATCCTGACAGCCCCGTATAGATGTCTCACATACCCCACATCATGTAGAAAGGCACTAAATACATATGTTTAGTCAATCGAATAGAGCTGATCACAAACTTCAAGAGACAGAGCGATAATTCCCTTAGGAGTTTGCTCTAGTAAGCAAACGACCCTCACCATTAATATTTTTCTACTTGTTGTGTTGTGTTCTTGTCTAGACTGAAGAGCCCATTAGCATCCAATATTTTCCTCTCAGTGATGTACTTTTAAAGACAGCAATCAATCCACCTATTAAATGCAGCAGGGTAGATAGAGTTTGTGAGGCCTTACTGTAAGATCTATTTTCCAGTTCTGAAATAATTGGAATGGGTTGCAGAAACAGGCAAAATAGGGTGAAAATAATCTTCAAATGGAAAATGGTTCTTAAAGAGAATTAATTCCCAGTCAATGCACGTAATTCAAAGGACTAAGAATTGCAAGCATACAACGAGGTCTTCTTAAAAACCAATTCCCACTTCTTCATAGTGTCATTTCTAGCAGCGAATGTCGATCTGCATTCAGGAATCATTCTTGTTCCATGCAATGAAAGGAGATCTTCTCCTCTTTCACATCTACTCTTAGCTATCAGGAGGCAAACAACCAAGGTGAACTCTCTAAAGAAATTTCTGGTGCCTTCTTCATTGAGTAAAATTCTTAGCACATGAAATTCTGAGTTCCCTTGATGCCAAGGGCACTGGGGAAAGGAAGCCCTGCTAAACCAGCTAAATAGTTGAAGGGAATGTCATTTGTTAAGTCACCCGTACAGTTGGCTTTTATTACCATGCTATCAACCACTTCAGCTTTCAACAGGAGGAACAGAGAGTTTTATTACAGGCATCAGCTAATGCAAGGAAGTAATTATGTTAATGAGCAAGACAAACAGAGATCTGTGAGGCAAAGTCAGGGGAATGAGCTCATGCAGTACATCAGAGCACATTTTAGCAGGGCGCAGGTGACAAATGTCCCCGTGACTGACGAATGAGGGACTTGAATCAGCAATCTCAGGAACAGAGGTGCAAGCAGTTATTGCTGCTCAAAGGAAAAAGAAAAACGATAAGGATTGTAGAGAACCTGGCCAGAGATCTGTAAAACATGCAGTTCATGGGTCTAAAGCCTCAGATTTATCTGAAGGTCATAAACCTACAAATAAATGGCTGAATCCCTACAAACTGCCTAAAAAATACCATGGGAGGATGAACTAGCCCCTGGGAAGCATCTGCTTCTCTTGACTGTTGTAGAAAGAGCCTGGATGACTAATTGAAAATTAGCAGCTATCTTTTAAACCTCTGATGTCAGATGAAATGTATTTTTCCCCTGTTGTTTCAGTAGGAAAGACAGGAGGGGTAGAGAAGAAGCCATCCCCATTACACAGGCTTCTTGGACTGCCTCAGCTTAGGAGTGAGAGCACCTTACTGATTTTCTAACTGATTTTTTCTTGTGTTTGCTTTTGTTTTAATGAAGCAGTGAAGGCTTAGATTCAGAATCTATGCTCAATAACATCTTCTTTCATCAGAAAGCTCTTCCCTCTCCTGTCTGCTTGCGGAAGGACTGATGAAACCACTCTTCCCCAAGGTAAATGCGTTTCAGCAACACTCTCACTCCACTTCCCTCCTTTGTCAAGAACTTTGCAATATATGGTTTCCAAAGGAAGCAGAAAATAACCTTTATTCCCCGCCTAACCCTCCACAGTAGGCATCACATCAGCTCCAGCTGCTCGAGCTGCTAATTGCACGGGAGGAGGACTCTGTGCAAACCTTTGCTCTCGCCTCCTGCCAACCTGTGCCACCCACACAGAGCCAACGAGAAGCCCACGATGGTGTTTGTGCCCCCAAAGCTTCCCAGCATCCACATGGGGCTGTCAATACCTTTTGTTTTATTTCATAGAGAACACTTTCAGGGTGTACTGGACACATGTGGCAAAACATGTTGCCCAGGGGCACTTAAAAGCCAAGTAGGGAATTAGTTATGGACAAGTTTTGGAAATGTATGAAAACTTTTTTTCTAGTAGACTAAAAGCTACATGCTTTGTCTGTTTCTAATGCAACTGGCAGTATATCAGTGTGAATATAAATACAAGTTAAGGAACAAGGTATCAGTGTCTGGTTAATCAGTGCATTCTTGGCTTGGGCTAATGTGAGTTGTCTTAACCTCTTTCCTCACTTCACATTTGCTCCTTGGTCACCTGTGACAAGTCACCATCACTGAGCTGACAGATGGCAACTGGGTCCAGTGCAAAGGCTGCACTGTTCAGGTCACGGCAATTAAAGCTATTAAACACCCTTAGGGCCATGGGAATGTAGCAGTAAGTCTGTCAAAACAGCTCGTTCTTATAAGAATTAATGATAGTAGCACGACTGAGATGAATTATTTTAAATCCGGAAGTACAAATGTGAATGTCACCGCACGCCTATGTCTTAGTCTGCCGACTGAGGTGTAAGTGGGGAAAGATGCAAAATTCATTCTGGACACATGGTGCCACTGGAAAACACTGGTTACAGAAGCTTACATGTCTTCACCAAGCTGGCCCCTAGGATTGGGATGGGCTTTAAGCCAATTACTATAGATAAAATAGAAAAATAGAATAAACTACATTGCTGTGATGCTCTGCCTTGGCCAACTTCTGCTCAGCTGGGTGCTTCCAGGAGCTGGACAGCACTAAGCTTAGGTGAGACATCTTAAAAATCACAGGTCCCTGGAAGCCAGACAAGGAGTTGATGCTAAACACCAGGTCATAGACATGTAATGGTTTAGAAAGAGTGCTACTACGAATAGATTGGGAGAGAGAAAAGGGGATAGGCTTTCTTCCTGCCAGAACATCAGCCCTTGCTTCAGGTGCTACAAAGCTGTCATGTTTAAGAAAGCATTACTTAATAACTCAAGTGGTTTTACAGGTGTAAAATGCAATGTGAGGACTTGGTTTAAAGTCCGCGCCACAGAGAAACAACCAAAGTTGGGAATGACGTGACACCGGCAGCACAGCTTATACCTCAACAATAAATCTTCCTCGTTTGGCAGGGTGGATGGGAGCTCTGATTTCCTGGGCTAATACTAGAGGTGAATGATGAATTACACTGAGGTTTTTCGAAGTGGTCAAGCAAGTGCACCAGGAGGGGCACACTGTCTGGGCATACATACAACCAGGCAGCTGAAGAAAAAGGAAAAAAAGGATGCAGAGTTTGCTCGTGATGGATGTCAAACCTATATTTAGAAATGTAATCAGGGGTATCACAGAACCCCAGGATGTCAGGGATTGGAAGGGACCTGGAAAGCTCATCCAGTGCAATCCCCCCATGGAGCAGGAACACCCAGATGAGGTTACACAGGAAGGTGTCCAGGCGGGTTGGAATGTCTGCAGAGAAGGAGACTCCACAACCCCCCTGGGCAGCCTGGGCCAGTGTTCTGATACCCTCACCATGAAGAAGTTTCTTCTCAAATTTAAGTGGAACCTCTTGTGTTCCAATCTGAATATACTAGTGTTGACTCTCCAGAGAATAACAGCAGGGGTGAATAACTGAGGAGAGCTTTGGATACATCTTGGATTTTCAGGTTAAATAAGAAGCCAATTTGAATTAAAGTAATTTAATTGCCCAGAGAGGTGGCAGATGCCTCATCCCTGGAGACATCCCAGGCCAGGCTGGATGGGGCTCTGAGCAACCGGAGCTGGTGAAGATGTCCCTGCTCATGGCAGGGGTGGCACTGGATGAGCTTTGGAGGTCCCTTCCCACCCAATCTATTCTATGATTCTATGATTAAAGGAACATAAAATTATGTGCTTCTTGGGGTTATTCATTAGGACAAAAAGTTGACTGTGGCCACAGCAATTTCAGCCTCAACGAGGTCGCAGGGATGCTGCTATGCTGGCATGTGTCCTCTTATCAGGTTTGGGCCTCAGAGCCACGAAGTCCTTGCTGAAAACCACCACAGACTGCCATGGTCATCTAGAGAGAATACTGATGCATTGATGCTTCTCTGCAGACCCTGACACAGATCCAAGGCTCACTGATCCAGACACAAACTGCACAAAGTAACAGACAATTCCCGCTGAGAAAAATCTCCTAATCCAAATATGAGACAGAAAAAATGAGAGGAGCATGCTCTTCTTTTATACAGACAGGAAAGTGGAACACAGATGGAGTGTAGGAATCCCCCAAGGTCGCCTGGGGACTCAATAGCAGAACACGGGACCAAATCCAGATCTCCTGGAATGTGCTGAACTATCAAAATCTTGAACATATCCTTCTTTCTAGACGTGGCATAGACATGAGACGTGGGCAGATATCCACAGTTTGAAAATGCAGCTGCACATCAGCTGGGTTTCTCTTAGCATGATGGGACTTTTCTGAAAGAACCAGGGTAGCAGGAGCTCACGTTGGGTCTCTGCAGTCCAGATGTGGCTTGGAGACCAGATTTTACTTGTTGGGAAAGAGACTGCATTCAGAGGGGAGGTGAAGGCTGCAAACAATCAGCTTTGAACCCCAGAAACAAAGACATTTTTACGGAAGAGAAAATTAAACACATCCTAGGGAAACTGTGGTATTTTAAGGCAAGATTTTTGCTGTCACACATAAGCATAAAATAGATCCTAAAGACCAGAAATGCTATCACTTCATGGATGCAGAGAAACAATCCAAGTACTGTAATTTCTGCTTGACTTGTGCTTAACAACACAATTTTCCTCCCAATGCTTGTTAATGCCAGCATAAACAGAGGCCAACCACTGACACATACCATCAATGCTAATAAAAAGCAGGGTTGCTTGGCACACAGAGATCCTTCTGAGAGCTCCTAATAACTGAGAAGCTACTGCTATTATCACTGCAGCCTCTATGAATGTTAGCCAAAGCACCTCTAAATGGAAGGAGTGCAGTGCAAGGGAGCCATATCATCTCAGTTGACTTTATGGCAGCAATAACATTTAGACATCTAATCCACCATTATTTCAAATGAGAAACCCTCAAAGCTTGAGCTCAGCCTCCTTTATCACATTGCCCTTTATTTTATGGCAATTTATAGGTGGTGCTGTCACTGGGGTATGTGATAGTCCATAAACTGTTGTGCACTGATCCTACAAGGACCCAGCAAGTGAGGGAAATGTCCATTTCCCATATGACACTATGTCTATAGTTGTTCGCTCCATCCTGTTCTCTAGCTTTGGCGCTGATAGGTTTACCTCCAAATGGAAGAAGTCAAAACTTCTCCCCACCCCTCACAGAATCACCCTCATGGCCGTTCACTCACAACCTCACACTTCTCAGACCCCCCATCTTCTCATTGTCACCTTGTTCATAAATCACAGAATAGGTTGGGTTGGAAAGGACCTTCAACGCTCATCCAGTGCCATCCCTCCCATGAGCAGGGACATCTTCACCAGCTCAGGTTGCTCAGAGCCCCGTCCAGCCTGGCCTGGGATGTCTTCAGGGATGGGACATCTGTTGGTACAAGCCAGCTCTGATTTCCAGGTCCTTTTATCTTTCACCAGCTCTGAGAGGTACAGCCTTAATCAAAACAGTTGACTGGGGAATTTTTTTCTCACTTCGACATCTTTCCTTGATCCCTCTGTTCAAATAAATCTTTCTCCTCCAGCCCCATGCCCCTGTGAGCATCCTTCCTGTTGATGTTAGCCTGTGCTCAAAACAGCCTTGTAAGCACTTTGTTACAGGATGGAGGTTAGAGAAAGACCAAAGTGATTTTGATGAGAAATATCTGCAGTTACATCGCCTCAGGCCGCATCCTTGACAGATCTAAGACCTCATTAGCACAGTATTGCATTTATTTATGGAATTTGTAATACACTTTGGGATAAAAGGACTATATAAATGAAATATTGCCAGGAATTATTAAAGTTTAGAAAGATGTAAAAATCAGGACTTTCAGTGGCTTTTTGACTTCATCCCTCATCTCGTTCTCTGTATCACTGTGTTCTGTAACAACTGGGGTGTGGGGTGGGCAGAATAATGAAAGATGTTTAAAGGGCACCAAGGGGAGCGGTTATATGGATTCATTTATTGGAAGAAGAATAGTGAAAGCCTCTTCTCTTTCAAATGGGAGTAAGAAGAGAAAAAAAGCTGATTGGAATGTTTTATAAGGCTCGAGCAATGCAGTGTTTGTACCAGTGTAACCAGTGATGGAGGTGGACACAACTTCTATGGAAATTCGTCCTCCAGAGCCCCATGTTGTGAAAAAGGCTAATATGATACCAGTTTGATCATCATAGTTTGGTGCACCAAGAAGGGCCACAGTTGTACAAACATGTACAACAAGCCATTTGAGCCACTCGTTATACCCATTTTAATGGTGCAGTGTGCTTCAAATACACCAGCGCTATTGAACCTCTATAGCCCCTAGTGTGGGTGCAATTATGGCACTGTAATTACACAATTTCTGCTGTGTGCGTAGAGCTCCAGTGGTGAAACATAAGACCTCAGGCTATAGGCATATGACAAAAAATATATGGCAAAAAGACAAACTCTTCTAGATCCAGCTGTGCTGGTGAGAGGGGGGACAAACCAGCCCATCATGTTTCCTTCTCCACTTTGGGGGAGTCCACTGATGGGTGGCCGAGCTGCTGGTGTAAGCCCTCCCAATCCACTGTAGGTAAAATCAGAAGGATTTGCTCAGTTAAAGTGATTTATTAGGGAGTCCAAAGTAATTTTTCCCTATCCAAAAACATCTTTTCTTGCTGAAGACCAGTATTTGAGAGGAAATTCTCACCACCGTGTTACAGAGTCTTAACACTGTTGTACTTCTTATGTCCATCTTAGTCATTTCACAATATTCAAGAAACCTTAGTCAAGAAACCTCTTGGTGCTCTTGAGTCCCAGGCTGCAATGTAGCAGGAGTAACAGAGATCGTCATGGACGAGGTGTTGGGAAATGTTATGGTCTCAAAAACCTAATGAAGTTGACAAGTGGTAGTAAGATGCATTTAAGGTCCTTAATGTTCTCATTACCAAGTTCAAACCTTTGTTTTCAGAACCCCTCTTTAAAAGCAGCGTGGTACTCACCTGACAGATTAAAAACTGAGGTTATGTGACCTCTGCAGTGAAACACGATGTTTATATGCTAGTAAACAAATAAGGTCAAGGCAGGGACACTTTCCAGCAATCATCCACATTGTCGGAATGATCAGTAGAAGTGTTTTCAGAGACTATTTGATGACACATTATCAGTAGAAGTGCTTTCAAAGGCTATTTGATGACACATGGGGAACTGCAGGGACAGATCTGGGTTAAACCAAAATTAATCATAGAATCGCAGAATGGCTGGGGTTGGAAGAGACCTCTGGAGATCACCTAGTCCAACCCACATGCTAAAGCAGGTTCACCCAGAGCAGATAAATGAAGGAGAACAGCAAAGAAGATGACATTCACTACAGCAAAGGAGACATTTGCTACAGTGCTGGATAATAGAGTGGAAAGAGAGGAGAATTGAGCTTCTATGAGTGAAGGGAAGGACAACCCTGTTCCTTCTCAAAAACACCAGCTTGTTGCGTGTGTGTTGTCTCTTTGAAAGCACCGACCAAGCTCACCACAAGGATATGTTCTGTGTTCCAGGATTATGAGCACAAGTGCATGACTGCAAAAAAAAGCTTGAAACACCCCCACACTTATCTGCTTATCTAAATGTTTATGCTTCTCATTCTGAGCTAAGCAACACGTCACCAAACACCTTGTTGATGCTCCTGCTGGGTCAGCTGCTCACGTTGTGCAACAGGCAGCTCACTGGTCACCGAGAGGAACTGCAGAGGTGAAGATGGAACCAAGGTCCAAGCACAACCATCAGATGACATAACACCATATCTGAGCAATCTTGGAGCCACTTCCTGCGGCTGCGTTTTCCGACCACAACCTTAAAATAGAAAGCAGACGTTGTCTTGTGACCAAGAAAAGAGACTGTAAATTTGAAGGCTGGGGAACAGCATTAGCCCACTTAAAAAGAAAAATACAGCTCACCAGAACTAATTCTGCCCTAGATATGAAGCAGTCTGCAAATGCTGATTGTACTGGCAAAGCTCCTGCTTGACTTGTTGCTGCTAAGAATGATAGAAAACTCAGGTAAACCCTCCTGCCGTGGGTTTCTGCATTCAGAAGCAACACCTCTCAACAGCCACCTGGAAAGATGCTCCTGGTTTGGTTCCATCTCCTGTCAGTGTAAGAGCTGAGTTCAGCACTGGGGCTTTTAGCTGCCTGGGGCATTTATTCACCCCTCCTTGACATGCACTTTAGCCGGCTGTCCTGGTTTTGTTAAAAACAAGTTTCTCTTTCAGTGAATTTTGCCTGTCAGCTAAAGCTTCATATTAACTGCATTTTCCTGGAGAACCAGACACATATTTTGGTAAAACCTAGCAATGGAAGGCAAACTTATTGATAAGCATAGATGGACATCTCGCGAGAGGGGCGACGAGAAACAACTGACCAACTGTTTATAACATTCCATTCACGTGAATACTTCATGTAAAATGGGAGATCACGAGGATCTCGTCCCTTTTTCCTTCTCTTGTTCTTATGGCCGACATTAGGAGAGGACCTTGCTAGTCGTCCCTGCGAACTGAGGCCTATTGAGAGGCTGAATCCAGCTCTGGTTGGCTGCAGAGTCTAATCCAGGACTTTGGGTGCCAGCTCTGCAGTTGCTGAGACTTTCAAGATTGGTTTTGTATATTTTGTATTATTTTCTCTATTTTTATTAGTAGCATTAGTAAAATATCTTTAATTTTTTCCAACTCTCTTCTCTCTGTTCTTCTTTCCCTCCCAATCACCTGTCCTTAGTGGAAAGGGGGGAGAGGGAGGGGCAAAAGGGGGAAGTGGGGGGGGAAGAGGGGGTTAACAATACATCTGCCAGGGTTTTATTGTCACCCCACAATCTTAACCCGCAACACCGGCATGCTTCTTCTGAAAACTGCAGTACCGCTGATACATGAATCAACAGGTCCTGAGTCCTGGAGACAGGGCAAACCCTCCTCACCACCTGTCCTTCCTGCTGGAGAAACCTCAACCGCGCTCAGTCCTTCTCCTGAGCATTTCAATAGGGACGATTTTCTCCTAACACTGGAGTGAGGGCTGGCTATGGGAGCACAAGGAGCAGGCAGCTTCATGCCACAGCCTCCTTCTCTCCTTCCTTTTCCCATTGTGGAAACAACCTGGCTTTGGCTTATACATGGCAAAAATCCAGAGAACATTTGACCCAAAATCCACCAAAAGTTTTTGCCAAGAAGCTTGCACTGAACCAGGTACCCTGTTAAAAAAAGGGCTGTAGAAACACTGAACATCTCCATAGCACCACGTGGCCATGTGGCTGGGATCCAAGCAACAACATTTCCTAAAGATTAGTGGAAAATTCAGAAAAGGCATCACTGGTCCTCTCAGGCCACCAGGGAAATGCATCCTAAAATGAGGATAACAAGTGATATCCCAAGTTAAATGATCTGTGGTTCTCAGGGATTTACTTCTGCACAGAGTACGGCTCAGAAGGAGATATGCCCAGAAGATGCAGGTGGTCAGAGGCCAAAGCCATGGCTGCAGTAGAACATCTTGCTGTCATCCAACACCCCTACAATCCCATCCCTTTTCTGAACAGTGTAGGTATAAAGGATACTGTCCAAAACCACAGGGCAGAGATATATAGAATCACTAAGGAGACAACATATAAAATTCCTGGCACTGGCCCTACACTACTGCATCCCCTCATCGCAGTGAAGAAACCTGGCACCAAGCCTTTGTGCTGCTCCTGGTTGTGATGTAGATCACGGGGTTTTCCAGGAAGCAAAGAAACAAAGATTTATCCCTTGGCCATGACCATTTAATATCATCAGCAGCGCTGTGCAGAGAGCTGTTTGTCAGCCTTTTGCCTTTCCAAGACATCTTCACCAGCTCAGGTTGCCCAGAGCCCCGTCCAGCCTGGCCTGGGATGTCTCATCCACCACCTCTCTGGCCAACCTGGGACAGGCTCTTGCCATCCTCCTTGTAAAAAATTTCTTCCTCAGGTCCAGTCTGAATCTCCCTCCTTTAGTTTAAACCATCACCCCTTGTCCTGTCGCAACAAGCTCTGCTATAAAGTCAGTCCCCATCTTTCCTATAGGCCCCTTTTAAGTACTGAGTCTGACAGGCTGAATCATTTCCAGACTCAAAAACACTGAGGACAATTGCCTTTTGCCTACCAGCAATAAATACCTCCAAGCCATGATACTCTGGACAGGAGTTACAAGCTGTGGTTAATGAACATGATGTTCAGAGAGCTCATTCTCCTTTTTTTTCCCCCTTCATAGCCTGCATAGAAGTGACAACTTCGGTTTTGCTGAGGATGCAAAGGGAGCAAGGCCACACACACACACTAACCAAGAAGGCACATGCAGCTCCTGTTCAGGCTGGAGTTTGATACAATTCCCTTCCTTCACATACACTATTAATAAATTGCTTTGATCTCACAGGTGGGCTTTTGCAGACCATGGTAACAGAGCAAAGACAAATGAAAGCTGTTCTTCTTTTACAGCACAAATAACTGAACATTTTCAATGTACTTCAGATCCACACCATCACTAGATTTCTTTTAGGTTGGTTTTGCTCAAGAGAACAATAGAAAGACCAAGGGGAGCTTTTGAATTTCCTCCTAAGCAAAAACGTTGCTGTTTGTTTTTACTCACACTCATGGATGAAACTCAGTGCAGCCCTCAAGAAAGTCAAGACCATCTCTCCCAGGTCATTAAGAAGAATGGATTACATCTGCAGGGACAAATGTGCATCCCAGGAGCTGTATCCCAGCTGACACAAAGGGAAAACGAGCTTGTTTCAGCTCTTCAGCACCTCCAGAGCATCTCAGATTTTTCTAATGAGTGTGTTGCAGTCTGGGTGTCAACGAGGTCCCACCCCAGTCAGTAATCACAGGGATGTAATTACATTCCTGACCACTTTATATTTTGCTTGAAAGAGGGAAAAATACAGCAAGCAGATGCAAGTGGAAACACAGATCTCTCTAAGAAGTCATTTACATGGCCCAAAGGTCACAATTTGCAGCCAGAGGACAGCAATGCAGCTATTTTTAAAAGACTGTTGGGGAAAGCAGAAGTAAAAATAAAATATATATGTGTGTGTATGTATATAAGATAAGCACAAGGATGATTCATAACCACGAGAAAATTCCTAACAAGACTTAAGAAATTAATCTGTTCAGTTAACAGAAAGAAAAGTTACAGGAGCCTTGACTGAGATGTGCAAATGCCTTGTGGGGAGGTAAACCCGGGTACTGGTGGGCTCATTAGCAGCATAAAAATTTAAGACTGGAAACTAAAGTTGGACAAATTTAATCTGGAAATCAGAAACACGTGGAGGGAATGGAGCTGGGCTTAGTGAAATGGCAGATTCTTCCTTTCTGACAGCTGCAGATGCAGACAGCCGACTACGAGACGAATATGCACAGATTAGGGGTTAGATTAAAGCACAAGTAAGAGGGTTAAAAAGCAACAACCTGCTTCATACAGTCCAGATGTTGCACCAGTATCTTCACTACACCAGAGCTGCCTTGGGCTGATGGAAGAGCCACCAAAGCATTGGGATCAAACTTTCCTGAAATACTGAGATTCTTTTCATGGTTACTGAGTTATAAACACATTTCTGTGTTTACGTCAGGAATAACCTGGTGAACTGCTCCACCGTCCATTTATATCCTTCATTGCGTACTCAGCATTCTTTGCATAGTCCCCCCGCCACGGGAGGCTTCTGCCTATCCAAATATTTATGTGGGTGTCATCACTAGAGCATCTGAGCATCGGCTCTTCTTTAAACAACCTACTCTTAGGTGAAGCAGCTTTGTTCCTGGTCATGAAGAACATCTACAGCAGGATGCAAACTGGGCTAGAGCAGCGTTGCTCATGCTATAACAACATTAAATTGGCTTTTTAATGACTCCAGGTAGCCTGCATTGCTGTTTTATTCCTTTCAAGAGAAACCAGGTTAACTGTGTTTCATGCTGCAGAGGTCACTTACAAAATGGAAATGAAAACAAAAAATAAAAGAAAGCTGATGGTGAATGTGCTTAGTGCATCAGTGCTGCACCTGACTGCACCATTTCCTTACGTCTTTTCCCTGGGGAGAAGCACTGTAAACTGGCCCCAATATTCAAGATGTGAACAAATCCCAATTAACCCAGTGGCAACTGGTAAAGCCTGGGTTTTCTCCTGCCACCAGAGCAACACGGGGACAGCATTTATCACTGGTATGTGCCGGCAGCACCATTTCTGCCCACTGACCCATGAAGCCTTGTAGAAGTAATCAGGAAAATGGGGTGATGGCCATGGCTTGGTGTCACCTTCAAGGCTGGCTAACATGGGCACCATTGAATTGCTGCTGAGATAAAGATTTATTTCAGGTTCTCAAAGACTGCAGAGCACACAAATGTGCACAGTCACACACATACCAGTGCAATTCTGACTCTGCCTATAGCAGGTCTCTTAAAGGCATCCATCTGCCCTTTCTTTGGGGAAATTCAATCAAACTGTGTCAATACCAAAATAACAATGGGCTTGAGATCTCCTGAGTGCCCAGTGTAGTTTGGTGTGACCTCTGTTGCTCTTGTTGCTCTCCATATTATTTTCTTAACTCTGTGAGAGAAAGACCCAGCCTGGCCCAAGAAGAAAAGTCCATGTCTCTGAAAACCAAGAGCCAGGTTTGATACAAGAGGCCTTGCAAATACACGATGCCCTGAGAGAGCAAGTTAAACAAAATATGGGCAGTTCCTGGGTTCAAACTAGCCAAAATCGGCAGCTTCTCCAGTCTGGACATCCAGATTCAGTTTTCAACACCTCATCCTCAGGCAATATCTTTTCACAGAATCACAGGATGGTTGAGTTTGGAAGGGACCTCTGGAGATCATCCAGTCCAACCCACCTGCTAAAGCAGGGTCATCAGAGCAGATCACACAGGAAGGTGTCCAGGTGGCACCACAAGTCTGACAAAGACAAAACTTACCGTTTTCCAAACCAGCCCATCAAAGTCAATTAAAGCCATGGAGAGCAAAGCAACGCTGAGATTTTTGCATGTGTTCTTTGCTTGTTCTGAGCATTGTTTTTCTCCTTCCTGCTTGTCTCAAACCCTGAGTTATCACACATCAGCCCTTAAGAGACCCCAATCAAGGCAGGTTTAGTTCCCAAGATCAAACTACCATGGCTCTGCTGGTTCATCTTGGTCCAGTGGTGCCTCCCACCTCTTCCCACCCTCCCTCCCCACCTGTGTCATCAGCACTGGGGAGAAAACCTACAGGGTTTTCTCTCTTTCCTCTTCTCCCTCTCCTCCAACTGTAATTCCTCCACCAAAAGACAGAGTTTTGTATCCTATCCGTGGGATTCTCACTGTCCTCTTCAGGATCAGGGGAGCAGCAACTTGTTTTGGGGGTTTGCTCCCCCTCCTCAGCTCTCTCTGTTTCACAAACACACGATATCACTCTCCCCTACCCATTTTTCATTTATTTCAGCAGCCGACAAAGGGATAATTCCTTCGTTACAAGTTTAAGGAATTTTCTGATTTTTCTGGCTTGAAAGTCTGAGGATTGTGTCTGTCCAGCTTCCTCCATCACCACCTAATGGCGTGCAAGAAAACAGCATTTAAATCCCTTTAAATTCTGTATAACTGATGTTGTAAAAGCAGGTTCCCACAGAGACACCTATGGGACTTTGTGAGCAGCTCTGTCCCCATGGATTTGCTCAAGAGACCAGCACCTGAGCACGTACCCCTGCCAAAACAGCCAAAATTAGTCCTGCCTCAGCAGTCCAGACAGGACAGACTTTCCCAGGGAAACAAATCAGACACTGAAAAATTATTGGTTTCATTTTACTGTAGGGATCAGAGACCCAGAAGGGAAAAATGATCCAAGGGTGGGGGCGATGCAGCACAGGGGATTAAATCAGCTCCATCATTGCTGCAGAATTGCACAGAGATCCTTCCTTGCTCCATGGAACCATAGAAATATTTTGGTTGGAAAAGACCCTCAAGATCATCAAGTCCAACTCTTAACCCACCCCTGGCACTAACCCATATCCCTGAGAACCTCATCTCCATCTGTTCAACCCTCCAGGGATGGTGACTCCACCACTGCCCTGGGCAGCCTGTTCCAATGCCCAACAGCCCTTTGGGGAAGAAATTGTTCCCCAGATCCAACCTCAACCTCCTCCGGTGTAACTTGAGGCCATTTCTTTGCGTCCCTGTCTCCCCTCAGCTCCTGTTCTCCAGCTGAACCCCCCAGGTCCCTCAGCCGCTCCCATCACACTTGTGCTCCGGCCCCTCACCAGCTCCATTCCCTTCTCTCCACTCGCTCCAGCACCTCAAGGCCTTTCTTGGCATGAGGGGCCCAAAACTGCCCACAGGAATCGTGATTTGGCCTCCCCAGTGCCCAGCACAGGGGGATGGTCACTGCCCCATGTGTGTGCATGGAACTGCTTGCAATGATCTGCATCACTAGTCCAGAACTGCTGATTACAGACAAGTCCTTCCAAAGAGACCTGTACAGGAATTAAACGGTAGTAGGCAATGATCTTCTGCTTCCCTCTTACACCAAGGCAAAACCACCAGTCATAAGGTACTCTCCTTATAGAGGTCTTCACCTTGTGCCTCTGGGGAAGATCACAAGGAGTCATTTTATCCGCCCTCACCTGCCCAGGAGCAACACATCTAAGCTTTAGCTCATCGACTTTCTTTTCTCCCCAAGTATTCCTCCCTTTCACATTGTTTCTAGTCACTTTCCAAATATCCCACTCAAAAATCATTCAGAATATAATGTGCTTGACACATTCCTGCAGACAGATGTGATGCTGAATGGTTTATTCTCTGACATTCAACATATCGGTAAATCCCGCAGTTTTGTTCAGCAGGGATTCTTGATGCCAGGAGGTATTCAGTACTCCAAGATAATTCTTTTATGAGAAAATGAAGCATAAGTTTAACACCAGGAATCCTACCTGGGTTAGCAATGAAATCCAAATCAAGAAGAGATACTGTATGTTTTCTCTCCACGGGGGACAGAGTTTGTGTCATTGAGAAATACAAAGCCAGAAGTTACCTTGGTTCTTTCTCCTCCACAAAACAGCATAAGAACACATTTTTTTAGCACTGAAAGCTAAGCCTAACTCAGACGTGACCCACCTGTCTTACCTAAAAGCTGTAGAGAAAAGCTGTGGTCAGACAAGGCTGTGTCCAGGCACTCCTGACAATGCATTGAGTCTCTCTAAACCAGCACAACCACACGTCTTGCTGAGAAAGGTGGTTGTTTGTCTCGCTATTTTGGGTGTCAGCCCATGCAAGGCCAGTCCCCAGCTGTCTGTACTGCATCATTTTGCTGAGATCACACAGAATCACGGACTGGTTTGGGTTGGAAGGGACCTCTGGAGATCATCCAGTCCAACCCACCTGCTAACGCAGGGTCACCAGAGCAGATCACACAGGAAGGTGTCCAGGTGGGTTTGAATGTCTCAGAGAAGGAGACTCCACAACCTCTCTGAGCAGCCTGGGCCAGGCTCTGGCACCTCAAAGGAAAGAAGTTTCTCCTCATATTCAGATGGAACCTCCTGTGTTTAAATCTGTGCCCATTGCCCCTCATCTTGTCATTGGGCACCACGGAATAGGGTCTGATCCATCCTCTTGACACCCACCATTGAGACATTTATAAACATTGAGATCCCCTCTCAGATTCTCTTCTCCAGGTTGAACAGCCTGAGTTCTCTCAGTCTCTCTTCATCAGAAAGATGCTCCAGACCCCTTATCATCTGCTGCTCTTCAGCATTTCTGAACAGAAACCATCCCCTGGCAGGCACGAGGAGATCCATGCCTGGCTGATGGGCAGCTCGGATTTGCTCTTTTGTGAGGTAACAAAACACTGTTTCCCTCCTCACCGTGCATGGCAGTTAATTAGAGCATCTCCCCTCCAGAGATCACCCAGGCTTAAATGTTTCCCTGGATTAAAAACAAAAAAGTCGCTCAGCACTGACAGGCACAATAAAAAGAGATGCTGACAGGTCTGCCAGGGCTGAAAAACACTGGCAACGTAAGGAAGAAGTCAGGCTGGGTGGTATGTCAAGGTTGTCTTGTCCCTTGAATGGTGAAACACAGCAGGTAGCTTGTTTTGCTACAGATAAGCCTCATCCCAGGCCTCCAAAGAGGGAAATCATCCATCCTCAAGAGCCCAACTCCATTACACATTGGCAATGGAAGCTCCTTGTCCTGCTCCACTGTCCTCTGGTCCCATTAAGATGTCATGATCTCAGAGACGCTGGAAGGGGAATGGAAGGAGACAGTCATGAGGAGGAATCAGGGCTCCTAGATGGGGACACAGTGGCAGGGTAGAGGAATTGGGGGCACAAGGGTAATATCCTGAAGCCAAACGTGACTCAAACCACCTCTTTTCTTTAGCCCGTGTTGCTCAGGGTGTTTCCAATGCCATCTCCCTGGTTAAAGGGGAGTAAAGACAGGCTGGGGAGATTTGGTCTACCACTAGACAGCTGAAGGACCAGCCCAACAAAGCTGTTGATTCTCTTTCCACTTCTGCTCACTCCTGTGGCTGTAGCTCCACACCTGTGCCTCAGTATCCCCTGTTTGAAACTCACGGTGTGGATCATGAGTGTAGAAAGGTCCTAATGGAAGTGAAACATGGTAGTGTGTGCTGTTAGCACTGGCGTCAATACCTTCCCATCACAATTCTGCTCTGTTCAGGATCCCCAGCTGACGATGCATCACGCTTGCTAATGCTGAGCATCTGTTAAATTCGATTTCTCCTAACACCCCATTTCACAGTACTGGTTGCCTTTTCAGAAGGACTTCAGATTACAAGTCCCTGTGCTTCACAGGCAGGGACGGAGCAGATCTTCCCCTGTTCAGTCCTGTCTGACATGGGTATTTGTCCCTTGCTTGTTAGGAATGCAGAAAAACAATAAGCAACACATTTCCCTTTGTCAAATGAGAACCAGCCTGATTCTCCCCTGTCACTACAGAGCAAAGAGAAGGGAAAGCACCAGCACCCTGATACCTTTTATATTCGCTTTGTACAAACATAACTGATAGTGAAAATATAAGGGCAATCCATCGCCTTGTGTTTGATAATGGCATACACACTTCTGTCACTCCAGGGCTCAGTATTTCTGAGCTCAGCTCTGCAGTAGTAAAGCACAAATTTACACCCCCATTAGCAAAAGTTGCATAGGGCTGGTGGAGCCCCTGGTGTAATTAAAGCTAGTTTATAGGCATTTTCAGTTTTTAGGTACCTGCAAAGCTCCTCAAGAGGCTGCTGGGGTCAGGGGAGGAGGTTTTGGAGTTCAGCATAGCCCTAACAGCCAGGCTTGGGGATCAGAAACAGGTGTTGTGATGGGTGAGCAATGATTTTATCCAGCAGCTCTTGCTCTCCCCAATGACACAGGGATCCTTGCACCACCTTTGAGAGTCCTTGTCCCCCGTGGCTAAGTCAGCCTTACATGTAAAATCCAGCTGCGCACACAATTTGTGATCACAGGAGGCTCTATCAAAGCTCTGACCCAAACTCATAGCACAAAGCAAGGAGGAGAATTCAGCCTCAGGGCCAAGGATCAGCTGATTTTTCTCCCAGCTGGGCTCCTGTGCTCTGGGCAAAGGGCTGAGATGTGGATCACTGTTGTCTGTCTTGAACAGCTCTTTCCTCAAAGCGACATGGTGCCTCAGGCCAACAAGCAGCTCCTGGCAGAAGGACCTTCTGGAGAGCAGGAGAGAGGTGGTGCTGGCTCTGCCACTGCTTTGGTCACCTTTTCCTCATGACTTGCCTTCCCTCAGGTTGTGTTTAGCTGTCTTTGATGTTAGAGTGAAGGACAGGTATGAAACTCAGTGATGCTCATTGCCCTGAGCCCTGGAGACTGAAACATGATGGAAAAGGACATCGGGAAGCCACTTGTCCACCTGCTGCATCAAGGCTTTGTTAGTTATACCTATACCATCCTGGTAGTGTGTTTGTAACCAGGGATGGAAGCCCTTCCCCAAAATCCCTTCACATTTTGAACTTCCCTCACCATCAGGAAGCTTCTCCTAACATTAAACTAAAACTCTCCTTCTGTACCATAAACATAAATTTCTGTCCTTTTCCCTTTGGGTATGGAAAAGACTTTATCCCCTTCACTTATAGTTCTCTATTACCTTCTTGAAGACAATAATAACCCCTCCACTCTCTCACTCAACACTGAACAAGTCAATTTCTTCTATATGGCCATAGGTCATACAGCTCTTCGACAGTCATATTTCCACCAGATTTCCAAAACTGTCTTTCAACTTATTTGGCCACATTCACAGGACTTTCACTTGTCTCTCCCATTCCCTAAATATCTGTTCTTTGGCCGATCTGACCTTGTGAATCCTCAGGACGCACCATGCCCTCCTCCAAGGACATGCAGTAGGAGAATAAAGACAGACTTCTTTCAGAGGTTTCAAACACCAAGTACTTTTTGCTTCAGCTGTGACAAGCAGTATCACTGAAAAAGTTAATTTCATGAATCCAGGAGAATCTGGAAGTACTTCAGACATCCTTATAGTTCAAATCTACAGAGCTCAGGGATGCAAAGGGAATGATTTACTGCCAGGTTAACCAGTTTTATATGAGATACCCCTCGAAGTCAAGGGCTTGTCAGCTGTTTGGATATGGTCTCTTTGTCACCTCTGAATGGAACTTCTAGAGCTGCACCCGCACTAGTGAATTAAACAGAACTGAGGAAAGTTTCCAGTCACTGAAACTTATCTATACCCTTGATGGAAACAAGTGGCCCTGGCAGGGATTTGGTCATGGCCATACAGTTCCCAGCCACAGTTTAAGACTGATCCTAAAGTACAGAATATATAAGCGATACTTTATAGGCAACCAATTTTGTTTTCCTCAAGGTCAGCTCTCTCAGTCTGCATCCATACTACAGAGCAACCAGTCTTTTCTGTGCCCCCAAAATACAATTATTATTGATTTTGTTTGGGGTTTTTTTCAGTTCAGTTCATATAAAGTAAAGTAGTGGGCTGTGCTGCAGCCCAGCAGAGTGGAGCTTGCATGACTTGAAGGTGAGGGGTTGAGGTTCATGCCCTGGGGTGGGATGCAAGGGTGAGAAAGGATGTTGGAGGGTCAAAGTTTGCTTGAGTAGCACCATAAGACACCACAGGGACAGAGGACTATGGTGGGAAATAGCCACTGCAGTGAATTATTCCAAAATCTTGTCTTGGTCTTGGAAAGAAGTAGATGGAGGTGCGTGAATCACAGCCCAAGAGTGAGTGAGCAGTTAAAGAAGTGAGAACAATACAGCCTCTAGTGCTTGACCTCAGGCTTTTGCAGTCTAGAAGAAACTGGTGCAGCCTCACCTGGAGCACCGTGCGCAGTTTTGGGCACCACAGTATAAAAAGGATATAAAGATACAGGAGGGTGTCCAGAGGAGGGTCACAAAGTTGGTGAAGGGTTTGGAGGGGAAGCCATATGAGAAGTGGCTGAAGTCACTGGGTTTGTTCAGGCTGGAGAAAAGGAGACTGAGGGGAGAGCTCATGGTGGTTACAGCTCCTCACAAGGGGCGCAGGAGGGGCAGGACTGAGCTCTTCTCTTTAGTCACCAATGACAGAACCCAGGGAATGACAGGAAGATGTGCCAGGGGAGGTTCAGGTTGGACATGAGGAAAAGGTTCTTCACCCAGAGGTGCTGGACACTGAACAGGCTCCCCAGGGAGGTGTCACAGCCCCAACCTGACAGTGTTCAAGAAGAGACTGGACAACGTCCTCAGACACACAGTGTGAACTGTGGAGTGTCCTGTGCAGGGACAGGAGTTGGACTCGATGATCCTTGTGGGTCCCTTCCAACTCAGGACATTCTATGAATCATTTTGCTTGCCACAATGGAAAGTTTTTCCAGACCAACTCAGCTCATTATTTCCTTTCAATACAGCAACCTCCCTCCTGGGTTCTCACCCACACCCACGTATACACACACTTGCACAACCCTCTTGCACACTCAGCCACCCACGTACCAGCTTCAGCAAGCAACAGGCAAACACACCCAAACAAATATGTGCCCAAACACATCTACGGTCCACCCAAGAAACAAGAAGTTGCTGAGTTCACCTCTTTTGCCAGCTACCCTGTTTGATCAGATCACTCTCATTTATCTTCCACCGCCGAGGCCCCAAACATTAGGGCATTTAATTGCGGCATTTCTGAATCAATGTGGTTTTATCGATTTCTAAGGAGTCACTCTGGATTTACGCTGGTCAAACGGATCGGAACCAGTTGGCAGTTTTGTTAAATGTTCTCCCCTTAAATCAATACTTAATAGATGAGAGGGATACTTGAGAATGAATACGATTTCTCCGGAATGGAAGATAATTCATTACAACCTGACTGCCCGCTTTGTTTCCTAAAGCAAATTTGCAGTCTTTTAAAATGATAATAGATATAACTTAAATCAAAACAAAACAAATATGCCGCATGAAAAATAAGGCAATAGTGCTCTTGGCAAAACTCCCTTTGGAAAGATAAATGAGTTTCATTGATATTTTTAAAGGATTTATCCAAGTTCTAGAGGCAAAAGTTGTAGTTCAAATAAAAATTTAACTTGTTCAAGGGAGACAAGGCCCTGAACAATGAGCTCTAGGTGGCCTTGGTTGAGCAAGGGAGGCTGGACCAGGTCACCTCCAGAGGTCCCTTCCACCCCAACCATTCTGTGACTCTCTGATATCTCCTAGTTCAAATTGAAGCTTTATTGCTTTCATGATTTCTACCTGGGACAACTGCTGGGATGAGGAGTCATTCCACTGTCACCTGGTCCTTCAATTCAAACCAGGCTGCAGCTGCCCCAAGTGACTTATAAAACAGTAAGTTGATACTGGTGAAACAAACCCAAAAGGTAGGGCCCAGAAGTATCCATAAGAAATAGCTAACAAAATAATTTCACTTACAGAGGACAAACCACGACTGAGCTGGACTGGTTTTAGACCATGATGACAGACTAGACTAAGAAACTTGGTATAAAATAGGAAAACAGTTGAATGACACAGCCCCACTTGGCAGATCCCAGAGGACCTGGGCAGCATGAACCCCATTGCCAGTCCTATCAGCTGTGTGGGTGTTTAGTGATGTCCTCGGACTGTTTGTGAGAAAGTCTTGTATTTTCAAGGAGATGCATTTTTGCACTCAGTGTTTTGAGAAAAGGGTGAACCACTGATTGAATTCCTTCTGCTCCAGATGTTCTCCACATGCAAAGTGCCAGTTACAACACTAGCCATCAACTGGGATTGATGTACCTTTCCAAGCCAGAGAAAGAATGTTTTGTTTTGTAAATTGTTGATATTTCCTTTAATAATAACTGTTTGAGCTTCTTTATCTGTTGACTCATGGATTGTTTCATCAGTGTTGGCCTCAGCTTTAAATAACTACTTTTCTGAATTTGAAGCCAAACATTGCCAGAGTTATGCAGACAAACAGCATGTGGAGATGATTCCAACACAAGGGTTCTGAAGGATGTGGGATTTTTCACATTGTTGCTGTGGTCGTGAGGACATTTGGGCAGAAAAGTCACCCTTCAGAGCTTTGAGTCCAGAACAACATGTGAAATCACTTTTAATGTTAATATATGAAAACCTGGAGGAAAACAAACTTATAAAGACACTTAGTGCCACATACCTGTGAGAAAAATGGGCAATTTTACTATCACAGGGCAGACTTAGCTGGTTTATGTTATCACTGTTATCTGAACAAGACAATGCAGCTGGGTTTGGCTCAGAGTGGTAGCTTGTCCTTCCACCCACACCTGTTATGAGCATCTTCACTCACAAGAGCATTTCACAGTTGGCTTTGCAGCACTTGGCATGGGGACAGTGAGCTTGGCTTTTGTTAGAGGAAATGTTCCAGGAGATGGTTGGGCTAAAAGCAGGAGTTATTCTGGGAAATTTGCACAGGTTTTGGCTGCGATCCTAAAGGAAGAAGGAAACACAGGGCAGTAGATTCAGTAAAGAAAGGAGCAAAGTTTCACAACACAGAGGTCATCTTTCAATAGAGCTATGGTTGGGTTTTCCTGGCTGAAGCACAAATAACTAGGATGGATGGAGTGAGAAAAGGCTTGTCCAGCTACCTGCCATCCTGCCACCACACCTGGAGTATTGCCTGATCTTGCAAAGGGAAAGATCACAGAATCACAGGATGGTTGGGGTAGGAAGGGACCTCTGGAGATCATCCAGTCCAACCCACCTGCTAACGCAGGGTCACCAGAGCAGATCACACAGGAAGGTGTCCAGGTGGGTTTGAATGTCTCCAGAGAAGGAGACTCCACAACCTCTCTGGGCAGCCTGGGCCAGGCTCTGGCACCTCAAAGGAAAGAAGTTTCTCCTCATATTCAGATGGAACCTCCTGTGTTTCAGTCTGTGCCCGTTGCCACTCACTGGGCACCACTGAAAAGTGTCTGGTCCATCCTCTTGACACCCAACCATGAGATATTTATAACATAAATAATAGATCCCTAAAAGTGTTGTAGTACTCCAAGGCATGAAATGAAGTCATTGGAGTCCTTGGCTGGGGACAACACGATGCATTCTGTCCTCTCCGGGCATGCAGTCTCTTAGCAATGAGAAGTGTTGGTGTTGCTTTTGAATGACTTTTGTGCTGAGCTGCTGCTGATGGGGAAGTCTCAATATAGAGACTTCATCTATCGCAGCCCATTGCAAAACCAGCCCTGTTCATCTGGATTTCTCACTTACTGCAGGTGTAAATCCCAGCAGCCCCGTCACTGTACGTGTCACTGGTTTATGCCAGCTGAGAATCCAGCCCTTTATTTTTAACTTAGATGCATGAAAACAGGAGGTGACATGTGCCACAACAGTTATAGACATGAAAGTTTAACAGAGGGTGATGGAAAAAATAACCAGACTTAGAGAAGTTTTTTGAGTAAACATGACTTCAGGTTGTCTCCAGCCCAACAGAAAGACAGAGGTGAATTAACTTGCCCCAATAAAATCACATGCCCAGCTACTGCCAAGACGTGAATGAGACTGGAGATATTTTCTTGGCTAGAAAGAACAAGTTTATGTTGGCCATGTAAGGCTGGTAAGAGGATGGACCTGTGAAATATGGACGCACACAACCACACTAATACATCCTCTCATGGAGATGTATCTCTGTACCATTGCACACCTGCACAATGCATGGATGTCCCTCCATACCCCACAGATGTCTGCTAAATGCAGTCCAGCTACAGACCATCTTCTAATAAAGCAGCCATCCAAGCAGAGAAGATTAACATGTACCTTCAAATTGCTGATGTGGGTGGCCACAGGAACATTTATAGAAGACTTAAATATGCAAAAATAACCCAAAAAAGCCGACAGACTGAGCATCTTTAGGAATAAGTAGAAAGTCTTTCACTGTTGGAGCTGTTACTGTCACCGGTGTCCTGGGCTTACATGAACCATACAGACCACAATTGCCATAAACCAAATGAAGAATGAAGAATAGAGGTTAAAAATGCCCTCAGATGATTTAAGTCGGTCTAGGTAAAATATCACACAGGAGAAAATGTCTGTTTTGCCACAGGAGTGGAATGGACATTGTAGCAAACTGATTCCTGCGAGCTCAAGCATCGATCAAGTTGCTGGACATCTACAATGTTTGAAATGGCACCAGAAAGGTCACAAAGGGCTTTGAGGACACAGCGACCACCTGGAGTTCGAAATGTCCCTTCTGTCCCATTCAGAGATGGGGCAGTGGTTCTACCTGGCTCAGATGAGTTGACTCCTTTCCTCATCCCCTGTGGGACAGAAAATCTGGGATTTCAGTAGAAAACTTCTCTTGGTGATGTCTTTCAAAGGCCAAAGATTAGAAATGAGATTATTTAGGTTCTGATACGTAGACTTCAACTCATTTGCCTAAGCAAAGGTATCTGATGGCATCTGAGCGGTGTTGGAGCATCTGAGATGTCCACATAGGACTGGAAGACAACCCACAAGACTTAAACCCTCCTGGGCTGGCAGTGTGGGACCAAATAGGAGACCCTCAAATGCCATTAGACATTGATATTCAGACAAAGGAATCTCTGTGCCTAAGTTAGGGAAAACAGACACTCAAAGACACAAATTTCCATGGCTCTTCACTGGAACAGCATTAATATTCAGATGTTTATCATGCCACTTATGCCACAAATAATTCCTTTTTAAGCGTTGCTTTTATATGCTTTGTAGAAATCTCTTTGCAGAAGAAAACCAGCAATTATGTTAAGCTTGCTTCAAGCAATTCAAGCCTTTATCAGCCCTGTTCCAGCGTCTGCTTGTCTAGGATGTGTAATATCACCCTCTGCATTAATTTTATGAGTCTAATAAGCAATCTTCACACAGACAGCTATTGACTACATTTCTGAATAATAAGCAATGCACCCACATTGTCAAAGAGCACCCAAGATGCTCGGTGATACAAAGACTATCAAGTAACTTTTGTATTTAAAATATATCTCCCTTAGTCTCAGAGATACACCATCCAGCTCCTTCCCTTCATATGTTAGACAGGACCAAAGAGGGTAAACTCATATCCTTTATTAGACTGTCTGAATATACAGTTTGAAGTCAAAACATAAATGTTGAAGCTAAATATATGACGAGAGGAAATGCTCCAGATTGCAAGTAAGGCTGCATGTTCATTTGCCTTCATGAAACACAAAATAATTGGATGGGGAGGAATATAATTAATTTCTTTCTTTTCTGCCATTGCCAGAGGGAATGAGATACAATATGGAGGTGTGGAAAAGTAATACACCATAAAATCAATGTATATTGATTTTTCACATCTAGTAGATTTATATATTTTACTTGATAGGCTCATATTTCAACAGATTTTATAGATCTTCTCTGGGGATGAAGATTGAGTGATAGACAGAAAGGTCATGCCTTGAAAAATACTCTCTCGTGGGCACCAGAGGGTTTCTGCCTCTACCGTTTTGCCCACCTGGCTCATTCTGGCTTTTTTTTTTTCAATTCTTATGGAGTCTCTGACAGTACTTGGTGCTCTGAATGAAATTGATCCCATTCTGGTGTGTGCTTGGGCAGGACTGGGTGGATTTGGGCTGTTCCTTACTGGTGCATTTCTCTGGGTGCGGATGGTTGTGTACAGGTGAGATTTGCTTTTAATTCCTCACCACCATAGGGCTCCTGAGCCTTCACTGGTCCATGGGACCCACAGAAATGACCCGAGGCTGGAACAGCTCTGCTGGGGGACAGGCTGAGAGAGTTGGGGTGTTCAGCTGGAGAAGAGAAGCTCCAGAGAGACCTTATTGTGGCCTTTCCATACTTAAAAGAGGCCGATGAGAAAGATGTGGACAGACTTTTTATCAGGGCCTGTTGCGATAGGCCAAGGGGTGATGGTTTTAAACTGAAGGAGGAAGATTGAGGCTGGAGATGAGGAAGATATTCTTGCCCCTGAGGGTGGTGAGAGCCTGGCCCAGGTTGGCCAGAGAGGTGGTGGATGAACCATCCCTGGAGACATCCCAGGCCAGGCTGGACGGGGCTCTGAGCAACCTGAGCTGGTGAAGATGTCCCTGCTCAAGGCAGGGGTGGCACTGGATCAGCTTTGAAGGTCCCTTCCAACTCAAACCATTCTACAATTCTATGACATCCTTACACTGAGCAAGGAGGGATGGACGAGCCATCCAAAAACTTGTAGGAGATCATTTAGTGAAATCTTATTTTAGGGCATGTTCTTCTGTGAGGATAATTCCTTAACACTTTTCTGCCACAGCTCTGGAATAGCTTGATACGCTAAAACACACATAGTACATCTAAGAGTCTAGTGCTGCTGGGTCTTCCTGCTTTGTAACACAGCAAAGGTTTGTTGGATATTCAGGCAGCTCGATTTGAAGGTGAGATCTATTTCCCCAGACAAGTGGTTGAGCAGAAGTCCTTTGCAGACCAGAGAAGTGGGTCCCACAAGTTGTCTCTGTGTGATGAAACATGGTGGCCTCTGCCAGTCCTATGGCCCCAGCAGTACTTTACAGCACTCTGGTGGGTTTGGGGTAGTTGGTGGGTTGGCAGGTGTCAGTGGTATCTACATGTGCAATGTGAGGTTTCTGCATGTGGTGATTTGGAGCTGGTTGATTTTCATGCTAATTGTGGGATCCAGAAAGCAGATACTGGGATACTGGGAGGGAGAAGGAGGACAGGGAGGATCAAAATGGGTCAATGACAACTCTAATAAGAGTGACTGAGAGTAATCAAGATATAAGAACAAAGTGTTTTATTACTGTTATCACTTATTACATCACATTTAAGAGATAAAGTCAGGGTATTTGTTGTGCCCTTTATAGTGCAGTCAAAGGTAAATTGCGCCACCCTAAAGCTATGCTTATGCTAAAAAGTACCTCTTGCTGCCATCCTGCCTGCCTTTTAACATCCTAAATCAGCTGAAGAGGAGGATAACAAATTGCTGGAGAGGGAAAGCAACTGCACACTGAGCAGTTGTTTCATTTGCTTTCTCCAGCTTACGAATCCAACTCTGCTGTGGCACTTTGCCCAGTTCATTTTACTTTAGCAGCTGGTAAATGAATATGTGAACAGGAAACATCTCCAATAAATGCAATTACTTCTCTGCTGGGGAGGCTTGTGGCAAATGCAGCCCAGCAAATCTGTACATGAAACAATAAAAAAGGAGAGAAGAAATTAAACACGGAGGCTTTTCTTGAGAAATTCCAGCTTAACTTGGTTCGCATGGGTTGAAGGAAACAACCATTCAGGTCCTAATCTGGTGGAAATCAAGAAACAGCTCTTTTAGCCACGGGCAGAATTTCCTCTGGTGGATCTACACTCTCTGCTGCTGTGATTTATCTTTAGAGGAATAAGTTCTGGTGGAAATCACAGTTATTTTAATGCAGCAGCAACCAGAGGCTCCGCTGAGCCGTGCAAGGTGCTGCACAAACCACATTTGCTGACACACCAGCTGTGGATTTTGCCCATTTACTCCGCAATCAGTTGCTCGGAGATTTCAGGCTGTGATCACAAAGTGCTGCCTCTCTCCAGGACTGTTACATATTTATATGTAATAAAAATGTTCCTGATCTAAGTTCATACAGTTCAAAGGCACCGTGGAAAACCCTTCGCTTATGTAAAGAAGAAATGAAGAACAAGAGAAAGGAATAGAGAGAGATAGATCAGATTATTCTGCTTGGATATCAGATTGTTCCTTTCTGCTGGAACGTGCCTGCAAAAATATTGCTATTCCCCCACAAAACAAACAAGCAAACAAACAAAAAGCTAAAGGGTTTTGTGGGTTTTTTTGGTTTGTTTTTTTTTAAAATAAATCCTATTCAGGACCATTTAAACACTCCCATAACAATAAAAGGGAGTGTTGCATCAAGGCTTCAACTTCTCTTTTCCTCAACTGCCAAACTAGAAGAGAGGGGATTGTTTCAAAAATTCAATATGCTCTGCCTGTTGCTTTTGAGTGAAATTTCATCAGAACAGGCACATTCTCACTGAAGTTTTCTTCGACAGGGAATAGTCCAATGAAAAAGTCCTGCAGGTGTTTCATGTAGGAGGAAGAAAGACACAGATAAAGTCAGATATTCATGTATCCTGCACACAGGCCACGAGAGCCTCACGTTGGTGTCAGATCTATAGGTCTCAAGGGGACTTGAGCCTGGAAAGCAGATGCTCTAATTCACTTTCTTGAGCTCAGACGTGCTGCCTGTCACGGTGACTGATTTCCAAGACAGAGCCCGAGCACAGCCCTACGTGACCTGCCCAGATTCAAACAGGGCATCCTTGGAGAGCAGGAGCTGAACACAGGTCCTTTCAGCCCCACAACTGAGTCAAAGCCTGTCCACCTCTGTGGCTTGTGGAATTCTCTGTTGAGACGTAAGTTGGTCACTTCAAAATGGAAACTCTTTAAGTCTTCTTCTTCATCTTCTTGAGAAAGTTTTCTTTTGACCCTGAGGGTGGTGAGAGCCTGGCCCAGGTTGGCCAGAGAGGTGGTGGATGAACCATCCCTGGAGACATCCCAGGCCAGGCTGGATGGGGCTCTGAGCAACCTGAGCTGGTGCAGATGTCCGTGCTCATGGCACTGGATGAGCTTTGGAGGTCCCTTCCCACCCAAACTACTCTATGATTCTATTATAAAATCAATCCCACCTGGCTGAGACTGTTCTCAATGAGAATAAACCAAGTGGACTTCAACGGGGAGTCCTGACACCAGAGGTTTCCTGGACAGCACAACGTGCTGAGGCTGGTGGGTTTCCAAGAGATGCCTGAGCTGCTGGTGACAAATTAAAATACAAAAGTGCAGGTTTTTTAAAGTCAAAGCCATAGTCCATCACTCACTTAAGACCCCACCGCAATGTGATAATGCCACGACCTTTTGAATTATTGAATATGATCATTGCTACAAAAAGGACTGATTTTCTTCCCCAGCAGTGACCAAGGGACAGATACTATCCAGAGGCAAAAGCTGCTTATTAACCTGGGCCAAAGATACTGTCAAAGCCCTTTTCCTTTCTTTGCACACGTACCCAAGAGTGTTTAAATCAGTGGTTGGTCCCACGGTTAACCAACTGACACCCCTAATTGCAGTATATTGATGGATTTGGGTTCTATACAGCTGACCAGCCAGTAATGGGTTTCAGTTGCAACCATTGATTTATCAAGTATTTCAGTTTTTAAGCTGATCTTAAAAGGCAATGGGACACAAACAAGACTGAACACTGAGTTTGTAGAGACAGTCAAAAGAGCAGCTACAAGCAGTGGTATTCCTGCCTTTAAAACTCTTATGTGATCAAACTCTTTGGTTACAGGTTACTCTTGCTGTTTTTAGGCCTTCCTGGACAAAAACTGTCCTGAGCCAAACAAATTATTTCATTTTCAGGATGTTTTCCTTTTAACTTTTATTGTTATTGTAGCTGATAGAGAATTAAAGTATCACTTTGAATGAAAAGTGAAGTATTTCAAGTGTGAAAATAAATGAACAAAACAAAACAAATGAACAAACAAAAAATTAAAACCAACAACAACAACAAACACTTTGGATTTTTTACCTCCAGTAAAATATTGTCCTGATACATTCTAAAATATTTGTCAGAGGGAAGAGTGAGGAAGGATTAAGGATTCAACACAGCACTATGATCAACAGATATTCCTGTTTATAGCCCCCTCTCCAATGAGCAACATCCTCTGCCCTCAGATCAGCTCAGTCCTGTGCCAATGATGAGAAATGAGTCACCGACCTTTCAAATAACCAGAGGTGATCAAGTCAAGCCCTAATTTCTGCGCTAATCTGACTCACTCAACTCCTGGGTGATAAGAAGACGTGAAGATCTACATGGTTGTTCGTCAAGTACCAACCAGCGTGGTAGTAAGTGAACAAGACTCAGCACAAGCTGGGAAGCAGCAGAGTTTAAAGAATAACCTGAAATCACAGCATCACACCGTGGCAGTAGTTTTGCAATGAAGCATGAGCTGCTGGTGGTGGCATCGAGCTGTGCAAGTGTTCGGTGGACAGAGAGAGGTGGCAGCTACGTTGGTACATCTGTGATGCAAGAATGGAGAAGTGCCAGTGAAAGGCACGAAGGTGAGCAGCATCATCTTAGATCATTGCATCATGTTGGTTGGAAAAGACCCCCAAGATCATCGAGCCCAACCATTAACCCAACGCTGGCACTAAACCATGTTCCTAAGAACCTCATCTCCATGTCTGTCCAACCCCTCCAGGGATGGTGACTCCAGCACTGCCCTGGGCAGCCTGTTCCAATGCCCCACAGCCCTTTGGGGAAGAAATTGTTCCAAATATCCAATGTGAACCTTCACTGGCACAACCTGAGGCCATTTTCTCTAGTCCTATTGCTCGTTCCTTGGGAGAAGAGACCAACTCCCTCCATGCTCCAAGCTCCTTTCAGACAGTTCAGAGATCAGAAGGTCCCCCCTCAGCTCCTGCTCTCCAGGCTGAATCTCCCAGGTCCCTCAGCTGCTCTGCTTAGTTCAAATGATGTCTCCCAACAAAAACCAAGACATCAAGAAGACAGAGGTTCTTTCTTTCCTGTCATAATTAATGCCTAAAAGTGCCTGGAATTCTTCCAGACAGTAGAAGCTCCCAAGAGTTGGGCTGAAGATACAGCTGATAACATCCAGGGGATGTCGATGCTTCCAGTCGTGCATCGTACCCATCCACACCTATACAGTCATGTGAGTCTCTGCAACAATGCAAGTGCTCATGTATTTTTTGGAGCCTGATATGTCTCAAATAGCAGAGAAAAATAATTACCTTAGGACACAGGAACAACATGTTTTTCCCACATGTAACCCACAACAAACTAGAATCCCACTTGGGGAAGACACTGGTGTTGCCAGTTTATTGTAACTCTCCCAGAGACATATTCTAAACATGTAAACTGGAAGTTCATTAAGTCAGATTCCTGATAACTGGGGAAAATTATGTGAGGCCAACCCCTAGAATAAAATTGTCTTTTTTTTTAAATTCAAAATACTTGAGGTAACTTTAAATAACCATCTATGTGTAATTATGCTGCTTCATTACCCAAGGCCCTAAGGTCACCTTTCTAAATAGGAAGCAAGATCGCAAAAGCAAAAGCAATCCCCTCAGATCGTATGGTTAAGTCGTAAATCTGATGTGCTGCGAGTCAGCACCATTCCAACACAAGGTTAATTTGCTCCCTGCTGCTGTATCGCCGGCTGTTCTGCACCAGTAAGGTTGTTCGTTTCACAGCTGCAGCACAGACAAGCGATGTGCGCGTTAAATGATAACAACGTCCTCGAATTACTCTGTGAAGCCTTCCTGCTCTTGCTAAATTACGTTAATGTTCGATTCAGAGTGAGAGAGCCCTCAGGGAGGTCTATTTGATTTAGGGTTGGCGGTGAGGGTTTTTTTAATATTATGCTAATCTAAACCCCAAGTGTTGTGAAGCAGCTAAGCAGCATCCAGAACCCTAAATAGAGTATGTGCTAGGGTCTTGAAAGCACAGAAATGCTGGTTGGACAGGTCATCCAGCCCAATCTTCTGCTTGAGGCAGGGCTGACACCACCAGCAGTTCACATTGTGGCTTTGCCAGACAAGATGTGGCAGCCTCTGGGGATGGAGGAACCCCAACCTCTGTTACCTGTTCCAGAGCTGCACTTCCCTCCTACTGAGATTTTTATCTCATGTCCAACGTGAACCTTCCAAGCTGCGATGACTTGCTCTGTGTGTACTTTCTGCTACCAAGAAGGGTTTAGATCCATGTCAGTGATCGGTGCAGTTCTCCCAAAGGAAGTTGTAGGATGCCACCAGATTGTCCCTTAAGCCCTTCTCAAGACTAAACAAATTCATAGAATCACAGAATAGTTTGGGTCACTTCCTCTTACTAATGCAAAGGTTTCTCCAAGAAAAAGCACCCACTGTCACATCTCCCTCCATCTACTGGGCACTGGGGAGGCCAAACCTCAAATCCTGGGGGCAGTTTTGGGCCCCTCATTACAAGAAAGCCCTTGAGGTGCTGGAGTGAGTTGAGAGAAGGGAACGGAGCTGGTGAGGGGCTGGAGCACAAGTGTGATGGAGCAGCTGAGGGACCTGGGGGGTTCAGCTGGAGAACAGGAGCTGAGGGGAGACAGGGACACAAAGAAACGGCCTCAAGTTGCACCAGGGGAGGTTGAGGTTGGATCTGGGGAACAATTTCTTCCCCAAAGGGCTGTGGGGCATTGGAACAGGCTGCCCAGGGCAGTGCTGGAGTCACCATCCCTGGAGGGCTGGACAGATGGACATGAGGTTCTCAGGACATGGGTTAGTGCCAGGGGTGGGGTAACGGTGGGACTCGATGATCTTGAGGGTCTCTTCCAGTCATCACGATTCTTTCTCTGCTTTTATGATTCTACGTGTCCCGGGGAGCTCAGGCATCGTGGAGATCAGGATGAGGTTGGAGCAGATGTAACCAGGGTGCCGTATGGCCATCCCAAGCATCCCCGTTCCTGCTCTTCTCTGCCTCCTTGTCCTCTGTTCATCCTTTACCTCTCCACTGTGCTGGTGTACCCTTGCGGTGGGGCAGGTCCAGTTGCTTCTTCGCACCCATCCAATTTCTCCTGTCACCGCAGAGGAGGGAACACAGAAACCAGCACTTCTGCCAGCAAAATGGCAGGAGGAAGATGGGGTCATGAACACAAGCTGATCACAGGTAAGGAACAAGGACTAATGGGATCCATCTCTCAAACCCCGTGGGGTCACTGGAAGCAGCCTGGGGACCTCAGCTCCATCTCAGGCCTTTTTGCCCAGCAATGATGGGACCCAGGACAGACAGCAAGGTTTGAGGTCCTACCTGTCCTGTGTCCCCAACAGCGCCAGGTGCCCCGTATTCCCTCTCTCCCCGCAGCACAGGGCAGCATCACCCTTCGGCCCATTTATTAGCATCCAAAAACAAGGTTTTTGCCTCAGATCCCTCAACTGACTTCTTTCCAAGCAGTTATCACAGATGAATTAAGCATCAGAAATATATGCATGGGTGCCTCCAGACTTGTTGCTAATTAAGCCACTCGTTTCTCCTCTCAGAAAGCTCCAGTCCCTTCCAGAAGCCCTCGGGTTGAGAATAAAGCCCCGATGCTCAGACTAGGAGCACCAATATTTAGCACGAAGAATGATGTTTCATTCCTTAAAGACTAACAAGGTAAAAAAAACAGAAGCTGCAGTGACTTTGCTCTTGACAAATTGGTTCCAGCATGGGTAGGTAAGTGGATTTGCATCCCTGAAGCGATCCTGCTGCTGTCTCCAGGGTGTTTTATCTCTGATTCATTAATCCCATAGCAAAATCTGCTGGGAGAACCATTTGTAGAAGCAGGTAAAACAATCAGCAAGTTCCCCGAGGCAGCTGTTTGGTTTCCCTCCCAAGCCTTAGCTTGTGCACTGGTGCCTCCCAGTGCCCGCAACAGAGAGAAGCAGAACCTTGTGAAGTAACATTGAAAATTGCTATTTTTTGTGTTTGTTTTAAATATAAATAGTCCCTGCTGTGTCCCACTCACACATGGCGGGGGATAGGGAATTATAGAATAGTTTGGGTTGAAGGGACCTTCAAAGCTCCCCCAGTGCCACCCCTGCCATGAGCAGGGACATCTTCACCAGCTCAGGTTGCTCAGAGCCCCGTCCAGCCTGGCCTGGGATGTCTCCAGGGATGGTTCATCCACCACCTCTCTGGCCAACCTGGGCCAGGGTTTTACAACCTTCAAATCCTGTGTGAGTGTGGGGAACAGCCGAGGACACATGAGTGCTGGGAAGGGAGGCAGTGAGGCTTCTCCCTGCTCATTTTAGCCTATAAACCACGAGATCACTGCTGCTTCTCCACCTGCTCCCTCCAACCCCAGCACCCTTCTCACTGGCCTCTAGTGAGAAGCTTCAAAGAAGAGGAGAAAAAATAACACTATGACTTCAGTACATATGGTCTGGGTACAAAGCGGCAGTTTCAGCACCGACACGGAACACATCTGGAGAATTTTAGCTTGTGAGTCCAAACTGGCAACTCAGCTTGACTCTGCTGCCAGTTCTGGAGATGCCTCAAGCATTGGAGTTTCGTGCTCTGTATCATCTAAATGTTTATCAAGAGTGTTAAACAAGACCTGTGCGCAGGTGAAAGGCACTGACCTTGGGGGGAGACCCATCTGTGGAAGGACACCCCAGTTCTTGGCTACGTTCAAGGTAGAAACACCTCTGCTTTCAAGGTAGAAGCCTCTGCTTTGGCCCCCGCAGGGAAGCCTGATACTGTATACACATTCAGGTCACACCTCAGATGTGCAGACAATAAAATTTGGGGTGAAGCAGAGCTGCTGTGAGCACACACCGAGATCCATGCCCGGCTCAGCAGCCGTGGTTGTCCTGCCACATCTGAGCACAGCGCTCATCTTTCTGTACTCTTTTTAGAAACAGTGAGAAAGAAGGGAACAGACTTTTTAGCAGGGCCTGTTGTGATAGGACAAGGGGTGATGGTTTTAAACTAAAGGAGATGAGATTCAGGCTGGACATGAGGAAGGGATTGTTGGCCCTGAGGGTGGTGAGAGCCTGGCCCAGGTTGGCCAGAGAGGGGGTGGATGAACCATCCCTGGAGACATCCCAGGCCAGGCTGGACGGGGCTCTGAGCAACCTGAGCTGGTGAAGATGTCCCTGCTCAGGGCAGGGGTTGAGCTTTGGAGGTCCCTTCAACCCAAACTATTCCGTGATTGTGTCACAAAATCAATCCCACCTGGCCAAGACTGTTCTCAATGTGAAAACTCCAATGGGAAGGGAATACTCACACCAGGGGTTTCCTGGACAGCACAACACGCTGAGGCAGGTGGGTTTCCAAGAGATGTTTTTGGGCTGATCATACAAGAAAGTTTGTGCCCTTGGCATTTACTCAAGGCCGGGTAGGAGAAGGTGGCACCTCCCAGGAGAAACCCCCTTGTTTGTTCTGCGTGGTGCGTACTGATTGGCACTCGTGTATATCACAGCCCAACTTTCTGCATAATTGCTTTTTAGTGTTTCCCTACAAGAGCCCACGAAATAAGTGATTTTGTACGTTAACGTCTTTCCTCGCATAATGAAAGAATAAATCTCAGCCCTCCGCAGCCATACGTCATGCTGTACCGACTGGTGCTTTACATTTTCATGGTCATTAATTCAAGCCTTTCTCACCATCCTTAGATCGAACGACATTTATTCCACCAAAGGGAATTTTATACGCTTCTGCGTTTTGCTTATCATCTACTTTTAAGCGGGAACAGAAAGCAAAGACTTTTAAGGGCTCTTTGAGTCGTGTTACCATTTAATTACTATTTAAATGGTTCTTCTGAGCAGCCTGGATGAGCCTCCCTATGGCTAGAAACAAAAAATCACTCAAGGGAAAGACCTGCAACTTCAGGCATTGGGAGACACCTCCCCTTCCAGCTGCATTTTCCTGATAGATTGGCTTAAACTAAGTGTTAAAGACACCCATGAGCTTGAGTTCATGCCCTTATTCACCACCATAATTTGGCAGAACAAAGAGGTATTACCACACCTGGTGGGGGCAGGCCCATGGGAAGGGATATTACCTTTCATCTGTGCGCCCATCCGCAGAGGTTAAAGCTTCTCTCCTTGCGTAGCCCTTCCCAAAGTGCCCGATGAAGCCAGTCCTGTGATATTACACATTTACAGCACGGCAAACAGCGCAGATACTGTTCGCTATCGCTCCAAGGTCCTCGTTTTCGCGAGAACAATGTAGAGGGAAAACGCTGCAGAAAAATTGGTCAAATTTAAGCATATCACTTTGTTACGTCTTTTAGGAAAAACTGAGGGGAAGGGAGTTAATTCCCAGCCCTGCTCCCCCAAAGGGAGCCCTCACACACCCTCATTTCTTGCTGACGTGACATCGCTTTGTTCAAAACATTCTCCAAAAGGTCGCGCCTTTAGTAGAGATCTATCCACAGGCAACCAGGAGGTACCTGTAGAAGCCAACAGGGGTGGAATAAAACCTCTGCCCCCACATCTGCAGCAGAAGATGAGGTTAAGATACGTGAGTCAATGGTTTTCAAAGCAAAAACCACTTGAGAGAGACTGTGCAACTGTCCCCACGTCCAGCCTGGGTGGCTTCACTCCTAGGGTGGCCTTGGGCACAAGAGCCGAGCCAGCGGCATCACGAGGAGGTAACGCGTCTGAAGGCAGAGCTGCTCTATTTCTTGCGGCCACTGTTTCCTTTCCCGCTGCAAAAACAGTTTTTACATGCAACTGGGTCACATCCGCAAGTCGGCACGATGCAGAAGCCGAGTCGCTTTGTTAAAAATGAAAACATGTATTTCTATCACCTGAGGAGTTGTTCCTCTTCTGGCACATGGACCCTCTGATCCTCCCATCTCCTTTTATCAGCATCTTCAAAAGAAGAAGGGAGTTATCATCGCTTTCTCCCCCCACCTTGGGAAGAAAAAAGAAGAACAGGTTGCTGTTGTTCTCTATCAGCATAGAATAATTTTGGTTGGAAAAGCCTCTCGAGATCATCAAGTCCGACCATTAACCCACCCCTGTCCCTGCCCCCTGTCCAGCCCTCCAGGGATGGTGACTCCAGCACTGCCCTGGGCAGCCTGTTCCAATGCCCCACAGCACTTTGGGGAAGAAATTGTTCCCCAGACCCAACCTCAACCTCCCCGGGCGCAACTTGAGGCCGTTTCTTTGTGTCCCTGTCTCCCCTCAGCTCCTGTTCTCCAGCTGAACCCCCCAGGTCCCTCAGCTGCTCCCATCACCCTTGTGCTCCAGCCCCTCACCAGCTCCGTTCCCTTCTCTCCACTCGCTCCAGCACCTCAAGGCCTTTCTTGGCGTGAGGGGCCCAAAACTGCCCCCAGGATTGGCAGTTTGTCCTCCCCAGGTCCCAGCACAGGGACGGTCACTGCCCTGGGCCTGCTGGCCACACCAGTGCTGGTACCAGCCAGGATGCTGGTGGCCTCTTGGCCACCTGGGCACACACTGGCTCACGTTCAGCCGCTGTCACCAACACCCCCAGCTCCTTTTCTGCTGAGTAACTTTCCAGCCACTTGTGTCTGTGAAGAAACGTGGAGCAGAAAACCAGGAAGAAACCAGCAGTCCCATAAGCTCGACTTCTTCCAGCTTTTTGATTCTTACCATGTTATTTGGTTCTCAATTAGGCAGGGTCCTCTACAATTCCCGCCATTCAAAAGCATCCCTCCCTCAAACCACATTTACCAATACCCAAACCATCATATTCAGACAGTGGGAAAGCTCAATTTCCTGTCACATCAGGCCATTCATTTCTACAAAGCCTGATAAATCAGTGTCTTCACAGCCTTTATCAAAGGTGGCTGAAATGAGCCCAAAAAAGTCCACAAGCTGTAGGGACTGCAAGTTTTGCAGAAGCCTCTATAATGTGATCTCTGAAAGGAAGAGCAAGAGTGTTAAAGCTACAAGGAAGTTCTATCACAGCCTAACGCGATCTGTCGTTTGGGTAAGTTTCTATATACATATTTATAAATACATTTATTAAGTCCAGTGGATGAATTGGTCACTTTTCAGTGTGTATATGACTGAATAAACATCCTACCTCATTTCCCCTGGACAAAAAGAGCACCCAGGTAGATCAGCGGAGTCTCAGAGAACATCACCCCGAGTTCATACAGATATTTGTTTCTGTAAGAGACCATGTACCATCCACGACAGCATTGAAACCTCGTTGATTGTTAAACTACTTTGAACACCACTACACGAAACACTAAAGATGAATACAAACCCAAACTGGCTAATCAACCTTGTTTCTAATATAATCAGCTATTTCAAAACTATAAATGAAGACAAGCATTACAAAAAAAAAAGCCGTTTATTAGATATATGTACATATATACATATACATGCAAAATGATTTTATACACATTTACACAGGTTCAATTATTAATCCAGTGCAAAAATGTCTAAAAAGGTACCAGCCCACCTTCTACAAACTTAACAGGTCTTTGGGAGACAGACAAAATATAAACAATACACATAAACCAATCAGCTCCATAAAGTGACGAAGCACCGCGAGTCGTTAAACTAATGCGGTTTATTCTTTGCCCATTTTCTCTTGCTGAGCTGCTGGGGAGGAGAAGAGTTGCCAAAAGACTTATCCTGCAAAGTGACAGAATTAAGGAGATGCAATTCAAATGACATTAAACAGTTTCAAGTCAAACAAAAAGGGATGGATTCCTGTTTGGGGATTTGATTCAATACAGGCGTAATCCCGCTTTATGAGTCAGATTTCATGTATTCAAACTGCAAGTCATTCTTTTTTATTAAATCTTAAAGCACTGAAATCAATGTGAACTATTCTATGCCTCTTGCTGTTTCACCAGGAGAAAATGTTTAACTGTCTAAATCCCACACAAGATGTAGGAGCCGTTCGAAATACTAATATTAAAAGTAAGAAATAAAAATAGGTCGAATCACGTGTGCTCTGCCTCCTCCTAGAACCACAATTCAAACCTACAAAGGTAGTAACGCATGTGTATTAATCCGTGTAGATTCCCTAATATATGGTTTACACCATCAGCATCAGGAATTACAGTGGTTTCCAATCAGTTCAATACAAGGATGAGGAATTTAAGCAGATAGCGATTCACTGCCCCAGCTGTACATTCTCTATGTGCTTTAAGCTATAGCAGCTTGGCTTAGTCCAAGCCTATGGAGAAACAGTAAAGCTCTCGGGAATTCTTTCACCACATTGAGGGTAAAAGAGCAAGAACAGGAGGTCAAGTCAAACCACTAAGGTCCCTTTCACAAATTCTTCTCTAAATGTGGTATAAAATGCTTCATCCATTCCCCACAAGGTGATTCCCCATGGTAGCAGGTTGATACCCAGCTTATCCTCCTGGGAAACACAATCAGTCCTCAGACCTGGTATCCTTAACCAAGTGTGAAGCTTCTAGTATCAGATTTTTGGGGCCATCCCTTTTTCAGATGTTGGTTGTCGTTGTTAAACTCGTAATCCAAACTCGTGGCTTAGCTCCCCGCATTTTCTAAGAGCACCTACCAAGTAAAACGGGGAGCGAGCAGCACAAAAACATAAAGCTTGTCAGGATCAATACCCCACGTGTGGGGTCATCTGGATGTCTTAAGGACGACGGTTGAATTTTGGCCTCATCTCTGCACTTACAGTGTGGCAGAAAACTGTGGTAACAACAGAAAAACAACTTTAATCCACTCCTTTATAACAGAAGAGTATTTCCATACGGCTGATTCCTTAACTGGCTGGCTAAAATATTCCTCCATCATTCCTATTTTGACTATTCCTCATGGGACTTCATTATGTTACTGTTACCATAAGTAACCTAATATGGGATGGAAAAGAAACACCCACATTTTACTACTGCAAAACGCTCTGGTATCTTTTGATGGCCTAGAAACTGTTGAGGTTGTGCGGGGCTGCCCCTCGATGCCGTTGTTGCGGTCGCTGTGTCACAGAATCGCTTCCATGTGTCTTGTAGTTCACATCCTGAGATCTCAGGAAAATAACTCTGCATCACGTTAATCTCTTTGCAACCACTAACGACTATAGAGGAGGGAAATCAATCTTTGGTGGAAGAAATGGCATGACCATAACAAAAGAGTTTCCTATGAAGAAATGAAATCTAGGACCATATTTCCACATTAACACGCCTACAGTTCTCTGCATCTTGAGTCTCTACAACCCTTCAAGGGCAGCTGCAACAAAATGCTATGCATTATTGTTTTAAAAAACAGCCTCAATTATCCATACGTGTCCTAAAATGCCCATATGCACCTCAATACTTTAAAGACAACAACATCCAGTGCAGCAGAGGTTAAGAATTTCAGCTCTGAAGCACTAGATTCAAAAGTGCACGCTCATGAATTCACTTTAGTGTAAGAACGCCATCAACTAAAGGTGTTTTGTATAATAAAGAGGACCTGCTCTTGCTTTCCATCACTGGAAACAGCTTTTCTGCTCACCGGCTGTACGTTTTTTATAAAAGGTGAAGGAGTCAGTGCCCCGTCATAAGGAGACCTGGAAGATTTATTACCTGTACAGACCAAGCAAACATGGAATTACTCTTATATTAAGAGCGACCTTAACTAAGGAAATAAAGGCCACTTGAGCTGAAAGTTCACTTATATTCACTTGGTTTCTTCTATGCTGCCCCAAGCATGTTTGCAGTCAACCAATGAGCAGGTACTTAACTACAATGCGCTGTTTAGCCAGGAGATATTTATAGATTTTATGGTTTTTAAGAGAGCCACAGCTTCTTCCTTTCTTGCAAAACCTACAAACATTACCCTGAAGCTCATCCTCACTATTTCTCCCACTGATACTGAACTCATTTAAACACAGCGAACAACCCCTTTACTTACGTTTAGCAAGAATCTTAACGAAATTCTATAGATGAAACTGTTACCACTTTATCTTCATTTTACTACACAACTCTAATATTTTTGGAAGCGTTGCCAGGGCAAATATTACGAAGCCAGGAAGATAAACAGCAAAACGCAGTCGAAATGGTATCAGCTGTTTATGGGAACCTCCACCTGTTGATGACACCTGACAAGACCTACAATTACCACATCTTAAACACAGCGACATTCCTCACCGTGTGTTTGACATGTTTACAGTATCCTACTTCATTTCAAGTTGCTTTGGAAATACCATCTGTTGTCACAAATCTTGAAAAATTGCTCCGAGCTATTTTTGGCCAGTTTAATACAAAAAAGGTTGTAAAAATAGAGTAGCAAACTCCAAGTCTCTTTCATACTCCGCAGTCGGGCTGTTTCTCCATCAGTTGCCTTGTCAGGATCTGATAAGAAGAAAGTGATGCCACTCCTATGTGAAAGGCTATTTGCCAGAGGTTCCGTAATCCGTATAAGTAAATGTTGCATAAACAAACAGAAAATAAGAGTACAAACGTCTTCACTTTCCTCGCCGAGCTGTAGAAGAGGTACAAGTAACACTAGGAAAGGACCAGAGAGAGCGTTAGTGTTAAAATATGTAATTATAGACAAGAGACAATTGGCGCCGCTTCCACCTGGATTAAAGGAGGCGGAAAGTGGAGCCACCTTTCAAAAACCACCCATGATTATTGCAAGACAAAACCTCAGGAGCAGGAAAACAGCAAAGCCAAATCTGTTCCTGCTGTATTTGTTCTTGAGATAAGTAAAGGACTTAATTCTCTAGACCTCAGCAGCTTTAGTTGGGGTTCTGGGCCGTTTTACATTCAAGAACATGTGGAACACACTTGCTGAGATGTGTGAAGAGCAACAGGAGGAAACTGAAAACTCACAAAGTTGAGTTGGGTTGGATTGAGTTGGGTTGGATTGAGTTGGGTTGGATTGAGTTGGGTTGGATTGAGTTGGGTTGGATTGAGTTGGGTTGGATTGAGTTGGGTTGGACTGAGTTGGGTTGGACTGAGTTGGGTTGGACTGAGTTGGGTTGGACTGAGTTGGGTTGGACTGAGTTGGGTTGGACTGAGTTGGGTTGGACTGAGTTGGGTTGGACTGAGTTGGGTTGGATTGGTTGCCAAGTGGGTTATTTTTTTAACTCGGGCAGTAACAGATCCTGCTTTCTCACTTAAGGTCACAAGTTTCCAACTGTGCTGACGACACAAGGAGAGATCATCATGTAGAAAGCACTTCACATTTGCGCTCAATTTGTGCACAAGGAGTTTGTGAGGATGACTGGTATAGATCAAAAGGATAAGAGAGAACTCTTCTTTATTTCTTAGAGCTTCTCTGGCTTCAGGTACTAACTGGAAAAAAGCAGGACAGAGCCTTTCCTTGTGAAAAATGACTTGCAACAAGTGTTTAGATCCAAATTACTATCTCCATCAAATGCTCTGCCATAAGCAGAGGTGCAAGAGGGCTGAAAGACACTAGATTGTGTTTATTATGCTATAATAACTAACCTCTCTGTGAGTTTTTGATACCATAGATAGATAGAAGTCTCCACATAGTGATGCCCAATAAGAGGATAAGAAGGTCAGGGAACATAACCCATCAGAAAAAAAAATATAAGGAAGTCAGGAATCATTTTCCTCAAAAACCAGAAGTAATTATTAATGTAGATTAGAACATTTTCAATAATTTGCTTAGTCTTTCAAGCTGGTTACACTACAAAAGCCCATCACAGAATCCCAGAATGTCAGGGGTTGGAAGGGACCGGGAAAGCTCATCCAGTGCAATCCCCCCATGGAGCAGGAACACCCAGATGAGGTTACACAGGAAGGTGTCCAGGCGGGTTGGAATGTCTGCACAGAAGGAGACTCCACAACCCCCCTGGGCAGCCTGGGCCAGGCTCTGCCACCCTCACCAGGAACAAGTTGCTTCTCATGTTTAAGTGGAACCTCCTGTGTTCCAGTTTGCACCCATTGCCCCTTGTCCTATCATTGGTTGTCACCGAGAAGAGCCTGGCTCCATCCTCCTGACACTCACCCTTTATATATCTGTAAACATTACTGAGGTCACCCCTCAGTGTCCTCTTGTCCAGCTCCAGAGCCCCAGCTCCCTCAGCCTTTCCTCACACAGGAGATGCTCCACTCCCTGCAGCATCTTTGTTGCCCTGCGCTGGACTCTCTGCAGCAGTTCCCTGTCCTGCTGGAACTGAGGGGTCACAACTGGACACAAGATTCCAGGTGTGGTCTCCCCAGGGCAGAGCAGAGGGGCAGGAGAACCTCTCTGACCTACTGACCACCCCCTTCTAACCCACCCTAGGTACCATTGGCTTCCTGGCCACAAGGGCCCAGTGCTGGCTCATGGTCACCCTGCTGTCCCCAGGACCCCCAGGTCCCTTTCCCCTACACTGCTCTCTAATAGGTCATTCCCCAACTTACACTGGAACCTGGGGCTGTTCCTGCCCAGATTCAAGACTCTACACTTTCCCTTGTTCTATTTCATTAAATGTTTCCCCGCTCAACTCTCCATCCTGTCCAGGTCTCTGATGGCAGCACAGCTTCCAGTGTCACCACTCCTCCCAGCTTGGTGTCATCAGCAAACTTGCTGACAGTCACTCTATTCCCTCGTCCAAATCATTGATGAATATATTAAGTAATACAGGCCCCTGTACCCCTGAGGCACTGCATTAAGTCTGCAAGCGGCCGAAAAACGTCATGTTTATCCCTTTGGGAAACAAACCAAGGATCAAATTGTTATAGTTTTATCTATCACTTGACTGGAATACCTCAGCAGAATCGCATAGGCACGGCACTAAAAACCAAACTGTCTCTCCGCTTAGCTGAAAATCATTTTGTCTTGTACACGATAATACAAAAATAATCAGAAAGCACGTTATTTGCAGTTAACATACCTGAAAAACACAGGCTAGAAAAGGTAGCAAAAAAGCTATCACGTTTCCGATTCCTTCGTGGTCCTCCTGTTCAGATTAAAAAATTGCGACAAACAACTACGTCAGGTACGGTTTTTAGTGCTGCTGGATATTTTAGAGCGCTGTATTTCATCAAGTACCTCTCATCCTACTTTATGTTGATTGACTGTAACAGTGTTAAACAGCAAGATCAATGTCATGGAACAAGATACCAAGAACTGAGGCTTATGTGACAATTCCTGCTAAATAAAACTGTGCCACCATATAATGAGGACACTGGTTTTTTCCTTTTTAAAAGTGAACGGTTTCACATTTTTTTAAATAAAAATAGACTAGAATACAAGAATAGAGGAAAAAGATCCAGCCAGCCTGGAAAGATTAAAATATTTCTCCAGCTTTTAATCTCCCTAGAAAAAAATGAAATGCAATGTAGTGCGATATACACAAAACCACAAGGTCTTGCAGGTGAGCGACCAATTGTACATTTCTTGGACAAAAGAAAACCACTATGAAGAAGCAGAACAGCCACCCTTAATTTGGATACCCAGGTAACTCTCTCTCTTTGACTTTGTTTAAGGTATTTTATCACATCAGACACCATATAGTTTTGTTTCTGATACATCAGCAGACATATACAGAACATGTTACTTTCTAGCAGTGCTTCCACAATACAGTTTTAAGTTAATAATTCTACATATACTTAATTTTTGTTGCCCTTTGACGGTTGGAAACTTCGCATTACGTATAACTACATTTGAAACTATTATAAATATTCAGTGCATAATCTAGTATTAAGGGAATCTTCATGTGTGGCTAGATCTAAAAATGTCTTACTAGTTAATAGTTTATTTTTCTAGCCCAAAATACTCCTACACCCCTATTACAGGACACACTCTCTCCCTTTGACTCATTTACAGGTTTCGGTTCAATTGGGTTTACCTGAAATGAATATTCTGCCAGGTGAACTCCTCGGATGAGATTCAAAGCTCCACACATGATGTTCAGAACAAGGGACAGAATCCCCAGAGGGGTCACTCGCTGCATTCTGTAAGTAGGGACTTGAAAAATAATAAAAGAGAAGAACAATTATCAACAAAAACACCTTTTATTTTGTTGTTGCATTACGCTGTTCAGTTCTTCAGACATCTAGAACTCATCAAGAGCTCCAGGAGTATTTTTCTAAACAGACTAAGCAAGATAATTTGTTCTTCAGCCACTTGGCTTTCATGTCTTCTTTTATGGTGCACATCGATGTTTTTCAGCTGCTTATTTCAGCGGATTATCATACTTAACACTCTCCACAGGCCAGTAAAAAACAAGCTGTTTTAAGCACCCAAAGCCTGGCTTAAATTTTTGACACCTATAAACGCAGGACAGTGATTCATCTCTTCTCAACCAGTAATTGTAAGATGTATTTCTTCCCACTGACACTTTGAGGGTTCAAACCCCTATAGAGCAATTTAGCCTCACCTGCATAGTTTCCATCCAGCATTTGGTACCCTAAACAAGTAACTGTCAGAATTCAACTGCAGGAGTTGAGGACTTGGAGGCTCTGCTGCCAGAGAAGTTGTTGTAGGAGTTGTCAGGGTGACACTGCCCAGTCACAGAGGAGAAGAACCTGTCACAGACCTGCTGCTCTAACCTCTGGGCCTCTCAGACCCACAAAAGATGCTCAAAACTGGGGCCTAGGAGTTAAACTGGACTCTATCATTTTGCAACTACATTCTACAGTCCAATTCCCTTTCTCCCAGCCTGTCCACATTTCACAGGGAACAATTTACCTCTTTTCTTTCCCACCTCCTAGCACTATTTATTCAAATGCCTACACACCCAAACACCATTCCTTCAGGATGCTCTAACTAATACGTAGACCTACAGAATGATTTTGGTTGGAAAAGACCTTTAAGATGATCAAGTCCAGCTGAGGCAGATGTACAACCCTCTCCCTCCCCCCCCAACTTCTTCCTTGGATATACATCCCCACACTTCCCTACAATGGGGGTAACAGCTTCTTTGTTTGACCCCAGAACCTGTTGATCAGGGTCGTTAAGAGAAGGAGTGGGGGTGCAGAGGTACCAATTTGCCGCTGGGCGCCCACAGCCAGAGTGGGGGCGCAGAGAAGCTTCTGGAATGCCCACAGTCAGATTTGACAAGGCTTTAAAAACTCAAACCTGTATTTATGTCATTATTGGAAAGCTAAAACCCCGTTTTCCGCTGGTTAATCTGCTACACTTTCTTTACCGAATAAAAGTTTGTTTTGAACCCTGTTGTCTGCCCAAACCACCTTTGGGGTGCCTCGGTGACACCAGCCATTAACCCACCCCTGGCACTAAATCATGTCCCTAAGAACCTCATCCAAGTGTCTTTTAAACCCCTCCAGGGATGGTGACTCCACCACCGCCCTGGGCAGCCTGTTCCAATGCCTGACACACCTAATTAAGGTCAAAGCAATTATTAGCAATTTGTAATTAACTTTTTTTTCCCCTGCCTACACCAGCTGGCTCAACAACAGACACCACACCTAGATACTCATCTCCATTTCATACCTGCCCTCCTTATCAGCTCAAGTAGAACTCTGGCAGCAAAACAATACAGGTAATTAGCATCTCAGATACCAAATCTAGATCTTCCCCTGCACCAACATCCATAAGATACAACAAATGAGCCGTCAAGAAGCCTCCCCAACTCTCAGGATCTTCTGCCTCCTGTCCAGACGTTGCCAGCTCCCAACTACAGTAGATAAACTCAGCAACACGGCAACGATCTTCTCCGGTTTCATTTCAGTGACAGATGAAACACCAGAACAGCTTAGATATTGCAGTACTGCGTGGTTGAAGACAGGAAAACAACTCGTGTCTTCTCCTTCAAGAGAGATTTTGATAGGTAGATGTAAAAAAGTTTGGCGCCAAATTAATATAGGGATATAAACTACCTTTTATAAGTGTCTATGTAATTAATTTGTCTGGCACGCACTTGTACCTCCATCATTTCATCTCCAAAGCAGCTGCAAAAGGAACTCTATGAATTCCATTTGAGATATGTCACATCATGTAGTTTACTGACATACACGTTCACATAAATAAATGGTGCAAATAACCCTATCATCTTTTGCTGTGCAGTGATATTCAAGGTCCAGCCAGTGCACTGAGCAGAGGCTGTACCAGCATGTTTGTTCACTCATGGACCTGAGTGTTCCATTTCCTATTATTTTTGATAAATTCCATAATGTTTCTCTGTCGGAAATTTCTTTATTCCTCGGTTTCTTCTTCCTCAGTTTCTAAGGTTTATTTCACAGGCACATAGAGTCTCTCAAAGAAAAATAACCAAGAACAAGTATCACTCATTGTACAGAATCTTGCAAACTGTCCATGTCAAGAGTTCCCAGTCCCCAGGGAAGATAAATATAATTCCCAATATACCATGGAATGATACGTAAAAGCTACTTTTTTGTTGTTCAGTAGCATAAAAAGAATCGTTGTCAGAGATGGAGGGAAATAACAACACCCAGTTGCTCAGGCTTCAGATTCTGTGGAAATTGATCTTTTAATACAGAGTTGTATTTCTGCTACATCATTCTGGGGTTTAATGCACGAACAGAAATTGCACAGAACAAGTGAGACGGGTACGGCTAGGGAAAAAATACTGCACTTCCTTGTAGGAATTCAATCCTATTTTATAAATAGAATTTCATACTAGAATTGCTTTTGACATTAAACAGGGGAACAAGAGCGTACCAGCACTTTTAGTCCAACTTTGCAATAGCACAATTAAATGCTAATCGGGATTCAAACTGATTTTACTCTTCAAGTAGAAAAGTTGTGCACTTCAGAGTACAAGAACTACCCAGAAGATGTTCTGGGTACTGTGGCTTATCCATCACTCGGGGAAAAATGCATCTGCAGGCTTGAACTTGTATAGAATAGCTCTGTGAAAATACCCTCACACAATGAAAAAATGGAAACTTCTCTAGTATAAGTTGGGGAACAACCTGTTGGAGAGCAGTGCAGGGGAAAGGGACCTGGGGGTCCTGGGGACAGCAGAGTGACCATGAGCCAGCACTGGGCCCTTGTGGCCAGGAAGCCAATGGTACCTGGGGTGGGTTAGAAGGGGGTGGTCAGTAGGTCAGAGAGGTTCTCCTGCCCCTCTGCTCTGCCCTGGGGAGACCACACCTGGAATCTTGTGTTCAGTTGTGGCCCCTCAGTTCCAGCAGGACAGGGAACTGCTGCAGAGGGTCCAGCGCAGGGCAACAAAGATGCTGAAGGGAGTGGAGCATCTCCCGTGTGAGGAAAGGCTGAGGGAGCTGGGGCTCTGGAGCTGGACAAGAGGACACTGAGGGGTGACCTCAGTAATGTTTACAGATATATAAAGGGTGAGTGTCAGGAGGATGGAGCCAGGCTCTTCTCGGTGACAACCAGTGATAGGACAAGGGGCAATGGGTTCAAACCCGAACATAAAAGGTTCCACTTAAATTTGAGAAGAAACTTCTTCCCAGTAAGGGTGACAGAACACAGGACCAGGCTGCCCAGGGGGGTTGTGGAGTCTCCTTCTGTGCAGACATTCCAACCCGCCTGGACACCTTCCTGTGCAACCTCACCTGGGTGTTCCTGCTCCAGCGGTGGGAATTGGACTAGATGATCTTTTGAGGTCCCTTCCAATCCCTGACATTTAGTGATTCTGCCTATAAAAGATTTTTGGAGCAGAGGCCTCTGGCTATTTAACTGGAGACCGACATGAGTGTCTGTACCACACTCAATTCTGTCTCTCCGAGGCAGAACACGATGAGGGTTTGACAATGAGTCACATACTCGAAGCTCCAGATAAAAGACAGCGCCAGGAGTGAGAAATGAAATCAGGCTCAGGCGTTTTAAAATAAAACGCAAGCACACAAAAGACAGAGATGTGAGACATCTTAAAAGGATGGACACCCTGTGTGCCTACAAAAGACGAAGAACACTCATCAAGGGGAGCACGATGCTGCATAATTTAAGAGCGTTCTTACTAGACAAACAGCACAAGTCGTTCTTCTGCTTCATAAAGCCATTTCTATGGTGAAAAATGTCCCTTTTCAGAGAGAGCGACTTTCGCTTCGCGTTTTTTCTGTGTACAAACGTCCTCCATAGCTTTAGCAGTTGTGCCTGTATCGAGACACAAAGTGAGGTTTTTGCAACAACAGATGAGCTTGTGGAGATGTGGATCAAGGATAAAATGCTGGTATTGTGCTAGCTAGAGTTGTGCTGGGTTTAGTTAATGAAGAAAGGAATGAACAGGAGAAAGAATGAAATAAAAAAAAGAAATGAAACAAAAAGCTCTACTTTCCATATATACAAATAAGGACAAAACTCTTCAGGCTCCTTTCATACTGAAATGAAGAGTCAAGGGCTGTGATCACACAGCTCAGAAGAATAGGAGCCAGCTACAAACACATAAGGAGTTCAATGTTTGATCAATCCACTGATTGATCTATCGCTGTTATTGAACGTAGACACAAATTCGGCTCTCCTGCAACCCTGACGCTTCAATGTATGCTCAAGAAGTCTCCTGTATGGCAGAGCCGTAATATAAATAACATTAATATGGGAACAAACACTACCCACACAGCTAAACTTAGCGCAGCAAAGTGGGATTCAGCTGGTTGGTAACGACAAGAGGAGAGAGACACGAGCCAGGAAAGTCGAGTCCAGTCGAGGGAACCAGATGATCATAAACATGATCCTTAAAATAAAGGCAGAACAATCTGTAAGAGTATTTAGGTTAGACCAGAGAGAACAGCCAGAAATATGAAGCCAGATGGAAAGTAATTAAGAATATGGGGGAGCTGAAAATGTATTTCTGATCTGCAGACACAGACTCGCTCGCAAATGTTCACTGGCACTGAAACTGCTCACACTAGCACTAAGAATTATTAAGCCTTGTCATATCATGAAAATATTGAAGCTTCAAGGACAGTTCTAAGGAACACTCACAAATCTGCCCGGCAAATCAAACATTTTTAATTCTATTTTTCTTCCTCCTAGCTACTGCCCTTCTATATTTTAACTTAAAATACCTATGTCAAATTAGATTGTGGCTCATCCATCAGAAACGCTAAGACCGAGCAATTGGAACTTAATTTTATTAGTCTTTCATAAGCCAAGAGCAATAATAAAAAGAAAAGAAATACAAGCTCGTGGCACTCCAGCTGCATTTAAACTGCCATGCTAATAGGATTAAAAGGATTTTATTCTGTAGAAGTAGGCAAGACTTTGACTATGCAACCAAAATATAAATAAGACAACGATTTTACAATGAATAAATAGAGGTTAGTCCCTCTCACAGCAGGTAAAATGTCAGTATTTGTTACAAAAAGGTCCCTTGTCAAGTCTCTCTGTTGTTTATACAGATGTACTTATGCTCTTTCAGAATTTTAGTCCTTGCATTAGATTTTAAAGAATAAGATAAATGGAGAAAGCAAAGAGGGGAGAACAACCCAAGACAATTTGGGAATCCTCAGCTTATATTCTGCTCATGTTTTCTTTCCTCGAGGATGAAGCGACTCACTCAGACTGTAATTACATATCTTCTATCAGAGTTTGCCACAAGCGACGAATTAACTGAGCTCCTCTTGTCACGGAAATTTTAACAAACTACCTTAAAAGCAGGAGAATTTACCACAGAAAAAGCCAAGTCCATTTACAACTAATTTTCCATACGGAGAAGGTGAACTAAGGCTGTGAAAAAAGACACTACTATGAGATCTTAAAGGCTCTGGTGTGTACCTGCTATAACCTGAAGAATATTTCTTGGTTACTATGAGAGAAAGGGAGTTGTTTTCTTGGATTTCATACACATTATATATATATATGTTTGTCAGTATAAAAGGAACTGCTGGCGTTCCATGTTTTTCTGGTTTGTAGGGTTAAGTTTGGCAAGCTGTGCAGTAACTTACCAACCTCCACATGAGCGCCCGCGTGCCCCCCGTTAGTCACCCCGTTGGGTAGCGCCGCGTCCTCGAGTCGCAGCTGAACCGGGGGCCAGAACTTGAGCTCTTCCTCAACCTTTGCCCACTTGGCCTTGGCTTGGGAGAGACTCACCGAGTTAAAATGGCATTTCACTTTCTGAATGATGTTATCTGAAACAATATAAAGACACGCTCCCATTAGCTCTGCGAAAGTTAAGTGCTTTAGGTAATTGTTCAGCAAATCATGGTGGTGTTCTTTCTTTTTCATTTCTTTTTTCGTTTCTTTTCTCATTCGTTTCAGGTATATAATTTCATCACTGTTTAGGGAACAAAAATACCTCTCCTGGGTATTTTATATCATATCCAATCCCTTCTGGATACTTTAAATCTCAACATCCTGCCTACCAGTGGACTCAAAACAAGCTTTGATATTCCACGGTAAATGCTAATGCATCTTTTAAACCACCCACGAACCACCATGAGAGGCAATTCCACAGTATTTTATCAAAGTCAATGATGAGTTTGTGGGTTTTTTTGTTTGTCTTTTGGGGTTTTTTTTGTTTGTTTGTTTTCTGCTTTTCTTTTTTCCAGCACAAAGATAAATTAATTCAACCTCTATTTGAATCATGAAGCAACTCTGGCTGGAAGAGGCAATTCCACAGCGATTCCACCCATGTTCGAGCCACGGATCTGCATAGATCATCCTGCTTCATCTTTCACACTTTAAATTTAATACCATTTAATACTATTTGCAAATAAATCCCTTTCTGCAAATGTGGCTACTGGTTTGAGAGAAGCTGCGCTGAGATTAAGGAGAGAATTTGTCCGTTTAGGAATCGCTCACACCTCCAGAGCTGAAGTACCTCCCTGCGGATGCTGCTACCTCCTATTTAACTGTGCAAAGACATTGGCAAAAATCAAACTATTTCAAATATTTAGGGAAAGAAAACGCTGAAACATTTATTTTGCTAAAACATCCTATAAGTAAAATCCACATTCTTCAGATATTGTTATGCTAGAAGACTTGTATAGGTTGACTACAACTACTAGTGTACATGATACGTATGTAAGAGCCTAAGCATGAGTTTTGAGACCACATAGGAGGACTTTATGTTGTACTAGGATACACAGTGCATTCCTTAGGGAAAAATCTGTGGTTTAACTTAAATCAGCCTGTTATAATGATCTGGAACTACCAGGCAAAAGGTGAAGATCTTAAGGATCAAGTGCATCTTGGATCCAAACACAGGAAAGAATTTAAAAAGAAAATCACATACGACATCAGGTAGACTCAGTAACAACATAAAGTTGTGAGTCTAAGTCGTGCCAGAAGTAAAGCTGCCCATAATAACCTATTCCGTCTCCCTTTTTACCCTGTACCCATCTGTCTCCGCTTGTCAGATTTTTTACATTAACAAGTGTTGGAGACGTGGATTTCTTTTACTTCTGTGCGCATCTATTAATCACCAGATGATTTTGTTCATCTATTACACGGGTGCTTAAGAACTGCAAAGCCAACCATCTAACAGCTTAAGGCAGTTACAAGATCTCCCCTTCCTCCTCCACACACACAGGCACAAACACAGGCTCATTTTTACGATCAGCCTTTGGCCAGGAGACACTGTTTACCATCATAAAAGTAGCAGACGCAGGATTCTTACTATTAAGAGAACAAAATTACCAACCAAATTCAAGAAAAGCATATGGTCTGGAAGCTAAACTGATGCTCGTTGTATCATAAGAAGCAGCAAATTCCCACTGAAGCTCTTCCAGGAAGCAAAACGCCATGATGGTTGAGTAATTGCTGGAACAGATTGCCATGCAGGCAATATCCCCAGAAGAAAGGAAACTGAAATAGAAAATATATGTAATGTTACCATAAAAAGGTAAAGGAGTCACGCTGAACATGAGAAGTAAACTGTGCTTTCTGTCATAACAAAATGTACAGGCTGTGCTGGAAGAGTAGACGGAAAATCATAGTGTTTGTGCTGCTGTAATAGTCTTGCAGCCCCTACAGATTTAACACTTAACTCACTAAGTACACCTTAGCACATTAAAGATCACAATATAGGTTTGATTCAATTGAGGACATTATTTTCTCGGGCTGGCTCTACATCATGTTAATAAGAGACGGCCGGAAAACGTCGCAGGCAAGATTTTCAAAGACAACACAGTCAATTCCTCACAAACAAAAGTAAAACCAATGAAAACAAGCTCGTTCACTGGAAGCGAGGAGATATATTCCTTGTCCTGCTTGAATATAACAACTTATTAACAGCGAGAGATATCAGTTAACTTGCACAAACCAAGATATTCAAAGACTAAATCATCTGTAACAAATTAAGATGAGTCTGTATGAGGAACAGCACAATAGAAATTCCACTCCAAAACGAGTCCCTTTAACACTGAACCCGTATTTATACATAAGTTTCCTCTTATAGACGGCCCTGAACCCTCTAGGAAACTTAATAGGGGATTCATCTGACCAAACCGTAGGCGTGTACATAAGGATGAGAGAAATCACTCTCATTTAGGCTTAATTAATTAAGATGGGAGTCAGGGCACTGAGTTCGGATGTCAGCACTCATAACGTAGAGAGTTAAACTTCCCCAATCCCCACCAGAATTACAGATTGTGTTCTAATTATCTCTGCAAGAAGACGGCCAAGGTAACCTTCCCTAATAGGTTAGTTGTTTGTTAGCAAGATTTCTTTTAAAAAAACAAAGTTTTGAAGCTGAACACTTATTTTCTCTCTTTTCTACCCTTTCTACAGTTTGTCCCTCTCATACAGAAATACTTGCAGTTTCTATTTATCACGTTTTTACGTATTTATTACACTCTGTACTTGGATTTATGGCTTTGATTAGCTCTGTGCCAGCACAGTTACACTAAATACCTTCCCTAACTCCCTTTTTCCCACAGATCACAGCTGAGGATCAACACCATGCCTGCACAAAACCACCTTTCCCCAGTTGTCAATAATTTATAGCCTTTTTGCCAAGTATCTCCTTGCGTTCTCATTTCAGAGCCAGACGCTACTTCTGGACAGCCTACAGAAGATTAAAAGCAGCAGAACATGCCAGCATTAAAGGGCACGAGTTCACTTTGAGGGAACAGGAATTAAAATGCTAATCTGCCTTTCCAATCGATTCAGTGTGAATTCATGTATCTTTTTCCTCCAATAACTGCCCTGAAAAGGGATATTTTATTTTTTACCTCAGGGTCACTTTATTTTATACATATATATATATATGTGTGTGTGTGTGTGTGTGTGTGTGTATATATATATACATATATATATATATTCAATATATACATATATATTGAATATATATATATATATGATATTGAAATACATCAATATCAATACATACACACACATATATATACATACACACACACATATACACACATACACATATATAAACGTGTATATATATATGTGTGTGTATATACACACGTGTGCGTGCGTATATACACACGTGTGCGCACACGTACGTGTGTATACATATGCGCGTGTGTGTGTATACATATGCGCGTGTGTGTGTATACATATGCGCGTGTGTATATTTGCTAACAAGCTAAAACTCATTTTTTGAACTAGTCCAAAATCAATAGCAAATGAAAATCCTCATCTCTGAATGAAACCTCAATTCTGTCAAATTGAGACTAGCAGATCCTTTTCTAATAAATCAAAGCACAGCGGCCTCATAAAATGAATCAGCAAGACTTGACAGACACTTAGGAAATGGCTTGGGGTTTAGACTAAACTAAGTCATTCCCAGGCATTAGGATATGGTCCTAGAAGGTGTTTGTAGAAGCCTGAGATACTCCAGTTGCTAATAGTAATAAGTAGTGCCAATCGAGCAGAAAGCATTTGCTTTCTGCAATGACAGTTAAACCAATGACAGTTAAACCAAGAAATTCTGAAAATATGCTTGCTAAACTAAGCAGGAGCTGTGTGGCCACGGTGCGGAGAAATAAGGTTTCAAAATAGTGCGTGGAGGTTACAATCCAGATGTGCACGGTGGGATTTCAGATTGGAGTTCAGCATTATAGAATACACCTTAAATTCAGTTAAATCCCCAGGGCAATCATTTCAAAAATTCAAGTCAAAAATACCAACCAAACACAACAAAGGACTTACTGTATGCTAAGGTCACGTCCTTTTGCTGTGCCTCGACTCGGATACTGCGCCAGGATCGAGGATAACGCCTTTAATCTTTTCCTGCATTCCAGAAAATCCTGGTTGAAATGAAAATCTGTGGAGGCTGAGAGGGGAAGCCCGTCCCTCACCCGCACCACGCAGGCAAAGAAGATCATGGACATTCTCCACGGGAGCACTCATGAGGACAACCTGAAAACAAAATATTCAATTAGGTTAACGGACGTAATATTAGTTACTTACAATCCAATAGACCAGTTTGCATGCACCGTATTATTTACTGCAAACACATTCAGTCGACACGGCCCATTCTCTGCACCCGAAGCTGGTGAGTTTCTTTGATTTTTGTTCTCTCCTTTATTTTTGTATCAGAGTTTGCAAATAATTTCCCTGATGCTTTGGCCTCTCATTTGCAGTTTCATGGGCTGCTACAAGCACTGATGTTCTAAAACTGAGGCAAATTGGTTAATTCGGAATAGTCATGACCATGAGCCAGCACTGGGCCCTTGTGGCCAGGAAGGCCAATGGTACCTGGGGTGGGTTAGAAGGGGGTGGTCAGTAGGTCAGAGAGGTTCTCCTGCCCCTCTGCTCTGCCCTGGGGAGACCACACCTGGAATCTTGTGTCCAGTTGTGGCACCTCAGTTCCAGCAGGACAGGGAACTGCTGGAGAGAGTCCAGCGCAGCCACCAAGATGCTGCAGGGAGTGGAGCATCTCCTGTGTGAGGAAAAGCTGAGGGAGCTGGGGCTCTGGAGCTGGACAAGAGGACACTGAGGGGTGACCTCATTCATGTTTACAGATGTATAAAGGGTGAGTGTCAGGAGGATGGAGCCAGGCTCTTCTCGGTGACAACCAATGATAGGACAAGGCGTAGCACGTACAAACTGGAACACAAGATGTTCCACTTATATTTGAGAAGAAACTTCTTCTCAGTGAGGGTGGCAGAGCCTGGCCCAGGCTGCCCAGGGGGGTTGTGGAGTCTCCTTCTCTGCAGACATTCCAACCCGCCTGGACACCTTCCTGTGTAACCTCATCTGGGTGTTCCTGCTCCATGGGTGGATTGCACTGGATGAGCTTTCCAGGTCTCTTCCAATCCCTGACGTTCTGGGATTCTGTGAAATACATCAAGTTATTCACCACTAAACGGTACCTCTCGTAACACCGCTGCTACTGAAAAACAACCAAACTGTTCTCAAAATTCATGGCTGTGTCCATTATTCAGCTCTGAGACAAAAAGGTGAGGCAGGGGGGTTGACAGCTGAGTTATCTACCTGGAAAATCTCACTATTTTCTGCTTTACCTCACTGTAAAGTTCTTAAAGTTATTTACAGTAACTGGCTAAACCGCACTGACACGCTGCATCTTCATTGGTGTTGCAAAAAGCTGTGTTAGTGTTGGAGTTGTCTGATTTTGTAGTGTAACACACAAATACAACATACAAGAGCCATCAGGGTCTTTATACAGAATGAACTAGGATTAAATATAGAGTAAAAGCTGCCCTCTCTTGACTTGTTACTCTTCAACAGGTCACACACCCCCATGAAAAGTTATTCTTGGGATTTACCTGGTACATTCAGAACACAGGAGAGATCTGTCCTTCCTCATGAGTATTGAGGGCGAGATGTTAGAAGACTAACGTAGCAGCTCACATCATCTCTGTAAGACAACCATAAAGAACACTAAGAAACTAACTAATGACCAGTATATATATGCTTATTTACAATATAAAATGCCCCATGCAATTGCTTAACATGACCTAGAAAGTATTTTGCCTAAAGAAAAACAATGCATCTTTTTATCCAATGTATCGATTCCTAGAAGCATTTAAAGACACTATGAAATTATATCCAAAGATATTTAAAAAATAAGGCATTTACTCTGCTTCAGGCAAACTACATAAACGAAGCATTAGGGAAAAAGAAAAGAAAAATCAAACTGCGAACTCAAACTTTTGATAGAGGGAACAACTGCTTTAAACAGCCCAATATCAAACAATTCATCACGATGTTCAAAGTCCTTTGAAACCTGTGTCTCATCATCAAGTGTTTTTTGCGTCTAAGAAGGCAGGAGAGCAAAGTCTCTTCTAGTTCAGGCGTTTATAAACTCTCTCGCTCATCAAACTGCTCTGATGTTTAATAAGTGTTGAGTTCTTACCAGGAGCAGAACTGAGAGAGTCTCATTTCTGCTCCACAGGAACCATTTCCACACAATTTGTAGGAATCATCTCTTTGTCAAATGTATTTGCCAGCATGTTAAAACAACTGACAATTGTCAGAGGAATTGACAGAAAGCATAATTGCACAGGACTCGTTTCCTTAGGAAAGGAAATTAAAACTACAGAAGATTACACATCACTTGAAATGTGTGCTTTTGAACTTTTAAAATTGAAATTGAAGAAGAATTGGAAGTTAAATTGTTTTCCACTATCCCTCTCAAGTTCTTCTCTAGGAGTCAACAGTGTGCCCAGGTGGCCAAGAAGACCAATGGTATCCTGTCCTGTATCCAAACCAGCGTGGTCAGCAGGACAAGGGCAGTGATCCTTCCCCTGTACTCTGCATTGGGGAGGCCACACCTGGAGTATTGTGTTCAGCTCTGGGCCCCTCAGGTCAGGAAAGAGATTGAAGTGCTGGAGCAGGTCCAGAGAAGAGCAACAAGACTGGAGAAGGGACTTGAACACAAGCCCTATGGGGAGAGGCTGAGGGAGCTGGGCTTGTTTAGTCTGGAGAAGAGGAGGCTTAGAGGTGAGCTCAGCACTCTCTATAACCACCTGAAGGGCAGTTGTAGCCAGGTGGGGATTGGTCTCTTCTCCAGGCATCAGCAATAGGACAAGGGGCCATGGGCTTCAACTCTGCCAGGGGAAATTTAGGCTGGAGATTAGAAAGCAATTCTGTGTAGAGAGAGTGGTCAGGCATTGGAATGGCTGCCCAGGGAGGTGCTGGACTCACCGTCCTGGAGGTTTTTAAACTGAGATTGGACATGGCACTTAGTGCCATGATTGAGTCAATGGACTGGAGTTGGACCAAGGGTTGGACTTGATGATCTCTGAGGTCTTTTCCAACCCAGTTGATTCTGTGACTCTGAGTCATTCAAATTGTAAAGTCAAACTAAGCTCACTAATTTCATTTCAGCGTGCACCAAAAAATGATTTCAACAATTATCACGATTATTACATGTCAACCTGAAATATCACATCAACCTCAAATGTGTTATACTAGTAGTCATGAAAGAAACAGTACAGAGATCTGCTTACACTTTAATATAAAAGTAAAAAGAAAACAAAAAACAAAATTGCCAATTCAGAAACACTAAGTTAACAGTCAACTTTGAAGTACGGTTGCTCAGAACAGCACAGTTCCACGGTCAATGGTTGGTAATGCTGATAAGTATTAATATAAATCCAAAATATCCCACCTGCCAAACACCGCAGAGACGATACATTGAACATTCTCATTTACCCTTCAAAACCAGCCAGAAGATGACCAGGAAAATGGAAAGGCACCAAACTATGAAAGCAAAGACATTTTCTAACATGTAGCTAGCCTAGGAAATTATTAATCTCACTGTGCTAAGATTAACATACATATATATATATTCACCACTAGGGATAACACCACTTCTAATTAACCAAGTGTATAAGTAAAGATATACAATTTGCCAAGATATACAAACTATCATGCTTTGGGGCACAAGGTTTTCAATAAATATCAGCAGCTTATCAGAGGGATTCTCCATTCTCCCAATATCAGACATCATCAGGCAAAGCTCCAAATTAAACCCCAGATTTCACTGGAGAAATAAGTCAATGCCGCTTTCTTAGAGAATATACCTGCGGTAACGTACTGCTGGACTATCACTGCTGTAATTCATCCAAAAGGATTGATCGATTGATTATTAAATCTACCCACCTGTGAATTTATAGTTTGCTGCCCAAGGAAATGAGGCTTCCACAACCAAGCTGGAAGTGCAAGCGGGATACCCCCTTTCCCCAAATATAAGCCCTAGCATGATTTTTCAGGATTTTTGAGGATGCTCAAAATAGAAGCCCTACTCCAAAAATAAGCTCTAGTTAAAGTTCATTTTAAAAGTCAACTTAAATAGTGTCCAGGCAGCTACACAAGTAAAAAAGTACAATTAATTTGCAATAGAATGCAGCAGGACAAATGTGACAGGACATGATGACATGACTATACTTGAACAAATGTGTTTTGGGATTTTTTTTGTTCAAGAATAAATGTAGATTGTTGTTCATGAAAAATAAGACACGTCCTGAAAATAAGCCCCGATGAATCTTTTGGAGCAAAAATTAATATAAGACGCTGTCTTATTTTGAGAGAAACAGGGTAGATATCTTTTGGTTTCGTAAAACCAGGCAAATGTGTATAAAAGAAAGGTACATCTCAACAGAGGGAAATGCTGATGAAATGACTCTAATCTTAACAGAGAGCAGGTGAGCACAACCCCAGGGCAAAACATCTGGGAATGTGTTCATTGGTTCTGCTTCTTACAGAGCTCCCATTTACAGGGTTTAAAGGACTGTTCGCGTAGGTAAGACCCTACGCCCCAAAAGAGCAAAAAGGTGTGAGATTTGAGAACAGGACCTGTAAAGACTTCTGTGGAGTTAAAAATAAAAAAAAATAGGAGTTTATTTTAAATGTAGCACAGCCTGGAGAAGAGAAGCTGAGAGGGGATCTCATCAGTGTTTATAAATATCTCCAGGGTGGGTGTCAAGAGGATGGACCAGACTCTGTTCAGTGGTGCCCAATGACAGGGTGAGGGGCAACAGGCACAGACTGAAGCACAGGAGGTTCCATCTAAACATGAGGAGAAACTTCTTTACTCTGAGGTGCCAGAGCCTGGCCCAGGCTGCCCAGAGAGGTTGTGGAGTCTCCTTCTCTGGAGACATTCAAACCCACCTGGACACCTTCTGTGTGATCTGCTCTGGTGAACCTGCTTGAGCAGGTGGGTTGGACTGGATGATCTCCAGAGGTCCCTTCCAAACCCAACCACTCTGTGATTCTGCATTAGCTAAAAGAGGCAAGTGTTGGCATCATGACGCAGAAGAGAGCAAAGGCTAAAAATAAAGTCACCTGTTTTAGATGGAACTCCAAGCACCCATCACTCAATCTCATCTACCCCTCTCCTTTCCTTTTCCACATTCCCCCAGCTCACCTCCTCTGCCACTGCGACTCAACAAGGCTTTGGGATTTATTTTTCCTCTTTCACAAGCCTCACATCACTTGCACATTGGAAGGTATTTTGTGCCCGTGGCAAATAACACTGACTATGTCACCTCCCTCAAAAGTTTAATTACTTGGAAGCCAATCTTGACACGTCACCTGTAAGCAAACACACACTATCAGAGCTCTCTGGACTGATCAATGTATGCACATAACCAAGTGAATCCACAATCCCACTACTTCAGATCGACCTACCCTTTCCTCCTCCAGCCTCTTTCTATTTGCATACAATTAGCAGCCCAAAGTATCTGCAACGGACTTTACGTGGCAGTCCTTTGAACTTGGGTCCTGAACTTTGATAACGTACTTGTGCCTTTTGATTAAGCAGGTATCGAGTCCTGCAGTAGTCAGAAATAATAACATTGTGCCAGCCCAGCTATTTTACAGGGCAAAACCTTGAGAAACCTTAAGTGACTGCTTCAGAAGAAACAAGTTATAATTTATGATGGAAGTAAACAAAGCTTGTTTTCTCATTATTTGAAGCACCTGAACATCTAACAACACTTCAGAAGAAAACTGCTCAGTGTAAGATTCACATAAACAGAGCATATTTATCAGTCTTAAAACAAACAAGGCACTTCAGGGTGTTCCCAAAGCAGACATCCAAGAAATCATCGGATCGGAAGCGCAGCTCCTCCATCCCTCCCTCCCTAAGTAGCAGCCAACTCTCTGCATAGAGACTGCGGAGGGATTACTAAAGCAGCCTTAATAAGACCTCTTACACTTTACTACACTGTTACGCAAGCTCCTTCAAATAAGAAGATTAGACCCAATTCACCAGTGCCACGCTTCTGCAAACGCCAAACTCCCACCTTATTGTCTGTACTTGGAAAAGGATCTACTGAAAAGGCTGTGAAAGTAAATGCAAACCAATACACAGGTCACGGAATTATTTTTAAAAATACTGTTCTTCAATAAATTATTTCATCAAACCAACAAAAGCAGAATTTTCCTTCTAAGAATGGCATAACGCTAACAAGGAACGTGCTGGTACCAGGATCTCTCTCAAGCATTTGCCTTCTCTCCCTGTTCAGTCATGTTTCCCTCCATTCTAGAGGTGGTACATGGGACAGTTTCAAACCCAACAATATCCAATTCCTTTGTCAAGTTCTGATCTTCCTACTGAAGGAAGAGTAGAATGTTTTAGCGACCGTTACCATAGTCCAGAAGGTTCTTGAAGCAGCCTGTGAAAGTTTTTGGACACATGACCAGAACTAATGCAGCGAATGCATCTTTCATCAGGTGGGTGAGCTTCAGAAGGAGCCACAGCTACAGCAGAGATGCCACAATACGAAAGAGATTCAGGTTGACTCAATCAAACATAAAACATTTAATAGAGCTGAAGTTCAAGTGCTGGTTTCAGTCTCAACCAACAAGAAAAGAAGCTGAGACGGTTTATGAGGGAGAGTTACTACTTCTCTGCTGGATCACAAGGTGGATTTTATCTTCTTGTCACATACATAAAAAGGCAAATCTGGAATGCAAATCTGAAATACTGTTAAATTTCTCATCTTCTAAGACTGCAGTAACTGTGTCCATCTGCTTCTTTCCAGCTGCTTGCCCTCAACACTGACAACAGTGTTGACCAAGCTACTGATGTCACAGACCTACAGACCAACGAGACCCACTCTCCAGATTTAGCAGCAAATAAAACCAACTTGAAAGCATGACACTATCTCAACTTTTAAAACTGGATTTGTGCATATCAAGAGCCTACAAACCTTGCAGACTTTATGCTTATCCCCAAAGGAAAGCATGTAGAAACCCTTTACCATCGCAAACTTCTCATCTACACATACTCCTATGAATTACCAGAAATAATACACACTACATAAAACTCAAACCCCAACATTCAGCTGCATCTTCAACAGCACGACCTCAAGGGACAGGCCTCCTAACCCTTGTCCAAACGACACCATAACAACCCAGTAAGGTAGCTTTGCCTTTACATTAATATCTCAGAAATATCAGCCACTTTATCTGCTCAAAAATACACGTCCAACCCCACTAACATGTACCCTGAAGCCTCCCAAGAGCCCACCAGTTCATCTCCATACTAATGACGCTTCCATTCCCAGCCTGTCCCACTCACCATATTACACATACCCAACCTCTCTTCTCCCCAACATTAAGTGTCCCAAAACCCCCAAAAGCCCCCCTCCTCAATAAACCCAGACACCTCAAAAGCCACCCCTCTCCCCAGGGCACTCTTTTGTGCAGACAAGTCTCCCCACGCATCCCCCAAGCAGCCCAGACATCCCCAAATCTTAGTTCCACTCCACGGGTCCCAAACCCTCATATGGATATTAGGAAAAACTTAACCATGGAAGGGGCTGTCGGGCATTGGAACAGGCTGCCCAGAACAGTGGTGGAGTCACCATCCCTGCAAGGGTTTAAGTGACACAGAGATGAGCTTCTCAGGGACACAGTTCAGAGGTGAACTTGGCAGAGTTAGGTTAATGGTTGGAGTAAAAAAATCTTAAAGGTGTTTTCCAGCCAAAATGATCCTATGATTATCCCAGCACACCTCCAGACAGCCCCAGCCCAACCCAAGTCCCCCCTCAAGCACTCCACAGAACCCCCAAATCCTACATGCTTACACCAGGATCCCACCCCACCATGCACCTCACCCCTGCTCACCCCCACATCACCAGCTGCCCTCGCTGCCTCCCCACACCCCCCTCAGGCACCCCAAATCTTCCTTCCCTGCCAGAGGGCCCCAAATCACAGAATGGTTTGGGTGGGAAGGGACCTCTGGACATCATCCAGTCCAACACAGCTGCTAACGCAGGGTCACCAGAGCAGATCACACAGGAAGGTGTCCAGGTGGGTTTGAATGTCTCCAGAGGAGACTCCACAACCTCTCTGGGCAGCCTGGGCCAGGCTCTGCCACCTCAAAGGAAAGAAGTTTCTCCTCATATTCAGATGGAACCTCCTGTGTTTCAGTCTGCGCCCGTTGCCCCTCATCCTGTCATTGGGCACTACTGAAAAGAGTTTGGTCCATCCTCTTAACATCCACCCTGAGATATTTATAAACACTGATAAGATCCCCTCTCAGCCCCTCATTCCCCATCTCACCCGCTCAGGGCCCGTCCCTCCCTCACACCCCCTCAAGCACCACACACACCCCCCGGAGCGGCTCAGCCCCGCCACCTCCCATCCCCGGCAACCCTGAAGGGCCTTGAGGAAGAGAAGAAGAAAGATGAAGTGAAGCAGAAACCGCAGGAACCCGCTCCTCTCACCTCTCCGCTCCCGGGGCCTCTCACAGCAACAGCACCACCACAACACACCCAGCCCCGCCCCCTTCCGCCCATAGAGTCGGCGGGTAGAGCGGCCGCGGCGCGGGGCACGCCGGGACGGGAAGGCTGCGGTGGTGGGGGGGTTGGAGGACCGGACCTGGCGTCTGGTCGCAGCGCGGGGGGCGGGACTGAGAGACATCGGATCCTTAATAGCGAATAAAGTCTCTTCGCGCTAACGCCAGAATCCAAACTGAATATTGAAAAAGTTAAGCTAGGAGGAAGGGTCACCAAAGAGCCAGGAATCCGTATTTTAAATGAATCGATAAGGGGAAGGAGGCTGTTAGAATTAGATTAATGAGACAGGTAAACTGAGGCAGGTTCAGGTGTCTGTAAACCTGCAGTGCCAGGGGAACAGGGTGGGGAATTTGTGGCTGGGATTTCAGGGGATATAAGCAGGGGCTTTTTGCCCTATTCCGTGTGTCTACCTTTGGGTAGAACACCCGGTCTTGCAAAGTCGTTAATAAAATCTGCTTTGCTGAGAGATCCTGCCCGAGCCTATTGGCAAGATGATCATTTACTGCCCACCGGTGCAGCCGGGAGTCGGGGCAGACACTGGGGATGGGGGAACAAGAGGTTTTCACAGGGGTGCAAAGCACATTGACATGGACACAAAGTCATAGAAACATAGAAGGGTCAGCTGGAAGAGACCCTCAAGATCATGAAGTCCAGCCATAACCCAACTCTAGCACTAAACCATGTCTAAATGCCTTTTAAACCCCGCCAGGGATACTGATGCCACCACTGCCCTGGGCAGCCCATTCCGATGCCCAACAGTGCTTTCCATGGATAGTTATTTCCTAATATCCAATCTGAACCTCCCCTGGTGAAAGTCAGGTGAAGTCAAACATGACACAATCTTACCAGGCTCTTATGGAAGCTGTTGGATGAAATAAAAGCTGACTGATGGAAAAGGAGCTGGGGGTGTTGGTGATAGCAGCCGAACATGAGCCAGCGTGTGCCCAGGTGGCCAAGAGGCCACCAGCATCCTGGCTGGTACCAGCACTGGTGTGGCCAGTGGGGACAGGGCAGTGACCGTCCCTGTGCTGGGACCTGGGGAGGCCAAACCTCGAATCCTGGGGGCAGTTTTGGGCCCCTCATTACAAGAAAGCCCTTGAGGTGTTGGAGCAAGTGGAGAGAAGGGAACAGAGCTGGTGAGGGGCTGGAGCACAAGCGTGATGGGAGCAGCTGAGGGACCTGGGGGGTTCAGCTGGAGAACAGGAGCTGAGGGGAGACAGGGACACAAAGAAACGGCCTCAAGTTGCACCAGGGGAGGTTGAGGTTGGATCTGGGGAACAATTTCTTCCCCAAAGGGCTGTGGGGCATTGGAACAGGCTGCCCAGGGCAGTGCTGGAGTCACCATCCCTGGAGGGTTGGACAGACGGACATGAGGTTCTCAGGACATGGGGCAGTGCCAGGAGTGGGTTATGGTTGAACTCAATGATCTCGATGGGCTTTTCCAACCAAAATGATTCTATGATTCTATTCTGTTCTATGAACATTAAACTCTCTAGCTCAGTTCTCATGCTGGTGCTTCAAGAGGAACAGCTGTGCCTCCTGTGTGACAGATGGATTTTTCTTTTTAATTAAGATCTGCTGCAGAAGATGAGCTGGGTTTCAAAGGAAATTACCCCCTTCCTTCCTTCTGGTGGTGCCAGGCATCGAAAAATGCAGGCAGTTCCACATCTGGAATGATACCTGTGCCTCACTGCGGTGCTGCGGCAGTAACACACCACAGTCTTCTCACAGGATGTCCATGTGAAAATAAAATACAATAGAAAAATAAAAAGAGTAAAAAAAAAAACAGTTACTGAATGTGGGAGCTCTGAATTCACAAATCTTGACATGGGGACATTACCTGAGTGCAGTGACATTGTTGTTGTTTCTAAGCAATAGCAGCACTGCTGAGCACCACGTGCAGTGAATAACCACGGTCATTTACTGTTGTTTTAACAGCTTCCACTCCTAATCACAACATTTCATCACACTGGTGCGGATCCAGCTTGTTTCACAGTCAGATTTCATCCCTGCTGAGGGCTGCTGCTTTGGATTCTTCCTGTTGGTGAAATGAAATATGCCATTTTAGGGGAAAAATGTATTTGGGATTCTGGTGAGCAGAACATCAGCTTAATTCCGAACAATTATTTCCTTTCCTCCATGCAGGAGGATGTTTGCCCACTTCCCACAGCATGGTGGATTTTGATCTCGTTCCCTCTGCCGTTAAAGAGAACATCTCTCTCACTAGCACCACAAAATCAAGTAGCTGTGTTGTTTGGTGAGCTTTTTCCTCCAGATTTTTGGCTTTTGTTTGGAAGCTGGTGACCAAGCAAGTCCACAATACAGTGAGTAGCACCAACTACTCTCAGCAGTCGCTGCATCCCAGGTGTGTTTGAGCTCCACTGCCACCAAAGCAAACACCCTCTTTCCCCAAAAATAAGCCCTACCCCGAAAATAAGCCCTAGCATGACTTTTCAGGATTTTTGAGGATGCTTGAAATATAAGCCCTACTCCAAAAATAAGCCCTAGTTACAGCTCATAAAAACTCAATTTAAATAGTGTCCAGGCAGCTATGCATGTAAAAAAGTAAGCATCTTTCGGAGCAAAAAATAGATAAGATCCTGCCTTATTTTCAAGGAAACAGGGTGTTTTTCTCCCGTTTCTCCCACCTGTGCTTTGTTAGTAGGTAGAGACGAGCCAATTAGGGATCTTGGGGTGTCCCAATCTGTTTGGTTGCTTCACAAGTTCTTCTGAGGAGCTGGCTAAAGAATCTGTAGGGATTTGTTAGCCCAAGGCAGCATCCTTTGAAAGCAGTAGAGACTCCAGCCTTCGCTTTTCTCTTTTGCAGCTCTTCAAGGTATTTGTGGGGCCAGAAGATTGAGCAGGGATGTCGCTTAAGCTGTGACTGAATTGCTGCTGGCCCAGGAGGGATAAGCGGACAGAAGTTGTGTCAGATGGTTAATGCTGCACAGCACAGATTATGTTTGATAATGCTCATCTTAGCAACAAAAACCTTCCTGCTACCCATTTCTCCTAATGCAGCACAAAATGCAAGGTTCCTGTGCTTTACAGAGACCGGGGGGTTGGTCTATAAATTCGTTGTATGTTGAGAAGTGACCACCAAATCATAGACTCATAGAATCATAGAATGTCCTGGGTTGGAAGGGACCCACAAGGATCATTGAGTCCAACTGCTGTCCCTGCACAGGACACCCCACAGGTCACACCGTGTGTCTGAGGACGTTGTCCAGTCTCTTCTTGAACACTGTCAGGTTCGGGCCGTGATACCTCCCTGGGGAGCCTGTTCAGTGTCCAGCACCCTCTGGGTGAAGAACCTTTTCCTCATGTCCAACCTGAACCTCCCCTGGCACATCCTCCTGCCATTCCCTTGGGTTCTGTCATTGGTGACTAAAGAGAAGAGCTCAGCACCTGCCCCTCCTGCTCCCCTTGTGAGGAGCTGTAACCTCCATGAGCTCTCCCCTCAGTCTCCTCTTCTCCAGGCTGAACAAACCCAGTGACTTCAGCTGCTCCTCATACGGCTTCCTCTCCAAACCCTTCACCAACTTCGTAGCCTCTTCTGGACACTCTCCAGCAGCTTTATCTCCTTTTTCTCCTGTCCCCAGCCCTGCACACAGTGAATGCTCCAGGTGCAGAGCAGAGCAGGACAATCCCCTCCCTGCCCGGCTGGCCGTGCTGTGCTGGATGCACCAGGACACGGGTCCCTCTTGTCTCCAGGGACGCTGTTGGCTCATGAACCCCCAGATCCCTCTCCATGGAGCTGCTCTCCAGCCTCTCGTCCCCCAGTCTGTCTGTACAGCCGGGGTTGCCGTGTTCCAGGTGCAAAACCCGGCACTTGCCCTTGTTGAACCTCATGTGGTTGGTGATTGCCCAGTTCTCCAACTTGTCCAGATCCCTCTGCAGGGCCTCTCTGCCCCCCAGAGTGTCGACAGCTCCTCCCAATTTGTGTCACCAGCAAACTTACCAAGCAATCCCTCAAGTCCTGAGTCATTTATAAAGACATAGAAGAGCGCCGGCCCTAAGATGGATCCCTGTGGAACCTGCGAGTGACTGGTTGCAGCCTGAAATAACCCCATTTACTAGAACCCTTTGAACCTGGCCCGTCAGCCAATTGCTCACCCACTGCACTGTGTGTTTATCCAGCTGTGTGCTGGACATCTTGTCCAGGAGGAGACTCTGAGAGACAATATCAAAGGCTTTACTGAAAAGACCCTCAAGATCATCGAGTCCAACAGTTAACCAAACACTGTCACTAAACCATGTCCCTGAGAACCTCATCTCCACGTCAGTTCAACCCCTCCAGGGATGGTGACTCCAGCACTGCCCTGGGCAGCCTGTTCCAATGCCTGACAGCCCTTTCCATGAAGATATTTTTCCTAAAAACCAATCTGAACCTCCCCTGGTGCAACTTGAGGCCATTTCATCTCATCCCATCAAAATACTCCATATCTTTCTGGTTGCTCCACCAGCCTGTGACCAGTCACCCAATATTGTTCCTCTTTGCAGTAGGTAGTGGATGTGGGACAAAGAGTTTGAAAGTTGAGTCCAAACAGCTCTAAGTAAGATATGTTTTGATCCACATCAGCAGTTATTTACCCACTGGTGCTGAAGAGAAACAAAAAGCTGGTTTTGTTTTGGGCTTTTTTTGCCACAACTCCAACTGTAAGAAATGAGAACAACGAAGCACAGAACAACTTCCAAAGAAAACAACAGGCTTGAACCAGAGAAGCTGAGACGATCTGTAGCTCTGCCAGGGAATTTGAAGCTAATTTTTGCTTCCATTTTGAAGCAGCACATCCTCATGTCAAAGACAAAACTGTAAAGCATAGACTGATGTCGAGGGTTCAGATTGCGGGGTGACAATAAAACCCTGGCAGATGTATTGTTAACCTTCTCTCCCCCACATTTCCTCCTTTTGCCTTCCCTCTCCCCCCTTCTCATTCAGGACAGGCGATCGGGAGGGAAAGAAGGACAGAGAGAAGAGACTTGGAAAAATTAAAACTGTTTTACTAATGCTGCTAATAAGAATAGAGAAAATAATACAAAATATACAAAACCAATCTTGAAAGTCTCAGCAACTGCAGAGCCGGCACCCGAAGTCCTGGACTGGACTCTACAGCCAACTGGAGCTGGATTCAGTCTGTCACTGGGCCTCAGTTCGCAGGGAGGACTAGCAAGGTCCTCTCCTAATGTTGGCCATAAGCAAAAGGGAAAAGAAGGGAAAAGGGATAAGATCCTCGTGATCTCCCACTTTTATATGAAGTATTCACGTGAATGGGATATTATACACAATTGGTCAGTTCTTGGTCACCTGTTTCTCACTGCCCCTCTCCCAAGATGTCCATCCATGCTTATCAATAACCTCACATTCCATTGCTGTGTTCACCAAAACATGTATCTGGTTCTCCAGGAAAATGCAGCTAATATGAAGCTTTAGCTGACAGGCAAATTAACTAAAAGAGAAACTTAGTTTTTAACAAAACCAGGACAATTGAGTATTTATAGAATCATAGAATCATAGAATCATTTTGGTTGGAAGAGACCCTTAGGATCACGGAGTCCAATCATAACCTAAATCTAGCGCTAAACCACATCCCTAAGAACACCATCTATGCATCTTTTAAACCCCTTCAGGGATGGCGACTCCACCACTGCCCTGGGCAGCCTGTTCCAATGCTTTTTAGAAAAAGAAATCATAATAATCCACCAGTGAATACAAGAGCGTGTGAAGAGTCTTTCTATGTTAACCACCGCATTGACGATACATTGAAACTGAGTTGTTGAAGAGCTGTTTTACCTACAGGCTGAGAGGTGGGGAAAGCAACAGTCTCTAAAACTAAACCAGGCAGAAGACTACTTGCTGCTAATTAGACTATTTAATTGTTTTTCCACTTGATGTGTGAAGTATTTTAAAGATATATATATATATAAATGAACAAAAAAACCCACCAAAAAGCAAGAAGCCAGGGCGCAGTCTGAAATCAGAGCAGCTGTGCAGCCAGTTTACTGATGCTGAGTGGAGTATGGTCACATTGGGAATGGGTGACAAAGTAAATTGCATATATATTATATTTTCCTTGCACAAGGTGCTATAGAACAGGGTTAGCACACACTAGACCCTGGCACATCCAGGGTCAGGCAGCCCGGACAAGTGGATTGTACAAAATCATGCAGAAGCCCCTAAATCCCTGGGAAGGTGTGGAAGTGCCAACATGAGCAGTGCCTTGCTGTGAAAATAACTTGCTATGAGTTTTTACGCTTTCATCTTTCGCATGAAATGCAGATTCACTTCTTAGTGCTGTGGCGCAGTGGTTAGAAAGAGTCATTTCCCACTCATTTGCCCCGTGGTGCTCAGAAAAGCACGATTTCTTGACGGACCTGCTCTTTGAATCGTCATGCCAGCCACAAAACAAAGGACTGCTTTATTCATTTGTTTGCCTTTGGGGTTTTCTTGTGATTTAGTGATCCTAGCCATGACCGGGGAAAAACAGAGCACGACAAATACTGACACTTCCACTAAGAGGTTTAAATTAAAATAGAAGAAAACACACTGACATGTAAAATCCATTGACGTCTTCCTGGATGAATTCAAGTTGGCGTTTGATGGTGATGTTAAAAACAAAGTAGACATAGTAGCTTGTTAGAGCTCAAATATCTTCACCTATACTTCCTGAGTCCTGCTTTTAGAAGCCACAATTCTGGTTCCAAGGTAAACAGTTGTGAATTATCCAACTGGTAGCACACACCTTAAAAAGACAGGTGTACCCTAATCTGAAAGAGAGGGCTATTGCAGCCTTTATGCCTTTCACAACCACTTATTTATGGTACGTGGACACACCTTGTGATGAACAGCGGAGCCAACCCACTGTTGTATATCTTAGAGATATAAACAGTGAATACAAACTGTTTGCAAAATGGGACAGTGTGCGTGAGATTAAAAAATTCTCAATGTGCTCAATTTTACAAGTATCCAGTAGTCACAGCCTCACTGAAAGTATGTTTGAGGAGGTTAGTCCTTTTCTGAATAGAGATAGGATGTTTTACCCCATAGTGGATCATGATTGTGGCCTTGCAGTGCTTTAAAGGAGCCTATAAGAGAGATGGGGACAGATTTTTAGCAGGGCCTGTTGTGATAGAACAAGGGGTGATGGTTTTAAATTAAAGGAGGGAGATTCAGGCTGGACATGAGGAAGAAATTGTTGACACTGAGGGTGGTGAGAGACTGGCCTAGGTTGGCCAGAGAGGTGGTGGATGAACCATCCCTGGAGACATCCCAGGCCAGGCTGGATGGGGCTCTGAGCAACCTGAGCTGGTGAAGATGTCCCTGCTCATGGCAGGGGTGGCACTGGATCAGCTTTGGAGGTCCCTTCAACCCAAACCATTCTATATGACTCTGTGGTGCTCCTCTGACGATGGCTGGCAAGGCGAGGTCACTCAAAATCCTCATCTGCAGCCAGTGTTTCTCCTGTACTTGCCACGTTTCTCCCCAACACTCTCAGCAGGGTGACAGGCTGTCGGGAGACGTCATGAAACATTCTGCATTCCCAACACATCAGCGTGAGACACGGGCTGAGCGCTGTGTCCAGACAAGTATAAACACGTAGTAAAGCCAGCCTCACATTGTAATGCTCATTTCATTACTTTCCAAAACATCCGTGATGGAGGAACATGAAAGTCTTACATTTTCATTTCCTAGGGATTTGGAAAGTAGATTTGCCAACTTCTAGAATAGTTTATTTATTACTGTAACAGGAGGTAAAGTCTTCTATTTGCTCTACGTTATTCTAGAATGTCATAATTTGTAATCTAAATCCACAATTTTGTGAGCATTTGATGGACACATGAAAGGTTTCTTTTCCTGACTATGAACTGATTGCATCCCACCACATGTATTTAAGAAGTGTGATGTTGGTTTGTATAAATATTCTCAGGGTATAGGGTTTGTTTTAAATGTAACATGAGAAGAGTCGATGAAATGAATATTCAGCTTTGTCATATTCATGTTAATGGTTTAGTGTTAATAAATAAATGAGGAGATAATAAGGACAAAGGAACAGGGATACTGATTCGGACTGAATGCACAAATAGGGCACTGCCCTGTTTCCAAAAGTGTCCATGTGCAGATGTCACAAGAAGAATAAGTGATGCTTCCCTCACCAAATACAGATTCCATATACATCCACAACCTTGGGCAAGGAGTTCTACAGTTCACCTGTCCATAGCATGAACAACCACCTTGTCTTCCTCTGTATTTATATTGAAATGCTAAATACATACTGACGGTCTTGCATATTTTTTTAAATTATGGATTTAAACTGAGTTTCTCATGTGTGTTTCTGACGTTATTCTGATTTACATACACATTATTTTCCTACCACAACTACCTCCCAGTTTAACAAAACAGTTTTGTTCTCTAAAAGTAATAATCACCAGAGAAATTCATTCTGTAGATCCAGCCCTATCTCATTTTCACATGGCTTGTAGCAAAGTGCTCAGAGTGACAGATAGTGAACTTTGTAAGGCATCAAATAAATAGTGGTGTGCTCATACATTTTAAACCAATGACCATGAGCCAGCACTGTGCCCTTGTGGCCAGGAAGCCAATGGTACCTGGGGTGGGTTAGAAGGGGGTGGTCAGTAGGTCAGAGAGGTTCTCCTGCCCCTCTGCTCTGCCCTGGGGAGACCACACCTGGAATCTTGTGTCCAGTTGTGGCCCCTCAGTTCCAGCAGGACAGGGAACTGCTGGAGAGAGTCCAGCGCAGCCACCAAGATGCTGAAGGGAGTGGAGCATCTCCCGTGTGAGGAAAGGCTGAGGGAGCTGGGGCTCTGGAGCTGGACAAGAGGACACTGAGGGGGGACTCATTCCTGGGGATCAATATGGAAAGGATGAACGTCAGGAGGATGGAGCCAGGCTCTTCTTAGTGACAACCAGTGATAGGACAAGGTGTAATGGGTACAAACTGGAACACAAGAGGTCCCACTTGAATTTGAGAAGAACCTTCTTCATGGTGAGGGTGGCAGAGCCTGGCCCAGGCTGCCCAGGGAGGTTGTGGAGTCTCCTTCTCTGCAGACATTCCAACCTGCCTGGACACCTTCCTGTGTAACCTCATCTGGGTGTTCCTGCTCCATGGGGGGATTGCACTGGATGAGCTTTCCAGGTCCCTTCCAACCCCTGACATTCTGGGATTCTGTGTGATTCTGTGGTTCATGGAAAATACTGGCTGGGTATAATAAAGCTTGGAGTCTTCCCCCCCCAAAAAAAGTGCAATTTGTTAGCTCTCATTGCACGCTTCACAGTTTGTTTTGTTACTGAGAAACATCAGTCATGGGACAGGATCGGTTGGGTCTGTCCAGAGGAACAGCCTGAATTCATCAATAACCAGCAACGTTGCTCCAGGGGAAGGTACGAGGACACTACGACGTGACGGCACAAGCTGCCTGGAGCGTCTCGCCACCACTGAACAAGTCCATGTACTCCCCGCTCCAATTTTCTCATCTTCCATTCCACCAAGGACAAAGAAAGCCGCTTAATCCTCACGGCAGCTTTTACCTTTCTGCCCAGCTTTCACATGACGTAAAAACGACACGACTTGCTTGGAGTCCTCCCACACCCCGCTGTTCATTCCTGTCCTGCCCTGACGCGATGGGTTTGGTGAGGAAGATCAGAGAATGGAGCAAGAAAACAAGAGGTGATGTACTCACTTCTCTGTAGAAGCTCCATCAGTTCCCTGCTCCGGTTCAGAGCAGAACCCCACGGGCACGTTGGTGCAACCAAAGGAGCAGTGCAGGAGGACAATGAGAGTGGTTTTTAAGCTGATACCACCGACCGCTTTGAGGACCATTCACATTTTGCTCACCCTTGAGGCAAGCAGCATCTTGCAATATTTTCATCAGCAGGGAGCCCTGTGTACTTTAACTTTTAAAAGCCTGAACAGCATAAGCAATAAGCCACATGTGATTTCTGCTAAATGTAGCCCCATCAACACTGTTTCATCCCGTAATCCATTTGCGGTCCACGTGGAGCAGGGACTGAAGGACACAATGCGGCTGCAAAGGGAATTAATAATCGATTATGCATTTATACTGGCAAAGAATCCCACCATTTTAATACTTAGTTAAATGAGCAGAATTGGAATAAGCCTTTTCTTTTATTATATTGCTCTGGTTTGCATCTTTCTCCTCCTCTCTACCAGGAAGCTGAAAGAACTGCTTGGCCAGGCAGGGCTGGGCAGAGCCATATCTGCAAAGACACAGCAAAGAAAGACACCAGACAGGTCTTCTCATTGCTCTGTCCTCCAACGTAGCTGTTTCACAGCAGCCTGGTGCAAGGTGACAGCTGCCCAATGTCAGGGCAGACCTGAGGACCAGCAGTGAAAGCCCAAGGAGAGGCAGAGAAGAGGCTGCAGAACCTGTTGGAGCACTCAGCGCTGTGACAGCCACCTCCCCATTACCATTTGTCCCCATGTCTTACAAAGGTCCAACTTTGGTGGTGTGAGATGCCCAGTGTGCAGCACCATCCTCCACATGTCAAATTCACCTTTAGGTGTTCAAGGGCCACCAGTCCAGGGTGCAACACTGTGTAGATGCTTCCAACAGACTCTTCCTATGCAGGGGGCAAAACCAATGGGGCAATCACATAGGCAGTGAGGTGGCACTGCTTCCATCCCTTTTGGGGACATTGGAAGTCACTGCAATCATCTAGGAGTGTGGCTGAGAGGGGGAACCCCTGGAGGGGTTGAACAGACGGAGATGAGGTTCATAGAGACATGGGGTAGTGCCAGTGTTGGGTCAACACTTGGCCTTGATGATCCTGAGAGTCTTTTCCAGCCAAAATGATTCCATGATTCTGTAATTCTAACAAGGAAGCCAAGTCAATGGCTCAGGATCAGCAAAGTATGAGGCCGGGCATGGATAAACCTCAAGCATCACTCAGGCAAGGGCACAAGTATAAATGCAGCTTCTGAAATACATGAAGGAGACCCCACATGGGTCTTCTCACAGCAGCTCCTCACACCCATGGCAGAGCAGCTTTACCAAGGCTACAACTGCACTGTTATCAGAGCTTCCTCCAGCACAGGCAGCTAAAGCCCCTTCTCGATGGGAAGGGAGGTTGTAGAGCTTAGTGGTGCATGAAAGACCCTGACAAAAGCCTCCTCTTGTTCCTTACATCCTCTCGTCACATTATTTTAACATTTCAAAGCAGACATTTAGGCCAGGAACCCCTGAAGCTGACCAGGAGTTAGCGGAGGCTGCGAGGGACCTGGGTGCCTTTTTCTGTCCCTTAACACGGAGCTTCCCTCTCCCTGTTCCCTCTTCCCCTTGGTTTTAAGTGACAGCGTCTTCAGACTTTAAGAGGTGACATCTGCTTAATATTGGAGAGCTTTGCTGTTTCTTGGGAACTAACAGGACACTGAGCGCTGGATAAATGACAGTTCTTCCTCCAAAGAGCCCTCAGTCTCCTCCTCCTCAGGCAATGCTGTGGTGTCTAAAAAACATTGACAGGAGGGAATGTTAAAGTTTGGGCTTTTTTATTTTGGCTCATGATTAAGATAATTGACTATATCTATAAATAAAAAAGGCCAGGGCTAAGCTGAGCTCAACAACAACCCCAACAACTGAGCAGTAGAGACACTGACAGACTAGTGTTCACACCAGTATCTGGCCCTCTTTGCTGGTTTGTATATGTCCATCTACTCCATTGGATAAGTACGTACGTAATTCTTTGCAGGATTTGATCCTAAAAAAATGTTTAATTTTCTCCTGCGATTCCCTATTTGGAAAAGGGGAGTTTTAATTTACCTGCCATCCATAGGTTACTGACTTTTAGCTCCCCTTTAAATGACAAGTTATCAGACACTATGGAGAAATAATTGGGGAAAAATTCAATCACAAATGGGGTCAGGCTGGGTAATTCCCTCATCGTTTTTAGCTCTCAGCATCTGAAGACTTGGGTGCTGATACTTCTGCCCTTTTCCACGTGTTTTTTGGCCCATCGGTGTCACTCGATCCGCTCGGCTTTTACTTCTGTGTCAGTTTGTAGTAATGTATTGCTTCAAAGAGGGAGGCAATGACCTTGGTTCGCAGGCATCTCGCTGTCCCCTGTGGCACTGTCAGATAGCAGATAAAGAGCCTCTGTGCTTGATGAGAGCTCTTTGCCTACCATCTCGGAGCCAGAAAGAATATTTCAATTTCACAGCCTGCGTTTCATTTGTTAACCCTTCCCCACCTCCTTTCAGGGTATTTTTCTTCTTCCCAGCCTCCAAGAAGATTCAAACTGGAGGTTTCATTTGCCTAATTAGCTGTAGGCAAATATGCAGCTTCATAACGATCAAAGAACCTTTATTTTTTTCCCTGAGGATTTCTAGGATTAGTCCTTTTGAGAAATGGCATCATCCGCCACATAAACACACCCTGATTGTAGCACAGTCATGCTGAACATGCAAGAATGGTGAACTGCAAGATAAAAATATATATAAAAGTGGCCAGTTATAATTACAGGGGGAATTTAAGTATTTAGGTCTGACAGCATCAGCTAGGAACATCAGAGCTAACATTTCTTTGTATACACCACTGTGTAATGAATCCTAAGGGCAGGTTTAACCCAGGAGGAGGAACTGTGGCACCTACACCGATACTACCTGGTGTAGCGCACCCTGCACGTCCAGCAAGAGAGTAGTGGTGGTGTTACCGCACACCCCAGCTCTGTTTCATGCCCCGGGGTCTGCATTCAGTCCCCAGGGGTCTGCATTCAGTCCCCAGGGATGCAACGTTTGAGATGTCATCTCTGAAGGACATGGACCTGCTGGAGAGGGGCCAGAGGAGCCACAGGAATGACCCGAGGCTGGAACAGCTCTGCTGGGAGGACAGGCTGAGAGAGTTGGGGTGTTCAGCTGGAGAAGAGAAGCTCCAAGGAGACCTTATGTGGCCTTTCTGTACTTGAAAGGGATGATAAGAAAGATGGGGACAGACGTTTTAGCAGGGCCTATTGCGATAGGACAAGGGGTGATGGTTTTAAACTAAAGGAGGGAGATTCAGGCCAAACATGAGGTAGAAACTGTTGGCCCTAAGGGTGGTGAGAGCCTGGCCCAGGTTGACCAGAGGGGTGGTGGATGAACCATCCCTGGAGACATCCCAGGCCAGGCTGGACGGGGCTCTGAGCAACCTGAGCTGGTGAAGATGTCCCTGCTCATGGCAGGGGTGGCACTGGGTGAGCTTTAAGGTCCCTTCCAACCCAAACTATCCTGTGATTCTATGATGTTATGTCACCAGGTACACAGCGTTGAGGGCACGTCGGAGCATTCAATGTGTACTCAGAGTGTGGCTTCACGGCAATTAGAGTTTGGATTGCAACACACGCAGGTCAAGTGTGTATTTTCCAACACAGCTTTAGTTTATCCTTGGAACAGAGCAATGTTGCCTTTGGTACAGACCACAGGAACCCACCAGGGACTCTGGGTGCATTCTCCAGTGCCACATCCCACCAAAAGCCTGTGCCACCAAACCACCTTTACTGTCATACCCTGCTTAGCTGGATTAAGCCTGTCCCACACACGCCTACGGGTCTCGGGCACACATCCATTTGCAGGCACCTACAGGCCTTCCCCGCTGAGACAGAGAAAACAGCAACTTCTGAGTGTCCCTGGAGCACTTTCCTGCTTGGCATGAGGGACAATATAACACATTTAGTGCCCTACACTGCAGGCACTTGCGTTCCCAGGCAAAGTTTATGGTGGTGGCAGGGCTGAGAGGTGAGGATGCTGCCTTACCTCAGCAGCATCCCTTTCCAGCCCAGCCCTCGTCCCAACCTGCATGTTGTCATAGAGTCACTGAATCATTTTGGTTGGAAAAGACCCTCAAGATCATCGAGTCCAACCATTAAATCAACACTGGCTCTACCCCATGTCCTGAGAACCTCATCTCTGTCTGCTCAACCCTCCAGGGATGGTGACTCCAGCACTGCCCTGGGCAGCCTGTTCCAATGCCCCACAGCCCTTTGGGGAAGAAATTGTTCCCCAGATCCAACCTCAACCTCCCCTGGCGCAACTTGAGGCCGTTTCTTTGTGTCCCTGTCTCCCCTCAGCTCCTGTTCTCCAGCTGAACCCCCCAGGTCCCTCAGCCGCTCCCATCACACTTGTGCTCGAGCTCCTTCACCAGCTCCATTCCTTTCTCTCCACTGGCTCCAGCACCTCAAGGCCTTTCTTGGTGTGAGAGGTCCAATCCATTTCAGTCCATAAAACCTAAATCCCAGGCGCTCCTTATCAGAAAGCCCCATTCTGTCAGTCAGTTGATCTTTTCTCTTCAGTTACATGATAGGTGGTCTGAAAATTAGACAGTCCTTCATCTAGTATTTAGAGAGAAGGAAAGAGCTTATATAGCTTATTTTGAGCACTGTGATCACCCTTATAAATTTTACAATGACTTGTGAAATATATGGTGGAGTCACCATCCATGGAGGGGTTTAAAAGACGTGGAGATGAGGTTCTTAAGGACATGGTTTAGTGACAGTGTTGGGTTAATGGTTGGACTTGATGATCTTGAGGGCCCTTTCCAGCCAAAATGATTCTGTAATTCTATGATTCTATATGAGATTTTAAAGTTTAAAATTCTGGAATAATGGGAAAACGGGGAAATCACAGCTTGCTTTCTAAAACAAAGTTAATTCCTAGATCTCACAATGGGAGAGTAGAGCATAAATGTGAGTCCTTAAAAGCATAAAAGCACCCCAACTCTCTTTACTTTGAAAATCTCGTAGACTTTAATTCAATTTTAGGCTTGTTTGAGGCTGGACACAGGAGACGAGCATCTGGAGATGATGCACATTGGGAGTGGTGCAGCAGAGGGTGAATCATCTGCTACCCAGTTAATACCTTTGCTGATGGGGTAAAAGGAGCAGCCTTGCATCAGGTTTATGGAGTGACTCATTTTAGTAAAGACATGCAAATAATGCATGAGAAATATGCCCTGAACAATGAGATAACACAGGTTAAACCACTCATGAGTAGTGAGTACAGAAACTATAACGATCCCATGATTTCCTGCAAAAATGCTGTTACTCCACATGGATGTTTTACTGTGTATTTTCTGCCAAAATTTGCTTCTGCAACCGAAAATCTGGATATGAAAGGGGAGTGGAACTTTTCCGTCTTTCTTCTGCATCATTTAAACCTCTGTGCAGTCTGATGAAGACGGCAGCTTCCCCAGTGAGACCCACACACTGCAGACAAATCCTGGGCAAACAGGAGGATGTTTGCTGGGTATTAAGCAGGGAAAATTGTACAAAACGACGGTGGACTCACATTTACACAAATCCCAGAAGTCAAGGAACCCGTTTCAGAAGCAGTTTCAATTTTGTTTTCTGAGTCTTCCTCCAAAAAGCCCATTTTTTACTGACCTCAGGAGATGATGTCTAAGCTCATAAATACCGTTTGTCCTAGAAACTCGTCTTCTAGGCCAAAGTTTATCCAACCGCGGCACTACGGCGCTCCGGGGATCACAGAATCCCAGAATGTCAGGGGTTGGAAGGGACCTGGAAAGCTCATCCAGTGCAATCCTCCCATGGAGCAGGAACACCCAGATGAGGTTACACAGGAAGGTGTCCAGGCGGGTTGGAATGTCTGCACAGAAGGAGACTCCACAACCTCCCTGGGCAGCCTGGGCCAGGCTCTGCCACCCTCACCAGGAAGAAGTTCCTTCTCAAATTCAAGTGGAACCTCTTGTGTTCCAGTTTGTATCCATTACCCCTTGTCCTATCATTGGTTGTCACCAAGAAGAGCCTGGCTCCATCCTCCTGACACTCACCCTTTATATATCTGTAAAAATGAATGACGTCACCCCTCAGTGTCCTCTTGTCCAGCTCCAGAGCCCCAGCTCCCTCAGCCTTTCCTCACACGGGAGATGCTCCACTCCCTGCAGCATCTTTGCTGCCCTGCGCTGGACTCTCTCCAGCAGTTCCCTGTCCTGCTGGAACTGAGGGGCCACAACTGGACACAAGATTCCAGGTGTGGTCTCCCCAGGGCAGAGCAGAGGGGCAGGAGAACCTCTCTGACCTACTGACCACCCCCTTCTAACCCACCCCAGGTACCATTGGCCTTCCTGGCCACAAGGGCCCAGTGCTGGCTCATGGTCATGACTAATCCGAATTAACCAACTTGCCTCAATTTTAGAACATCAGTGCTTGTAACAGCCCATAAAACTGCAAATGAGAGGCCAAAACGTCAGGGAAATTATTTGCAAACTCTGATCCAAAAATAAAGGAGAGAACAAAAATCAAAGAAAATCACCGGCTTCGGGTGCAGAGAATGGGCCGTGTTGACTGAACGTGTTTGCAGTAAATAATACAGTGCATGCAAACTGGCTTTTGCAAGCACTGCAATTACCGTCTGGCTGCCCTAAATCTTTGCATTTATCTCCGAGGCTTTCTCTGCTGTGTGGGATTTTTCATCGCAGAGGTTGTGAGTGCGGTTGTGTGATGGGTCAGTGACAGTCCAGTCAAACCGAACATCAGAAGCGAGTTCACCCGACGATTGTTTGGGACAAGTCGACAGCAGAGCTTGTCATTCGGGAAGGAAAATGATTGATGAAGTGCTCTGGCAGAGGGGAAAACACAAAGGAAATGAAGAGAGAAATGGTCCAGGTGAGAGGCAGAGACAGTTTAGTTTCAAGAATTGAATTGTTTTCACCTGGGAATTAGTTGCTTCCCATTTCTAGTGCCAGGAGAATCTGGCTCGACCGCCTCTTGGCAATGCCGGCGCACACACGGGAAAACGTGGCCACATTTGAGAGATGTGATTAAATCCCCTCTAATTAAGTTTTCCAATGATTTTCCTTGGCTCATATGTTTTAACCAGACCCGAGAGTATCCAACGCTTGGGTCAGAAATTCCATTCAAACCCTTTTGTTACTGTGTAGCCCGATTTTCCCAGCTCTGCCAGTAGCACTGATGCTCGACTTTGCGGAATGTGGGAAAAACCATTTGCTAGTGCAGCCAAGATCTAAAACGGATACAGGTTTATAGCTGTTTCTAGATTTGCTTGTAACAACTAGATTTATACTCTTTTTTTTGGTGTTTGTCCATCATAACTTGAACCTCAATGAGATAATTTCAAGTCAGAGGGTTTTTTGCTCATAAAGTTTTTTATTTTTTCCATTTTCTACTCCATCCTTCATGCAGTTCAATGTTTCTTCTCCTAAAATACACGTACATACTTCCAGGAATTCAGCACAACCGCTGGCACAGGAAGATATTGAAGCATTTTTAGGTTGGATGCTAAAGATGCTACTCAGGTGGTCAGGAAATTACACTTTGTAGCCTTAAAGCCACTGAATCCACCCTCAGAATCCCTGCAGCTGGTGTTTTTATTGATCTTGATTTATATTTACAGACACTGTGTGACTATATCACTCCTCTATTTACCCTGATACATTAAGTCTTCCACATCTGGCTTCTAGTTCGACACTAACTGGGTGGATTTTCATTCTGTTCCTTAATTCACCATTAATACTTCATTATTCTCGCGGTAGTAAAAAGCTTAGTTATTCATTATTACTCTCCCAAACCCAGGCAGTTAACCCAGACAAATGCTTGACAGATTGGAGCACCAGGACTAAAACTTACAGAGTGCAGCAGGATGAAACACAACGGATTTCCCAGCTGGTGGATAATCCTACACCAGAACAGTGACGTTTATTTTTGTTTGACTGACAGATCACAGAATCCCAGAATGTCAGGGGTTGGAAGGGACCTGGAAAGCTCATCCAGTGCAATCCCCCCATGGAGCAGGAACACCCAGATGAGGTTACACAGGAAGGTGTCCAGGCGGGTTGGAATGTCTGCACAGAAGGAGACTCCACAACCCCCCTGGGCAGCCTGGGCCAGGCTCTGCCACCCTCACCAGGAAGAAGTTTCTTCTCATATTTAAATGGAACCTCCTGAGTTCCAGTTTGAACCCATTACCCCTTGTCCTATCATTGGGTGTCACCGAGAAGAGCCTGGCTCCATCCTCCTGACACTCACCCTTTCCATATTGATCCCCATGAATGGGTCACCCCTCAGTGTCCTCTTGTCCAGCTCCAGAGCCCCAGCTCCCTCAGCCTTTCCTCACACGGGAGATGCTCCACTCCCTTCAGCATCTTGGTGGCTGCGCTGGACTCTCTCCAGCAGTTCCCTGTCCTGCTGGAACTGAGGGGCCACAACTGGACACAATATTCCAGGTGTGGTCTCCCCAGGACAGAGCAGAGGGGCAGGAGAACCTCTCTGACCTACTGACCACCCCCTTCTAACCCACCCCAGGTCCCATTGGCTTCCTGGCCACAAGGGCCCAGTGCTGGCTCATGCTCATCCTGCTGTCCCCAGGATCCCCAGGCGATCAGGACACCTTTCCCCAGCTCCCCATAACCCCCAAAATCCCCACCCCCCCATAGTTTCTCCAACACCCAGAAAACTCCAAACCCCCCAAAATTTCCAGCCCCCTAACACTCCAAAACCTCCAAAATCACCACCCCCCACATACCCCCCAAACCCTCAAAACCCCCCAAAATCCCCATTCCCATTCCCCAATCCCCATAGCTCCTCCAACACTCAATAACCCCCCAAATCTTCCACCCCAAGAAAAGCCCCCAAACCCCCAAAACTTCCAGCCCCACCGTAACCCCTCAAATCCCCCCAAAACCCCCAAATCCCCAACACCCAAAAAACCCCCAAAATGCCCCAAAATCCCCAGCTCTGTGACACCTCTGTGGTTCAAGTTCATCTTATTCCACCTGCCCTATGCACCTATACGTGAAGTTTGGTGAAATTCCTGAGTCTTGAGCATCTTGCTCTGTTCAAAAATGGTGGCCTCGCTCTCCCCTCCTTTGTATCTGTTTGGAGGGGGTCTCATGTTTGTGAGCAGGACAAGTGGTGGGAGGTTGAGACCATGAAAGTCAATAGACGGGAGGTAGAGAGTCAATAAATGGGCTCACTTCTTGTAAGAAACCTTCCTATGAGGTGAGAGCTCAGTTCAGTGCACAAAGTTAGAAGGATGGATACTTGAATGTACCAGAACAAAGGGTACAGGGCAATTTACTCACAGTTTACAAAGGGTACAGGCTATTTACTCACATAAAACCTAAATGGAAAGGGGTTGGCAGTCTTGCCCGCGCTTCCATCATGCGAATTTGGCATCAGGATTAATACCCCTCTCCTCTTCTTTTTTTTCCCTCCTGCCAGCAAATCCATTCTGGTTATACCCAGAGAAGTCCTGATTTATGTGCAGAAACCTGAAGGCTCCATTTTGGACATCTCTGTGTGGTTTTCTATGTGGCCATTCTTCATTTCTTGCCCTGAGAGGGAGATTTTGTTGAGCAGCTTTGCTGCTCCTATTCTCCTATTTCTTTTGGTCTTCATTGCACAACTGCCCTTGCCCCTGTATTTTAAACCAATTGAACTTAAAGATGCCATAATTACCTCCTTTACATAACAGGAGTTCAATGTTGAAAGTGCAATTGCAGTATATTTTAAATCCCAAGCAATTACCACTTGTTTACAGCAACACTTGCAATCCATTAAACGGATATGTCAACACAATTGATGGTATATTTGCAATTATTAGCATTCCACTAAACTAGAACACACCTATGCATTTCAAGTGGGACCTAGAGCAAGCAACAAGATGATTTTTATATTTTGGAAGCCAGAATTTAGAGTCTACAGTAAATACCGAACCATTTTATTTATAGGTTTCCGTTCAGGTTTTACTTTAAGCTCCTGTCTTATGATAAGATAAACTCTTCCTATGCGGAGGCATAAACAAGATCCTCACTAGATCACACTGGCACTTTTATATAACTCTGCCCGCCAAGATCTTTTAGTATCAAATTAAGTGAGGCCAAACTTCCGAACTCCCAGCACAAATATTCAGTTGTTGCAGGAAGAGAAACTGTCGTTCCCGAACGGATCGATGCCGTATCCTGTCTCTGACAATGGTCAGTTTGGACTCTTTCAGAACACAATATAAACCCTCCCCTTTGTCCTTAAGTGGGCACTTAATTGTTCAACCCAGAAAAATGCCTTCCTGAGTTCAGCTGATCGTCATTGCATATAGCTTTATTTATATCAGCATTACCATTTGTCTGGGTGGTTATTGCTAACGCTGCATATTTTATTAATATTCTCTGAACTCACCGTGCCAGCCCAGGACTTCTCGCAATCCTTCAATCCCCATTCCTATAAAACCTCCCACTTCTTGTGGGAACTCCCTGCGTGAATCCTTCTCCTTCATCCCGACTGTTCTGCCTGTATCCACAAGCCAGAATTTCCCCATCTCTTTTGTTACAGGATTCTCCATCCTTCCCTCAGTTTCGGGGGCAGGTAACTCTTCCCGTTTGCTTAATCTGATCTAGTGAGGATCACCCGCCTCGTTGCAGCTGTGGCTGTGCCAAACACTCAGCTTTTTATCTTTACTGGCATCGTTCTTGCTATTATCATCCCTCCGCTTTGGAGCCTCAGCTGCAGATTCACAGATTTAACACCAGAACAAAATGTCGCATCAATTAATTTGACCTCCGAGCTTGTGGGGCTACTACATTTCACCCGGTTACCTTTGCGATATGAGTTGAATTATTTATTTTTAAAGCACTGACAGCCTTCTGGAATTAGATGTGCCTGAGATGGGTTTGTGCCGAGTCAGCTCAGTGTCGGTGTGATTTACTAGTTCAGGAGCGGCAGAGGAGCCACAGGAATGATCCGAGGCTGGAACAGCTCTGCTGGGGACAGGCTGAGAGAGTTGGGGTGTTCAGCTGGAGAAGAGAAGCTCCAGGGAGACCTTATTGGGGCCTTTCAGTGCTTAAAAAGGGGCTAATAAGATGGGGACAGACTTTTTGGCAGGGCCTGTTGCGAAAGGACAAGGGATGATAGTTTAAACTAAAGGAGGGAGATTCAGGCCGGACATGAGGAACAAATTTTGTACACTGAGGGTGGTGAGAGCCTGGCCCAGGTTGGCCAGAGAGGTGGTGGATGAACCATCCCTGGAGACATCCCAGGCCAGGCTGGATGGGGCTCTGAGCAACCTGAGCTGGTGAAGATGTCCCTGCTCATGGCAGGGGTGGCACTGGATGAACTTTGCAAGTCCCTTTCAACTCAACCCATCCTGCGATTCTGTGATTCTGTACTTGTTCCCGGGCCAGTTTGGGTCTAGGAGTGATGCAGTTGCTTTGAAACTCGGATGAGCCTGGGCTAGTAAACCTCTGCCAGAACTCAGCTGGTTCTGTCTGGAACCAGCTCAAGCATCTCTGTGCCACATGTCACACTCCTGGAAACAATAACTTTGGGAGGACAGTGAAGTCATTTCTGGTTCAGCACAGGAAATTGTCCAGACCCTCTGCTGGCTGCCTGTGTTTGCATCAGAGACGGTAGAAGAGACCCTTAAGGTCATCAAGTCCAACCATAACCGGACTCCAGCACTAAACCATGTCCCTAAGAACCTTGTCTAAATGTCTTTTATACCCCTCCGGGGATGGTGACTCCAGCACTGCGCTGGGCAGCCTGTTCCAATGCCCAACAGCCCTTTTCAGGAAGAAATTGTTCCCCAGATCCAACCTCAGCCTCCCCTGGCGCAACTTGAGGCTGTTTCCTCTCATCCTATCACTTACTAATGAACAAACGCTCCTGCAACCCACAGTGCAGAAACGTCCAAACTGTCTGAGCCCAAACTAACAAGCTCTGAAGTGCCTGAGCCGACTCAGTTTCAAGCATTTCAAGCATCTTGTGCTGCACAAGAGAGTGTTCTCAGGTGGTGCTTGGGGAGAATGTTGGGCTGGAGCTCATACATCTTTAATGCAAAGGTAAAAAGGTAAGCTAAACTTTAGAGCTATTAATTAAATATTAGTTTGAATCAGAGTGATCCTGAGGATTTTACATTTCATTTCAAGCCCCTTCCAGGGTTGGTGAGCCGTCTTCAGCAGTACATACAGTTTCGTCCTTTATTTTTCCCCACTTGTTCAGCACCATTTTTTATTCCAAATCCTTCCCTCAGTGTCACTTCTGAATACAGGTCGCTTTTAGGTAAAATTGCCTTATTTCTTTTACTGACATAAGACCGATATAAGCTATCAAACTGCCTACCTAAAGACCTTTGTTTTCATCCATTCCACGAGCTCATAATTGAATACAAGAGACACCAGGCGCAGAGAAACAGATGGGAGGTTGCAAGAACACGGTAACGCAAACAATCTAATTTTATGGTGAAGATAAAAGCTCCCTGAACTCACTTGTATTGCTGTTACGTAGTGTGGCCCACTCACAGGTTTCCACAAAAAATTCCACATGCAAAACCAGACATCATCTCATTAACTTCTGCCCTTTTCTGTGGCATCAAGTTTCACTGGTTAATTAAACATTATATAAAATTATCTATTTTTTTTTTAATATTGAATGGGTAGATCGAGTCTAATATAAAGCAGGCTTCACCCTTTGGATAAGGAGTATTTCTGATTGCTAGCAAGGCTTAATTTTCTTCCTGAGTTACAACCCCCTGAAGTAAATGGAAACAAAAGTAAGAATTGCATTGGAGTTTGGATCAGGCCAAATGTGATCTGGAGACGTACACGACACACCAGCCCACACCTCAGACATCTGCCATTTGTTGGTCAAGGAATTATAAAGTCATCGACCTCTTTCCCTACCAGCAATGAACAAAAAGCGAAACGGAGATGTTTTTGTAAGATTATTCGAGGATTGACTCAGATACTAATGAAGGGCAGCAAATAAGCAGTGAGGTAGATGGGGGGATTGTAGAGGTAGGAATTAGTTGGGAAAATTATACAGAAAGCTACATTAAATGTTCCAGCTTCTGAACTCGCTCGTATTCGGGTTTCTTGACAGCATTTGCTTTCAAGTGTTTTCTGGATGAGATGTCGGCACTTATGAGATTTATGCCGTATCAGCCAGAGACACTGAAGCTGTTTATTTATCCAGGGAGAGCTCAGGCAGCTGGAGGAGATGACCTCAAGTCTCCCAAACCCAACCTGCCTCTCAGCAACAGCCTGACTTTATTTCTATTCCCAGCAAAACGCTGTGAATAATCTATATACATCACGTCCATTTGAAGTTCCTTATACTGATTCACAAGAACTACGGGTGTCAGGCCCTAAAGAAGCTATACGTATAGGAATATACCCTGCACCATTAAGCACATTTGGCACATCGTGGAGTAATGGTTTGCTTGTATTTCTGTCACGCTGGGACAGTCATTAACAAATTCTTCTCACTGTCTTGATAGCAGGTGGCTCCACCTACACGTGCCAGGGATGGAAACGCTCCTAAAGCTTTAGGGCAGGATGGGTGAAAGCTCAGTAATCCTTGAGGAAGTTTGTTAACTGCTCAGTTATTAATTGGGTTGTGGTGTGCAGGAAATCCCTGGGGCAAGGGAAGCGGGAATGAAGAGACTGCAGGGAGCACATGGATGTGTGAGGCTATAAATATCCCTATAGCCTGTCTGAGGAAACGTGTGTGCCCACATTAATGCTCTTTTCTCAGCAAAAGTGAGTCCTAAGACAAAGGTTTTGCTTGAGACATTAATTTCAGCGGTGGGGCAGATGTGTAAGTGTTCGAAGAGTTTGTCAGGGAGCAAAAGAGAGGGAAATTCATTGGAGGTGGCTCAGCGTATGGGAGGGTATAATCTGGTTTTGGTTTATTTATCATAGAATAGTTTGGGTTGGAAGGACCTTCAAAGCTCATCCAGTGCCACCCCTGCCATGAGCAGGGACATCTTCGCCAGCTCAGGTTGCTCAGAGCCCCGTCCAGCCTCGCCTGGGATGTCTCCAGGGACGGTTCATCCACCACCTTTCTGGCCAACCTGGGCCAGGCTCTCACCACCCTCAGTGTCAACAATTTCTTCCTCATGTCCAGCCTGAATCTCCCTCCTTTAATTTAAAACCATCACCCCTTGTCCTATCACACCAGGCCCTGCTAAAAAGTCTGTCCCATCTTTCTTATTGGCCCCTTTTAAGTCAGAGTCAGGCACTGGCAATAGTCCCACCCGCCCAAACCCCTTGGAACATCCTCATCTTCATGCCCTTTAATTCTTGGTTTACTCAATCCTGTCGAAATAGGAACCACCAACTGCTTTCAAGGTTCTAGAAAAGCCCAGAGTTTTAGTGGTTCTGATAATGCGGACTGGAGCTTCTCGCTAAGCAGGAGCAGATCTTCAACATCTTGGTATTCGACATGTGGAAAAACATCAGATGTTACTGACATGGTGTGGATTTTGATCAGCAGCCCAGGGCTGACAGATTTTGCTGTTTATTACTTATCCCCAAGCTATTTACCTCCCTTTAGCACGCTAAACTCCACACTCAAATGCTGACATGGGTATTTTTTATAATAATTAAGCGCCTCCTCGCTGTTTGAGTTTGCTTAACAGATAAACAACTGCCTGTCGGCTTTTCACTTTTAACTTCTTGTTTGCTCAGCAGTGAGGCTTTCCATAATGAAAGCCCTTTTTCATTTATTCTGGTCTGCAGTATTTATCCTTCGGAAAAAAAATACCGAAGAAACGGTTTTGCCTGACTGAATGATTGAAGGAGACACTTCAAGCGCTCGCTTGCTCTTCAGTAGCGCAAGTTTTATATGCAGCTATAGAATTTTCTGGTTCATTTATCCACTGTTTCTGAGTGTTCCGAACTTCGTGAACAGCTCTGAGTCACTTCTTCTAGTGTCAATACTTTGGATCCGTTCGCACCTCTAGAAATACCTAAACAAAAGCTTGTTAGTTCAACCTTTCATGGCCACATATAGGCTAGTAATTATTAGAGCAATCAAAGACACTTTGCAAAATAAAGACTGTGTCCTAATTCAGGCAATTTTTACCCCGATGTGCATGTAGGTTGCAGAACTGCTCAGCAGTGGCTTTTGCACCCTCCTACTTCACGGTCTCCCATAGCCAAGCACACTCTGTCTGAGAAAAGAATGCAACTTTTAGCCAAGATTTGTCAACGTGAATTCTTAGGCAGAAAATGTACCACGAAGAAATCTGTAAAGTTGATTTTAGGTAGAATGAAGTTGGGTCTGTTGATCTTGGTGCATGCAAAAGGTGTCTGTAGGGTTAGAATGTAGCTGGGAAAAATTTTAGCCTATGAAAGGGGGCGTTTCACAAATTTATACCTTATCAAAAATTAGTATTATCATGGATCAATAATTCATAACTATACTGCTTTGTCACACAGACCTTACCCACCTCAAACAGCCTAAATCCACAGTCGCTGAAATCAATGGGGACTTTGTCACTGGTTTGTCACCAGAACAGCATCTGCAGCGGTTCCCAAACAGGAACATGAGGAAGAAGAATCTTCATTTGTAACTAAATGCTTCATGTTTCAAAAGCCTGGTCTCAGATGTGCCTTGGAAACTTTTTTGGAGGGGTATATCTTTCTTCCACCAAGCTGCATATTTATCAGCTCTAGTCCTAGAGATGATCTTAAGAGCTTATCTCCCAGGAGATCATAATTTATTTCTAATTTGTTTCTGTATTAAAATAATCAGGCCTTGAAATTAACTTTTAATTGCTCACAATCTTTGCTACTTGCATGAAAAGCAAGTAGCACATTTCCATGTCTTTTTGTTGAGACTTTTGCTTACTTCTCTGCTCATTTTCCTTTAGCAAGTTCATGTTCTGGAAACAGAAAAGCAAGAGACTGCAGGTAAAAGGGAATTAACATTTTATTTCAGCTCAAAACCAAATCAAACCCATAAAAAACAAGTCATATGTCATTTTTTTGTTTGGGAAGATTAAAGAAATCAAAGAGAGGTGCTTTCAAATTTTAATTTTGCAAAGGAATTCCTGTGGACCTACAGTAACACAGTTTCTCAGTAGCTTTATTTCTCAGTTTACTCTTTTAAAGTGAGGCAAATAATACCCTTCTATTTTATAAGAGCATTTCATAGCTAAATAATTTAGTGCCAGACTGTGCTACATTTTTTTTACGTTGTGTGATAGCTTACCATGCAAGTATCCCCAAAGGATCAGCAAACCTATGTGACAACTCCTCTTTAGGGACAATCACGTGTTATTGGACATAATAAAGAATGACACAATCTGGCTGTTAAAATTTCATGAGATGCTCAAATACTACAGTGACAGCAGCCATTGAAGCTATAGATAAATTCCATCTAAACCAATCCCACTTTGCTGCATTCCTGACTTCTAAAGTATCCTTTGATTTCAGCATTGCTACTCTTTATCCTCAGCACACTTTTTTTAATCTATGACCTCCGAATTTCTCCTCAGACAAGGACATAGCGGCAGATGCTGCTGCCAGGTAAAATTACTGCAATGAGTCCTGCTTTGTGCAGCTTTTGGAAAGCATTCGGAAACGGTTTGCTTGTCGGGTGGTGAGGACTGAGTAAGAGTGTCCTCACCGCTTAGCAAGCGTCAAAACTTCTGTCTGGCTGTAATAAAAGGCATTTTTGACACTGAGGGTGGTGAGAGCCTGGCCCAAGTTGGCCAGAGAGGTGGTGGATGAACCATCCCTGGAGACATCCCAGGCCAGGTTGGACGGGGCTCTGAGCAACCTGAGCTGGTGAAGATGTCCCTGCTCATGGCAGGGGTGGCACTGGATGAGCTTTGAAGGTCCCTTCAACCCAAATTATTCTGTGATTCTATGATTCTATGAATATCAGAGGCTACACAAAAGGCTCATTTAAGCTGCTGAACATCCTCAGTGTGAAGCAACTCAGCCTGAAGGATGTAGCAGACTTAGGATTTATACATTTGATAGTCCTTACTGAAGACTTGGTCACTTCAGTTGCTGAACTTACCACTTCCACACTTTGGGATGGCCCAACATTCCAAATTCAGACAGAATAACCTATGGACTGTTGCAATAATCAAAATTTCTTTGGTTTAAGTTTTCTTGGGCTCCTAGGCCACGGTTGGGTAAGTTTACTCAGAGTTGAGGCTCAGCAAGGGACAGAATCACCCCAGGGGGGCCCCAGAGCCCCTTTTGTGTTGAAGAACCTGGGTGGTTCTACCACATGCTGAACTTTAACTTTCTTCTCTTTCTTACATGTTTAAATCTGAATTTTGGATCTGCTCCTTGGCATTTTCTCGTCAAGTCCCCATGTATAAAAGATGATCACAGCAATTCTCATCTTTGGTATTATCAGCTGATTATATAAATCAGAAAGTAGATTGCATATGTTTTCCTATTGGAGTTGATGCTGATATAAAGGTTGGACTTGGCTCAGCATGTGCTCGTCATTTTTGAAATGTAACTCTGACGGGAAGTATAAGTAACATTTTAATTAATTAACATTTTGCCATGATGGCTTTGCCATGCAAAAATCTCCTGAGGCATTTTTTGCGATCGCAAAACACATTTTCCCCTCAGATGGAGACATCACTACAAGGCCACTCAGGCTCCTCCAAGCGGGTGAAGTGTAAGGAATGTTTAATGAGGGAATGTTGTTTTTACAAAACTGAGGAGACCACTCAGGCTCCTCACAGCGGGTGAAGCACCAGCGGGGTCGGCCCTGCAGGGGCAGGATGGGTCGGGGACAGGGAGGTGAGGGGGTCAATGTGTTATTTCACAGAATCCCAGAATGTGAGGGGTTGGAAGGGACCTGGAAAGCTCATCCAGTGCAATCCCCCCATGGAGCAGGAACACCCAGATGAGGTTACACAGGAAGGTGTCCAGGCGGGTTGGAATGTCTGCACAGAAGGAGACTCCACAACCCCCTGGGCAGCCTGGGCCAGGCTCTGACACCCTCACCAGGAAGAAGTTGCTTCTCATGTTTAAGTGGAATCTCTTGTGTTACAGTTTGCACCCATTGCCTCTTGTCCTGTCATTGGTTGTCACCGAGAAGAGCCTGGCTCCATCCTCCTGACGCTCTCCCTTTCCATATTGATCCCCATGAATGAGTCCCCCCTCAGTGTCCTCTTGTCCAGCTCCAGAGCCCCAGCTCCCTCAGCCTTTCCTCACACGGGAGATGCTCCACTCCCTTCAGCATATTTGTGGCCCTGCGCTGGACTCTCTCCAGCAGTTCCCTGTCCTTCTGGAACTGAGAGGCCCAGAACTGGGCTTTATTCCATAAAGCACCGATCCCCCGCTGTTGCACAGCGCTGGCGGAGCAGCGCAGCCTCGAACCCTGAGCCCAGGCGGCCGCTCCCCTCACAGCGCAGGGCGGGCGGCGGGAAAGCGCGGCGGGGGCGGGGAGAGGCGGGGCCAGGCGGCGCCGTGCCGGGGCGGGCGGACGGGCCATGGAGCCCTTCGGTTAATGGCGTTCGGGGCCGGCGGCGGGTGAGGGGAGTGGGGCGGGGTGGGGGAGCTGAGGGGAGCGCGGCGCGGCAAGGGAACAAAGCGCCGGAGCTGCCAGGTAAGGCCGCGGCTGCTACTACCGCCCCCTGCCCGGGGGAGGGGATGTGCCCCCCCCCCCCCCGCTTCCTCCTCCTCCCCCTCCCCACATCGGCTGTTTGTGAGAGGCACAAATTCTCCTCAGGGCGGATCTCCCCTCCCGGCCTCTTCTCCTGGAGTGCCCCCGCACCCTCGGCCGCTCCTCGGAGGGTTTTGAGCGGGGTTGAGGGGGGGGACGTTGTCGCCTTGAGTTTCTGTCAGCGATGTAATTGTAGCCGGGAGGGGCGGGAGGCGCCCGGTGGGTCGGCGGTTCGAGACTCCCTGGCGGTTCGACCCCCGCACCCCCCCCACCTCCGCCCCACGGGGGGTCGGCGGTTCGAGATTCCCTGGCGGTTCGAGGCCCCCACCCCCGTGGGTCTGTGGTTCGAGACTCGCCGGCGGTTCGAGCCTCCCCAGGGCGCCGCTTCTTTGTGTCCAGGTGGCGAGGACGAGGGGCCGCCCGCGGCCATGGGGGTGCAGGACCGGCCCCAGTGCTTCTTCGAGATCGAGATCAACCGGGAGCCAGGTGAGCCCTTCGTCTCAAATGTTGCGTTTGTATTTTTATTTTTCTCCGCGCTTTTCCCCTTAATAATTGATTCCGGCCGTCAGCGATGAGTTTGGCCATTGATGCGTTATTTCCGAGTGAGTTTTTAGTAACTTTAGATGTTTACAGGGGTGCTGGATGCTTTTTATTCTCTCTTACGATTTATTTATATTTCCATACAGAGGTTCGGTGAGCCAAACTAACACTATTCTGAAGAAAAAAAACCTGCTGTCTGGTTATGTACTGAACGATGAAAAATTAGGGCAAGTTGTGAGGAAACTGCAGAGGCGCTCCCAGAACTATTTTTAATCATATACAGTAATTAAAACTGGAAAAGGGGCCTCGGGAGGTCATCTGGTCTAAATCTTTCCTCTTCCTGCTCACAATGAGGCTCCTGAATGTAAATGGGGGATTGACCATGGGAGCACAGAACATCTCACCAGGTGGCCTGTTTAAAAAGAATAATAGTTAAAATAAATCTATCTCAGTTCATATTTTCCCTATGGGAATTGTAGGTGCTAGACTGTGAGTTTTAATCCTGGAATAGCGACTTGTTTCTCTCTTCTGTTTTGCCTCCTCTTAAAGATGGTCGTACAGATTTATGTACCCATCTTTTTTGGAACATGAATTTATGGATGAATATTAGTTGTCTCACGTAAACTCGGCGCTTTATATCGCTACAGTTTGTCTCTCAAAAGAAATGAATAAATGCGATGGCTTCATTTGGCTTTCACTTTCATTTTCTGCTGCAATGTCTCCCCGAAAACCTTTGAAATATGAGTTTATATGTTTGCATTTTCCAATTTCAGTTGCTTTGAAGTGTAACCATAACCCATTTTACTTGCTTTTTGTTTTCACCAAAGTTTCAAAAGAAAGAGTCAATTCTAACTTCCGTGACCTGACAGGGCATATCTATAAATCTGTTGCTATTGTAGCTCCTGTTTGAGTTATTACAATTAACAGTGCCTTTGCTGAATACTCTTATTAAAGAGAAAAATGTAGATGGAGTTTTAACATTTGCTGTTTACTTAAATTTAGATTTACTGTGGAATGAGACTACTAAAATGCTTTAGATTGGTTAGGCTTCCAGTTTAGGAGTGGTAGTTTGGTGGGATTGATTTAATTCATTCTTCATCTCATTTGCTTTTAATCTTTGCTAGGGTTTTTTTGCTTTGGCTCTCCATCTGTAGAACCTCTCCCTGTGCGTTTTCTTCTTCTTTTTCTTTACGTGCACGTTCCTTGCTCCAGTTTCAGAATCCCTCTTGTTGCCAGCCTTGTGCCACATATCACCAGTGAAAGCGGATTTTCCCTTGTTTTCCCTCAAATCTATTTGGGTTTGATGACTGATAGCGGTGCCAGGGAGGAATTGCAGCGTTAGTGTTCTTGGTGGCACAGAGTTTTCGTTCCCTGGAATAGACACAGGGGCTTTGGCTCTGTCCGTGGCTGCCTGTGGTTATTTTTTCTTTAAAGTAACAGGAATCTCCCAGCTGTATATGAATTTCAGAGCCCTGACTAATGACTTGTGTTTCCTATAGGAAAACGTGCCAGTTTGTAAATTATTGGTATGGGGACTTGCGTGTAATCCGGTTATACTACTTCATTCTAGTGTCTTGTTTATTAACACAACTATGTCTCAGGATATAAGTTTAAATTTAAAAAGCTGCTCTTTCAGCTGTAAGATGACCTTCAAAAGCTGACCCGAGTGAGTGTGAATGATAAAGCAGTGCTTCCAGATGACACGAAGCACTAACTCTGGGAGATGTGCTCTCCTGCTGACACTAGGGAGGTATTAATTTTAACTTTTAAACTGCCAGCAGATTCCCAAATGAACGTTTTGCTTGTTTGATTTTAATACAATAAGCTGGGCGATGTGTTTGGTTTTTATTAGACATAGAGAGAAAGAACTGGCGAAGAGAAGGATCCTGCATTTTGTTGCTGGCCAAGAAATAAGACATCACCCCTGCCCTGTCCACACTGGAAAGCTGAACTAACATCTCTCCACAAAATGCAGAAAATAAGAGGTCGTGCCCCTGCAGCACTGGAGACATCTCTATGCCTGCAGAATACAAAACTGTGTCATTTTAACAATGTAGGTTGCTCACAGATCAAAAATCTTCCCCAACGCAGCTGCCAACTCTCAGCTTTCCCCTCACAGACGTTGCTCACGCGATGTTTGTACAGGTACCTGTGGCAATTAAAAGAGCAGCACACAGAGTAGATGAGAAACAAAAGCTGTTGTGTGTGTGTATAGAGAGTTGGAATTAGTTTGACTGTTTAACTAGATCCCTTAGAAAATACGGGAGTGAATATTGTAGCTGGGTGCTTTCAGAAGCCGCGCTCCAGCTTTTGTGTCCTTATTTTAATTTTAGCTACAGAATCTTGGAATAAAACTTGGTGCCAACTTGTATGCGCTTCTTGCAGCGGGGCAAACTTTGTCAGCTTTGTGTCGGTGTTTTTAAGTCTAAATTTAGGCTGCTTTTAATAAGTTGTCTGTTAAGCATTTATTTTAACAAATTCATGTGGTGGCTGATAATTTTTAAAGAGCAAATAGAAAATAAATCAAGGAATAAGCAATTATTTGGATACCAGCACAGATGGCACCTCTCCCTTCCTCTGGGTGCTCCCACCAGTGCATTTGGCCACCTGCAGCACGCACAGAGGCATAAACTATTTACAGAGCGCCAAGAATTTTGGCATGGCAGCAGATGCCTATTTAAATAATTTTGTCTTTAAACTCCGTGATGCAGCATCTGTGCGGAGCTCCAGATTTTCAGGTGTGGCGATAATTAGGACAGATGTCCAGCTGGGATGTCACATACCAGCTGTAGCACTTTGTGTGGCCATCCAAGATCTCCCCTCCCCACCCCATGACTGGCTTTATTCATCATAAAGTATGTTCAGTTTACTAATTTTTACGTTGTTTCATTCTTATTCAAAGAAGAATTTTCCTCCTTGTCTTTTTTTTTTAACTACTTTTTCTCTTCTGTTATTGTTTGACCCTTTGCTGGCTTTTTCATTCTACTTCAGTTTCTATGTCCCTTCCCTCCTCAATCTGTTCTTTTGCTATTTCTCTCCATCTAGTCACTTTTGCCTAAAGTTTGGTGTATTTGTAAAGTCTGGGATTTCAGCTGCTACGAATTTATATGAAATAAACCCCACACAAAAGTCATCACACCCTGTTTTCCCCAAAAATAAGACAGGGTCTTATATGAATTTTTGCTCCAAAAGATGATCACTTTTTTACATGCGTAGCTGCCTGGACGCTATTTAAATTGACTTTTTAAATGAACTGTAGCTAGGGCTTATTTTTGGAGTAGGGCTTATGTTTTGAGTATCCTGAAAAATCACTCTAGGGCTTATTTTTTGATAGGTTTTATTTTTGGGGAAAGAAGGCAGTACTGTGCCTGCATTAGTAGAACCAGGGATGCCTTATGGAGTTTTTGTTACCCTTCCTGAAGACAGAAGCTTTTCTTAACCGGCTTCCTGTTCACTTTTAGCCCCTTGAAGGCACAAAGTTGTAGATTGGCAGAAAATAAATCAGCGTTTTGACTCTGAGTTTCAACAGGAGCCACGTGGTGATGCTGTATGGGATCCCCCATGGGAAGGTGTAAGGGAGATACATACAGATAGATTCAGGGGGAAAAGGTTTAATAAAAATTGTAGTTTACTCATTATGTAGAATTATTGTTGCCAGTGCAGAATTAAATACCCGGAAGACTCACCTTGAGGCGCAGCACAAAGGAGATTAGTGAGTGAAAGGCCAAACCGATCGGCTTCTTCTGGTGGGAGGAGACAAAGTGTAGCCTCTCATTTAATATTTCAGTGTAAATGAACACGGGGAGTTTTTGGTCCATACGGTATTAAAATGTCTTTACTTTTGTGGAGGCTGCAGAAGATTGGGGTAGATGGAGCTTCAGGTGGTATTTGCGGAAGACTGGGCTTGGTAGAGAGCCAGGGAAATAAGTTTATGGAGGTTTTACTTGCAAAGATTGTAAGGAAGCATCAACAAAGTGTTAATGGATCAAGACCGTAGATTCTTCCTCGGGGGAACTGCGACATCCATTGTTATAACCGACATTTTAAATAAAATCTGCTCATTTTCCACCACCAGCTGAAAACTGTAGCCACGTTTCTACTTTAAAACAGCCTTTTAAAATCGATGTGACTTAAGCGTTCACTACTTGACGGATAAATGAATGAATCAAATTAAAACACGGGTGTTTTAGTGAGCGGTTATTTGAACTTGGATGCAAATCTGGCTGAGCCTTGGGCCTCTGACACTTGTCCTGGGTCTGCGAGGGACGTGAATCACTGTCTTAATGGCTGTAATCCCTGGTTTCTCCTTCAGTGGGATATTCCTGTTGATATACTGGGAAAAGTGGCTGCTTAGTTTGCTCTGAGAAATTGGGACAAGCCTGGATCAGTATATTTAAATTTAATTTTGAATAACTAGGTTTATATTTTGAATAACTAGGTTTATATTTTGAATAACTAGGTTTATTTGGGGAGTGTCTGTTTGCAATGGACACCTTTATTGCCTAAACACACCATAATCCAGCGAAACAATTTGTATTACTTGGAAAGTACATTAAAGCGAGATCTTTTTGCCTCTCGAGGTTGTTTCTAAAAAGTTAAGTAGATAAATTGGATGAAATCACTGAATAAACGTTTGAAATCAGTGATCATTTTAATAAACTTCGCTAGCAGGAGCCCTTATTACAATATAGCCTGAATATTCCTACCCATAATTTTTACCACTTAATTTAAGTACTAATTCTGCCTCCGATGACAAATTGATCAGGGGTTCAAGAACAAAACAAGAAGAAAGGGGTTTTCAACTTTCACTTTGAAAATAGAGTTCTGAAATCAGATTATTTCTGATCATTGTGCCTTCTGGTTTCTGTAATTGGTGAAACTCATTAACAACAGATGGCACTTTATGAAATCAAACTTCAAAACATCTTAGATTCCATATATGTATCACTGTATGTAACCACCAGTAATTTTAATAGCTTTTTCATCGCTTACTCTTAATTTCTATCAAAAAATATCCTTAAAAAATAAGTTTAAATCCTAACAAATAAGAATATCAAAGTATTGCTTTACATGTAATAGACAAATGTTAAGTTACGGTTGGATACATTTCTATGGTGTTGGCAGCACAAAAAGTATAGGGATGTACCGTACACTGTTGTATAAATGACTGTGTCTTCATAGCTATAAGCTGCTGAGACTTGGTTTTCTATTGAGAACAACCCACAGATTAAAATTAGTGTCCTGCCTGCTAGTGCATTAAAGTAAATGTTATGGAGTTTTTATTTGTTTGTTTGGGCTTTTTTTGGTTTTGTTGGGTTGGTTTTGGTTCATTTTAGTTTGTGTAACTTCCTTATGGTACTGGAAGATTTAAATCTCAGATTAGGTGAGAATTTCATCATTAAACAATATAATCCCAGCATTTTTTGCTTTATCCTATAAGTCAAGTATTTCACTTTTGTGGCTGAAGCCAATGGGTGCGTTTGTGAGCAGACTTCACGTATTTGAATAATTTTTCTTAGCATTTTTCTATTTGTTTTGTGTTGAGGGAAGAGGTAAGAGGAAGATTTGTAGGTTCTAACCGTACTTTTTGCGCATACTTTTAATAGAGAGTTTTATATATTTGCTTTAAATAACAGCTGTTATTTCATATGTATGCACTTGATCAATGTGTGAAAGTGTTTGATCTCTCTCTGGCACATTTAATTGACTGTTTGTCAGTGGAAAACTATCACCTTTCGGTGATAATGGTATTCATGCAGTTTAGGTAAAATACAGATAGTAACCTCCCAGATGGGTGCGCAGTGTGGGGTTGTGTATTATAAGTGCACAGCGACATTTTATATAGTTGAATATAAGGGAGTAATTGGTACTTGAGGTTATATGGAGGGGAAATGTCCTTATAAAAGTTATGTGCATTATGGAAGGTGTGGGAAGGCAGCAGAAGTTATTGTTGAGAAAACACTAGGGAAAAATACTGGTTAAATCATGTTGCCTTAGTTATAGGATTGGCTTGGTTGGAAAAGACCCTCAAGATCATCGAGTCCAACCATAACCCACCCCTGGCACTGCCCCATGTCCTGAGAACCTCATCTCCGTCTGTCCAACCCTCCAGGGATGGTGACTCCAGCACTGCCCTGGGCAGCCTGTTCCAATGCCCCACAGCCCTTTGGAGAAGAAATTGTTCCCCAGATCCAACCTCAACTTCCCCTGGAGCAACTTGAGGCCGTTTCTTTGTGTCCCTGTCTCTCCTCAGCTCCTGTTCTCCAGCTGAACCCCCCAGCTCCCTCAGCTGCTTCAGTCTTTTTCCAGGTTCTGCTTTGACATCTTGAAGAGCTTCAGAGGATGTTCTTCCACCAGAAAACAGAAACGGTGATGTCTCCTGCTGAAGGTGCTAAATACATTGGGGTTTGTGTATGGGACAGGGACTTGCAAGCAGAGGCTTCTGAGGGCAAATGTCCCTTCTGGAGCCTGTAGGTGGTAACACCTCTTGGTTATTGCTTGGACTCGATGATCCTGAGAGTCTCTTCCAACTGAAATGATTCTATGATTCTACAGTTTGTCACCTTGGCACATCAGCAGCTGGTCTGTATCCATCTCTTAGTAGAATGAGGATGGTAACAACCTTTTCTCTGTAATGCGACATGTTATTTCACATTGCAAATGCAAGAGGAGGCCTGGAAGTCACTTTCTGAAGCACTTGGTTGCTGCTCGGTTCAGCACTTTCGCAAGCAGAGGAGCCGGGCTTCTGCTCTCTTAAGTTACTCTCTTTAGAATGAAAATTAATAACTCTTTTACAAAACTCTCTTCTTTTTTGTGTTCTCTATATGAATCTTCAATCTGTATGGTTTATAATGTGTTTTTTCACATCAGAATGATTCTCTTTTCACAGTGGTGCTCACAGCTACCCCTGTTTAACGTGGAATCTCTGAATACTCCCTATTTCTTCATTCTTCCCCATTTTCTTTAGGTTTTCCTGCTGTAATGCCAAATGCTCAGAGAACGTTCTCACTACAGTTTCAAGGCCAGACCTTAAAATCAGAACCTGGAGCTTAAGTTAGTCACACTTCATGTTAAGAATCCATTCGAAATGGTTTATAGAGGGTTAATATGTGATCAATAGATTTTTTTTAATGCGTATTGCAAGCCCTCGTAGCTTTTGTGGTGATTGTAAATGGTTACAGATGGTTCCATGTACATCAGTAGTAAGTGATGAAGGTGGTTATAAGTCACATTTGACCCTTCTGTAAACAACATCTAATTATTTATTAAGACATCCACTAATCATTTATTAACTTTTAACGCGCTATAAATAGAACTCTTGGTTCCACTGCCGCTGTCATTTCTCAGAACATTCAACTTCCTATTTTGTTTCATTTGTTTTATAACTATGGAAGTTATATATGCTATGAAAATACTACCTACATTTAAGGTTCTGTGGTATGAGTTATACAGTTCAGTCACTGTCACCATTCCTTCTCTGTTTATAAGAATCGTGCACATTTATTTGCCGCAGAAGAGTTTCGTGACAGTTATAATGAAATAAATTCACAATCCTGATTAAAGCGGCACTGGAAGTACCCACACAACTTATATTATGCATTAAAAATAGGCAATACCAGCCCAGAAATTGAAAGCTTTATCATTATCTCTCTCTCATGGCAGGCATTTCAACGGCTTTTAGTCTAAGAATACAAAATACAGGTGGTCTCTGTGTTCTTTTGTTTTATTTCTCTCCATTTTGAACCAACAATTCACCTTGCTGACAATCATGTATGTTTGGACAAAGCCTTGAATGTGGTTTCTTAGGAGCATCTCAGAATTTTTGGTGACAAAGTATTGATTAAAATACATTTGAACTCATATTTTTCCTTTGGGGAGGTAAAAGAGAAATAATTCCTGGACTAGTTAGTTTCTTCTAATTATCTTTCAAGTCTTACCAGTATATACCACTAGAGGGTAGTGCTCATTGACAGATAATAGTCTTGTCATTCTGGCCAACAGTGTGGCTTTTATGGCTTCTTTCACAGCCTATAGAGCCAACAACATTTTTTTCATTGCTAATTATATCTATTTTTAAAGATTTCATACATTTGGGAGCTTTTTGGTTTTGTTTTCTTTAGTAATATACCTCCTAGTATCTTGGAAAATAAAACAGAAAAAGCGAAGCAGTCCTAAAATAGTTTTGCTTTATAGTTGAACAGTTTTCCACCCAACAGCGTGACCGAGAGAATGACTCTGTTCACTTTGCATAGAAAGTACAATTGGGTTCATGGCATCTGGAAGAAGAAGAGCATTAGTCCTGAACTTGCCGATGTTGCTCTGTCCGTCTTGCAACTTTCCCATTTGATTCATCTGTTTGAATTGATTTTGTTAAAACCCGAGGATTTTAGGCCGAGAGTACCAATGTGTGTCTAATCCTTAACACAGGACGGGCCTAAGGCAGCTGGATTTTTAGGTAACGATCATAGGGTAATGATCAAGTTTTAATAAATTAGATGGAATGTTATTACTTAACCTTCATTTTTCCACAATCGTGATATTGTTCTTTCCTGACGCCTGTTTTATATAGGCATATATGAGATTGTTTCTTATTCCGCTTGATAAAATAACATTTTCTCTGGAAAAAGACCTTTTCAGAACGTACAGATTTATTTACGTACAAATTTTCTTATTATAAAGTGTTACAAAACTCTTAATTTGTTGTTGTTTTTTAATCTTCTAGTTGGTCGAATTATGTTTCAGCTCTTCTCAGACATATGTCCGAAGACGTGCAAAAACTTCCTTTGCTTGTGCTCAGGTAAGCTGCTGATATTTCAGGCTTTTAATGTTTCTTACAATGATCCTTTGTTTCTGCAAGTATAAAGCACAGCATAATAATACTGCTGTTCACTTTTTTCCCGTTAAAAACAAAGCTGAGACTTGTTATTGCTGCGGAGGATTTGAGTCATGCACAGATATTGTGTTCTTCTATAACTAGTGATGGAGATAATAGATAATTACAGAATGCAAAGCTGTGAATTTGTGCAACAAAACCGCATTTTTTGGGCCCTCATGTAAAGCTCCTGCAGATTATGCTCAGCTCCTGCTGAGATTATGGTGTCCAGTTGGACAAATGTGATAAAGGCAAGCGATTCTTAAGGATTTATCAGGGCTTTAGGATTTATTGGGAGAGACATTAAGTACTAATGTCACTGCACAGTGTAATGGTGACATTTGGCTTGGGACGCTACATAAGATTTTGAATATATATGATTTTTTTCTTATATACACCGATTGTATACATTAAAATCTTGCGTGTATTTCAGGTGCTACACAAGGATCAGAGGCCAGGAGCATTATTAAATCTGAGAAAACGTGGTCATTTTTAGCTAAACGAAAGACTGAATGGGACCATGATGGTCCCTTAGAAATTGTGGGATGGTTTGGTGGGTGAGAGGAAAGATTTGTGGGATCAGAGAGACAGCATTGGCAGCAGAATGTCTGGGTATAATATAACACTCTCCATCCCTTAAGCAGGACTTAAATGGTTTCTAATGACTGGAAGAATAAGGGTAGTGAGGGTTCCTCAAGGATTTTTCAATTGTAAGTTGAAGATTAATCTTGATGAGGTCATTCCAGGAATTGGTATGTGTTATTTATCTGAAGAATGTGTTTTGTGTCTCTTGGTGACCTCCTGGTCTTGGATACCTGACTACTCAGTGATCTGCAATATACCTTGAATTAACCACATCAGCACAGCCCCTACCTTCTATATAAAATAACTCTTTTCCAAATCATTGAAACACTCCAGCAAGACTTTCCAGGCAGTATTTTAACATCTGGCTTTAGCGAAGAGCTTTTCGCTAACTGGTTGTGAAACAAATTTGTTGATGTGCTTATGCATTAACTCCTTAAAGTTCATCTTGTCCGAGTTCAGATCCCAGAATGTGGTGTGTTCTAGGTAATCTCTGTGAAGATTTAGCAGAGCTTTGTAGTACTGTGAACTTGTGGAAGGTACGGTACATATCTCATCTATTTTTGAGGTCTGTGTGGTCTGTGCCACCTCTTTATTTTACTTACTGAATTTTGTTTGGTTGGTTTTCTTTTAATCACTGATGCTTATTAAAGAGATACTTAGGAATAGACAGGATGGGAATGATACAGGTATCATAGAAAGATGGGAACTCGCTTGCAATTTATCTTAATCAGAATATTTGCAAAAGGTAAGAAATAAAGTGCAGTAGGAGACTGAATAGTGTGATGTCTGAGCCTCGAGTTCTGGAGCTCTGTAGGATTGTTTAAATCCTTAGAGCAGCTTTGCTAGAAAAATGTAGGTGGAGATAAAGGAAGGAGAAGGTCTTGGAGGTGATGAGGTGTGAAACAAGCAGAAGAAATCACTTAAAAATAAACAAGTGTGACTTCTTTGTTTGCATCCCGATTGGAATTCTGTTCTATATCTGGCTGTGCAGGTTTCGTTGACGTCTTCTGCTGGAACCTGTCTTGAATTATAAGAACACTTGAGAGCGAGCAGAAAGTTAGGAGGTCTGTTTCTGAGATCAGACTTGCAGAATTAAAAAGTACCTGAAACATTTGCTTCATTCTTGCAAATTGTTGTTACTACCCTGTACTTATAGGGCAGAACGATGATTTGACAGGTATCTTTAGAAATTTGCTAATAAATGTGATAATTAAATTCTGCAGGGGAGAAAAAAAGGCATACAGAAGAACCTGAAGTAATTGCATTTCTTTTGGTGAATGTAATGTTTAAGAGAATTAGATTATATTCATTTCTTTTGTGGCTAGAAGCCATCTCTTTTCTGCCATGGTAGTTCTCAAACTTGAGCTCAGGATGGCTGAGCTTGGGGGCTAGAGCCACATGGCCAACATAAATTCTTATATTCATCTGTGTTGCTTCTCAGTTTGCCTGAGTTTCTTATTTTTTCCTGTCAAGCGTTCTGTCTGCCTTCCTGCAGCAGTGCTGTGACGGGAGATAAAAGTGGACCTGTAAAATTGCACTGAACTCCGGCAACCAGAACTGAGATGTGAAGGGTTGCTTTAAATTTTTAGAGTTGTGAGTTGCTGTAGCACCTTCAGTGACCAACTAAGTCGTTTGCTTCGGGAAGCTGGGCTTCCCTGACTCCTGCAGAGTGCGTTGGTAGAACTTCAGTCATTATAGAAATTTGAATTCCTACCAAGTATATCTTTTGTCTTTAGCTTTTGGTCACAGAATCACAGACTGGTTGGGTTTGGAAGGGACCTCTGGAGATCATCCAGTCCAACCCACCTACTAAAGCAGGGTCACCAGAGCAGATCTTACAGGATCATGTCCAGGTGGGTTTGAATGTCTCCAGAGAAGGAGACTCCACAACCTCTCTGGGCAGCCTGGGCCAGGCTCTGGCACCTCAGAGTAAAGAAGTTTGTTCTCATATTCAGATGGAACCTCCTGTGTTTCAGTCTGTGCCCGTTGCCCCTCACCCTGTCGTTGGGCACCACTGAACAGAGTCTGGTCCATCCTCTGATGCCCATCCTGAGATATTTATAAACATTGATGAGATCCCCTCTCAGCTTCTCTTCTCCAACTGAACAGCCCCAGCTCTCTCAGTGTCTCCTCATCAGAAAGATGCTCCAGACCCCTCAGCATCTTCGTAGCCTCTGCTGGACTCTCTCCAGTAATTCCTTGCCCTTCTTAAACTGGGGAGCCCAGAACTGCAAGAAGTCTTTGAATCACTGGAGGTTTACTCAGTGCAGCATCACTTTCTGGTGCGGGTGTCTCGTAGCCATACGTGAGGTCTGTGCTTATCTAAGGAAGTATAACATGTAGTGTATAATAGAAAGGCGATGCTGTCCCATTCTGGATTGTGTAGTCCACATAGTGGAATATCTTAGCAGCAGACTGTGAGCGTTTTGCACTTTTTCACTACATAAATTCAGAATTCTGCATGTTAGACCAATCCAGCATCTTCTTTTTCCTTAGACATGTGCGTACCCATCTGCGCTGTATCTGATAAAGGAATCACACCTGCAGGGTTAACGTATCCTTGTGCCGTTACGGACCTCGTAGCAACTTGATTTGGGCTGTGCGCTTCTGTCACGTCGTTGTAAAGAGCCTTTTCGCTTGTCTCAAATGTTCGATACGGCCTATGTTTGAAATGCCGTGCCCGTCATCACGCCTGCCGCTCCCCCCGGAATCTCCGTGAGGCAGAGCGGGATGTTTTTGTCAGCAGCAGATGGGGGAGGACACGGTGATTCTGGCTGCCTTCCTGCGGCCCGGTGGTGTTGTCAGAAATAGAGCTGGCTGCTATGAATGTTGTCTGCCTTGACAGCGAGAGGCTCCTTGCTTTGAAATTAAAGCCTCTGGACTTTAATCTGGAGTCTTGCATCTGGGCAGGAACAACCCCACGTTCCAGTATAAGTTGGGGAATGACCTGTTGGAGAGCAGTGTAGGGGAAAGGGAGCTGGGGGTCCTGGGGACAGCAGGATGACCATGAGCCAGCACCGGGCCCTTGTGGCCAGGAAGGCCAGTGGTACCTGGAGTGGATTAGAAGGGTGTTGTGTCCAGTTCTTGGCCCCTCGTGTTTGGGGGGTTAAGGGATTGTGTCCATCGCTGTAATAAATAGCTTTGATTGGATAACTTCTGTGGAAAATACGAATGGAGTAGGAGGAGGGTACGGAGAGTCTAATGGAAAATAATTTGTATTTTCTGAGCAAAGGCGTCTACAAGTATGATAAACAGCAATGCCGTGGGTGTGTTTTGTGTCGCAAACTGCTCTTTGCCCTCATCCTGACAGCAATGGGCTGGTTAGAATAGCAAATTTGGGCTGATTTGGCCATTAAGTTAACTTGTGGTGGAGGAACAATAGATTGCAAAAGTGGGGGGGTTGGCTCTGGGTAACAGGTCCACGGACACACCTGAGGGCACTACAAGGCACAGAACATACCGGTTAAAATGTCTCTGACCTGTTCCATAAGAGGTGATGGGATGAAGCTGAACGTTGGGTTGTTTGTTCTGTCTCGTTGCAGAATATCTCCTGCACACATGGTTTTTGTACGATTTTAGCTGTATACTATACTTATTACTCTTAATTGCTGTATTCTACCAGCTCCCCTCTCCTTGGAAGTCAAAGTCAGTGACTGTTGTGTGTTCCCCAACTGGCTCAGTATAAATCCCTTATAAACCTACTACATAGAACTCCTGCCTATAGAACAGGTCATGGTGCCCTCATCCTCATACCCAGTGCAGCTTTTCTGCTGAATTTTGGAAGGAAACTTAATGACGCTTGAGATTCTGGGGTGTTTTTCTCACAAATCACCACGTTTCCAAGAGTGGATCGTGTTGTACCCGAGTTCTGAGCTCCGATTTCTGTCCTGGGATTCAGCTGGCACATCACATCTAAGTGGTTTGGAAAGGATGCTGGTGTGAGCTATAACCACAGAAAATAGTTAACCCATTGTTACTGTGAACTCTTAGAAATTGTCCTGAGTAGCTTGCTAATAAGTTCACTCCTTTGTGAGAGGGAAGAGATTTTTTTAAGAAGAAACCTAATTTCCCCTTGTACATGAGTCTTTTTGGGGCAGAAAAAGGGCAACAGGTAGGACTGTGTTATCTCCTGCAGTTGTGCTATTCTAATAACTGTCTTAAATTCATTAACGCTAAGGAGGTAGAACCTTTGGAGTTGGATCATTAACAATCTGTAGCCGCCTTTTTGTTTTCAACCTTCTTGCAGGTGAAAAAGGAATTGGCAAAACAACTGGGAAGAAGCTATGTTACAAAGGCACCACGTTCCATCGGGTGGTTAAAAACTTCATGATTCAGGGTGGGGACTTCAGCGAAGGTAAAATACACTTTTAAACCTGAAATGTTTGAAGCGGAACAGAAACGTTAAAACTTTGATGGTTATAATGTGACTTTAGAAACGGAAGTTAAAGATGAAGCATTGCAATGGCAAAATGAGTATTTTATTTGCTGTAAAGTATAGCATAGATTACCTGTTTATTTGTTAATGTTTGTAGTTCTGAAATGTTTCAACTGAAGGGATATTTATTTAGAAAACATGCTAAGTTAAAGAAGAAACCAACCCTTTCTGCAGTTAACCCCTATCTTCTTAAAACAGGATTCAAATCCAAACTGCTTTTCACTTTAGTGTTGCCTCTACTGCAAACACAAGTAATGCTCTATTGATACAGGGACCTCGCTATTTGAATAAGTTTACTTTTTAAATTATTTTAAGTTAATGAGCTAGAAGTGTTTAATGGATAGGTCTCCAAGAGGACATGTTTCCTGGAGTTTCTTTGTTTCCTTCCCTGCGGTATGTGAACAACATGATGTTTTAGCCAGTTGTCCTTCCCTGAAATGTCCTTATCAAAGGGAGCATCTTCACTGGATCCTGAAATCTTGTCCCTGATAAAACAGGCACAGTGAGGGAATATTTTGTTTTGACAGTCACGTACAAGTGCCTTTAAAACCAGTAGCTACTTTCTTATCTGTTCCAGTGCTCTCTCAGCTGCTTTGAGCCAGGTGAGATTGTTGGTTGTACCTGCTGGGATCTTTCTTTTTGCTTGGTGAACGGAGCCAAATTGAGTTGTTGGCTGGTCACCAATGGTGTCCCCAGGGCTCAGCGCTGGGGCCAGTTCTCTTTAATCTCTTTATCACTGATCTGGATGAGGGGATCGAGTGCACCCGCAGTCAGTTTGCAGATGACACCAAGTTGGGTGAGGTGTTGATCTGCTGGAGGGTGGGGAGGCCACATAGAGGGCTCTGGACCAGCTGGATTGATGGTCTGAGGACACTTGTCTAAGGTTCAACAAGGCCAAGTGCCGGGTCCTGCACTGGGGTCACAACAACCCCATGAACGCTGCAGGCTGGGGAAGAGCGGCTGGAAAGTGCCTGGGGGAAAAGGACCTGGGGGTGTTGGTGATAATGGCTGAACATGAGCCAGCATGTGCCCAGGTGGCCAAAAAGGCCACCAGCATCCTGACTTGTGTCAGGAACAGTGTGGCCAGCAGGCCTAGAGAAGTGATTGTGCCACTGTACTGGCACTGGGGAGGCCAAATCATGAATCCTGGGGTCAGTTTTGGGCCCATCACCGTAAGAAGGACATGGAAATACTAGAGAGAGTGCAGAGGAGGCGATGAAGCTGGTGAGGGGCTGGAGCACAAGTGTGATGGGAGCGGCTGAGGGACCTGGGGGGTTCAGCTGGAGAACAGGAGCTGAGGGTAGACCTTCTGATCTCTGAACTGCCTGAAAGGAGCTGGGTGGGTGTTGGCCACCCAAGGGGCAAGCAATAGGATGAGAGGAAACGGCCTCAAGTTGCGCCAGCGGAGGTTTGGATTGGATCTTGGGAACAATTTCTTCCCCAAAGGGCTGTGGGGCATTGGAACAGGCTGCCCAGCGCAGTGCTGGAGTCACCATCCCTGGAGGGGTTTAAAGGGCCTTTAGACAAGGTTCTTAGGGACATGGTTTAGTGCTAGATTTAGGTTATGGTTGGACTCGATGATCCTGAGGGTCTCTTCCAACCAAAACAATTCTATGATCTATGTTTTGCGGTCACTTTAGCAAATACCAGTGAGGATTAGCACTTGGAGCCCCACTTGAGCCTTCTCTGTGTTCAGAGGCACTAAGACAATCTTCATTCTCAGTATTTTCAGTGTCAACGGGATAATGCGTGGCTGTGCCTTTTAAAAATATTAAGGAGCTTATCAGAGAATCATTATGCTCAGAAACCAGTAACTGGAGTGTCCCGGTTTATTATAAACTGGTGGACTGTTACCTGCAGTTTTTCTCATAAATGAAACAAAAGGTTTAATTCATGCTTTTTAACGTGTAGGTAATGGAAAAGGAGGCGAATCTATTTATGGTGGCTATTTTAAAGGTAAGAAGAAATACGTCTTTTTCAGCTTCTTTATTCAGTTCTGAGATAAGTCTTGATTCCCAAGCTACTTAATGAAAACAGGTCTACTTATAGATCACCTTTTGCATGAAATTAATGTTGCATGAGAATTATTTTTATATGCATGACTTTCAGATATATTTTTTTTTGTAATATTTAACTTTAACTGACAATTAATTAAGGCTAACATTATTGGTTAAACATGACTTTCAGCATGGAGGTTAGGCAACTTTATTCATGAATAAACTCCTATCTTCCTGCCTAAAACTGTCAACATATTCTTTTGTTTATAGAGAATGTGGTCTTTTGCAAAATGAAAAGGTAAGAGACAAAAGCTCAGTAACACAAATTCAAACTCTGTTCCCTTGTACCCTCCCTAGTAAATATTTAGACAACTGATAACGTCCGTTTGTAGATGGGTATCTGTGTTGCTTGGAGAAATGAAGAGTTCTGTGTCTAACCTTTCTGAGGGTTAATGACTTATTCTGACCAAGAATACTGGCCTATTTTCCAGCTCTAAACAGTTATTTCTTCTTTTGTTAATGTCCCTTTCCTCCCTTTCCCCATTCAAGGTTTGTACACTCAGTGTTCATTTCAAAAAGTGTTTAGACTCTTTACATGCTAAGAATTTGTAAATCAATACGTGTTTACCTCTTTTTTGAAAATCTGTTGTGGGAAGGAAAATGGTGAGTTTATCAAGTATTTGTTTCAAGCCACACAATTCTTTCCTGTAAAAAAACAAGGTAGTTACTCTAGTATTGAAATGTTAATCAAGGCGCTATCGTGTATTTATTATAGTTCTGTATGGTTTGGTTAAGCACATGTCGTGAAGTTTGTCTTAAACCCAGGCGTAGTTTGGTGTTGGAGCATTCCAGCCTTTAGTTCAAAAAGCCTCCAGTAAATCCTTTTGCCAAAAACACGCTAGGGTTTGTTTGGAAAGGCGGTGAGTGCTAGAGCAGCGTGTTCTGACATATAACCTTCAAAATAACGGCTTTGTGGACTCAAATTCCTATTTTTAGCTTTGAAAATGAGCTCCAGAAGATCTAGTTTTATATTACACTCTACAACCCACAGTCCTCTTTAATTCACTGGAGTATAAAACGCGTGTTTAGTTTAGTCTTAACTAATTTGATACTTAGGCCGCAGGAAGAATATGTTTAGTTTCTCATTCCACTATCTAGATTTTTATTGTTGTTTTTCTTTCTTTTTTCCCTTGTACATTATGAAACTTGCAGTTTTGGATTGATAAGTGCGTATCTTTTCACGTGCCATACCAGGAAAATGCCTTTTTCTCTAGATATTTACCTAATACCCGAGGCACATGCTGCATATAAATAACAGTATCATGTATATTAAGTCCTGATTTGGGATGTAAGTCCACTCAACTTGTTATTCAGAAAATACTGGATTTAAATCCAAGTCTGGGTCAATCTCATGTTATTGAGGACACTAAGATGCCTTTATTAGAAATATTTGCGCTATATCTGAAACTTGATGAAAAAATGCTTTGTCTCGTAACTGCTATTACTGTCGCTTTTAAGAGGCTTTAAACTTGATTATTTGTTTCCGCAACCTGTTCATGTTTCTTCAGCAGCAGAAGAATTTCTCCTTATAACATCCATAAGTTACTAAGTAAATTAAATTTGCCTTCCCGGGCAGGGAAAAAATCTGACAACCATATTTTTTCTTCAAACAGATGAAAACTTTATTCTCAAACATGACAGAGCGTTCCTTTTGTCAATGGCAAACCGAGGGAAACATACCAATGGTTCCCAATTTTTCATGTGAGTAGCTGTAATACACCAGTCGAGCTTTTCTTAAGCAGAGAAGCGCTGTTCATGAGAAAGATGGTATTGCTAAATTATCTATAATGATGTTATCTGCCTTATTTGAAGTAGGATTGAGTGGGTAAGAGGAAACAGTCATGGTAATTTGCTTCATTTGGATTAGAAGCTGCTACTATATGGATGTTCCTTCTTTATTGCTTTTTACCCTAAAAATACGGCTTATGCAATAAGTTCTTAGTGTCTGGAAAATAGGTTATTTGTTGTATGCACCAACCCAATCTGAACAGATTTATCTGCAAATTACAATGGTGAGCATTGTATGCAGATGGGAGTGGGATCCAGAGGTGGGTTTGCATGTGCCCTTTAAAATATGATTTATGATTTAATTTGGGGGGGGGTTGGTTCGGGGGAGGAGTAACGGTTTTATTCATCATGGGTTTGGGGGTTTATTATTATCATTATTATTATTTTGGAGCGTTTGTTCCCCATGTGCTTTTCTTCTCTATTGCCGCATAGTTCTGTTTACTCGTACATCAACCAACTAGTTTGGTCCCAACACCACGTAAAACAATGTACTGATAATCAGATTTTTCCCTTCATTACCTTAATAATAATCCATTCTAGTGTGTAGCCGTGTTGTTAAATTCTGTTAAATTATTAAACACATGACTCTCTATCATCAATAAATACTCAGGTCTGATACATCAGGGTCTTCTGGTTAAAGTAGGTGTATTCTATATTCAGTGTTAGTATTTTTAAACTTGCTAATTTTAATGCGACTATTCATCCAGTTAATTCCTCCTATTCATGTTGAACAGTTTGCACTTGGAAAGATCTGGATTAGAACTTTGGGCTTGTGCTGAGAAGAACTTTGTGAAATAACACTTGTTTTCCAAAGTGAATTGTCGTGTCGCTATTTAACTAGAGAAACTGTCCTTTCTTTGCCATCTTTCTTGGGGGATCAGAATGAATGGCGCTTCACTGCCTTCGCTAAGGAGTAAATTGTCCTCAAGGATCTTTTTGTAGTTTTTCCTTTGCCTGAAAAAGATCTTCAGTATGATATGATGAAGTTCAGATAAGAGACATTTTTAGGTCTCTTCCTAAAGAATGCCCTAAAAATGGAAAATGAATAGGAACCTTTCGCAGTTACCGCTGTTCTGACTTTCCATAGAGAGAAAATCATGTCAAAAATATGGGTTTTATCACCTTGAAATGAAATTGTAGATGTTGTGCTTCCTTTCAGTAAATCTGAATGGGGATGTAGACGCATCAATGTGGAAAACAATCTCTCTCTAAAACCCTCTGTGCTTTAATGTACTCCATGCAAGACATGGGTTCACAATTTACTACTCAGTGTCTTCTCTTCTGGTTTCCTTGTCACAATTTTCCATTTTTAAGCTTATCTGAACCATACACATGAAAACTTCCTGTGTCACATCAGTCCAGGAGTTATAACTTGAGGGCTCTAAAGTTTCTTTTCTCTCCTGCGTTTGATTCGAAATCATCTTCTTTCCCTTAGACTCAGCTTAGCTGTTCAGTGAGGTTTAACAGACCTAAATCAATGAGGTTTAACAGACGTGAACACCTTGTGTCCCCCACACACACCGAAACAACCTTAAGGTTGTGTTAGATCCTAAATTATCATTTATAATTAATAATAATAATGCCAATAAAATGAACAGTATCTAAGAAGTATTTGGAAAGGTACAATTTTCTTAAAAATTCTAGGGTTTTTTAATCCAAACAGTGTAAAAAGAAAGTGTTTGGCAATTCAGGCAGAGTAAGATGCTTAAATGTAGTTGTTTCTATGTAAACTACATTCACCTCAGCTCTTTGTAGGAATTTCAAGCTATTTCTAGGGTCCTGGGGTGTCCCACCTGCTGTTTTGCTGCTGGGAGAGAAGGTTTTAGGTCTCACCTGCCTCCCCTGGGCAGGTTTTGGGGATATTTTGTAGTGTCTTAAATGGCACCAGCTTGTCTTAGAGTCAGGCAAGTGGATCAAGTCAAGTCCCGGTTTAACTGGTGAGGTTTATCCAGTACTGCAGCTGATCCTGAGAATGAATATGTATGATTACAGAAGCCACTGAGGCTGCTTGGAAAGACAATTGTGTATATATATATATATGTGTGTGTGTGTGTGTATGTACATATATTATATATATAGAGAGAGATATACATATATGTATATACACAATCAGTTGCAAAGTCAGGTTCACATTTGACTCAATTTACAAATAGCCAGGGACGGATGGTGAAACACATAGTTTAACAACTTGTATTTTTGTTTCTTTTTCTTAATGGTTTCTGCTTCTTAACATGGAGAGTTTGAATGTCAAGGCACAGCTGCTAAAGACTTGAGGCAGTTTCTGACTTGAAGACGCAATATATTAAAGCAGTTAAGTCTTGCTTGGTGACAATTATCTGATTCTTTTAGGGGATGCACTGTGCGGATGTTGAGCTTTTTGTTACTAAAATATGTTCGTTTCCTTTAGTGAGACACTTCGAGCTGAAATTAAAATGTATTTCTTTAAAGAATGCTCAGTTATTCAGTAGTTTAGCATTAGGAAATATGTTCTTCAGGTGTTTCACCTGAAAATGGTGTGAAAGGCAGTCAGCAGTGCCAGCCTTTAGATTGATATTAATGGTTTGAACATGTTTAGTTTTATTGATTAAATTTATAGAAAGGAAAATAGTTCATCTCCATCTGAACTGCTTTAGATGGTTGAACTTTTTATTCATAGATAACTCCAGGGATGAGAACTTTGTATTTCTCTGTCATAGACGTGTTGAATGTAGCAGGCAAGGAGCGCACAACTTTCTTTTATATAAGTATTTGTCCAAGGGCTAAAATAGCAGCAGGAATCCTGACTAGAACAGTTTCTCTTGCTCATCAGAAACACTTTCCTGGTTTTGCCGAAGAAAAGTGTCACTTGGAATAACTATTCTTGCTCAAGAGTGGTCAGTTTGACTTGAAATAGAAGCCTCAGACTAATCTTAATGTAGACGAGCATCTGAGTGGTCCTAAAGTAGTGCCAGTTTCATTGATTCATGGAGAATTTGAAGTTGAAGCGTTTATAAGCAACAACAGAGAACTGAGGCTGGAAAAGCAAGAGGAAGAGTTGATAGGAAGCTCCAGTGAAGCCAGTGTAGAAATAATGGGCATAAATTAAAACTCTGGTAGAAACCAAGATGCAAAAGCAGAATAAAGAGCCAGAAGTGCCTACATATAGTGTCAGAAGTGCTGTGTTTAATGCTTGTTGCCTCATTTCCCCCACTTCTTCTCTTTTTCTGACTTGAATAGGACCAACAGTTGGGTTGAAAGGAGAACGTTTAGCTAAAGCAGGGTTGTTTTTCACACATATGCACTTAAAATAGGCCGAGTGTCTTCGCACGTGTCTAAGAAACATTTCCCAGGCTGAAGAAAGGCATCTTGTTGAAATCCAGCAGAAAGGTTATAAACACCATCCCTTCGGAATGTTTGGATTTGCGAAATATTAGGATTTCAATTTTCTATACCCAAAGGGATCTGTTGTAGTGTTTTATTGCAGGTTTGTGTTGAAGACAGCTGTAAGGTGTATTTTCAGCTATCACCAGTATTAATTTGCTTCCTTTCTGTGAATAACTTCTTTTAGAATCACCAGTTATTTAGCAACACCTGAGCACGTTAATCTTCTTTTAATTATCCTATTTCTGTGTTGACACCGTCCGTAGGGATGGAGTAAAGCCTGACAGGAACCACTCTAGAAGAACCTTCTTTTTTTTCTATATGCCCCAATATCTGTTTGGAACTGCTGCAGAAGAATATTATTATTGTTATTAGTTATTGGGGAAGGGTGTCTGGAGCGTTGCACAAATACAGTTCATGTCTTTAGGTCACAGAATCACAGGATGGTTGGGGTTGAAGTGACTTCTGGAGATCATCCAGTCCAATCCACCTGCTAACACAGGGTCACCAGAGCAGATCACACAGGAAGGTGTCGAGGTGGGTTTGAATGTCTCCAGAGAAGGAGACTCCACAACCTCTCTGGGCAGCCTGGGCCAGGCTCTGGCACCTCAATGGGAAGAAGTTGCTTCTCAAATTCAAGTGGAACCTCTTGTGTTCCAGTTTGCACCCATTGCCCCTCACCCTGTCGCTGGGCACCACTGAACAGAGTCTGGTCCATCCTCTTGACACCCACCCTGAGATATTTATAAACATTGATGAGATCACCTCTCAGCTTCTCTTCTCCAGCTGAACAGCCCCAGCTCTCTCAGTGTCTCCTCATCAGAAAGATGCTCCAGACCCCTCAGCATCTTTGTAGCCTCTGCTGGACTCTCTTCAGTTATTCCTTGCCCTTCTTAAACTGGGGAGAGTCCAGAACTGGACACACAACTCCAGATGTGGCCTCACCAGGGCAGAGTAGAGGGAGAGGAACAAACTCCTTCGACCTGCTGCTCACATTCTTCCTTATGCACCCCAGGTACCATTGGCCTCTTGGCCACACAGACACATTGGTGACTCATGGTCGCCCTGTTGTCCACCAGAACTCCCAGGTCCTTCTCTGCAGAGCTGCTTTCCAGCAGGTCCACCCCAACCTGTACAGGTGCCTGGGGTTGTTCCTCCCCAGGTGCAGGACCCTACACTTGCCCTTGTTGAACTTCATCAGGTTCTTCTCTGCCCAGTCCAGCCTGTCCAGGTCTCACTGGTGTATCAGCCCTTCCTCCCTAACTGGCTGAGGGTGCCCTCAGTCTCTTCATCCAGGTCACCGATGAACAGGTTGAACGGGACGTGTCCCCGATTTAGAGTTCTTGGATGTTCCAGCTTGTTGCGTGATGTTCTTCTTGACCAATTCATTCTCCTTCTCATCTGATAACGGGAACTTGTCTCTTTATGGCAACTCCATCATTTTTGTGACTGTACCCAACCTGCTAGGAGGGAAAGTCGTGATACAAAAGTGGAGCTTTGTGCAAATGGGTAGATAAAGCGCTAAAAAATTAACGAGACTTCTGATCCTACAAATCCTTGCGCTTGCCTTCCGTTGTCACATTGAATGTCAGGCTGCCCTGCCTAGAAAAACAGAATTAACCGTGCAGAACGAAGCGTAAAGCAATAGGAAACAACCAAAAGAAAAGTAACCAACCTCTTTGTCATTGGGAAATTTTGCGTGGTAATTAATTTATTGCCTCATTATTTAACCGTGTAGTTTACTGAGGAATATGCCCTTGTTACAACTGCACGGGGAGTCCTCGCCTGTGTTCTCCGAGTTCTAACGCTTGGATTTCTTGCCCCTGTGTTCCAAAGCCATTGAAAACTTGAGGCTGTTTTGCTATTAGTGCTAGATGTTATTTTGGCTTTCCACATCAAGGGTTGGTTTAATGGTTTAATCTCTGCTTTCCTGCTCAAAACTAAACATCTTCTTTTGTCTTAATGTTTTGTGTGTGTGTGTGCCGTGCCTAGATACTAAATTCAAACTAATCGCTTTCATCGACATGAAGGATGAAACAAGTTGTCAGGACTCTTGTTTTGATTTTACAAACGATATCTGAATGTTACCAGCATATTAGAAGCCCTTTTTTCTAAATCTTTCAGTGTCCCAAAATAGGTGTTTTTCTAGTCAACTCTTTTTACCGCGAGTAAAATACCTTTGAATTAATTGTTGAAGGTATAACAGTCATATAAAATCTTTAAAAAATCACCTTAAAGGGGCTGATGTTGCGTTATCTCCGAGCAAAAGCGGGATTTGTAAACGTGGTACCCAAAGAGGTGCCGTTGACTTGGTCAAAAGTTGATATAAAAGCACCAGCCGGTGTGGAAGCGTTCGCAGGATGCTTTGATTTGGAATAAATAAAAAATACATGATGCAGAGACACAATTAAGAACTAATAGTTTATTTGGGAGGCAAATAAATTATAAACTCAACCGATGATGCAGTTGGGGGGTTTTATTGGATGTGTGCGTTTTACTATAACTGAACACAAGCAATCTAACAGCAATTCACGTCTTTTAGAGAAAACACCTATTTTTTGTAGTTTTAGAAGGAAAATATCGCCTAATTACAAAAGGTGTGAAGTCATCAAATGCGTTGCATTTGTAAATCAAAACTTTGAAGCCGCGCTGGGCCACCCTGTGCAGTTTATGCTTAGGACTGGGTTTAGTGGAGAGTTTCAACGCCTACGGCACTGCGAGCATGTGAATTAAAATCCCGTTTAAATCAGTTATTCATCTGCTTCAAGTCGCGCATGGGTTCTAATGCTTCTGCTGGATCCAGACACTTGGAGGGGAGCGGGAGGACTCTCTTTTCTAACCATTTATTTTTATAATAACATATCCAAGCAGGTTGTGTCTTTAGTTTCCTTGTTGCTTTTCAGGAGAACTTCCCATAGTTGTCAAAGTCCCTTGTATCCTAAAGAAAATTTAGAGCCCTCTTTTAGGCATCCTTGTTGTGCATACGACTTGATTAAATATGAATTGTAAAGTTGTGTTTAATAAAGCGTAGACTCGGTTTTTGTCTGGAAATGTATTACAATTTATTTCTGCCATTTTTGTGTAAAATTTACAGAAACTGTTACACCGTGCGCTCCAAAGGTAATGTCTCATTCCTCTAAGGCTGTGTCCTTGCCTTTCTTTTCTCTCTGTTTTTAATCTTTCTCGTTTTTTCTGATCATATTGTTATGTGCATTGAATTTGTGAGGACTGAGGTTTTTGGGAAGGGTGGGTGATGGAGATGCTTTGATCAACAAGACGCTTTTCAGCGGTATCTTAAACCAATTTAAACCAGTTTATTTATCCTTCTCTAAGTAAGTTGGATGATAGTATATATTAAAGGCAGATTAAATGCTTTAAATTATAATAGCTACATATAGAAAAATTGAAATAAAATACTTTGGGGGAGGAACTCTGGGTTTTTAGAGCGCAAAGGCAGCGAGTTTCTTCTGACTCAGTTTTGAAGCCAAAGCGAACGCGCAAGGATCGAAAAGCAAAACATCCGCAGAAAACTGGGCTTTTGAAGTGTGCGTTTGCAGAATAAATCACATCACAACCCCTTGGTGGAGGTGAGAGAGCTTTGCAAAGCACAACGAGGAGCTGAGTTTCCACTGCCCACACTCCTTGTTCTTTTCGGGTGACGCTTCTCCTTGTGTTTTCGCTTCATGAACACAAGTAAATCAGAAATCCTCTCATTTTAGCCATCAAATTGCCAGTGTAATAGAAATCTCTACATGGGTTTTAACGTACCACCTATTCCTCTTTTTTTGCTTATTGAGGACTAGCCTACAGGTAATTTGCTCAATTAAAGGAGCACGTTACTCCAGTCTGGTTGAACTCATTGCTATTTCCAGCTCATTTGAAGCACTAAGTCTTGTATATTTCTGGTTTCATTGAAGTAACTCGCTCCTATTTTCTCTTTTTTGCTGCTTTAAATCAGCTTTATAATTAAACCCACTTAAATGTGGACTTACCAGCAGGTTGTTAATACCGTTAACTTTGGCTTAAAGGGCTTCCAAAGCTGGAAGAACATTTTCCATTTGTAGCAATATTAGCAAGGGAGAAATAATCAGCACCCCCTGCTACTTAGAAATTCAATGTTGTTTAGCTGGCCTTTTTTTCCCTGCATTTCATAAGTTTTCTGTATTATTTAGTGTTACAGAAAGAAGGTCTGAGCGGCATTTGGAGCCTAAAGACCCAAAAATCAAGAGTGTAACCGCTCCTGATCCACAGTTGTGTCCCAGCACTGCAGTGATTTGGGACCTAAGAGCTCAAAACTCATGATCCCTGCTCAAAAATTGGTATTTTATTCTACCAGTGACTTCATTGTACCACATCTACATTATGGTCAATTTAGATAAAGCATCCGTGATTATTTATTTTGAGGGGAGTCCATTGGAAGAAAGGAAAATAATACCTGGGGATGAGAGAAGAATGTTATCAAATAGTAAAATAAAGGCAAATTATCTTGATTTCTGGTTTGGTTTGTTTTTTCTTCCTCAATATATAAGATTAATGCAAGTTCTGTTCCATACCCAATTTGCCTGCATAGCAAGGTTCCCTTTGCAACATCACGAAGGCTTATTTGTAAAAGTAATGAATATTTATTGAAAAAGGATATAGAGAGATACCAGGTCACAGTGTTAGCATCCAAAAGGCAAATCTTACTGTAGAATTCCCTACTCACAACCTTGAATATTTGCTGTAGTTCCAAATGCCTTCTAGGATAAGCATCCAAAATATAATGCAGCTGCATTTCTCCTTCTAGAAACAGCCCAGCGTGGGAGGCTGAAAAATAGGGATTTTATGGTATTTTATGGCAGAATTAAACTATAGGGTAGCGTATAATGTCCATTTGTATTGTGCTGGGAGGTGATGAGCCCAAGTGCCGTAGTTTTGGTGGTTAAAGATGGAAAGATCGCTTTGTGGTCCGAGTCATGAGGCCAATTGAGTGAATGGAGAGTAAGAAATTAATGGGGTGGGCGAGGCAAAGAATCTATAACATGGTAACTCTTTTTAAAATGAACTTGATTGGAAAGTCACCTTGTAATATAAGGACTTAACAATTTCAGAAACACTTAAATTCCATTAAATTCCATTTCAAAATGTGTCTTCTCCGCGATTAAAAGCGTTAGCAAGTTACATTTGAACGTGTATTCAAAGCCAGTCCAAAGTTTTATTGCATGCGGAAAATGCTACTTGGTACAAGTTTCAAGTTTGCACAATTAGATGCGAGAGATGTCATGTAAAAGCTGAAAAGATCTGTGTGTATAATCTGTGAAGTCTTTTTAATTCCATGTATGTAACTGAATTTTTCACTATTTTTTTGTCTTGCTTTCACCTCTTTATTTTCTGTGCCGTTCCCCTCTTTTACTTCATCTCAATCCCTGATTCTCTTTGTTTTTTACCATGTTACCATCTTGCTGTTTGTCCAACAGAACAACAAAACCTGCTCCTCATCTCGATGGGTAAGAACCCTTTATAATCTCTACAATCATGGCTACAATGTGAAATTTTGAAGTCTTTGCATGTTATATTGGGAGTGGAGAACAATAGAGAAACAAATTAATTATTGGAAAGATTATACAATAGAACAAGATGGAAACCAAACATTTCAGTTCTATAAAAATACCGAGTTGCAACTTATTCCCTAAAGCTGGTCAAAAACTTGCGATGTCTTTAATGCTAATTTATTTTAAATTGGTTGCTGGCCTCACTCCATAAATCAGTGAGTTGAAATGTCCAGTGTAATATATTTAGATACTCCTCTTTTTGTGGTATGTTGTTTTATGCCTAAAATATATTGGTTCTTGAAAGTACAAGTTATGGGGCAAATGGCAGAATGTGCTGTGGGGGAAGAGAATTGAGGATTCCTCAGTTATAACTGTCCCTGCAGTGCCAGTGGGAATTTGGATACTGGTTTGTATAGAACCATAAATGCTGCTTCTTTGGGGAAAACTCCATTTCTTTGACATCTTTATATATGGATTCTTGACCTCTCTAGTGCATGAAATTTCAGATATGGGAGGATGGATTGGAAATGATCTGTTTACTCTGCCTGTATAAAAGAGAGTACAATGACATCAAGTATTTATCTCCAATTGAACTGGGGTGAATCTGTTTCATGTTGCACGAAACTTTAACACTGTCATAGATGTCAAAGTCATCAAAACCTTGTAAAGTTTAATACATTTGAAGAGCCAGATGATGCCAGCGAAGCCAAATGTCTCTGTTTCAGAATAACTTCATTGGAAAATAATTCCAGCAATATGTAAAGGTTTGTACTTTAATTTCTGCAGCGTACACGTTGTCTTCGGGCTGGTTATTTCTGGTTTTGAAGTAATAGAACAAATAGAAAACCTGAAAACTGATACTGCAAGTAGACCCTACGCAGACGTGCGAGTTATTGACTGCGGGGTGCTGGCCACAAAGTCGGCGAAAGATGGTAAGCGCACAGATTAATTCAATGTTGCCATGGTTTTTGGCATAGCTTTTCCCCACCCAACTCTCAGCCTGTCCAGGTCTCTGATGGCAGCACAGCTTCCAGTGTCACCACTCCTCCCAGCTTGGTGTCATCAGCAAACTTGCTGACAGTCACTCTATTCCCTCGTCCAAATCATTGATTAATATATTGAATAATATAGGCCCCAGTACTGACCCTTGAGGTGTTTGTCTCGTTTCATTTGTACAAGTTTAGACCAGACATAATTACATGACTTTTTATGATTGTATTTGATTGTGAAATAAGTTCACAGAGCTCCTCTGAAGCAGAACATGTGTGTATTTATACTTATATATAATGGTACGTTTTGCGCTGCGTATATGCACGCTACACACACATTGTGAATTTAAAATGTCTCTTTTAAGCTTTGGAGAAGAAGAAGAAAGTCTGTTCTGACTCAGAAGCTTCCGACTCGTCCTCCAGCGCATCCAGCTCTTCAGAAACATCGTCTGAAAGCGAAGCTGAAAATGAAAGAAGCAGAAGAAAGCGTAAAAGAAGAGCTAAAACCAAACAGGCAAGAAAACGCAGGAAGGAGGAGAGGAAGAAAGAGGATCCAAGGTGCAAGCGAACCTCAAACCAAAGACGGTGACTAATCTCTTACAATTTCAGAGACAACTGAGAAATTCTACTTTGCACAAAGTGCTCAAGCAATGAGTGCGAAAACACATTGAAGTTTGGATTTTGATACTTTTTATAAGCACATGAAACCAAGCAAGCAAAAAAACATAAAGTGGAGCTTGTTGGGATGATATTTCAATGAGGGAGTTTAAGATCTTTGTAGAGAGAAGCCAGGGTGACTTTGAAAAGTAAATCTCAGCATGTTAAATTCTTTGGGACTCAGTGTAACTGTGTTAAATTGAGAACTGAAGACTTTAACATGCTGAGATAATAATAATAATAATAACAATACTACTAATAATAATAATACATATTGGATTATATTTTAAAAATATTTAGTGACATATGGTAACTTAAAAGCAAAATGATTTGCTGCAGAGCAAGAATTGAACCTTCTTTCCAATAACAGCACCATCCTTCTTTGGGCCTAAAATGGGTTGTTAGCAAAACACATTTTAGTTGTTAAACCGTCTCAAAGTTGGATGCATCCTGGGGGCTTGTTGGGGAATTACCTTTCAAAAGTTGTATTTCTCAGTCAATGCTTAATTTGAATTGATCAACCTATTTTTGCCCGTAGCAGCCTTTCCGACAAGAGCGATATTACAGAAAAAGCCGTCGACGTTTCTACAAAGAGGGACAAACCTGTGGTACGTCCTGAAGAAATTCCCCCAGTGCCTGAAAACAGATTTTTGCTCCGAAGAGATGTGCCCGTTGTCAATGTAGAGCCTGAACCGTAAGAACCGTTGAGTTTTCTGATTCTTTTGACTTGGTGGAAACTCTGCATAAATTTTTCTGGCTAGTGCTGGATTGCTTGTACTGATAACAAGCGATGGAGTGTCAAAAACTTGAAATGAGGGCATTCAATTGTCCTTTTTACAGTTTTCTTTGTAATAATTCTTACAGAATCACAGTATGTTAGGGATTGGAGGGAACCTGGAAAGCTCATCCAGTGCAATCCCCCCATGGAGCAGGAACACCCAGATGAGGTTACACAGGAAGGTGTCCAGGCGGGTTGGAATGTCTGCACAGAAGGAGACTCCACAACCTCCCTGGGCAGCCTGGACCAGGCTCTGCCACCCTCACTGAGAAGAAGTTTCTTCTCATATTTAAGTGGAACCTCCTGTGTTCCAGTTTGAACCCATTACCCCATGTCCTACCATTGGTTGTCACTGAGAAGAGCCTGGCTCCATCCTCCTGACACTGCCCCTTTCCATACTGATCCCCATGAATGAGTCCCCCCTCAGTGTCCTCTTGTCCAGCTCCAGAGCCCCAGCTCCCTCAGCCTTTCCTCACATGGGAGATGCTCCACTCCCTTCAGCATCTTTGTTGCCCTGCGCTGGACTCTCTCCAGCAGTTCCCTGTCCTGCTGGAACTGAGGGGCCACATCTGGACACAAGATTCCAGATGTGGTCTCCCCAGGGCAGAGCAGAGGGGCAGGAGAACCTCTCTGACCTACTGACCACCCGCTTCTAACCCACCCCAGGTACCATTGGCCTTCCTGGCCACAAGGGCCCAGTGCTGGCTCATGGTCACCCTGCTATCCCCAGGACCCCCAGGTCCCTTTCCCCTACAATGCTCTCTAATAGGTCATTCCCCAACTTACACTGGAACCTGGGGTTGTTCCTGCCCAGATTCAAGACTCTACACTTGCCCTTGTTCTATTTCATTAACTTTTTCCCCGCCCAACTCTCCAGCCTGTCCAACTTGCATTAGGATATTTCAGCAAAATCAAATGGGTTAATTCCAGTGTTTTTTAAGGATTGTGCGTATTGTGACCTTAAACTCATTTACAGATGATGCAAAAAAAATGAGTGAATAATTTCAGAAGGAATTTTGCAGTGTAAACCCCAGGTAATATTTGATTACAAGGTAGACTTGGTTGGCAGAGGTGATTTTTCATCTTTCTTAGACTGAAGAAGAAACTTTGCTTTAAAATCAGTCAACCAGAACCTTTATGATCCATGTATGATTTTGAGAATAAGAGAAAATACCCTCGTTTTGATACAAAGTCATGAGTTCACAAGTGATTTTCAGTTTGTGTTTGGTGCCTCTACTAAATTGCATTTAGTTTCTAGCAAGTATCTTTGCTTTGAACTGAGATGAACTCATACATTACACTGCCAGATATCTCTAAAATCAGTTTGTTTTTAACTTCAGTTAATGGAATACTCTCCTGGAAACCTTTTGTTGAAACATTATTTATATTTCCAAAGCCTCAGTAACCGCTTCTTTTGCGGATATTACCCAAAATGTGCAAGGAGTGTTGAATTACCTCTTATGCTAAAACATTGTTGGGTAGCTCCTGAGATCCTGAAACTCTTCTGTCCGTGTTGTTTTCATGATTTGTGGTCAAACCACTTTAGAATATCCACGTACAACTTTGATAGTGTGCTTGGCAATGTCATCATTAGTAATTTTTTACATGTAGAGAGGTCAGATACACCACATATTTGGTCAAAACCAAATATATATCGATTTGCCTTTTGTTGCCTTATCACAGAATGTTAGGGATCGGAAGGGGACCTCAAAAGCATATCTTGCTTTATTTCTTGGGGAACTCACTGAGTTCTTAGTTCTACCATTTCAAATCAATAAGATTAATATTTGGCCTTATTAACTTAAAATTAGTTTAATTAGCTTTTGCACAGGGATTTTGCACAAAGGTGGGATGCACAGGGGGTTTGCACAAGGGTGGGATGCACAATGGGTGTGCACAGGGATTTTGCACAGGGGTTTTGCATGGGGGGGTTTTGCATAAGGGGTTTGCACAAGGGTGGGGATTCACAAAGGATTTGCACAGGGGGTGCAAATTTGAACTTAAAATTAGTTTATTATTAACTTAAACTAATTTTAAGTTAATTCTTCTTTTTTCATGTGGGCTCCTATTTTACCGATCTATGTAGGAAGCTGCTTGATGCTACGCCTGTTCCAACCGACCAGAAACCATCGGTCTCTAAATCTGGACGAAAAATTAAAGGAAGAGGCACAATAGTAAGTGACTATTTTAATTATGTTCTTTTCTTTCCTCTCTTCTCTGACATTGAGCTTTGAATTCCCTCGGGGGCTTCGTCTGACACTTCATAATGTGTAGATCTAGAATTTCTGGGATGTGCATCTCCTGATGGTCACACACACAATGCTGAGGAGCAACAGTTTTTTTCACACCTTCGATAGAATCACTTCCATTCTTTGTTGTGCGTTTTGACGTTTTAAGTCAACCTTTTGTTTCCTTTTTTTAGCTACTTCGTGTGGTTTTGTCCAATTTTGTCCTGGCTGAGGTCAAGTCTGTGGAGTTTCATAGATGACCTGGCATGGACAAGAAGTTTCTTTGCAGTGCTGCTAGTGAAGCATTTTTACAGATATACAGACTCAATCCTTTTTGGCTTTTACTTTCCAATCTAAAACCTGCCACTATTTTTGCAGATATAATTTCTGTTGCTATTCTCAAGACTTTTGCCTTGGTTCTGTACTCAAGCAACACTTTTCTTGTCTCCTTAATAACCCCCAACACATTGCACAGCAACACTTGTTATTTAGTCAGTAGCAAAAGGAGAAAGTAAAAAAAAAAAAAGCAGCTTTTTTAATTGTGCATTTGATTCTGGTGCAATTAAACTTGTCAGACACTATGGCTGAACATATTCTTCCCCTTTAGAAGGTTTTTCTGGATCAATTTATTACGCAGCGTTTGAGTGACTAGAAAACAAACCAGGAGTTGCTTGTGAAATTTTGGAATTGCTAAAAAAAATAAAACAAGTTTATATGTAGAAATCGGTATCTGTATAGCTGAAGACACTTTTAGTTAGAATGGTCTTAACTGAAACTAGGTTGAGCTGTGTGATTGAGTATGTAATAGCCACTGGATTTGAGAAGAGCTTTTCTACTGATCCCCCGTGATGCAGTTATTTTAAACCACAAAATTAACAACATAGATAACCTTAGTGTGGACCAATGTATTGTAGTATTTGAGCCTGGCCTGAGAACCGGCCCTTGTTTCATAGAATCATAGGATCGTTTCAGTGGGAAGAGACCCTCAGGATCATCGAGTCCAACCATAACCCAACTCTGGCACTAAACCATGACCCTGAGAACTTTGTCTAAATGCCTTTTAAACCCCTCTAGGGATGGTGACTCCAGCACTGCCCTGGGCAGCCTGTTCCAATGCCCCACAGCCCTTTGGGGAAGAATTTCTTCCCAAGATCCAAACTAAACCTCCCCTGGCACAACTTGAGGCCGTTTCCTCTTGTCCTATCACTTGTTCCTGGGGAGCAGAGCCCGACCCCCGCCCTGGCTCCAAGCTCCTTTCAGGCAGTTCAGAGATCAGAAGGTCTCCCCTCAGCTCCTGTTCTCCAGCTGAACGCCCCAGGTCCCTCAGCCGCTCCCATCACACTTGTGCTCCAGCCCCTCACCAGCTCCGTTCCCTTCTCTCCACTGGCTCCAGCACCTCAGGGCCTTTCTTGGCGTGAGGGGCCCAAAACTGCCCCCAGGATTCACGATTTGGCCTCTCCAGTGCCAGTACAGTGGCACAATCACTTCTTTAGTCCTGCTGGCCATACTGTTCCTGACACAAGCCAGGATGCTGGTGGCCTTTTTGGCCACCTGAGCACATGCTGGCTCATGTTCAGCCATTATCACCAACACCCCCAGGTCCTTTTCCCCCAGGCACTTTCCAACCGCTCTTCCCCAGCCTGCAGCGTTCATGGGATTGTTGTGACCCCAGTGCAGGACTCAGCACTTGGTATTGTAGAACCTTAGACAATTGGCCTCAGCCCATCGATCCAGCTGGTCCAGAGCCCTCTGTGTGGCCTCCTCACCCTCCAGCAGATCAACACCCCACCCAACTTGGTGTCATCTGCAAACTGACTGCGGGTGCACTCGATCCCCTCATCCAGATCAGTGATAAAGAGATTAAAGAAAACTGGCCCCAGCGCTGAGCCCTGGGGACACCACTGGTGACCAACTGGCCACCAACTGGACTTGGCTTCGTTCATCACAACTCTTTGTCCAACGTTAAATCTGATCGCTGTCTTTGCATCTGACAGCTCTCGTTTGTATGTGACGCTTGTGATATCCACCAAAGGAAGCCTTTTAAACTGAGTGTTTTGAAATATTTGTGCAAAGACACTTGGAAAAACAGCTTAAAGCTGAGTGGAATTGGCTTTTGCCAGGGATTTGGGTGTCAGTGTCTTTTATCATGTTTTTCCCACCTTCTTGACAAAATTAAGAATGCAAACCAGTAATACCAGAAGTAATTTAGAGTTAACAATTAGTTGGGAAACATTTATCCACCATCTCTAATAGTCTGATTAGCAATAGTTTCTACCCAGGGTGAACTTATTTGATACTTTTTGAAATAGTCATTTATCGTTTTGAATCCTCTTGGGTATAATGAGACAATTAAGGAGCTCCATGAAACCTTCCCAACCTGTCATATTCCATTCATCTGGAAAAACCTTTCTCAAGTAGTTGTTGCTTCAGCTGGAAGGGTAAGGAAGCTCCAAATCTTCATTACACCTTATCTTTATTTTTTTGTTGTTAATATAAATAGGATATCTTAAAAGACTTCTGCCTGTAATTAACTGAATAAACCAATACACGTATCGTTCTGTTTTTTATGGGGGGTAAACTGAATTTTTTCACATATTGCTTGCTTTTAGAAACGGCCCGAAATAGAGTGAAATCTGGGTCTTTTTCTCTGATTTCCTCACAGGATTTACCCAAGTGTGTATCTAACTGGGTAATGGAACACAACGAGTTAGCAATATTATAGGTTTTTCTCTGCTCCATAAGCAGCTCCTTTTGCTTATTTTTTTAAGTGTGAAGCTTTATTACAGTTTTGTGAAAGGTTTTTCGTGTGAAAGGTCATTTTTGTTGGGGTTTTTTTGCTCAGACGCTGTCTTAAACTGGATTCCCATTTCTGACCAACTGAGCAAGAGTCACTTTAGAAACAGGGCTTGTCTTGACTTGTACAAACAGTGAAGTGTCTGTGAACTGGAGTGAAATGTCTGTGCTTTAGCATCCTGAAAAGTTGGTTATCCTCAGTAATTGTGTTATTCCAAAAGGTCGAGGGAATCCATGACCTCTCCTTAAACCTTCCTTTTCTGTTTATAAAAATTATATAGCTGCTGGCCCCTCTCAGGCTTTGTGAAAGGCTCTCAGAATGAAAAGAGAGGGTCAGCTATGTAATCCAGTCTCATATGGGATACATGCAAATCAAAAGTGGGTATTTGGGGCAGGAAATCTAGAATTTGTGTTTTCTTCACGGGCTCCAAGGGTTCTAGTAAATGGGGTTATTTGAGGCTGCAGCCAGTCACTCGCAGGTTCCACGGGGATCCATCTTAGGGCCGGCGCTCTTCAATGTCTTTATAAATGACTCAGGACTTGAGGGATTGCTTGGTAAGTTTGCTGGTGACACAAATTGGGAGGAGCTGTCGACACTCTGGGGGGCAGAGAGGCCCTGCAGAGGGATCTGGCCAAACTGGAGAACTGGGCAATCACCAACCACATGAGGTTCAACAAGGGCAAGTGCCGGGTTTTGCACCTGGAACACGGCAACCCCGGCTGTACAGACAGACTGGGGGACGAGAGGCTGGAGAGCAGCTCCATGGAGAGGGATCTGGGGGTTCATGAGCCAACAGCGTCCCTGGAGCCAAGAGGGACCCGTGTCCTGGTGCATCCAGCACAGCACGGCCAGCCGGGCAGGGAGGGGATTGTCCCGCTCTGCTCGGGCCTCACCTGGAGCATTCACTGTGTGCAGGGCTGGGGACACAGGAGAAAAAGGAGATAAAGCTGCTGGAGAGTGTCCAGAGGAGGCTATGAAGTTGGTGAAGGGTTTGGAGAGGAAGCCGTATGAGGAGCAGCTGAAGTCACTGGGTTTGTTCAGCCTGGAGAAGAGGAGACTGAGGGGAGAGCTCATGGCGGTTACAGCTCCTCACAAGGGGAGCAGGAGGGGCAGGTGCTGAGCTCTTTTCTTTAGTCACCAATGACAGAACTCAAGGGAATGGCAGGAAGATGTGCCAGGGGAGGTTCAGGTTGGACATGAGGAAAAGGTTCTTCACCCAGAGGGTGCTGGACACTGAACAGGCTCCCCAGGGAGGTGTCACGGCCCCAACCTGACAGTGTTCAAGAAGAAACTGGACAACGTCCTCAAACACACGGTGTGAACTGTGGGGTGTCCTGTGCGGGGACAGCAGTTGGACTCGATGATCCTTGTGGGTCCTTCCAACCCAGGACATTCTGCGATTCTATGACTCTGTGTGGATAATGTTGTCTGGCTTGTCTTACATGTGCAAAATCTGTGCAAGAGATGCCATATATTTTCTCCATTTTCCAACTGTCTGTCTTCGCTTTCCTAGCGGTATCACACCCCACCTCGGTCACGGTCGTGTTCGGAATCCGATGATGATGAGAGCAGCGAGACCCCCCCTCACTGGAAAGAGGAGATGCAGAGACTGCGAACGTATCGACCACCGAGTGGAGAGAAGTGGAGTAAAGGCGATAAGTAAGATCCTTACTACACACTTAAAAGCGTCTTCGTTTTTTTTACACAGGCTTTAATAGTTTTTGTAGGTTTACCGTGTCATTGGTGTTTGACTTAAAAATGTAAATATCTCTGTGGTTAACACATTCCATTTAAATTCCAAATATTTAGAAGTGGAAAACTTTCTCAAAACCTTCCCGCGTGGTAACGTGGTACCAGATGAACCTGGGCTGAAAAGCAGCATCAGAGATGGTGCCACCTTGGACGCTTATTTAAGCAGTAATTAATTGACCTGTCCAGTGTTCCTCTTGCTTTCCAAAAGGCCTAATCCTGTCGAATCTCCTTTAGCCTCAAACTTGTTTATAAGGTTTCTTTGGATGCCGAATAAGACGGTCAAATCCACCAATCCTAGATTGCTTTAATGATTCTTGTCATTGCAAACTCTGTGACTTGATCCTAAATACGAGCTCCTCTCGGATTATAATAGATAAACCTCAAAAGGAAAGCTGAAGAATATTATATATAATAATTATTAACTGCAAATGTTTCTGATAGTTCTTTTTATATATGGAGTGCGCTCAGTTTATTGCTATGTTGCAGCTAAAAGAAAACTAAATGAGATGGTGTTTTCAAATCTATGTTTAAATGTGGCTTAAGAATCCTATAGTTGGAGAGGTCAAAGTCCTGTGGACTAGAGTAGTTAAAACATTAAATCTCTTTACACAGGTTCAGCAATGTGCAGAATTTGCTGATGTTTGCTGATTTAACATCTCTCGATAGTAATATAATTCCATCTCCTAAAAGAAGTGCAACAAGCTCAGTCAAAACATAATTGTCTGGTAGTATTAATGGGGTGTGTGTTGGTTTTTTTTAAACTTAATTAATTGCATTGGAGGTGGGGAGAATAGTTTATCTGAAGTTTTTAAAGAATTCCTGCTTGTTTGGTTTCTAGGTTGAGTGACCCGTGTACAAGCAGATGGGATGAAAGAAGCACATCCCGGAGATCAAGATCTTGGTCACGCAACGGTTATTCTGATCTAAGTACTGTGAGATATTCGAGCCATCACAAAAAGCACAGGAAAGAGAAAAAGAAGGTGAAACATAAAAAGAAATCTAAAAAGCAGAAGCATCTCAAGAAGCACAAGCAAACGAAGAAAAAGAAAATGTCGGCGTCGTCGGATGTAGAGTCCTCGCATTCCTTCCTCAGGAGGACAAAATCATCGTGCGATCGCGAGAGGAAATCTCGCTCTTCCTCATTGTCCTCTAGACGCTCATCCAGAAGAAACTGGTCTAAATCTGATAAGGATGACCAGACCTCATCGACTTCATCAAGCAGAGGGACCCGGTCATACTACAGGTCCAGGTCCAGATCCAGGTCTAGGTCTAAATCAAGATCTTATTCCCGAAGAAGTTCTAGATCAAGATCCGCCTCTAAATCGTCACGTTCTCGAAGTCGGTCGAGGTCGAGTTCTAACTCGAGGCACCAAAAGACTGTTTCCAATTCTCCACGAAATATTTCAACGCAATTAAATGAAAATAAGTTGATCAAGACCGCGGAGCCTGTTAGAGCAGTTATGCTCCCAACTGATAAAGTCGTCATACCGCCGGTTGTCCCAGAAAACCTCCCCGTTATACCCTTAAGTGACAGTCCCCCACCTTCGAGGTGGAAACCTGGCCAGAAACCGTGGAAACCATCCTATGAGCGAATTCAGGAGATGAAAGCGAAAACAACTCATTTAATACCCTTGCAAACTAATTACAATTTAGTCGTCGTTAAAGAGGCCAACACTTCTTCCTCGTATCGGAAGCAGCAAAGGAGTTCGGACAGCGATCGAAGCGGTTATTCCAAATCTCGGAGCGAGCGCAGCTCGGATAGTTGGCCGAGGTCAAGAAGCAGGTCCTCTCGGAGCAGGTCGTACTCGAGGTCTTACACGAGATCTAGAAGCCCGTCCAGCTCTAGGACAAAATCTCCTTCTTCTGGCAGGTCGCCGAGTAAATACCACAGCGAGAGGTCGGGTTATAGCGATTCAACGTCTTATTATTCCCTTAGTGACGCTGAGAGACGTAGAAACAAAAGAAAATCGACGGCGGGGGATCAAAAAGGTCGATCTGTTAAAGTGAGGCAAGAAACGAGCTCGGAAAGCACTCTCCCTTATAAGAGTACAAAAGACTACGATGAGTCCTCGCAAGGATTGAAAGAGAGCGACAGTTTATCATCTTCGGACTTCTCCACTGACAGCGAGGGTTCTGCCAAAAGGAAAGCCGGCCAAGAAAAAGAAGGCCGTTTGCAATTAGAAGGAGATCCTCAGAAACAGGACAAAAATAGATTAAATTCGGAGAGAGGGGAGGAGAAATCCAAGGGTGAGCGGGATTCCGATCATGGCAAAAAGAAAGCGGCTAAGGAGAAATCTTCCGAGCAACCTAGAGGTGGTGCAAAAACCAAACGAAAATCCTATTCGGGTAGTAAATGGGACTCAGAGTCCAATTCTGAAAGAGGGGAGACAAAGTGTAATAGGGGAGATTCCAGACCGTCCTCTGGTAAAGAAGAAGGAGAAGCCACGTCAGGATCTGACACGGAGCTCAGCGTTCCTGAAAGGATCAAAAAACAGTTGAGTTCTTCGGAATTTCTGGATTCCGATTGCACGTGGAAGGGGAGCAAACGGTTGTCGTCTTCTGAATCGGAGAGTTCTTGTTCCAGCTCAACAAACGTCAGAGCGAAGTCAAAGAGACACAAACACGGGTCGAAAAAACCTCTGAAAAAATCACATTCCAAAAAGGCGAAAGAAAAATCCAAAGGGAAAAAGGAGAAGAAGCACAAAGTTCAGAAAAGAAAAGAAATGTTTCACTGGCAGCCCCCCCTGGAGTTTGATGAAGAAGATGATGATGAGGTCAATGAAAAACTGGTTCCCAAGGATGATAAAAAAGAAAAGCAGCTTAGCAAGGACACAAAGGATAAAAACCAAGTTTATGAAAAGGATGAAACAGCCAAAGATAAAATGGGAAATGGTGAAAAGCCTTGTGAGGACGAAAAGCTTCTCGATAAAAACACTACATGTGATGCCTCACCAGATCGCAGCAACCTTAATAAAGATAACATTGAAACAAACGCTTCGAGCGGTGTTTTAAACTCAGGAATAAGTGTGGCGGCTTGCAAGAATGAGGTGAAACAAGCTGAGGAAAGTAACCAGAATGGATTGGAAGATGTGATTGAGACAGATGACAACATGGAGATTTGTACCCCGGATCGGAACTCGCCTGGGAAGGTTGACGTGGATGTTTTGTCTCCTGTCATCCTCACTGCTAAACCTCCGGCTTTAACTGCCGCTATAAACAGAGATTTACAGGACGAGCCCCCAGAACAAGATGCTGCCAAACTAGGAAACAATATTATAGACTTTATTAATATTAAAGAAGAAAAAGAAACAGGAAGGCAAGAAAATAATTCTGTCCCTGCGTCCAGCGCTAAAGACTGTAGTATAAAAAGCGAAATTCCCGAAAATACACTGAGCAATGTGATTGATAATAAGTGGAAACCCTTGCAAGGCGTTGGTAACTTACAGTCAGCAACAGTTAGTGCTGCCACAGAAGTGAAGAACGTTGCTTCGGCACCGGAGCCTAAACCGGCGGGTTTAAGGATTGAAATAAAAGCCAAGAACAAAGTAAGGCCGGGATCTCTGTTTGATGAAGTGAGAAAAACAGCGCGGCTGAATCGGAGGCCGAGGAACCAAGAGAGCTCCAGTGAGGAGGGATCTCCGAGTAGAGATGACAACAGCCCGTCCAGGAGTCTCAGCAGGTCACGAAGTAAATCCGGGTCTAAATCCAGACACAGAACAAGGTCCATATCTTACAGTCACTCAAGAAGTCGATCCCGAAGTTCTACGTATTCGTATAGGTAAGAAGTTTGGGTTATTCCCACAGAACTTGAAAGTCCTGATGTTTTTCAGCTTGCCTTTTTCTTTTAAACAGCACTGTCTCGTTTAGCAAGCGTGGCATAAATATTTAGATGAAAAGATAAAGCTTCGTAATGCTTTTGCTTCTTCTTTTCAGTCATACTCTATTTTCTGCTTTCCAAATTGTTCATTGATCATAGGTCAAGGAGCTACACGCGAAGCCGAAGCAGAGGATGGTACAGCAGGGATCGCTCAAGAAGTCGAAGTAGTTCTTACCACAGTTACAAGAGTCGTAGGTGAGTTTCTCTACTCAGAGTAGCGTTGAGTATGTTACAAAATCAGTAAATTGCACACAGCGGGTTGGAAATGTGTTGAAGGATCTCTTGGAATGCGCAAGTTAGAACAGGCAGATTGCAAAATTTCCTGTTACTGTAAAATAATTGTGTTGGATGGATAAGGGATTGCGAGCAAAACATGTTCCTCTCCCCTCGCTCTCTTCAGCGCTTGTTTCTGATTAACTTCAACTGTCTTTTTGCTTTTGTCAGTCGAACCTACAGCAGAAGCAGATCCAGAAGTAGTTCTTACGGTCATCACAGTCGATCCAGGTATGGATTATAATTCTATATAAACCCTGCAATCAGTACAAAAATATCTCAGAAGAACGCCTCTTTATTTGTGGTACTTTAGAATATCATGATAGCGAATCTAAATAAGACTCTTAAAAGCTGAGAAGAACCAAATCATCCTGATATTATTTATAGGTGATGATCGAGATCATAATGAACACATTTCCCTTTATTGTCACAATAAAACAGAGTTATAAACAGATTCTGTTGCTTGTTTTCAGAAGTATTAACAGGCAAGATTTTTACTGCGTCTACAATTTGTAGAGACAACACAACTTTTTAAATGCTGAAGTCTTTTCTAGATTCATAAATTTGAAAACATAGCTGTTGTTTTGGAGATTATTGTTCTTGTATTTAAACTTCTATAAAACGCAGAATTGCTGCATTCTTCAAAAGCCATTTCTACATAGCCACTTACTCTGTATATAACCGTCTTTAAAACGGGCATTTAAATAGCATTTTAGACAAGAAATTGTAGCTTTTCAATGACTTTCTTTTCCCTTTAAAGTCGCTCGTACACGTACGACAGTTACTACAGCAGAAGTCGAAGCAGAAGCAAGAGGAGCGACAGTTATCGAAGGTCTCGAAGCTACGACAGGCGATCCAGGTATGACTTTGACGCTGTATTTATGCAAAAGAATGAGCTAAATACATACTTAGGATGTTTATGAAGGCTCATGGATTTTTCCCTTCAAGCTTAAAAAATACCATTACCAAAATAATTAAACACAATTAAAATCAGAGCAAGTGTGTGAGTGAGGAAATAATTTCTGATATAATGAATTTTGAAGATGGGGAAGAAACCAGGATAAGGGAGGTTGGTCCAGTTCATTGTGTGTCTGCATTCAAAATAAGCACGTTTAGGCTTTTTTTAATAATTTTAAATGTTTCCTAAAAAATACAATGAAGCAGCTCCCAAGATTTAAATCAAGTTCCCTGTTACGAATTAAAAGCTACCTGGTATGCAAAGAATTCCTTCGGATGGTGGATTTAAAAAACATAGAACAGAAGAAAACCCGTAAAGGAACTTAAAAATTGCAGGATCTGGAATGAATTTTGGACTTCCTAGGACAGATTTTGAAATAACATTTTACCTGCAGATCCTGTTTTCATCTGCTCAATTTAGGGTAAACTTAATTATACTCAGTCCAGGGGAATTCTATGGGTGTGAGTACATTTCACAAAGAGAAATGGAACAGGGTGCATATAGACACGCCGCCATATAGACACGCCGCCATATAGACACGCCGCCATATAGACACGCCGCCATATAGACACGCCGCCATATAGACACGCCGCCATATAGACACGCCGCCATATAGACACGCCGCCATATAGACACGCCGCCATATAGACACGCCGCCATATAGACACGCCGCCATATAGACACGCCGCCATATAGACACGCCGCCATATAGACACGCCGCCATATAGACACGCCGCCATATAGACACGCCGCCATATAGACACGCCGCCATATAGACACGCCGCCATATAGACACGCCGCCATATAGACACGCCGCCATATAGACACGCCGCCATATAGACACGCCGCCATATAGACACGCCGCCATATAGACACGCCGCCATATAGACACGCCGCCATATAGACACGCCGCCATATAGACACGCCGCCATATAGACACGCCGCCATATAGACACGCCGCCATATAGACACGCCGCCATATAGACACGCCGCCATATAGACACGCCGCCATATAGACACGCCGCCATATAGACACGCCGCCATATAGACACGCCGCCATATAGACACGCCGCCATATAGACACGCCGCCATATAGACACGCCGCCATATAGACACGCCGCCATATAGACACGCCGCCATATAGACACGCCGCCATATAGACACGCCGCCATATAGACACGCCGCCATATAGACACGCCGCCATATAGACACGCCGCCATATAGACACGCCGCCATATAGACACGCCGCCATATAGACACGCCGCCATATAGACACGCCAATTTGTTTTATATTTTTAATATGTTATGTATTAGTGGCAAATCAACCAAATCTCTACGACTACTATAAATTTTCATCCTCTTTTTCCCAACTTTGTCCCAGCTCTTACTGGACTTTATTCTCACCCATTTCCCCACCTAGTTCTGACAGTAAGAAAACATCTTGTCCAGAGGGAAATTAATTAGCTTAACGAAGAATTTTGAAATAGAAAACCATTGCTTTAGGATGTTGGAAGCTTCAGAGAAACAAGGTTGGATTAGGATCCACGCATTTTTTTTGTAGAAAGCACAACAGTAGAAGAATCTCGACCGCGAGTTTACTTCTGTGTCATTTGAATGTGACCTGTGGCTTGTTTAGAACCAGCTGGACTCTCTTGATGTTTGGCCAGGTGCTGAGCTTGGAATTCTTCTGGAGAAGCCAAAATAGTTTAATTACAGTATCCACTCTGCAGACACTCACACAATCCCGTTCTTATGGGCCCTAAATTCTTAAGACCTTTTTCAAACAAAAAAACCCTGCAATTTATACACCAAGATATGTGAAATTATCTTAGTTGAGAAACGCTAAATTCTGGTTGTTACGATATATTTCTCAGTGAGAATTCACACTTGCAAAAGCAGTTATTTTGGAGTATTTTTAGCTGTATCTGAGAAAGCAGGAAATTTTATAGTTACAACCACAGACTTCACGTCCACAGGATTTCATCATGTAAAATAAATATTTCGAGTTTGAAGTCATCCAATAATGAATACTTCAGTGATACGTAATGTGATCCTGTAATTGCCTTTTTGTGTGTTTTCTTCTTGTCTTGTGCATCTGTCTTGACATTGGGTTATTTTATTACGTGATGCGATTTTGAATTTGAAGCTAGAAACGCAATTTTGAGGCCTTTTAATCACAGAATCCCAGAGTGTCAGGGGTTGGAAGGGACCTGGCAAGCTCATCCAGTGCAATCCCCCCATGGAGCAGGAACACCCAGATGAGGTTACACAGGAAGGTGTCCAGGCGGGTTGGAATGTCTGCAGAGAAGGAGACTCCACAACCCCCCTGGGCAGCCTGGGCCAGGCTCTGCCACCCTCACCAGGAAGAAGTTTCTTCTCAAATTTAAGCGGAACCTCCTGTGTTCCAGTTTGAACTCATTACCCCGTGTCCTACCATTGGTTGTCACCCAGAAGAGCCTGGCTCCATCCTCCTGACACTCCCCCTTTATATATCTGTAAACATGAATGAGTCCCCCCTCAGTGTCCTCTTGTCCAGCTCCAGAGCCCCAGCTCCCTCAGCCTTTCCTCACACGGGAGATGCTCCACTCCCTGCAGCATCTTGGTGGCTGCGCTGGACTCTCTCCAGCAGTTCCCTGTCCTGCTGGAACTGAGGGGCCACAGCTGGACACAAGATTCCAGGTGTGGTCTCCCCAGGGCAGAGCAGAGGGGCAGGAGAACCTCTCTGACCTACTGATCACCCCCTTCTAACCCACCCCAGGTACCATTGGCTTCCTGGCCACAAGGGCCCAGTGCTGGCTCATGGTCACCCTGCTGTCCCCAGGACCCCCAGGTCCCTTTCCCCTACACTGCTCTCTAATAGGTCATTCCTCAACTTACACTGGAACCTGGGGTTGTTCCTGCCCAGATTCAAGACTCTACACTTGCCCTTGTTGTATTTCATTAAATTTTTCCCCACCCAACTCTCAGCCTGTCCAGGTCTCTGATGGCAGCACAGCTTCCAGTGTCACCACTCCTCCCAGCTTGGTGTCATCAGCAAACTTGCTGACAGTCACTCTATTCCCTCATCCAAATCATTGATGAATATATTGAATAACACCGGCCCCAGCACTGCCCCTGAGGCACTGCACTGGATCCAGGCCTCAACTGGACTCTGCCCCATTGACCACGACTCTCTGGCTTCTTCCCTTCAGCCAGTTCACAATCCACCTCACTACCCGATAGTCCAGACCGCACTCCCTCAGTTGAGCTGTGAGGATGCTGTGGGACACTGTGTCAATGCCTAACTCATACTACAATCTTTTCTTTGTAGATCGTATGGCTCTGACAGCGAAAGCGATCGCAGTTATTCCAACAACCGAAGCCCCAGTGGAAGCAGCAGATACAGCTGAAAACATTTGATGGTGGAAACTACGTATTTCATGTTTTATTTTCTTTCAGTGTTACGTTAAAAAAACGCTGGTTTGGCAGCATCACAAGTGAAGTCAAAGGGTATTTACTGAATTAGCCGAAACTTTCCCATTTAAAATGAACTCACTTGCCGGACCGCGTACTTACAGAGAGAAGCACCAAGCTCAACTCAGCTGGGATGATTGGTTTGCGTTGTGGTTTATTTGTACGGTTTACATCAAATGCTACTTTTACAAAATCAAAGAAAAAGAAAACGAACGGTTTTATTGCCTTGAATTGGATTTTCCAAGCCGTGAATGACGTCGAGGTGAATTTTGTCGCCGCTTTCCTGGGTGCAGCGATCGGTACCGTCCTTAAGTATGTTTAGAAATACCTTAAGGCTTTCTGCCTGTTATTAAATACATTCTAACTGTGAAACTGTGAAGAAAACTTCTTACAAAGGCTGTCATTTATAGTTTATTGAAATGCTCTTTTTTTAATGATGGAAAATGGGGTCCGTGCTGTCTTGTTTGGTTATTGCGTTATATACAGGATATACACAGCAGTTGGGCGATAAAAGCGACGCCTGCCGCTCCGTCTTAATCCTTCCCGTACTGTGATACTACAGAAATCTGCAGAAAATGAGATTATACACAATGGGAATAATCAAACCGATGAATGGTGTTTGATCTTAATATCCGACTTGTCTAAACGTTTATGTTTAAAAGTGGATTTTGTGATGAGCGATATTCTTAAGAGTCTAAAACAAGTGGTTCTTTTTGAATTGCAATCCGTATTATGTTGCTTGGCAGATTTCCCCACATTTTGAAGTCGAACGTTGTGAACTGTTGAGTGTATCATGAGTTTGTTCAAAATGCTTTTTAAAAGCTTCCACAACGATGATTTATTTGAGAAAACAAACGGTTCCTTTATAAAATGTCTGTAGACGGATCCCATTTACCACAGGGAATATTGAATATTGATATTGAAGTATATATATTGTTAATATGACTGCATATATGCCTGATAAATAGCATGGACAATACTTTCAAGTTGAATACCAAAAATGACTCCGCGTTACAGGTAAACGGTTTGCAAACAAATACACAGATTTCAGCTGAAGTAATTGAGTAATTTTTGCAATATTCCAATGGAGTTGTTAAATTTGTAACATTTTTTCAGCGTTTAGAAAGATGTTTACTAAGGAACAGTTTTATAACGGCATAACGGAAAGTGGGGTCTGTAGTGCAAAAACCAGACTAATGTAGCTTTATTAGAGCTAACGAGCACTGTTGTATTATAGTAGTTTTCCTTACTGATTTTCTGTAATAACTTGAGATGCTCTCAAGTGTTTTCAACTCTTGAAAATGATTTTGGTTTAAAATCTCATCAGGACCCAACAGCTTGAAAATGAAAAGCGGTCATTTCTCGCTCGGGTGGCAGTTCATACCGTGTCCCATTGAATCGAACTCGCCGAAAACCACCTTTTGATCCGCTTCTGCGACACGGACACAAAGTTCACAATGAGGTTTGAAGACTGGAGGGAATCTCTGCACTTCTCTCCGTGAAACGTTTGTATTCGGGCTCCTAAAACTGAATTTGTCAGATCAGCTTTTTCACTTTCTAGAAGAACCCAAAACTCTGGACTTATTGTAGCTCAATGAGAAACTTTCGGTGTGGCCGTAATCCTTTTGAATTAATATTTTGTAAGCTGTTTATGCTTTTTGACATTAAATACATTTATTACTCGAGTCCGAACGTTTACAGACGTGTTTCTGGCAAATATTTCAGTGCTAACTCAAGGTTTGGTGTAGTTTCATAATTTGGATTTTTCCCCTTACTGAGAAAATAGAACTGGTGTCACAAAATATACAAATAGAAACAATGCCATTCAGTAGTAGAGAAAAAAACTGCCCCAAAATTGGACTTCGGCATATTTCAGATCTGACTTTTTATTTGTAAGACCAGGAGAAGAATAAGAGAAATAAGGCTGAGGGAGAAATGAAAGGCTGAGGGAGCTGGGGCTCTGGAGGTTGGAGGAGACTGAGGGGTGACCTTATTCATGGGGATCAATACATGAAGGGTGAGTGTCAGGAGGATGGAGCCAGGCTCTTCTCGGTGACAACCAGTGATAGGACAAGGGGTAACAGGTACAAACTGGAACACAGGAGGTTCCATTTAAATATGAGAAGCAACTTCTTCATGGTGAGGGTGGCAGAGCCTGGCCCAGGCTGCCCAGGGGGGTTGTGGAGTCTCCTTCTGTGCAGACATTCCAACCCGCCTGGACACCTTCCTGTGTAACCTCATCTGGGTGTTCCTGCTCCATGGGGGGATTGCACTGGATGAGCTTTCCAGGTCCCTTCCATCCCATGACATTCTGGGATTCTATGAATAGAAACACAGTCAATTAATTGTCCAAAATGACTGCAGTGTCACTAATGGCTATTTTATATCTTGAATTAAGAGCTTCATAACAAAATTCCGTCTGTTAGATAGCTAGAAAGAAGGAGGGGAGGAGTATTTTTACTTATTGAAGTCCGTTAAGTTGCACTTCACATGAACAACGTTCCCCTGAGCTGCTTTTCTAAGGTTGCTCTATGGGGTTTATTTTGCCATTTTGTTCTTCAAAATTTGTAAAATGAACTTTTATATAGATCTGCAAACGCTGTTTTCTCTACATCTGGAAAAATCTGTCGTTGCTGGAGGGAAACGGGCAGGAAAATTAAAAATACACTTCAATTTCCGTATCTGCTTTTGTCCCTCATGAGTCTGCGTCCAAGTTGCTTTTCCTTCTCCTGACCTACATAGAGAACGATTCCTCAGCAACACCGTCCTGGCTTTACGTAAGAGTCACTGGAGGGACAAATACTTTGACGTTTCCAAGTGATTTGAGGTCTCAGCATTTCCTAAAGATTATATAAGAGGTTCGCAGCCTTTTTGAGAAGAGACACTTAACAAATCTACACGGAAATCCCTAAACGTGCCTGTGATTCTTTTCCCAGATACGCATTCTCACCTTGTTTCTACAGCGTATTGGCAATGTGGTTGTTGGTTCGAGTCAAGGTAATTGCTCAGCAGAATAATCCATTGCTGTGTTGGTTTGGGTTTTTTTTCCAGCTCTTTTGTTCCAGAAAAACTGGATTTCGTGGGGAAAATCCCATTTTCATCCTAATGGTAAAGCAGATGACCCTGGGTCTAAGGTAAAAAGGACGAGTGGAAGCGTTGGGAGGAGTTTCCTTGTTTGTTTTAGTCTGGTTAACTTTGCATTTCCCAAACTGCCTTGGAGGAGGCACCAGAAATCACAGAAGCAATGTCAGGAGTTGGAAGGGACCTGGAAAGCTCATCCAGTGCAATCCCCCCATGGAGCAGGAACACCCAGATGAGGTTACACAGGAAGGTGTCCAGGCGGGTTGGAATGTCTGCACAGAAGGAGACTCCACAACCCCCCTGGGCAGCCTGGGCCAGGCTCTGCCACCCTCACCAGGAAGAAGTTTCTTCTCATGTTTAAGTGGAACCTCCTGTGTTCCAGTTTGTACCCGTTACCCCTTGTCCTATCACTGGTTGTCACCCAGAAGAGCCTGGCTCCATCCTCCTGACACTCACCCTTTATATATCTGTAAACATGAATGAGGTCACCCCTCAGTGTCCTCTTGTCCAGCTCCAGAGCCCCAGCTCCCTCAGCCTTTCCTCACAGGGGAGATGCTCCACTCCTTCAGCATCTTGGTGGCTGCGCTGGACTCTCTGCAGCAGTTCCCTGTCCTGCTGGAACTGAGGGGCCACAACTGGACACAATATTCCAGGTGTGGTCTCCCCAGGGCAGAGCAGAGGGGCAGGAGAACCTCTCTGACCTACTGACCACCCCCTTCTAACCCACCCCAGGTCCCATTGGCTTCCTGGCCACAAGGGCCCAGTGCTGGCTCAAATCCTAAGCAGGAACTCCAAGTGACACAAGATATAAAAAGAAAAGGAAACAAAACTTGTAATTTAAGGTAGCAGAGTGGCGAATGACCACATCAAAGAGCAGCCAAAAACAATAGCGTAGGAAATGTTAAACAACCTCTGCGTAAAATTCATCGAAGGGAAGTAAACAACTTTTTTCCTTATTTTTTTTCAGCATATCATGGTTTTTGTGCTTAAAAAGCCGTATTTTGTGCAGAAGTTCCCTGTGAGGATCGAGGCCGCTCTCGGATGCCGCAGAGGTCGCCAAGACACACAGAGGTAAAAATAGCGCCTGTGTATTAGTGCCATTAAAATAAACCTTAAATCCTGCAATGCTTTAAAATCAGTACTCTGGTAGGAGTGGTTTCATAAAATCAAAGTGGGGAGTGGGGTATAAATAAGGTGAAGTCTGCGTGATTTGGGTTGATTTGCAATAGATTATCCACCCCGTAGCACACAGAATATCATGGGGCAGCTCTAAGAGCAAATATTCCTGTCTCCAGTGTCAGACAAGCGACTCTCCTCCAATAAAACAATATTAAATCAACCATCTGCCCTTCAAACAACTAATTCTGACAAAGCACATATTTCAAAAGCAGCAGCATAAATGCACTTTTCCTACAATTATCGGCGTGCGGAGAGATTTCCTTCCTCACGTTGAAACAAGGGCTATTTGTGTCCTTGCGCTCCGGGGTGTAAAGTGCTCGTTGGGAAGATCCCCGGCTATGTGACAGCGTATTAAATTTCTGTTGATGGCTTTGTGGGGTCGGTGACGATGGCGCTTACGGTGGGGAGCGGGACGTGGTTATTGCGATGACCTTGAGCCGCGCTCTGGAATCCATCTGGTGCGATTTCCGAACCCAGCGCTGCCTGGGATTTAAATCAGGGGAAGATAAAGCTTTGCACGCTCCACCTCTGCTTCACAACCACGGGATTGATTCTTTTGCCTTAATATAAGGTTGTGAAACTGGCAGGAGTTTCCACTTTTAAAATGCTTTGGCTGCTTAACTGGGGGCGAGTTAAAACTGTTTTAAAAACTGTTTTAAAAACAATGATATAAACAATTAAAGTGACCCAGTGTTGAATTTAGTAATGATGTCCATATAATCCCTGTGAAGTAGCTGGGATTGCATGTGTGAAATCGGTCTGTGGTGGCTTTAGGGTTTTTTTTAAAATCAAGGTAATATTTCACAGTCATGACTGATGGGGGGGGGACACACACATTAATTTGATATTAACTGATTGTGCTGGGATGTGTATCTACGAGTGTAGCACAGCCCCAGAAAACCCATGTCCTTCCCCAACAAACGGGCTATAATGGGCAGAGTGCTGAGCTCAGCACAGCTTGCGAACACTTGGAGCTCCCACCCTGGCATTGTGTTTTGCAAAATTCCTTAATTAATTCCTTCTTTCAGGCAGGAAGAGGCTGCCCCTCTTGGGCTTGCTTTTTCCTCTGTGACAGAGGACAAGGAGGATTCTCCTCTCCTTGTGCATGAGCTGCCTGTCCCGTCTCTCGGGCATCATCTGCAGAACTTCCCCTCTGCTCTGCCCTGGGGAGACCACACCTGGAATCTTGTGTCCAGTTGTGGCCCCTCAGTTCCAGCAGGACAGGGAACTGCTGCAGAGAGTCCAGCGCAGCCACCAAGATGCTGAAGGGAGTGGAGCATCTCCCGTGTGAGGAAAGGCTGAGGGAGCTGGGGCTCTAGAGCTGGACAAGAGGACACTGAGGGGTGACTTCATTAATGTTTACAGATATATAAAGGGTGAGTGTCAGGAGGATGGAGCCAGGCCCTTCTCGGTGACAACCAACGGTAGGACATGGGGTAATGGGTTCAAACTGGAATTCAGGAGGTTCCACTTACATATCAGAAGCAACTTGTTCGTGGTGAGGGTGTCAGAGCCTGGCCCAGGCTGCCCAGGGAGGTTGTGGAGTCTCCTTCTGTGCAGACATTCCAACCCGCCTGGACACCTTCCTGTGTAACCTCATCTGGGTGTTCCTGCTCCATGGGGGGATTGCACTGGATGAGCTTTCTAGGTCCCTTCCAACCCCTGACACTCTGGGATTCTGTGATTCTGTGAACTTCTCCCTGATGCATTTTGGAAAAAGAGCCTCGAAAAGCAGGAGGGTTCGGAGCATCCTTGGGAATGGGAGAGGTGAAGGGGCTGGTTGCTGCATTTCCAGGAGAAACACTTGAGTGGGGAATGTACATCAGTCAGAGGCTTTTAGAACTGTGGAATCACAGAATGGTTTGGGTTGAAGGGACCTCCAAAGCTCATCCAGTGCCCCCCCTGCCATGAGCAGGGACATCTTCACCAGCTCAGGTTGCTCAGAGCCCCGTCCAGCCTGGCCTGGGATGTCTCCAGGGATGGTTCATCCACCACCTCTCTGCCCAACCTGGAACAGGCTCTCACCACCCTCACTGTAAACTATTTCTTCCTCATGTCCAGCCTTCAAGTGCTGGTTGAAAAAGCGTGTTTAACAAAAAACGAGAAAGCAAACTTTCTACTGAAAGGGGTAGGTATTTGCCATAAATAAGCTTTGTTTAAATGTACGTAGCTATGTCAATTTTACACGTTTATACTTGACGTTGCAAAACTTAAAGGGAGGTGAGAACTTTCCCAGCCCCTCGATGTGGCCGAACCAAATGCCACTTGTTTCAGATTAAAAGCAATTAACTGTATGACATGGCTCGCTCGCAGAAAATACATCCAATGTCATTGGCAGCCTCAAATGCAGAGCACTTATTTTCAGGTAGTTTGCAAGTTTGGGCCGATCAGCTCCAAAGCTTGTTTAGTGTAAAAGAAGTGAGGTCCTAGAACAAAAGTAGCCGTGGTAATAACTGAGTTGTCGGTGCACAAAGAAAAGGAATATAAATATATCTCATTGTCTGTTAGTGTTGTGGTTCAGCCCCAGCCAGCAGCTGAGCCCCACACAGCCGCTCGTTCACCTCGCCTGGTGGGATGGGAGGGAGAATCGGGAGGGTGAAAGCGAGGAAACTCATGAGTTGATATGAAAACAGGTTAAGAAGTGAAGCAAAAGACACACAAGCAAAGCAAAACGTGGGATTCATTCAGCACTTCCCACGGGCAGGCAGGTGTTGAGCCATGTCCAGGAAAACCAGGCTCCATCACCTGTAACAGTGACCTGGGATGACAAACACCATCATACCCAATGTCCCCCTCTTCCTTCTTCTTCCCCCAAAATATTAATACATACTGAACATGACATCATATGGTGTGGAATATCCCTTTGGTCAATGGGTTGGTTGTCCCACCCATGTCCCCTCCCTTCGCCCCAAAGAGTCCTTGACTTGGTATAAACAACGACTGAAACTTCGGGCTGTTATCAACGTTCTTCTCGTGCTAAATGCAAAACACAGCACTACACCAGCTACTGGTGTAACCGCATCCCAGTGAAAACCAGTGCGTTCTCCACCCCTTATTCCACACCATTTACATCATGCTCAGGTCCCACACTCCCCAATACACCTTCATTAACCACCACCCCCCTTCCCATCCTTTGATACAACACACAGATATAATTGCTTTGATTTATGGACTGCCCCTGTGAAATGTCATTTAAAAAGTCCAGACATGTCCACAAGATGTCCATTGAGGTCATTTACTGCATGATTTTGGGGCTTGTTCTCCACTGTTTCAGGTGGTTCCTGCTGTGGCGATTCCCAAATCTGGTCTTCTCTGGATTAAATATCTCCAAGGCCTTTGGGTTTTTGGAAGGATTTTGGGTTTGGTTGGGTTTTATTTTTTCAGCTTCTTATCTCTGACCATCACTTGAGGTTCTAGAGAGAGTGCAGAGGAGGTGACAAAGCTGGTGAGGGGCTGGAGCACAAGTGTAATGGGAGCGGCTGAGGGACCTGGGGGGTTCAGCTGGAGAACAGGAGCTGAGGGGAGACAGGGACACAAAGAAACGGCCTCAAGTTGCGCCAGGGGAAGTTGAGGTTAGATCCGGGGAACAATTTCTTCCCCAAAGGGCTGTGGGGCATTGGAACAGGCTGCCCAGGGCAGTGCTGGAGTCACCATCCCTGGAGGGGTTTAAAAGGCATTTAGATGAGGTTCTTAGGGATATGGTTTAGTGCCAGAGTTGGGTTATGGTTGGACTCAATGATCCTGAGGGTCTCTTCCAGCTGAAATGATTCTATGATCCCATGACCTCCTGCACTCTGCAGCCAGCCCGCAACCTCCCCAAATCACCATACCCAAGTGGAGAACAAACTCCAGCTGAGGCTTCATGGTGCCACACGGATCTAAAGCATCGCTCCCCATGTCCTGCAGGCATCTACATGTCCCTGCCTGCGGTTTGCTGCTTTCACAGCAGCGTGAGGAGGGCTGATCGCACCCAGGTAGGGTGGTGAGACCCTGGTGCTGGTTGGCCAGAGAGGTGGTGGATGAACCATCCCTGGAGACATCCCAGGCCAGGCTGGACGGGGCTCTGAGCAACCTGAGCTGGTGAAGATGTCCCTGCTCATGGCAGGGGTGGCACTGGATCAGCTTGAAGGTCCCTTCAACCCAAACTGTTCTATGGTTCCCGCTCCCTGCCCGTGCTGGCTCTGCAGCTCAGCTATTCTTACACAAGCAGCAAGTTTTCCCTTTGTTTCTACTCAATTGCAGCCTATTTTTTTTTCCAGGCTGTTTCTCTAATGTGTCAAGATTGTTTTGAAGTTCCAGCCCATCCTCCCAAGTACTTGAAGTCCCTCCCGGCTTGGTATCATTTGCAGCTGTAAGAAGCAAATTTTCTATTCTATTCATGCAAGTAATTATTAAAAAAAATATTTTGAGCTGTACCAGGCCTGGAACAGATCCCCAAGGACTCCCGGGCTGTGTATCTCTTCAGTTTGCTGTTGGATCATAAATAACTCCTCCGAGCCATGTTCCCTCCTTCCAGAACTGCTTTCCTCCGGCTCCGTGTCATCTGTCCCTGCTGTCTCTCCCCTCCCAGCCGCGCTGGGGATGTGAGCTGAGCTGGCATCTTCACTTCATGTGAACTTCAGCTTGTCTGACTCGAGCTTCTGCATGTCGAGTCTTGCAAAACCTGCGCTCAAGGTGCTCGTGGCTTATTTTCCGTAGCCGCCCTCGTGCTGTCTCTGAGCTTTTCACCCCAAAACTTCTCTTCCAGGCCTCCACTTCACCCCTGTGACCTTCTCTTCAGCATCCTCCTTGAATCGAGGATGCCGGCACAGACACCAGCATTTGATATTGTTCTTTAGCACCAGTATAAACCAGACTATTTCTATATGATCTTCAGCCTCTGTTGTTTGGAGGATTATTTTGTATGGCTTTGTCAAGAGAAGAAAATTCACTGGTTTTTCTGTACATGAGTATTCACTGAATAAGATTTTCTTGTCTTTCACGTTACCAGTTTACACCCCTATTGTGATGGGAAGGTTCCCGTGGACTTCAGGGACCTAAACACCAGAGGGCTTTGAAATTACTGCAGTTCCCTTGTATTTGATTTGCATCTCCACCAAGTTCTGGCATTTCCACAGCAGCCTTAAAAATCACTCCCTACCCAAGCTTATCTAAGGGGAAAAATAAAGTACAAAACAGGTTTGTTCTAAGAAAACAGGTAAAAGCAAGACCAATGTGGTGGGTCTCATCGGTGGGACTTCATGTGCTGCATCCCTGAGCAGAAACTCCTATTTGGGTCAAAGCTTCTGAAGACTCTCTTGAATATCAACGCATCTCCGGGTGTTTCCTGTAATTCTTGCTAATTATTCCAATCAAGGTATCAATTTAGAACTTCCTGGCTGATGACACGCTGTTTCTTACCGCCTTATCCTTTGATGTGTGCAGATGCCTTTGAACTGCAAGCCCCATGCTGGGAAGACCCGTGCAGCTCCCACACCTGGCTCGTCAACAGGCAAACCCATCGCTGCGAACGTGACTTAGAGGTGACACCAAAGCTTTTCGTGAGCTGCCGCAGAAATTTGGGGCTTTGAAGTTCACACGATGCGATGCAGGAACCACTTAATGTACATTTTAGGATAAGGACTGCAGGTTATTGCTTCTTTTTGGTGAAGTCTACAGGTGATAAGTAGTAATTTTGTAGAATCATAGAATAGTTTGAGTTGAAGGCACCTCCAAAGCTCATCCAGTGCCACCCCTGCCATGAGCAGGGACATCTTCACCAGCTCAGGTTGCTCAGAGCCCCGTCCAGCCTGGCCTGGGATGTCTCCAGGGATGGGGCATCCACCACCTCTCTAGGAAACCTGGGACAGTGGCATGATCTTGTCCTGTTAACTGCCCCATTTTCCTGCAAGTTTATGTAGCCTAAGGGTCTTTTCCAGCAGCTACAGGAGATATTTCAGGAGGACATGCAAGGCAACATCTCTTCATTTCACTCCCCTCTGCTCTCCCAGCATCATGGGTGTTGGTGGGTACCAGGCTGCCCATTCCCTCTCGTATCTGTTGGCAGACCTGTTGCCCATGAATTTCTTCATCCCGTCTTTGAATCTCCTCACTTATTTGGCTCATGTGGCAACCTACTATTTTTGTTAAACCAATCTCCTGCTCCTTTGAGTAATAGTTTTGATTTGATGCACCTTGCTCATAAGCTGCCAACAACCTTCTCCAGGTCAAAGGGTCCTGAGCTTATCATAGAATCATTTTGGTTGGAAGAGACGCTCCAGATCAACAAGTCCAACCATTAACCCAACACTGTCACTAAACCACATCCCTAAGAACCTCATCTACGTGTATTTTAAACACCTCCGGGGATGGCAACTCCACCACTTCCACCATCTCACCTTGTAAAGCAGCTGCTCCATCCCATTTCAGTTGTTCTTCTGCTTCTCCAGCACCATCGTGCCCATTTTGGAGATCAGGACTACACAGAATAGCCATAACACAGGTGCACCGGGGTTGTCTGTGGCAGCAAAGTGATGCCCTGAGCATTGGACACGCTCAGGGAAGGCAAAGAAATAACAATTTATTGGCTTGCAGCTTCAGCACACCTTGGCCATGCATTGAGAGCTGCTGGTGGCAAGCCAAGATCTCATCTCCAGCTGCTGGTTCCCACCTCAGCATCGCACAAGCGTAGTTTAGACTTCTTTTCTCAAGACTTCACGTTTTCCTACCCCAAAGCTCGTTTGAAACTTTCTTCTGTGCCTTTTTCCGAGAACCTTCCGGAGCTGGTTGCCATTGGTGTGGCACTTGGTGACCCTGAAGAGCTCACCTGCCATCCTAGAGATGTTGATCTCCTTCAGATATATGTATTCCCACCTAGAACCCACGTGCTTTTCCATGCAAAGGGTTAAATTTTATTGAATTCATTTTTGCCCTGAACGAAACAGAGTTAAATTGTTCATGCAGGACAGCAGTAGCCAATAATGGCTGGAGAAAGGCCTGGTGGGAGAATAAAAATACTTCTTTCCCCAATATGTTGGAATTGCCAAGTCAAGTTGTTAATAGAGATTGTTTCTCCAGCGCAACGGCGGTGAGGACAACTTGGCTTGCGTTGCTTGGCTTGCTTGATGCACCCAGTGCAGAGGCCTCAGTATTGAAACCTGCAGTTAAGTAACGCTTGAAATAGGCCCTTTAACCTCAAAATGAAGACCTGGCAATGCACTGCTCCTGAGCTGTAACTCAGCCTGGGGACAAGCAGGACCAGCTCTAAAAGCCGGGTAATATTAACTGCACCGTGCCCTCCTCCCTTCTAACGTATTTAGGTGAAAAGGGCCTGTAAGAAAGATGGGGACAGACTTTTGAGCAGGGCCTTTGTGACAGGACAAGGGGTGATGGTTTTAAACTAAAGGAGGGAGATTCAGGCTGGTCTTGAAGGAATTGTTGTCCCTGAGGGTGGTGAGAGCCTGGCCCAGGTTGGCCAGAGAGGTGGTGGATGAACCATCCCTGGAGACATCCCAGGCCAGGCTGGACGGGGCTCTGAGCAACCTGAGCTGGTGAAGGTGTCCCTGCTCATGGCAGGGGTGGCACTGGATGAGCTCTGAAGGTCCCTTCAACCCAAACTATCCTGTGATTCTATGAAATTGCTATGTATCACCTCTAGACTTCATTGAGAAGAAGCTGCAGTCCTTATCCTAAAAGGTACATCAAGAAGTATTTCTTGATGTCCAGCAGCAGGGCAGATGTTTGGGCTGGGGATGATGTGGGTCAAGGCTCAGATTTGGTCCATGATGTTGGACTGAGCGCTGAAAAAGGAGCGAGGAAATAAAATGATGAGAAACCACCTGCTATGGACAAGACATTGAACCACGTGAGCTCTGGAGACCCTTTGCAATATAAATCCGTGACCTTACAATTTCTTTTTGAGGAGTAAAATAAGCTAAATATTTTTCAGGGTATGAATTGGGGGGGTCTCCACATTCCTCCTCCAGGAAATTTTTCTTTAATGCTTGGATCTCCTCATCACTGTGCTATAATTCAAGGGTTGTAAGTAAACTTCCTAATATTGGCATTACCACATCATAAAACTAAACCTGATTATTGCAAATCTGCTGGAAAACAGGACCTGGAATGCAATATGAGCTTCTCTAGGAATGAAAACCTCGCTGCTGCCGCAACTTGTGAGCGGGCAAGTTACTGGGTGCATGGAAAATACAGAAAAATACAAACTCAGGAGCTTCGCTGGACTTTCTGGTGGGTGAATTTGCAGTGTGGATCTGGGGTCTTATTTGCAATGTGGATCATAGAATAGTTTGGGTTGAAGGGACCTTCAAAGCTGATCCAGTGCCACCCCTGCCATGAGCAGGGACATCTTCACCAGCTCAGGTTGCTCAGAGCCCCGTCCAGCCTGGCCTGGGATGTCTCCAGGGATGGTTCATCCACCACCTCTCTGGGCAGGGATTCCCCTCCCTTCCTCTACCAACCAAACAGAAAAAGCTGTTCCCTGCGGAGCTGCGATCCCTCAAAAAGCAAATACCATTTGACTTGGGCCCAGGTGTGTTTTGCAGCTTTGGGACGTGGCGACTCCCTCTCGGGCAGCGAGATGCCGGGATTTGCAGCGGTGGATGGATGAACTTGGCACCCAACATCATGTTTAATAGTAATGACATCTTCCCCAGCTTGGATCGCAGCCCTTGCACCGCACACGGGAGGAGCAACACCCGCAGCAGCTGCCTGTGGAACGGAGACCATCCTGCTGGCAGAGTGTCCTCAGGCCACCTTTCTGCACCCCATCCCCGCACCGTGTGTCACCTGAAACCAGCCAGCGCTGCCTTAATAATGGCTTTTAAAATATATATATATATATGTATGCATATATATTTTTTATTGTCCTGGTTTGGAGGCAGAAGTGAGAAATCGAAGAGGGTAAAAAAACAAAGAAGAATTGGGGTCAACACAAAGCAGCAGCGTTTGAGTCGTCCTTGGAGAGCTCGACTGTGCTCTCGCCGTGGGTGTTCTCGCTGCAAACACTTAAGCGGGAGCCGTTTTCCCTTAGTAGGGCAGGCTCCCGCGCCACCGGCCTCCTCGCCCGGCCATAAAAGGGCAGCGTTTGCTGCGAGACCCCCGGGTCCTCCCGAGGCCGGTGGGTTTTTTGGGAAGGGACCTGCCCCGCTGCATCGCGACAGCCCTCGCGTTGCACCCCGCGGCCCTCCCGTTTGTGCTGCTTTGGCTCGTTCTTTTCTTGCGCCTTTTGTTTTGTGTGTCTCCTCTCAGGAGGCTGGAGGGAGAGAGGCCAGAGAGCCTCCAGGAATGTTCTTGCTTTCTCTATTTTATTTTGCTCTTTCCCTCTGTCTCTTGGCCTGATTTGATCCCTTCTTTTCCATGATCCGTCCGCCTGCTCAGAAAACCAGCTGCTGAGAGGAAACTGGTTGCCAAGCCCATGATACATCCCCAAAGGGCTGATTGTGTCCCCAGCATCCATCCTGTGTCCCAAGGGTGACACCACGGCAACCCGGAGGGCTCTTCCACCTCTTGCTTTACCCAAGCACCTGTGTGGAATCACAGTTTGGGTTGAAGGGACCTTCAAAGCTCATCCATTCCCACCCCTGCCATGAGCAGGGACATCTTCACCAGCTCAGGTTGCTCAGAGCCCCGTCCAGCCTGGCCTGGGATGTCTCCAGGGATGCCCTGACATGCTGAGTGCTCAGCAAGGCCACCAGGGAAGCTCATTCACCATCTCCTGGAGCATCTATCCATGGGATTGCCGGCCTACAGAAGATGCTCAGCAGGGAACGTTGCTGCGCTTACAGCAGTGAATCCAGCCCGGGCAGGCGGAGCTGGCAAGAGGACATGGTGCCACCTCCGAGGTGTCCTTCCAGCTCCACTTGGCTCCTCATAGAATCATAGAACCATTTGAGTTGGAAAAGACCCTTAAGATCATCCAGTCCAACCGTAAACCTGACACTACCAAGCCCACCATTAAACCATGTCCCTAAGAGCCACATCTATGTCTTAAATACCTCCAGGCTCTTGTGTGGGTCTCCACAAACTCAAAGCTGTCTGAGCTATTACAGTTTATCAGCTTTCTTCTTGTCTCTTGTCCTTGTTGATGCTTCTTTTGGAGAAGACTGAAACTATGGAAAAGCAAACTGAAGTATCAGGGATCAGTTATACCAAGGAAATTCAAACCTCTCCTGGTTTCCCCTAAACATTTCCAGACCCTATAATGTTGTGGCTGGTCCTTCATTTTAAGGCCCCTTATGACCTTCTGGAGTCACTGGGTTGCTGTCTCATGGCTCTGTGGGAGAAGGGAAGAGGGAAAGCCACAGGAGATGTCCCTTTTGTGGGCACCACACTGCTGGAAAGAGGTGGGCAGGAGACCTGACACTTCTCCTGTGTCACTAGGGCCCCCCTCTATGTGCTCCTCATTTACCAGTTTCTCCAGAGCTTCCCTCTTACTGGAGAACCCATTTCCTAACAGCGACTGGACTGAAGTCCAGACCCACAGATCCCTCTGTGGTGAACTGGACCCCCATGACCCTTTAGTTGGTCATTCTCCCCCATGACATCTCTATGCAAGATATGACAGAGCCATCTCCAAGGAAGATTCCAGACCTTCCAGATCTTTGCATGAAGACACTGAGAGCCTGGAGTTACCTCCCCTTCAGAAATCCCAGCAGCTGAAGAAAAAAGGTTCCCACTAGACATCAATTGTCCATGTGCCCCATTAACCTTGACCTACGTGGAAGCGTCTTATGTTTCACCCTGCTTGGTCCTTTCATGGCGGGATGAGGAGCAGAAGAGGTGACCAAAGTGAGTTAGGACAGCCCTTGTGCTGCATTGGTCCCACATAAGACCAACTTGCCTGTCCTGCACAGCAAAGCCACCAAGCCAGGGTGGGAGGGATCCCACCAGACTGGGTTGGGTGGGGTTTGCTGGGAGATTTGAAAAGGTGCAAATTCCACAGGTGCTCATGGGTAGTGGTTGATGAAACCGAGTTTCACCTCTTAGGAACGTTGCTGTGGTCACCATGGCCAAAGAAGTTGTTTCATCCAAACGTGTTGCTGGTTGTGCCCCTTCCATGACATTTCCCCTTGCGTTGGTGGCGACGGCTGCCATGCCATCAGCTTCTCCCACATCAACAAGCTAAAACTGGGGATGGCAAAGGCCAAGGGCTCCATGCGAGGGGTGGGCTCAGCATCCCCAAAAGGCAGGAACCTCCTGGTGAGCCCACCAGAGTGGCATCAGGGCTTTGACCATCCATCCTTATCTCTGCAGACCTGTGTGCTTCAGATCTACAAGGTCTCCAAGCTCTGGAGCTCCCTGGTCCCCTTTGGCACGTCCATGAGGTGCCACAGGGATTTGGGCTCAGGAGCAGAACTTAAATCCCCAGCTCCCACCTCCGGCCTCATCTCACCCTCAGCCCAGCGCTGGCTGAGCCTCAGCCGGGTGTTTTCCAGGAGCTTATGTAGCTTTTGGAAGCGTTTCCAGGGTAGGAGACGTGTTGGACGGGCCAAACACTCATCTCACGAAAAGCTTTTGATAGGGGAGAGGTGCTGGTGGCGTCGGCCAGGGTTTTTTTTTCTATAGAGCGGAGCAAGAAAGGACATTAAAAAAAAAAATATATATACATATATATATATTTATATAATAAACTCAGTGCAGGCAGAACGTGGCCAAAGTGACATTATGCAAAGAGCCGTACACATCTGGAAGAAGTTACTGCACACGGCAACCGAAGCGGAGTCCAAACAAGTGCAGGATGTGACCACATTTATGTCTGCGAAAGGGAGCGGTGAGGAGAAGGAAAAGAGCTGGGAAGGTGGGATGGAGACGGAGAAGCCCGGGGGGGACTCTGGGAACACCCCCAATGGCCTTCGGAGCTGTCGTGCTTCTCTGTTTTTAGGGTGATAGGAGGGAATTAATTTGCTCTTGATGTTTTTTGGTGGCGTCTGCCCAGATGGTGGGGGCAGGAGGTGGTCACCATCATTGGTCACCATGAGCCTTGGTTGGGTCTTCTCCTGCTTTGGTGGAGCCCAGCACTGATGGGCAGAGCCTGTTCTGGCATCAGTCCCCAAACACCGGGGGGGTTGCTCCAGCTTTGTCCCCTTGGTCCTCAGCATGAGGGTTTTGGAGGGACCTAGCTGAGAGTTTGGATGCTGAACCGCCCCCCCCATCCTGCTGGGCATTGGGGAGCAAAATAATGAAGCCTTGCTTTATTTGGGGGGGGGTGGTTAGAGGTTGGCTGTGCCCTACACTTCACATCCCGGGTGGTGTGTGTGCGGGGTTGGGGGGACCCCCAGCATGGCCACCACCCTAAAACCAAATGTGCCTGTGAGGGATCCCTATTCCCACCCATGGCAGAAGAGCGCTCAAAACTAAAAAAAAAAAATCCAAAAAATAAAACCTGATGTTATTCCACAACTCCTAAAATTGGGGTTTTATCCCCCAAAACCCATTCTTTTTTTGAGGGGAGGGGGAAGCTCCGTGTGCCTCAGTTTCCCCCAGCGCGGTCCAGGCGATGCTCCCGGGGGATGCTGCAGTGCAGAGGCGGCTCGAACCGCGGTTGCGGGGACAAGGGACAAGGCGGGGGACACAAGGGGGGTGTCCCGGGTGGGGCGGGCCCCCCGTGGGCGGCGTGGCGGTGGCGGGAGCCTGTCCCTTTAAAGGGGGCAGCGGCGGCCCCAGCTGATGCGGCGGCTCCAATCAGCGGCCCCCGGGGCTCTTGGCAGCCGGAGCCGCCGCCGCTCCGCATTCCTCCGTCTTCCTAAAAGGGGCTTAACATGGCGATGGGCAGGATGAGGTGAAGGGAGAGGAAAAGGAAAAATTTAAAATAAGAAAAAAAAAAAAGAAGAAAAATAGAGGAAAAAAGGGGGGGAGAGGAAAAAAAAAGGAGGAAAAAAAAAGAAAAGAAGGAAAAAAAAAAACCCCAATAAGGACGGGAGATGCAAAGCAGCGGCGGCGCGGTAATTTCCTCCCCCCCGCTTCTTTAAAAAAAAAAAAAGAGAAAAAGACAAAAAAGCCAGCCAAAAATAAAAGAAAAAAAAAGAAAATCAACCAACCCAGCAAACCACCCAACCCAACATTTCTGTTTTTTTCATGGAGAGCAAAAACCCCAGGCAAGCGGAGGAGGACCGGGACTCCTTTGCGCGGAGACCTTTGCATCAAAATGGTAGAGCTTGCAACCCCCCCCCCCTCCGGCCTTTTCCCTCTTCGCTTCTTTTATTGCTATTTTTCCCCTTTCCCCCCCCGCTTTTCGCGCTCCCGGGGCTTTGCTGACTTTGCAAAGGCCTCTGAAACTTGCCCCAAAATCCTCGCAAGGGCGGTGGACGGGGGGTCCTGGGTTGGGGGTTGCATGGGCGTGATGCATCCTCGGCCAGCGCAACCCCCCGGGCAATGTGTTTGCATTGGGAGCCGCTTTGGGGAGGGGGGGGGGGGGGGTTGCATGGAGTCCCCCCTCTTGTGCAGGGGGGGAAGGGTTTGCATTTAAGGCAAAATTGTATAAAAATGCCCCCCCCGCCCGGATTTCCCCCCTCGCGGATATTTGTACAAGCGCTGCTTGCACGGGGTGAGGGGCTGCGGGGGTTTTGGGGTCACCCCTGGGGTGTCTGGAGGGGTGATGGGGCTGCTGGGGGGGTGCAGTGGGGCCTGACCCACCCCCCCCACCCAGAGCGGGGGGGTGTGTGCGGCCCAGCACCCCCAAGGTTATGGGGCCCGCACCCCCCCACAACTCCCACTTGGGGGTCACTGGGAGGATTTGGGGCGCTGGGCTGATGTGGGGGGGGGAAACTTTTCGAGCCGCCCGCTCGCCCAGGCCGGAGGATTCGCTGGCGCAGGAGCAGCCTGCGGCTTCCTCGGCCCGGCTTGTTCCCCGGATGACTCCTTCATTTTGCTAATTCTTACCCCCCCACGCCACCCCCAGCTTGTTCCCACCCTCCTGTGGGGCCCCCCCTTTTCCTTAGGGGGTGTGGGGGGGATGCTCAGCTCACCCCGATATACCCCGGGGTACAGCGCAGCATCGCACATTGGGTGCGCAAAGGGATTTTTCTGTGCGTGCTCTTAAATAATAATAATAATAATAATAATAATTATTATTATTATTATTATAAGGGAGGCTGGGTGCACCAGTGAGCCCTGCGGCAGTGACCTATTTTAGGGGCCGGTTGACTTTTTTTGGAGGGGGGGTTGGTTTGGTTTGCAGAGAACAGGCCTGAGCTGGGAAGATGCAGAAGAAATCCCTTGGGATGCGTGGTACCCATGGGCTGGGGTGTCCGGTACCCCGGTGCCTCCCCCATCCCTAAAAGTGTGGGGCTGTGATTGCCCCAGCGATGGCTCCGTGCCCATAATAAACCCCCCCGGGGAGGCGTTTGAACGGCTTTTTGGAAACCGTAAGCTTGGAAAAAAAGAAGCATGAGGTGATGCTGGGCTGGGGCTCAGCACCCAACAAGACTTAATTTTGGGGGTGAACGGAGCCGGGCTGGGGTTGCTCTTGGCCTGCGAGATGCCTGCTGGCGTTCAACCCATCCCTGCATCCCCTCCGGAGAGAGATGCTGATGGACCATTGAGGCACTGGGTTGGTTTTTGGGAGCGTTTCATGCCCCGAGCTGGGGATGGGGACACCGGGAGCTCACCCGAGCGGGCAACCCTGCGAGGAAGAAGGGGAAAAGTTGGGAATTAAAACCCTTTCCTCCATGCGCGGCCTCAGCGAGAACCAGAGGAAAATTTGCTTTACGGAGCAAAAAATTCCTCCTCATGGTGATACTAAGGGGGTTTTTATTTTCTAATGGATGTGGGGTGAAACCTGCCTGGGTGCAAACGTTTCATCTCTGACCGCGGAGTTTCCCCGAGGATGCCGGAGGGTCCCCTTGGTTTGGCTGCACGGTGGAGCTTTGTTCTCCCCGCGAGGAATTAACGGCGCGTTAGATTATTACCAGGCAAACCGCCGGAGCCGGGTGAGATAAATGGCCTTGTGTTTCTGTCTCGCGTCTGGAGGAGAGAGGCATGTCACCTCCCTCCATAAAAATAACCCGCCACTGCCTTTGGAGATGTCTTCTTTGTAAAAAGGGTGAAGCGGGAGGTCGCCGGTTAAATATTGGTTATATTTCAGATGCGGAATTTTCCTGCTGGAGGGGAAAAAAACAGGGAGAAACCTTTTGCGGATGAACTGAATGTGTCAGAACATCAGAGGGTCTTTGAAGGTTTCTTAGGGGAAGCGCTGGTTTCTCCATCCTTCCCCCTCGCTTGGGCTGGAGGGGAAAACCAATGGCTCTCCCACGCTGCTGGGTTTAATTAAACCTGTTTCAGAAGGGGACACGGCAGCGGCCGTGACAAAGTGAAGTTTAAATTTGCTGCCGCGTTTGCATGACCCCAAAAAAAAGGGGGGATTCCCAGGTGTGATTTGCATCCTGGATGTCCCGCGGGGTCCCTGCGAGGCTGGGGGAGCAGATGCCGATGGGGAGGGTGAGCTCAGGGTCAGGCTCCGTGCCACCTGCCCCTCGGTTTTCCTTCCTTATTTCTGGAGGAAACGCCTTGCGTCGCGTTGCATTGCAGTATTTGGTTGAGCCCTGTTGGGTTTCCCATCTGGGGACACCTGGGGACTTTGTCCCTGTGTCCTCCGAGGCTGCTGTCCCCTCTTCAGCCAACCTTGGTGCTTCGGCTGCATCCTCGGTGGCGAAACCTGGGATGATTTTGGATATGGGGAAAGACCATGGTACAGATATCTTAATTATAATAAATTGCGTTTTTTATTATTATTTTTATGACTATATCTTTTGCCTGGAGCTAGAGCTGCTGACACCTCGTCTGAGTTAAAGCCCTGCAGAATTTGCTGGGCAGACGCTATAAAAATAAGCCATTTTAATACACATTCATAAAATATGTTAAAGTGTTGGGCAGGAGGGATGGCTGGACTGCAGGAGAACAGCTGGTGCTTCCCAAAGAGCCTGGTCAAAGTTGGGTTTTGGATGGAGCTGGATGTGGGGAGCATCCCTGGGGGGCCAAGCGCTGGGGTTTGGAGATGATGCTCTGGGATGGAAAGCCCAGCCTGGGATGCTGGGAGAGGCTCAACCTTGGGCCTCTCTGCCGGTTCTGTAGTTTGGAGTCGGGTTAGGAAACACTGTGGGTTTAGGGGCTGATGACAACCCGGTGTGAGGAAAACATTGGAGTGTCACATCTCAAATTCCAGTATAAGTTGGGGAATGACCTATTAGAGAGCAGTGTACGGGAAAGGGACCTGGGGGTCCTGGGGACAGCAGGGTGACCATGAGCCAGCACTGGGCCCTTGTGGCCAGGAAGCCAATGGGACCTGGGGTGGGTTAGAAGGGGGTGGTCAGTAGGTCAGAGAGGTTCTCCTGCCCCTCTGCTCTGCCCTGGGGAGACCACACCTGGAATCTTGTGTCCAGTTGTGGCCCCTCAGTTCCAGCAGGACAGGGAACTGCTGGAGAGAGTCCAGCGCAGCCACCAAGATGCTGAAGGGAGTGGAGCATCTCCCGTGTGAGGAAAGGCTGAGGGAGCTGGGGCTCTGGAGCTGGACAAGAGGACACTGAGGGGGGACTCATTCCTGGGGATCAATATGGAAAGGGGGAGTGTCAGGAGGATGGAGCCAGGCTCTTCTGGTGACAACCAATGATAGGACAAGGGGTAATGGGTACAAACTGGAACACAGGAGGTACCACTTAAATATGAGAAGAAACTTCTTCCTGGTGAGGGTGGCAGAGCCTGGCCCAGGCTGCCCAGGGGGGTTGTGGAGTCTCCTTCTGTGCAGACATTCCAACCCGCCTGGACACCTTCCTGTGTAACCTCATCTGGGTGTTCCTGCTCCATGGGGGGATTGCACTGGATGAGCTTTCCAGGGCCCTTCCAATCCCTGACATTCTGGGATTTTGTGATTCTTTGCACCCGGACGTGCTCCCTGCACTGAATTTGGGGGTCCTATGAGCCACGGGGGGTCGTGAAGCACTGTCTGCCCTGCTGCATCCATCCCCTCTCTCGGTGGCACTGGGGACACCCGGTTGGTCCCTAGAGGATGATGCTCAGAGCCGGTCCCCAGTGCGGCCGCTTGGCCGCCAGCCTGGCCGGAGAGGTCAGCGCTGGGTTTTGTCCTCGGTTCCTCCCTCCATCTTTCCTCCGCTTGTTTTCCCAGGCAGGGCAGTGGGGACAGTGGCTTTGTGCGTCCCCTGGGCTCGTCCACCCCAGCAGTGACTCCGCGGGTGGCCGGGAGGGCAGCGTCCTATCCCGCTGCCAGGGCTTGGGGACGTCTCCATCCAGCGGGTGTCACCGGCTGTGCCAGGCGCTGGCGGGGACCCGGTGGCTCGGTGTTTGCCAGGAGGACGCCGGCTCTGCCGGAATCTAGCAGCATCTTTTTGGTGTTTAACCCCAGATTTTGCTACGGCTTAGCGCACATCTTGAATTACCTGCAGAGCTTTTGCATCGCGTGTCGGGTCCAGCCTGAGCTGCACCCAAATAAACCCCTTTTTGTCCCCGATCGAAGGGACATGGACAGAACAGACGGATGAATCCTCGGTGCCTCCGCTCTTCTCCTGGAGCAGAGGGGCTGGGGCTTGTCCTGGGCTGAAAATATTACGTTGCTGCGCTGAATTCTCGGTGTTTTTGCAGCAGGGACGATGCGTTTGCTCAGGGGACGGCGCTCATCCGCACATATATCAGGACAGATGCTGAGGTCACTGAGCGGATCTCAGGGCTCGGCGATGCCCTTGGTGGAACAGAGGGACGGTGGCCCCGGTGCCATCGTGGTGGTGGCAGCATCTCGTCCCCTGGACCGGTTTGCAGATGGAGGGTGACCAGCAGGGCTGGCCCGTCCGTGCGTCCTTGCAAAGCATCATTGTGTGCAAAAGAAAAGGAGAAAGATGCCCAGAGAGTGGCTGGCGGGGTTTAACATCATTTTTTAAATATAAAATAAATAAGAAAGCAATGAGCCATTAACCCTATGCAGGCTGGGAAGCCAGTGCCCGCTCCCAATGGGGTGAAACCCCAAGCTGCAGGGGCCGTGGCATTTACAAGGAAAAGCCCAAATGAACGTTTCTCCCTGTTTGCAGAGACGGCTCCTCAGCTGTAGGGGACAAGGAGATGATTTGTCCTCGTTCCCTCGCACTGAGGACGGTCCTGCTGGGCCTGGCGCTGCCACCAGCTTCCCAGGCTGCTCCCTGCAAAAGCATCTTGGAGCTGAAGCCTGTAAATGCTGGATGCTATTAAACATTATTTAAAGAGGAGGAAAAAAAGAAGTCTGGGAAGCATCTGGCTGTCCCCTGGCTGGGGGGACACTTGTGAAGGGGATCGAGGTGTTTTTTGGGGTGCCTGACACCCCGGGGTGGGCACAGGTTGCGGGAGCATCGCTGACCCCCTTCCCGTCGCGTCCTCTCCGTGTAACCCGCACATGGCTCAGTTTGGGGCATCCTCGAGCCTTTTGGACACGTAGGGGAAGAAAATCGCCGCTTCAGATGGTGTCACCGCCGTCCTGAAGGGTGATGCTGGGGTGGCAGCGTGTCCCAGTCCAGCCCCGCAGCATCACGGTGGGTGCTTGGGGCTGTGTCGGTCGGCGCCTCGCCAGGCGGGGCTGCGGCCGACCTATTGTTTTCCCTTCCTGCTTGTTTTTCCGGACAACCCTCCGCTAATTAAATAAAAACACCCGTCGGAGAAGCCAACAAAGCCCCCCCGACACAGTCCTGAGCAATGGGAGGGTGAAGAGACATCCCTGGCGAGGGGGGCGATATGTGAGGGAAGGTGCGTTGGGATGTATTTTACCCTCCTGGCAGATTTCCATGCGTGGCCACGGGCCAAAATTGGGCGGTTTTGGTGTTTTTGGCGATGTTTGGGATGTAAATAGTCTGGGCAGTGCTGCCGGTTCTGGGACAGCTTCATCCCAGTGCATCCCAGCTTTGGGAGTGATGGGAAGATGCAAACGTCCCATTATCCCTAAAAATCCATACCTATATGTCCTCTAAATACAGAGAAAAGGCTGAAGATCTCACCTCAAGCAGAGGGTAAATCATACAGGGCTGAGGATTAAAACCTAAAGCGCGTGTGCCTTTGAGATTTCTAACGATACGCCTTTGTACCATTTGAATTAATGTGTAAAAATAGGGGGGTTTTAATGCCGTTTCTTTCCTTTAGCAAAAGTCAAGTTGTGGCATTAAGTAGTTTCAACCAAGTTCTTTCTCCCTGAAATGCAGCAACGTTCAAATTGAGACTAGGACGTGTTTTTCTTTTCTAGAGGAACAAGTGCAAACATCACGTTCAGCTACTTATTAAAGCACTTTTCCGTCATGCAATTTAATACTGGAGGTCAACGGTAAATGTTTTGGTGGTTACGAATGATACAGAAAAACATATTTCTCGTTTTCGTCTTAGTTTTAGGGTTGAAAAATTTAGAAGGAAATCCCCCGAATTTTGTGCCCAACAGAAACTGGTTTGCGGGCAGCTGGTCTAAGCACGTCTGGTGTCAAGTGGGGGGCTTGTGGCCACCTAAATGTGGTTTTTATGCCCCAAAACCCCTGTAATTTTGCTAATACAGGAGAGAAGTACTTGATGGTGAGGGTGATGGACCTGGCTATAAATTAATAGAGACGCCAGGGAATGTCAGAGACATTCTGGGGGGGCTGCAGATTCAGGTGTTTGAATATATCCAGGGTGACCTGAGCTGCTGGTCCCTTTGGGGGGTTTTGTTGCTGCAGGAGCATTGAGGCGTCTGGCTCTTAATACCTGTGAAAATAAATAGTGTTTTATCGTAGTGCGTTGATTTAAATTGAGCAGCCGCCTCTTTTCACGGGAGGCGATCCGGGTCCCCGGTCCAGCGAGCATCAGCATCTCCTTTCCTGTATCACCTGGATCTCCTCCGAGCATCCTCAGCCATAAGGGCTTGGCTGACCTGCATCCCTCGGTCCTTCTTTGCTCTGAGCATCCTCCTCATCCTCCAGCCACCCTCCCCATCCCGCCGGCCGTTTTGGGACGGGGTTTTGGCAGAACCGCTTGGAAATGCTCTTAAAATAGAGCTGGATGGCAGGGAGGGCTGTCTGGAGGCACCGCCGTCCCCTTGGGGTGGGGACTTCGCGTCCACGCTGCTTTTGAATCATTTTTATGTGTTTTGGAGGGTTTATTTTGCCATGCCAGGGCCCTGCCTGGAGGTCAGCGGAGCATGGGGGGGCGGGGGCGGCAGTTTTGGGGTTCGCTCTGGTTTGATGCTCTTGGTGGGGCACCGGGGGTGGGATGGAGATGGGATGGGTGACATGGGATGCCACGTCGGGGTCTTTTTGTGAGACTAAAGCGGTGCAGCGGGCCGAGGTGCTGATGGTGGAGAAGAGCAAAACTGATTTTTATCTAAAATTAACGAAAATGCATTTTTAAGGTTTTAAAATTGTATTTTTATATATATATGTATGTATGTATTTTAGAATATATAAATATATATATTTAAAATATATTCCTTTTCCCAAGGGAAGGGGTAATGGGTTTAACTCTCCCATTAACCCCAGTTAATTGGTCTTTTCCGCCCTGGTGGGGCTACAGGGACGGGAGCAGCCCGGAGGGGTTATTTTGGGGCAAAATAAGGTCTTTCTCGGCATCTCACCCCGGCGGGCGCCTCTCGGCTTAGCTGGGGCTCCGTCTCCAGGCGAGCTGAACGAAAAGCATCTGATAGCAATAAAGAGCAAAGCATAAAAACCCTCCCGCTGACAAGCCGGGGCTGAAGTCACCGAGGGAGCCGCGGCCAAGACACGCATTGTCCTCAATGCTGGGACTGATTAGAGCCGCCTTGGCAAAGCCCAGCGCTGGGTGAGGGGTCACCCCCTTGTGCCAAAAATCCTCGATCCAGAGCAAAAAAACCCTGACTTTTGTTTGTGCTGCCTAGCGGACCCAATTCCCCCCTGTTTTGAACCTGTTTTTCCATGGCTGTGGCCACGCTGGGCTTGGAGCATCCTATACAGAGAGATAGATCCCAGGAGGAAAACAATGAATTTTATATATATTTTTTTCATAGCAAAAGCAGAGCAAGGAGAGTCCCTGGCAAACAGAAAACGTCTCCTGTCTCTACAGCGTTTGATATTTATTATATCTCTATTTATTTGCTGGGGTAGGGCGGGCTGAGCCATCCAAGTTCCTCTCGTCGAAATGTCCTTGGCAGTCGCAAGGCTTTGAAAATGCAGGGAGGGGGATGGATGTTCCAGCTGGGAAGCAGCATTTTATAAGAAGATATATAAAGAAAGTGGGTTTTAAATGTATGTATTTGTATATCGATGACTTTAAAGAAATAGATAAAATATATAGATATATATATTAAAACCCCCTCTTTTACTCTTTGCTCCACTCCAGGCTGCAAAGCCAAGAGTTTGGAGAAGAATTGGGGTTTACTCCCATTTTTCTCTGGGTATGGGGCTCTATGGGGTCATTGGAATGATGCGAAGCAGAAAACCTCGTTGGTTGGGTGGTTTGGTTGTGGAGCAGAAATTCAGTGAAAATGAAAGATTTTGGCAGGGCGCGGGAAGGGTTTTTTTTTTGTTGGGAAACCAGAGAAGAAAACACCCATGTTTTAATTATTTAAACGTTTTTGTCTGGGTGTGCTTTTGCCTTTGGCTCACAAAAAAAAGCCCAAATAAGCAAAATGGGTCTTGCTGGATTTCATGGGTTGAACAAGAGAAAAAAAATGGAAGCAGAGAAACTCTTTTTTGGTTCATTTTGAGCAGGAGGTGCAGGATAAACCCAGCAGGTTGAACCGTCCATCTCCGCCACTGTTCTGCACAACGTCCTTGGGCACATCCTGCAATAGGACATGAATGTGGCTGGATCCATCTCCATCCATGAACTGGGTGTTCGGGATGGAAATCCAAGCGGAAGCAGAGGGAAAGGGGATGTCCCACCTGCTTTTAGTATTTAGGGTATGGTGGCCAAGAGGCCACCAGCATCCTGGCTGGTACCAGCACTGGTGTGGCCAGCAGGACCAGGGCAGTGACCGTCCCTGTGCTGGGACCTGGGGAGGACAAACCGTGAATCCTGGGGGCAGTTTTGGGCCCCTCACACCAAGAAAGCCCTTGAGGTGCTGGAGTGAGTGGAGAGAAGGGAACGGAGCTGGTGAGGGGCTGGAGCACAAGTGTGATGGAGCGGCTGAGGGACCTGGGGGGTTCAGCTGGAGAACAGGAGCTGAGGGGAGACAGGGACACAAAGAAACGGCCTCAGGTTGCTCCAGGGGAAGTTGAGGTTGGATCTCGGGAACAATTTCTTCTCCAAAGGGCTGTGGGGCATTGGAACAGGCTGCCCAGGGCAGTGCTGGAGTCACCATCCCTGGAGGGTCGGACAGACGGAGATGAGGTTCTCAGGACATGGTGCAGTGCCAGGGGTGGGTTATGGTTGGACTCGATGATCTTGAGGGTCTCTTCCAACCAAAAGAATTCTATGATTCTCTGATAACCCTTGTATTTGGGGTGCAGCCAACAAACCCATCAGGGGGCTCAGGTGTCCCCAGGAGAGGTGATGAAGTTCCAGGGGTGGTCTGCACCTTGCAAAATACATATGGAATAAATGAAATACCCCATAAACACAGCCTGGGGTGTGTTGGCAGTTGCAGAATTTCCCAGCCTGAGATTGCCACTCCCAGACTTGAGTTTTTCCAGGTAGAGCCTTTCCCTGAGTGGTTTAAAATGGGTATTAAAAGAGAATATATCATCCTGGTGACTCCAGCGAGTGAGTTGACTGCTGATGTGAGTCAGAGCAGGTGGCAGAATTCAGTGACTATTGGAGGATATTGTGTTTTATGTAATTATGTGGTAGAAGTAGGGAAGTTTAAAATCCTAATTTATATCTAGCGAGGTGGTTAAATCTCAGCTGGTGCCTAAAATTGTCTTCCTGCATGGGGCAAATGTCCTCCCAAGGTCCCTGTCTGGTTCAGGAGGTTGAGGATGTATCGATGCATCTCCTCTTCTGCTTGGCATCTCCTCCCTGCCATCATGGACAGCTGAGCCAGGCTTTGGACCTCCTTGGTGGTGGGATGGCCGTGATGCCTCCTATCCAGGTTGAAGAGATGTCAGTGTATGCTCATATGGCCTTGACCTGACCTTTCATTGGGCTTTCTCCTCCTTGGTTGAGTTTCCAAGATTCAAGGTGGTGGTGGGACTTCTTGGTTGGTGTCTCCAAGTTGGGCCTGATGGTGGAGCTTTTTGGCCTGGATCTTCAAGCTGGGCTTAAGTGGTAGAACTTCTTGGTGTTTCAAAGCTTCGTCTGGTGGTGGAGCTTTTTGGTTGACATCTCCAAGCTGGGGCTGATGGTGGAGCTTTTTGGTCTGGACCTTCAAGCTGGGCCTAGTGGTAGAACTTCTTGGTGTTTTGAAGCTGGGTCTGGTGATGAACCTTTCTGATTGGCATCTCCAAACCAGGGTGGTGGAGGAACTTCTTGGTTGGCATCTTCAAGGTGGGCCTGATGGTGGAGCTTTTTGGTCTAGATCTTCAAGCTTGGCCTAGTGATAGAACTTCATGGTATTTTGAAGCTGGGTCTGGTGATGGACCTTTCTGGTTGGCATCTCCAAGCTGGGCCTGCTGGTGGAAACTCCAACCTGAGGCTAGTGGTGGAGCTTCTTGGTTGGCATCTCCAAGCTGGGCCTGATGGTGGAGCTTTTTGGTCTGGATCTTCAAGCTGGGCCTAGTAGTAGAACTTCTTGGTGTTCTGAAGCTGGGTCTGATGGTGGAGCTTTTTGGTCTGGATCTTCAAGCTGGGCCTAGTAGTAGAACTTCTTGGTGTTCTGAAGCTGGGTCTGGTGATGGAGCTTCTTGGTTGGCATCTCCAAGCTGCATCTGATGGTGGAGCTTTTTGGTCTGGATCTCCAAGCTGGGCCTAGTCGTGGAACTTCTTCTTGTTTCAAAGCTGGGTCTGGTGGTGGAGGTGTTTGGTTGGCATCTCTAAGCTGGGCCTGCTGGTGGAGCTTTTATTTGGAAACTCCAAGCTGGAGCTGGTGGTGGAGCTTCTTGGTTGGCATCTTCAAGCTGTGGAGCCTTTTGTTGGCATCTCGAAGCTGGGCCTAGTCATAGAAGTTCTTGGTTTTTCAAAGCTGAGTCTGGTGGTGGAGCTTTTTGGTTGGCGTCTCTAAACTGAGGCTGATGGTGGAGCTTCTTGGTTGGCATCTTCAAACTGTGTCTGGCGGTGGAGCCTTTTGTTGGCATCTCGAAGCTGGGCCTAGTCATGGAAGTTCTTGGTTTTTAAAAGCTGAGTCTGGTGGTGGAGCTTTTTGGTTGGCGTCTCTAAACTGAGGCTGATGGTGGAGCTTTTAGATTGACATCTCCAAGCTGGGGCTGGCAGTGGAGCTTCTCAGTTGACATCTCTGACTTCGGGTGCATGGACAGCGATGGGTGGCATGGCCGGGTGGGTGTTTTCCTGGGGAAAAGAGCCCTCTTGAACTGATTTTTATTTCCTTCCTCCCCACAGCTGATAGTTGAAAAAACAACTGACTACCCTTCGGCTGAGTACTCCCTGGTGGAGGATGTAGCCCTCCACTTCACGTGTTTGATGGACAGACTGAACGAGCAGCGCCTCTTTCAGCCGGACTTGTGCGACGTGGACATCGTGCTGGTGCAGCACAAGAGCATCTTCCCGGCGCACAAAGGGGTCCTGGCAGCCTACAGCCAGTTCTTCCACTCCCTCTTCACCCAAAACAAGCAGCTGCAGCGCGTGGAGCTCTCTCTGGAAGCCCTCACCTCGCAGGGCCTCCAGCAGATCCTCAACTTCATCTACACCTCCAAGCTCCTCGTCAACTCCTGCAATGTGCAGGACGTGCTGAACGCGGCCACCGTGCTGCAGATGAACAACATCGCCTCCTCCTGCCAGGATCTTCTGGACACCCGCTCGCTCAGCCTGGCCACCGAGATGGCCCTGCCCGCTGAGGGCTGTGCTGGACCTCCACCCTACTACTGCGAGATCAAGCAGGAGGTGGACGCCCCTCATCCCAAAATCTACGCCCGGGAGAGCAACGACCCCTACTCGGTGCGGGTGGAGGATGGAGCAGGTGGTGGGACGCTCCCCCCTGGTCCAGCCAAGCAGTACTACAAGGAGGAGAAGGATGGTGGTCCAGGCGCCGTCTGTAAGATGGAAGGCGAAGAGTCTGAGGAGGACCTGGATAGCCAGGGTTCGTACAACCGGGAGCAGATCATCGTGGAGGTGAACCTCAACAACCAGACCCTCAACGTCTCCAAGGGCACGGAGGGGAAGGCGACCGCCAGCGAGGCGGCCATGATGGGGCGGCCTGATGGTGATGGGGGCGACACGGAGGAGGATGGGGAGGAGGAGAACGAGGAAGGAGAGGAGGAGGAGGAAGAGGAGGAGGATGCGGAGGTGGGTGAGGAGGAAGAGGAAGAGCACAGTGAGGAGGAAGACCTGGAGGAGACGACAGAAGAAGAGGATGATGATGATGACGATGAAGATGCGTCGGAGGTGAAACGGGAAAAGGGTGGGCAGCCTCGCAGAGGCAGCTGGGCGTCCAAAGCCACCAAGCCTTCCATGGCAACCAGGTCTCAGGAGATGGCCAAGGTGGAAGAAGAGGAGGAAGAGGAAGAGGAAGGCCAGCGAGGGAGGAAGAGAAAAAAGGAACAGGATGGTTTGGGCCAGAAGGTTAAGCTGGAGGAGAAGCAGCACTATCCATGCAAGAAGTGTCCCCGGGTCTTCAACAACCGCTGGTACCTGGAGAAGCACATGAATGTCACGCACAGCCGCATGCAGATCTGCGACAAGTGTGGCAAGCGCTTCCTGCTGGAGAGCGAGCTGCTGCTGCACCACCAGACCGACTGCGAGAGGAACATCCAGGTGAGCCAACCATGGGGACGTCCCACCAGGGGATGGAAATCCCACCAAGAGGTGGGGCATCCCACCAAGTTGGGAACATCTTACCAAGTTGGGGACATCCCACCAAAAGAGGAGCATACCACCATGACGGGATATCCCAATGGGGGAGGGACATCCCACCAATCTGGGGACATCCCACCATGATGGGACATCCCAGTAGGGGAGGGACATGTCACCAATTTGGGGACATCCCACCAAGTTGAGGAGGAGCATCCCACCATGATGGGACATCCCACCAATGAGTTGAGCATCTCACTGGGGATGGACTTCCCACGAAGTTGGGGACATCCCACCAAAAGGAGGAACATCCCACCATGATGGGACATCCCACCAATGAGTGGAGCATCCCATGGGGATGGACATCCCACCAAGGTAGGGACATCCCACCAAGTTGAGGACATCCCACTATGATGGGACATCCCACCAAGGTGGGGACATCCCACCAAGTTTAGGACATCCACCGTGATGGGACATCCCACCAATGAGTGGAACATCCCATGGGGATGGACATCCCACCAAGTTGAGGACATCCACCATGATGGCACAACCCACCAATGAGTGGAGCATCCCATGGGGATGGGCATCCCACTAAGGTATAGAGATCCCACCAAGCTGAGGACATCCACCATGATGGAACATTCCACCAATGGTGGAGCATCCCATGAAAATGGACATCCCACCAAGTTGGGGACACCCCACCAAAGTAAGAGCATCCCGTCATGATGGGACATCCCAATGGTGGAGGGACATCCCACCCACCATGGAGGACCTCCCACCCAGCTACACCATGGGACAGGCTCATGCTCAAACAATATTTTTGATGTTGTGTTTCCCACATGGCAGATGGGAGGAAACCTTACTTACCTGTGACTCTTATTCAGGCTCAGGAGGGTCCCACGGTGACATGGGACCAGAGGATTTGTGCCAAGGGACTGTGGCTTCCCCTTGGCCAGCTGGAATAATTTTTGAGGAGTAATTTCTCTTTGAGTTCATTCAGTTAATCTGGATAAAAACATGGCGAGCCCCTGATGGAGACACACTCCAGCCTTTCCCACCCAGGCTGAAACCAACTTGGCCTGATTCAAAGCTTTGCTGACACCAGTTTAAAAGGTTTTAATCTGCCTTTTGTGCTCTTTAGCTTGCGTAGCAGCAAATTTCCAAATGCATTTGACATCCATGTGTGGATGGTGTGTCCTTTGCCTAACACTAACGAGATCCAGTGTTTGCAAATGAACTCCATTAAATCAGTGAAATTTTGGGGGGGTTGTAGACATCCCATTAGAGCAGCAAACAAGTTCCTGCAGATCCCACCAACCCACTTCCTAATCCCCGATGAGCTGTTTTGCATTATGCTGCTGATACTAATTAAAAAATACCAACATCTGGAGAGCTTCACCCATCATCCATCCCACCAGCAACTGGATTTTCAATGATCTTGCAGCTCTCTTGGATGAAGGTAACTCAACCCAAGGGCTACTAGAGCCCTTGGCCAACCGGTCCCCAAATACAATGGGGAATGAAGCAGATCTTGGTGTTAAAGTTTTGGGGGAATACGGAGGTGGGAGCTGTCTCGGCTCAATCTTGCACTGACCTTTTGTTGTGTCTTCCTGAAAAATTCACAGTGCCGAGGTTGCTTTTATTTTTTGATGCTTTTTTTCCCAGAAGTGGGCAAGTGCGGCTCCGATACCTTCATGGTGGTGGCTGTTTTGGACCCCATCGTAAAGCCTCTGCAATTAAAAATGGATTCATAGAATCATAGAATGGTTTGGGTTGGAAGAGACCTGCATCATCTACTTCCAACCCCTCTGCCATGGGTAGGGACACCTTCCACTAGACCAGGTTATCAAAGCCCCATCAGACCTTTGGTTGTTCTTTTTCCTCCTTTTTATCCCTTTTCCAGGTCTTTTCTGAATAGGATGAACCACAACTGCCCGCGGAGTCACCTCCTTCCATGCAAAATGTGGATCATTAACTCTCCCTTAGTTGAGCGCTGCTAATTTTACAAAGCACCAAATTCACTCCATTTGCTCTGATAATATTGAACAACTTTGTCAATATACCATGGAATTATAGGTGGATAGAAAAGGGGTTTTTTCCAACTCTTTACGTATAATGGACAGTAATTTTGTTATTTCATTTTATTTTATTAAGCAAAATCTATGGAGGGACCATCTCTCTTAGCCCATTTGGGTCTTCTGCTTTCTTTCCCTGTTTTGTCCCCAAATTTCATCCATCATGTTTAGGTATTCGGCTTCATCGCGCTCCCTGTGATCATTCCCCATCTGTGTCCACAGCCCTGCAGACACCCTAATGGTTATTCTGTCTCCAGTGGAGAAATTATTCATCCTTTGCTTTATCAGGTTATTTCTAAGTCTTTTTTTGGCCAGCTTCAGTATCATTTTCCCCTTAACCTGTTAGAATTTGTCTTCTCCTTTCTTTTCCCCTCATTTGAACGTTTCTTCTACATTTTAAAGTGATGCATTTTTGCGGTAACTGAGCCCTCCAGGGTGCTCGATCCCATCCTGGAGACTTTCCTACATCTACTGCTTTCCCTCTACCTTTAATTTTAAGATTCCCCCGCGGCTTCTTTCATTTTAAGCAGAGGAAACGGATATTGATGTGTCTTTGGTAACAGGCTCTGGTCCTTAATTTGTCCTGAAATGTCTCTTAAAGCAGAAATAAAACTGTTCTGATCCATGGAAGTATTTACTTGGGAACAGTGAAACTCAGAGGGCTGCTCATGTTCATATTCAAGCATGGCAAGATGAAGAAGACAAATGTTGGATATGCCTCCCTGACCCTAATTTTGCCTTCCAGGCACCACAACGTAAATATATATAGCAAGATACTGTGACTACATGGCATAATGGTATATTTTCTGCTGTATCACAGCCTCATTTGGTGCAAAATTTGGTGGAATTTAATGGTACCACTCAGCCGTGCCATTGCTTGATGCCTCCAAGACATGAAGGATTTTCTCAATGCACCTGCAAGAAAAAGAGATGGTTTTATCTCTGTTGGCCAAGAGGAAGATGAGTCATGGAGAGATGAAGGGGAGGGAGTGTCCCTTGGCTCCTGGAAGGGTCCTTGGGTTCTGCCCACCGTCCCCATGCTCCAGCAATGGTTTCCAGTGTGGACCTTGCTCTGCCATGTTTCCGTGAGCACCGAGCTGATCTCACACGCCTTGAGATGATCTCACACACCTTGAGATGATCTCACACGCTTTGAGATGATCTCACACACCTCAAGCTGATCTCACACGCTTTGAGATGATCTCACATGCTTTGAGCTGATCTCACACACCTTGAGCTGATCTCACACACTTTGAGCTGATCTCACACACCTTGAGATGATCTCACACGCTTTGAGATGATCTCACACACCTCGAGCTGATCTCACACACCTCAAGATGATCTCACACACCTTGAGCTGATCTCACACACCTTGAGCTGATCTCACACGCTTTGAGATGATCTCACACGCTTTGAGATTATCTCACACACCTCGAGCTGATCTCACACGCTTTGAGATGATCTCACACACCTTGAGCTGATCTCACACACCTTGAGCTGATCTCACACACCTTGAGATGATCTCACACGCTTTGAGATGATCTCACACACCTCGAGCTGATCTCACATGCCTTGACCTGATCTCACACACCTCGAGCTGATCTCACACGCTTTGAGATGATCTCACACACCTTGAGCTGATCTCACACACCTCGAGCTGATCTCACACGCTTTGAGATGATCTCACACACCTCGAGCTGATCTCACATGCCTTGACCTGATCTCACACACCTCGAGCTGATCTCATGCAAAAGTCAGAGCTTCTCCTGGGAGCTTTCTGAGAAATATTGAACTTGGAGCTGAAGCAAATCTCTACCATAACTTCTTGGGGGAGGGTTTGCGTGTCGCGCTGTTCTGCTTGTGCTGATGGACTGTTTTTTGGGTCCATCTTGGTCCATTTGTGTATGTTTGGAAAACTCATTTAGTGGTAAAGTATCCATTATATATGCTGAAGGCTGAAGTTGTTCTGCCCTGGCTTGGGCTTCTCCTTGTTCCTGTATTCTTTGCAACCTCCTAATGCACAGAGGGTTGTTTATTTATTTGTTTTTAACATAACAGCTTAATTGTGTGCAAGAATAAAATCACCATTGGGAACAGGGCCTTCCAGTGGATAAAAAATTGAGTTTTGGAGGTTTTGTAGTGATGAGGTTTGTAGCAGACTTGCTGGTCGCTATGGTATTCAATGTCTCTGTGTTAGGTTTTATAGTGACATTCCCTTTCAATGGATGAAGCTGAAAACCTGGCAAAACCAACATATTGGTGGTACCAGGGTGTGTTCTCCTGCATCCCTGCCCATCTCTTCTCTCCTTGCAGTGCGTGACGTGCGGGAAGGGGTTCAAGAAGCTCTGGTCCCTCCATGAGCACAACAAGATTGTCCATGGCTACGCTGAGAAGAAGTTCTCCTGCGAGATCTGCGAGAAGAAGTTCTACACCATGGCCCACGTGCGCAAACACATGGTTGGTGAGTGCGGGAGGCACCGGTGACACGGGGAGATCTTTGTTAGGGTTGTTCACCCATCGTTTTGGCCACGAAGGGTGTTTTTTTATTGCTGTCGTGTTCTGAGTTTAGGGCTGGACTTAGTCTTGTATGAGCTTTCTAACATCAGTGCAAGGGCCTTGAAATTTGGCCCGGTACTTAAAGCAGAATGTATGTCTGCTCAGTGCTGGGTTTGGAGCAATTAGGAATGGCACTGGGGAAACTCATTTATTTTATTTACCCAGAAAAAGAGACCTCAGAGGTGGCAAAAGGAGGGTTTAAAGTGTAACCATCCTTCCCTTGTAAAAGAGGACCACACCGCGCCAGCACTGGCTTTGAAATGCAAATTGCAGATAGCAACAGTGGTTGAGTCTCTGGGGCTTGCAGGCACCAAATAGATCCAAAAAAAGGGGGTTTTGGTGGAGAATTAGGGGAGTACCTGAAGGCCAGACTGGATGGGGCTCTGAGCAACCTGAGCTGGTAAAGATGTCCCTGCTCATGGCAGGGGTGGCACTGGATGAGCTTTGAAGGTCCCTTCCAACCCAGACTGTTCTATGATTCTGTATTGTGTCTTCCCGAGATGGCTTTGGGTTTGCTGGGGTTGGGCGCTGACGCTGGAGGTGACAGCTGGGACCTGGGGACATGGATGGATGCTGGGAGGGCGCCTGACCCTGCTCCTCTCCGCTTCAGCTCACACCAAGGACATGCCCTTCACCTGTGAGACCTGCGGGAAGTCCTTCAAGCGCAGCATGTCCCTCAAGGTCCATTCGCTCCAACACTCTGGAGAAAAGCCTTTTAAATGTGAGGTAAGGTCCTCTGTGTGTCCCCCCCTACCCTGCATCCTCTCAAATGGGCGCAAAACCACTGATTTGGGGAAAGATCTTCTGCTTCATGAGGCTTTCCCTGTGGTTTTTGCCAGCACAGCTGTAGGGATGCTTCCCCCTGTCCCAGACTTTGCATCCCCTCTTGGTTTGAGGGTGCCACTGATGCTATGATGAAACTGGTGGCCAAGGTCAGGATTTGGAGGAGACTGAGGGGAGACCTTATGGTAACTACAGCTTCTTCTCAAGGGGAGGAGGAGGGGCAGGTGCTGAGCTCTTCTTTGTGGTGACCAAGGGAATGGCAGAAGATGTGCCAGGGGAGGGTCAGTCAGATGTGAGGAAAAGGTTCTTCACCCAGAGGTGCTGGACACTGAACAGGCTCCCCAGGGAGGTGTCACGGCCTCAAGCCTGACAATGTTGAAGAAGAGACTGGACAACGTCCTCAGACACACGGTGTGACCTGTGGGGTGTCCTGTGCAGGGACAGGATTTGGACTCCATGATCCTTGTGGGTCCTTCCAACCCAGGACATTTTATGATTCTCTCTGCCCGGTGTCTGGACCTTGTGTCCCACCCCAAGCCCATCCAGCCTGCAAACTTGGATGAGTTTGCAGAACCCAAGAACCCAAAAAAGCCATTTATTTGGGTGCTTTTGCAGGGAGGAAAGTGATTTCTGCACTGCTCCGACATGCTGGTGATTTCGGGAGGGATGCAGAGGGTGTTTTGGGGTTCTCATCAACAACTCATCCCCCTTCTCATCCCCACAGAACTGTAATGAGCGCTTCCAGTACAAGTACCAGCTGCGCTCCCACATGAGCATCCACATCGGCCACAAGCAGTTCATGTGCCAGTGGTGCGGCAAGGACTTCAACATGAAGCAGTACTTCGACGAGCACATGAAGACGCACACAGGTGAGATCTCCTCGCTTTGCCCTCAGCCCCTGCAGAGACCCCAAAATCATTCACAGAATGGTTGGGGGTGGAATGGACCTCTGAAGATCATCCAGTCCAACCCACTTGCTAAAGCAGTTTCATCCAGAGCAGATCACAGAAGGTCACATCCAGGTGGGTTTGAATGTCTCCAGAGAAGGAGACTCCACAGCCTCTCTGGGCAGCCTGGGCCAGGCTCTGGCACCTCAAAGGAAAGAAGTTTCTCCTCATGTTCAGATGGAACCTCCTGTGTTTCAGTCTGTGCCCGTTGCCCCTCACCCTGTCATTGGGCACCACTGAACAGAGTCTGGTCCATCCTCTTGACACCCACCCTGGACATATTTACAAACATTGATGAGATCCCCTCTCAGATTCTCTTCTCCAGCTGAACAGCCCCAGCTCTCTCAGCCTTTCCTCATCAGAAAGATGCTCCAGACCCCTCAGCATCTTTGTAGCTCTTTGTAGCCCCAGGAAATAAGTGATGGGATGGGGGTGGCTTCTTTGACTGGATGGCATGATGGGTTTTTGGGAGGGGTGGTCCAGTTGCCGTCTTCTCACCCATCTTCCCCCATCCTTAGGCGAGAAGCCCTACATCTGCGAGATCTGCGGGAAGAGCTTCACCAGCCGCCCCAACATGAAGCGGCATCGCCGGACCCACACGGGCGAGAAGCCGTACCCCTGCGACGTCTGCGGCCAGCGCTTCCGCTTCTCCAACATGCTCAAAGCCCACAAGGAGAAATGTTTCCGCGTCAGCAACCCCTTGGCTTCGGACACGACCACCACCCCCCAGCCCGCCGCCAGCCCGGCCCCGCTGCCCCCCGGCCCTGGCGTCTCCCCCCTGCCGCTGCTTCATCCCCTTCCACAGACCCTCCCTCCTCCTCCTCACCTACCGCCGCCCCCTCCCCTGTTTCCCGCGGGGAGGATAAATTCGAACAACAACTAGGTGTCCCCCCTGATCCCAACCATGCACCCGCACGGACTGCTCTCCCCCCGGGGAGCCAAGGCTTCGCTTACTCTCTACCCCTCTTCCTCCTCGTTTTGAGGTCGTTTTGTTTTGTTTTTTGTTTTTTATTTTTGCTTTTTCTCACCTGTCATTCTCCACGGAGACGGGGAGCAGGAGGAAGCCCCCGCCGAGGAGCGTGGATGTCCGTCCCTAAGGGTGTAGTTAAAAGGTGTCACTCTCCGTTTCATCCTCCCGTGCGTCGGCTTCATCCTTGTGCCGGGATGCTGGCGGGGCTCGGGGAGCAGGATGCCGCCCGGGGTTGATCTCACCGGCATTGCGTGCCCGCTTGCTGGCCGAATGCATTTCCGCCGGCGCTTCGATATTTATAATCAGCCGAAATCTAGGTAGTGAGTGGTGCTTGAATCCCTGTACTGTAAAGCTGGTCTTTCAATTCAGGCTCTTTTTCCCCAAAAGGTTGAGAGATGGGCACCGCGGAGGAGCCCCCGCCGGTCCCATCTGCTGGCCCCGGTGGCCCATGGCGAGTAGATGTCCCCATTGGAAAGCCGTCAGCCCGCTCTCGTTGGCAGCCCTCCACGCGTCTTCCTTCCCCGTGATGGGTTTTCCTCCTCGATAGGCAAAAGCACAAACAGTGACGGCATTGCGTCTCGGGGCATTGGCAGCCCGCAGCCTGTTTGTTTTTGGGGTGCCCTTTCTGCTCATCCCAGCAGGAGCCGGGCTCCTGGGGATGCTCTGGAGTTGGCGAGGTGGCTGTAGGAGAGCTCAGATGGCCTCGGGACCGGTGGGAGGGTGGCTCCGTGGCAATCCAGGTTGGAGGAGCAGGACACCACTGTTTCTTGGTGGAATCAGCCCAGAATAGTGCCTTAATTCGAATAAACCCCTGACCGATCAGATGAGCTCCAGGCTGGGTCCCATTGCAAGGTTTAGAGCTAAAGCAAGACTGTGTTCGGCTTGATGACCATGTCCCATCCTCTAGCTTGTTGCCTGTGTCACTGTCCCAAACCTCTGTTGCCTCTCCCCGTGGGGTTGTCAGCCGTCACCCTGCCCTGATCTGGGAGACCAGAGGGGACCAGTGAGGGCTGTGGTTGGTTTGGTGATGCCCCGCAGTGCTGCTTAGTGTTTCTCTGGCCACATTGTGTTCGTTGAAGTTGAGCTGGTCTTTGGTTTCACTTACGCAGGCTGGCTTCGTGCTGGTGGAAGAGACAAAGAGAAAGGCTTTGCTGTTACCCTTTTTTTGGACGCTGAGGTCCAAGGAGGGTCTCTCACTGCTGTGCACTGCCCCAGGGTGTTGTGTGTGGCCTGACCATGGCTGTGTGGTCTCCCTGCTTGGGAAAGTGTCAGCTTTGGGGTTGAGGAGAGCTGCAGAGCATCCAGCATGGCCACAGAGGTTCTGGCCAAGAGATTTGGTGTGTTACTGCCCATGCCTTGCTCGCAAGACCAGTGCTGTGGATGCATGGATCAGGTCATGGAGGAGGTGGTGAGCAGGGCTGCTGGTGGGCAAGAAGGAAGAGAGGACACTGAGTGGGCTGCAGGAGCCCTTTCTTGTTTGCACCATTGCTGGGGACAGCGAGCCACATCTGGCTCTGCAAGAAGTCTTGGGACTTCGTCTGCTGGACCAAATCAGCAAAGCGCTTGGGCAGAGTTGAGGCTGTCTCTGCAGAGACGGGAGGATTCAGCCACGTGCTCAGGGGGTTTGCTGACCAGGGACATGCAGAAACATTATCCTGACAGGCAAGGGACAGGAGAGCACCTAGAGTTCTCCTGAGTGCTGTTTGAGGTGACCAGTGTCCCCTCCTGCTGAGTGTTGTCTCCCCATGACAAACATTGCTGAGAAGTTGGGTGCTCTTGTTGATGGAGAAACAGAATGATTCTCATCCTCGTGTTGGCTGGGATCCTGCAGATCCTCAACACAGCCATCAGTGAGCTCACCTGCATCTCCATCTGCTTTGAGCGAAGGGAGGATGCTATGGCAGAGCTGCCTCACCGTATTGACCTTCTCAGGTGGGCAACTTCTCTGCTCTCCTTTCCTTCCTCCATGACTCTGGGGCTCATTGAGATGGTGCAAAGTGTTCTCAAACACACACCCGTGAGGGATGTGGGCACTCAGCTCTCGGGGCCATTGGCTTTCTGAAGGGACCATGACCTAGACTGATTCCTTTAGAGAACCATTTAGTGATAGCTGTGGAGGTGTTGGATGACCTCAGTAGAGCGGTCCATGCTGCCTCCTCCACTGCCATGTCCCAGGCCCCATTCCCTCAGGCTCCCCTGCATTTCTTTCCCCTCACACAGCCTTGACATGGGATGGGAGTACGGCACCCTGAGGAGGACTCACCTTGCCTGTAAGATCTTCTGTGATGGAGCCTGTCAGCCTGCCTGGCTGATAGACCTTTCCCTCCAAGCAAACTGCCATGCCAACATGCACTCCCTTCTATCTGGAGGTGATTTTCCTTGTCCTGGTTCATCTTCTCCCCATGAGGACCTGGACATCACTGCAAGAGGAGACCTCCTCGTGAAGGCCAGAAGCCCAGCAGAAAGCCCAGTGACTGATTCCAGCTGTGTCTGAACCCCTTCGAGAGCCTGCCTGGAGAACCCTTTGGAGACGTTGAGATGTGACCATGCACACAGCACTTTGGAGAACCAGATCCCTTGCTGCTCCCTCCCCTCTCCAAGGCCTGCGCAGTTCCCGGGAGTCCTACATGGCCTCTGAGTCCTTTTGTCTACACCTTTATTCAGCCCCGATGTCTCTCTTTGTGTCTGGTTTTCGTTAACGAACTAAGAGCTCAAACGAGTCACTCCCACAGTGTCTCATCCCGTGTCCATCCCAGTCCCACCCCACTGGGTTGGACGGGGCAGGAGACGGGGGACTTGGTCCTTTGTTTTCAAGCTTTTTATATTTTATTTTAATTTTTTTTTAACTTTTTTTTTTGTGTTTAACTCTTGCACCTTAATCTCTCACATCCCTTCTTCAACAGACCCGTGAGGGTGGAGAGGGGCTTGGTTTCCATTATGCTGTTCATGAATATGCCGCGACGCAACGTTCAGCTGATGACTCTGCCCACACACCTCACCCCAGACCCATCCGGGTTTGAATTAATTATTCCCCCCCTTCATTTGAACTCTGGGGAAGGAGGGAGTCATGTGAGGGAGGGTTATTTTTGGTTTATATGTCCCAGGAGCCTGGTAGCACAGACCAGTTAGCCTCATGATGTCCATGAGGCACGGCTGGCCCTTCGGACCACAGCCATAACCCCAGCGCGGTGGGAAGGTGATGGATGGTTGGATGGATGGATGGACGGATGGATGGACGGTCGGCGGGTGGGAACGGCTGTGACAGTGCAATAGAGACGAGCATCCGCTGCTAGACAACTCCACTGATTAAACTCTTGGTTTGCCCGAAGTCGAGAGGGAAGGACGGACGGACGGACAGGCGCCCTTTGTTCACATGGACGGAGAGAGCTTCCCCACGTGCAGCCCTGCCTCGTGACACGTAACCACAATGGGAGTTGGGTCGAACTCGAAAAGGAAGGAAATAATATTTGAAAAAAAAAAAAAAGGAAAAAGTAGGAATAAGAACAGTAGCATGGAACTTGAAGGAAATGAATGAAATTCCAAGCACTTGCCTCAAAACTAGTTTCTCATGCCTGATGTTGGGCTCTGTGTTATTTTACGGCATTCAGTATCGGTTGCCCAAACATGCCAAGTTAAGAGTGTATCGGTGGCTCTACTAGTGTGAACAAATTAAACGAAGCACTTTATTCTGTATAGACAAGGGAAGGCGGGGAGGGGAGGGGAAGCTTGGATGCTTTATGGAAGCGTCTTAAGTAATGTTCTAGGAAATGTATTATTATTATTAATTTTTTTTTTTAAATGACCATGTGTAATCAATATATGTTTATCTTTAACTCCAAGTACAGCAGTTACTCTCTTTGGGATGTTGTGATGAGGGGGAGGCTGAGATGGCCGGGTTAGTCCATCAGCATGGGGCCAACTGGGGCGAGCCATTCCCTACCACAAATATGGGTGAGTCTTGCTTTGTTGATGGCCCCCATTGGCCAATATCCAAGAGGTCCCAAGAGGTGCATCAAAGCTGCCTTCTAGGCACAGCTCATGGTCAACCCTGGCACCACGGGCCCAAGATGCATCCCCATCCCGAGCCATCTTCTGCCTGGAGGTTCTGGGGCTGCTCTCCGGGCCACCCACGAGCAAGACAAGTCACGGTAGGCCAGTTTGGGTTGTCCCTAGAGGCCAGGTCCTTGGCCATGCTTTGAAACCCGCTTTTGGCCTCTCACCAAGGCAAGTCAGGGGTCTCTGAGCTCTGAAAGTGGTGAGAGGTCAGAATTGGGCCTTTCCACTGCGTTCTCCCAGTCTGGAAGTGTTATGACTGTTACCAAAGAGGTTGCAAGTGGAAGGACTGAATCAATAAACGATTTGTCTTTTATAAAAGAAAACCTAAAGCTCCACCACTTTCTTTGATACCTTAGTTTATTGGGGTTTTTTTGTTTATTTGTTTGGGTTTTGTTTGTTTGGTTTTTTGGTTTTGGTTTTGTTTTTTCCTTTTTTTTTTTACTTTTTAAGTCTCTGTTCAGGTGATTGTGTGAGGAGTCAGCACCCAGTAGGATGGACTTCCCATGGTATGTTCACCGCTGCTATTGCTTCACACCTATAGTTTTTGCTGTATGTTGGCTTTGATGGGAGGTATGTGCATGTGTATGAGACAACTGGACTGTTGTGGGAGGCCAACAAAAAATAGCTTTTCAGGGAAGGGTGATGAGTGGGTGGAAGAAGGGGCTTGGTGAGGGCTGAGCTCCTAGATCCTGGTGGCTCCATGAGCTTTGTGTGAGCTGTGAGCTGGGGCTTTCTGAGTTCTTCTGTAGGCACTAAAGAAATCAAGGACCCCATTCGAAAGCACCAAGTGCCTTTATTGATGTAAAATGGAGCAGTGGAAACCTCGCCAGCTAATGCCAGCGCTGATCTTGGGAAGATAACAGAGGAAGAGATGATTTTCGCCCACCATTAGGATGCGCCTGCTGCTTTGCTGCTGGCATTGGCAGAGAAGATACCCACATGTGGACTTGTGCTGGTGGAGCTGCGTGAATCTGAGCTGGGAAATCACTGGTCAGCAGAGAGAAGTGATGCCTTTCTGAGTATTCATAGAATCACTGAATCATAGACTCATTTTGATTGATAGAGACCTTCAAGATTATCAAGTCCAACCATTAACCTAACTCTGGCACTAACCCATGTCCCTAAGGACCTCATCTCCGCATCTGTTTAACCCCTTCAGGGATGGTGACTCCACCACTGCCCTGGCCATTTTATGTTGGCATTTTTTACCTGTGATTGCCTTTGGACTCAAGAAGCCTCTTGACGAGGTGGTGGTGAACATCTCTGGGTGAGGCTTCCGCTTGCCGATACACAACTCTGCTGCCTTGGGCCAACGCTGGCTTATATACGCTGAGATTTGGCCCTTGTTGCTCAAGCGATGGGATATTTCTGGCTCTTCTGGGTCTTTTAATCCAACAGCTATTTTTCCTTCTAAGGTTTCTTGCCCTGTGCCAGCGATGGCACCTCCCACAGCTTGATGATGGATGAGAACCATGGAGAGCACTGAGGTCCTATTAACTATATTCCCCATGGACAGTTGCCAGGTGAGTGACCAAGGATGGAGAACAAGTCTGAATAACCACTTCTCAAGCCATTATCAAGTGACTACACTATAACTCATCGAGGCTCAGCAACATTCCCATTGACTTCAAAGAGCCCAGATTTCCACCCAGAGAACCAAGCAACGTGGCAGCGGGTGGATGGAGATTGACCCTTTCTTAGAACCAAGTGTCACCGGCTTTCCATTCTTGGTCCAGCACGAATGGCTGAAGCAAAGGTATCCATGTCCACTCCCAGGCAGGAGGTGATATCCTACTTTGTGCCAGCCAGTCACCTTGGATTTATCTTCCCTGTGAAAATGTTTCATTACTGTTGATGTGATTGTCCTCTAAGGAGATTATCCTGTAACTTTTTAAATCCTTAAAACGAAACCAGGACAAGACTGTGATTCCTTTACTCACGCTCAATTGTCTTTCCTTCCAAACGTGTTTTTAGTTTCTCCACGACTGCATTTTGAGCTAAACAAAATCAGCCAGATACGATTTTCAATACCGTGATTTTCATGCCACGTTGACTGAATTATTTTACAAGGTTTGTATTTGTTCTTTGTTATTATTACCACCCCTATTTATGGTATCATGAGATCATGTAGGCATCCAGCTTTCTTCCAGTCCTAGGTAAGCTCCTAAGTCCTTATATCTATGGAGAATGGCTGTAAGGAGCAGTTTCAGCTAAAGTTTCAGCTCTTAAATGAGGGAAAATAGGAAGAATAGGAGCTGGAGCTGTTCAAGGGCTTTCCATGCGGCTGCTTTGCTGTGTGTGCTCATCGCAGCTTTTGTTTAGTTCATGTGTTTGGTTGCTTTGGGCATTCAGATACAGCTCTATCAACACACAGACACAGAGGATTTCTTTTGAAATAGCCTAATAATTTATTTTTACATAAACCACTGGTCAGATGGTGTGGGCATCAAGAGATTTTTGCTCCAGCGGATCTTTGTCCTGCTGCCAGTACAGTCATGTTTCTATCAAAACATCATTATGGATAAACTAAAAAAAAAAAAAAAAAGCATTTTTCCTCAGTAGGAAGCTCTCTCTGAGCCAAATACATCTGAGATCTCCATGTACTTAGTAAACGAGAATACTCTTAAAAAAAGAAAAGGTCAGAACATTAAAAATAAGAGAAACAGCATAAATATAAAACCTTCCCCTGAAAAAAACCACTTGTCCAGGTATAGGTGAGGGCATTGTATCTGTGATTGGCAATGAGGAGCCCAGAAGGCTGCAGAATGTCCCCCTGTCCCATCTCTCCCACCTTTCCTCCCCTACCACTTTCATGACTCTTCTCCTGCTGCAGACCTCAGCTCCTGGTGTCTCTTTAGGCCAAAGTCAATGTGGAGGCAAAGAACTAAGACTATTTTCTTTTCATTGCGACTTCCAAAGTGCTTTGGCTGCCCATGCTCACATGCTCTTTTCTTTTAGCTGTCACATCCCAACAACCCTCATCACCCAACATCTCATCAAAGTCCCCCCATGTCTTTCCTGTACCACTTTGATCCTTCCTTCTCCTCTCCAAGGTGGGCTATAGCACCCTGCTCACAGCTATCTGGGGTGGGGAAATACTTTCTAGACCCCCATCTTCCCTGGAGAACATCAGCTTAGTCCCTTGGGAACCACTTTCTGCCTCCACTGGTGGTTGGGGAGATTCAACAGCGGTCAAAAAGGTGGGGAAAATCACGGGGAAAGAAGTGGAACAAGAAGAGTATGATCATGGAAAGGGTTGTCAGGCATTGGAACAGGCTGCCCAGGGCAGTGGTGGAGTCACCATACCTGAAGGTGTTTAAAAGACGTGTAGATAAGGTTCTTGAGGACATGGTTTAGTGCTCGTGTTAGGTTAATGGTTGGACTCAATGATCTTGAGGGTCTCTTCCAACCAAAATGATTCTATGCTATTTTGTCCTATCTACTGAGACTGGAACAGCTCATTGTTCCATGCTTCTAGCCCAGCTCCCTGAAAGCTCCAGACCCCTTCTCTATTTATCTTCTGAGCATCTTCAAGTCCCTGTAGGACTAATTTCCCCTCTTTCCCATTTAAGTGAGTAAAATGGTACCAATCACAGATGTAATGTCCTACACAGTATCCAGATGCCACTTCTCTGTGTGGCCTCACCTCCCCCCATCCCTCCTTGCCCCAGACCCCTATGGAAAAACAAATAAATCAGGCCTTGCTACATCTTCGTCAGACGCAAAACGTTGAGGCGCACAGGAAGGAAAGTGGCACCAGAGGCATACTGGATCTCCCGAAGGACCCCTTCCCACTTCTTCTGCTCTTCATCATACCTGGGGAGAGACAAACAGACAATTATGGTGAGTAAAGCATCTCCTCTTTCTTGCTTCAGCTGCTGTCCATAGTGGTGGGAGCTCTGGTGCCTGGTGTGATGTCCCACAGATGTCATTTGGCCACAAGGTATCTGCAGGAGCTGCATGGGGTCTTGGAGACCTGGTGTGCTCCAGTTCGTAGTGCCAGGCGGGGGAACATGGATATCAGCATGTGGTCTGACAGGGGAGGATTTATTTTTCCATTGGGAAGTGGGTTGATGGCACCAAGATTGAACATCCTTGGTGAAGGCCAGTGGGTGCCTGCTGAGGGTGCTGTGGAGCCACAGACGTGAAGGACAGGAGCAGCTAACGCTGCATTAGCAGCCATCAGAAGGTGCTTTCTGCCCGCTTCTCTGCTCGCATGTAAGACTATCTGATTTCCAGCCTGAGCACCGGCTTTTCCCAGGGAGAGCATCCATTGCACAAATACTGCTCCACACCAAAGGGGATGCCTGGAAATGGCTCCAGGCACATGTCAATGCAGCATCTAAGCTAAGGGAGATGATTTTCCCTGATACACTACTCAATGAGGTTGGAAGAGCTCACTGAATCCCCTAAAATACCCTCCAGCACAGCACAGGGCCAACTTCTCACCCACAGACCTTGCACTGGCGTAACAACGTTCATCTCACACTGAAGGAACCAAGAAAGACAGAAACTATCTGTTCCCTCAGAGGCTCTCACGAGTATCCCTCCCATGCTCCCTTGGATGGCCCTGGGGAAGATCATCACCTCCAAACGTCGTTCAGTTCTGTTGGCACCAGCTCTCCCGACTCCGTCTCCACCGTGGCGAAGCCTCCGAGAAGGTAGAGCACCCCAGCCAAGCTCACCAGGCTGACCGAGCTGCGCTCCTGCGGGAACTCAGTGAAGCTGTCCCACCTGCCACGTCAAGAGAGGGGACATGTTAGGGCACCCTGCCCATGCCAAAGCTGGCCTCAAATCAGGAGTCAACAACTAAATTAGGTAGCGACAGATTAGCTTGTGTAGGTCTACATGGGGTGGGATCACACATTGACTGTCATTAGAAATATCTGTTACCACCATCATAGTTCAGCTTCATTTTGCATTGAGTAGATGAGCTCTGAAGCACACCTGGCATGGACCAGCAGGTCCCAGTGGTGGGACTGCAGCTTCAGGGCCCACCTGAAGTCAGAGAGTCTATGGCTTTGGGTGAACTGAAAAGATGAAGTTACAGCCCCGCAGGGAACAGAGGGTTGTACCAGTTGATGAAACTGCTTTGAAGGTGAGCCTGAGATGATCCACAGCCTAAATGCAGTGGTGCTGCCCACCTGTCTGAGGAATACAAACTGGGAGGAACTGGTATCAGGAGTTGCAAGCAAACTCTAGAGTGGTTGGAAGTTGCTTAATGTACATATACAACTGCTCCTTGTGTAACTATGCCCTGAAGCTATGCTCAGATACATACTTGTTGGTGGCAATGTCATAGACTTCCACCGAGTTGGTCAAGCCAGAGTCAGTCACACCAGCTGCCACGTAGATTTTATCCTTATGCACAGTGGCTCCGAACAGGGACCGAGCAGTTTTCATGGGAGCCAGCTCCTTCCACTCAAACTTGGATGGGTTGTAGACACACATCTTCTTCAGGCATTTCCTAGAGAAAGATGAGAAAGAAGCCTCCATCACCTGCCAAGGGACAGCTTTGTACTGCAGGAGTTTGAGGATGTCTGCTGGGAAGAACTTGGGGTCTCCAGAAAGGACAAGAGGAAATGGCCTCAGGTTGCACCAGGGGAGGTTTAGAATGGATATTGGGAAAAAATTCTTCATGGAAAGGGCTGTCGGGCATTGGAACAGGCTGCCCAGGGCAGTGGTGGAGTCACCATCCCTGGAGGGGTTGAACAGACGCGGAGATGAGGTTCTTAGGGACATGGGGTGGTGCCAGTGCTGTGTTAGAGGTTGGACTCAATGATCCTGAGGGTCTTTTCCAACCAAAATGATTCTATGATTCTATGAATCTATGATTCTGTGGATGCCTTTGCTTGAGTGTGCACCCAAGGATGCCCATATCTGGAGACATCACTTGTGTGTTTAACACATCCCCTGCTGGTGTGCCCTCTTTGGATAGGAGTCCTAAAAGCTCAACACTGTGTTGACACAGCTGGATACAGGTCCGTGTAGCAAACTGCCTGTCAGGACCTTGCACACAGCCATCAAACAGTGTTTTGGCGCTGCTGATCCAACTTGGCGCTGTGAAATAAGAGCGTGGTGAGAGCCTGTCCCAGGTTGGCCAGAGAGGTGGTGGATGAACCATCCCTGGAGACATCCCAGGCCAGGCTGGACGGGGCTCTGAGCAACCTGAGCTGGTGAAGATGTCCCTGCTCATGGCAGGGGTGGCACAGGTTCAGCTTTGCAAGTCCCTTCCAACCCAAACTGTTCTGTGTTTCTATGAAATATCAGTCATGCCCTAGTTCCCAGAGACAGCAACATCAGGTGTGTGAATGTATGCACACTCACACTTTGCAGCCCACAATCCTTTCAGACCAGGACCTGTCTTTGCTGGATTACAGCATATTTGCTCTGCAGAGAGTCACATTTCTGGCTTGTAAAGAAATTGCTGCAATGCTCCCCAGGAAAGGTTGTTTTGTGCTGAGCCCATCTCCTGCAGGAGGGCAGGATGGGGGTCAGCTTTGATGAAGTTTTTCACCCCTATTGCAAATACCTATCTGGATTTGACTACTAGGACCATGCTGCTCCACAAGCCCAGTACAAGAGACCCTCAATGTGAAGGAGCTTCTTGCTCTTCAGCACCTGTCCCTATCTGTGTGATACTTATCTATTGTAAGTTAAAGGGGATGATATGTTCCCTCTCCTGTAAGGACAGTGCCATCTCCTTGATGTCCCTATAGGACTTTTCAGAGCTTGGGAAGGTTTGCAGCAACACAACTGAGCTGAGAGGGAAAGATCCATGTCTCACAACCCATCCAACCCTCCTTAAGCCATAGCATCCAGGTTGGGGAGGTACCAATTCATATTTTGTTCTCCCACTAGTTTGGGGGATGGCACCCTCCATTTCTCTTGCTTTTTGACTTACTTGTCACTTCCTTTGCCACCAATGACGTAGACGAGGTCCTTGTGCGATACCACCACGTGGCCATAGACTGAGTAGGGAAGGGAATCGGCTTCACCCCACTTGAAGGACCTGGACCAGGGAAAGATAAGAAGAGAAAGGGTTTGAAGCTTTCTGGGTGAGGCCCAGAGTACACAGTGATTTCCAGACCTGGAGGTGAACACAGAGCCTGACAATTAGAACACACAGTCTCAAAAATATGAGGTTTCCAATGAGATAGTGCTCAATCAGTACATTTTGTGATCCTAAAAAAGGAGAAAACAAAATACGCAGGATGTTTACATTAACGTTCATTCTTATCTGCAGAATCCTCCAATTTGGGGCTTTGTGCATATCCAGCTCCCCTTCTCCCAGGACCTCACCTCATTTATAAGCATTACCAGCTGAACACAGACAAGACAGAGATTCCTGCATTATGTACAAAAATTAAAACTAACATGACTTAGCAGTGCAAGATCCTGAGAACAAATTCATTTTTTAGGCCATCGTCTTCCACTTTGAGATGCAATGGTTGGTCGACACTCAGAAAGGACCCACAGTGGATATGTCCACATTTTGTAGTACGAGGGTGTGTTGAAGGCTCTGAGCCAGCTCCAGGGCAACTGAGCAGAGGATGTAGCTATAAGGCTATGAAAACCCCAATCTGACACCCAAATAGGGCTGCCCAATTTCTCAAGATGTGTCTCTTCATGTCCATGTAGCTTAGACTCATCCTCAGTTTTCATACATGTAGGTTGTAGCCACCCAGACCTGCACTTTATCCTACCTAAGAACTGAGATGCCTGGGTTCTGGGTGCTTCCTAATTGCCCAGCCACTCTGGGCAAATATTTGATCACATAGATGAGCAGTTTTTCCTCTCCAGGCTTCTAATAGTTGAAGATTGAACCTAAATAATATTAGAAATAGAAGTGGTGCTCAGCACATCTCTACCAGCTTCAAACTGGTATTCAAAGCACCCCCTGAGCACTTAGCGGGGGCAGACACAGTCTGCAGGGCCAGATAAATGCCCCATCCTCTGGGAATGGAACTGCTTTAAAATCTCTGCCTGTAAAGCAGACTTTGAAGCACACACTTCTAATTATAGACCAGGCTAAGACTTGTTAACGCCCACTGTTCTGCCTCTTTGGGGCAGAGAGGAGCAGTCTTCGGATGTTTCTGCCTCCTGAGACAAGAATGGGATGGTGCCTTTTAATAAAGCTCATGACATAACATAGATCGGAGTCCATTGTGTTCAAGTAGTCGTGTATTAAACCTGACATCTCTCAGACTGGGCCACTCAGTGCCACATCTGAATGCTTTCAAAATAAACTTTCCTGTCCAAAGACACTCCTGGTGAGACCACAGTGAAAGCTGCCAAACCTCCAAACTGATGGGCAAGAGCAGAAGGAAAGACTCCCCATGGTCCTCAGTGCTGTTCGCATGTGAGCATCTGCTACATTTGATCCCTGATAATGTGATAGCCCCATTATGGCTTCCATCTCCTGGAGGTTCAATTACAATAAACGAAGCAGTTGGAGAGAGGCAGCTCCGAGCCCCAGGGTACAGCTTGAGACAATCCCAGTGGTCCCACCATCTTGATGCAGAGTTCAAGCCCTGTCTGCAAAACCTTTGGGTCCCTGGAGAGCTGGAGTCATTTTGCATGACAGCTGCTTCACCTTCTCCTGTAAAACCATCTCCCACCCCACACACGAGCACTTACAGCCGGTCGTAGCACAGGACCGAATCTAAGGTCTTTTCTCCTTCTTTCAGTTCTTTCCCTCCGACCACAAAAATGGAGTTTTCTGCCTCTCCCAGGCCAAAGAGGCAGCGAGGAGATGGCAGGGGGGGCATCCCCAGCCAGTCTGCGTCCAGATGGTCATACTGAAAGGAAACACATGGTCATTAGTGCGTGCACACCCAGCCCGTTTGCTTTGTGAAAACCAGGGCCCAGAGAATCAAAGAACCACTGAATAGTTTGGGTGGAAGGGACCTTTAAAGCTCATTCATTCCAACCACTACCATGAGCAGGCACATCTTCACCAGCTCAGGTTGCTCAGAGCCCCGTCCAGCCTGGCCTGGGATGTCTCCAGGGATGGTTCATCCACCACCTCTCTGGCCAGCCTGGGCCAGTATAAGAGGCTGAGGGCAAAGTCCATTCCTAGGTTCATCTTGGTGACCTCAGTAGGCCCTTTCTGCAATGTCAGTCCCTGCCTGTGCCTGGCCATCTGGTGCACAATGGGGGACCTTAGTACAAATCCATATAATATATCGTATGAGGTACGTTTTATGGTAAGGCATAAGAACAGAGATGCACCAGCAGGAACATGTTCCACTCTGTGCACCAAAGCCTTGATTTGGAACAAGCTGGGTCATCTTTGGATGAGAGAGTCCTGTGTTAGACTTTTAACTGATAGTTCCTGGGCCTGGAGGAGCTGAAGCATTTCAGTCTTAGAGATTTTGCCTGAAACTCTTGAGCTGTAGCACATCACAGTATTTCATCCTGATATTTTCCCTCTCTGCCAGTTAACAGCATGGTGTTGGCAATGTTGGCTACACAGCTCACTCTCCTGAGCCCCTTCTTCTCCCAACAATTCTTCTTCTTTCTGGCAAATGATCAGTCACTGTGACCCTTCTCAAGATACTGATGTTGTCCCATATCACCTCAGTGTGTGTGAGAGTTCATTAGATGAAATGTGTGTGTCTATCCACCCAAAGGCTATTTACACAATACCCATCTACCCAATATGGTACAACACAATTGGGACGGTGCTGCCAAGCCCAGAGTTCTTCTTTCTGTGCCAGACCCATCTGACAGATGGGGAAAATGATCCATACAACTACTAGATCAGATGGCCAAATCCTTAGACATCTGTAGATCAAGGTATTACCTCATATCCTACCAGAAAAGATGTGAAATGTTCTGAGACTGAGGGCTCTCTAGGCACCATGGCTTGGTGGGAACTGTAAACTGGGGCAAAAATTTTTAGTGTAGCTTGGCAGCAGAGGAGGGACTTAATGGGTTAAGTCTGGAGTGACATCTTGCAGCCAGTTTGGTGGGACTCTGCAAGATGAAGCTGTGATGCATCATCGCCTGAAGCACTGTTGGCCATGGGCTCAGGCCAAAGAGCTTCAGCATGTTGGGTTCCCTCCAAAGACTCGCCCTCAGCTGGGTGCCTGTGTTTATTGTCTCTTTGTAAGCTGTGGTCCACATATGTGTTATTTATAGTGCAAGCCCGAATGGTTCAGTCACCAGGATAGTTCCTGCATCTTGATGGATTCAGCATTGTTTTCAACTCATAAATCTGAGAAGTGACAAATAAATTATACCCTTTTCCATCCAAAATGTCAATGGAGTCGTTTTGTTCCTGACAAAATTTGCAAGGCCTCTGGGATTTATCAGCATTCTTATATTTTGGTGCCTGTCCTTAAGTCTAAACTATCCCTGACCTAACTCTCCTCACTTCAGCAGGAGAAATGTGACATCAGGGAGGTCAGAAACAGAGTCAGACAGTACAAAATGGGGACAGACTTTTGAGCAGGGCCCGTTGCGATAGGACAAGGGGTGATGGTTTTAAATCAAAGGAGGGAGATTCAGGTCAGACAGGAGGAAGAAATTTTTGACACTGAGGGTGGTGAGAGCCTGGCCCAGGTTGTCCAGAGAGGTGGTGGATGAACCATCCCTGGAGACATCCCAGGCCAGGCTGGACGGGGCTCTGAGCAACCTGAGCTGGTGAAGATGTCCCTGCTCATGATGAGGGTGGCACTGGGTGAGCTTTGAAGGTCCCTTCCAACCCAAACCTTTCTATGATTCTATAGCATGCTGCTGCACTGACATAGTGATTCAACGGTCCATCATGCAGCTGCCTGTCTACATCTGTATGAAGCCTCAGCTGAAAAAAAGGCTCTGAAGACTCTTACTCATACAGAAATCTGAGCTATGGCACTCATAGCAATAAATTACTCCTTAGAAAACTGATGGCAACTTCCATCCCTGGGCCTTGTCTGCACCTCCCATGCACAAGTGCCACAGGGAGCTGGGGAGGGACCACTGTCTTCTGCTCATGGGGAATGAGCTAAAAATGGCCACATGATGCTCAAGGCATTTGGCACTGAGCCAAAGGCAAAGTGGGAGCTGAATATAGAAATATTGCTGATTGCAGCTTAGAATCACAGAGTTCTTTAGGTTGAAGGGATCACCAGAGGTCTTTCATCCAGCCCCCACAACGCACAACAGGTGCAGCTTTGGAGTTCCAGCAGGTGCCCAGGGCTTTGTGCAGTCAAATATTGAACATCTCCAAGGATGAAGGTTTTGTGACTTCTCTGGACCCCGGCTCCAGTACTCCAACAACTCCACTAAGAAGGTTTTCCTCAAAACTAACTGAAATGTCCTTTACTGTAACTCATGGCTATTGCTTCTTGACCCACCTTTGTGCAAATCCAAGAAGAGTCTGGATCCCTCTTCTGTGGCCCCTCCTGTTAGAGACCTGAAGACACCAGTGAGATCTTTCCTTCCGCTTCTTCACACTCACTAGACCAAGCTCAGCTTCTCCTTGTATCTCCCATTCTTCAGCCCTAAACCATCTTACTGGCCTCTGCTAGACTCATTCCAGTACCTCAATGCCTGCCTTGTACTGGGGAGCCTCGAAATGGACACAGTATCTAGACATGGTCTCACAAGTGTATGGTCAAAGGAAAAACACAATTTTCCTTGACCTGCTTGCTGCAGTCATACTGAAACAGCCCAGAACATGGTGGACCTTCACTGATGCTCCACCAGCAACCAGGCTGGTGGAACATTGAACTTTAGGCATAGTTTTTGGCTGAATAGAATCATAGAATCATTTCAGTTGGAGAGACCCTCAGGATCATTGAGTCCAACCATAACCTACCTCTAGCACTAAACCACATCCCTAAGAACATTGTCTATGCGCCTTTTAAACCCCTCCAGGGATGGTGACTCCAGCACTGCCCTGGGCAGCCTGTTCCAATGCCCAACAACCCTTTCCATGAATAATTTTTTCCTAATACAAAGTAGCCTGTCTACCTGCTCTGTGCAGGCAAGTGATGGAGCTGACCGTGCCCGCTGTTGTCATCTGTTACCCAGTGCCAAGGGTTATGTCTCAAACAGCATTCCCCCCAGCTCTCCAAATGCCTTCCCCCTCCATCCTGCTTTCTAAGGCTTCAGTTTCTTATTAAGATCTTCTCATTTCCCAGGCTTTGTGTGGGCTGCATAGGGTGCAAAGCCTGGTCCTTCCTAAGTGAGGACAAGCACGGTCCTTGCACACAATGCAGATGTACAGATCTACCCATACAATGAGGCAATGGAGAGATCAACGCTGTATCTCTTGGCTTTGGAACTACCCTTACTTTCTCCTTTCTGCCTAGACATCTTACTGTTTCCTCCCAGAAGATATGTAAGCCATGAGAGAAGAACAAAAGGATTTCTGGGTATGGAGGAAGGACAGAGGATTACTACAGGATCAGCAGGAATGGTAGATGCCTTGAGTTAGCTGTCTACAGAGAAGGTGCTCTTGGGTTACAGCCCAGGCCAGGGCTCAGATTGCCTGGGCACAGCTTGATTTCATCACGGCTTTGGTTACTGTTGAGTTAGAACTGCCGCTTTTCTTGGGGAGGTTTCCCAAAAGACATCACACCATGGTTTCTCCTGCACATGACAGAAATGGCCAGAAACTCTGAAATGGACCTAGCACACCTCCAGGGACAAAACCAGCACTGGAAATGGGGCACATATTGGTAGGTAGGGGCATACCCTGTGTCCTTGGAGTCTCTGCTCTGTGGCTGTAGCTGCTGCTTCTCCCTTTCTCAGCACCTGGAAAGTCACCCTTGGGTTTTGCTGAGGGGTTTGTTACCAGAGAACACAAAAGATGCAAAGCTGAGCACAGACGTGATGCCAACTACCCTTCCAGTTAGTGTGTCCTATGGCAGCCAGAGCTGGACACAATACACTATTTAACGTGCTCTCCTATTCTTGATTTAGCTCAAGAAGGGTTATTCCTATTACCTACTCCTTCAAGCCTTCTTCCTCAATGACTAGACCCACCCTTCAGTGGGATCTGCCTTAAAAATATTGGGAAAAGAATCTCTAGTAAAACAACTCTGATGTTTCACCTTATTTTACAACTCTTTTTTTAACATCACATGACAATGTATATTACTGGCATCACAGGGCAGCTAAAGACCAGTGATGCTCCAAAGTGGTCAAAGAAAGAAAAGAAACATGAGATAGTACCTGTAGGAAGTAGGAACTCATGGGATCCTCTTTGTTGTCCTCATTGTAGTACAGTCCACCGACAATGAAGATCTGATTCTCCTTGGTCACCAAACTGACATGGTTCTTTGGGATTTGAGTGGACAGGGAGGCAAAATAGCATTCATTGGCAGTGGGATCATAGGCCACTGCTCCACTGTCGCTCACCATGAAAATAAGGTCTTGGAGGAACATCCCAAAGCGCATTGTGTCATTTAAGATCCCTGGGAGAGCATCCTCCTCTGTATCTTCTTCCTCATCTACTACTCCGTTGACAACATTATCTTTCACTTGCTTTTCATTGCTTTTCTTCATTTTCTTCTTCTTCACCACAGTGAATTTACCTTTCTGGGCATCCTTCACCATCTGGAGTTTCTTGAGCAGCTCTGGGCTGGATTTCACCATGGCGTGCTTCTCCACGTGGTCCTTGATGTAGTCATTGGGCATGAGGCGGAAGCGGATGCTTTCAAAGATGACCGGCAAGGCCTTTTGCCGGCTTTCCTGGTCCTTGGTCCCCACCCACTTCATCACCACTTCAAAGACAGTCTCCTCTTTCTCGATGTTGAGGGAGTCGTTGGAGATGATCGCAATAAGCTCATCGGCTGAAAGCTGGTAGAACTCCTCGTCCCGAGACAGCAGCGCAAAGCGATCGCAAATGAAATCCCGAGCTGCCACGGCCAGCCGGGCACAGTCGAGCATCAAGCCCAGCCTGAAGATGGCCAAGCAGTTGCTGAGGCAGAGCCGCTTCTGCAAGAAGGACACGCAGACGGTGAAGATGGAGGGGATCTGGAACATGTTGGCCACGGAGAAGATGTCCTGCACATTCTGCTCTGTGATCTCCAGCTCGGAAGTGTAGATATAATGGAGGATCTTACCCATGACATCTGGATCAACATCTTCCAAACTGATCTCCCTCTTCTTGCTCTCTTCCATGTCGGAGAGGAACATCGCTCGAAAATACGGGCTGCAAGCTGCCAGCACCAGCCGATGGCAGGGAAACTCCTTCCCTTTGACTTTTAAGACGCAGTCCAGAAACTTATTGTGGTCCAACATGTCTTTGAGTCCATCCTGGAGAAGAGTTTGCTGGTAGAGACGTAATTCTTCCACTTGATCAAAAGGCAAACCCATGGTGAACAGTAACTGCTCTTTTTTTTCCCCCAATCCTTCTTTTCTGTATATATATATTTACAAATATATCTGTCCCTGAGCCCCTAGTAGAGAAACTTTCTCCAAGCAGGGCTTGTAGGTCTTCCTTGCTTCCAGACCGTCAGCACACTGGGAATGTGAAACGCTTGCTACTATCGCAGCTGTCTGTGTACTTCAGTTTCCAGCGTAAGGCTTTATATATAGCCACAGCGTTACAAAGCTTAAGGAATCCATACGGGAGCGTGTGTAAGCCGATCACCCTTTAATATGACACATTGGACAAGGAGGGAGGGAGGGGGATGGGGGAACAGCTGTAATTCCAGCCTCGATGCTTCAGGAAGGGTCTGTCAACCCGTGAGTCACGGTGGGGGGAGCAGGAGCTTTTGGTGCTGTCTCTTGGTGGGAGACGTGTGTGATCCATCGTCTCAGCTTCCAGATGAATCAAACATCCGAATCTGCTTTCTGGGTCATGAATGGTGGGGCTGGGATGTTCTCCCAACACAGCCAAACTGACTGCTCCAAAACTGCTCAACCTTTTGCTGGGCTAAAAATAGACGGTGAAGTCAAAGCTGGAAAGATGCAATAAGGGAGCATCTTATGTGGGCTGTGTGGCATCCCCGACTCCAGCCAGCTCGCTCCCAGGGCTGCTTTTCTGCACAGGTTTGTCCTTTGTTCTCCTCTGGAGTCACATCTCAGGGGTCTGCAAGGAGGTGGAAAAGAAAGATAGGGCTATTTATTTACAACCCTGTGTGGGATATGAGACCTGTGCAGGAAGTTACTTAAAAACTGTTCCTAAAGGAGGAGACTTGAGGAGCCTGGGAGAGGGATGGCTCTGCTTTGCTTGAAATTAAGAATAATGGAATGGTTGAGGTTGGAAGGGACCTCTGGAGATCATCCAGTCCAACCCACCTGCTAAAGCAGAGTCACCAGGGCAAATCACACAGGAAGGTGTCCAGGTGGGTTTGAATGTCTCCAGAGAAGGAGACTCCACAGCCTCTCTGGGCAGCCTGGGCCAGGCTCTGGCACCTCAAAGGAAAGAAGCTTCTCCTCATATTCAGATGGAACCTCCTGTGTTTCAGTCTGTGCCCGTTGCCCCTCATCCTGTCACTGGGCACCACTAAACAGAGTCTGGTCCATCCTCTTGACACCCACCCTTGAAATATTTATAACACTGATAAGATCCCCTCTCAGCTTCTTTTCTCCAGGCTGAACAGCCCCAGCTCTCTCAGCCTTTCCTCATGAAAAAAGATGCTCCAGAACCCTCAGCATCTTTGTAGCTCTGTATCTGCACAGACCCCACTGACACAGTCTCTGGACACCTTGTCATTAACAAGTTCACCTTCTCCACATATTAGTGACAGAGAGAAGGACTGAAGCAAAACAGAAGAGAGCGCGCTGGTGGGCTTTGACTCACAGCTTAGGACATCTAAACCCAGAGTCTCCTTCTAACCTCTACTGAGATTCAACACCCCCATTTATAGTTGCTGCAGGACAACTTGCCTGGCATTGTGCTGATACTCCATAAAGGCTGAGGTCTGCAGCAGGTCTTGTGTCCTGCTTATACGTCCATGGATGTCTAGGAAGCCCCATAGGTCCTCAGATGTCCAGCTTGGATCCAGTGCTTCCCATGGAGCTCAGGAAGAAGCAAATTAGTTTTGGCAGACGTGGATGAGCAGAATAGCTATAGTAATTTATACCTATGGTAAAACTTAGACATGAATCTGTTTTATTTTATCTCTTACTATGCACCCTCTGGGCTGGCTGACACACAGCAATGGCACAGATTTAATTAATGATTTAATTAAGTCTATGTGAAGATAGTCACCTCTCTTCCTGGTCTATTTAAAGCCACATAACCCCTGTCCCTGGCATGGATGTATTTATAACAGTGCTTTGTGTTATGATAGTTATCTACATAAGAGGGAGGAGGGAGGGAGCTAGATTGGTATGAAGCCTTTTCGCAGTGGTGAGGCTCCAGCAGCACTGGGGAGGTACCAGTTTAGCAGGGAAATAATCACAAGGTGGTTTTGGAGCTCACATCATAAACTCTTCTGCTGGGTTGTGATGGGATGAGACAACGAGTGCTGATCTTTGAACTAGGTTGAACTTCAGAAATGTTCCTTTGCTCCCAGATATCTGGGGATGGACAACCCCGTCCTCCCCTCTCTCTGCATTAGCTCTGCACTTTCCCAAGTTTAATCCTGCGCTGTTGTTTTATGGGTTGGGATTTCCTCCGCTCTGCTTTTAATCTCCCTTGAGCCTCGTCTCATTTTCATGTTTGCTGTGCGAGGTTTGCTTCCACGTTCCGCACGTCACGAGATGCTTCTGCTAAAATGCAGCTACAGCGCATCCCTTCCCAGAGGAGCTCTGGACCGATCAGTGGGTCTGTGGCTTCTCCCAGGTTTGTGGTCCATGCAGGGAAAGAGCATCCTGCTGGTCCTGAACTTTCTCTGGAGCCTCTGTCTGCTTTGGTGGTTTTGCACAGCAGTTGGACCAGATTGGGGAAGAAGCCCCGTTTTTTTTCCAGGCTGGACACGAGGAAGAAATTGTTTACAACAAAGGTGGTGAAACACATGCCCAGGTTGCTCAGAGAGGCAGTAGATGTCCCAGACTACAGACAGTGATTTCCAGTGACCAATGGACTAAATTATTAAGCGTGTCCCTAAGTGGACAACAGTGCCCCCATGACACAGGAATGGGTGAGGAAATATGGAAAGCATCCTAAAGGGATGCAATGTAGCAGGATCACTCCCTCTCACACAACATTTCAGAACAAGAAATGTGAATGCAGGAGTTATAGCCACGTCAGGCTGAACAAGAAAACGTCCAATGTAGGGCTATGAACTGGGATTTGTAGTTGCAATAAAGAATTGCTTTTATTGGCTTCTCGGGTAAGTTTTACTAACAGGCAGGTAATAACTGGAGATACTCACCAGGAAATAGATGAGCAGGTGATAAATCACATACCACAGAGGCATAGGCTGAGTGTCTCCTGCACAATGCTGAATGGTGAGACATGGTTGAGATAACACCACTTGGGTGCTCCTGGCCCACCAGACCTCCTGGGCTTCCAACAGCAGTGATAAATGAGGAGAAAACCTAAAGAAAATGGGTGCAAAGCCCAAGTTCTCCCATGAACCATCTCTCTAACAAGTCAGCAGGTGTCTAAGATTAGCTCCTTTTGGCAGCTCCAGCAGATGCAGCTGCTGGGTAAATTTAGCTCCTTAGTGAATGGGTTATTTTCTCTCCTGGAGTATCCAAGTCAGGAGGGCAGTGCAGAGTCACTGGGCTTTGCCACATGAGTCACCACCCACTTGGACACTGAGAGATGGGTGACTCTGTTTATTCCCCTGGGCAGCCAGGGACCTGAGCTGAGTCACCCTCAGAGATGGAGACCCTATTACACTGAAACACATCAGGTTGTGGCTGTTTTGGTGGTGAAGAGAAAAACCTGAAATAATGGAGGCACCAAGAAACATCTACCAAAGGTAGAAATCAGAATCTCAAGTATTACGGAATCACGGACTGGTTGGGGTTGGAAGGGACCTCAAAAGATCATCCAGTCCAACCCACCTGCTCAAACAGGGTCACCAGAGCAGATCACACAGGAATGTGTCCAGGTGGGTTTGAATGTCTGCAGAGAAGGAGACTCCACAACCTCTCTGGGCAGCCTGGGCCAGGCTCTGGCACCTCAAGATAAATAAGTTTCTCCTCATGTTTAGATGGAACCTCCTGTGTTTCAGTCTGTGCCTGTTGACCCTCCTCCTGTCATTGGGCACCACTGAAAAGAGTCTGCTCCATCCTCTTGACATCCATCCTAGAGATATCTATAAATACCTGCACTTGCCTCCAACATTTTAAGTCAGGCTGCCAGAAAGAAAACCAACATGGCTTCTGACTCAAAAACTACATGGATGCCAGTTTGATGGCAGTAGGCTTGTGATATTTCACCAGCATGAAGGTGGAATTGAAATAAAGGTGAATATGAACCGAGCTGCAGCCCAGCCTCCAACCTGGTGGTGCCAGTAAGGTGGGTTTCTGTCAAACACAACAGCCATAGAATCATAAAACCATAGAATATCCTGAGTTGGAAGGGACCCACAAGGATCATTGAGTCCAACCCCTGTCCCTGCACAGGACAACCCCACAGTTCACACCGTGTGTCTGAGGACATTGTCCAGTCTCTTCTTGAACACTGTCAGGTTGGGGCTGTGACACCTCCCTGGGGAGCCTGTTCAGTGTCCAGCACCTCTGGGTGAAGAACCTTTTCCTAATGTCCAAACTGAACCTCCCCTGGCACATTTTATCTTGTATCACTGTCGGAGGTGGGAGGTGAGGACTTGCGAACAGATCCTTGTGTCCCTAAGCTCTGAAGACAGAGCATTGCCCAGGGTGTCACCTGCATAGCAATGATAAGCAACAGGCACCATAGATGTCCAACATTTATTTACTACATACATAAACAACATTTCTCAGGGACTTCACAAATTGCTTTGGCAGAGCTGAAAGCTGGCTGGGAGCTGGTCCTGTTTCATCCACAGGGAACTCACAACACACCAGCACCAAGATTCTCAACCCACATTGCAAAGCGGTCCAGATCAACATCAACATAACCCAGACATAAGGCCACTGAAAGTTAGTCTAAAGTGCAAGAGAGACAGAGCTATTTTTCAATTATAAACCCACCTTTTCCCCAAGGCACCATGTTTCATACACGTACGTTTATTCAATGCATTCTCTATGCGGTATCCCAAAGTCTGCTTCCCCAAGGAGTCTCTCATGGGTTTCCCCTTTGCCACCAAGTCCCAAATCACAGCCCTTCATCCAAGGTCTTTGTCTTTTGGTTGTACATCTGTGTGTGTGCTCATTCGGCCATGTAATCGTGGGCTCAGGCTTTGTGCACTGAAGTCAGTTGAGTAAAGGGATGGATGGAGATGAACAAGAGTTGGCTACAGCATCTTCTGTTCCTCAGCCGTGGGCAGAAATGTGAGCTTAAACCTTTGTCCATGGCATGTAAAAAATGCAAGAGAGATTTTTTTTCTTGAGTCCCAGGACACTTATCAGAGCAGGATGGTCATGGTGGCCAAATTGATGTCAGACCCAGCACTGGAGAGCTCTTTGAGTCTGAGTTGGGGCCTGGGGACCAAGCAGTTGTGAGCCACATGTTGTGTTTCTTCAGCATGTCCACTCCCCAGGCGACCTGTAGATGATGCACGATGGCTGTGAAGCAGGTGTTGGCTCACGCATTTTCATTAACTATGCCTGACTTTGGTGCTAAATCATTTTTTTCAAGACATTTAGCACTAAAGGGGCTTGTTCTGCAGAGATCGTAACAGCTTTCCCTCTGCATCACTGACAGCGGTGGGGAGATAATTACTCTTCAATGTGCTGTTCCTGGTCCTCTTTCCCTTTCCTATAAAGACTGCCCTATCTATTTATTAGCCTCTTGGTAGGTTTAGATCATGCTGAGCCATTCCGGAGTTATTACTGCACAACCGTGGATGCTGAACACTTGAAAGTGGATGCTGACCGTTCCTTGTAGTGAAAGAAACATGGGATGCTCGGGCTGGAAGGGACCTGGAGTTGGTCTGCTCAGAGTAGGCTCAGTTCCAGCTAATCCCTTTCTCATAGCTGTGTGTCTGGCCCACCCTAAGACCTCCAGCTGTGGGACTTGGAAAGTCTCCTCTGGGAGACATAGGACCTGTGGGAGAGCCAAGTGTTGGTGGACCAAGTGTTATGGGAAGCAGAGGATGAAATCTTTAGGCCTGCACAATGTCAGAGGGCAGAAAACTGATGGGGTTGGCTCTTGCTGATATTAAAGAAAAGTCCAGGGAGCCTACCTTGGCAGTCTGCCATGAATGAGGAGCTGCAAAAACCCCACTGTGTCTTACAGAAAGTCCTTCCTGCAGCAAAGGGGTGACCTGTGCCTGCCAGGTGACTTCTACATGGGTGAGCTAGAGCAGTCCGATTGTCAGGAGTGCTTGGAGAGGTCCAGCCAGTGTCTGGACCGGTAGTGGTGGCTGGAAATGAGATGAGGCTTTGGGACAAGCCCACCAATGCCTCCCTCTACTCCACCTTTGCTTTGTCAGACTTCTCCTGCTCGATGGCCAGCATGTGCTCACGCTCTTTGATCAGCTGCACTCCACAGTATGTGATGAACCAGATGGACAAGGTGCTGACAGGGAAACCTAGAAGATGAAGGGAGACATGGTCATCTTGGTGCAGCTTCTTGCCTAATGGGGTTAGCTCTTCTCCATCACTGCTGCCTCTCAGGTGGGTTTGAGAGGTTCCACAAGTTCATGACATTTTCCATTGTGGATCCAGCCCTACAGCTTCACTAAGAGATACATTCCTAGGATCAGATTTTAGATGAAGCAGTGCCTGAGCCCACCAAGGCATCACAGACCATGGCTAATGTGGGAACACGCTGGAGTGACTATGAGCACTGTGTTACCCCCAAAACCCCTTCTTCTCCTCAAATTCAGACTCAGTGGTCGGCTTTCTGCCCATTCAACCTGCCCATGTCCATCACTGTTTAGCACTGTGACCTTCTGGAAGCTTCATATCCTGCTGATGTTGAGGATCAACCCCAGCCTTGTTCTGTATCTATTGGGGACATAGTGTGTACCCAGGGAAACACGTTTTTGTCACTTAGGTAAGTGACTGAGAGCCGGGAGTTTTTCCTCCACTTAGAAAGGTTCTTATGACATTTGTAACCATGAGTCTGGTATCCACAGCAGAGGGGAGACGCAGGCTTTGTACCTGCTAAAACAGGACCTCTGAAGTGAATAATACAACCAGCAAAAGCCAGATAGCTCAGCGAGCAGGCACTTCTGGCACACCGAGCCCAAAGCGTCACATTATCCATGTCCTACGCCAGCCCCGTCTCAGAGAGGGCTGGAGGACACGGGCACCTGATGGCTATTTATACCCTGGGCTGACCAAGAAGCCTTCAAAATAGTGTCACCATCCACTAGTTAGAAATGTACAGATAAGACTGTTCATTAGGAGCCTAGGATGAGGATTTGTACCTGTCACCTCTGGGTTGACACAGGAGTAAAAGCTAAAGCAAAAAGAGATGAGGTAGGACAAGGAAATCCCTTTCTCTGGCAAGGGGGGCATCTCACAGGCCATCTTGGTGGCATGAATGTGACTTTTGTGTTGCTGCAAAAAGTCTAAACCACAGTGTGAGGCTGTGCTAGGAGCTTCACAAGCACACCTGGAAGGTGGCTTATACCCCAAAGACCTCACATAAGAAGAATGGGAGCTAAGAAACAGCTTCCTGCACTTTTTGAACAATATATATATATATTTTTGTCAGGCATTGGAACAGGTTGCCCAGGTCGAGTCACCATCCCTGAAGGAGCTGAACAGACGTATCGATGAGGTTCTCAGGGACATGGGTTAGTGACAGTGTTGGGCTAATGGTTGGACTCAATGATCTCGAGGGACTTTTCCAACCAAAATGATTCTATGAGTCTATGAATTAAGTGAATTGGGAGCATCCACATAACAAGACAATGGCCAGGCCACCAAGAAGACTCCAAAGTCCCAGTCTCCAGCTTCCCTGCCGGTGTCTCCCCATCAAGACAAGGGTCCCTTCGGTGGAGAGGGCTGGTAGCATCTTACCTGTCAGGAGGAGTCTCTTGGTGACCAGCAGTGCAAACTCCAGGCTGTTGAGGGCCAGAATGTTGTAGAGGACGATGGCCCAGAAATTTGCCGCCCCAAAAACTGCCCTAATCCTCCGAGACATGGCTGCTGACATTTTGGCCTGTGGAGGGGAGACGAACAGAGAGTGAGGAAAAATGGGTCTCTAAGGAAAGGGGAGGAACCAGTCCAACTCCAGCTGGGATCACAGGGTGGTAGAAAAAAATTAGAGCAGCCTTTAGTGTCTGTGGGATGATGAGACATAAGGACAAGGTAAAACTTCTGCTCTGCTGCTGGACTCAGCTGCATTTGGGACTCTGGACCAGTGTTCCAAGGTCCCATGGGTAGGGCAAAGATGATATACATAGTTTAATGCTAATTGTAATGGCTGAGCGCTGCTTTCTTCACCTGTTGCCCTGGGTAAGCCATTCCTCAAGGCATATGAACGCTGTTGTATGCCAGGATTATTATTATTATTATTATTAGCCCTATGTGCAAATCACCCCCAGCTCCTGGTAAAAATTGTTTCTTAGGAATTAAAAATAAAAAAGAAAAGCTGAAAACTAGTGACAGCGGCAGAGTGAAATTGTCACTGGCACATAACCCCCAGGAGCAGCTGTGGGGAAGTGGTTCACAGCGATCTTCAAATAGCAGGATGAATCCCCAGGCACCTCAGTGGGGAACTGTGTTGCCACAGGGAAGGGGATTTCACCTCCAGCGAGTGCGATAATCTGATTAGAAGTTCAACGAGGAGAGCAAACGAGAGGATTGCTCTCCAAAGTTTTTATTCAAAAGGCGTCTCCACTGAGCCAGTTTGGTATCTCCAGATTTTAGGTTGGGCAAAGAGAGCAATAGAATTGTTTCCAGGATGGGATTTTCTAAGTTTTTCTTCCAACATGTCCCTAAGGCACCTGCGTCCCAAACAGAGATCAGGCACTAAGCTTTGGAGTGGTTGGAAAATAAGTCATTTGAGTACCTAAACATTTGATTTTATCAGAGATCAGATCAAACACACTCCAAATGTCAAAATGTTTTGCAGAACACGAAGAATTAATGATTTCCATGTAGAAATGTATAAATATTTTCCCCATGGACAGACCTCAGATTTTGTGTCCATCTGTGGTATTTTGATGCCTCATTGGGGCTGCATTCCTGGCTCTCTTGGATCTCTGTTTTCTGAAAGCTCTATACCCAACCTAAATTTCCCATGAGGAATCATAGGGACAGGTGGGATTTTACTCTGGGTGGGTGACATGGTGCATAAAATGAAGGGATCCAGAGCACCAGGACTGTGCTTCCCTTGCTGATCACAAGGATGCTAAAGGCCACAGGAGAGAGCTTCAGGTCTTCAAGCAGGAAGTCTGGACATGGAGCTACATGAGATCATGGGGGTTATTCTTCTTTATTCTCAGAGGAAAATGGATCTTCTTGTATCAACAAGTTTGAGGTCCCTGCAGTCATGGATGTTTTCCAGCAGCAGAGTTTGGCCCCAGAACCATCGATCTTCTCCTACCCACTTGCAACCCAGCTCCTCACCTCCAGTTTGGCAAAGGGCTCAAGCTGGAAGAACTTCTGCACCCAGAGCTCAAAGTTGAGGCCAAAGCAGTTGAAGACAGACCAGATGTAAACAATCTCACAGGGTCCCAACCAAAGGGTGGTGACGGCAAAGGTGGCAATGGTGGCAATGAGCTCCTTCATGATGTTGTCATGGTTCTCTCCAAGGTGGTCATACACATACCTAATAGTCAAAGGAAGTGGTAAGTGGTCCCTATAGTCAAGGAGACCCCTCTGGAGTCCCTTCTCCCACATTCACCCACCACAAGCTCCTCACAGGCAGGTCTATCTAGAGCACCCCAGTGAGAAAGGAGGTTTTGGTTGACACGTTCTAGCAATAAACTGATTTTTGATGCAGTCAGCTACACATGGCTTGCGTTCTTCCCAAACCTATAGTTCGTTAAGGACAAAATACCACCCATTCCCCCTCTTGTAGGTAAAGGGTTGATAAAATGTGGGGATCTGTAGAGATGCAGGCTATCTCATGGTTGTTGGCACTCAAGATTTTAGCACAGAAAAGTCACCACCTTCAGTACAGGTTTGCTGATGTGTACTCATGGTGGAAGAGAGCTGAGGGAGTTGTAGATGGAGCTCAGGCCACCCTTGTTACCCAGGATATGAGAGACCTGGGCTCAATTCCTCTTTTCTCCTGGTGGAATATGAACTTGACTCTTCCTCCCTTGAGAGAACACTAAACCCACCAGACTTTTCTGGGACAAGACTCTCTTATGCCAAAGTTTGGGGAAGGGGGTCTGTTGCACTTTGTGATGGTTAATTCAATTGTCTTAGGGATAAACAAACCAAATACGACTTCATGCCATAGTGGGATTCATCCAGAAGAGAGGACAACTCAGCTTTGGAATGAGCAGCATTTAATGCTTCATTGCTATGTGATGAAAGAGAAGACCCTGAACCAGAGTAGAGATGGTTGAATAGACACTTACTTGCATAGCCAGTCGTTAATCCCTCTGTCAAAATGCCTAAAATACACATGATAAAAAGCATGTTAAAACACACAGTGACATGACACCTGTCCATGCAGCAGTCAGACACAGAAGATGCCTGGTCCCCCAGTGAGGAACTTCTTGAACTTTGTTTACAGCAGTTCTCTATGTTCCTTCCTTGAACAGGTCCCACTACTGATGAGGTTGTAGCCTGTCTTCTCTGTTGCTTTCCACCCAAGAATATTTCCCTGGGCCATGGCCAGGTCTAGACTATGGTTTCAGTATAGACTGTTTAATGTAGGTAGTCCCCAGCCTGCAAGCCAGCTGCTCAGAAGCACAGCCCAGACCTTCTCCCCACCATCCACATTTAATTCAGGTCAAACATGACAGCTCTCTTCATTGACACACGTGGGGTACTCACGTTTCTGCAAAGACGTAGAGCATGGTGATGCATTTGGGGGGCTGAGGTGGTTCCAAGTGGTCCAATCTGGCAATAGTGTTGGTGACCCCAAACATGACAGCAGCTTTCACCCAGTCGTACACCAAATTGGAGTAGGCCAGGCCAGCTGGAGCGAAAATGAGAGTCAAAACACATGAAGACCAGGAGATGTATCGCCTTTAGGACTTTGGGGGACATCATGTCCCATGGGATCATGTGTTCCACTTCAACATACATAACACCAAGAAGACAATGTAATGCAGTCCTGGACCAGCAAAGCTTTTAAAACCAAGTAGCTTTCTGAGAAGCTTGAACCAAAGGACAATATTTTCTTGAGGTATTTGGGAGTAAACTCTTTATTTGACTTGTTAATACAATAAACTAATACAGATCTCATTTCTTCCAGCACAAGATCTTTCCTCCTCTCTAAGGCTTGTTAACCTATGACAAACTTATCACAGTTCTAGACTCCAACCTCTGAGGTTTCATTGACATCTTCGTTGAAATGTACCCTATCCCAGCTCTTTTTGGCCATAGATGTAATGTTGATGCTACAGCAGAGCCAGAACCTCTGTCTTGAAGATATGCTTGGAAAATGATCCCTGCAGGGACAAATACTAAGATTTCCGATTCCTATGCAAAAAGAAGCTATTTGAATATGAGGACAAACTTTTTTCCTTTGAGGTGCCAGAGCCTGGCCCAGGCTGCCCAGAGCAGGTGTGGAGTCTCCTTCTCTGGAGACATTCAAACCCACCTGGACACCTTCCTGTGCAATCTACTCTAGGTGAACCTGCTTTAGCAGGCGGGTTGAACTGGATGATCTCCAGAGATCCCTTCCAACCCCAACCATTCCATGAATCTGTGATACTCCAGCCTCTATTTGCCCCATACCAGCCCCATGTGGGTGTCAGATAGCCTACAGCATCTTCAGTGCTGCCATCAGGTGTGTATGCAGCCAGCTGAAATCCTCCATCCAGCTGCCAGCTGGGTGCGAGCACGGCTACCACTGCTCATCCCAGGAGCTTGGCTTCTGGAGGTCCCCGGTCCAGCCCTGCTCAGAGCACAGCCAACGTTGAATGGAGATCAGGTTGCTCTGGACTTTGTCCATTTAAGCACTGAATGTCTCTATTTTTGTAGAATCTATAACCTCTGGGCTCCTGTTTCAATGTTTAACCACTCTATGAAACTGAAAGTCCTTACATACAATCAGATTTTGTTTTCATAGAATCATAGAACTGTTTCGGTTGGAAGACACCCTCAAGATCATTGAGTCCAACCATAATCCAACTGTAGCACTAAACCATGTCCCTAAGAACCTTGTCTATACACCTTTTAAACCCCTCCAGGGATGGTGACTCCAGCACTGCCGTGGGCAGCCTGTTCCAGTGCCCAACAGCCCTTTCTGGGAATAATTTTTTCCCAATATCCAATCTAAACCTCCCCTGGCACAACTTGAGGTCATTTCCTCTTGTCCTATCACTTGTTACCTGGGAGAAGAGACCAACCCCCTCCATGCTCCAGCCTCCTCTCAGGCAGTTGTAGACAGTGATGAGGTCTCCCCTCAGCCCCCTTTTCTCAAGGCTAAACAGCCCCAGCTCCTTCAGCTGCTCCTCATAAGGTTCATGCTCCAAGTTTTTTGCTGCACCTTGTTCATTTTGTCCTGCTTCTTCCCTGCTGGCCTCCAAGAAGAATTAACCTTCTCCACAACCCTCCTTTAGGTAGCTCAAGACAGCAGCTACAACTGTGCCACGTCAATCCCTGTACAACCTACACCCTGTGGCCATTTCAGTGGCTCACAAACACCCATAATGGGTGGCCACTTGTGAAGGCATCTGAGATACAAGACGTGCCTCTTGCAACAGCATGGGGTTGATTTTTGGAGATTCTGAGCTCCCTTCCAGTCCAGACAAAGGCAATGGGAATGGCTTGGTGCTCAGCCTCATAAACCTCGAGCCAAACAATTTATTCCAGGACCCTACGGGGGTGCCAAACCAATGTCATCTGACAGACCACAGCTCTGCTGCATTGTGATTGAGAAGAAGGGAGGCTTCACCCAAATCTGTCCAACAGATGCATTGATAAGACATCTTGATGGAGATCTGAATCACTCGCTACTGCCTTTACACTGAGTACAGGTGTGAGCATGTCCAAGTATAGCCACTCACCTAAGGACCAGTCCGAGAGGCGGTTCACGAACTTCAGGTCAGAAGGAAGAGTGAGGATGTAGAAAAAGTGGAAGAAGATGTCCACAGCAATGATGGCTCCCACATGGAGGAGAGCATGGACCCGGATGTTCCTCATCTCGTCATCTTTGCGTGTCAGCTCTCGGGTGCTCACCTGCCGAGATGGCAAACCAGGTAAGGACTAAGCTGAGAGACAGGATGGACAGCATGTTCCTAAACCGGAGAAAGAGTCAAGGTCCAAATGGGGACTCAACGCTCTCCCTGAGAAATCACACCACAGACTACATTGCCCAAATCTTCACCGATTCAGGAAGACCCAAGGGACTAGCTCAGGTGGACATATCCACAAGGAGCAGAATATGTCCCTCCCACAGCATCCCTCCAGCACTCCCACCGCGGTGCTGAGCGTGGCAGTAATGTGCCTCCTGGATCACCCGCCTAGCAAAGGCTGCTCCTGTCACTGGGGATTCCAGCAGAGTGGGCACATGGTGTGACACAGCAGTGACAGCCCTGGGTGACCCTGGATCAGGTGAAAACCTTACTGACCAGGGACCTGGGGTTTATGCTTTTTCTGCAGGGACAGGTTCAGAAATTCAGCTTTGCTTAAGGGTGGCCCTTGCACAAGTCACTAAGAAGAAGCAAATACCATACTCATACCCATCACATCTACAGGAAGCCACAGCCTGTAAGGGAAGGACATCTGCATGCCCAGGAGATGTTGGGAGCAGGGCTGGAATCCCACCTGACGGCTCTGCCAGGGACAGATGCAAATCATAGAATAGTTCAGGTTGGAACGGACCTCCAAATCTCACCCAGTGCCCCCCCTGCCATGAGCAGGGACATCTTCACCAGCTCAGGGTGCTCAGAGCCCCGTCCAGCCTGGCCTGGGATGTCTCTAGGGATGGTCCATCCACCACCTTTCTGGCCAACCTGGGCCAGGCTCTCACCACCCTCAGGGCCAACAATTTCTTCCTCATGTCCAGCCTGAATCTCCCATCTTTTAATTTAAAACTATCACCCCTTGTCTTAACACAACAGTCCCTGCTAAAAAGTCTGTTCCCATCTTTCTTATTGGCTCCTTCTAAGTCCAGAAAGGCCGCAATAAGGTCTCCTTGGAGCTTCTCTTCTCCAGCTGAACACTCCAACTCTCTCAGCCTGTCCCCAGTAGAGCTGTTCCAGCCTCGGATCATTCCTGTGGCTCCTCTGGCCCCTCTCCAACAGGTCCACGTGTGTCCTGTACCGAGGACCCCAGAGCCCATTTCTGGCCAGGGTCATTTGGGAGGAGGAGGAGCATGACTGATGGAGCTTCTGCTGCAGATACCTGCTGTAAATGAGAGCTCTTGAGAGCTGCTCAAGGCCCCATCCTGAACCCACTTGGACCTGATCAATGGGGATTTTGTCTCTGCTGTGTCTTGTACAAACAGAGGCTGGGCTTTGTCTCCAGGAGCTGTCATGTCTTCAGATCTTGTAGTATCAAAATCATAAGAGCAAGCTTTCAGGATTAGAGTGGGCAGACTGATGTCCTCACTTCCCCGCACTGCTGTAAAAATTGCTGCTGTATTCAAAATCCTCTTATGTTTATTACTTTCCCTTTATGCCCTGCGAGAGGTGGGAGATCCAACATAATCCTCAGGCTGCTGCACCAGCCCCGTCATCAAATCCAGATGATTCCTAAGAATTGAAGCCCCTGCCAGATTTTTTCGTGTCTGTTATATGCCAAGTGCTTTAAGGAGACAAAGAGGCTGCTGGACCCTGCATCCAGCTCTGGTTCCTCAGCATAGGACACACATGGACCTGCTGGAGAGGGGCCAGAGGAGCCACAGGAATGATCCGAGGCTGGAACAGCTCTGCTAGGGGACAGGCTGAGAGAGCTGGGGTGTTCAGCTGGAGAAGAGAAGCTCCAGGGAGACCTTATTGTGGTCTTTCAGTACTCAAAAGGGGCTAATAAGAAAGATGGGGACAGACTTTTTAGCAGGGCCTGTTGTGATGAAACAACGGGTGATAGTTTTAAATTAAAAGATGGGAGATTCAGGCTGGATATGAGGAAGAAATTCTTGCCCCTGAGGGTGGTGAGAGCCTGGCCCAGGTTGGCCAGAGAGGTGGTGGATGAACCATCCCTAGAGACATCCCAGGCCAGGCTGGACGGGGCTCTGAGCACCCTGAGCTGGTGAAGATGTCCCTGCTCATGGCAGGGGGGGCACTGGGGGAACTCTGAACGTCCCTTCTAACCCAAACTATGCTATGATTCTATGACCCTGATCTGGAGGAGAAGCTGAGGGAGGATGGGATCTGGCATGGAGACGTAAGAAGACATGGGGCCTCTGTTTTCCACCCATCCTCACATCTGTGCATGGAGGCAGCACTCTGCCATCACTCCTTTCAGATCAGGACTGTGTTCCCCACATTTCCAGCCTCACAGAAGCAAATTGGTTCCCATAATCCCAGTACAAAGAAGCAGCTTTTCAGCTGGAATAGGGCTGGCCAAGCCCTGGTAAAGAAGAGTTCCCACCACACATGGTGGGAGCCAGTAGGACCCAAAGAGACAGATCCATTTCCTAAGTGGACCTTACACTCCACCCTGGGGAAGGGATTCCATTTGCCTGCCCCCATAATTGCACTTGGGCAATTAGGAATTCACCTCCATAACAAGCCGCAGCTGCAGCAGTGCACGGGGGTATCTAGCCAGGAGATGGCAGTGGTGGCCAGGCCAAGACAGGACCCCTGGCCAGGGCATGGGAAAGGGGTTGGGGACTCCTTGTGCCTGTGGAGTGAGTGTTTTAAGCAGCAGAGCAGGGAATTGCTCATTAAGTGGCTGTAAACATCATGGGTTGGGGCTGTGTGAAAGGAACAGGACCCTCCAGATCAAGCCTTGTAGGGGTGATGGGAGTTGAGGTCTTGGAGACACCAGCAGTTTAGTGCCCTGATTTATGAATACCTGTTTGCAGTGTTAGAAGAACCCAGGGCTGCTCATCTCATCAGGAGGACTGATGGAAACTGGAGAAGAGGAACACGGGGTGAAGAGGGCACCCCATGGCACTGCACCCTGTCTAAGGAGGATTGGACAGTGGAGCTGCAGGAGCCATCCTGTCCTGGACTTCAGCCCAACAGGCGAGACACAACTGGAAAGATGAAGCCTTAGGATGAAACATTTCTCCCAGCAGCCTGGGGAGAAGAACCTATCTGGGTCCTGGTGATCCCTGGTGCTTGCCTGCTAAGAACGGGCTGCTGATGGGCTCAATGCACCATGAGCATCCCTTATGTAGGACACCAGAGCTGACCTTACGATCTTCAGGGTCAAATGCTAGAAAAGTCCTTTTAAGCAGATCCTGCGAGACTCAAGCAATCTCAGTCCTGCACTGTCATCCTTTCAGCATGAGGTTGTTAATGCCTCAGGCAAAAAAAACCAGCAGGAAGTAGGACTTGGATCAAGACTAATCCTGCTTACTGGTGGAAACAAGACCAGTGTGGACCTTTTCCTAGGCAACGACTACCAGCACAGCGTTGGAGAGCACGTGCTGGGCTTGGTAGATCTTTGGTCTCTTCCTCAGCGGGAGGCTCTGGTTGCTCTCCCCTGCCCTGGGCTGGTTTTTCTTCTGAATTCACAGGAGTTTTTCCAAAATACTCTTGCACCCAGATGTCAATTGGGGTCCAAAAATTCAATGTAGCTGTTCTTCTTTAAAAGGTAACAAAGAGGTGGTGGCAATCCTTCCCAGCACCATTGCGCACCAAGCTAGAGGTCCCTTAGCAAGCACTACCAGTTTGCTTTGATGACCAAGGCTGATCGCTGGTGTTAGAGAACGTTGGGATGGGAAGAGTGATGGAGGGAGAGCGCACTACCATTTTGCTTAATATTTGGATGTGAAACAGCCCCAGAGCTCAGCTAGTCCCAGCCGAGGCTTCTGCTGGTGTTTCCAGTTCTGTTTGGAGTCTGCACTTCTAAAAGAGTCCCCTTGGTTGTGTGTGACACAGGTGAAGACTTGGAGCACTGTGGGGGACTATGGTGGGTCCATAGATTCCCTGATGGAGGGCATGGGAACAGAGATTTACCTTGAAGATGTTAAGACCTACCCCTGAGAAAGATGGAAATAAAGGAGTATCCAGAGATATTAAGGTGTACCCATGAGAGAGAAGGGAGTGGAAGAGTAACATTGATGATAGCAAAATTAGCCAATGAGATGTTACTGCTGTAACTTGTAACCAATAGTGAAGAGACACATGAATTGGTAAAACTGTATAAAAATGCACTTATGGCAATAAATGGCATCTACTACTTTCATCCTGGAAGAACTTGGTCTATGTTGTTTGTCCATCTCAACCACGACAGGGCACCAAGGTATTTATTTCATGGGGAGCAGATGAAGCCCCTGTTTGCTGAAACAGAGTCTTCTACCCAGCCTTACTAATTTCTAGAAAAATAACTTCATCTTAAGACACTCTGACCCATTTCCAGAAATTCATGTTCCTTGGGCAAACCAGCTAGATGGAACCATGAGTCTTCCCTTGTTCTCACAGCCACCAGCATGAAGAGGTCCCACATGTCTGGTTCTCACCATGACCTCCTGGCACCAGCCAGTGGGGCAGCTCTGAGCTGCTGGGGTGACAGTGTAGGGAAACTGAGGCACTGAGCAGTGCAGGTGCCCAGAGAGCAAGGACAAGAGCTGAACCCTCCCCTCCTCATCCCAGCGTGGTGTTTTCACCAGAGAAATGTCTTCCTTCTTGTACTGATCGGTGGAAATGGCCAAAAACCCAAGAGGGAAGGTTTAAAACCCAAAAAATGAAGGTTAAAACCCGTCAGTTTATTCCCCTCTCCCCCAAAATTATGGCATTGTTGTGCAGCCCAGATTATGGCCACAAACTATGTGTGACCACAAGAAGCTTTACAACTATTTGCACCTTCACTGTGGTAAACAGTGGGTTTTTTTGCAGGCATTAAACCCCAGAAAACAGATGTAGGGAGAGGTCCTCCTCCAGCCCAGCCTCAGGAGCACTCACCTGGGCATGGAACTGGTCAAACGTCATGACAGGACCGAAGAAGAAGAAGGGGAGGTAGAAGTTGTACTTGAGGAGGTCGAAGATGGAGTAGATGCCCTCTTTCTTCTCAGAGCTCTCGAGCGCAAAGCTCATGCAGCGCATGATGGTGAAGCAGCTTCCTCCATAGAAGAGGACATCTTGAAGATCAAAAGCTCCCGTTACAAACCCGCTCTGGATGAGAAACAAAGAGTTACCACCAGCAACCTGGTGTCACTACTGCTCTCCCTCGGTTTGTGGAGGATGTCACTCCCATGGCAGTACGCAAAGAATCTAATTATGCTCCAAACCCAACTGTCCCTGGAGCTAATGAACCTTCCTGTTGGAAGGAGAAAACTGGGGCTTGATTTCCTGGCTGGCTCCTGCATCCTGGAGTAGCTGGGAAGTGGTAGATCCTCTTGGCCATGTCTTCACCAAGCAAGTGTGGTCTGGGGTGGGAGCATCACCCTGTCCCAGAGACATAACCCTCCCCAGAAGGTGAAGCACCAGCCTGATGGATGGGGAGACACGCATTTCAGGAGGTGAGCAGCAGGCAAGGACAGGCAGCGCTGACCTTCAGAAGGACTGAAAAGCTTTATAAAGTCCTTTCTGGGCTTCTCTATGGCCCAGCATGAAACCACCAACACACAACATGGCTCCTGTAGGATTATTCCCAAGCTCAGCAGTACAACTGTCCCCTCCCAATCAAACCTTGTGAGAGCTCCGACATGACCAGGAGAAGTGGCCATGATTTGGGGGTGTCCCGGAAGCCCTCACTGGAGATAAACCCAAGGAGCGGGACACAATTGGGCTGCAAATGAGACAAATGAGCAGTCTGAAACAGCACCTACCTGCCAGGAGCTGAACGGCTCCACCTTGAAGGTGGCGAGACAGCAAAGCCCAGCCACGTAGCAGAGCCACTTCTGCTTGGCCAGCGCAACAGAGTAGAGGACGAGGCAATGGGAGAGGATGATCATGAGGTAGACGAGCCCCATGCTGCCTAGCACGGCCAGGACACCATACACCATGTACATCACAGCCCGGTGCTGCGAGAAGAGCCATCACAGAATCATTTTGGTTGGAAGAGACCCTCAAGATTGAGTCCAATCGTTACCCCAACACTGGTACTGAACCACGTCCCTAAGAAACTCATCTAACCCTCCAGCGATGGTGACTCCACCACTGCCCTGTGACCCCTACCCATGGCCAGCTTGATGAAAGCTCCAACCTCACTCCCCCTATCCTAGAACATCCCTCAAGTCCCTTTCACAGATCCCAGGTCACCCCCGTTCTTCCAAACGCATCCCACCATGTCCCTGACTCACCTGTGGCACTATCATGGAGCAGATCTTGCCGAAGAGGACGTGTCCCGAGAGGGCGAAGATGATGACGTTCCTGAATGAGGTGAACCACATCACCCATTCGAAATCGGCGACATCCTGCGGGAGCAGCACCAGGTGCCTTACTGCCCCCAGCCCTCGCACCCCTGCCCCAATACCCATCTGCAGGGGAACCTGCTCCACTTTCAAAGCTTTTTCTTCTTCCGTTTTTCCACCCAAGGGCTCCCGAGCACTTTGGCTTGGTCATACAACCCCAGGAGGGATGTGCAGAGGTTGCTCGTCTCGGTGGACACAAATCAGAGCAGCCACAGTGCTGCAGGGCTGATATTTTCCTGACTGGTTCTTTAGGGAGAAAAAATAGAAGTCACGTGGACTTTGCAAAAGTGTGTCAGCAGTAGAAAAACCAGCTCTGCTTCTCCAGCGGTCACCACCGACCGTGGTGTCAGTAGCTAGAAAAGACTGAGTCATAGAATCATAAAATGTCCCAAGTTGGAAGGACCCACAAGGATCATCAAGTCCAACTCTTGTCCCTGCACAGGACAACCCCACATGTCACATCGTGTGTCTGAGGATGTTGTCCAGTCTCTTCTTGAACACTGTCAGGTTGGGGCCGTGACACCTCCCTGGGGAGCCTGTTCAGTGTCCAGCACCTCTGGGTGAAGAACCTTCTCCTAATGTCCAACCTAAACCTTCCTCCACTTACCATCTTCCTGCCGAAGTAGTGCCAGCCTGGCTTTATGCCATCCCGAAAGGCCTTTCTGTTCATGCTGTCTGCAAAAAAAACCAACAGAGTAACAGGGAGAAGAACAGGTCTGGGAAATGGGACCTGGGTTTCAACAAGGCTGGGAGGCTCCCTCACTGTGATGATGAGCCATCAGGGCCCAAACTCCCCATCCCCAAAGTGCACAGTTCCCATGGACAGCTGTAGAAATCAGGAATCTCAAGTATTATGGAATCACAGAATGGTTGGGGTGGGAAAGGACTTCTGGAGAGGTCCTGCTAATGCAAGGTCACCAGAGCAGATCACACAGGATCATGTCCTGGTGGGTTTGAATGTCTCCAGAGAAGGAGACTCCACAGCCTCTCTGGGCAGCCTGGGCCAGGCTCTGGCACCGCAGAGTAAAGAAGTTTCTCCTCATATTCAGATGGAACCTCCTGTGTTTCAGTCTGTGCCCGTTGCCCCTCATCCTGTCATTGGGCACCACTGAACAGAGTCTGGTCTATCCTCTTGACACCCACCCTTGAGACATGTTGTCTTGACTTCCCAGCAAAGCCTTTTTTGCAGTGCACATCCCAGGGTCCCCTGGTTGATCTCACACAATTTTCAGGTTTTGGGGCTTCCAGACAAAAGAAACCAGCACAGGGAACTCTGTGCAGAAAGGGTTGTTGCTTGTTCTGGGCCCTGGCTGGGAAGCCATAACATGCTGCATGTGTCTCTTGCCACGAGCCATGGGAATGGGGACAAGAGGGTAATCAGGAAAAATACAATAAAACCACCTTTTTGATCACTGCAAAGGATTCTCAAGATGTTTTCTGTCAAAAATTAAATCCAGGGATCTATTGCTGGTATTAATAGTTGTAAAAGCAGCTGCCCTACACCCATCCTCCTTATCGGGGATCTTCCCGGGGGGGATGCGATGGGGAACGTTACCTCTGGATGCTTCGAAGATCCCGCTGCTGCTGTACAGCACAGCACAGGTCACGGTGAGGGCGTAAAACCCCAGTTCGTAGCTGGGAAGCATCGTTTTAACCCCCATGGTGGAAGGATCCAGACCTAGGAAAGAGAAGAAAACCAAGGGTGAGAGCTCACCTGTCCCTCCAACACCCTAAATGGCTGCAGGTCTTCCTTTATGGGCTTCCTTGAAGGTTGGCAGCTGAAGAGGTGAAGACAGCCTCACCTGGGGCTGAAGCCCAGGACACAACCCAGGTGTGGGGAGAAAATTCACTGCAAACCCCACCCTGGAGCAGAGATTTGGGGGGCAGCTCAGCCAGCTGGTCCTGGGAAAGGGGCTCTTCCCAGCAAGTCACGTCCATCCCGATGTTCAGAGATGCTCCAGGACACCAGCCCTCCAGGATGGGGTTCTTGATGTACCCCGTAATTTCTAATTGAATCCTTGGAGGATAAAGCATGAAGATACCCAAAGGGGAGGATGCGATGGGAACCCCTCTGCTCCCCTGGGCTACTGCTCACTTTCTGCTGGGATTTTCCCCAACCTTGAGCTCTTGGGGGGCTCCTAAACCCCCATAACCCCAAGCTACTCCCAGCCACAAGCCTTAGGACCCCTCGGGCACAGTTCAGCGCCCCCCGGCCGCATCAGCACGGCCCAGGGGATGCCGACGTTCAGCCCCTGGGCTAATTACTCCTGCCAAGGCTAATTAAGCCGGCGCAGCCCACCCCGAGCTCCGCAGCCTCCCCACTGCCTGGCCGGCAGCTGCTAAAAAAATGCGATTTAGGACTGGAGACTTAATCGCATTGTGGAGGGGGGGACAGGGAGAACATCCCCCGCCGGGGCGCTTTGAAGGGAATGAGGACGGAAAAGCTGCTTTTAGGCAGCAAGAAAAGGCGACTCGGTCACCCTTTGCTTTAGCCGCGGGTGCTTCTTTCAGTTATCTTTTATTTTTAATCGTTTTGGTTTGGTCACTGGCTTTTTAAGAGCTGGGAGGGTTCGTTGGCAGCGATACGGGGTGACCCCCCAGCTCCCCAGAAACGCTTTTCTCGGCGGGAAGGGTTGGGAACAGCCCCGGGGGATGTGGGGGTCCCTGGTGCGGGGGTCCCCTGGGGGGTGTGGGGGTTCCCAAGGTTCGGGGGTCCCTGGTGCGAGGGTTCCCAGGGGCTCGGGGGTCCCCGGTGCGGAGCCGCTGCGGGCGGGCGCGCTGCCACCTCCCTGCGGTCCCCTGCGGCGGGAGGGCACTCACGGAGGTGGCTTTCAAAGAGCTTCTTTTATTCCTTTCCATGCTTTTCAAAGCTTTTTATTATTTGGGGGGGGGGAGCACCTCGCAAATGAGCCGCGGGGGGGGCGGTTAAAGGCTGAGGACCCCGCGGTGGGTGCTGGTTGGGGGACCCCTCGGGTAATTTTAACTGCTGATCGCTCCCGGGATGCTGAGTCAGGTGCATGGGGGGGTCCCCAGCACAATCCCCCCCAGGCTCTGGGCTGCCGTGGGGCAGCAGCATCCTCATCCCCCCCACATCCCTCTCCCCTCCGCCACCCCCAGCCCGCGACCCTCTGAGTGGGAACACCCAGAGGTGACAAAAAGCCCCGGGAGCAGCGTGTCACCACCCCCGGTGTGACCCCCCGTTCAACCCGCATCCCCCCCTACAACTACTGACCTTGAGCCCCGGGGCCGTGGGTGGGCGAGAGTGGGGAGATCCAGCGTCCGGCACCGCGATGGGGGGAGGCAGGAAGGGGGGAAATAAGGGTTTGGGGGACAGATGGAAGGTTTTGTGGGGCCGTTGCCTTGTCCTACAGCATCTCTCAGCCCGGCTTGGAGCGGGGGGGCGGCCCGGGTGTATTTTTAGGCTGCTCGTCCCCCACCTTGCCCCTGGAGGAAGTTTGGCCGGGAGTGGAGTGGAGCCAGGCGGGAGGTATTTTTATTTTGGAGCAGCACTGCAGAGGGGGGCTGGTTCAGGAGCTGTCTGTCACCGCGGCTGCTGGAGCGACCTGTACTGCCTGCCAAAATTCACCCCAGGGACGGCGAGCACGGCCCCCGGGGACCTCGGGACACAGCTGTGCCCACTCAGGGCCAGGTTCCCTCCCTGGGGTGTTTGGGTGCCCCTCTTTGAGCCCCTACAAGGGACGGGGTATCCCCCGGCACTTTGTGCAGGAGGGGAGGCAGCTCTCGTTACATGGGGAAACTGAGGCACTGAGGCAAAAGGTGCAATTCACAGAGTCATAGAATTATTTTGCTTGGAAGTGACCCTCAAGATCACAGAATCCCAGAAGGTCAGGGGTTGGAAGGGACCTGGAAAGCTCATCCAGTGCAATCCCCCCATGGAGCAGGAACACCCAGATGAGGTTACACAGGAAGGTGTCCAGGCGGGTTGGAATGTCTGCAGAGAAGGAGACTCCACAACCTCCCTGGGCAGCCTGGGCCAGGCTCTGCCACCCTCACCCCCAACAAGTTTCTTCTCATGTTTAAATGGAACCTCTTGTGTTCCAGTTTACACCCATTACCCCTTGTCCTACCATTGGTTGTCACCAGAAGAGCCTGGCTCCATCCTCCTGACACTCACCCTTTCCATATTGATCCCCAGGAATGAGTCCCCCCTCAGTGTCCTCTTGTCCAGCTCCAGAGCCCCAGCTCCCTCAGCCTTTCCTCACACGGGAGATGCTCCACTCCCTGCAGCATCTTGGTGGCTGCGCTGGACCCTCTCCAGCAGTTCCCTGTCCTGCTGGAACTGAGGGGCCACAGCTGGACACAAGATTCCAGGTGTGGTCTCCCCAGGGCAGAGCAGAGGGGCAGGAGAACCTCTCTGACCTACTGACCACCCCCTTCTAACCCACCCCAGGTACCATTGGCTTCCTGGCCACAAGGGCCCAGTGCTGGCTCATGGTCACCCTGCTGTCCCCAGGACCCCCAGGTCCCTTTCCCCTGCACTGCTCTCCAACAGGTCCTTCCCTAACGTATACTGGAACCAGATCATCGAGTCCAACCACAAGGTAAATTCCTTCCCAACTCAGGCGGTGTTTGAATCAGCACAGGACTCGGAGATTGCAACAGCTCTACAAACCATCCTCAGGGTGTTCTTCTCAGCTTTGGGCAAACAAAACAGGGGATAGGAAGTGGCTCATGGTCCCTGTGATTTGAGGATGGGCAAATAAAAGTCAAAGAAGAACAAGTCAACACAGCATCAGACCCACGTCCATGCCCTGCACAAGCAATTCCCACCAAACAAACCCCTATGAGATTTGGGGAGAGCTCACACTGGGGCCAATATGCTCAAGTGTCTCCTGTGGGGCCAGGGGAGAGAAACAAGGCAGGCGGCCCTGGATTTTATAGATATCTCCCTGGGTTGTCTACTTTGGGGTGAGACAAGTCACGTCCTGGGCTCCGGTGGAGGATCCCCAGGGTGGACACCCCTTGGGCCAGCCCAGCTTTGCTGCTGCACTGACCATGAACAATAAGGCTTTTAGCAGCACTTTTAACTTGATGTGCACAGAGAGAGGCTCTCCAGAGAGGGTATGACCATCACTTTAAGTGCCTAATGAGCCACTTTAATTTACAGCAGTCGGTGCAGGATTTGGCCGCCTGCCTTTCAGATGCTCTGCAGCCACAGTCTTGGTCCTCGGTCTTTGTACCAGGACTCCGGCTCTTTAGGCCTTGGCATAATTGACTGGTTGCTTAGAGGCGAAGTAATTAAGTGATCAGTGCTGATAAGCACAGTGGCATGATTTGTCATGCTCCACCAGGTTGTGGAGGGCAGAGGTTCATGGCTGGCCAAGGGTTTATGGTTGGCCAGGGTTCTGTGTCAAGGAGCCTCAAGGAGGGAAAAAACGTGTCTGTTCCCACACTGGCGGGTGCAGACGGACATGGTCTCACCACACTGGTGGGGCCATATAGAAAGGACAGGAGCAAAGGGGCACTGGAGGACCCCCTGCCACTCCCTGGCTCCCAAACGCACTCACCTTCCCCCCCAGGCAGACAGCACAACCAGCCTCAAAATCCTTCTCTCTGGGCATCTGCTGTGCTGGAGGCACAAAAGGTCTCGTGGTGTGGCCATGGGGCTGGAGGTGATGGGGATCATGGAGAAACGGAATCATTTTGGTTGGAAGAGAACCTCAAGGTCATGGAGTCCAACCATAACCCACCCCTGGCACTGCCCCATGTCCTGAGAACCTCATGTCCGTCTGTCCAACCCTCCAGAGATGGTGACTCCAGCACTGCCCTGGGCAGCCTGTTCCAATGCCCAACGGCCCTTTGGGGAAGAAATTGTTCCCCAGATCCAACCTCAACCTCCCCTGGTGCAATTTGAGGCTGTTTCCTCTCACCCGGTCACTTCTAACTTGGGAGAAGAGACCAACCTTCTCCACAGATCTCACCTTTGGGGACGGAGGGATGCTGGGGGGCTCCAGGGAGTGGGTTGCGAGGGCAGGAGGGTCACAGCCCCATCGTGCTGCTCTCCCTGGGCATTGGCTTTCGGAGAGTTTTGAGCCGATGACAGATAATCCTGAGTAACCTGTGAGCTTGCTGGACTGAAAGCGTAACAGGCAGAGGGATGCGTGGCTGGTTTTCATGAGGCTCTGGGAATCGCGGTGATAAAAACAATTTAGCTTTAATTTATAGATATTAGCAGATATTTATAGATATAGATATAGCCCCGCTCTTGATTTCTAATATAATAAGATCCATTTTTAATGTGACCAGTGCACCTGGGACGCAGGGGACGTCTCTGCGTTTTATTGCCCCAGTGCTGCTGCTTTATGACGAAGGGCTGATCCTTTATGGCTTCGAGCTGATCCTAATGATCATTTTTTCAGACATCTGCCAGGTGGCTGGAAGTTGTGGCACATGAGCTGCTGCCAGGTCCCTCTTTAGTGTCCAAGAAAGTGAGTGGTGGGGTTCAGTGAAAGCATCTCTGCTCCATTCCAGCGAGACAGGGCACAAATTGGAGGTGTTTGGTGGGGATACCAGAGGAGCCTCCTCCTGGCTGCCTGGTGCTGGAGCAGCACTATATGGGGTGAGCTGGAAGGAGAGAGGGTTATAATAGCCCACACGAGTTGTTTTACACCACATTAGGTTGCCCCATCAGCTTCTCCATGCAGACGTGTCACTGGGAACATGCCAAACCCAACAGAACTTCAGCAGGTACCTCCCTGCTGGCAGGATGGCTCAGGAGAGGGGGATGTGTGCCCCATTCATCTACCCATCCCTCCCTCCATCCATCCACCCACCCATCCATCCATCCCTCCATCCATCCACCTATCCATCCATCCCTCCATCCATCCACCCATCCATCAACCTATCCATCCACCTATCCATCCATTCACCCATCCCTCCATCCATCCATCCATTTTCCCATCCCTCCATCAATCCACCCATACATCCACCCACCCATCCATACATTCACCCACCCATGCACTCATCCAGCCATCCATCCACCCATCCATCCATCCATACACCCATCCATCCACCTATCCATCCATTCACCCATCCCTCCATCAATCCACTCATACATCCACCCACCCATCCATACATCCACCCACCCATCCACTCATCCAGCCATCCATCCACCCATCCATCCATCCATACACCCATCCATCCACCTATCCATCCATTCACCCATCCCTCCATCAATCCACCCATACATCCACCCACCCATCCATACATCCACCCACCCATCCACTCATCCAGCCATCCATCCACCCATCCATCCATCCATACACCCATCCATCCACCTATCCATCCATTCACCCATCCCTCCATCCATCCATCCATTTTTCCATCCCTCCATCAATCCACCCATACATCCACCCACCCATCCATACATCCACCCACCCATCCACTCATCCATCCATCGTCACTCCCTGAAACCCTTTCAGCACGCCTAGAATGGTTCTGTCTGTCCTCCATGGCACACACCAACCCCATCAAAGGTTCCAAGACCTCCTGCTGAACCCAGAAGAAGGTTCCCACCACCTGTTAGAGACAACCCAGCCTCAGGTCAAAGACCACTTGCCCTCAGCACCTCGTTGCGATTCCTTCTCGCTGTGTTCAATTTTGAGCCCCTCACGCCAAGAAAGGCCTTGAGGTGCTGGAGCGAGTTGAGAGAAGGGAACGGAGCTGGTGAGGGGCTGGAGCACAAGGGTGATGGGAGCGGCTGAGGGACCTGGGGGGTTCAGCTGGAGAACAGGAGCTGAGGGGAGACAGGAACACAAAGAAACGGCCCCAAGTTGCACCAGGGGAGATTGAGGTTGGATCTGGGGAACAATTTCTTCCCCAAAGGGCTGCTGGGCATTGGAACAGACTGCCCAGGGCAGTGCTGGAGTCACCATCTCTGGAGGGTTGGACAGACAGAGGTGAGGTTCTAAGGACACGGGGCAGTGCCGGGGGGGGTTATGGTTGGACTCCATGATCTTGAGGTTCTCTTCCAACCAAAACAACTCCGTGACTCTATGATTCTGTTTCAGAGAAAATGCCCCAATTAGGTCACCACCACGGCAGGATGAGCCCCCTCCACGCTGAGAACTCTTCTTGCTGACAAACGAGCTGCTCCAAAGCCCAGGATTTCACCCCCTCCCGCAGACGGGTTTGGGAGCTGTAAGCAGAGACGCGTGGGGATTGAGGTGGCATTTGTTGAGCGAGGCCACCCTGTCCCTTGGGAGCAGCCGGCTCGGAGCGGGACAGGATGAGGCGAGAAACTCAATACCCCTCTTGGCTTAATTTAGAGCCCAGGGGCTCTGTCAGAGTGTTTTTCCATTTAAAGCCGAACCTCATTCCTTTTGTCACACGCGGGACGGTGGCCCTGGGCTTGCAGGGCAGGAGCAGCTGCCGGAGGGGTTGGCAAAGCGCTTTCCTGATGTCCCTTTGCCGATGGCTTCGTCTCCATGCAGGGGACCGAAATCTGTCCCCTCCTCCCTGCACCTCCATCCTGCTTGGGAGCTTCGGGGAGGGCACAAACCACCTGCACCCCCAATTTATGGCTGTAAATTGGAGCTGTTGCAGCGGGGTCGGCTTTGAGCTGATCCCCCACCACCTGTCCGAGCGCAGCCCAGGGCAGGGAGAGCTCGGCTCTGTCAATACCCTCTATATTTAACCACCCTAATGCGACTTAATTCACGTTACGGCCAGTTCGGGAAGCTGCACCCCTGCGGTTCCCCCTTTGCTAAGGCAGACGCCTCACCATGGGCTGAAAGGAAAACGATGGCAATTCATTAAAGGTCATTTATTCCCAGTGGTTTTGTGCTTTTAAAATCAGCCGCATCCCTCGGGATGCTTTGTGGAAGGGCTCTGCCCCGCTCCAGTGTCCGAGACAACTTTAGGCTCAGCTTAAGTGTTCGGAGGACTCGTATTCTCAGCAAAGACGGGCTAAAAACCTGTCAAACCTTAACAAGGAGTGTCCACAACCTCAAATACTTTCAACAAAATTAATCTTATGCTGTTCTTCATGGTTTAACTGTATCCACCAGCCTGTGCCATTGGCACCAGTACCTTGTCAGCACCATTAGCTACAAGGAGAGACTGAAAAAACGCAGGGCTTATCACAAAGCTGAGCTTATACTGGATGAAGGCAGCACCAGCGAGGAAATCTGGGTACTCACACTGCTTTTATCTGGAGAAGAAAGGTGTAACAATGACCGGCTGCAAACTCAGGCCAGAGAAATTAAAACGAGAATCAAAACAGGGGATTTTTAACAGGCTGGTAATTATCCACGAGGACAATATTCCACGGAAAGCAGAGGGTTGTGGGAGGTTTCAGATCAAGCCCGGTTACATCCCTAAAATACATGTTGTAGCTCAAACAAGACATCAAGCGCGCTGGAGTGATTCTGTGGCTGAGGAGCAGCCGTGTGGGTTTCTACAGGCACAGAGAAAAGTATTTTAACTGTTTTTAGGCTCTGGGTGATGGGTTGGGACACATGGGGCTGCTGATCCAAGATCTGTCAGGGTTTCTTACATTCGGCAACAAAACGAAGTGAAAATTGGTCTCGTACCTTGAGAACGGGGAAGCGGTCGCTGCAAGAGTCAGCACAGGGAGAATCCAAAGGCAGGTCTGTGGGGGCGCAGAGGGGATTTATTGCAAAACTAAGGTGAAAATTGGGAAGAGCTGGGCAATTTGGACTGTGCTCAGATTCCCCCACCGCTCTGTGATGGGAGACGTCGCACTTTTCCATGAGGAACCGTTAACTTACAGGCACGGGCCCTCTAAATAAACTATTTTATAGTATCTTGGTTCATTCTTTATCACTGTGGCTGGTGGTCTGTGTGTTTGTGCAGAGAAAAGAGAAGATGCATATGTTTAAAGAAATGAGTGTTGCAGCACTTGAGGTCGGCACCACGTCCTGTAACATAAGGTGCTCCCGGATCCTTTTCTGCATCTCATGGGTTGATCCACAGCCACCCCAGGAAGGATTTTGCTGAATGATCTTCACGAACTTGTGTGGGTATTAGAAAGGATGGAAGGTGTCCTGTACTTTTTAATGTGAAAATGTTATTGATTCGCACTCCTGCATCAGTGAAATCAGAACCTCCAGCTGCAAACTCCCAGCATGAATTCAATGAACCATATTCTTGGCGAGATACCTGACAGCTTTGCTGAGCTATAGGCCGAGCTTAACCTCAACTCCATGACCTCCCACATCAGGGACCCCATGAACTGTTCAAAGAGAGACATAAGCAGGAAAAAGAGAGGGTGACACCACCCTCACTGCATCTGGAGTAACTCCTGCTCCGCTTTATTTTTTGTTCTGCCCCATCTCAGCCCAAGTGGAGTCAGGACGCAAACCTGGGGAAGGGGGCAGCAGTTTGTCCGTCCACAAATCCGCTTTGCGGGGTTAAAGCCTGACAAACTTCACGCTCGCAAGAAGAGGCTGACGAAGCAAAGCGGAGAAAGAAGAGCTTTCAAGGCTTCCAACGGAGAAACAAAGCAGCGCTATACAAAAATGATGAGCTCTTGGTCTGGTGACCCCCACGGCCGGCTCGGTGCTGGCAGCTGCATGGTAATGCCTTATTAGTTTGCACTTGGTGTTCTCCCCACGCTGCAAGAGGAAAGGACAGCGATGCAAAGGCTTTCGGTGTCTCCATAAGTCCCTCCATTGTTGCAGCGATGCCTGCGTTTTGTCGGCAAGAACGTGACGGTTGAACGCAGAGATGCAGAAATAAGGAATTCATAACCCGGATGGTGAGTTTTTGTATGGAATGAGCTCAATTTGAGGTATGTCTAATCTGCACAGTTCACCTTTTCAGTGGAAACCATTTCAGAAAACTCTGCTGCCAGTATGTTCAAGCAAAGAAACTGGTTGGAATGAGGGAAACCCCCCCGAAGTTCACTCATAGATATTCACAGGCCAGGCTAATCCACTGAAGTGCTACAGAAACCCAGAGACAGGTATCAGTGTGCTGATAAAAACAGAACTGGGTTTGTTCCCGGCACGGCTTTGGAAAGCAGCCGGTATCACTTTTGCAGAGCAAATTCCTTCTTGAGCTGATAAATGCAGCAGCATATTGAATATCGAGCCCTCTCGAGGGAAATCCTGTTGGAACTAAGGAGGTTTTGCCCAAAAATCACCCTGCAGAGTTGCAGCTCCCTCAACTGCACCAATTTATGGTCTGAGCGCTAACTCTCACACACAGAATTTGCTGACGTGCAAAACCTTCACCCTTTCTGTATTTCATCTCCATTTCTCACCCTGTTCTGCAAACGCTACAGAAATGACGGGATCTGAGGCTGCAGAGCTGCGCTGCCGCCGCATTTCAACTCACGGGCACAACGCCCGGGCTCTCCCTGCTTTGCAGTCCCAAGAAATCTGAATAGCTTGCTTAACTCCCCTCTTGTTTCTGCTGCCGAATGGCCTGTAAAAAGATATCCTTGACTTGGTCCATTGTGTCCTGATACAGTTTAAAGTCTTCCTCCCTGTTTCTCACAGTAGCCTCCAAAGCGGCCTTTAGAGCTTCGTTCTCATCCAGTTGCGTCACGAGCCTGCGAGGAAACAAAAGGAAAACTTCCCCGTGAGCTGTGGGGCTTCAAAGTAAATTAGAACAAACGTTTCAGCTCTGGGGGAAAATAAAATGAAGCACATGCTCTCTGGTAATTTTATGAGAGGCAAGAGAAGGAGTGGACTTGTTCCTTCTCTCTTTGGGATAGAAAAGAGTGTTAGATGACCAAGGTGTGTTTTGTTAAAGATGGTAATTTTATTTTTGCTAATAAGCTTGCAATCAATACATAAGGAAAGGAAAAGGGGGAGATGAAAAAGGGGGAGAAGGAAAAGAGGGGGAAGGAAAAGGGGGAGAAGAAAAAGGGGGAGAAGGAAAAGGGGTAGAAGGAAAAGGGGGAGAAGGAAAAGGGGGGGAAGGAAAAGGGGGGGAAGGAAAAGGGGGGGAAGGAAAAGGGGGGGAAGGAAAAGGGGGGGAAGAAAAAGGGGGGGAAGAAAAAGGGGGGGAAGAAAAAGGGGGGGAAGAAAAAGGGGGAGAAGGAAAAGGGGGAGAAGGAAAAGGGGGGGAAGAAAAAGGAGGAGAAGGAAAAGGGAGAGATGGAAAAGGAGGAGAAGAACAAGGGGGGGAAGAAAAAGGGGGGGAAGAAAAAGGAGGAGAAGGAAAAGGGAGAGATGGAAAAGGAGGAGAAGAACAAGGGGGAGAAGAACAAGGGGGAGAAGGAAAAGGGGGAGAAGAACAAGAGGAAGAACAAGAGGAAAATGAAGAAGAAAATGAAGAAAAGAAAAAGAAGAAGGAAAGGGAAAGAGGAAAAGGGAAAGAGGAAAAAAAAGGGAAAAAGGGAAAAAAGGGAAAAAAAGGGAAAAAAGGGAATAAAGGGAATAAAGGGAATAAAGGGAATAAAGGGAAAAAAAGAAAAAAAAAGGAAAAAGGGAAAAAAGGGAAAAAGAAAAAAAAAGGAAAAAAAAGGAAAAAAGGAAAAAAGGAAAAAAAGGAAAAAAAAGGAAAAAAGGAAAAAAAAAGAAAAAAAGAAAAAGGAAAAAGAGAAAAAAGAGCTGTCCTTGTGCATGTTTTGTGTTGCTTACCGTTTGCATTACCTTAACATTTCTGGGTATCTCCATAATTATTAGGAAATTTGTGTAAGAATGACACAGACCAGCTCAAAACACAAGAGCTGTGATTTCTACGGAGTTGGTGAGGAGTGGGTGCAGGGAACAACCCGGCGGCCGGTTTGAGCTACCGCGAGTAACGGGACACGGAGGAAGGGAAACCCGACCTGGTGCTCAGCTCCTGTATCTGCGCCGGGGGCGTCAGCTTGGCCAGCTGGGCTGCCGAGAGCTCCGGTCTGTCACCCGGCAGCACGGCGGCTCTCGAGTGACCGGCGGCCTGGCCTGCAGGTTTAATCACAAAACCGAGTTTTAGTGAAACAGGCAACTGTCTTCATTCACAGAATCACAGAACCCCAAAATGTCAGGGGTTGGAAGGGACCTGGAAAGCTCATCCAGTGCAATCCTCCCATGGAGCAGGAACACCCAGATGAGGTTACACAGGAAGGTGTCCAGGCGGGTTGGAATGTCTGCAGAGAAGGAGACTCCACAATCCCCCTGGGCAGCCTGGGCCAGGCTCTGCCACCCTCACCAGGAACAAGTTTCTTCTCATATTTAAGTAGAACCTCTTGTGTTCCAGTTTGTACCCATTACCCCTTGTCCTATCATTGGTTGTCACTGAGAAGAGCCTGGCTCCATCCTCACTTAATATTATGACAACTGTTGCTTCCTTGCCTGTGATAAAGTTTGCGTGTGGCACACGCCGAAACAGCTTTTGTAAAGCGCTCTGACCCTCAGCATAAACACAACATAGGTTATAAAACTTCAACGTGTGCTTCAAGCTCAGGCTGTAAATCAGGAAAGCTTTTCTAAATAAAGGCTTACCCGAAACATGGAGCATTGCTCCCGTAATTTCAAATGGGCACAAACACATTTTTCAGGGTTATGGAGAAAATAGAATTCAGATTTACTGCTGGCGTTGGAGAAGCAAAAAACTGTGACGGACCAGTGAACCCCTACAATGGAAGAAGGTTCGGAGAACAACGTGCTCAGGAAGCTCAGAAAGGAACGCAGCGGGTAGGAGGAGGATGCTGAACTGGTCCCAGCAGCGAGGGGACTGGAGGGTGGCCTTTGCTGTCGATAAACAGTAAAACAGTTGAGTATAATGTAAATGGCCTTCTTTAAAATAATCAATAGGAAGCGCTACAACCACCTGAAAGGAGGTTGGAGCATGGAGGGGGTTGGACTCTTCTTCCAAGTAGCAAGTGATAGGACGAGAGGAAATGGCCTCAAATTGCACCAGGGTAGGTTTAGATTGGATATTAGGAAAAATTCTTCACCAAAAGGGCTGTGGGGCATTGGAACAGGCTGCCCAGGGCAGTGCTGGAGTCACCATCCCTGGAGGGGTTTAAAAGGTGTATAGACAAGGTTCTTAGGGACATGGTTTAGTGCTACAGTTGGATTATGGTTGGACTCAATGATCTTGAGGGTGTCTTCCAACCGAAACAGTTCTATGATACTATGAAAACAAAATCTGATTGCATGTAAGGACTTTCATTTTCATAGAGTGATTAAACATTGAAACAGGAGCCCAGAGGTTATAGATTCTACAAAAATAGAGACATTCAGTGTTGGACTTGATGATCCTGAGGGTCTTTTCCAACTGAAATGACTCTATGACTCTATTATTCACCTTGAGGCAGCCAAACCAACCTGAGAGAAATGCATATGTGGTTCAGAGTAGAAAAATCAAACAAGCAGCAAAATGAACTTTGAAGAAAACTGTTTTGACCTGGCTTCGCCCCACGTGTTCCTTTCCACAGCTGGGGACACCTAGTAATGTCACAGCGAACATCTGGGCCGGTAACGGGAATCACATCTGTGCTGCAATTCAACTGTATATTGCAATTGCTGTATTGTGTTCGTATCATGATTCCACTACATTGCTGTCTCACTTTTCCAAATTAAAATGCCACATCACACCAAATAACTCCAAAGAAGTAAATTTGGTATTGAAACACTAAATCCTCCTCATGTGGAATATCTGAAAGAACCTGGTCAGGGAGTATTGGACTTTGACAAAAACATGAGAAGAAAAGGCGATGTTGTATAACCAAGAAAAGCTTTTGATCTGGAGGCTGAGGAAAACCTGTTACTTACCTATTCTCCACTGGGATTATTCTTTGCTAATTAGAAATTTGGATAAGACATTAAGAAAAAAATGAAAAGCACGAATAATTTTCAAACACAACTGGGTCGCTTCTAGCTACTCAGCATCATTATCTCCTTCCCTTGAATTGAAGAGACTAGAAACATCAGATTAGCAATTAGATCAGCTCTCTCCAATTTTGCACTTTCAGAAAGAAAAGAAAATATTATGTTAATTAGCGGGTTCTCTAGTCTCCATTTTATACTCAGGCTTTTCATTCCTTCTTATTTCATCAACTATTTGGCATGAAAGCATTTAGATAACCTACATGCTTTGCTGAAGAGGTGTATTACGGACTTGTAGACTCACAAACTCCAGAGAGTTTTGCACATCACAAGGGGCTGAGCTCTCTTCAAAGAACGACGGAGAAATAGATTGTGACGTACTCATCTTACGGACTTAGAGAGGATTTCTTCCTATTAGTCTTAATGCCAATTCTTTTCTACATTTGCTTTTAGTCCTTAAGCAGACAAGCTTAATGAACTAAATATTTAGTAAGAAGGAACCTGTCAGAGCGGTAAGAACAAGCTATGACACGTCAGTCTCCCAGAAGTGAGTTACTAAACTGTTACTACAGCACAAGAACTTGACCAAAATGGCTCAGGACCTGGAGAGTTTATCGCCTTGAGGTTGCAATGAAAATTTAAGTGGAGCTCTCTTACCCAGAGGAATGTCCTATATCCTGAAGGCCAAAGGCTGCAGCACATTGTTTCTAAGCACAAGGTTTCTACTCGGATCTAAGTTTTTCTGCAGTACTTTTTGTGCTGTCAGGCTCTCGGTTAATACAGGTAAGAGAGCTCTAAAAATCAGCGCTTGCAGAAAAACACATGAGAATGAGTCACTGTTGGCTGAAGCTCTTTCTAAGGACACAACAGTTCTGCTCTACGGAACAGACTCATATTTTGCAGAGAGGAGTAGCTTGAAGATCATTTGGTCCCCGTTGAGGGTAAAGTCTCCTCTGAATCCTGTTCCCACTTCTCTAATTCTCTGTATGCTGGGTGGGTGAACGGCAGCACTGCCCTTGAGGTCCTGAACACCATGTACATGTTAGACTGGAGACCCAGCCTCTCCTGTAGGAACCAAGATCCCAGTAAACAACAACACAGGATCATAGAATTATTTTGGTTGGAAAAGAACCTCAAGATCATCGAGTCCAACTCTTAACCCACCCCTGGCACTGACCTGTGCCCCTGAGAACCTCATCTCTGTCTGTCCAACCCTCCAGGGATGGTGACTCCAGCACTGCCCTGGGCAGCCTGTTCCAATGCCCAACAGCCCTTTGGGGAAGAAATTGTTCCCCAGATCCAACCTCAACTTCCTCTGGTGCAGCTTGAGGCCGTTTCTTTGTGTCCCTGTCTCCCCTCAGCTCCTGTTCTCCAGCTGAACCCCCCAGGTCCCTCAGCCGCTCCCATCACACTTGTGCTCCAGCCCCTCACCAGCTCCGTTCCCTTCTCTCAACTTGCTCCAGCACCTCAAGGCCTTTCTTGGCATGAGGGGCCCAAAACTGCCCCCAGGATTCAAGGTTTGGCCTCCCCAGGTCCCAGCACAGGGACGGTCACTGCCCTGGTCCTGCTGGCCACACCAGTGCTGGTACCAGCCAGGATGTTGGTGGCCTCTTGGCCACCTGGGCACACGCTGGCTCATGTTCAACCGCTATCAACCAACACCCTTCTCCACTGATTTCTCGAATCATGATCTTGCTTCGGAGAGATCTTATAGTCAAACACGGATCAGACCAAGAGCACTGCGATGGGAGGTGCGAAGAAACACAATGCAGTCACAGTAGTGCTTCTTACCTCAGCCTGACCCACATCTAACGAGAAACAAAACACCGGTGCAGGTGGAAAACGAGCTAACTGCTTATTGAGATCATAGTGCTTAGTGCAGGTCAGCTCCAAGGCAATGAGGTAGCATTAGAACACATGGCGGTGCTGGACGGAGTCGTGATGGAAAGACACACCATCCATCTGTGAGCTGCAGGGCAGTCCCCCTGCAGCCCGAGATCATGGGTTTCAGCGTGGGGCAGGCTGAGGGCTTGTACAAGGGCTCTGATGAGGCTTGTGACCCCTCTAATGACCATAATTCAGCCTGACAGCATCCTAGTATTTGTCAAATTGAAATTCCCATTCCTACTGTTCATCTCCTGGCATTTAAAATCTTTTTACTTTATGAAAATACATATAAAAAGGGAAACCACTGGAAAAGTTTCCTTAAGAATATGTGCCATTTTATTGGTTTAGACACTTTACAGGGTCAGAGTCCTTAAGCAATAAAAGGATCTGATCAAGGAAATAAAAATTTAACATCCACCATGAATTCTCCTCCTTTAACTATGCTAGTGAGGCTTTCATATTTATAGCAGGAGATTATCATGTTCATGGGATAATAAATTATACCAGATCTAATTACTTCATCACCAGCAATAGTTTTTCACAGACACTGACAGGCCTTAAATTGGGATGCGTCCTTTAATTCTGCTGTTAACCTTCAGATGAATCTTTCCGGCAGAAGCATAAGGGGAACACAGCGGTGGGCAAGGGGGCAACGCAGAGCAGTGGGCTTTTTTCTGTCATCCCATGAAAACAACACATTGCAAAAGCCCTGGTCCCACTTAAATCCGTGGCAAAACCCTCTTGAATTAAGCGGGGCCAGGACTTTACCTTCCGCATTGGTCCACTGGTCTGAGTAGGTCCAAATCACAGTATCACAGTATCACAGTATGTTTGGGATTGGAAGGGACCTCAAAAGATCATCTAGTCCAATCCCCCTGCTGGAGCAGGAACACCCAGATGAGGTTACACAGGAAGGTGTCCAGGCGGGTTGGAATGTCTGCAGAGAAGGAGACTCCACAACCCCCCTGGGCAGCCTGGGCCAGGCTCTGACACCCTCACTGAGAAGAAGTTTCTTCTCAAATTTAAGTGGAACCTCTTGTGTTCCAGCTTGATCCCGTTACCCCTTGTCCTATCCTTGTTTGCCACCGAGAAGAGCCTGGCTCCATCCTCCTGACACTCACCCTTTATATATTTATAAACATTAATAAGGTCACCCCTCAGTCTCCTCCAAACTAAACAGCCCCAGCTCCCTCAGCCTTTCCTCATAAGGGAGATGCTCCACTCCCTTAATCATCTTTGTTGCCCTACACTGGACCCTCTCCAGCAATTCCCTGTCCTTCTTGAACTGAGGGGCCCAGAACTGGACACAATATTCCAGGTGTGGTCTCCCCAGGGCAGAGCAGAGGGGCAGGAGAACCTCTCTGACGTACTGACCACCCCCTTCTAACCCACCCCAGGTCCCATTGGCTTCCTGGCCACAAGGGCCCAGTGCTGGCTCATGGTCACCCTGCTGTCCCCAGGACCCCCAGGCCCCTTTCCCCTACACTGCTCTCTAATATGTAATTTCCCAACCTATACTGGAACCTGGGGTTGTTCCTGCCCAGATGCAGGACTCTACACTTTCCCTTGTTAAATTTCATTGGGTTACTCTCCGCCCAACTCTCCAGCCTGTCCAGGTCTCTGATGGCAGCACAGCCTTCTGGCGTGTCAGCCACTCCTCCCAGCTTAGTGTCATCAGCAAACTTGCTGATAGTACACTCTATTCCCTCATCTAAATTGTTAATGAATATATTGAATAATATTGGCCCCAGTGCAAGGTCAAGTCAAAATGTTCTTGCTGCCTATTAACCACGGAGGTGGGACGAGGGACATCGTTGTGGACAAGTGCTCCACCTCACCTGTTTTGCTCCTCGGGGGAGGTTTCTGTGCACTCGTGTTCCTCCCCGGATCCATCTGCAGTTTTTCCAGCTGCTGTTCCAAAATGACGCATCGCCGCCGCTCTTCCTGCAGCCTCTTCTCAGCTTCCAAGACTTTCTCGTTGCCTTCGTCCACCCTAGTAGGTAAAAGAGGTAGTTCAGCTTATTTATGTCATGACTACTAGGGATCAGTCAGTCTTGATACTGAATCCTGCTTCACAGCTCTCAACAGAGGGAAAAGGAGAATTTTCCAAGCATCCAAAGGTGGAAATGTCAGCGCAATTGTTCAAGATGACATCCTCCAAATTTGCAAATGAGAATTCACTAATGAGAGCATGATGAGATGTAACCCCATCTGGGTGTTCCTGCTCCATGGGGGGATTGCACTGGATGAGCTTTCCAGGTCCCTTCCAATCCCTGACATTCTGGGATTCTGTGAGCAGCTGGAAATAATGGGTTCATTAAAGGAGGTCGCCTAAATCCCTTAACACCAGCTACTTGTGTGAATTTACCACTCAGATGAGCAGGAAAGCTGCAGATTGCTGAGGGAAAGGGTTTTTTATTAGAGGAATAATAAATGGCATTTTCTTAAACACTCTGGGAAAATTTGGAAGGAAAATAGTTTATAAAACCCTGTCTAGAATTTAGCTGTTTTGCGTCAGTCGTGCGCGAGTATGAAAAGAAACTTGACGTTGCTTTGAATAAACTTGGCCTTTAGATGCTATTGTGGAAGTGAGTGGAAAAGAAACTGCTGGTTCAGTCTGCAGTGCAGTAGGGCAGAGCAATGTGCTTCTCTATTCACTCTGCACATCATCTCAGAAAATTAACCATGAGAAACGTGCTGTGCACCCACAGGCGCAGTCAGTGGTGCATCTCATGGGGCAAATGATTCCAAAAGATTGCAAAAGTCCTGGTCCCACTTAAATCTGTGGCAAAACCCTCTTGGATTAAGCATGGCCAAGATTTCACCTTCCGCATTGGTCCACTGGTCTGAGTAGGTCCAAATCACCACGTGCAAGGTCAAGCACTTGTGTAGGCTTGATAGATAAAAGTCAAAATGTTCTTGCTGCCTATTAACCACGGAGGTGGGACAGGGGACATTGTTGTAGACTCTCTGTATTGTATAATGCAGAATAAAAGGATTTGCTTCTTGACCCCACGGGAGATAGCTGATTACTCCCTGAATCAGGAGACTTGATTAGTCTTATTTCCCTCCTAGCTGGCATAACTGGAAAAAAAAAACCCTATTACACCTATAATAAAATTATATCACTGTCTTAAAAATGTAGCTGAAGGCAAAGCTCTGACCTCCCGTGGCTGTGAATTACCAGGCTGATGACAAGGTATGAGACATTATATTTCTCTCAGTGGTTCTAAATTCACTACACTTTTCATTTGGCCAGGTGTTCCCTTAGCGCCCACGTTCGATAAACAGTGGAGGAAAAATGACAAGACTAGTCGTTTTTTTTATTAAATCTGCCGCCAATATGAATAACTTAAATTAAAATGTTCCTCTAGCTCTTCCCTTTCGCCCAGCGGGGCCTGATCCTACAAACCTTTTACTATGAAGTATCTTCGCCAGTATGTTCTGCTCCGCAGTGATTGTGAAACACAGTCCTAAATTCTAGCAAAATCCCAGCCATATAACTATTCCCAGTGCTCCTCTCTTCACTTAAGCATTATTTGTGTTACCTGAGCTTTGCTGACCCACGCTCCAACAGGGGAAGAGGAGGAATGCCTGATTTACTGTTTACATCTATACATGTTGAAATATGACTGGGTGCTACATTATCCTGAGGTCTTCCGAGAGTTATTGCGCACCAGCTCGCAAAATTTACTTTACCTGCAGGAGCTCTTGATAAATGTGTGATAAGTGTGGAGCTGCTGAATCATCAGTCTGCGGTACATTTTACAAGCAACTGTGCATTTCATTGACTCCGTGTTCTTCATTAGCCTGTGTTCGTGACAGCCCCATTTCAGCCACTACTCACCCCTCCATCCTTATCTAATTGTGTAGCTCTATTAAAGTCTCTGGGCTTATAAACACAAATGAAATTCTTCCGGTGTGTATTTAGCCTTTAAAAGCACAGGGAATGATATCTTTACCACAGTTACAAAAAAACAATACTTCTCTGACTGCGATTAATTGTATGGGAAAAGTTAGACAAGTGAGAAATTGTAACTACTGTAAAATAAAGCAAGCAGATAGTGCCTATTGTATCCAATAGTACATCTTCAAAAGTATATCTTAGCACAAGCTGGATTCCAGATTTGGGAATCAAATAATACACAGTCTCTGTCTGGGAAAAAAAAGCAGTAGCTGAAAGAGAAGAGATTTTGCTTTCCCTTCCCTCCTAAAGCATAGTTGGCTTTTAATATCATCTTAAATTGAACTAAATAATAGGAACAAAAAATCACCACCCTGCTGCAGTTCAACCAAAAGAAATTCATGTAGGATAAAACTTAAAGGAATGTGTAAAGGTTCTGGAACAGAAGTCAGGTTATAATTAGTATAATAGTACAGTATATTAGTATAATAGTATTAGTATAGTATAGTATATTAGTATAATTAGTATTAGTAATATTACTACTGATTCATAATCTTGCTGCCTAAATTGTACCATGCATATATAAATGCACCAATTCTAGTTTTATCTAGGTGCAGAAAGCTTGATGGTGACTCAATTTTTTTCTGTTCTTTGCTCTATAATAATAATAATAATAATAATAATAATAATAATAATAATAATAATAGCATCATCAACTAGGCAGGGAAATTGAGCAGAAAAAAAATGTACAAGCCCCTGTTTAAGGCAAAGATCAGACTGGCAGCATCTGGCGTACGGTGCTGCAGGCTCTCACGCGTCTCAAGTGCTCCGCAATCTCAGCATCCCACAAAGGATGCGCCAGAACGAGCCGCTACCTTTTCTGCAGCACAGCGACCAGTTCCAGGAGCCTGTCCCTCTCCACTTGAGCCGCCTGGCACAGGGCTTTGTGCTCCACAATCTGCGTCTGCAGCGCTTTCCAGTCCGGGCTGTCAGCGCCGGCGAGCCTAAAAACACCATGAGGGTAGAGAGACTGTTTCCCATTTGATGAATAAAAGCAACGAGACAAAGGGCAGGGTTTGAATAAAACCATATCAAAATACACATGTCTGAAGGCGAAGGAAGAGTCAAGCTCACTGCCTCCCCCCAGCATCAGTCTCTATATTGCAATAAATAGAACAGAAATATGTGGAAATAACATTTTATTAGCAAGGATTTTCTCCTTCGCAGGGATGTTCTTCTCTTCCCACCACCCCTGAAAACAAACTTCCACCTCTGATTAATTCACTGTCGCTGACTCTCATGGCTGCTGCCAAAGTAAAAGCAGCTACGTGTGGATTCTCCAAAGTGCTACACTAAGCTTTTAAATGGCTCGTTATTGATTTTCTCCCACTGAAAGGCTTCAGGCAGCATTAGTACAATGGCCATTCTCATGCCTGATATGTGATGAAAGGAAGGGGCAGTTTTCCCTTGTATCCAATTATTACGGACTTCATTACTTCTCCGACCTCTCTCTACATAGGAGTATTCAGGAATAGCTCCTTTAGCACAAAATGCAGGAGAAATCTTGGTGCTTGGGGGTGAAAAGGGAAAAATGGGATTTATGAGGCGTAAAACTAGCAATCAATTAAAAAAATATGGACAGCAAGGAGACACTAGAGCCTGTGCCAGAGCTCTTTGGCAGCATCAGGTAGAAAGAACGATGGGAGAAGCTGTTTGTTACAGAAAGGAGGCAGACAAGGATAACACTTGTCAGCAGCTTGAGGAGGGGGGCAGGAAAGCTCCCTTGTTTAGGATAGAGTTTATATATGTACCAGGAAACCACCCTTGTTTAGGATAGAGTTTATATACACACCAGGAAACCACCCTTGTTTAGGATAGAGCTTATATACGTACCAGGAAACCTCCCTTGCTTAGGTTGAAGTTTATATATGTACCAGAAAACCTCCCTTGTTTAGGATAGAGTTTATATACATACCAGAAAACCTCCCTTGTTTAGGATAGAGTTTATATACATACCAGAAAACCTCCCTTGTTTAGGATAGAGTTTATATACACACCAGGAAACCACCCTTGTTTAGGATAGAGCTTATATACGTACCAGGAAACCTTCCTTGTTTAGGATAAAATTTACACATGCACCAGGAAACCTTCCTTGTTTAGGATAAAATTTACACATGCACCAGGAAACCTTCCTTGTTTAGGATAAAGTTTACACATGCACCAGGAAATCTTCCTTGTTTAGGATATAGTTTACACATGTACCAGGAAACCTCCCTTGTTTAGGATAAAATTTACACATGTACCAGGAAACCTTCCTTGTTTAGGATAAAGTTTACACATGCACCAGGAAATCTTCCTTGTTTAGGATATAGTTTACACATGTACCAGGAAACCTCCCTTGTTTAGGATAAAATTTACACATGTACCAGGAAACCTTCCTTGTTTAGGATAAAGTTCACATACGTACCTTCCAGGTGAGATGTTGTTACTGAGAAGGGAAGGCTTAGTAGCTGCTGACTCTACAAGCATATGGCCCATCTTGGACACTGTGCTGGAAGGAAGAAAGTTTGGTCAGGCACCGAGTTCTACAGAGGGCAGCCCTCCAAGAACTCCGCTCGTATTCCGCTGTCTGGGTTTAGTGCTGCCTTGTAGGGAAAAGACTCCCAGAGCCTCCTTAGCGGGTGAGCACAACAGCTCAGCTTGCTCCCCGACTCCAAAACACACAGCAAAAACGCCTTATGTGAAAAAATCTAGCTCAGCGTTTGATTTCTGTGCTTCTGGGGATACTTTGCTGGCACTGCAGCCCAGCATTGAGGAGCTCCTTGTCACAGAGCAGCCACACAGCAACTCGAGAGCAGGAATAGCTCCCGACCCTGCTTGGCTCAAGCTGAGCACACGGCCACGCAAGCAGCTGCTGCTGCTGTTTGCTTGTCCTGAGGGAAAGGGCTCGGGGGTGATGAAATGCTGAGCATGAGCCAGCAATGTGTGTTCACAGCCCAGAAGGCAATTGTATCTTGGGCTGTGTCAGCAGCAGTGTGGGCAGCAGGTTTGGGGGGGATTCTGCCCCTCTGCTCCGGTGAGACTCCCCTGCAGTGCTGGTCCAGCTCCGGGTCACAGCACAGGACACACATGGACCTGCTGGAGAGGGGCCAGAGGAGCCACAGGAATGATCCGAGGCTGGAACAGCTCTGCTGGGGACAGGCTGAGAGAGTTGGGGTGTTCAGCTGGAGAAGAGAAGCTCCAAGGAGACCTTACTGTGGCCTTTCAGTGCTTAAAAGGGGCCGATGAGAAAGATGGAGACAGGCTTTTTAGCAGGGCCTGTTGTGATGAAACAAGGGGTGATGGTTTTAAATTAAAGGAGGGAGATTCAGGCTGGACATGAGGAAGAAATTGTTGCCCCTGAGGGTGGTGAGAGCCTGGCCCAGGTTGGGCAGAGTGGTGGTGGATGAACCATCCCTGGAGACATCCCAGGCCAGGCTGGACGGGGCTCTGAGCAACTTGAGCTGGGTGAAGATGTCCCTGCTCAGGGCAGGAGGGGCACTGGATGAGCTTTGAAGGTCCCTCCCAACCCAAACTGTTCTTCAGTTCTAGGATTCTATGACCCTTGCCCAGAGCACTCTCATCTTCCACCTGCACCCACTATGGGGAGAGACACGCACAGGTCATCGCACTTGTTTGATGGTGTTTCCATGCTGCACGCTTTCATAACCAACCGAACCCCTGTTCTGCAACAAGGTGCACAACTCTTCTTTCCAAATGCCCTTTAAAAAGATTTTTTTAGATAGTTTTCTGAAACCTTCTGCTTTGTGGAGCCCCTCAGGAAGATCTCTCAGGATTACTGTTGTACGAGGAGTCAGTTGATAACACTAAAGTATCACTTCCAGTCTGGCTGAGTTTTATCAATCATGATACGTGTGCTTGGGACATAAAATTCTAGTGTCTGTTTGCTGAAGTTGAGCTCAGCAGCCTAAAGGCAAGACCTTGTAGACTTAGCCCATGTTTCCTTGTCTGTAGACTGCACCTAACAGAGGATAAAGCCTTAATATTGTGGAACAGGCAGAGCTGCCTTCTGGGCTAGGGGTGGTTAGTCCTAAAATCAAGTTAAGGCTGATAAAGTCAGAAGTGGCCCGGTCTAGAAATACAGATTTTTTTACTGTGACATCTCCAAGGGGCTTCAGTTCCTATTTATAGCATTTTTCATTTCATCTTTCCTGATAGGAAAAGATGATTCACTAAAGTAAAATGGAATAGAGTGTTCATCAGCATATTAAAGTTAATGGAAGGAGTGAGCCCTGCTGACCAAGTTATTAACAGTTTTCAGACTCGTTCATTGCCCACCTGACACGTCAGCTATTTTCATGACAGAGCTACGTTAGCCACATATACAAGCAATAATTTATCCATTGCACTTAGTGGCTTCTATAAAGCTATTACCCAACCTCGCTTTCCTGCTTGCCTTCCTGCGTACCATCAGCAGAGATATGAAGTAAAAAAAGGGATAAAATACAGATTTACTCCGTGAAAGCACAACTTCTGCAGAGTTAGAGGTGGGAGAATAAAGTCGTATAACAAGAGAGATCCAGAAACTTTCAAATTAAGGATGTTTTAACTCTAAACTTGAACAAAGAATCACAGAATGGACTGGGTTGGGAAAGACCTCAGAGCTCATCAAGTCCAAACCTTGGTCCAACTCCAGTCCATTGACTAGATCATGGCACTAAGTGCCATGTCCAATCTCAGTTGAAAAACCTCCAGGACGGTGAGTCCAGCACCTCCCTGGGCAGCCATTCCAATGCCTGACCACTCTCTGTGCACAGAATTGCTCTCTAATCTCCAGCCTCAATTTCCCCTGGCAGAGTTGAAGCCCATGGCCCCTTGTCCTATTGCTGACTGCCTGGGAGAAGAAACCAATCCCCACCTGGCTACAACTGCCCTTCAGGTAGTTCTAGAGAGTGCTGAGCTCACCTCTAAGCCTCCTCTTCTCCAGACTAAACAAGCCCAGCTCCCTCAGCCTCTCCCCACAGGTCTTGTGTTCAAGTCCCTTCCCCAGTCTTGTTGCTCTTCTCTGGACCCGCTCCAGCACTTCAATCTCCTTCCTGACCTGAGGGGCCCAGAACTGAACACAGTACTCCAGGTGTGGCCTCCCCAGTGCAGAGTACAGGGGAAGGATCACTGCCCTTGTCCTGCTGACCACGCTCGTTTGGATACAGGACAGGACACCATTGGCCTTCTTGGCCACCTGGGCACACTGGTGGCTCATATTGAGCTTCCTGTTCATTAGTCCCCCCAGGTCCCTTTCTGCTCTCCAGCCACTCTGTGCCCCGCCTGGAGCGCTGCAGGGGGTTGTTGTGGCCAAAGTGCAGGACCCACCACTTGGCCTTGTTGAACTTCATCCCATTGGAATCGGCCCATTTTTCCAGTCTGTCCAGATCCCTCTGCAGAGCCTCCTGCCTTCCAGCAGCTCCACACTCCCTCCCAACTTGGTGTCATCAGCAAATCATCTCAATCCCCTCATCTAAATCATCAATAAAGATGTTCAACAGGACTGGACCCAACCCTGACCCCTGGGGACACCACTAGTGACTGGCCTGAGAACTTTTTTAAATTTTGTAGTAATGCTCTACTTAGACTCAAGGATACATCTGGCAATTTCAAAGCCACTTTCAGTGCCTAAAGTGACGTGGTGAGTTAAAATTACATAGAAGAAAACAATTGCAACTTTAACCTGATGAAAAATTCCCTCCTTCCTCAGAAGACCAGTCTCACATCCTCATTGGCAATTAGATCATGAATTCTTTTGCTACAAAACCAGCATTTTACCAGGGAAGGATATAACTTGCTCTGGTATTATGGTGCCTTTACGCAGCAGGAGTCACATCAGTGCAAACAAAAATCAGATTTACCGCTGTATTAAGATTAATGTAATATGACATGGTCTTCAGTGAGGCTTTAAAAATGGCGTTTGTTAAGAACAAATTAGGCGTTTTCATCATTTCTGCAAGTAAATTCTACTCCAAGCGTATTTATTGATTTAAATAATGCGCCAGTGATTTAGTGCTTACCTAAAATGGTGTTATATATTAATCACCACCCTGCTTTCAGAAATCTGCTCATTAGAAGCTCCATTTCTCATAAGAGAGAAGAATCACAGGCACTTAAGCTGACCACATAAACATTATCTGAGCTGGAGAAAGAGAAGTAGCTGCGCTTCCCTCATGCCAAATGTAGTCATGTCTGCAAGTCTGTATATCTTTCTCTGTTCCAGGACGAAAGTCCAAGAGATAACGCGATTTGACGTTCCCATATACTGTAAACAGGCTGCCACAGCTGTTGGCACATAGAGCACTCGTGGTTTGATACAACGGTCTGTGAAAACCACATTTTTTAATAACACAACAATTTTCAACGCTGACATACGGGTTTTTCTTACCGAGCAGATCCAATCCTGCCAAACTGATTGCTGCCTGACGCCAGAGGCTTCAGCAGAGTGAAACCTGGATCTTCGGAGTGCTCGGAAGGTGTATCAGCTGCTCCTGAACTGTCCTCTTGATGGGCAGATTTCTTCTGTTAATGTTGGAGCAGGTTAAAAAACCAATGACACAGTTCAAAGGAAAAGAGCTGCATCAATACCTAATCAGCGTATTGCTACAAGCATGCCAGAACTTCGGATTAACAGGACCTCCTCAGCAATTTTCCTTTAGTTTCTATCCATTGCAGGATGGAAACAAAGCAAAAGTCAGTAAAAAGTGCATTTTCCTACGAAATCATGGGGTACATACAGGGTCGTTAGCGAACCCACAGAGCAGCATCACCATTACCATTGCCAGCACTGTGTCCCTAATCCACGTTTTATCTTTTATCTCTAGCCCCCATTACTGACAGATTTAAAATCTCATTATTACCCTTTGAGAGTTTTGTATCAATGGGAATTGGATGTCTGAATACTGTAACAAACCTGGGTGTACAATATCAGACCACACAAAAAGCCTTTGGCAGGTTATTGGGCTGCCTCTCAACTCCTACACCCGTGCTCTGGCAATAAGATCACGTTGTCTGTGTCAGTTTGCAACACTAGATCATGAAAGTTGAAAATGTGAAAACTGGAGCATCTTTCATATGAGGAAAGACTGAGAGAGATGGGGCTGTTCATCCTGGAGAAGAGAAGCTGAGAGGGATCTTATTTATGCTGATAAATATCTCCAGGGTGGGTGTCAAGAGGATGGACCAGACTCTGTTCAGTGGTGCCCAATGACAGGGTGAGGGGCAACGGGCACAGACTGAAACACAGGAGGTTCCATCTGAACATGAGGAGAAACTTCATCATTTTGAGGTGCTAGAGCCTGGCCCAGGCTGCCCAGAGAGGCTGTGGAGTCTCCTCTGGAGACATTCAAACCCACCTGGACATGAACCTGTGCAACCTGCTCCAGGTGAACCTGCTTTATCAGGTGTGTTGGACTGGATGGTCTCCAGAGGTCCCTTCCAACCCCAACTCCAACCCCAACCCTTCTGTGATTCTGCAAAAACATTTTTAACGTACTATCCCAAAAGGGGCCCACCTTCCCAATTCTTTCATCTGCACAATTAAATTTCCATGTGCCTGATGCCCATCAAACTCACATCAATAGCTCGGACATCTGAGAGAAAGGAAGTTTTTGAAGGGGATTACAGTGGGAGATGAGAATAACTGACTAGAGGTCCTATTGCTGCTGGTACCACGGCAGCTGTTGATGTCCACCTCACCCAGGTTTGTTTGCCTGCTTCCCTCAGCAGTCAAGGATGCTGAATACCAAGAAGTGCCCCTTGCAGCCCAACTGTTGCCGTCAGCCACGTAACGGTCTTGGCGTGAAGCCACATGTGGATGTGATTGGTATTTCTGTTCTCTGTTGCTTAAACAGCTTGCAAAAAAAAGTTACATACAAACAGGAAAGAAAATTCAGAGTTAGAGAGAATTCCATGAGAATTTATGACTCCATCAGTTAGTAGAGCAGGTATCAGCGTCTCAAGCTACCAACCATCGCAAACAATGAGAGAGAAGGAAGTGGAAGTGCAGATCTAAAATGATTAACAAAGTGTACTCCTCTAGTTAATGACTTCTGACTCTCTACCTGAAGCTGCTCGATCTCCTCTTCCAGCTCTTTAACCTTTGCCTCTCGTTCAGCCACCATCTGTCGGAGCTGCTCTATAAGGCAGTTTTGTTTCTGAACCTCGCTGTTCAAGTGCTGCCCCAGCACCTGTTGGGACTCCTTGTTCTTCTCATCCTGCTGGCTCAGGTCCTTTAAGATCTCCTGCATTTGCTTCTGTTGGCTCTGATAAAATAAAAACGATGAGCGAGATCTTCACTTCTGTACACGATGGTTATTTACACTCTGAGTGTTTTAGACACTCCACGACACTCATTTAGAATTCCCAAACCCTTGGTGTGAGCACACTGACGTCACCAGCGCTACCCCAAGAATTTGGTCCGTTTCCATGTGCTTTTTGTGAAATTAGAACACAATCAGATTGTGACAGTGACATTAAAAGACAAGGGGAGTATCAGATGGCAGCTATGAGGTTAGGCTGTTTTACCAGTGGGTTTTGGACTTTTTCTCACATCGACAAATCAAATACTTATCAGATGGTTTGTTCTATCAGGCCAACAAACTGCAAGCAAGGCGTTTCTTCGATGTAAGGGATAAAGCAGGTTAACCATTCATTCCCAAGCAAACTCACATCTTTCTGTACTAATTCTAATGAGAATGCTCAGACTTAGCCCAAGTGACAACTGTTATTTGGCTTCTCTGTAATGTGCCTAATGTGCTGTGGCATTTTTTTCTATTTGTTTTTTTAATTATTATTGTAACCGGGGAAGAGTATTTAAAACCACGGCAGGACAAAAGGGTCCTGGCAAGATTGTGACAGCAGCCATTTATTTCAGCATAACTGTATCTTGAGCCTCTGCTCACACTCTTGGTTTTGAAGGGGTCAAATCTCAGTTCCAGCTACTGCAAGTGAATGTGCACAAGGTTTAGGACTCATGGTTCAGCTTGTGTGTTTTGGGCTGTGTAACAAAACAAATGAAAGTGCAAGATTGCAAGCATTCTAAGACCAAAAAAATCTACCAATGGAGCTCAAAGCAGAACGGCATCTACAGTCCAGCTTCAGGGGTCAGATAATCCTATTTCAATTCTTCTGTAAAACTTTTCTTCCAATATTTGTAGCTCAAAGCCACTTGGCCGTGGCTGTGTCACACCTGGTGCTGTGGCAGCCTTTATACGATCAGATCCAAAATGCAGAAGGGCTTTAGCTGACTAGGAAACCTCTGGCTGTCAGAGTTTGATTCATCAGGCTCCTGCATGCCCTGAGGTTGTCTGTGTCACCGTGTCATTGAATTACATCATGTTTTGTCACTTACAGAAAGAGGGCTGATCTGCAGGAGCTGGGATCAGCAAGAATAGTCAGACCATACCAGTAAGGCGTCTATGAGCTCATCGTCGTGTTTTCCTTTCTCCAGCAAGGTTACGATCTGTCCCTTCAGGGCTTTCACTTCGCTACACAGTATTTTGTTCCTGGCTTTTGAAGCGTCAAGTTTTCTTTTCACTTCCTCATGACTTTTTTGGAGAGCATCGTGTTCCCCCGTGAGTTTCTGCAGTGATGCAAACACACCATAGGAAATGACAGTTATAACCCATCACTGAGCCCCAGGTGCTTTGGTGAGTTAAAGGAACCACACATTGCCTGGTAGAATCTAAAATAATGGAACTGGGATTGCATATCATCCCTAAGCAAGTAGAAATTATAAATGTTACTACTCACTGCCTGCTTGCCAGCATCAGAAAGGTCTATCTATCTATCTGCTCGGTAATACAAGGGGATTAGGGTGATTCAGTCTGTGCCAGGAAGCAAATTATTATTTTGTCTTAAAACATAAGTCTGTGTGCTCCTGTTTTTTCATTTGCCCCACAATTCTCCATGGGGAAACTTTCATCCTTCCAGATACCGAGTGGTGATGCCACACTATCTATTAGAAGCTGTCCTTGGCATACGCTGCCTCTTGTGCCATGACTTTACCTAGACAAAACTGTCCAGGGAGCACGGAATGAGTACGTAGTAATGGGCAAGTACAAGGGAAATTATTGTGAATGGAGCCTGAAAACACTAAGGCAGAAGAGGAACCTTGCAGGTGACAGTTATTGAGGAAAACCCTTCCTGTGCCCTGTGCCTGTAGCTATAAATCTCCTCTTTCATTCTCGCGGCCGAGAGTGGAAGGTGTGTATCACCCCATCGCTCATTCTGTTGCACGGTTAAATTGTCGTGGAAAAGCAGCAGCTAATTAAGCTCTGGGATGGTGCCAGACGGCATTTACAGAAGCAAATACAGGAAAGGAGCACAGGGAGATGTGCTTCGCTAACAATGGGAATATGTGTATCTGACCGCCACTACTCATGTTTCTCGTGGACACAGGCCTATGTATCCTTTCCACCTCAGGGTTTACTACACGTGCTACTAACTATTGCCTCTCTCAACCCCTAAATGCTGGATGCTTGTTGATTTTTGTAACAACAACATGTGATAGATGGAGGGTAAGACCCATTTTCGAAACGCCTCTGGTGTAATTCTCAACTTCATTCTGTTCAAATGTAGAAGTCCACAGCCACACAGATAAATGGGGTGTGTGGGGGATGCTCATATTTAACAGTGCCTGGAGATGTCTTAACTTATACCCAAACACGACTCATAGGTTTTTACCTCCAAAGTTTCTTTCTTCTCTTTTTCCAAGCTGCGAATCTTTAGCAAGTTCTTCTCTTGGGCTGACAACTTCCTCAGATCAGTAAGGGCCAGTAGTTCCTCATCAGTCTCACTCACTGATGTTCTGGTCTTGTTTTGACCCAACTGATTCTCCAGCTCTCGAACCTAGGGGACAATAAGGACAACTCATCTAGAGCCTTTACCAGGAGCACAGTGGCCCGGCATCAAAGATCACATAACCTGAGGGAACTCTGAGTGTAGCATCGTATTAGTTACTTCTTGGAATTATCATGGTTAACTAACACAGAGCAGTGTCTGTTCTTTTAAATTTCAATTTGTTAGCTGCTAACAAATATGCATATCAAGAGCATCGGTGCAGGGAGGAGATACGACAAGATCTACAGGATGCACAGGAGATTTGTACCTTATTGGAGACCCAGCAGACACTCCAAAGCATCTTGAATGCCACTAAAGAGACGTGTGAGCAACAGAATAATATCTCAGATCTCCTCTAAAAGGGCAGACATCCACTCACCTCTATACATTTAAGTATCTCGGTCATTAGCAAAATCACCATCCAGGATGTCACAGAATCACAGAACAGTTTGGGTTGGAAGGGACCTTCAAAGCTCATCCAGTGCCACCCCTGCCATGAACAGGGACATCTTCACCAGCTCAGGTTGCTCAGAGCCCCGTCCAGCCTGGCCTGGGATGTCTCCAGGGATGGTTCATCTACCACCTCTCTGGGCCAGTGTCTCACCATCCTCCTAGTAAAAAATTTCTTTCTCATGTGTAGCCTCAAACAAAGGCCCAATTTGCTCACCTGAACGTAGGTACCTTGTGCTGTTCGAGATACCCTGGGATGCTGGAGACACATATGACTCAGGATCTACAAGACATCCATAATCCTCTGCAGAGATGACCAGAGGGACACCCTGAGGCATCTTGGCTGGCATTAGACACCTGTGTGTGATCAAGTGAACACAGCCCCTGCATCTCACTACAAACCTCTTTTATAGGCGACAGAATGGGCACTTTAGAGCACAGCTCCTCCGCCCTGCTCTGGAGGTGTCTTCTACGAGAAGATGCCCCTATCTCACTTTTGATCTGTATTTATGAGAATCCCACTGACTACAGAAGGGGCCTGAGGACACTGGCTCAGAGAAGAAATGTCTGTATTACAGTACAGTATGTACAGTCTTCAGATGAATCCCAGCCAAGGGGTCTAATGGAAGGAAAACGTAATTTGCTTAAGGAAAAGAGGTTAAAAATTTCAGCCAGAGTGCAAAACTCACAGTTTGTTGCCATATAATTAAGCAGCAGAAAAAAACAGGAAAAATGTGTACCAAATTGCCTGAGAGAAGTTTTATTTAAGATGCAGACAAAACTGCCTCCCTGTCTCAAGCTGACATTTCAGATGGATTGTGCCCTTCAGAAGGTTCAAGGGTTAAAGATTTTACTGAAGTTCCTGGGTGAGCAACTTGAAAATCTTTTTGGCCTCAGTTCTTCCCATCTGCCTTTAGGCACTGCACAAAGGTGGCTAAGTCAGAGCACGGGCACTGACGGGGCTCTCAGTGGAGACAGGCACCTTCAGCACCTCCTGCGATTCAAACCAGGCTGCTGTCGTTCCCCAAGGTCATTGAACTCTTTCCTTCGACATCGAGGTGAAAGATTCCCAGATTAAATACTGAAGCTTGCTAGTTTGCAATAGACTAATTTAATATAGTTTGCAGAAGGTCCGAAAGACCCTGCACACATCAACATGTATTTAAAATTTAATGTTCCACCACCGCACACACATGTGCATCCGCAGACACACATATAGAATCATTTTGGTTGGACGAGACCCTCAAGATCATCAAGTCCAACCATTAACCCAACACTAAACCATGTCCCAAATAACCTCATCTATGAGTCTTTTAAACCCCTCCAGCGATGGTGACTCTATATACCAAAAACCTACTACAAAAATTACTATGAAGTGTTTTATTCTAAGAGTTGCCTTCCTCAACAAAGACTGGCTGTGTATTTGCAGTAAACACTGTATCAGGACACAGGTGTAGGCGTTAAGAATGACTTAATGAAGATCTAACAGCACCTTTAACTCAAACTGAGGTAACACCTCCATATAGAAAGAGCACCCAGCTTACGCAGCACCATGCAGGGTTTTATCTCACCTTGCTTTGGAGAACAAGAATTTGCTGGGCCCGTCCACGCCAGCTGCCAGAATTGGTCAAGAGACTTTGAATATTCACGTCTTCACCAACTTCATTTGCTAAAAGCTACGAAAAAGGGATTGACATCAACAACAAGGCTGGGCTGAAATACACGAGTTGAGGAGAGGGGAGGAAAAGCTGCTCTCTCTGGGAGTGAACACAAAACTCTGTCTCTATACACAGAGGCCTTTATTGCCTGTATCTGATATTCAGCATCCTGCGTCACATAAGCTCTATCAGGTCATTATCACAACACAGAGTGTTGGTGCTTAAGAGGGGGTTGGTTAACATGAATTATTTCCCTTTGTGAGGTGTGTAATTCAGTGTTTCGATGTTTCAGTAATATTCTTTGCTTTTTAAAAAATGGGTACCTGTACTTTGCTGCCTATGAAGAGTATTGAATTGTACTATGTAGTTGTAGGGTGTCAAACTGTGCTACTCCTGTAAGATTTCAAACACATCACCAAGGTTTACTAAGCATTACTAACAGTTTTCAATCTATGCAATTATTTTTGATGCAAGGAACACTTAACCAGAACTAAACAGCAACAGAGTTACTGTCTTAATTCACACCCTTGCAATCAGGATTTAAGCCAATCTCTTTTGCACAATTCCGCCACAGCCACATTAACGAGAGCTAAAGTTAGAATGAAGAGCATTTGAATTATTTATAAAAAGGTCAGCAGAGTTCTATTTTTAGGACCACATTCTCTACTCTGATCTGCATTGCAGGTCCCTTACGCAAAGGAAGGAAACCAAAGGAAATGGAGCACATAGTAACGCATTTAAATCCATCATGAATCAGAGGAAAAGGTTACTCTGGATGTCACTCCAACAAACTGTTTAAAGACGTGCTTTAGTCCAAGTGTGGTCTTCAATCCCATTGATTTCCATGGGACTGAAGCCTACATTAAAAGTAAATCCATAATTAAATGGTTTGGAAAGGAGGAATGGCCCTGAATGTATGCTTCAGGACAACCACAAGTCTATTTTGCTGAACTGGGACTTCCAAACCTTACAAATTTGTACCCATATAGCAACAGAAATAGCAGATTCAGTCATCCAGCTGTGGCGGCAGAGTGTGAAATCTGTGTGTCGATGTGCGTATCTCTGCGACACAACCTCTACACCCGTGTCTTCTCTTACCTCCTTCCAGTTCACTGGAATACTTCACAGAGGCTTAATCAAAGCTCTAGAGAAAAGAAGCCACAAACCGTGTCCTGCAATGGTACCTTTTGGGTCATCTTCAGCTCCTGTTTTGCAGATTGGAGTTGGTTACGATATTCCATCACTTTAAAGTTGGCCGTGGTTAATTTTTCTTGCAGTGCTTTTACCTCTGGACTTTCATCCTTTGAAGAGAAGAATGTACTTGGTAAGAACAGCATCCTCAGGGAAAAACTGATGTGATTAAGATCCATGAATCCATCAGGATCACTGAATCTGCCTCCTCTAATTTGGGGGATCATAGAAAAGGTACAAACAGAGCAATTAGGTCAGAAAACTAGGGACAGGGATACACCCTTGTCATAAGGAAAGAAATAAGAGTAAACTAAGTATGAGCTTCTGATTTCCTCTCTTCAGCTACAATTCATACCAAGTTTCCTTCTATCATCTTCAGAGTTGATTGCTTGATTCCTGCATCTCCACCATCAAGAGAATGTATTTTTTCCACAGCGGCCTGTAGCTGGAAGACAAAAATAATGAATTGTTATTATAAAGTAGATTCAATGAAAAACATACCTCCATGGAAGATTAATTAGAAAAAAAAGTACAACAGCAATTGTGATGATCCTGAAAGTTCATTTACTCTAAAAAAAGAACAAACAACCAACCCAAACCAACTTCATTTCTCCTTTTCTTTTAAATGCAATCAGGACCAAAGTACGCCAATTTCCTGAAGTGCTTTCCCAAGAAGTCGGTGTTAGTTTACTGGGGAAAAGCTGCAGTAAAAAATGTCTCTCATTTGCTGAGATGGGATCAGCTGCTGAGCATGGAGATCTCTGAGAGATTTTATCACCACGGGTTCATAAAATGAGTGTTTATAAATGCAAACACAGTACAGGTCAGGATGTCGCCTCTGGATTCTGGACGCCAGTTTGCCCACTCTTCAGGAAAATCTATTTACCAGCTGAATTTAATAGGGGAAATTGCTATTTAGTAATGATGTTAAGGTTCTTTTTCTTTAGCTGGGATAGCCCTGAGGTCGCATTTCTCAACCTGTGAAGAAAATGTCTCTTACTGCTTGCTACGGTTTATGAAGACAGGTTGCAAAGACTTCTTACTACACTGAGGTACAGGAATTTGGAGCTGGAAAAGCTGGGAAATGTTGCTTTAAACAGCTGAGACTTCATTCTTTGAGGTGGGCAGAAAATCTTGATTATTTGCCTGAATAAAAGAAAGCTCGGAGGAATATATTCTTCATTAAAGCGATATCTGGGGAAACAGAGAGTGTAACTCAGCCCCAACTCTAATGTTACCCCTTCTTTGCAAGTAAACCAATGGTCAGCCCTCCCTTTCTCTCCAATTCATAAACTCTTCGAGTCAATGGCCTGCGAATGAGAAATTCCAGCCAGCGTTGGCAGCTGTGAGGTCAAATTCTAAGGATATTTTCTGCTTGCAGCCTTTATTTACACAACCCACCCTTTGCTAAGCGATTGCTCAACGACCACAACTTCCATTTTGTTTGTGGGTCATGTTAAAACACTTGTGATTTACATATTTTTCAGTTTTCATATGAGCAAAGAGCTAACAATTATATTTTCCAGCAGTGAAAGTACATATTGTGATGCATTTGCAACGTACCACCATTCATTCAGCAGAATTTAAGCTGTCTAGAAGTAGCAGAAAGGATGAGACTCAGCTCGCAAATCAAAACTCTCCCTGTTTTCAGTGTGGGTGTCTCCATAAAGAACAGAGGCTGGTCAATACAAGCAGGGAACTCTGATCTTCAGCTCACTCTACATTACATCAAGGACTCGGTTTTGCTGTTCTCTAGCCCCATTTGAGGCAATCGAGAGCATCTGAGAGGTCAAGTGGCATCATGTGGGCAACCAAATTGCACTTTGGTTGTCTTGGTTCTTTCTACATCAGTGGAAAAAGATGAGTGTGTCTAGACAGTGATCCAGCTCAGCTTAAGAGTCCTGGAAGAGACACGAATGGCTGCAGGTTCCTGTCTGTGACAGCTCTTCTCTTTCACCACTCAATGTTTTTCATCGATACCTCCCACGATGCTTTAATTTCACTCTTTCTTTACATCTTCTTATAGTTCTACTGAACAAGTACAATACACAAACTCAACCAGTGACCCTTAGTTTAGAAAAGAGCCGTCTCAAGCGAGGCTGTGAGAAAATCCAGACCAGTGAGGTTCACATTGGGGTTCACCTTTGTCTTGGATTACACGAGTTGCTTTGGTTGGGTTTGATTTCGATAGTGCTGGTGTCTAAGGACAGGTTAGTCCATATCTAAAGGGTCCATCTCTTTCTTGATGAGTAACAACTGTTTCTCAAATATTTCTATTTGCTTTGAGTTTGATTTCCTTTCCTGAAATGCCTGTGGTCCTTTCTTTCAGGTCAATACCTGCCGATACTTTAAATCTCTGTTTGAATAATGGCCATTGCAGTAGGGGATCATAACCAAATTATAACCAAATTGATTTTTCTTGATACTATTCATGGCTTGCTCCTCCACTGGTGTGATTTTTGTAGGTCCCCAGCTACACCTGATATTTCTTAGCCAGGACAAGACCCCTCTGACCAGAACACTCTGGATTTATATCGTTCTCAAACATTTCATCTATTATTTCTTAATCTTTCAGGTATAGATTCATATAGATGCATGATTCATGATAATAAGGATTGTGAAACTGGAGTCAAAATACATTAGGTAGCACGATAAACATTATTGATGTATTTAAATGATGCCTTCTAAGGAAGCACATGCAGAAAAAAGCATTAAAGTTATCTACAATTTTACCAATATGGTGTAAAGAAGAGCAGTAGTTGCCAATGAACAAAGTAAGCATTGACATCAGAACATCTAATTTTCATTTCAGCTGTCACCTGAGCAAAATAATTCCTATGAAAGGTTAACATATCTAAAGAAGTCAGAAAAATAAACTTGTCTGAATGAAGATTTGCTGTCTTAAGTGATTTAGTTTGTAAGTGTGTCAGTTTTGGAAGTACTTATGCCAGAAAACAGCTTTCATTATGTGGATGAATAAAGCTTAGAAGAATAGAATACTAATCAGTGTTTGGTATTAATGAGGTGGGAATGTAAGATATAATGGTATGAAATTTGCTTCTCACACACACACACAAAAAATATATCAGAAAAATATCATTGCTGTATTTCTAGAAAAGCTTCTGTGCCTCAAATACAGATTAACATTCCTAATTGGTATTTCATCAATCTTTTTCTCATTATAACTTACTGATATCCTTTCCTAGCACCTCCTCTCTGCAAAGGTGGCAACAAGTAAGGACACATCTCTCCTATCATGGACAGAGATTACAAAACCTCAAAGCAAGCACGGAGCAAATTCAAAATAGGAAGATGAACTAAACCCAGTTTCTACAGCTCCTCTATCCCAAAAGCTGGATTTCTATGTTTTGGCACTGAAAAAGAGAACAAGAAAAGTGCCTCACTTCTTTCTCCAGCTCTTTGACTTTGTTATTCAGCTGCTTCACTTTGGCTTTTTCACTCTCAGTCTCTGCAGTTATCTCACGATTCTTTTTGGCCAATTCAACAATCTTAGTAGCTGCGGCATCTCCAGTGAAACCTGAAAAGTACAGACAAAAGCAAAGGACATATTTTCCAGGCAAGATGCGGAAGAGATGACGCTTTTGTTCTCTGTTCAGCGCACTATGTACTTTTATTGTCTAATCCGTTTCTCTCAGGGCTGTGCCAGGCACTTCAATGAACAAGTGAGGGAAAAGCAGCGTCAGTGATTCCAGCTGGATCGCTTGGGCCTTTGAATCGGCGTCACTTTGTGACAAGCAAAGCCGCGTTTCACACTTTACCAACAGCTAAAGCTCAAGAGGCTACAACAGTGGTCACAGCAACTTTACTACATCAAAAGGGTAGAGAGGTTTTCTGCTGGAAGGACAGTTATGAACAGGTTTTGGGGGCAAATTCTGTGTTGTGTTGGTTGTTTATGACCAGAGGAGCTGCTGAAACAGAGGTGCCAACTTTTCTAGACATCTGTCCTAAAAGGTCAGGCACATTAACACAATTGGGTCCTGGGTAATGTCCAGGAATTTTCATTCTATTTATACGTCCCTTGCGATTCTACATGGAGCCTTACTGTATTAGCCTTTTAATTGCTCTTTCAAACAGATACTTCATTCACCTCCTCATCAGAGAGGGTTTGATTAGTGTCATTTGGCTTTTGCTAACATCACGTAAGCGACGAAAAGTTCTCGCACGAGTGCAAAATCAATAACGTCCACAGAAACCTCTAGATCAGCAATGAACGTGAGCCTACGATAACAAATCCTTGGTGAGATATATGAAGATTGAACTTGGCTGTTGTCATCCTTCTTAACTCTTTCATCCTCCTTCAGTGCTCTGAATTACTGACTTTTCTACTGACACCTGTGAAAATTATATTCAAAAACTGGGGTGAGATGTATTAAGTGAATTGTGAGTCCTACAAAACCCCTAGAGACATTAAGGGTGTGGAATACAGGGTGTGGAATATAGGTAAGAACAGAATATACAGGTAAGAACAGAATATGATCCCATGTCACGATTCAAAAACATTGTAGAGAAAATAATAAATTCATTTTTTTTAAAAGCATTTCCACTATTTTTACTCCCTTTTCTGATATATGTTTCCCCTCTCATCTAGAAGCTACTTTCCCCTTAGTGTTCCTAATAAATTAACGGCTGCTAAGAACCAAAAAGTAAGTACCAAACTAACCCCAAGCCAGGCTGGTGCTTCCATGCGATGCTCTTCAAATGTGTGGCACACGTTTAATCAAAGCTTTTAATTCCCATGCAATGTGGGGTGAGTCTCTTCCCACAATGTAGATTGGGAAGCAAACCGCCCCAAGCTGGGATGCGAGTCAGCCCAAGCAGCTGAAAAAGTACATCTGGCTCCTGGTCCTGACTCAGAAATAGCTTAGAATCTCTCCTAAACACAAGCTACGGATAGTTTTTAAGAAGGAAGGTGTAATTTAAGTGTTATTTAGTTCTGGCTGCTGTCCTGAACAACAGTGGCACCCAGTGGAGGAGGCGCAGCTGCACAGTTCAGTTTTCAAAGGACACCCAAATCACTTTAGAAGTTGGATTTTGCATTCAGGAGCATCCTACATGTGCCCTGTTCAGGCAAACAAAAGGAGCCTGAATAAGGAATTTAATACTATGTAGAAGAGAAATCTGCAACACCACTCTCTGACATCAACAGATTTTGTTTCCAAAAATATGATTTCTATGAATTATCGTTTTTGTGCCAATAAAAGCAAGTTTGCAGAAGAGAAACAGAGATCACTGTGTACCCTAAAAGAGCACTATATGACTTCAGTAAAGCCTTTGACACAGTCTCCCACAGCATCCTAGTTGCTAAGTTGAGGAGGTGTGGTCTAGACAATAGAGTAGTGAGGTGGGTTACAAACTGGCTTAAGGAGAGAAGCCAGAGAGTGATAGTCAATGGTGCGGAGTCTAGTTGGAGGCCAGTATCTAGTGCAGTGCCTCAGGGGTCTGTACTGGGGCCAGTATTATTCAAAATATTCATTAACGATTTAGACGAGGGAATAGAGTGTACTATCAGCAAGTTTGCTGATGACACCAAGCTGGGAGGAGTGGCTGACACTGGAAGCTGTGCTGCCATCCAGAGACCTGGACAAACTGGAGAGTTGGGCGGGGAATAACCTAATGAAATCTAACAAGGAAAAGTGTAGAGTCCTGCATCTGGGCAGGAACAACCCCAGGTTCCAGTATAGGTTGGGAAATTACATATTAGAGAGCAGCGTAGGGGAAAGGGACCTGGGGGTCCTGGTGGACAACAGGGTGACCATGAGCCAGCACTGGGCCCTTGTGGCCAGGAAAGCCAATGGTACCTGGGGTGGGTTAGAAAGGGGGTGGTTAGTAGATCAAGAGAGGTTCTCCTTCCCCTCTACTCTGCCCTGGTGAGACCACATCTGGAATATTGTGTCCAGTTCTGGGCCCCTCAGTTCCAGCAGGACAGGGAACTGCTGGAGAGGGTCCAGCGTAGGGCAACAAAGATGATTAAGGGAGTGGAGCGTCTCCCTTATGAAGAAAGGCTGAGGGAGCTGGGTCTCTTTAGTTTGGAGAAGAGGAGACTGAGGGGTGACCTTATTAATGTTTATAAATATATAAAGGGTGAGTACCACAAGGATGGAGCCAGGCTCTTCTCATTGGCAAACAATGATAGGACAAGGGGTAATGGGATCAAGCTGGAACACAAGAGGTTCCACTTAAATTTGAGAAAAAACTTCTTCTCAGTGAGGGTGACAGAGCCTGGCCCACGCTGCCCAGGGAGGTTGTGGAGTCTCCTTCTCTGGAGACATTCAAGACTCACCTGGACATGTTCCTGTGCGACCTCACCTGGGTGTTCCTGCTCCAGCAGGAGGATTGGACTAGATGATCTTTTGAGGTCCCTTCCAATCCCAAACATACTGTGATACTGTGATACTTATATTAAGAGGCACATAGTTACCAATATTTTGTGCCTTAGGTCTGATCTGACTGCCTCAGATGTGATTTCAACAGCTCTCTAAAACGAGGAGTAGTATTCTTCATATTTTGGAGCTCATGAAACCAAAGGAGAGTGTAAGGCTCATGTGTAAAGTGTTATCATGTCAAACCATTGCGAGTAACTTCCCTCTGCAAATAAAGCGACGAGATTTCTCACATGGGAAAGACATTGATGTTTAGCAAATTCTGCAAATGCAAAATAGCATCAGCTTAGACCCTTGTAAGTTTATGTAGCAGCTCTGTACATTGAATCAATCTACACCCAGGTGTCTAATTATTTTTCAAAGATCAGAGCCAAATGGTTTCGGTGCTATTGCAAAACAGAGAACAAGTGTCTCTCAGCTGAGAGCTGAATTTTGCTTTTCCCTTATTACAGGAGTGGAAATGGAGGCAGCCACAATGCAACTGAAATACTCCTTTTTAGCACAAAGCAGGTAAAGAGACATCACTGTCAGGAGCTCACAATGAATCCATTATCCTACCTATATTGTCATCAGCATCAAGCAAACACTGGAACTAATGCAGTGAGAATACAAAGTTACTGTGTTCACCTGACAAAGCCAATCTGTCCTGTATTTTTTTCTGGAGCTGCTTTATTTCGAAATCTTTCTCTGCCAGCAGTTTGTACAGTCTGCAGTTCTCATCTCGGACCTCTCGAAGCTGATCTTGGAGCTGCTCGTTCTCAACCTCAAGCAACCTGGGGGAAAAAATAAGCCACGATGGCAAATGTCACTGTCATTTGCTTCCAATAGTCGCTCCCAGAAGTAAAATAATGACATTACTTTATGCTGGATGAGCTGAGTTTACCGGGGTGAGTTGACTGAACTAAGCAGAACCTCAGATCAGAACCCAAGTTAATGACCTGACCTATTCATTTAACTCATTTCTTCTTCAAAAATTCTGCACTTCCTTGTGTTTTCTGAGGCAAACGTGTATTTTCGCGGTTCCCGAGGTCATTGAATAGTCTTATCTCACCAAGTCTTACTTATCTGATACTTCAGAGGAAACCTTGCAGGCTCACCATTCAGGATCCGTGACATTCAGGCTTTACTTTCTCTACTTACCGAAGCCAATAGAACACCAAGAGAGCACCAGTCACAAAAGCTGCTACTGAGGTTCTTTCTTTAAAAATTAAAGCATAATTCATATAATTCATAGCAACTCACAAAAGATCAATTTCCTGTATCCTCAACTGATTTTCTAGGAACCCCACCAGGATGGCCTGGCATCAGTTTGTATTGTTAAAGTTGCTTTTTGGAATTCATTTAGAAACAAAAGAATATCAAAAAGCCTTGCTTCTCCTATTCTTCAGTACATTTAGTAACATCCATGAGTTTCATCTCCTTAAGACATCCAGAGAATTAATAACTTCAATCTCTCTGCTGTCCTTACCTGGTGGTGCTTCCAAATGCAAAAACCAGAAGCTGAGGCCTCAGGGGGTTATTTAATCATGGGCACTCAGGCATCTATTTGAGATGTCCCAGGATTATTTGAGCTCCCTACACGAGACATCCCAGGATTATCTGAGCTCCCTACACGAGATGTCCCAGGATTATCTGAGCTCCCTACACGAGATGTCCCAGGATTAACTGAGCTCCCTACACGAGATGTCTCAGGATTATCTGAGCTCCCTACATGAGACATCCCAGGATTATCTGAGCTCCCTACGTGACACCAGCAGCCAGGACACAGGGTTCTCAGGACAAAATCTGTGGCCCAGTCAGAGAATCGAGAGCATCTCAGAGAGTACTTGCCGTGCACAGACATACAAGCCAACCCAAAGAATTACTAACATCCTCCAACATTAGACATATCTTTTAGCCAGAGTCCTCCAGACAGCAGCGTTTCAGAATGGAAATGATCCTGTTTTCATTTTCCAGAGAGGAAACCAAATGTGTTAAGAGAAGCTGTGCTGACACAGCCTGCAGTAAATGTGTTTGTGGTACAGATGCTGCTGGTTCAAGTCAGCAGCTCCCATTCTGCCCCCCTCTAGGTTTCCTCTTTCCTCCCATCTGAGCTTCCTCATCTCCCTCATCTGAGTTTCAGAGCAGGGTCTCGCTCCATACCAAGACACAGGTGTCTCTCTGTGACAAAACACGCACAAAAGTCACAGAAGGTCTGGTCAATACAACCAGTGCTGCTTACAGACCAGCTGCCACTGCAGGGTGACCTGAATCGCTCTCTAACTGCCATGAAGGGCATTGATCATAGAATTTTGAGTTGGAAGGGACCTTCAAAGCTGATCCAGTGCCACCCCTGCCATGAGCAGGGACATCTTCACCAGCTCAGGTTGCTCAGAGCCCCGTCCAGCCTGGCCTGGGATGTCTCCAGGGATGGGGCATCCACCACCTCTCTGGGTAACACCAAACTATTCTGTGAATCTATGATCTCAGATGTCCCTAGACACCTAAGCCAGCCAGAATTGATCTAAGATCCTTATCTACAGTGTGACCCTGAATGTCTACATTTTGGTAGCTTAATCTAGACTAGTCTCCCACCCTTTTGGCCTATAGACTACTTGCTCCAGACTAAAACAGAAGTAGGTAGCTTGGATGGTCACAGAGAGCTGGATAAAGTCGAGTTGATACAGTACATACTGGTGGCTATAGACAGATCCACAGTTAGCTCAATAGTCAGCTAAATCCTTTCTATTTAAAAGTTTTAGCAAGCTTTTTGCTCCAACTACACTTTGGAGCTTTTAAATGCACACACCATATGTACATGTCAGAATAAATGACCCTTAAAGAACCACCATGAATGGCACAGTCAATTTATGACACGACTGACAATCTGTAATTAAGAACTGCACTTCTATTTCAAAGCTGCAAATCAAAGGGAGATCAAAGGCAGCTGTTTACAAAGGAGAAGAAAGAAAACAGCAATCTGAGCAGAGAAAAGGCAAAACTAAGTTATTCCCACATGCACCACTCAGAAGTGAGCGGCGAAACTCTTCAGATCTAATTAGAGACACACGGACAAAGAGATTTTTAACAGTTAGGGAATTAACATGAAAAGAGGTTTCGAAGCTCTTAGCACACCTGATCAGCGATGTCTTCCTCAGAGCTGGCTTCCAAGTCCTGATAAAAAGCACTTAGAGCAGGATGGACAGAAATCCCAACTGCAAAGAGCTTGAGTCTCCTCTGAGAAACTTCCCCATCCCATCCTACAGTGAGTCTCCACGTCACAGAGGAGGTAGCAGGTTCCACTCAAGTGGCTCAGCTACAAGATGTCAGCCAAAAGAAACAGGCTGCAGAAAGGTAACACTTCTCACTCGAGTTCAAGGAGATAGAATGAGGTGAAGCTTATGAGCAGGGTCTATAACTGAAATTCAGGTGTCTTTCCCAGCTTTGTTACAGATTCTCCCTGGGATGGGGAGGATCATTTAAATACACCGAACAGAGCAGGGAGGATAAAGTTACAGAAAGAACAAAACAAGAAAGACAGATGTGTCAGCTAAACAATCACCTAAACTAAATCTGGGAGTAGGATGGGAGGAAGGAAAGATGAACTCCCAAGGCTCAGAGGAAGGGAGACTTCTGAGAGGAGAATGTTTTCTAAGCACCGCTATAAACAACACTGACGTGCTGAAATCACCGCCACTGCAGAGCATATGGAGTCCTGTTATTCTGGAACAAGTTCCTACCATGTTGTCATGGGAATAGTGCAAAGTACATCCTGGTGAATCCCTTCCAGAAGCAAATCCTCCCTGGATTTGATACACTCATAACCACTTGTTTGCTGAATGCAGATGTACATAAGCAAAGGAGAATCCAGATGAACCTGCTACACCTGCCATGTCAAATAGGGACTTTCAACAGTCAGTGCCACTGAACACAGAGTTAAGTAGCAGCTCTTGAGTTGCTCAGACCTAAATTAATGAACTGTAAATGGCAGAGAACTGCTGGGACAACCCTGGACTCTGCACCTCAGTAAAAGGAATGGAGCTGGTGAGGGGCTGGAGCACAAGTGTGATGGGAGTGGCTGAGGGACCTGGGGGGTTCAGCTGGAGAACAGGAGCTGAGGGGACACAGGGACACAAAGAAACGGCCTCAAGTTGTGCCAGGGGAGGTTGAGGTTGGATCTGGGGAACAATTTCTTCCCCAAAGGGCTGTGGGGCATTGGAACAGGCTGCCCAGGACAGTGCTGGAGTCACCATCCCTGAGGAGGTTGAATAGACGCAGAGATGAGGTTCTTAGGGACATGGATTAGTGCCAGTGTTATGTTAACAGCTGGACTCGATGATCTTAGAGTCTTTTCCAACCTAAACAATTCCCTGAGTCTAACGTATAATGCCATGGCAAGAGCATTAATTTATAGAAGGTCAGTTCCCTGTTTGCACACAGATTTCCTTCGTAGTGTGGACACCACATTCCCAGAAGCACCTGCAAGTTTCAGTGGTTCACTCCTGTGTCCTCTGCAGCTTCACAAAAGCTCTGTTGCAGCTTTCGCTCTTGGGTGTTCAAGGAAGCAACTTCCAGAAACAGGGAGTTGCAGGGAGTTGCCCGGTGTAACACAGAGGGAATATCAGCATTTAAACCTAATCAAACTTGGTTAGGGGCTTGATGAACTTTGGTAGAGGTGCCCGTCCCCACTCTGGATTCTGGGAGGGGAAACTGTCACAAAGGTATTTGCCTAACCGTGGTTTTCCACCCATAATCTGCTGGTTTGGGCAGAGCTGCCAGCTCCTCCTTCCTGACCCTGGATCACAGTACATCACCCTATCAAGGTGCCAATAAAACAGTCCATGGGGTTAAAGCTGTAAATTGGGTCACTGAAATGACCTGATAATAAAATAATCTTTCCCCTAGAAAGTGAATCCAGTTTCCAGCAAACAGCTGCATCAGCACAGCTGCAAGTGGGGAGCAGAAGTGTGGATTTCTTCAGCTGGCATCACCAGCACTACAGTAACTGCAGACACCTTTGGGATGTGTCCAACTTCAGACCTGTTCTAGTTTGTAAAAAACTATTAATTGGGTCAGAAGGAAAGACTGACTATACCCTAGGATGAATAACCTGAGCTGGGGCTGCAAATCTCTGCTCCAGTACATTGAATTATGACTCAGCTCCACAAACAAGATCCAGAGAGATCCACACTAGAGTGTCCAAGGTCCTGGTCATCCAGGTACCACCCCAGCGGGTGAGGTAAAACCCAACACCCTGTGCCCAGTAAGATTTAAAACCATACCTTGTATAACTCCGTCTATGAGATCCTCCTGTATAGCTGTCTGTCTTTTGATCTGCTAAATCAGGTTACATTGCAAAGAGAGCCAAGGGAACATTCTCCTACTCTGCAGGCCTTTAGTTTGCACCCAGTAGCTGCTTTGCCCTTATCTGCCTTTGGAAATTAGTCACATTTGTTTACAAGGCTAGGAAAGAACTAACCAACAGTTCTGAGAATGTTAGGAATCCTGAGTGACTGGACTTCATCACATAGTGTCTATCTGCCCCTAGCACGTCACCCTTAACCTCTCTGCTCTTCCACTCTTCATTTTGTTTAACACTGGTAATAGAAAACACATCACAAATCTCTGAGGATAAACATTTTAGAGACAGTGAGATTTTTCTCAGGATAATGAAAGCCCAATATGTGCTCTGTCCACCTCCTACAACTTTCATAAGATCACATGCAAAATATACTTCTGTGACTTCCCAAAGGAACAGTGCTGCTACACCTTTACCTTTTGCTGTAGTCTTCTTTTAACGGTTGTCTTGTTTCAAACAGGTTTAGCTCATTCGGGATTCCGAAATTCTCCTTTCCATTGCCGTTATCACCCTTCTGACTGTTCTGCTTTTCCTTCTTCCTCTCCACTAGATTGTGCAGCCTCCTTTGCTGTTGTTCTTGATAAGCCTTAAACTGGCTTTTAAACTGTTCATTCACCGTTAGGTCTGACTCCATTGTTTACTAAAAGCATAACGAGACAAAAATAAAAAGCAACAGAGAGCAGAGACTGACATTGCTTTGAGAAACATCCTTCTCTAGCAGCTGCTGTGCAGTGTTTCCTCCTGACCGCTGCACAGTCTCCCTGCCACCTCCTCCTCTCAGCCTCTGTGCTCTTCAGCCCCCCTGCCTTGCTCCATAAATGGCTTTCAAACAGTCTTCAAAAACGTTTTCAGGTCTTTTTCACTCTAGCATCCAAAAAACAATGTTTTCAAATGTTATTAAACAGATCTGATTAACCAAACATTTTTACAGAAGAGCAAGTTGGGGTCAAATCCAAGCAAATGTGGCAACCACGTTACACTGACTAAAGGGAACACAGACTGAACCATCCAGCCTTCCTTCCCACCTTTCAAAAAGAGCTGCGGATCTCCCCATTTTTGGGTTAATATGGGACTGACAGAGGAAGAAAAACCCCTTTTTATCCTAATGCCTTAGACACCGAGAGTGTGGCTTGCATCTTTTCCCCACATTTCTAAGCATTAACTGATAACATTAACTGATTAACATTAAAGCGATTATACTGCTACCCATGTAAATGTCTAGAGCTTTACTTAGTATGACTAAAGACAATCGATTTTCTGAAGTGTTCCAGCCCCCTCTCCTTCTGTTTGACGTTCAGTGTCAGTAAAAAATCGCGTGTGACTTTGGTCTAGGAAAAACAATCAGTAAAACCTTTCAAAGACACACCCTCCAATGAGTAATTAATGTAGGCCCTTTCTGATACTAAGGCAACAATCGTGCTGATAAAGCACTAAAATGCACGTTATGTCCCTGTGTGCCTGGACATGCTGTATGGGCAAGGATGCATTGCAAGCAGCTTTACCTACACACCTGTCATGGACACCACGGGTGTGGAATTCTTTTACAAAGAGGGTGTTGAAACACCGTCCCAGGTTGCCCAGAGAGGTGGTGGATACTCCATCCCTGGAGAGAGAATCAGAGAATCCCAGAATGTCAGAGGTTGGAAGGGACCTGGAAAGCTCATCCAGTGCAATCCCCCCATGGAGCAGGAACACCCAGATGAGGTTACACAGGAAGGTGTCCAGGCGGGTTGGAATGTCTGCAGAGAACGAGACTCCACAACCCCCCTGGGCAGCCTGGGCCAGGCTCTGACACCCTCACCAGGAACAACTTTCTTCTCATCTATAAGTGGAACCTCCTGTGTTCCAGTTTGTACCCATTACCTCTTGTCCTATCACTGGTTGTCACCGAGAAGAGCCTGGCTCCATCCTCCTTACACTCACCCTTTACATATTGATCACCATTAATAAGGTCACCCCTCAGTGTCCTCTTGTCCAGCTCCAGAGCCCCAGCTCCCTCAGCTTTTCCTCACACGGGAGATGCTCCACTTCCTGCAGCATCTTGGTGGCTGCGCTGGACTCTCTGCAGCAGTTCCCTGTCCTGCTGGAACTGAGGGGCCACAGCTGGACACAAGATTCCAGGTGTGGTCTCCCCAGGGCAGAGCAGAGGGGCAGGAGAACCTCTCTCAACCAAGACATCCCAGGCCAGGCTGGACAGGGCTCTGAGCAACCTAAGCTGGTGAAGATGTCCCTGTCATGGCAGGGGTGGCACTGGGTGAGCTTTGAAGGTCCCTTCAATCTAAACCATCCTGTGATTCTACAACAAGGTGCACTCAGCACTGACAAGCGCAAATGGCACCGGTGCCTCTGCTCAGTCCACAGGCCTGCTGGGTATGAGTGGTAGCCTGGGGGCCACCATTAGCCCTCCAGCCCACCTGGGCACCGACTAGCACAGAGGAATCTGCCCCACAGCGACTGTGTGAGGACAGGTGGGTCCCTCCATTCCCCAATCAACACCCACCTTGCCCTGCAGCCTGACGGGACCTAACAGCCCCGCGCTTCCTCCTCCAGCCTACCAGAACCGCCTCCACCGGCCCGGGGGGCAGCGGGAGGCTCCCCCGGCCGCTCTGTCCCGCCGGGCCCGCTTGTTCCGGCCACCGCCCCCGGCCAGGCCGCGGCCCCACGCGGTTCCCATAGCAACGGGGCGCGGCAGGCGGGGCCGCGCATGCGCTGAGCGGCGCGGCGGGAGGGGCGGGGCTGGCGCGTGTCCCCTCAGTGCGGCCGCCATGACGGTTCCTGGCAGCTGCGCCATGGATGGGACGTCTGCTCAGCTCCACCCATCAGGGGGAGCTCTGGTGTCAACTCTCAAGGTCAACAGGGCTGGACCGGCCGGCAGTGACCTTTCAGTAGCCCTGCAGCCTCTCAGGTGGTTACTGGAGTTACTGGAGGGAGTCCACTGCGGGCTATGAGGATGCCGAGGCGTCTGGAGCATCTTTTTTGTGAGGAGAGACTGAGGGAGCTGGGGCTGCTCAGCCTGGAGAAGAGAAGCTGAAAGGGATCTTTTTTTAATGCTGATAAATATCTGAAGAGGTGGGTGTCAGGAGGATGGACCAGACTCTGTTCAGTGGTGCCCAACAACAGGATGAGGGGCAACGGGCATAGACTGAAACACAGGAGGTTCCATCTGAATATGAGGAGAAACTTCTTTGCTTTGAGGTGCCAGAGCCTGGCCCAGGCTGCCCAGAGAGGCTGTGGAGTCTCCTTCTCTGGAGACATTCAAACCCACCTGGACACCTTCCTGTGTGATCTGCTCTGGTGACCCTGCGTTAGCAGGTGGGTTGGACTGGATGATCTCCAGAGGTCCCTTCCAACCCCAACCATCCTGTGATTCTGTGATTTTTATTCACCCCACCTCTCCACAAGTGGCTGCATGCACAGGGGGGCCCACCCTGCAACAAATCCATAACCAAACACTCGTTATCTCCAGGGCTCACACATTTATTCCTATTTCATCACCCACTGCACTGTACAATGTCACAGAGATGCAGTATGTACCTTGCAGTGTTTATTACAACGACACATCATACTGTCACAGTGGAATGTCAGCTAATAGGAGAAAAGGAGGCTTTTGCAAACTGGCTTTACCGAGACATTTATTTTTGTGGCTGCTGTTGGAGATACAAGGGGTTTGAGTGTAAAATAACAGTGGCAATTCACAGAGAAGGGTTTTAACACCTCGTTGAATGTGATGGGTGCTTTTCAGATTTAAAATCCTACAGGGAATGATAACTGCAAAATCAGAACTAGATCATGTGCTTTGAAAGTATTAGAACACCAAATCAAGGTTTAGTTTCCACATGGTCTACTTTAAATGTTACATTTAAACATTATTCAGAAGAACACCCTAAATAAAGTTACAAAATAGAGTAATCCAAGAGTCTGAAAATCTATAGTAAAAATAGGGAGCCTGTGTCTTCATTAACAGTGAATAAATATAACATCTAAATATCTGCAACATACTAAATACTTCTGCCTTAAATAACAAAAAAAATAGATGTTTATCGCTCTCAATATTTTAGAAGTCATTTAGTGCTACTAGAAGCTTCTAAATTACAAAGCTGGAGGCTGACAAATATACAAGATAGAAAACGACAGCAAAGCACTCAACACTGTCTGGCAGCCCGAGGCCTCACAGAAGCTGGTTCAGACTTTGTGGTTTTGGGCAAGAGCCCAAAAGGAGTCACCAATTTTAGGACTGAGTTGAGGGGAAGATAAACCGATTGTGCTCTACTGTGCCCCCTAAAATTTAGGATATGGTGGCATCAATCAGAACCAGACCCTTATACCCGCTCCCCCAGCACACAATCATTTAAGCTGCCAGCTTCAAGATAGTGTATCAAAACGAAACCAATATAGGGCAATTCTCTAATACCATGTATTATTCCTTTTTCTCCTCAGTCCCCCCTCGGCATGAGCTTTTTAGCTGCAGTACACAGGCCACCACCAGGACAGAGGTTTTCAGTCGGTTTTCCTTTCCTCCTTGGGCTTCATCATGTGCTCCCGAAACATTGAATACAGCACACCTGCAAGACAGAAATACAAGGACAATTAGAAAGCTGGGTTAAATAGGAAATAAGTTTTAAAATCCAAATAATGTTTCCCTTCCTCTTCTGCCATCTCTTTTTTTTTTAAATAACAGTGATGAACGCTACAAAATTCTTCATATACAAAGTGGATATGAAAATATTCTGTATATGAAATGCAGACGCCTCAGCCAATTTGACTTGACTTTGCAGCCAAAGTGAAGCTTTTCTGTTGTACCTTCTGGGAATACAGCACAGACAAACAGCGTTTCATGGGATATACATTTATGTACATGGCTGCAATACCTGAGACCTGAGATGTACAAATCACTCAGAATATGCAGGGACACAATTCCAGTCCTGAATATATATGTGTGTATATATATAAAATATATAATACCACAGTCTACATAAGCTCATTTTTCAATGCATTAAATTCAGGAACAGCAAAAGATTTACATGGGAAAATATTAATGTCAGATAGTTGTTTTTTAATTTGCCCCTAATTTCGATATCTGTGAATCTTTCCACGTCTAAAAGTAGCCAAAACTTCTCAAAGTTAATGCAGTTTAATATTAAATACATGTCCTTAAATATCTCATTGCTCTAGAAGGGCTGAGCGAACATCAGTAATGACCATAAACATCCTGAAATACAATGGCCTGGACGCTTCCACTCTGAGGATATTCCACACTTGCTGTATTATCCACTCAGAGAAGGCACGCGAGACATTCTCCGCAGTTTGCCGGATACGTACCGCATGTTATCGCTCCCACGACGAAGCCCTGGGCTGCCACGCGCATGTGAATCAGGTGAAGTGACATTTTCATCTCACCTCTGTGCTTCAGCCTGTACAGCCCGTAGCCGACCACCATGGCAAAGCCGGCCATCCCTGCAAGGCAAGGAAAACGTCCTTCTGAGCCCTGAGCCAAGACATCAAGATGTGCAGTGACCCACCTAACCAAGGTCTCCTGGGAATAATCACCTTTTGGTCTAATCACTCTTTTTTTTGTAAATGGCAAGTCCTGGCCTATCTGCTGGTTTTGCTCAAGTGTTGCCACCTCATTCGGCGCAGAGAAGAGTGAGGGGCTGCTGGAGTGAGTCCAGTGGAGGCTACAAAGACACTGAGGGGTCCGGAGCATCTTTCTTACGAGGGAAGGCTGAGAGAGCTGGGGCTGTTCAGCCTAGAGAAGGGGATCTTATCAATGTGACAAATATCTCAAGGGTGGGTATCAAAAGAACAGGACTAGACGCTTATGAGGAGCAGGTGAGGGACCTGGGGGGGTTCAGCCTGGAGAACAGGAGGCTGATACAGACCCCCTCTGGCTCCATCCTCCTTCTGATCTCTGAACTGCCTGAAAGGAGGTTGGAGCCAGAGGGGTCTGTATCTTCTCCCAGGTAGCAAGGGATAGGATAAGAGAAAATGGCCTCAGTTGCACCAGGGGAGGTTTAGATTGGATATTGGGAATAATTTCTTTCCAGAAAGGGCTGTCAGGCATTGGAACAGGCTGCCCAAGGCAGTGCTGGAGTCACCATCCCTGGAGGGGTTTAAAAGACATGGAGATGAGGTTCTTAGGGATATGGGTTAATGACAGTGTTGGGTTAATGGTTGGACTCCATGATCTTGAGCGTCTTTTCAGACCAAAATGATTCTTGATTCCATTATTTTCAGTGGTGCACAACAACAAGTTGAGGGGAAACAGGGACAGATTGAAACACAGCAAGTTCCACCTGAATATGAGGAGAAACTTCTTTCCTTTGAGGTGCCAGAGCCTGGACCAGGCTGCCCAGAGAGGTTGTGGAGTCTCCTTCTCTGGAGACATTCAAACCCGCCTGGACACCTTCCTGTGTGATCTGCTCTGGTGACCCTGATTTAGGAGGCGGGTTGGACTGGATGATCTCCAGAGGTCCCTTCCAATCCAAACCATTCCATGATTTCCACTAATGTTAAAATGCCACACCAGCAGCTCAAGGTGTCAGTTTCTCAGGTATTTTTCAGAAAGCACCTGTGCTGCTTGCACCCTCTTTCCTGCACAGAAGCTCCCACTCAAGAAGACCACTCAGCTGTGGCTGGGACCCTCAGTGCCTGGAGACACCCTGACCTACCCACCAGCCTGCTGAGGTTGCTATTCTGGGTGTCATCACATGTGGCCACCTTCACTGGGACAGGACAAGTCATATGATACTTGTCCCATGCTGTGGAGACCACGGTTCAGCTGAAATTTGCTTGTTGTCCTTCAGACCAAACACAGCCCCAGCTCTGCCACCTCCAACCTGCCTACACTGATGTTCTCACAGAATACACAGCAAAAGTGCACAAAATTTCCCAATTCCATCCACTTCATTCCATATTTAAGATTATTATTCTTTCCATAGTTCAGAGGAGGCTGCCAAGTTCTAAGTCGTGTGTATGTTTTACCACCAAGAGCTCAGATGGCTTGTTTCCTTGAACAGGAATATTACCAGCCCCACTCATGAAGCTGTAAATCCTTCCTTCATTGCTGCATGACCATGTGGCAGCTTCATTAAATACCAATTAAGAATTTTAGGGCCTTCAAGCTAGCTCTGACACAGGTTGAAGGTAAATCCTGCCAATTTGCTTGGGAGAACTCAAACTCCTGGAGTTCATAGTACGCCCTAGTGAACTGGGAAGCAAAGTCCTGTGACCGCAGAAGCCAGTGACGGATTATGTGCTGGCAAACACGTGGAACAGTTCACCCCGAGTGACCCGACTGCTTTTCATGTAAGGTGGCTTGAAATCAAAACATCTCTCGTGTCAGAGGCAGTTCCTGAAGGGAGGAAAGCTCTCAGGATGAACACGACTGATCCTCTGTCTGCTCGGAGGCTTTTTAGGGGTCTCAGCAGAGAAACTGAGGATTTTAACAACCTCCTCAAGCTGGGGTAGCACAAACCTACTAAGAAAACACATTTTAAACTATGGAATGGCAGCTGAGGGGGGTGAAATGTTTAACAGCTGAGCTCATTCTAGATATTTCTGTTTTGTCGATTTGAAAGTCACTTTGTAGTGATCGCACAGTTCCCAGTAACCACACTCCAGAACACCTACAAAAAACACACCTTCCCCCAACACGATCACCTGAATGTGTGTTTTAAATTCACCTAAACAGTCTTTCAGGGTTTGTTGGGTTTTTTTTGGTAGTTGTAGGTTCTGAGTTTTCTATTTAAGATAACAAGCCTCATGAATTTCTCTGTTTCCTGCAGAACAAATACCATCCTGGGCACTCTTATCACCACACAGCAAACCTACAGCAGGAAGTAATTTCCTGTTCACAGGCGATCAGTGAGCAGTGAATGTGTTGACTATATTGATCACCCACGCACATTTCTTCACCTTTAAACTTACCAATAGGTACAAACGGCGTCTCTTTAAATTTCCGTAAGAGCTTTGACGTCTGGCTGGTGTCAGTCTCATACTCGGGGAAAACAGGTTCCTGACCGGGTGACATGGTGGCTGCAAAGACACAGAATCTTTCTTCAGGGTTTTGAAACACCAAGTTAAGAAGATTTTTAGAAAAAAGAAAATGCCTTGCATATTCTACCACAGAGTGAGGTACGAGCACAACAAGCTGATGAGCTACACACATGATTTAGTTCAAGTGAAGTCTTCAGAAGCAAGATCTTTGCAAACTAGAACAAGTAATGACAGGAGGAAAAAAAGGCGAAGCAACAAATTCCTGCCGTCCTTCTTCATACTACGAGAAGTCCCAGCAGCCCCATACACACAGGCAACGCGAAGCCACTGAAAGCTTTGGCCACTGTGTTTCCTTTTAGGACGTGCATCCTGCTTTGCTTTCTCAGGCTGTTCCTTAACAGCTGCTCTGACCTCGGAAAAGTTCATTCCTTCCCTTTCACTCCCTGCCAACAGCAGCAAGAGAAGCCCTCTGGGGGAAAAGAAAGCACGAGCCGCTGTGGAAGGTCAGCGCTACGGTTGCTACAACAGCCTCATGCCACCTCCTTCCCCCCTTCAACAGATTTTGGACTCTTGTTGGAGAACACAAAGTGTAAAATGGCAGGTGCTAAGGAACCAGAGTGAGTCTTGAAGCCCCTGATCGACACAGATTCACCCGGGGATGCACCAGGAAGACGAGCGGTTCCTATTGCAGCGTAGGTGATTTCTCCCCTGTCTCCAGGTAAAAAACAAGCAGCAGGGACCACAAAAAGGTCTCTACTCACTGACCCATCATCACCCAACCAGTGAGACCGTCCACCAAAACGTGGCACCTTGTCCTGCTGTCCTTGTCACACACGGACCTCCTCGGCATAACCATCATTCTTCAATTAGTGCCATTTTTCTGCCTGCTCAGTGACCTCAACAACACCAGAAATTGCTACTTGTATTGTTCCAGTTTTGCCACCAACAGATCAGCAGCAAAACACAGCTCGGCCTCCCATTACTCCAGACTCACAGGAATTTAACTTCAGCACAGGCTGCTAATCACTTGCAAAAGATAAATTCCCAACGTGGCTGTATTCCCTGGTTAAGCAGCATTTTGCGCACGTCCATTTCTTCGGGCTGTTTTCTTAAACTAAACATGCAAACCATTTCCTCTGCAGGCTGCGAGTCTCTCTGTGCCTACTACAACTACTCCTATTTGCTATATATATTTTACCCTGGCTCATTCGGAGAACGAAACACGAGAGCGCCCTGTCACTCGGGAGAGGTGGAGACAGACAAGGAAATGATTTCAAGAAGTGAATCAATTTGTAAGAGGTTCCCGCGACCTTCAGCTCATGCAGAGGCCGGGGCGGGTGTTACACAGAGGAACCTGCAGGGGAAACACCAAAACTGCCCTGACCCTGCAGCGGGGACACACGGGGCACCCACCGGGGACAGCTCTGACATGGGGACGAGGGACACGGGTGGGGAGGTGGCAGATTTCACCGCCGTTCCCGGCACCACGGAGCCCACAGCGGGGCCCTGTTCTACTCCAGCCCCAGGTCCCCGCACCCCACTTGGGGCCTCCAACCTATGCCAGGCCCAGGACCCCGCACCCCACACGGGGCCCCTGTCCTACTCCAGCCCCAGGTCCCTGCACCCTACACGGGGCCTCTGCCCTACTCCAGCACCAGGTCCCCGCACCCCACTTGGGGCCTCCAACCTATGCCAGGCCCAGGACCCCGCACCCCACACGGGGCCCCTGTCCTACTCCAGCCCCAGGACCCCGCACCCCACACGGGGCCCCTGCCCTACTCCAGCCCCAGGTCCCCGCACCCCACATGGGTTCTCTGCTCTACATCAGGCCCAGTCGCCTCCACCCCACACAGGGTCTCTGCTCTACGTCAGCCCCAAGTCCCCGCACCCCACACTGGGCCTCTGTCCTATTCCAGCGCCGTGCCCCCGCTCCGCACCCCGGGCCGGGCCGGGCCGGGCCGCACCCTCGGGTTCTCTCCCCGCACTCACCTCTCCCCGCTCCACTCTCGAAACCGGCCGGTGTCTGCCGCACTTGGCCCCGCCCCCCGCTCCTTATTGGCCGGATTCGTCACGCCCCCCGCTCCTTATTGGCTTGATTCGCCTCGTCCCCTTCGCCTTAGGCGCCCACCAGCCCGGCCGAAAACCACAACTCCCAGCGTCCCGCCCGCAGCCAGCCAATCCGGAAGCGCGCCTGCTGGCCCCCCCCGCGTCCTCATAAGGGCGGGGTAGGCGGGGCAAAGCTGTGATGTCATGGCGGGGGGTTCTCCGCATTGCGGCGGGTGCGGGGTCACGGGGAGCACTTGGCGCGCCGCTGGGGGGCGCTGCGGGCGGGCCCTTTCCCGCCTCCGGAACCCGCCAAAACGGAGCGGGGGAGTGGGAACTGCCCTAATCTGAGCGTGCTTCTCCTCTTCCGAGTACATCTGGGCACTGACAGCTCGGCTTTGCAAAACAGAGAGACTTTGGGTTGAACTTGGCGACCCATTTCACCCCCAAAAGTGTGGGTTTTAGGTGGTCGTTTGCAGGATGCCGCTTTTTCTGCAAATTGGCAGCTTTTCGCTTCAAAACCAACTCATGTCAGTGTAAACCTGCGCTTTGACATCAAGTGAGAGCGCTTTAGCAGAGGAGAAGGGCAGAACCCAGCTTTCCCTAGGTCTGATTTTCGTCTTCCTAACAGTGGATTGTCTCATTGACTATTTTTTCCCTGAATTTCAGCTTTCAAGCAGAGCTCAATTTGCCCCTTGCAGTGGATTTTGAAGCCCAAAATCCTCCTGACTTCAACTGAAACTCTGGAGCCCAAAACCAAACTGGAAATGGCTCCTGACTTCAACTGAACTGAGTCCTGGAGCAGGAGGAAAAATCCCTTGGGATCCCAAAGGTAACAAAATCCCTCCCCTAAACCTGGGGGTGAAACATCAACGTGAAAAAACAACAAAAAAGCTCATTATTTTCCAAACCCCTGCCCTGTTTTGCAGTGGGAACTGGTCTCTCCATCCCCAAGAACGGGGGAGACGCAGCGTTGCTGCTCCCTGGCCGAGATGCAGCATAAAAGAAAGTGGCTCAGATGTCTGTTTGTTAGCACCGCTGTACCTCTCTAAATGTGGTTCCCATTATGAGTAATCCGGTTACTTTAATTGCCAAAGCCATTAGGGCTCTGCAGAGCCTGAAAGGGAGAAATAAATAAATAAAAATCTATGCAATTACCAGCTCCCAAATGGAGTTAAAATCTCATAATAAATTACAGGGCAGGCTGCTTTCTCCAGTGACTCTCAGAGACACGTTGCGTTCCCTGAAGCTCCGCACAATATGTGCTTCGGGGGGGAGAAACTCAATTAAGACCAAAACTTACTGCATTTTAATTGCTGGGCTAATGAAGCTGCTGTCACCTGTAGCGTCCCCGTGTGCGTCTGGTTTTGTGACCGGCTTCTTGCTCCATGCTAATGGGTACGTTGCCCATGTAATATCTTTATTATAAGGTGTCTTTCAATGTGCGTACACTAGCTGAAATGGTTAAAAAGACCATTTTTCGCTTAGCAAATCCATGTACCATGGGCAGGTTGGAGGTGGAGCTGTGGCCATCACTGCTGCCCTGTTCTGTGTTCACCAATGGGGTTTAGGGGTTATAAATTGCACCAGTGTTGGCACAAGGATGGGTTTGGCGTGGTCAGGGTGTTCCCCATGGACCCGTTTGGTGTTGAGATGAGGGAAATGAACTGGAAGGTGTCCGCTCACCGATGGTGCTGTTCTAAAACCTCTCCAATAAACCAATTTCTCAGAGACACCTTTGACAGGTGAGCAAAGGTTTGTGCCATGACGCTGTCCCCAAGACATCCCCTCCATGGTTGATCACTGTTTACACGTCCAACCACAGCAATAAGCTCCTTATTCTGGTGTCGCTTGCAAGACAAAGATGTGTGATTGTCCCCAAAGAGCCACCAGCCCTGGGAGTGTCCCTCTCCACAACCATTACAGGGACTGAGGATCTTGCAGCATCCCAGCAGCACGTGGCTTATCCAGATTTGTGGGAAAAATGCAGATTTCTACATAAAGGTCTGTCCAAATTTTGTTAAAAACAAGACAAGTTTCTCTTTGAGTGGATTTTCATTTCAGCTGAGTTTTTCTAAGTAACTGCACTTTTCTGAATTGGGCTGCATGTTTTTGCAGCCAGGAGCTGATAACAGAAGCAATGGGATGCAGAAGAGCCCCAGGTTTAGATTTATTGGTGCGGCAGCCAAGGATACTGATAAAAATACACGTCCCTGGGAGCCTCTCAGTGCAGAGATCAAGCAGGTCCCATCCTGCCTGGGAGAGCTGGGAGGTGGGCAGGGTGGACGTCACCTTAATATCCATCTGTCAGGCAGTGGCAGATGTTTCCACTGATTAAAGCTTTTAGGAAACAAACAAGAGGGAGGTTGTAGCCACATCTGGAGTTGGGAAGCAACAAGCCCAGGACCAAGAGAGAAAGAGGGAATAAGTGGTCGCGGTGGCTCCGGCTGTCCCTCGCATGGTGCCTGACTTGAGTTAGACACACCAGAGGCTGTGCTGCCATCAGAGACCTGGACAGGCGGGAGAGCTGGGCAGGGAAAAGTTTAATGAAATAGAACAAGAGCAAATGTAGAGTCTTGAATCTGGGCAGGAACAACCCCAGGTTCCAGTGTAAGTTGGGGAATGACCTATTAGAGAGCAGTGTAGGGGAAAGGGACCTGGGGGTCCTGGGGACAGCAGGGTGACCATGAGCCAGCACTGGGCCCTTGTGGCCAGGAAGGCCAATGGTACCTGGGGTGGATTAGAAGGGGGTGGTCAGTAGGTCAGAGAGGTTCTCCTGCCCCTCTGCTCTGCCCTGGGGAGACCACACCTGGAATCTTGTGTCCAGCTGTGGCCCCTCAGTTCCAGCAGGACAGGGAACTGCTGGAGAGAGTCCAGCGCAGCCACCAAGATGCTGCAGGGAGTGGAGCATCTCCCGTGTGAGGAAAGGCTGAGGGAGCTGGGGCTCTGGAGCTGGACAAGAGGACACTGAGGGGGGACTCATTCCTGGGGATCAATATGGAAAGGGGCAGTGTCAGGAGGATGGAGCCAGGCTCTGCTGGTGACAACCAATGGTAGGACAAGGGGCAATGGGTACAAACTGGAACACAGGAGGTTCCACTTAAATATGAGAAGAAACTTGTTCCTGGTGAGGGTGGCAGAGCCTGGCCCAGGCTGCCCAGGGGGGTTGTGGAGTCTCCTTCTCTGCAGACATTCCAACCCGCCTGGACACCTTCCTGTGTAACCTCATCTGGGTGTTCCTGCTCCATGGGGGGATTGCACTGGATGAGCTTTCCAGGGCCCTTCAACCCCTGACACTCTGGGATTCTGTGAAGAGCAGGTTGCCAGGGAGGTCACGCTGAGCTCACATTTCCTGCCCATGCCCTTACACAAGCAAAACTGTTTCCTAAAAGCCTGATTGAAACCTCTGGCAGGATGAGAACTGCCCGCGGTGGAGAAGCGGCTCCCGTAAGTGCATTTTCTGCTTCTTCCTTGTAGAGAAATCTGCAGAAGAAACACAGAGAGGTTCTGTTTTCTTGAAAGTTATCCAGCTCGTACGCAGCGGCACTGTGGCCGATTTGGGATTAATTTCTGAGCTCAGCCCATGTTGTGCTCATCAGTTCTCCGCTATGAACTACAGGTTGGGAATGCGAGTGTCAGTGCCAGCATGATACAGAAGGGGAAAAATGCAGCAGAGGGAGAAAAGGCATCTCGGTGGGCTGGAAGACACCCAGAAATGGGAGGTTTTGGGGACAGCTTGTCCTGATGTGGATGCAGAGGGTGTGTGTGAGGGGGGAAGATGTTTGTGAGTCTCTCTGGGTGTTGCTGTGATGAGAAGGGTGGGCAGCTTTGGTTTCCTCTCAGAGGATTATGGTCAGAACTGCGTATGGCTAAAGATTAATTTTTTCCAAAGTATGAAACAAAAAATAAAAATGCTCATTCCTAGAAAAAGTCTCTTTTTCTGTCCCTCTTCCATGGCAGATCCCTGCTCCCCGTGGCTGAAACGCCCCGCAGAACTCTTTAAAGGGCTGCGACACAGAGAGAAAACACTTCAGTCCAGCCCAACCCAAACTGAATTTCCTTTTCAACCACCTGGATTTGCCTGCAATGGGTATTCAAGCGATTTTAGACACGGGACTGCAAACAGGTACGTCTGCAGCTTCCCCCCTTAGGGCTGCACACCCACGGGCACCCTCAGCATCCTACTGCTTGGGTGGTTTGTTAAGCCACTTTGTGGGGAGGGTCTCCCCTTTCCTGGGGTGTTCGTGGGGTGGGAGCCATCCCTAGAAGTTCAAACCCACCATGGGATGTGTCCTCCTTGGGATGTGTAGCACGACTGGGGACCAACGGCTTCATTGCAGGTCTCTTGGGGAGAAATAGGTCCTTGAGGAGAGCAAGCAGGAGTGGCTGAAATAGGGAACGACACCACCATGCCTGTTCTGGGATTGCTGGAAATAAAGAGTTCTGTAGGGAATGGCAGGCAACTTTGGCTGAAAACTGGTGTGTTTTAGGAGCGGAGGAGTATTTGAGCTGTTTTCCCTCTAACAGCCCTAGTTTGCTGTCGGAGCCTGGAGATTAGTCTTGATTTTTAAAACCCACATTAACTTTTGTGATACCAGCATGGCTTAGGCAGATCCCATCTCCCTGTGCAGGAGGTGGGCTCTTCAGCGACAGCCGTTGCCCAGTTTGGGTGGCTTTTGGAAGATGAAACCTTTGTAGTGTTCTCGTGTGTGTTTTTACCTCTAAAAATCAGGCACCAAAAGTAGGAAGCTCTCCAAATCAGTCACCGTTTCCTGAAATCTGGACTGCAGCTGTCTAAACAGTCACACCACCCCGCAGGCCTGAGGAGCAGCCAACTCACGGCCCTCGCCCTCCTCGGTCAGCAGCCTTTCAGCCTCATGCAGAATTGACTCCAGCAACATCCCTCCAGCTAAATCTTTAACCTTGATTCAGGACTTCATTCTGGTGTCTACATGTCCTTACCTTGGATGTGGCTTTTAGTAGGTCAGAGAGGTTCTTCTGCCCCTCTGCTCTGCCCTGGGGAGACCACACCTGGAATCTTGTGTCCAGTTGTGGCCCCTCAGTTCCAGCAGGACAGGGAACTGCTGGAGAGAGTCCAGCGCAGCCACCAAGATGCTGCAGGGAGTGGAGCATCTCCCGTGTGAGGAAAGGCTGAGGGAGCTGGGGCTCTGGAGCTGGACAAGAGGACACTGAGGGGGGACTCATTCATGTTTACAGATATATAAAGGGTGAGTGTCAGGAGGATGGAGCCAGGCTCTTCTCGGTGACAACCAATGGTAAGACAAGAGGTAGTGGGTACAAACTGGAACACAAGAGGTTCCACTTAAACTTGAGGAGAAACTTCTTCTCAGTAAGGGTGTCAGAGCCTGGCCCAGGCTGCCCAGGGGGGTTGTGGATTCTCCTTCTGTGCAGACATTCCAACCCGCCTGGACACCTTCCTGTGTAACCTCATCTGGGTGTTCCTGCTCCATGGGGGGATTGCACTGGATGAGCTTTAGGGTCCCTTCCAACCCCTGACATTCTGGGATTCTAGTGGAAAGCATCCCTGCCCATGGCAGGAGGTTGGAACTGGATGATCTTTAGGGTCCCTTCCAACCCAAACCATTCTATGATTCTATATTTTCCACTTAATACCTTTTAGAAAAATCCATGTCTTGGTGTCCTAGAGTGGGCGCAGAGCGGGGTCAATGTCCCACCAGGAGCACTGAGATGTTCAGCATTTCACCTCTGGGAGCAGCCCCACCAACAGAAAGGTGCTGGTGGCCAGTTCCCCTTCACTGGGACGACCCAAGTGAATCTAAAGCTGCTGACAGCAGAGTGGATTTCCTATAATTTAGAGCAGAAACTTCCTCAAAAGCTTGCAGTGGTGTCTGGAGTTATGGCAGAGGAGACCGTGCTCTTTTACTTTCAATTTTTAATGTGTCAGAGTAAGGGAAAGCAGAATTATTTTTTTATATGTATGTGCCAACTGTTGTCCCCGTCCCATAGGCAAAGACCAGGGAGTGCAGGACACAAAATACTTATCAGAAAGTGGCAAAATTTAAACCTATGGCCTAGAGGAGAACCCTCTGTGATGTGATGTTTGTCTTTCTTGGGTGGATCAGAACATTTTGATCGCCTTCACTTGTCTTTGGTCAAATGCAGCTTCAAAGGTGGCAACAACAACCGCTTCACCCTTGCTGGATGCTGCCAATTCGAGCGACTACCTGTACGAGTACCTGGACGAGGAGGATTACATGCGGTATGGCCTCTGCACAAAAGAAGAGGTGCTCTCCTTCACCAGAGTGTTCTTGCCATCTTTTTACACCGTGGTATTCCTGGTCGGGATGGCTGGGAATGTCCTCCTGTTTATAGTCCTCATCATGCACATCAAGAAGAAAAAGAAGATGACCGAAGTGTATCTGCTGAACCTGGTGGTTTCAGACTTCTTCTTGCTCCTAACCCTCCCTTTTTGGGCTCTGCACATTGCTCAGTGGGTGACCTGGGATATATTGTGCCCAGTCTTAAGTGCCATGTACACTGTGAATTTCTACAGTGGCATCTTCTTTGTGAGCTGCATGAGTCTGGACATGTATCTGCAGATAGTTCACGTTTGCTCTCCTCGTGGCTTCATGACATGGAGGAAGTCTGTCCTCATCTTGTTGGTGTTATGGGTCCTTTCCATACTCCTCTCCATTCCTGATGGCCTCTTCACCAGAACAAGGCAAATCCGCAACAAAACCATCGTGTGCACCCATGATTACGGCCAGAAGCACTTATTTTGGAAAATTGTCTTTCGGGTCATTCAGAACATCCTGGGTTTCCTTTTCCCCTTCCTCTTCATGATGTTCTGCTACTCCCGCATAGCGTGTGTCCTCGCCATGTCTCACATGCCTGGCTCAAGGAGAGCACTCTGCTTGGTCTTCACTCTGGTGGGTGTCTTCTTCATCCTGTGGTCTCCATACAACATTGTCCTCATCCTTCACTCCCTGCAAGACGTTGGTGTGATCAGGAGCTGTGAAAGCAGCAGGCAGCTGGACTACGCCATGCAGATCACGGAGAGTTTGTCCTTTGTCCACTGCTGTCTCAACCCCTTGCTCTATGCTTTTGTGAAGAAACGGTTCAGATTGTACTTACGGAAGATCCCTCAGGCCATTTTCAGGAGAAGCTCTTTCTTTGACATCCAACCCTCAGAGACAAGCCAATCGTGCAGCAGATATGCAGCTCAGATAGAAATGTTGAGTATCACGAATGCATGATAAATATTTACGTTGTTTACATTCTGCATATGTCCTCTACGCTGTATTTTACTGGTCCTGGCCATGGGATGGGTTTGCTATGAGCCCACAGCACTGCGTAACCAGATATTTCATCCTAGCACCAGCATCGAGATGAAGATTTTCCATGTTGGGGTCAGAAAAGTACATGTGGGAGTCGTTTGTGTTGTAACTGGAATTATTAAGGAAGGATTGCCCTGGGTGGAAGAATCCCAGCTCCTGTCTAGAATAAGTGGATGAAGGAGCAGCTCATCCAGATGTTGTGCCCATAAAAATGCAAACTGAAACTTGTGCAGAACTTCTCTTCCATAGATCCCATAGGGGCTGTTGGAGGAGAGCGATCCCATCATCCCTGGCTCATGGTGTGGGCTGGGGAATGGATTTGCCATGCTCATCCAGCAGGCCAGATGTGGGTGACCAGAAGCCCTGCCTGGGTTTAGCTTTGCTTTTGCCACCTGCTGGCCAGATGTTTTCAACTGGGCTTGTCCCTTGATCTACCAGGAGAGACAACAGGAGGAATTAGGTGATCTTAAACTGGGTTGTTGACTAATTATATGTTTCTCTGTTACGATGAGCTGTGCTACACTCGGGTAACAGGAAACTGCATCTTAGTGAGGGACAGGTCCTTGATTGATAGAATAGCATCATAGAATCATTTAAGTTGGAAATGAACCTTAAGAACATCACTGCACTGCCAAGTCCACCATTTGAGTTCAGTTCGATTGTCATAGCAATGGCGTTCAAACCAGTAACAACCAGTGAGAAAAGGGAAGAAATATGGGCTCAGCAGAATGGTGGTGGAGATATTGACCTTCCTGAAAATCCATTTTGACAGAATAAAAAGGACCTGTGGATATTTACCTTTAACATAAATACTGACTTGTGCTCTCACCATGGAGTGAGAGCGTAGCCTTGTAGAGCAGAGCACGAAAGGTTGTTAAGCAATCCGTATTACCCAGTGTAGCGTTAACGTTCAAGGTTATTAGTTTGCTGACCTTTATTTAAAGGTATCATTCACCCCAAATACTCTTGAGTCTTACCTGGACCCTTTCTGACCTGGAAACCCATCAAGCATGTGAGTTGCCTAGAGTTATACAAATAAAATTAATAATTTAAGAGAAAACAGTAATCACCTTAGTTTTATTGCGAGTCAAGGTTACTGGTAGGGCTGAGAAGGGTTTTGAGTTGTTTTAGGAAGGTGAATTTGTTCTCACTGACATTATTTTCCTTGCCAGCATAGCTACAGCGTGTTCCTGAAATTGTAAGGCTGGGAACTTCTCTTAAAAAACCCACATAATGGTCAAAATAAATATTTATCTGATGCTGTGATGTGTCCTTCACTGCACGGGTCAGGTCACCGGGGGGAACGTGGAAGGGGACAGCAGCTGGGAAGCGAAAACTCAGATTAAGATGGTGATCTCATACAGGGGAGGGATTGTATTGTGTCCAGTTGTGGCCCCTCAGTTCCAGTAGGACAGGAAACTGCTGGAGAGAGTCCAGCGCAGCCACCAAGATGCTGAAGGGAGTGGAGCATCTCCCGTGTGAGGAAAGGCTGAGGGAGCTGGGGCTCTGGAGCTGGACAAGAGGACACTGAGGGGTCACCTCGTTCACGTTTACAGATATATAAAGGGTGAGTGTCAGGAGGATGGAGCCAGGCTCTTCTTGGTGACAACCAGTGAGAGGACAAGGGGTAATGGGTACAAACTGGAACACAAGAGGTTCCACTTAAATATGAGAAGAAACTTGTTCCTGGTGAGGGTGGCAGAGCCTGGCCCAGGTTGCCCAGGGAGGTTGTGGAGTCTCCTTCTCTGCAGACATTCCAACCCGCCTGGACACCTTCCTGTGTAACCTCATCTGGGTGTTCCTGCTCCATGGGGGGATTGCACTGGATGAGCTTTCCAGGTCCCTTCCAACCCCTGACACTCTGGGATTCTGTGAGAATTTATGCTGGGATGCTCAGGGGAAGGACAAAGGTGGAGGATACAGGGTGAGTATCAGGGTGGGCTGGGGAGGAATAAGGGGGGAAAAAATAGGGAGGGGGTTATAAAAGGGCTGGCTGTGTGTAAGCAGCATGTCCTGTGCCTGCTCATGTCAGCCTGACCTATCTTCTTATTAAATCCTTTTTTTAATCCATCTTATGTCACTTTCTATCCTACGTGAGGATGCTGCGAGGTCCAGACACCAGCAGATGGGGCACATGGTGCAGTGAGTGGCTGCATAGATGAGGGTGGTGAGAGCCTGGCCCAGGCTGGCCAGAGAGGTGGTGGATGAACCATTCCTGGAGACATCCCAGGCCAGGCTGGACGGGGCTCTGAGCAACCTGAGCTGGTGAAGATGTCCCTGCTCATGGCAGGGGGGGCACTGGATGAGCTTTGAAGGACCTTTCCAGCCCAAACTATGATTCTATGATCAGGGTGGCAGCACCCAGGGGCACAGGGTCCTTGGCTTTGTCCCCAACTCCTGTCCAGAGAGTGGGGAGATGGAGAGATTGAGAAGAAGGGAAAAATGGGGAAAAATGCCAACCCCAGGGGTGAGAGCGGGACAGCAGAGAATGAGAGAATCATAGAATCATAGCATAGTTTGGGTTGGAAGGGACCTTCAAAGCTGATCCAGTGCCACGTCTGCCATGAGCATCTTCACCAGCTCAGGTTGCTCAGAGCCCCGTCCAGCCTGGCCTGGGATGTCTCCAGGGATGGGGTTTCTCCACTGGCTGGAGGGGACATGACTGATTTGCAGCCTCGGACCATCGGGTGTTCATGTGCACAGAAGAAAATGCTGTTGTCCCTCTGGGCACCGCTGCTCTCCAGCCAGGAGGTGACTTGGCCGTTTGCAGACTCTGGACTCATCTGGTGCAAAGCAAATGCAACTGATTCAATCCCACATCACCCATGAGAATCATAGAACCATTTCAGCTGGAAGAGACCCTCAGGATCATCGAGTCCAACCATAACCCAACTCTAGCACTTAAACCACGTCCCTAAGAACCTCATTTAAATGCTTTTTAAACCCCTCCTGGGATGCCTTGGGAAAAATAAATAAATAAAATTGAACCTGCTTAGCTTTGCCCTTGTACAGATTAGCAGTGCTTGCACCGCTCATTGGCAAAGCACTTTTGGGGCACTCTGTGTTGGAGAACATAAAAATGTTGGAGAACATCAGAATGTTGGAGACCTTTCCCTTTCTTCTCTTCTGAGACCAAATGAGCTCATCTGTAACCCCCTTCCCTCGGTCCTGAGCTCGTTTGCGGTAGTATTTCCAATATCCACTCTTCCTTTCATTTGTTCAGTGTGCGTCCATAGCCTGGTCTTAAATGCAGAAATCAGTGAGTGAAATTCTCTAAACCCTCTTTTGCAAAATCTGGACTCTGTGCAGTGCAGAAAAAGGAATTTTCTGAAATTGCTGGAGAGCACATGTCAAAACCCGTCTGCATGACACACCAAAACGGTAACTCCAGCTTGATCATACGGGACCTTCCACCTTAAAAATCTATCTGTTCATCAAGGGAGATGAACCTGTGACGCTCCACAGGGGAAAAGCAAACGCTGCCAAAGAGGGCAGAGGTTCTCGGCTGCACGTCTGCTTATCAGCTGCTGGATGGGAATAAAAAGCCCTGTCCTGCCCCTGCCCAGCTCCAGTCCAAGCTCCTGGACGGGCACAGAGCTCCCATGGCGCTCGGGGTGGTTCTTCTCTTCACCGTGATAGCATCTCTGCTCGGTGGGCTTTACCTCCTGGGCGCATTTCGGAGGCGCGGGCCCAATGAGCCACCTCTGGACAAAGGTACCGTTCCCTGGCTGGGTTATGCGCTGGATTTCAGAAAGAACAGTTCAGAGTTTCTAAAAAAGATGCAGAGGAAACACGGGGATATTTTCACGGTGCTGATGGGGGGTTATTACTTCACCTTTGTGATGGACCCCTTCTGCTTTGGAGACATCGCGAAGGAATCACGAGCTAAACTAGACTTTAAGACTCCTGCGACTAAACTGGTCCTGCGAGTTTTTGGCTACAAGGCCTTTGAAGGCCACAATAGCATGCTTCATGCATCGAGCACGAAGCATCTGATGGGAGATGGACTCAGTGTCATGATCCAAGCCACCATGGAGAACTTTTGGAAGCTGATGTTTTTCAATCCGAGCTCAGGAGAGGAGAAGCGAGTGTGGCAAGAGGACAACCTCTTCCACTACTGCTACAACATCGTCTTCAGAGCCGGGTACCTGGCTCTCTACGGCACTGAGCCGTACCAAGGGGCAGATAACAAGGAGAAAGCCAATGAGCAAGATCGCATCCACTCTAACCAACTGTTCCATGAGTTTCGGAAGTACGACCGCCTCTTCCCTCACCTGGCCTATGGTGTGTTGCCTTGCAAGAACAAAATAGAAGGCGAGCGGCTTAAGAGGTTCTTCTGGAGCATGCTGTCTGTGAAGAAGACCTGGCAGAAGGACAACATCAGTGGGTGGATAAGTGATCAAGACCAGTTTCTGGCAGAAAACGGTGTCCCCGAGTACATGCGGGATCGTTTCATGTTTATGATGCTCTGGGCATCCCAAGGCAATACAGGCCCAACTGCCTTCTGGCTCCTTTTGTATCTAATGAAACATCCAGAAGCCATGAAGGCTGTGAAGGATGAGGTGGATAAAGTCTCAAGGGAGAGCGGCCAAGAACTGAAACCGGGGAGCCCCCCAATTAACATCACTAGGGACATGTTAAACCAGACCCCTCTTCTGGATGGCGCTCTGGAGGAGACCCTGAGGCTGGTTGCAGCCCCGCTGCTGGTCAGAGCTGTCCTCCAGGACACCAACCTTAAGACCAGCAGCGGGACGGAGTATGTTCTCCGCAAAGGAGACAGGGTGGCTCTGTTCCCGCACATCTCTGTGCAGATGAACCCAGAAATCCACTCTGAGCCTCACCAGTTTAAGTACGACCGCTTCGTAAACCCAGACGGCACCAAGAAGGAGTTCTACAAAAACGGCAAAAGGCTGAAATACTTCAACATGCCCTGGGGAGCGGGAGTATCCGTCTGTCCTGGGCGTTTTTTTGCTCTTGCTGAAATGAAGCTGTTCGTGTTCTTGATGCTGAGTCAGTATGACCTGGAGCTGGTCGATGGAGATGAGGAGATCCCAGCCATAGACATCAGCCGCTGGGGAATCGGGACGATGCAGCCTGTTCACGATGTTCGGTTCAGATACCGGCTTCGCTTTTAATTTTAATTTCCTTGTTGTGTCGTTTTCTGATGTTACCTGTGAAATAAATGTCATGATCCTGTGGTTATCAGATCCATGCGGTGCCAATGGTAATATGATCTTGTTTGCTTAACAGTTATCGTGGCTTTTCTCTTTACCACCTTAACGTGTGTCGCTGCTCTGCGTGTCCAGTTACTGTGGTGTTGGGTTATGTGATAAAAACTCATCTGCACACCCACAAAGCAGCACAGAGACAAACAGTACCCTGCTAGGCTGCTCCCAGTCCCATCCAGGAGGCCGTCAGTCCATCAAAAACCCACCTGCACAAGCCCAGAGGAGCACAGGGACATACTGACAGGTGGGAACCCAACTTAAGGACTTCCAAGGAACAAGTATTTTGTCCAGGTCCCTCCCGGGGTTCTCCCAGCAGAGCCATCAGCCCCACGGTTCTGGCATAAGATCCATTGAGATGTGTCATCGGGAGCAGCTCTCTGGATTACCGTCTGGACTAAGAGGGATTGCTGACAAGGGAGGGGGGACATGTGGGACAGGATTTGGTTGGCATCAGCAAAACTCCCAGCACTTATCAATTGATAAAAGGAAACGTGCTGGAGCTTGTTGGTCACATACCCTGGTGACGAAAAACAGAAACAGTACTTAGACAGGATGTGCTAAACCCTTTGTGTAGATAAGAATTACGAGTTACTAAGGTTGTCAAGAAGGAATTGCTGCTGCTGCTACACTAAGGAGATTGCATCAATCAAGATAGCAACTGCCTAATCAAACATTAGCTAATCAGTAGATATCTAGCAAGAATAACAAACCAATCAGCGTGTGACGCACTGTTTAGGATAGGTATAAAATATGTTAGAAATTACAATAAAGTTGACATTTTGCTTGCATCAAGCTGTGTCCCGTCTCTCCATCGCGGCAAGGACATCTGATGGGGTGCAGGGAAAGAGCATTTTGGGATTACACAGGACTTCTGGTGAGATGCTTAGGGAAGGAACCAGAAGGATTTAGGTGACTTGGGGAGGTAAATAGTGGAAGGTCAGGGAAGAGCGTCTGGAAAGTGTCTGGGGGAAAAAGACCTGGGGGTGTTGGTGAAAGTGGCTGAACATGAGCCAGCGTGTGCCCAGGTGGCCAAGAGGCCACCAGCATCCTGGCTGGTACCAGCACTGGTGTGGCCAGCAGGCCCAGGGCAGTGACCGTCCCTGTGCTGGGACCTGGGGAGGACAAACTGCGAATCTTGAGGGCAGTTTTGGGCCCCTCACGCCAAGAAAGGGCTTGAGGTGCTGGAGAGAGTGGAGAGAAGGGAACGGAGCTGGTGAGGGGCTGGAGCACAAGTGTGATGGGAGCGGCTGAGGGACCTGGGGGGTTCAGCTGGAGAACAGGAGCTGAGGGGAGACAGGGACACAAAGAAACGGCCTCAAGTTGCGCCAGGGGAGGCTGAGGTGGGATCTGGGGAACAATTTCTTCCCCAAAGGGCTGTTGGGCATTGGAACAGACTGCCCAGGGCAGCGCTGGAGTCGCCATCCCTGGAGGGGTTTAAAAGATGTGTAAATGAGGTTCTCATGGTCATGGGTCAGTGATGCGCTTGGCAGTGTTGGGCCAATGGTTGTCCTGGATGATGTTAAAGGTTTTTTCCAACCTAAACTATTCTATCATTCTTTGATTCTGAGTCTATAAATAGGCAGCTGATCCATATGCTTGTCTAGTCACAGCCTGCACCTGATCAGCACAGTTGGTGCTATTGTCTTATTAAACTCCTTTCCTTAAATTCAAGACCGTGAGGCAGAGGGCCCGTGCATGCAAGTGGGTGTGCAGCAGAGATCAGGGCAGATGAGCTGGGTGAAGTGTCCTGAGGGTCTGGGGGTGAGCTCGGCTTCACACCAGCATGGGGACGGCATTATTTTGTTATCAGCTTCTCATTGACACCTTTATGTTCCTCGTGAAGTATTAGTGATGAGATGGCATCAGCTTGTCGTAAACCCCTGCATGGTCAAAGAACAACAAATCTCCTCTCCAGATGCGTAAGAATTTCCTTGAGGTTTCCAAACTGTTTTGTCTATAGTCCTCTTCTTGTAACTGACGAGCTCCCCAAAGGGAGCAGAGGTGGGATATTCTGAGCAAGGACATACCAACAGCTCTTCACATTTCACATTTAAGTAAAGGACAGATCTTGCCAGTCTCAGCAGGAGAAGGGACCTGCAAACATCACTGATAACCTACAGCACCCTTTCCATGTATTTGAGTTAAGAATACTGGTGGTCACCTGCCTTCCCAGGGCTGCAGGAGATTCTGCATTCAAACTCTGTGTTTTGTGGACAGTTTCTGGGGATAAAAAAAGCTCTGTGTGATGACCATGAGCCAGCACTGGGCCCTTGTGGCCAGGAAGGCCAGTGAGACCTGGGGTGGGTTAGAAGGGGGTGGTCAGTAGGTCAGAGAGGTTCTCCTGCCCCTCTGCTCTGCCCTGGGGAGACCACACCTGGAATCTTGTGTCCAGTTGTGGCCCCTCAGTTCCAGCAGGACAGGGAACTGCTGCAGAGAGTCCAGCGCAGCCACCAAGATGCTGGAGGGAGTGGAGCATCTCCCGTGTGAGGAAAGGCTGAGGGAGCTGGGGCTCTGGAGCTGGACAAGAGGACACTGAGGGGGGACTCATTCCTGGGGATCAATATGGAAAGGGGCAGTGTCAGGAGGATGGAGCCAGGCTCTTCTGGGTGACAACCAATGATAGGACAGGGGGCAATGGGTACAAACTGGAACACAGGAGGTTCCACTTAAATATGAGAAGAAATTTGTTCATGGTGAGGGTGGCAGAGCCTGGCCCAGGCTGCCCAGGGGGGTTGTGGAGTCTCCTTCTGTGCAGACATTCCAACCCGCCTGGACACCTTCCTGTGTAACCTCATCTGGGTGTTCCTGCTCCATGGGGGGACTGCACTGGATGAGCTTTCCAGGTCCCTTCCAACCCCTGACACTCTGGGATTCTGTGAATGTCTGGATTCATCCTGACCTTAACACAGCTGGATCATGGGTACATACAGCTGAGCCAGGATGTCCCGCTGCACCAAACCACCTCCCGTAACCCAAATCCTTGCACAAAACCCCACATTACGGACTCTGGGAGCAGATCTGCTGTGCTGTGAGGGGACAGCTGGCTGGGGTGCAGGGCCTGAGCCTTGCTGGGGGTGAGCTCCTCATATCTCGATGGTCCTCCACCCCCTCCTCAAGCCCCTCAGGCCGATGGTGTTCCCAGAATATCTACTGGAAAGTGCCACCCCTTCCAAATTTAGACCCCATCGTCTGCAAAGGCCCAAGGAGGCTGTAAGAGTGGGGTGGGGTGATGGGAAGGGGCTGGAAAACTGAAGTGAGCCATGAGAAAACCACTTCAATCCCTTACAGGCTACAGCCACTCTGACCTTCTTAGCCCCCAGACATCTGTTTTATCAATTGGATCCCATGCATGATTAAAATTTGTCCTGCAAGCTGTTATGTTGTTTTGTTTTCTTTCAGTAATTAAGACTCTGACACCATCAGTCCTTACAGAAGTTAAATGACAGCCTTACCTGTGCAGATTACAACCTGTGTATTGATTACAATGCTGACACTAACCTTGGACTTTGGAGATTATGTACGACTGAGGAATAAAACTCAAACATTTTTACATGTGTCCAAGTGTCAAAGCCAGATTCTGCTTGTTCTGCAAAGGACGGGGTTATGTTGTAATTGCAAGTCAAGGGCAAACTGTCCCATATTGCCAGACTGGGCATTAGCCCAGATGTTGAGGTGGAGGAAATTCAGGCAGAAATTATCAAGCAGCTGTGGCAGAGCCACAGAAAACAAAAACTACCTGCAACAGCACAAGGCTTGACTGTGATAGTTTATATTCCCATTAACAACTCCAGCATCTTTACATAACTTCCATGTTCCATCTACAGCTCTCACCTCTTTTTTGGGGGGTTAATTTCTTTGCTCTGCTACCAAGAATTAAGCTGGAGCTCTTCCTACATCCTGGCCAATGGTTTGATCTTCGCAAGCTCCAGGAATGCCTTGGGATAGTTGGGCAGGTCAGAGCCACAGTGTCATCCTGGCCGAGTGATGTCCCCTCTGCAGGGCTCCAGAGTGGATGGTTTGCATGAAGGTTGTTCACTGCTAACACACAGTGTGTGTTTGTGGATATCACTTGTAGGGACCTCAGGTCAGACTGGAGGGGTGAGGGATGGGTACTGCACAAACACATTGGGCTTGAGAAAGGGATATAAAACCAATGACAATGATTCAGCAGAAATATCTGGCTTTACTTCCTTGTCAGAATGGTTTATTTAACCAAACAGTGTTGAGTCTTATTAATAAAAGACTTCAGACATGCTCAAATGCATGCAGTTATGAGAAGCAAAATAAAAATCGCTTAATTTGAGTCGTATCTGGATGAGTATTAAAGCTCCTAATGAGTTAATCTGCAATTAACTTTTATGCTTTGATGGGTTGTCCCCTGGCACTGAGCTTTCCATTCCAAAGTGTACCAGCAAGAGTAAAGAACCAGCCTGTGCGAAAATAAACCGTATTGGATTTGCAAAAGAATTTAAATCAGGAGGAATCCAGGGTCTTGAAAAGTTTACTGAGGGTCAGACCTCATTGCAGTGTCTGTTGTGTGTAGCTCCTCTATACCCCAAGAGAACTGAGCATGAAGCCTGGCCCTAAAACCTTCTTTATCTTTTCTGTAAAGTGTAGGGAAGACAATATTACTTTGATTTTCAAAGCTTTACACTCTATTGAGTCAGCGCCTGCTTCTCTGCTCTCAGTTACAATTCCTGCTCTCAGCTGTGCAGGGCAAGAAGTCGTGAGGCTGCACTCTTCAAGTCTGGAACAATATGGGTTAAATATGTTGGAAAAGATGTGATCAAACAGGATCACTTCTAGTACTGAACTGTAATGCATTAGAAACTGATTTCCCATCCTTGTTCCTCTAAACACAGCCAGACACGGCTCTGAGAAAGCATCTGCTTACTACTGCTTGTAAGGACGATTGAAAAAACTCAACAGGACCAATACATACATCATTCACTTCAGAGAAACTCAAAGGAACACTGAGGTTATAAGTACAAAGCAATGATACAGATAACACCACCCATTGTGAAGGAAAGCAGATTTTGAAGGAGAAAGAGGAACAAGAAAGTTCAGGTTTTTTGTGAAGAATTAAAACAGACAAGATTTGCCGGTGTCGCTGCTGCCACATCTGGCAGATGCGCTTCCCAGAGAAGAGCAGCCCAGCTTCAAAGTGAATTAATTCTCTTAGTGGCACAACATCCACACATGACATGGTCATGACCACTGTTGCCTTTGCTGCCTTTACTGTCTGGTGGCCAAGTTATTCCCGGCAGGTCACAGCATGTACAGAAATGCCCTATGGCAGGCGGGATGCCAATGCAGTGAAGTCAGGCAGGATGGGGGACTGGTTTATATGAGGAGCAAAGCCAAGCTGCAATGAACCCCTCACACCACCGCCTGACCGTCTTGAATGTGCCGGCATCCTGGCCATAGGGAACATCTATCCCAGATATGCCCATACACCAAGTCATGGGTTGGTTTCTTCTGTATATTTGTTTTTTAACACATTTTTAAGATGATTGAGGCAGATACAGTCAGACAGGTGAGGGGTTACTGTAAGATCTTAACTGATGGGCAAGTCTGTCATCCAGGTCTAATGGGAGACGTCAAATACGTGCCCCCAAAAGCAAGTTCTGTGGTGCTTTCAAAGCCTGAAACCTTTGAGGAGGTCGGTCAGCTCTGCAGACCTGACAGTGCAGGTGCCCATGGAGAAGGTGGTGACCCTCCTTGGAGCCACAGAGCTCACCGAGCGGTGGGGTGGGCTCTAAGAGAGCAGGAGCTGGTGTGCTCAAGTAGACCAGCATGTGGAAGGTCAACCTGGACCCCAGGGAGAGCACTAACTCTTCTGAAAGCCAAGCAAGCTATGGCCTCTTGCAGGAGTAGGATGTGGAAGATGTGCAATTAATCAGTAACTGGAAAGACACTTTGCTATAGGGTTGAGCTACGAGGCTGCTTTGATGGAGACTGGCTCTTGTTTCTTGTCACTTGGGCAGGAAAGAGAGTCCTCACAGAGAATCACACAAGATGGTTGAGGTTTGAAGTGATCTCTGGAGATCATCCAGTCTAACCCACCTGCTAAAGCAGGTTCACCTGGAGTAGACTGCGCAGGATCGTGTCCAGGCGGGTTTTGAATGTCTCCAGAGAAGGAGACTCAAAAAGTCCTGGTTAACATCTCCTCTGTGGTACCACTGTCACACAGATACCACATACCTCCTCTCTTCACAGCCTCTTGTTCCTCCACAGCTAGAAGAGCTCTCCTCTAGCCCTGTGTTTAATCTCAGGTGAAGCCCCACTGGGGTGGTGGAGAATTTGGCCAGGTAAGCAGTGTGCTGAGCCTGGCTACCAATGGTGCCAGCAGAGTCCCACCACTCCAGCCTTGTGCCTGGCACTTGGCAAAGACACGAGATCACAGGACACGTTAGGTTGGGAGGGAGGTCAGGAGGTCTCTAGACCAACCTTCTGCTCAAAGCAAGGTCAGCAATTCACTTGGGCCAGGTTGCTCAAGGCTTTATCTAGCTGGACTTCTACATCCAAAGCCTGAAGATACATTGCTGTCAAACATCACCCCAAAAAAGTGCTTCACTCTTCTCTATTTCCTCATCATAACCCATGATTGAATTCTTTTGTATTGGAAGCGGGTGGGAAACCCCCCAGTCACTCAGACCTTGCTGTGGTGGTTGCTGTGGGATGACCAGTGCAGTAATATCTCCAAGTGTGTCTGGTTATCATGTCCCAGGGCCAGGGGCAGAAATCAGTGCCCAGCATTTGCATGCATGGAGTCCTGCTGACCTCAGGGAAGGATTTTCAAAGCTTCTTGGGGTTGGCAGCGAGTCCCATTCAGAAACGGCTACACAAATCTCTCCTGGTTATTCTAGGAAGTGTGTGGCCAAGGGACACACGTACTGTCAAGTTACTGTCAGGCAGCTGAGCCATGTTAGATCTTTATTTCTCTTCTTACCTTGTGGCAATGTACATAATATGGATTAATTTGCTCAGTTATACTAAATGGCATTCACGAAGAGCAGTTACCCCAGCTCAGCTGATGCACAGCAACTTGGCAGGACTCTTTGGTGCCAAAAACTAAGTGCAGAAGGGGAGAGGGAGACAATTTGCGTCTGTTGCGACACCCACATCACTGTGCGATCATGAGGCCATACTTGGAGCACAGCAGGCCCCTTTTCTTTTCCCGTTCGGTGAGGAAATTCCTCAGTTTGGTGGTAGGGAAGGTAACCAGTGCTTGCTGCCTGTTGTCCAAGCCTGTCTCCTGGAGCCATGGGCTCTGAAGGCACTCCGAGGCCAACGGCCTTCCCCTAGGGCAGAAACAGGTGAGAAGGTCAGTTGGGGATCCATCCTGGGTGAGGAGGCTCCTTGCAAATGGAGAGAAAGGTGGGACAATAGCCAGGACCTGCACCCAATGTGGTTTTGGGAGAGCAGACACCATCTTACCAGGGATTTGCACACAATGTGCTCTGGAGAAACGACACCGCTCCTCCGGAGAGACCTGCATAGCACTTTGTGAGCTTCACCTTGCCCTTCCTGGTCATTCGCAGAAACTCGCAGGGTGCTTCGGAGCTGACGGGGTAGTTGGCACTCAACCTGCCCCGAAATAAGAGAACCGGTCACCATGAAAGGCATTGCTCAAGATGCTTCTTCTCCCACAAATTTCCACCCAGCAATGAAAGAAGGGTCGTGACGACGCACAGAAACATCATATGGAAAAACAAAATCCTGAAGGCTGCTGTTCTTCAGTGCGTTTCGTGACTTTGCCTGCTTTTCCACTTGGTGTAATTTGCATTTTCTCACTAAAGTTGGGGCTTTTTAGATGAGGTTGAGTGGGAAACACCAGCAGCTGCTGTGTTGTAAAACACTGTCCTTACTCTACTTGGGGACATGGCTGGGGCTGGGCATCCTTGTGGGGTGCAGCCACCTTCACACCCTCCATCACACAGACTTCTGCAGCATTGTCAGGGAGAGGGGGCACAACTGGGGTTTAACTCTCCGAGCCAACGCATCTCCCCTGGTTGATGACCATGAAATTGCACATTTAAAGCTGCTCATGGGGCAGGGAAGGACAAACGGACTTACATGATGAAGGCTGTGATTCCAATGGACCAGATATCGGTCTGCGGGAGGGCTCCTTGCTCTGTCAGCAGCTCTGGAGCTGGAAAAGCAAACCAGAGTGAGCCAAGCTCCCCTCCAAACCAGAGAGCAGCACAAGAACAGTGGGTACTTTTATGCTTTGCTACCTTCCCAAAAGCAAAGAAGAATAAGCTTCTAATCCAGGTTGCTAATTGAGGTGAGACACCCTCATGGGCGATGACTGCAATGAAACCTTGAGAACATCAAGCCAAATGGCAGTAATACTACACCCCAAGCCCTGGACACATGGATGCCAGCCAAAGTCGCATTGGCCGTGACCCCTGGCTTTGTCCTCTGTGATATACAGGTGGGACAGTTGCCACCAGTACCTGCTCCAGCAAACTCACACTGTTGCTGGAGGGCAGCACCTGGGAGGCTTTGCTTGCTGGGGCCAACTGCTCCTTGACCCATGGCTCTGTCTCTGTTTACCACAGATTACATACTGTGACATACAGCTCCAGAGGCTGCTCACAGGCTGCCCAGGGGGGTTGTGGAGTCTCCTTCTCTGGAGACATTCAAGACCCACCTGGACATGTTCCTGTGCAACCTCACTTAGGCGTTCCTGCTCCAGCAGGGGGATTGGACTAGATGATCTTTTGAGGTCCCTTCCAATCCAGAACATACTGTGATACTGTGATACTGTGACTGAACTCTGTACTCACCCATGGTTTCAACATAGTCCGTGCACTTGTCCATGGTAATAACTTTGTCTTGTGTGTAGAACTGCGCATTGCCGAAATCCAGGAGTTTCAGCAGGTTGGGCTCGGTGATGATGATGTTTTCGGATCTGAGATCCAAGTGCAGGATGCTGTGTGTGTGGAGGTACTCGATGGCACTGAGGATCTGCCACAGGTAATCTCGAACCTCCACTTCTGAGTACGATGTCCTGGTAGAAGGAAGGGGATAGAAACCAGAGGTGTCCTATCTGCATTCCCAAGACCACCATTCTGCACCTACCGCTGTCCTGCCCTGCATGTCTAGTCCCACGAGGCCCTTGAGACTCAAGAACACTAAACAACTCTACTCATTTAGCAAATATATTGTATAGGGAAAGGCTGGTCCAGACTGTGGGTCAGGTTTACAGATGCAAGCAGTTGAGGAGGTTGGAGAGCTGCACGTCAGGGAAAGCTGTGGTTGTGCAGAAATCAAAATGCAGATTTGATGCCCACCATTCCCCCTCCTTCCATCAGAGGATTTCAGCAGCTCCACTTTCTGCCACTGTGGGAAACGATGTGGAGGAGAAATGTGGCTTCTTGAGCCAGAGTAATCTCCTCGTTACCAGAGAAGGGGTTTCATATAAATTACTTTAAACTGCTTTCAACTTCTCAACTGGGTGGCCCTGAATTGTCCCCTACCCCAATCTTGTAGGCAACTTAAGTACTTCTTGTGTCACAAGAAGTTGCAGTGCAAATGCATCACAAATCCATTGTGCAATGGCAGCACACTGGAACAGATGGAGAGAAATAACGTGATCTGAGAGGAGAAAGCAATAGGTATTTGCTCCATACACCAGCCCTGGCTGGAAAACCCTCCCATCCACTTGTTATTACCGCAATGCCAAAGAGTGGAGTAGTTCTGGTCCCACACACATCTCCTGGATCAACACCAAGTGCCGTGGGCTGACATAGGCTCCCTTCAGCTGAGCAATGTTCGTGTGATGAAGCTTCCTCAGGACCTGGTACTCCAGGAGCACAGTCTGCTTGTCCTCTTGCCAGTAAGGGATAATTTTAGCAGCTAAAGTCTTGCCGCTTACTTTTTCCCTGCACTGTCGGACGATGCTGAAACGCCCTCTGGTAAAAAGGAACACAAAGGCAAGTTAAGCTTCTCTGCTGCTCATGGAAAAGCTAGGAGCTTCAGTTCCTTAAAACCACCAGGATCCCATGGTGTGTTTGTCATCCATGCCAAATGTGGAGTTACTCATAGAATCACAGAACAGTTTGAGTTGGAAGGGACCTTCAAAGCTCACCCAGTGCCACCCCTACCATGAGCAGGGACATCTTCACCAGCTCAGGTTGCTCAGAGCCCCGTCCAGCCTGGCCTGGGATGTCTCCAGGGATGGTTCATCCACCACCTCTCTGGCCAACCTGGGCCAGGCTCTCACCACCTTCATTGTACAAACTTTCTTCTTCATGTCCAACTAAATCTCCCTCCTTTAGTTTAAAACCATCACCCCTTGTCCTATCGCAACAGGCCCTGCTAAAAAGTCTGTCCCCATCTTTCTTTTCGGCCCCTTTTAAGTACAGAAAGGCCACAATAAGGTCTCCCCGGAGCTTCTCTTCTCCAGCTGAACACTCCAACTCTCTCAGCCTGTCCTCCCAGCAGAGGTATTCCACTCCTCTGGTCATTTTTGTGGCCTCCTCTGGCCCCTCTCTAACAGCTCCAATACTGCATCTATTGATACAGTTTGCAGATCCTCCTGTGTCTCTAAATTATACAGTCAATTTAAATTGCAGGATTGAGAGCTGATCTCCTCTGGAGGGAGAAAATGGCTTATCCTGTCTCAACGAAGAGGACTACCCCCTGTTGGCAGCAGACATTGGTAGAGAAAGATTAATCCCAACCCCATGTCTGAAACTGGTGGCTGCAAAGGTTGGTGCAGCAAGTAGAGGATTAGCCCTGGCCTCACTTCACAATATACAAACAGTCTGTCCTGGATCCCAGCACAGACCCTTTTGCTCTCCCAGAAAAAGCATGTCTGAATCCTACTAAACCAAGATGGAGATGGCTCAGCCAATGATCTCAGGTTTATATGTATTGCTGTGGAGGTTTTTCAACAAAACACCATGACATCAGGTAAGCAGCAAGTTTATAAAAGTGACTCTTCTAAACTCCAGCCACATGCAACATTCCCCTCCGGCTGGTCGAGTGCTCACTTGGATTCATTTACCTTTTGATCTCTGTTTGGAAGGCGTAGGTCTGGTAGGTTGGGAACGGTTCGGATGGTGTGATTATTTCGCTGTCTTCTTCAGTGGCAGCGTATGGGATGTTCTGTGTTGCAGCATGAAGCTCTGCAGAGAAAAAGTGACAGGGTTTACATGGGAAAACATCTCTGTCCGGAAACTGGAGCCTCTCCAAACCACACTCTACTATCTATGAGCAATGGCAAAGGTGGCAGCAGAGCTTTCTCCAGAAAGGTCTGCAGGTTGTCTCCCAGCTGTGGCACCTGGTGCTATTTGAATGGAACAGATTCTGGATTGTCCACCCAGTAATTCCGTGGTGTGACCGCTCCATACTATGAGGTGGATTGTATGTTGTGTGCTATGATCTCTGTCCTCCAGGGAGACCTTATTGTGGCCTTTCTGTACTTAAAAGAGGCCGATAAGGAAGATGGGGAAAGACTTTTTAGCAGGACCTGTTGCCATAGGACAAGGGGTGATGGTTTTAAACTAAAGGAGGGAGATTCAGGCTGGACATGAGGAAGAAATTGTTGTCCCTGAGGGTGGTGAGAGCCTGGCCCAGGTTGGCCAGAGAGGTGGTGGATGAACCATCCCTGGAGACATCCCAGGCCAGGCTGGACGGGGCTCTGAGCAACCTGAGCTGGTGAAGATGTCCCTGCTCATGGCAGGGGTGGCACTGGATGAGCTTTGAAGGTCCCTTCCAACCCAAACTATTAAATGATTAAAAGTCTCAGCCACTGTTTTTAATCTTCTCACTTAACAAGTCATCAGGTCATGGTAAGACCCAGACAAAGAATAAGGAACTTATTTTAGTTACATATTTCATGACAGCAGCTGAAACTTGATGCTCTGGATCCAGCATGTGGTTGTGTCCAAGGGCTCCCTGAGATGTTCAAGGATCCCTTGGCACCTTAAAGCAATTGCTTGGAAATGCTGGCTGCACTGGGATATGCTAATACATCCTGGGCCGAAGGAAAGCAGAGCATTTAAGGTGAATTAAAAATATCTCTGTGAACTGATTTTTACAGAATAATCTTCTCCACTGGGAGGAAATTCCAGTGAGACCATCCTTCCACTCCTTGGCAGAAAGGATAATTCCTTTGCTACAAGGACGTATTCACTGGGGGGTTATGGATTTCTTAATTTTAAAAACATATGACTATTACAAAGTATTTAAACAGGTGAAAAAAATACGAAATTGAGCTTGCTTTACTTCAGAGACAAAATACAGCTGGAAAAATCACCACAGTAGGGTGATAATTCCCAGCAGCAAACACCAGGACACCAATTAACTGCTGAACTCAGGATTGAGTCCATAACAAAGAGATCCAGGCATTTCACCAGTGGCAGATCTACACCAATAGATCAATGCCTCCCGTAACACATTAGTTGTCCCAAGCCTGTTTCCTCATGATCTCACATCGAAAACTGAGTGTGTCTTCAGTGAGTGATCTATAGTTTCTAGATTTTTATTATAGTATTATATTTCTATATATAATTACATATTATTAATAATGACATATATATTTTTTTATTTAATATTGTTACTATTTTTTTTAATGTATTTACACATATTCCTCTGTGACCAGAATGATAAAATAATTTACTTTTAAATAGGAAAGCCAAAGAGGAGTAACCCCTAAACCACCCTAAGCAAAGTGGAATTGATCTTGATTCGTTCACTATTGACTTCTGGATTTGCATCCCAAAGGGTGCAGTTATTTTGATGCAGGAAAAACACAGTGCTTTCTTGGCATTTGATCTTACCTTTGTGATCCTTCCTAGTGATTTTCACCTTAGCAGAGGGGATGCTGTAGGGCCCCATTCCTGCTTTGCTGGTGCAGGCTATCCTGAAGCTGTAGGTAAAGCCCCTGGAGAGATTTTTGGCGTGGTAGCAGCAGTCAGCAATGTCGGCAGCAAGAGTCGTCCACTCCCCATCTTAACCAAAGGAAGAGAGAAAACAAATTAGGATTCATTTAAGATGGTCACACCAAGGTGTTGGGGTTTTTTGTTTGATTGGTTGGTTGGGTTTTGTTTGTTTCCATCAACTTTGCTCTTGCGTTGGGAATACATAAAATGGTGGAATCTCTTACAATGAAGGGAAAACTGGCTCGCTATGGCCAATTTATGTGCATGGTGCCACTCACTGTACACGTGCCAAACTCATCTCTTCTGAAATCCGCTGGTTTGTATCTAATCAGTCCACGATATGACAATACTGTTTCAGAGGAATGGTGAAACTTCCTTGTATAGTTTATCAAATTACTACCACCAAGCTCTAATGCAAATATACATCAAGAACTTCAAACAAAACCCTTGCAAAATCACCATTTTCTTACCCTCACTTTGACACTCTCTTGAGTCCAACTAAAACCACGAGGTGCAGGATTTCAGACCAGAACTATCCACTAACACCACAAAACCAATGAGCTGGGGCCAAGTTCACTCAGTTTTTATCAAACTCCAGTGATTTCTCGGGGAACTGAAGTTGTAGGTTTGTCCTGAGCTATTATTTGTGGGACTAAGGTGTGTGGTAGGAAATCACCAGCAAAAGTTTCATGTGGTGCTGTGTCCCATCCTTTGTCATCACTGCTGTGCTTAAGGCTGAACTCAAATTCCATGAGACTGCCCAAGATTAGACCTTTCAGTCAACTAAGTCTGGTAGAGAGCCTCAACCCATAGGACAAACAATAATTCACCACCCCAAACAAAGGTATCAATGATTTTGCAGGGTTCTGGTTGAATTAGGGTGCGTGTATGTGTAAGAAGGAGCAGATACCGCTTAGAAACAGAGAAAAGTGTCTGCGTGTAAAAACATACTGTCACATAATGGATAAAACAAGGACTTTTTTTTTCTGATTGTCTTAACCCTCATCTGTTCAGGAAAGCAGGACTTGGTGTGTTCCTGCCAAATACACAGAATGCAATGGAAGATTGTAGGTGTTGTTTCCTGTTTCCCTTCCTAATTGGAACCACTTGCATTTGTATCCTCCCCAAAGTCTTGCCTACAGTTGTGTCAAAAGCAATAACAATAAAACAGCTGTGATAAAGGAAAAGTGACTGACATCAGCTCCAGAGTGAAAAAGTGGAAAGTTTCTGCTCATGTTCATGCTAATCCAGAAATAAACACGTGTACCTTTGGAGAATTAAAAGAAGGAACATGAAGCAGTTGAATCCAAAGGGCTGTGTATGTGTGACTGCAGTAGAAATTACCATCAGACACAGCATTCATAATAATAACAGCAAAATCAGTCCCAAGAGAGGTGGGGCTTGGGGATTTGATTCAAAATTAGTGGCATTAAACAAGAAAACATCCACTGACTTCACCAGGCTCCGAACCAAGCCAAGACAACATCAAAAGGATGATGCTGTTTTGCCAAATTTTTGTCATCTCATCCTTCTTGCATAATAGATGGAAAAAAGAAAGCATGGCTGTTTAGCACACGATGAATTGCCTTTCTGATGGACCATCTTTCTCCACAGACCATACAGAAAGCCTGGGTATGGGATGATGTTTTCTGCTGATTGTTGTTTCTGGGCATTATTAGTGTATAACGTTGTCAAAACTGTAATTTGAGAGGATTACTCAGGACTGTGTATCTGGCACCAGCCATGAATATTCTTCTGTAGCTATTCACTTTTTGGTGACAGCTTTCATGTGACCTGGTTTGATTCACATTTTAACAAAGCCTTTGTATGAATATGCATATTTCAGGGTGATTTAGCCAGCACATCTAGCTTTTAGATGGCTAAATGACACCTGAATGAATTTCTTTCCTAACTCTAAACTAAGGAGCTAAAATCAGGCTGTTTCTGAATGAAAATAAAATATCCAGCTGGTGAAGAGATCATACAAACCAAGATGTTCTCTGCAAAGCATAAGGGCAGTGCTCCCCTTTACCTTCGCTCTTGCACTGGATGGTGTAATGGATGGGGATGTTGGTTTCCACAGGTTTCCAGACCACCTGCGCTCCATCCTTGTAGATCTCCACGATGTCAGGGGGTGGAGGGCTGGGAGGAACCTCTGTTGAGAAGACACACAAAACCCCATCACTATTAGAAATAACCCTGCTGCAAGACATACCTCTACATCCAGCATTTCTCAGTTACAAATATTCTCGGTTATAAGGTTCTTTTTGCATATATAAATGCAATTTTTTTAATGCATATACAGGGCATTTCAAAAAGAAGGACCAAATTTGAAATCACTACATCTCCTTTTCTTGTGGGAATATGTCAAAGGCCATGTTTTTGTGCCACCATTAGCGACCAATCTGGATGAGCTCAAAACTAGAATCATGACAGTGGTGACATCAGTGGAAGAGGACGCTTTGAGAGGTGTTTGGGACAAATTCAACTCTCGTCTTGATGTTGTCTGTATAGCAGGTGGAGAGAATATAGAACACTTAAATTAAATTTAAAATGTTATTACAATTTGATAACTCATTAAACCATTTGTAAATTTCTGTGCAATTGTAACATATTGCCGTCGTGAAATATACTGCTTTGAAACTGGGTTCATCTTTGTGAAACACCCTGTATACATATATATATATATGTATACACCCTGCCTAGTGGCACAGCAATTTGGCCTGCCTAATTTTAACTCAGTATTAAGATTTTGAAGCCTGGTTCTTGAACCACACAGTTTCTGGAGTGGCTCTGAATCCAGGACAGAGACTAAAGAGTAAAGAAGTGGGAATGAACCCTGCAAAATGTGCCACAGTACCAGACAGCAATGGCTGTGGAGTGGAGTGGGCAAGGGGGAGGTTGTCCTCTGAATCCACCTATAGAAATCTCACCTCATGGGTATTTAGAGGTCACATTTTTAGGCAGAATACTTGTAACACCTATAGCTACTTCTCTCACCTGCTTTCCTTATGATGCAAGAGGTAGATGCTGAGCCCAGGGAGTTCGTGGCCACACAGGTGTAAATACCAAAATCATCAGGATTAACAGAGAGAATAGTCAACAGCTGGAAGTTTTTGAGCGTGGCTGAGATGAGGATCCGGCTGCTGCTGTGGACAGGCATCCCATCTGGAAAGCAGAAGACAGGAGAGATAAGTGCCCTGCGGATTTATACCACGGTGTCTCAAACCCTCCCTGCACCCCTGTCCCAGAGGTTAGGGACTCCCTAAAGTGTTGCCAACGTCACCTCTGAACCAGTCGATGTGCAGGGAAGACTGAGCTGCCGTCCGGCACGACAGCGTCACGCACTGTCCAAGGGCAGCAGCCTGGTCGATGAGCTCCTCAACAAATGAAGGTGCTGCAGAGAAGGGGAAAAACAACGATTCAGAGTGGCCAGGAGGGCTGCATTGAAAATAAGTGGACATCAGAACATCAGAATGCATTTTTAATTGGGTCAAGAAGATTTTATTCATGGCCTGGCATTCCTTTGACCACCAGTTGGAGAATCCCCTGGGCATTGGGCACGCAGCCCTATTCAGCCCCATGGATGAATGAACTTCTCATACTGGATAATCTGGATGGATCCAGGTGAACACCTTGGAGATGTTTAAAAGGTGTTTAGACAACGTTCTTAGGGACATAGTTTAGTGCTAGAGTTAGCTTAGGTTATTGTTGGATTCAATGATCCTGAGGGTCTCTTCCAACTGAAATGATTCTATGATTCTATCCTGGAAGGTCCACAGGGAACATCTACATTGCCCAGCCCTCCTGATGCAGCAAAGGCAGCAGAACATCTCAGAGGAGAGAGCGAGAATGTCACAGTAGGAGTTTTCTTCTGGCCTAGCTTAAATATGGAGGCAAAACTAAAAAATGAAATTTCAAGGATTAGGGGATCAGGCCAAGACAACACAAAGGGAGAGAAGACGTAAAAGATGGACATGGAAGGAGTTAAAAAACCCATAGAGCGTCAAATCTGCTGTTATCTCCATGGGAAAGGGGGAGCTCAGGTTTTCTTCTGTGTTTCTCCAGGGTTTATTTTTCTGCAGTGCCTGGGAACCACCAGACACACACACCTGCCCTTCCCAGTGCTTGGCTGGGATACTGGATACTGGACATTAACCTGACCTCAGAAAATGCTCCATAGATCCCTCCTGCTAGAGGCAAGAGGAAATTTGCCTGGCAAAAGCAAGTTCAGCCTTGCTGACACGTGTTTGGGGCTGCCCCACCACTTTTGATTGCATAGATCTATAGTGGCGTGTCTGGCCCTTACACATGGATGCAGAACTGGAGTGTAGTAAATCACAGTTCCCTGTTTCTGCCATCCCACCCTTGGATACTCCATTTATTCTCTTTATCATTTACACATAGACTTAATTTCTTTGCTAGGTCAGCTCCAATTTGCACGCAAAGCCAAGATGACATTTTTAGCAAGGACAGAGTTATCGTGTAAACAGAGAAAACTGGCTTATATTGTAGGAATCATTCCTGGTCATCTCAAGACAATCCTTGCAGATCTATCCTTAGAAACTGGCCTCCCACAGCACTGTTATATTCATCAGTGATACTTTGTGATAAAACTAACTGATAACTTATGCGACAGCAATACCTTTCTCCTTTGGCATGAGGCTTGAAAACTTGAATGAAGAGAGTGCTGATTTCCTCTTCAGAGATCCTTCAGCCCCTGTTAAAAGCTCTTTTTCCACTGCCTCACTTCCCAGCTCACCAAAATCTGTTTTGAGAAAGGATGAGAAGTCATTCAAGGCTATCCTCCTCCCTGTGGCACCCATTTACAGCAGACAGTTCTGCTGTTTGCACACAAATAGCTCAGCAGTCACAGGTTTCCTTGTTAACAAGCCTTCAGTCAACAGGGAAGGCTGTGAGAGCTACTGCAAACAGAATGATGGCCAGGAAGGACAGGACATATCTAGGGATGGCAGAGAGGAAAGGAGTGATTCTGTTGTACAGCGTCATCAACTTAGGTAGAATCACAGAACGGTTTGTGTTGAAGGGACCTTCAAAGCTCCCCCAGTGCCACCCCTGCCATGAGCAGGGACATCTTCACCAGCTCAGGTTGCTCAGAGCCCCATCCAGCCTGGCCTGGGATGTCTCCAGGGATGGGGCCAGGTAGCCATGGTGACTTCACCAACTTCTCCCAGTCACTTTAAGGCTTTACTATGGTCAGATGGTAACTGCAGAAGAAACTGCAGCAAGGAAAGCATCATCCAACCCTGATTTGCTTTTGTACAAACTCAGACAGGGGAATTTAAGCAACTTCCATCAGCAGATTAACCCAGATGACTCTGCACTAAAGTGCGTCATTAACAGAGAGCTGGTGTGAAAGACATAATTTCATAACCTGCCACTGCCAGTTGTGCAATGATCATCTAACCACAGCCTCATATATGCTGGGGAAAAAGGAGAAGGCAGATTTAGCAGAGCTCAGTTATGGCAGCAAATCTACGAAGACACAGGGTAAAATATTTACCTTCCTCTGCCTCTGGCTCAGGAGATGTCTTTCCTTTTAGGATTCTTGAAATGTGGGCAACGGAAGCTTTTACTTTCTTCTTCAGACTCTGCTCCACTGACTGCTCCATGGAGTGAGACCTTGTGTATGGCTTGAAGAGTCCTGGCTTGTTGTAGAAGGAGCTTTTCTGTTTACCACTTGAGTCCTTTTGGGGGCCATACATTTCCTTATGACCCTCTGCTCCTTTCCCCATGGCTAATAAGTTAGTTGCCTTTGAATCCTCAGATATTTCCAAACGGTTCTTCCTGTTCTTGTCCTCTGCCTCTTCTCTGATGCAGAGTCTTTTATCCTTATGCAAATGTCCCACAGGAGGTGACCTTGCCCTTTCACCAAAAGGTATAAACCGTCTACCGGTTGGTTTGGGTTGAGGCTTCCTATAGTTCAGAAATTCAAATGGAAAATAGACAATGTCATACAAGTCAGAGAAATTCAAATAGGCAGGCTCTACTTCCGATATGTCAAATTTTGGAGTTCCGCTGCCAAGACTGGGTGTTTCATCCGACAGGTCCTTGATTTTCACTAAAGAAACTTCCGGGTGTTTACCAGCATCCTTGCTCACTGACACTTGACTGGGTCTTTTCCCAACATCCAAGCTCTCTGTTGAGGAAACGCTCACTTGGCTAGAAGGTGGGGTCTCAAACGCTAAGTCCTCCAGATCCTCACATTCATGAGGAACTGTCTGTGCTCTCTGCCCTCCCAGTACCTCTGACTCCTCACTCAGGGCAAGATAGGATTCTGCAAGGTCATGCAGCTCAGAGTCGACTTCTCTTTTACTCCCTTGTACAGAAGGGATGGAGGTGTCTGTGGCTTCTTGGCCACCTGGGCCTTTGTAGAACATCTCTGTGGGAGGAGAGATGTGCTTTCTGCGTTCTTCCTCACCAGAAACTGACTCTGCCCAAACATCCATCTCTTCAGAGAGGGAAACCATCTCATCCACTAAACCCTCCAGCACAGCAGACTCCTCATCACTGTAAAATGACAACCTCTGATGTGAGACCTCCTGACTTTGATCCTTGAGGAGCGATGGCGGGACAGTTTTTCCAGCATCACAACTTCCACCTTCTAAGGAAACACCTCTACCTCCACCATAAATCTTTGGATGTTCCTCATATTCTAGCTCATAGACTGAAGCTGGAACAACTTCTGCTTGTGAAGCAGTTAAGACACCTGGAGGTTCACCTTCCAGAGCAGCAGAAGCTCTGCCATTGAGATAGGCAGCCCTGTGTTGCTCAAACACCTGATGCCCAGCCTTGGAGAAAGGAGCAGGCATAGTCTGTCCAGCTGCTGGGCTTCCACTTGCTGTCACAACAGATCTCACCTCACCGCGAAGTGATGCCTTTGGATGTTCTTGCTTTTCACTCTCAAAGGCTGAAGGGAGGCCAGTATTTTGGGTGGAAACAGTTCTAGTTTGGTGTCTGCTTTCCGAAACAGAAGTCCCACTGCCTTCAGAAACCTTCTGTGGTCCAGCTCCCTCGATTTCAGCCTCATGAGCCAAACTGGGAACAACCTCTGTGACAACTGAGCTTTCGCTCCTCAGAGCAGCGAGCTTCTCCTTGCTGTGAGCTGGTCGTTCCCTTTCAGCCTGCCATGCCTCACTGGAGACCAAAGTTGGCATTGATTTTGGTGGTGGGATTTGTCTACTGATGGCTGATGATTTGTCTACATGAACAGGAGCCCTCTTGTGTGCTTGGCTTTCACCATCATGGGCTGACAGTGGAGTGATTGCTGCAATACCTGGTCCCTCATCCTCCAGGACAGCAGATCTCATCTCTTTATAGGTCTTCAGCTTCTGATGGTCACCTCCATCAGCTGTCTGCAGAGCCATTAGAGTTCCTGGCTGCTTGCCCTCCAAGGCAGTAGTTGCTGGGATGCTTTGATCAGGAAGTCCTTGACTTTTGTCTTTACACACTTGAAGTGAATCGGGTTCTGTTTGTGGGCCTGTTAAAACAGCAGAGCTTCCGTGCTCCAGGAGATCAGACTTGGCAACGCTGTGAGCAGAAGGCTTCTCCTGTGAATGCTTCTGCCTTTTGTCTTTCCAAGGTGGAGCTGGGGCCGTCCTTTTGATAAGGAAGCTTCCACCTTTGAGATCGGGGTGCATGTCGGTGCTGTGAGCAGACTCCTGGGGCAGATCCATGCCTTCCTTACTCTCAAGGGCTGACTTGGAGGTGGCTTCTGACCCTGTGAGAGTTGAAATGGACTGTTTGCCTCCCTGAAAATCAGTGTCAGGGGAAGATTTATTATCCATGCTTTCATATTTTTGAGCTGAAGGTACTGTCATATCTGAGGACTGGGCAGTTAGAATGGGCCTTTTGCTTTCCATATCTTCAACCTTCTTCTCAATGTAAGTAGCTTTTGACTTCTTCAGCTGATGCTTCCTACTCTCGCTGCTGTGAGGTGACACTGGAAGGCTCTCCAGCTGTTGCACAGGAACAGCTGTGCACCCGTGACCCTCACATTGTGTGGAAGGAGAGGTCTGCTTTTCTGAACAATCCTTGCCGGCTCTCCTGAAGTCCTGTTGCTTTGAAGTGTCCACAGAACATCCCTTGCCGGGCTCTGCGGAAATGTCACAGTGGTCACTGCCTTCACGGCAACTTTCCTGTGGCGTTGTATCAGTGTCTTCTTCCAAAATATCCTGTTCCCTCACTGACCTTGAGGCCCTCAGCCTGTAGTCATCGAGGGAACGGCTTCGGGTAGCACCAGCAATGGCAGGATGCGGTGGTTTCCTTGCAGTGTCAAATGAAGCCGATTTGGTCAAGGAACCAAGCAGACTTTCCCTGTGGTTGTCTCCATCGTCGGACTTGCCTTCTTCCTCTTCAAGTTCAAACTGCTCTAGAAGGGGTTCACGAAGACCACTGAGGGGCACCTTAGAATATCCAGCTTTCCGGAAAGTCCTTCTGGCTCTGTCCAATTGCCTTCTGAACTCCCTGCCTGGTGAGGAAGGTCCCCTTGCAGGTAGCTCAGCTGCTTGGCTGTAGAAAGTGCTTTTAATGACACTCTGCCTAGGAACAAAGACAGGTGGCTTTTCTGTCCCATCCCCAGCTTTCTCAATTCGGTCTTTATCAGATAAAAATACGTCTGGTTTTTCCTTCTGACCTGGATGCAGTGTGCTGTCTATAGAAGTCCTTGCTGATGAAGGCTCAGCAGCACCACTGCTTTGGGATTGCTCTGATCTTTCATCTTGAAGTCTGGGATGGAACCCTTCCTCTTTCTCCTTTAAGATACTTGCCATGGGCTCTTTGCTTTCTGTAGGCGATTTGTCCCCCACCTCAGCTTTCATTGACGCATACTTCCTCCTCATGGGTTTTACTGGAGGGATAGAGACTTTGGAGTGCTTCTCCTCGCTTGTGTGTTTTGGAGGCTCTTGATGGCTTGGTGCATCAAATATGGACAAGTGCAGTTCAGGTGTAGAGCCAAAGTGCCTCTTCTTGGGGAAATGCGAGTTCTCGTTGTCTGAAGAGGAGCCGCTGGTACTGGATGAAGTGCTTTCTTCAATAAGATGTCGGGAGATGGCCAGGGAGGTGTTGTCATGAGTCCTCTCTAGGATTTCTGGGATAGACCGCATTACCAGTATGGATTTATAGCACATCAGGGACCGCTGGAAAGCAAAACAAAATACGGCACTGTCAGAAGGGAACGTGGTCGGAGTATGGTAAAGCAAGCATATCAAAATGAACTTCTGCCCTCTTAAATACCACACAAGCTAATTTAATAACATATTCCCACCCTTTTGTACCTATCGTTAGCCCAGCTCTCATTTGGTCTCCAAGTCTTCTCTCATTCACAAAAGTGGACCTACCATGACTTCAAGGGTCATACTTGCTGTTGTGAGCAGGCAAGATTTGAGATTTTCAAAGACAATGGCCATTCAAAGCAGATGGAATAGGAGTTTTTAATGGAATACATCAGATGAAAGCCTAGCTGGAATAAATAGCCTTAAATCTGTTGACTGCAGTACAACCTGCAGTGATTTAAGCCAACGGAAGGACCTATGATACTGTAGGAGGTAGGATTCATCTGCTCTACCTTCTGCCATGTGAGACATCTCAGTTGAAGTTGAGCAGCCAACAGAGAGAAACAGGTATTTTCAGAAGGCAATCAGGCTGATTATTTTAGAGAACTTCAGGAAAGGAGGAATCTTCTTGGGACTTGTCTATAATTCAGTACTAATTGCAAAAGCAGCTGGAGGTACCTAATCCAGACACAACCACATGTCTTACAGGCACCTGCATTAGACCAGATGATTTCCAGGCAGTTAAAGCCTAGATAAATTATTTCTTCCACATCCACTGACCACTCTCTCCTGGGCTCATTCCCTGTTCATAGCCAAGATGAGATCTCTGCTGTGCTCACTGTCCTAGCCCAATAGACTTTAAAAGACGCTAATGTATTTAAAAATATATATATAAGTAAAAAGAACCAACACAGATTAAGGCCAACTCACCTGCCACTTGCTCCGGGCCACGATGAATTTGAGCTGCTTGGTATTAATGAAATGAGCTGCGTCAAGGGGGAGATTATGCTGCCAGGTGGAATAAGAGGAAAATCGTTGTTTTAAAAAGTCTTGACTTCATTTCTTGAGTTGTTAGTTTTTTTTTTTTTTTTTAGGATTCCCTCCCTCCAGAATTGTTTAATTTAGGCAAGTTACAATAGACCAAATGCTACAATCCCGTCATGGCTGAATTGTGGACAATCTCAGCTTTACAATTATAAAAGTAAGCCCTGCTCAACGCATGTCATTAAATTCATCTTTGTTGTTGTTTTGTCAATTTTTAGCTTTTCTGTTTAGCAATGTAAGGCTTTAGTATAAAAAACATAACTTTGCTCTGCAAAGCCACGGTTTCCTTTCTATACAGACATTACATCTGCTCATGACAGAAGTAATCTTTATCTTTTGAAAGGAAAGGTCATGTTTACAGCATGTAAACACCAATGTGTCTCCTCTTGCTGGAGAGTGATGCCTGAGCTCCTCTATAGGACAGAAAGTAGAATCATAGAATCTCAGAATCATATTGTTTGGAAGAGGAAAAAATAAATGACCAAATAATATCAAGCAGCTTTAAGAGCTGTCCTTCCAAAGGTATCTTCCCACCTCAATGTTTTTAATGACTCTAACAAAAAAAAACAGGACAAACTTACCGTGAACCATTTGTGGGAAAGACAGTCCAAAGCACTAGGTCTGGCCCTGATAAGAGAAAAGATCATCATTTTAGTAGCAAGTCATTTCCAGCAGCAACCACAACATCTTCCTGAAGGTGCTTGCTTCACATGGACACTTTTGTGTATGTTCTTAGGTTGCTATTTTAGAGCTGAGAAGCCGAAGAGACAGACAGAGGCTTTCAACACAAGTTTTCCTTCCCTTGGGGTGAAACGATCCTGCTTTTGCAGTCTGAGACTCTCTGCAGATCCCAAGCAAAACCCCATGGTGCTCTGCATGGAGCCTGTTCAAGGGTGTCAGGAGTTGAGTGACTTTGGCTCTGCAGGTGGCCAGAGAAAAGTAGCTTTGGCAGCAGGCAAAAAGAATAGAAATGAAATTAAAAAGCAAGTGCCTGCAAACATGCCTTCAAGCCGCCTCGTCTACTTGAAATTGCTTAATGAATGTGGTTAATATAATTTAATTATTGCATATCTCCCTCTGTACAAGTCCTTGCTCTTCCCACTCAACTATGTCATTTCAGAAACTCACCTGTCTCGGGGAGTCAGTGAGTAAGGACATCACCGTACCACAAACAGACCAATTTGGCTAATTGCCGACTCGTGTTTTGGGTAGTGGGGCATAATAAAGAAGAATTAGGGCCTAACACACCATGTCTTGCTCAGTTTTCTACAATTCAAAACGGCCACAGCCCTGACAAGCTCAGTTCTGCCTGCTGAGACACCAACATCTTTGCACACTGGCTGTTGGAAGCACAAAAGTGCACTCACTTGGGGTGCTGCTGTAGGATCCCTTTTATAAAGTCCTTTGCATCTTCACTCAAGTGAACAAAATCAGGAATGGTCCATGAAATTTTCCCGTCCTGGATATTTAGAAGGGTTCCTCTGTCGTTCTCCCCAGCAAACGGAGACTTGCACGTTAGGCTTATTTATTGAACACCGGAAAATAAAAGGAGACAGACTTTAGACTTTTATCTCCCGTTTAAACGACAGAAGCACAAATGCTTACATGGGGCTTTAAAGTGGTCGAGGGACTCCATGTGTGAGACTTCAGATGCTTGTGAGCAATGCATCCACTAATAGAGCATCTTTCACCCCAGCATTACGTGGTGCTTAAATGGATTATTTATCCCTGTTCCTTTCACCTAAGGAATTAAGGGTTTTATTTTGCAGAGCTGAAGTAGGATGTTGCCTAAAACAGGCAAAGGAAAGACAGAACTTCATCCACCACTCTCATCTCTAACTGCAAGGAGAGCAACATCAGGTCTTCAAGCAGGGACAATGACCAAAGCCCTGGGCAACCAACGAGTGAATAAAGGAGAAAACTGCAAAAGAAATTGTCCTCTTCATAGAAGGACTCAATGCTCCACCCAAATCCCTCAGTCAAAGGTACTAGAGGGCTCTGACTGACAAGGGGATATTGAACGAATCTTTCCAAGAACACTTATTTACCTTAAATATGTGATGACTCCCACAGCCCTGAGGAGAGAGGGAACACAAATGTCAGGTGTTCATCATTATTTATCCATCTGTCTCGAGCACACATCCCCTTTTTCTGCCACTAGGCACCCTGGCACAGTAAGATCACCTTCTTCTCCTCAAATTTCCAAGGAAAACAAATCCCAGAAGCTATTGTTTTCACCCTTCAATTTTTTTCCCTTCAACATCTTTAAAAATTGTTCTCAAGTAACCCTCCATTTTTAAAGCACAGATAGAAGAGAAGACTCAAAATACTTTTTTGGGGCTTATTTGCCTTTCTTAGAAAGCCCCTTAGGGTCATCCACCCTAGTTGCTGCCTCTAATGAAGATCATCTTCTCTAAGATTCTGTTTTGCATTAATTAGCTGTCAGAGTTCAATTTTGGTTGAACAAAATAGATAAAACGAGCTTTAAAGAGCCCTGTTGGGTTTTGAATTCTCAACGCTCACTCTCCGTTTCCCGTGTTATTATCTCTACCCCATTTACTTATTAATAAGGCCACCTAGGGTAAAAACATTTTAGAAAGATGTCAGTTTACCAGATATCAGTTGCTTTTGACACTGGCGACTGAGAAACAATTTCTGGGGCAACGAACTCCGGTGACCCGTATTTGCTGTACTGGGGCTCAAAGGGTGTGATCTTCTGAGCAAACCCAAAGTCGCAGAGCTTAAGGTCTTCCCTTTCAGGATAAACCATGAGGATATTCAGTGGCTAATAAATGAAATAAAATAAAAAGGGAGAAAGTTTTCTTGAGAGCAGGTTGTATTGTATTTAAGAATAATTAAAGTAGGGAATGCCCGTTCTATGACCAACCAGAGGCTGTGGTGACCTGGACCTGCCATTGCACGTTACCTTGATGTCCAAATGAAGGACATTGTTGTCATGAAGATACTTGATTCCTTCCAAAATTTGCTTGATATATAATTTGACCTAAAAAATAAATCAATGATAAAACAGTTATTAAGCATTAATAGTAAACAAGAGAGTCCCTGATTCCACCATTTTTAATATATGTGAGAGGGAGACACTGAACTAGAAATACTTTTAAAATTAGAACGATTTATTTTAGTCTTGCAGTTGAAATGAGATATGAAGCAAACATTACCCTGTGGAATGAAGCTGTGGCTCGTGTGTGCCCAGCTGGAGCCTTCTCTATGTGAAAACCCCTTACTTTAAACCCCTGACCCTACAAACATGCAAAAAGGGGTACAGATTTTCCCACGTTTGATGAACCTGGTCAGCTGCCTAATTTATCTAACTCAGACTCAGCTCTGATTTGGTGTAAATCAGGCAAACACATTTAAAACACAAATAGATTTAAAAACTATGTTGTAAACCTATTTTCTTGACCGTGTGTAGATCCAATCTGGATATGACTGAACAAGGGGTGAAGATTTACAACTAAATTCAGCTTTGGAAGTCTTCCACCTTCAACATTTTACAGTGTTACCTGACATCTGATCTTTAAAAGGTCCCTTCCAATCTAAAACATTCCACGAATCTATGGTGTTTTTCTTTGAATATTTCCATGAAAACCCAATTTAACCAATAAATACAGGACACCTGGCTACTAGATGGGAGATGAGAAACATTTTGAACTTTGAGCAAAAAAAAGCCCTTGGAAACTGTAATTTCACCCTTTGGTTTGGAGACGGAAAGGAAGTAATTAGAAGTACAGTTGTGAGGGGTTAAAAAGTTGTTAAGCAAGTGAAGATACAGGAGCTCCAGGTGACAGCAAATGAGTGATGGTAATAGAGCAAATATCATCTGTATTGGGCTGCGTGCAATTCTGCTGGTCAAAACCCCTAGTTATTCCCTGCAGAAATTCAACTCAGTAACGAAAGATGATGGGAACCCACTTTAAATGCTGATTCTGCTTTAACAGATTATCAGTGTTTCAAAGATGTTCCTCATATTCAAAAAGGAAAATGTAGCTGGAAGCTACTCGGGTGGTACCCACCAACTCTGGACTTTCAAATGAGAAAGGAAGATTACCTCTGCTTCAGTGACAACGTTCTTCTTGAACAAACGGTCGAGGAGCTCTTCGCTGGAGCATCTGACAATGGGATTAAGGGAAAACAGAACTGCAGCCAGATGCTTATTTTTGCCACCTCTATCTGGCTTACAGAGCAGAATTCACAAGGCATTCTCAACCAATGTGATGTGCATGTATAATAGTTGATTAAAATCCCTATTGCAGAAGTGTCCTTCTTGCAGGAGTCTAATAGAATTGGGCTGCTCTAAACTTGGAGTGTCATATTGCTTGTGCTAAAATCTATGTGTTGTTCATGGGATTTTCTGCTCTGCACTGCATTTTCCTGCTGCTCACCTAGCCTGGATCACACAGGAGCAGAGTCCAGCACCTTTGGACATTTCAGAAAAGAGATTTGTTGCTTAACAACTCGTTCACACTTGTACACACAAATATCACGGCTTTTCCCAAAGGAGCAGAAACTTCAATGAAGAGCTCCCAGTTCTGTGCTATCCTGCAGTGCAGAGAAAGTTTGTATGTGTCCTGTTATCTCGGACAAAAACCTAAATACGGTTAATTGCTCAGTTATTTAATAAATGAACTCTCATTTATTTCCCAGCCTCCTCAGAGAAGCAGAACAGAAAAGGATACAACTCCAGAATCAAAATCAGTGTTTTCCGCGTCTCAAACTGATCGAGGAGCCTGGTAATTCTGTCGTGGGACAGAGAGGCAAGAATGTCCCTCTCCTGATGTGCTCGAGCCTTTGTTTTGCTTCGTAGAGGTATGAATTTGGCAGCACAAGACACTCTGTTTCCTTTATGTACGACTCGTTTCACAAAGCTGAAGCAGCCCCTGTGTAAAATTGAAGGACAAGCCCTGCTCAGACTTGGTTCAAAGGCACTGCAGGTGTAGCCCTTTCCACATCCCAGCCTTTGAGAGCTTCCTACTGCTCAGGGCTTATATTCTCCAGCATAAAAAGCTGATTTTCCTGTGTATGAGGAGCTATTGCCCTCTCCTGGCTGCCTCCAAAACTAAGCAATGAGTTCGCAACGAGGGAAAAGGTGTTTCAGGTGACACAGGTTGTGCTGATGCTCTTGGATCCCTTAGATGGTTTGTATGTACGTCGCTATGGGCTTGTGATGCTCACATTGCCGAGGGGCCATACCTGGACACCTGCCAGCTTCTGGCTGCTATTTTATTCTGGTTGGAGCTACCTGGACCTATGGGCTATAGGAACTTTTCCATCCTCAGTTGGAAACCTCAGGGAAGTGTTTCCAGCAGACCTGCCATGGGGTCACCTCCCATCTCTGCCATCACTTTCACCTTCTCGAACTTTTCCACAGCTGGGCCTATCCCTGCTTCTGGTTACACGTGCTCAGCAGCTCAGATGGGCCATTAGATATCCTCCTTTCACCATACTATAAAGTTGGAAAATTCATTTACCTTCCAATCTCCTGCTTAACCTCATAAAGGGAATGGAGCTTTCTCCTGGTGGCCACTTTCTTTGCTGCTTGGTCTTTCTTCGCTTTAGAAATGAAGGAAAATACAAGGATTAATATTCAGACAACAATGCCTTGCTAATAGCGTATGAAGTTATTACAGGACAATTTAAGGCAGGAAAAATTACAAGGGTCTTCCAAACTTCTGTGCAGAATCGAGTGGAGCTGTTTGGTGACAGAACCTGTCAATGTGAGCTTTGGGGCTGCATCTTCACCTGACTTAACTCACAAGAGCCAGACTAAAAAGCAGAACACCACCAGAGACATGGCCTCAGTGGCCCATTGTATCTGTTCGTCGTGTATTCTGAAGCAGAGCAGTGAAAATTACATATAAATATATATAGGTTGTTAGGTCATTTGCTCTTATACTGGATCCTGCCATAGTGGTATTATAATATGCAAATGCTACACAAAGATACAGAGCAGATACCATGTGGGTACCAGAAGATGATTGCAGCCAAGTACATGTTTCAATGGCTGTGGAAGCAACTCCTGGTCTGAAAGAGCATCATTACCTTCATGCACAACAAGCTCTGCTTTACACAACACCTCCCCTCCTGCGTTTTTGGCAACACAGGTATAAACGCCACCATCTTCTGGGGCAGCGTTGTCCACGACTAAGAAGTACGTTGTTCCTTCCTTCCCTTGATGGAGCCTGCTGCTGTCTGTCAGCAACGAAGTGCCCTGAAACAATGAAATGACATTTTGGCATTGGAAAAGCAACAAGATGGGAATGGATGTTTCTTCTCTTCAAGGAACAACAAGGAACAGAGCTACAATGCAGACCATTCAGGCCAGCAAATCTCATTGATACAACTCTGGGTCTGAAGAAGCTCCACGTGTCTAAATGTTTCTCTTGCTTCCACATCACCCAACAACTTTTTTGTGTCATAACTGATTCGTACAGGGTTATATGGGTTATATGGGTTATTCTTCTGCTCTCCCAGCACACTGTTCTTCTACACAGAGAGTAGCTTATGAAGATTTGCAAAAGGACCTTATACAACCACCTGACTGAGCAGTAAAATGCCAAATAAATGTATGTAATGCAGATAAACATAAAGTGATGCAACCCTGTTCCCCCAGATGAAATGCCAGGCTCTGAGCTATTTCTTACCCTGTTTCCCTGAAAATGAGACATAGTCTTATACATTTTTTTCTCCAAAAGATGCTTATTTTTTAACATATATGGCTGCCTGAACACTATTTAAATTGACTTTTTTTTTTTAATGAACTGTAACTAGGGCTAATTTTTGGAGTAGGGTTCAAGCATCCTCAAAAATCCTGAAAAATCATGGTAGGGCTTATTTTAGCGGTAGGACTTATTTTGAGGGAAACAGATACTACACTTTGCATTAGATCACTGCGTGGGAGCACCATCTCAGTGCTTGGCGGCAGTCAAAAAGCACCAGATGTTAGAAATTATGAGGGAAGAAATGAAGAATAATGCAGAAAGCATCATCTTATAAATCTTAGGTTTGCCCAGGGTATGGTAGAGTTGTAGCAATGTCCTTTCTCTAACAGCTTCCAGATGAGGATGGACAGAGCAAGTTGGGGCTCTTTAGCCTGGAAGGGAGGCTCTAGCAATATCACACAATAAAGATGTTAAAGATTATTAATTTTGTGGTGTGTTTAGCAAATGGGCAGGGATTAACTTTTCCTGGTACAGGCTGTAAGAGCCAACACATGAAGCTTGTGGTGAATGGGTGCAAGAGGAGACTAAACAAGCACGGAGAGAGCTTTATTGTGGGTTAGTAAATAGATAAAAGTTCAGCTAGCTTGTGATAACTCTGAGCTGAAAATGTCAGAGATTGTGAGAATATTAACAGGGTATATCTTATATTTTTCCTTGTTCTTATTCTTTTCAAGGTTTTCTGGCGTATGCGTATGTGTGCGTGAATGGGAGGGGGTTCTTTGCATTTTTGCTTGGTTTTTTTTTTAAGGTTATTTTATTCGTCTGAGTAGCTCATCCTTGATCTTCCCACACAGAATTAGAAAATAAAAAGGAATAAACTTGTGTACTAAACATTTGTTGGGCAGAAGACGTACAGACAGTCATTATAGAACAGAACTGGCTTATTTTAGGGCTTGGCAATATACTGAGGAGTAATAAATGATTTCTCCCACCTTTCTATGGGATATTTCGTTGTCCTTAGTCACACTCATTTTACCAATTGGCTGTGGAAAACCTACCTGGAAGTCATGTTGACAACTGGAATAAACCATTCTTAATAATCCCATCTCTGACCCCAGAACTACAGCACACATTTTGGTGTCTCTCATCCTGCCCATCTTGGTCCTCAAAACCATCTTGGTTGCCTACTCTGGGAAAGAAGCTACAGTGACACTGGAGACAACCCAGATGAATAGTTGGTGGTTCCAATGAGTACTACAGCTGGTTCAATTAAGTCTATAGATGTTTTCTAGAGACAATGTAAGAGGTGTGGGATGAAAGAAAACAAATTTGCCACAGAAATACCCCTCATTCTCAGCCAGAGAAGTGCCTGCACTTACCTTAAACCACAAAACCGTAGGCTGAGGTGTCCCTTCAATGACCGCCTGAAATTTGGCACGCTCTCCAGAATTCACCTGCACGTCTTCTATTGTCACTTGCATATAGGGAGGACCTGGTGGGACACAAGGGTTTGCTGCTTGTCCAATACCGTAACTCTGTTCATGGTGTGCTGATGTAGGTTGAGTTACTCAAATGGGATTAGACATGGCCATTTAGAATATGGCATTAGATTAATGCCAAATTAAAAGATTTCACAGCGATATATTTGGGGTTCTTCATAACGACATTACTTTTAGGCTTCTTATCTTCACACTTATCTGTTACTGGTTTTTTTAATAAACAGTTATTGCTCAAGAAATTGAAGTATTAAAAAGAAAAAAAGAAGTCATCAAGAGCTACTACCAACAGAAAAGACAATGACACTCGTGGGATGTGGGAGAGGGAAACAAGACCCTTACTTGTTGGGGTCTTCTCCTCGGTCTTATACACACAAGTTCTTTCCGTGGTCTCAATATAAACTTCACTGTGCACGTCCCAGACCACATCTCCTTCTCTTCTGTACCAATCTCCTGCCCCCGCAGCTGGTGATGTTCTTTCATGAAGCCCATGAGAAAATATCATTACACAGTCACATACAACTATGGAGGTATGGTATTACACTCTGCCATTGATCTGTGTGTTTAACCACCAGACAAATCCCATTTACGTAAGATTAATACAAGAATAATTTTATTTTGGAGGAATTACTTTATCTCCAACCTTTTCTATCCTTCTTGTACAATGCATTTGTGAACAAGATTCTAAAAATAATAACGAACTTATAGGAATCAGTTCAAGTCTTCTCCTGCTTCCTCCACCACAGAGAAATTGCTTTTCTTTCAACCAAGTCTGCCACATTCAGATATCTGTGTATTGGGGTGGGTATTTACCTGGTAATAGGAACGGTGCGCTCCTGGGTGCTTTCATCTCCTCCATCACGGGGCGGACCAGGGCTGGGCTTTGGCACACTTGGTTCTTCAGCTGGAACTTGACTTTGTGCTTTGCCTGGCAGCAGAAATGGGGCAACTTAGACATGTCACTTATAACGGCACACCTGAAACCCAGAGCAAACCATCTTTACTCTGCCTTGTGTCAGAACTGAGTCCATCTGACCACAGCTGGGCACAATCATTGAAGCTAAGAGGTGCGTTTGGCTCTTTTGAGGAGACCACATGGAGCAAAGGGCTTGAATAACATCAGAGATGCTGAATGGTGACACATCACTGACTTGGCAAAAATAGCCTTAATATAAGGAAACACACAGAGACACAAACAGAAAAGCAGGACGAGAAGATATAAGAAGTCCGGAAGGATAGTGCATCTTTTACAGGAGATAATTTAACTGTGTTTGGGTTCCAGCTCATGGCTATGATGAAATTTAGGCTGGAAAAGACCCTTAAGATCATCAAGTCCAACTGTTAACCTAACACTGCCAAGTCCACCACTAAACCATGTCCCTAAGTGCCACATTTGCATGTCTTTTAAATACCACCAGGGATGCCCAGTGTTAGCTCTGTACACAGGAACGCTTCCATTAAACTTTGCGATACAAGAACCGTTCTTGACTCACTGGTCCAAACACAGACAGCATCAGTGAAATGAGTTAATTTAGTTCAATGTAAAACTGGTGATTAAGGCAGTCCCTGACTGGGCTACAACTATTATGAAGATTATATGTATATATATGCTAAGATGGAAGCTTTGGTGATAACGTAAGCATTGGTACACCTCCACTGGACTTTTGAAAATGTCTTCGCCCAACTCTAAGTTACACCAGAACAAGGTTTAGCATCTCAGGCTTATAGGAACAAGGAAACAAAAAAAGATGGTGCAGCTTGATGGCAGTTCAGGCATTGCTTTTCTGTTATTATTAATTATTTTATCAGATATATCTTCAAAAGTTGCTTTTATCTTCCGTTCCAAAAGTACCTGATTGTCTTTTAATACTGACCACTGGAGTTACCCTCTAGGATATAGCACATCATCTCCCTTTTCATCTGAGGAGAAAAGCTTAAATCAACAGGAGTCTTCTCCCCAGCAGGAAGGACCTTTTTAGGGAGGAGTCTGGGGATGTTTAATGCTGTCTGATTTTGGAAAAAAGCAGCAGTTTCCAGAAATCACATAAACCAGCTTTATTTGGATGAAAAAGCAGTTATTTGAAGCATTGCTGGCAGGGTCAGAGATCCCACGTTGGTGGGAAATAGATTTGTGCTTTCCTGTCACCAGGACTATTGAAATATTTGCCTTTTTATTCAAAACATGTGAGCAAAGGAACAGTTGTCGAGTCTCCATGTTACTAAAATAATTCCCCGTATTAATAACATCTTTAGTTGTTTCAGAGGAAAGGAATGCAAAATTATCTCAATCACTAGGCTATAATCTCTGCGGTTATGACTAAGGAAATCATCTGCTAGATGATATTTTTGGTTACGATTCCACGAAATGCTTCTATTCTTGTAAAGTTTTAGACAAGAATATATATATATATATATACACATATATATTTAATAGCATCTGGAGTTTTAGGGCTGAAGACTACATGACATTGTCCTTTTAAGTTCACAGTGGTGAAAGGAGCGTCACTCTGACTAGACACAAAGACAGCTTAGACAAGTTGTTATGGGAGAAATAGAAGGAAGAGAGGAAGGGTTGCCACTTATTCCTGTTTAAAACAACAAAAGAATGCAAGACACAGTCACATACATCATTGATTTTAGCCACACAGAAGCTGCGAAGGATACTATTAAAGCCCCAGGGCAATGAATTGCAGGTGAACTTGATGCACCCAACATCCTAGGAGGTCTCTGGCTGTTGATACAGAGGTGTTAAACACATTTCCAGCTCATTTATGGCAAATGAGAAAAGAAAAGCAACCTGCTTTACCCACCCCACCAAATGAAAAAACAAATTATTTCTATAAATGTAAAGGAGGGATCCCACCCACTCCCCTTTTTCCATCAAAAAGCCTGAAGCAAGTGCGGGATCAAAACCCAAAGGTGGAAAAATCCCCTGTCCCTCCATTTTGGGCAGGTAATGAACCAAACTCTAGTTGGGACACAGTTTTCAAACACCTCCTGTTTCTAGAAAGATCTGCCCCAAAGCTTGTGTCCAACCTAACCTCAACCCAGAGTCTCATGTTTCCTTGGGTCTGAATGTTCCTTCTTAATCTGCAACTGCTCAAAACACAACAAAACATAAAAATGAGGGGGGAAAAAAATGTTGTTATTGGTGTGTTCAACATTTTTGTCTGTCGTGACTTCCATGGGACATTTTCCAGATTCATGGCAGACCTACCATGCCCTCCAGCAGCCTGGGTTTGGGTGCTGGCTTCATGAACTAGCACAGGAGGCCCAGATGCTGTTTCTAAGTGGTCTGAAGGAACAGACCCAGGAAGGCCAAGGCCACCAGCTCCTCCTCGCATGCCTGGGGGAAGAGTCACCAGCAGCGACGCCGAGTCCACGAGTTTCTTTAGGGCTGTCTTGATCTCCTTATCCGCACGCTGAAGCGAGGCCTGGACAGTGGTCTCCATCTCTGACTGTGGGGAAGTCATTCCTACAGACAAGAACAACAGCTTTTCTCTCTTCAGGGTAAAAAGAAAACAGCGACATCATCCAAAATATGGAAATATTTGCAATTGTGTCATTTTCCCCTCCTAGAATAGATACCTGATGGAGAAATGCTTGTTCCAGCAAGAAGGACATAGATAAGACTTAAAATAGGACAACTGGCACAACATACTTTGGATGGATGTATCTCACCAGGTTGAGGACACTGTGGCACACTTCACACACACCTGGCCTCTCCCCAGACAGCGGAATGGAGGATCCATTTCCTAACTCAACCCTGTGTTAGCTGGTCTGTCGAAAATACCTTTATTAAGATCACTGAAATGAACCCAGCAGTGACCCATTGCACTTGTACAGACCCTAAGTGCGAGGAGGACATTATTCTCATGGGGAAGGAGAAGGAGTGAGCAGGTACCATCCTCATGAGGGAATAGAGTGACTATCAGCAAGTTTGCTGGTGACATCAAGCTGGGAGGAGTGGTGACACTGGAAGCTGTGCTGCCATCAGAGACCTGGACAGGCTGGAGAGCTGGGCGGGGAAAAATTTATTGAGATATAACAAGGGCAAGCGTAGAGTCTTGAAACTGGGCAGGAACAACCCCAGGTTCCAGTGTAAGTTGGGGAATGACCTATTAGAGAGCAGCGTAGGGGAAAGGGACCTGGGGGTCCTGGGGACAGCAGGGTGACCATGAGCCAGCACTGGGCCCTTGTGGCCAGGAAGCCAATGGGACCTGGGGTGGGTTAGAAGGGGGTGGTCAGTAGGTCAGAGAGGTTCTCCTGCCCCTCTGCTCTGCCCTGGGGAGACCACACCTGGAATCTTGTGTCCAGTTGTGGCCCCTCAGTTCCAGCAGGACAGGGAACTGCTGCAGAGAGTCCAGCGCAGCCACCAAGATGCTGAACGGAGTGGAGCATCTCCCGTGTGAGGAAAGGCTGAGGGAGCTGGGGCTCTGGAGCTGGACAAGAGGACACTGAGGGGTGACTCCTGCCTCAAGAAACTCATGATCTTGAAGGCACAGAGAAGACATAAAAATGGATATTTGAGCATTCATCTTTGCAGAACAAGTACCCAACTATCCTGGTCTCATCCCCAGTCAGCACTGGCAGAAGCAGCTAGGCTAGGATGGAATCATGGGACCTCAGGAGCTCATCTCATCCAATCTCCTTCCCAATAAACCCTCCACAAATCTTGAAGAAGCACAACAAAGGGACAGATCATTTCTAGGGAAACCCTCAAGTAACCGTAAAGACAAATAAGATGCATATCAGATCAAGACAATTCATCACGTTCATGATGTGCTTGCTTGCCAAGCAAGAATGCAAACTCGAACCATCATGTGGTTCAAGAAAAAATACAAGCACTTGTACACAAAAGTCTGTGACTTGTTTAACGTCATTGACACAGGAGTATGTGCTGAATCTTTCTGGATTCTGCCCCTTTCCTGGACTTAAAATAGTAAATTTCCATGACAGGCCTTAGCAGGCAAAGTTGAAAGCTATGTTTGGATCAGCCCCTTTTGAAGACATCTCACTTGATTGTTGTTTCCAGTGTCCTCCCCATGAGTATAGTGGTTATGAAATATTTCAGTTTCTGGGATTGTTGATGGAAAAAGCAAGTTTTGCTCACACGATGTCCCAGACTGCCCATCAGAGTTCATCAGCACTGAGCTGGGTGGAAGATCTTTAAATATTCTCCTAGATAAGTATTTTGATTCTCTGGTGTTTCTGTTGTGATTGTTGCCAACTGGTGCTCTCTTATGAGCTTGGCAGCTGCCAACAAGTGAACTGTTTGGAAAGGCATGAAACACTCTTTGTATCTCTCATTGAGAGTATTTATTTACAGGAGTGTATATAATCACAGGTATATATATACACAAGTTATATATAAACACAAGTCTCCCCCTGCTGCTAATACCACCACTTTCCTCCCTGTTTAGGGATGTTACACACTACGATTGAAGCCAATGATCTGAGAAAATTTAATATTAGCTGAGGTAAGTCAAACTAACGATGGACAGCCTGATTCCCAGTTCTAAAATCTCAACCGTGAACCTTTCCACCCCACATCTCCTTCAGCCAACAACCAGGAACGCAAGACTGACATGTATTTTGAAGTTCCTGCTCAGCCTCAGAGAAGGACCCAAGAAGATGAACATCCCTCAAAATTATTGACCTGAGTTAGAAGTATCCCTAAAAACAGATTATTTCACTTCAGTACTTTTGACACTACCCACAAAAAAAGGAGCCAGAGCCCAACTGCATTAATATTCTTAGATTGCAGCCCAGCTCCTGCTGAAGTCAGTAGGAGAAGTCGACGAGCTGGTGAGACAAGTGCCGTGAACAGAGAAGGACACAGAAACCCAGTGAGTTCAGTGACAGCTGATGCAAGACATTTATTGATATAAACTCAGCATCTAACAACATATCTTGGATTTTATGATTTTTTTCTGTGTTTTTTTTCTTTTCGTACCTCAAGCAAACTGAAGTTTCCACTTTATTAATACCCATTTACCTGCAGGAATTTTAGTAAAACATTCTTTGTATTAAAACTTTTAATACAGCTGTATGTTTTCATCTACACGAAATCCCCACACGTCTCATTAGTTATCTACAGTTTAATCACTTACAAGCATAACCTTTAGCCTCTAGGAAAATATTTTGAAAGTATATATCATGAACTTTTCATAAACCTTTCACTTTTTGAACAGAGTCTTGCGTATGATTAAAAAAAATTTCTTTCAATTGATTCTCTTTCACTTAAATTTCAAAAGAAATTGTAAACAGATGCTAATTGCTTTGAGCTAATGAATTAAAGTATAGTTATTTCTTCTACAACTATCTGAACTGCAACCCTTTGGTTTCTTCAGAAAAACCTGAGCATCAGCCACAACAGGAGTAAACCTCCACATTCCTTTACGCATCTTTATTATATTTTAGATTAATATTGTATTTTTGAAGACTATCATAGGGCAAATTCTTTTCTCAGCAGCATCTTTGTAAAGCTGAACCAAATCTGCTTTTTTCTGTGGAATTATTCTAGATTCATACTGGAATAACTGAGATCAGAATCAGGCCCAATCTAAGAGAAATATTTTTAGTTTTGAAAGTATGTCCCTGTTGTGTGCCTGTTACTTTCCAATGTACAGTGCAATATATGAAAAAAGCACTAATATGTATCCATCATATTGCTTAATTATAAAACAAACAGTATAAACCAAGGAGATGCTATAAAAAATAGGAGAGTAACATAAAAGAGGCTTGATTTTTTTTCACCACATGTAATCACTGGCAAAGCATCCTATATCATGAAGGTAGTGCACGTGATATTACACGTTATGCCCTTTTTGGACATTGAAAGTAAAAGGCTGTGAAATCAATATGTTCATTTGAGTCAGCATATAGTAACAGTGGAGCCACAGGAGGAAAATAATAGTGTATTCTTTTCTACAAGCACCTTTTATGAATTCAGTCCCTGTCAGCGGGAATATTGCCTGGAGGACCTTAGAACCAGCTTCACAATATTCCCCAGCTGGGAGACACTGAGACAACATCACACATACATTCCCAAGGCAGAAACTCACTTTGTCTTCTCTTTTCATGCTAGCTGGAAATTCGGCATTTCTGGTTTCCCTACACCAACTAAATGAAAACATTTTCTGTTGCAACGCTTGTACACAACTCAGCTGGGACAAGGTGTTGGGACTTTTCACCCCATATCTCTGCCAGATAGAAAGAGCCAGTGCTTGGTCCTACCAAGATCAATGACAAACTCCAGCTGACTTCAACCGGGACCAATATTTGGGCCTATGAGCTCTTTTTCTTTCCAGGGCTGAGCAACCTGTTGAAGGTCAGTGCAACATCTACTTTTTGGTGAAGCCAACAGGAATGGGCCACGCTTGGGGCATCTCAACCTTCCTCTCAATCAGAAAAAGGAAAAATAAGCTCCAGAGAAACTCAACAGAAGGCTTAACCTCTACAGGACAGCTCAACGAACACGGTTACAGTAATATGATGCAATTGCAACTGGCAGTGCTTCCAAGCAGCCCAATACATTTTGAACAGGTATATTTTTCAACCAGGCATTTATGGGAAAGATCTACTTTGCTGTGCCTCAGTGGTGAATTCCTCTTAGCATATACAGGAGACATTACCCATCAATCTGCTAACAGTGATATTTCACCACTGGCATGTACAGGAGACCAAATATTCTCCCAGTAATATTTATTGACAAAGACCACATTTGTGGTTCTTTGTATGTGTTAACATTTGCTTATAGATGCAGAAGTCTTTTTGTGCAGCACTTTTATCTTTTGGTGCACATTAAATAAATCTATATTTTAAAATATATGGCTTATAAATCCACTACACTAGAATGCAGAATAAAGAAACCTACATCTTTAGGCAACTAGGAAGTGGATTTAGAAATACGGTCTTTTCTTAGTTAAAGCAGAAGAGAACAATGAAATCCTTGCTTCCACAAGTCAGTGGGACTTTCACCATTGACTTGAGTTGAATTAGGATTTCAACCAAAAGGCCTGAGCAGCCCTGTGCATCCCTCGTAAATGAAATATTTTCTATAAGTTTCATTCCATGGCAGAAGTTCAAAACAACATAACCAGACTGTGCATGTCAAAAGGTTTAAGAAGAGATTTTGATGGAGCTAGTTGGTGTCAAAGTGTACAGCAGAGTCAAAGCCATGTGAAGCTTCATGACCTCTGGGCACACACGGTGACAGGAGATCACTATAGCTGGAAACTGTCCTCCTGTCCTGGGCTGCTGAAGGATGCTGAAAAGCTTAAAAACTTTCACCTTCTTGCCACACCATAAGGTACAAATTGGCACTTGAAATATTTTTTAAGTTTGTGGACAAAACCGCACTTATTCATTTATATTTGTCATAGGCAGGAGAACCATGCTTTTCCTAAACCTACCATCACTGCTCCGCTATGGAATGATATATATTCACCTTAATCAAAGCTTTTAAAATTACAATCTGATCTGGCAGACGTGTTCCCTTTAAGACCGGAAAAGCTCGACATATCGTATTTAGATATATTTCCCTCATACATGTTACCTTGTAATCTTTGCCACCAATTCCCCCCTCCTACAACAATTCTGATTATCGTATTTTTTTGTTTTTTGTTTTTTTTTCTAAAATGCTGGGGTTTTTTTATGTTGAAAATTATGCTTGCATCTGCTCAGCTTTGGGAGAGGTCCTCTGTGCTGATGTGCAAGGTAACAGGCTCGCCAACAGTCCCGTAGCTGAGGGTTCTTGTGGAAACTTCAGTTTTAAAACTTGACTGTCCGTTGTCTGCTGAGCGTTGGACTTCGGTGCAGAAAGATGGTTTCACCGTGAAGGAGGGACCAGGAGAAGCTGCTGATGTTGCTGCATGGACTCCAGGCCTCACCGCCATGCAGGCATCACTCACATGGAAAGAGATGTTTGAGGGACCTACAGACTGAACACCAGTTACTCTGGACGCTGTCATGAACATGCCTCCAGGTACGTGCTCCTCAAACTGGCTGAAAAATGTTTGCCTGGGCTTGGACACCACAGGTCTCCCCAGGTTCAGTAGCACAGGCTTCCCAATCGTTGGCTCGTTAATCTCTGTCTGGAGCACGGAGATCTCGCAGGGTTTCTCTGCTTTATGTTTCTGATCGTCACACCTGTAGGTTTCGCCTTCTTCAGGAACATAATCTTCAAGATCCTCCAAAGTTAATACTTTGCCATTGTGGGTTAAGATTTTGCGTTCCCGGGTGCTAATGTCATCTATCTGTGGTTCCTCTGGTTCATCAACTATGACAATGTTATCCTGTTCTGGAAAGGCACCTTGCATTACTTCAGGTACCTCCTCTCCAACAGGCCAAGAGACGTCTAATTCATCTACCTCTTCCTTAACCTCTGGACTCACTGGTGAGAACAGAAATTGATGCTGGTCTGCAGCAGCTGTCCCAAAACTGAAGGACAAAGGTTCACCCCCACAGGCAAGGAGTGGGGAAGCCACATCTGACCCGTAGTGAGCACTTGTTTCCTGTGGGAAACTCCTTCCTTCGGTTCCATAATCCATAAATGAAGTATTTCCTAGTTGTTCAGACCCACATGGGGAGCTTCTGTCTTCATTGCTGACTTGAGGTCCTTCCTGCTCGCTCGTATACACCAGGGGCTGGATATCAGGTTCCGAGAGACTGTCATTAGGTGAAGATTTTGACTGTTCCACCAATTTGTTGTTGGAGTTGTTTGTGTTTGGATCATCTTCTGGGGAACGCCTAGGCCTTGAACTAGGAAAAGTGAATGTTAACACCCCTGAGTCATCTTTTTCTTGCTTTGCTGGGGAAGAGCCTCTTTTCCTTGCAGGTTTTGGCGATTTTTTCACCTTGAATTCAATTATTTCTTCCACTTCCACCCATTTGGGCTTCTTCTCTTCCACCTTGGTCTCTACGACAACATCTCTAGCTGCTGCTCCTTGCCTTTCCTCAGGTTCTGTGACAAAAAGCATGGGAACCGCAGACTTCGGCGTCGCCTCCTGCTCGTGCCTGTGGACAGGCTGCCTGATCTTTGAGACATAAACTGGCTCTGGAGTTGGTTCCGCTCTCGGGGAGCGGGAAGGCGAATGACCTGAAGAAGAACGTGCAGGAGAAACCCTTCCCCTTTGTCTTGGGCTCTTCACCACAGTGGTTATCGTTTCCTCTCTGATGACAGAAAGGGTTGAAATGGAGTTGGCGGGAAGACGAGACTTTTCGGGGAGCCACACTCCATCAGCACATGCCATTGTCGGTCAAGGTGCTACAGTGGGGTTAGTTTGGTGAGCACTCCAGCTTTTGGTGAAGCGTGTCATTTTGGAAGGGGTACACAGGCAACGCACACACCCACATGCCCATCTCCACCTACTTTTTCTGATCCAGGGAAAACCTCAGTGTTCTTTCCCCCAGGTGGACCCCAGGTGAACACACAATGAGTATGTCCAGCTGAGTCCAGTTCTGGGCTCCTCAGTTTAAGAAGGACAAGGAATTACTGGGAAGAGTCCAGTGGTGGGCTACAAAGGTGATTAGTGGTCTGGAGCATCTTTCTTACAAGGAGATACTGAGAGAGCTGGGGCTGCTCAGCTGGAGAAGAGAAGCTGAGAGGGGATCTCACCAATGTTTATAAGTATCTCAGGGTGGGTGTCAGAGGATGGACCAGACTCTGCTCAGTGGTGCCCAATGACAGGATGAGGGGCAACCGGCACAGACTGAAACACAGGAGGTTCCATCTGAATATGAGGAGAAAGTTCTTTCCTTTGAGGTGCCAGAGCCTGGACCAGGCTGCCCAGAGAGGTTGTGGAGTCTCCTTCTCTGGAGACATTCAAACCCACCTGGACACCTTCCTGTGTGATCTGCTCTGGTGACCCTGCTTGAGCAGGTGGGTTGGACTGGATGATCTCCAGAGGTCCCTTCCCACCCCAGCCAGTCTGTGATTCTGTGAAATGTTCCTCTGGATTCTGCTATATTTCATGTGCTTGTGTTGACCACCTATTGTGCTGCTTTGGACTCATATACCAGTTTGACCCAAAGATTTTAAACACTCAAGGAGTTTAACCTTTTCCTGAGTATCCTGGGCTAAATCCTGGCTTTATCAAACTCAAAGGCAAAATGTCATTTATTACAGTAGGGTCAGCAGCTTCCTTTTTTAAAATAAATGTAACATATCTCCAATTTATTTATGAAAGACTTTTTGAGACAAGAGATCTGCATTTTCACATGCTGAGCAGTTACATTAAAAGGGCACTAAGCATTTGGAGACCAGGAAGAATAAGTTAGAACATTTTCTGCACAAATCAGCTATGCCACAGTGTACTTATTTTTGCTCTTCATAATATCATTATTGCAGACACAGCCTGATCCTACCACCAATTGACACAGGAGCACCAAACCAGTCTGGGATGCATTTCTCAGCATATTTCTGCTGGCCTTACTTTAGATTTTTTGACATCCAGAGCAGCTGGGACTTCTCAGCATCCCTGTATGAATAGACAGGTTGTATCAAAACAATCTTCTGCTCCCATGCCAGGACAAACGTCACTTGAAATGAGCTACAGATGAAGCTGGATCAAATGGTTCTAAAATGTGGGGACAGGAACACCTAAACCCAGACTTCAATGCTATTCAGCTATACATTTAACATGCAGTTTCTCCTGCAGATTTTTTTGGTGGCATTTGTTATTTGGAAAAACTTGAAGGCAAAGACAGCGTTTGCTTTGCAAGCACAAGGAAGCTGATGCTCTACAGTGGAGGCAGCTGGTTCAGTGGAACTAACAGGTAAAACTGGTTTTATTTCTGTGTTGATATTCTGTCCCTACCTCCAAGTAATGGGTTAAAAAAGAACTAACTGAAGGGTGAAAACAATGTCCTGAAGTGGGAAGGAATTATTATAAATCCAGATAATAGCTTTTTTATTTGTCTCTTTCTCCTCACCAGCCTCTAGTCAGAGACACATGGAGTTGGAAGTCACCAGCTCTGCTCTCCAGCCATCTCTACTCTGGCTCTTGCACTGAGATACAGAGAAGAGTGGAAGGAGTTCATCCAAAATGGGAGCCTGTTTCTCCTATTGCATTTGTCTAACCATCATGGAAGACTGATCGTTTTAAATATCTTTTAGCTTTTCTCATCTATCAGTCCTATCATAGAATCACAGAATAGTTTGAGTTGGAAGGGACCTCCAAAGCTCCCCCAGTGCCACCCCTGCCATGAGCAGGGACATCTGCACCAGCTCAGGTTGCTCAGAGCCCCGTCCAGCCTGGCCTGGGATGTCTCCAGGGATGGTTCATCCACCACCTCTCTGGCCAACCTGGGACAGGGTCTCACCACCCTCATTGCAAAAAATTTCTTCCTCATATCTATGGAGATCAGATTTATTTCCAGCATCAATCTCTCCCTTTGAGGATGAGGTGAAGTCCAGGACTGAATCAGCTACGGTGAGATTTCTTTTCCTCCAGAGCACCCTCTCTTTTATTGCTCATTTCCACTGCTTTAGTCTTTCCCCAAAGTTCTCAGCATTTTGCTCATCCTCCATCTCATGTTGGGCTTGTCTGCTCTCTGACACTGCTATAGAGCTTTAAGCTCTATGCAGAGTCTTCATAATTACCGTAGCGCTTTTCTAAATTACAGAAAACTAATAATTAGATAAAGATAGGTGTGAATCTGTGTGTTTGCACTGGACTTTGCTCTACTTTGCAAGGTTAAAATGGTCTTATTGCTCTTGGATTTGCATATATACATACTGTTGAATCCTATGTCTAACTTATCTGTTATTTCCTGGTGGTAGTTTCAAAGCTGCTTCTGTTCCTCAGCTCGCTGTACATTAAGGAGATCTGGAACGTGACCCTGGAGGGTTATTCCCAAACTTTACATCACCACTATCCCACTTCCAGCTGAGATCTTCTCTAATGGGCTCACGACCCCATCCAGTAGCAAAAGGAAGGGAATTTCTGATGTTCCGAGATCTTCCTCATAAATGTACCAACCACCTTTGGGGCAGCAGCCTTTAATTTAGGAGTCGCTTCTTGAGCTCTCCAAAGCGACAGTCTATGGAATGTAAATGTCAGAAATTTGGAAATCAGCTTAACTGATGGTCTTTTGTATTATTTTAATAGTATTTAACCAACCGGTATTAGTGATGCTGCTTGTGATCTGCAATCGTGAAGGGAAAAGGAGGACTATAAACTGACTGCAAAGAAATGTAAGATAAAAACATCTCTCCCAGTGATTTACAGGCACAGAGATGTAGTTAGATGAGATTTACTAAGTTTTAGATATGGCCCGAGTGATTGGTCCCTGCTCATGACTTTCTCAGGATGTTTCTGAACATGATATCGAAATACATTTCTCTGTTTAGCTACCCCACTGGTATCTGAACACTGGTCCTTGAGACAGTATAGGCAGGAACACCTTCATTTTCTGTTTTTTGCGGGTCTAAAAGAGTCTAATGACTGGAGATGTTAACTGAACTGCTGTGCTGAAGAGAGAGGGGCAAAGGCAGAACCCAGAACCCCTTCCTGGATCATAACTAATGGTTATCATACAAAACAATAAAAGAGATAAAAGTTAAACTATGCTTGACCATGGTTTCGCTGTCATGTCACCCATGCTCCTCACCATCTAACAAAAGTAAAAAAAGGTCAACTCAATAATCATCTTCAAGTCAAGGATGGATTTTAGTAATATTAAAACTCTTGAGGAATTGCATTTCCCCCAAACATCCATTGTGTAGTCACCTACTGCCATTAGGGCATGATTTGAATAGCTTGGAGGTGCTCTGAAGGCCTACCACAGACAGACCATGTCTCCTTTCCAGCTCTTGAAACAACTTATTATGTGTTCATGATACTTAAAGTAAGAAGATACTTCAAGGTGTTAATGGCTTATGAGCTTCTGGTCTACGTATGACTCAGAAAGTACTGATTTTTTGCTGCAATTAACCTTTATATGTTGTAGACACCCAATATAAACCAGGTTCAAAGTATCCAAAAAGCCCAAGTCATTATCAGGACAAAATTTCATATTAGAAATGCAGAGGCAGAAGGAGCTAAAAATATGCGTCTTCCTTCTGCTTCATCATAAAAGGGTTTCCTGAAAAATTTAAAGTAGAAAGCCAGAAGGCATCACCGTAAGCTGATGAGATATTTGTTGTATTTGTACATTTTGCCAAGTAGCCAGTTCTCAGAGATGATTTGTTTTCGACACTGAGAGTCAGACTCTACCTCCTTGATCCCTCCGACAGTATTCTGTGCAATTTTTTTGCATGTAATATCATAAAATCCTGACCCAGACTGTGTCTAATACCAATGCTGCTATTTTTAAAAAGGGTAAGATTATCTATTTTTTCAGGTGGTCATTTTGCATAGCACAGAATACATGAGATCTGGTGGGATGGGAATGAACACTCTTGCATGGCCAATAGACACAAGCTTGTTATTGGATCATGCATAGGCAGCAAGGCAAAACACAAATGTTACCAAAAGAAATATATCAGCACTTACATGATGATGGTTTTCTTGGGCACTTTAGTCTCTTGTTCAGTGACTACAAAGAAAACAGTATGAACAGCATGGGGTTAAAGAAAGGCAAAAGCTGAAATGATTAAATTAACTTTGCTCAGTTAATCAAAATAAACTGAAGTGAAAAAAACAACCAACTGTACCATCCCATCCATGCTTTCTGTGGTTATTTCCAGCATCATCTTTAATGTTTCTGACCAAGAATGAGCATTCAAAGTGCTCTCTGAGCAGGGAACGATTTAGATTTTAAATGAACTATTTTGTGGAGAACAATATTGCAGAAACTGTTGGTTTTTTTTTCTACTGTGAGATCCTAACATTTTTGTTTGGCATGTCAAAGATAGAAAACAAGGCTTATTCTTTTTGTTTTCTTGCTTTTTAATGTAATAAGGTAGGTGCGAGAAATCTGAAAATGCCTTGATCTGGAACAACCTGGAGAGCTGAAATTCTTTAAACTTTGATTTCACTTACTAGAAAAGAGTTTCCCCAAGCACTGACCAGTTTCCAAGCTTTTGTGGCCTAGATTAAAGATCCAAGATGATAACAATGGAAACTAAAATCATTATCATCAGTACAGAAAAATCAGCACCAAAAAAACCCCCAGGAAACCCAGGAGAGCCCTGTAATACACCTATCTACTCCATCTCTTTTTTGCTATAATTTGCAATTTTTCCTGATGCTTGTCCCATAACAAACTAGAAGATGTTGATACATATTAAGATCAAAATAAAAGTAATGATTTTGCAAATATTTCTTAAAATTGACTTTTTTTTTCTTTTAAATAAGAAAGATACAGGTTCCAATCCTAACTGCTGGAATAAAACTAAGACTGTTCTGAACACACTCTGGACCCATCTGAGATCTAGAAAAAACAAGAGCAAGCCCCAATTTTTATTTAGTAAACTAGTAAAGTTTCTAAAAACCCCTTAGTTTTAATCTCAAAGTAATTTTTCCAGCAATTGGTTTGCAATCTCCCAGCCAGCCTATAATAAATAAGCTCTGGTAATTTTCAGATGGTACAATTGAAAGTGAACTGCAACTTAAAAATAGATCTATAAATTCACAAACAGTTCTTGCCCGGGGAACTTGTAGTGTCTGTATGATTTATTAAACTACTTATGATTAGTGCTGATGTTTTCAATAGTGTCCCCAAATTGCACTGACTGCAAATTAGAAATTACAATATTACATGGAATAGTTTAACGTAATTTTCCTTCCACTTAACTTCCAAGGGCTCTCTTATGGCACTAGAATAAAACAGCAAATCTCATCATAATTAAGGAGAAGTTTGTGTTAATATCTGACCTAGAGATCTATGTCTTCTTTGCAGAGCTTTGTCTCATTTATGCATGTAAAAATCTGGCATAATTTCCAATAGAGTCAAAGGACTTACTGCAGAATTAGGTGGGTTTAAACAAAATTTGTTCAGAAATTAGAGTTTATTTCTTACTGGGAAAGTAAAGGGCAAAATTATTTTCAAATGTTTATCTTGGAACACATTTGCAATATAACCATTTATCTATCCTGAGTTAATATTTTTGGAATATTTTAAAACCTGTTTTAAATGGTGGAATGATAAGTGTGTGACGATGGAAGATGAACCAAGTGCTCAAACAATTTACTGCACCCAGTTTAGAAATTTCCGCTGAATTTTTAAATGCTTAAATCAATACTACGTAATGTTTACACTACAGAAATTTTAGAAAATGTCATTAAATAATATATGAATCCATAAGCAGCAAGAGTATCAGTTCTGATGGAAATACAAATTAATAAGGTTACACACCTAAACATAGGTGTTTTATACAACTGTTTTACATGTATTTAGATGATAACTAAATATGTATTTAATGAAACCCCCCAAAGTTTGTAAGATAAAGTCTCTTGTAATGTTTATTTTATTAATTTCTTTTCTTGCAGCCCTCCCAAACAACATCGACTGCAATATTTCTATATGCAGCAGATGTCAAAGGGATGTGCTATTCAAAAGTTCAGCAGGCCTGGGATGAGAAAGCTATAAATGAGCCCTGATGGGCACGACAGATGAATTTTATATGTACTAACCAAGGTGTGAAGGAGGATTTAAACAATCCTATACGAAGGACAGAACCACATGAAAGTAGGATGAGAGAATCTGGGTTTCTTTCTTTTTTTTCTTTCCCCGAGAGGAAAATATTCTGCGTTCGTTTTAGCACCAGATTTATCATTTCAACTTGTTCAATAGCATTTTAGGAAAACAGCTTTGCAAAGCAGGAGGCCCTGATAAGCAGGTTAAAAGCTGAAAGCATTAGGACCAGCCAGTGCTTCTATAGGATTCAACTTCTCTTTGGTTAATACATTAAACCATTGACTTACAAGTGATGAAACATTCAAGATAAGTCACTTTTCATTGCTCTGAAAGGATGTAAGGTGGTTTATGGCCTTTATTGCAAAAGTAAATCTATATTTTCCACTCAGAAGCATAAACCTATTATTTGTGTACATTACAAGGCAGTGGCATAAACCACAAGAGCATTGCTCTGCTTCTTCCCTCTTAGAAAATTAATCTGCAACAGGGGGGATGCAAAAGTCTGACATGAATTTTTGAAGCTAATCTTAATATGAGCAATTCTTGGACATAAAAAAAACCCCTAAATTGTGTCAATGAAATGCAAATGGTTTACACTCCACTCCTGGAGTGACTGAGGTGGTTGCAAAGGCAGATGATTGTGTGTTTGTGCTCTCTTGAATTTGCACTGAAAAACACATGGCCAGCCCAAAACTGACACTAACCGATGGTGACACGGAATAAAAACAACAAGATGGTTAATTCCAATGGTCATCCTGACCAGGGAACTTCAAAAAGGTTAGGGAGCAAACTCATGTGCTCTATTTCTTCAGTAAAAGGGTAGCACTACGAGATCTAAGCTTCTCTGTGCTTTGAAGCAATCTTCCATTGGAGAGCTTCAGAATATTTAGCTTTTCGCTGCAAGGTGGGTATTACCAACCAAGGCAACTAAATAACTTGCCCAAAGCTCTGCCTGAGATCTAAGACACAACTAGAAAGAGGTTCCTGTTGCCTGGCTGGAACAGTGCTGGGTGGTTTTTGCTTTTCTCCCCTAGTGTAGCTGATTCCTTCCCCTATTATTGACTGTCTCATTCAATATCCCGGACCTTTCTGTCTGATCCTTTCAAAAATGTGAGACTTTGTTTCTCTTAAAAAATGAACAAGTTACGTAGCCTGGGATGAGTGAATCGCAACAGTAACGTGTTAAAAAGGGATTTCGGAGCACATCAGCCCAGATGTGCAGTGCGTAGGTTAAGCAGCAAGGTGCAAAGCAGACAGTCAACTTGAAGTCAAAGAGAAGGACTTTATTTCGGTTACACTTTTTTTTTTTTTTTGGTCTAAAATTCTTCCAATATCCACAGAAAAAGAGGATTTTTAAAGCAACTCTCCATTGACTTCAGTGCAGTGCCCAGGTGCAGCTGCAGGCAGAACTCAGCGTTTCAGGCTTGCAGCCCAAGCTGCAGCTGCTCACAAGGGAACCCCTTAGGCCAGTGGTTTCCATCCTTTTCGGATTTGATCCTTCCAATGGATCAGCAGATCCTCGCAGTGTCAATTTAAACCCAATCACAAGAACTTTGGTTTTGTTGGACTCCGGACCATCACTGACTGCAGGTCAGGGCTCGTAAACCACTGTACTAATGGTATCCCAAATTGTGATGGTAGGTTTGGTTCAGTATAATAAACAGTACAGAAAGGCAGGAGGATAAACAACTAAAATAATTGCAACTAAAGCCCCTTGGGTGCCTCAGAAGACTTTGACAATAGTCGTTTCACAGAACCAACGATAAATCAGGTAAAACTTAGACCCACCATGTGGGTAAGCTCGGAAACAACACAGTATCTGTTTTCTGTTGTAATAGCACCACACAGCAGTAATGTTGTCCTCTTGGTGAAGTTACAAAGAATCCTATTTTCACAAATAGAAAGGATTGTAAGGATGGAAAGAGAAAGCCTTCATGAGATCCTTCCATCCACTAGTTCGTTGCCAGATGAACCTGGGTTTTCCATATGTAGATCAAGGCTGGTTATTGATTCTCAAGAAAGCAACGAATTCCCTCCTTGGTCAATGCATTATGCCAAATGATGCTCAGAACAATCCTCTTGCTCCATGGATGAGCCTGCTCTTTGCTCCATTGGCCTGAGGAATTCCTCTCTCTGTGTCTCCCTGGAGGTGACTCAGAGATCTAGTTCCTTCCCTAATATCAAGTTCAAGCAATAGCACATTGTGGACCAAAAACTATTTTGTAACATTTCTGAAGCTTCTAGGCAAACTGCAATTATATTTCTTCAATCAAGGTCATTAATTTTTTTTATTTATGACTGTGAAAATAACAGTACATGAGTAATTTGAGGCTGAACATATATATTTGCAACCTCAAGAGCTGAACAATGCTCCTAACTCTGTTTCAGAACCCTTGTTTATTTTTGTAATATCTTCTGCCTTGGGACAAAGGAGCTTCATCAAGAAACGCCACCCTAACAGTGATTTATTTACGTTCCTCTACATTCTGCATACAACTTATTTTTGTTTTTTTAAGGCATAGCAAGGACAAAGAATTCAAGAACTTCAAGGTTTATCCTGCTGAAACAATTATAGTGTTGCTGTACTATCATCATCCTCCCTGTAAGGCATTTGAATGATTTGATGGTACTTTAGGAAAGGACTAAATGGAAAGCAAGAATAAAACTAAGGCAAGAGAGTACATGGATCAGGATACTAATCTTAATAGCCTGTTTTGTGTGAATCATCTTAATGTAATAATACAATGTTAGTGTTTACAGTGGGCTGGCCCAAAGGTCCATCCAGACAAGGACCTTGTCTCAGACAGAGCATATGGAAAATTATGAAAATGATTGGAGTACCATTTTCCCTGATTACTTTTCCAGACTCCAGTCCTTCGCTGCACAACAGCTTCTTGAGGCAGAAAGTCTTCAAATTTGATGGCTCTTAGTGAATGTTGTTAATGAATTGCCAAAAACACACTTGAACCCCTGTTATTATCATGAAACAGTGTCAAAACACTGAAAAAGAAGAAAGAAGATCCCACAGCTGTTGGCAAACCTCTGGATTTTGTTGCCCATGTCTCCACTAACCACATCTGGGACAGCTCTCTGACCCCAAGGTTCTCTGGCATGGAGTGGCCTGTGCCTCTCCTCGTCCTTTCTCTTACCCTCCAGAGGACTTATCTCTCTGTTTTCAGTTATAGACGTTTCCTTGGCTCTATTCTCTCCTGAAACGTTTCTGGGAACTCTTTGAGAGAGACAGGACTGGCTGGCCCATGCTCAACCAGCCAAGGACCCTTCTAAGATGTACAAAGAACCAATTTTCTGTGCTGGGCAATGTTCCTTACGCAGATGTAGTCACTGATTTAAACCCAGTTGGGATGGGTTTGTAGCCCGCATGTCTAACGCACGGCTTGTGGAAATCATGTTGATGAGAAGGTGATTTTAGAAAACCACATCCTACAGGTGTTAAGAAAGAGATGTGTTGCTGGATAGGTGTTAAATTGGTTCCTATCATCCTACCAATTCAAGTGAAACATATCAAAAGAAAAAAGGAGTAGAGTCTACAGACTCTGTGACTATGTGGTGTGCAAGACCTGAACAGTCCTAGACAATGGATGAACTAATATTGCTCAGGCTATACTGCTGCCAGTTCTGCTTTCTCAGTCATTCCAGATGGTTCAGTGGTATTTCAGAAACAATCGCAATATCCCTGCAGCTTTATTTACTGGTCCTTGTTTTTTTCTCAACATTGTGCAACTCACGTTCTGCCAGGCTGACACGCATTTTCAAATATTCAAACAGGAATAGAAACACCTTTCTTGCTTACTAGTGGTGGTGTGACATACCCTTCATTTGCTCCTCCTTTTTCATATAATGCATTTACGAGCATTATATGATGCAGCTGATTTGCCAGGTTTGGAAATCAACAGATGGTGATGGGTATAGAGCTGGGCTGCAGTATACCCATGCACATCTCAATAGACATACAGATACGTGTACACCAACAATCAACATGGATAAGATGGCAAATATTTTCGATCCTCAATTAGGTGGTTTTAGAGTAATTCATTTACATACTTACAGAGCTGGTCAAGGATCGTACCTTCTATGGTGATGGCTTGGTCTCCTCTCCTGTCCTGGGTCAAGGCTGCAGCACTGTGGTGGTAAAGTTCTGCTCCACTTTTTGCAGACCCTAATCTGTTCACCAGCTAAAGAGAACCATGCAGTACTGAATGAAATGCAGGATGTTGTTATTGTTTTTCTTTCATAACAAAACCTCCCTATCCTACATTACAAATTCATTACAACTACATGGCAACAGAAATGGATGAAGATGTGACCAAGGGAATACTGGACTTTGTGATCTTAGCTAATAACAAATGCAAGGTAATCTGATTTTGCTAAAGTTCTAGTAGAAGTCTTTAAATTATGCCCAACTTCCTAATAATTTCTGTGGAATAACTGTGAACTTGCTGTGAGCTGAGCTGTTCATCATGAGTCATCTAACCCATGATAATTTCCTAAACCAAGGTCAACTGCTTTACTTTTTGAGCCCTGAGAGCTCATTACAATGAATGCAAAGACTATGACTAATTTTTAGAAAATATTTTACAGCACCTTTATTTTTATCTATTAGATACTTCCACGTATGCTTGCTAAATAAACAAGAATTTCAATGGTTTATAATTCTATTTAGACTTTATTTCTTTCTTTTGGCTTTGGATGGTTTCTTTGTAGTGGCATGGAATCTGTCCTAATTTTAAGACAGTCCAGAAACAAAACATCATGTTAGAATGGTCCTAAGCTTTGTAAGAGGTACCTCTAGAGATCTGGATCTGATTTTAAGCTCCAGAACGAGCTCACTCAGTTATTATTTAAATACCAGCTCACTCATCAGAATATTGTAAAGCTATTGGATTATCACAATCCAGATATAGCTCAGGAGAACCTGAATTTGTGTAAACTTTTTTTTCATATAGCAAAGAGCAGAAATTATTCAGCCTCTATTCTCGTGCAATGGATCTCTCCCAGAAAAAATGAATACATGAATTCTCCTATGTTGGACAGCAGAGCTTTAAATCTCTCTGAACTTACCTCACATTCATAGTGTCCCATATCTTCATTGGAAGGGTTCTTGACCACCAGGACTACCATGCCACTCCGTGGTTCACTGAAAGCCTGGTATTTATTTGTGTCCTTCAACAGCACACCATCTTTGTACCATCTGCATGTGGAAAATACGGAGTATAAGCCAGGAAAAAACACTAGCTGTCAAGAAGCCCCCAGCTGACTCATCCATCTGTCAGACCAGTGGGCAAACAGCTCAAGAGTTAATCATTGAATAAACGTTTGGATCCTGGAAGACAGGTCTACAGGTGGGTAGATCACACGTGGATACTAAACTGCATAGGTTTATGAGATTATTCTCAAGAAATCTCTTCAGTCAATGTGGGGAAATGGGCTTCAAATCATGAATCACAGATTTGAATCACAGAATCGCAGAATCAGCTGGGTTGGAAAAGACCTCAGAGATCATCAAGTCCAACCCTTGGTCCAACTCCAGTCCGTTGACTAGATCATGGCACTAAGTGCCATGTCCAATCTTAGTTTAAAAACCTCCAGAACGGTGAGTCCAGCACCTCCCTGGGCAGCCATTCCAATGCCTGACCACTCTCTCTGCAAAGAATTGCTTTCTAATCTCCAGCCTAAATTTCCCCTGGCAGAGTTGAAGCCCATGGCCCCTTGTCCTATTGCTGATGCCTGGAGAAGAGACCAATCCCCACCTGGCTACAACTGCCCTTCAGGTGGTTCTAGAGAGTGCTGAGCTCAGCTCTAAGCCTCCTCTTCTCCAGACTAAACAAGCCCAGCTCCCTCAGCCTCTCCCCATAGGTCTTGGGTTCATGAGAACATATGCTGAGCTTTTTGCCTGAATACCCCAGGTTAGTTGCTGATAAAACAAATTCAAGTGTAGGGCAGAGAAGATAAATGAATGATAAAATATTGTCGGTCCATTGGATCTCATACAGTCCTATGTCAGGGATTATCTGCAGGTATTTCTTTTAGGATGCTAGGTAGAATAAATGCTGAGAATCTCAGAAATGCTAGAATCGGGAAAAACCCACATTGGGATGGGGTTAAGGTGGCAAACACAGAAAATAAAGCGTCATAACCTGGAAAGAAAGGGCAGGAGACTCTTCTGATCATGCAAAATGGGAAAACAGGATTTGTTCCAGTGTGACTTGAAGAACTGACCTGATTTGAGGCCTGGGTGCTCCTTCAATAGTACAGGTAAACTGCGCATCTTCACCCTCCACAAAATAAGCATTTCTAACCTTGTTCACAAACTGTGGTGGCACTGCAAAGCAAAGATTAATGTTGTTAGTAGCTGAAAGTATGACCAGATACAAAGGATGTGTCCCTGACCAGATAATTCTCTGGATGTCTACACACAAGACACTAAAAACCAAATTTTTCCACCTAAGAACAATTGACTGCATCTGTACATCAAGTAATTTTTTTTTAAGTATTATCCTGTAGATGTTATACAGGTGTTACACAGAAGACCCCCCTGAAATAATGCATCTGTGCAGGACTTTACCTTGAACGAGGATCTTTCCTAAGGTACTGGCATTTCCAGCAGGACTGGAAGCAAAGCACATGTACTGTCCTGAGTCAACACCTGTCAGGTTGTCCAAGATCAATGTGCAGGAACCATCGGGATCTTCTATTATAATATGATGGGGATCCACCTCCACAGGCTTTCCATCTTAAAGACAAAGAAAAAAATAAAAAAAGAAAAAAATCTTAGTATTAATGATGTTTTCTCCTTAGGAATTTCATCCATTTTTGGCTTGAGAGGACTGAGAGTTGTATTTGCTTTACTGCAGCTGATGTTGGTAGTTGAGGAATGAGCTCTTCATCTTCCTCCAGCTCCCTACAAAACATCTGCTGGACAAAGCATGGTTGAGGTACCTCATACATCACCAACCTTAACTTAAAAGTGAAATTCTTCCAGAGTATGTGCTGTGCAGTTATAGCTCTGGTCAGCTAGACAAAGCAGCACCTCCAAAGTGACTATAAACCTGCAGAACACATCTTTACCAGGTGTGAACTTATAGCAAAGCTGTTTCCCCTGCAATACAGGGGAGAAGAGTATGTCTGCACAGCTCCCTATGCTGTGATGTGGAAACATCCGAGCTAGTTCAAGAGAGTTGTTCATTTACTATAAGTTGTTTAACTACCACAAGATGTGGATTCGTATAGGCTAATAGGCAAGCTTGAAAAAGCAGAATATGTTAGGGGGCAGGCTTTTTAGCAGGCCTTGTTGCAATAGGTCAAGGGGTGATGGTTTTAAACTAAAAGAGGGGAGATTTAGGCTGGACATGAGGAAGAAATTTTGTACAATGAGGGTGGTGAGAGCCTGGCCCAGGTTGCCCAGAGGAGTGGTGGATGAACCATCCCTGGAGACATCCCAGGCCAGGCTGGACGGGGCTCTGAGCAACCTGAGCTGGTGAAGATGTCCCTGCTCATGGCAGGGGTGGGACTGGATGGGCTGTGAAGGTCCCTTCCAACCCAAACCATCCTATGATTCCATCTATGATTAGCTCACAGGGAGATCCTTGTTACTTGCACTTGGGTTGCTCAGTAGCCAACTTGAAGACTAGACTTGGGCATCTCTAGGTGATCAGCTTCTTACCCACCAACTGATGAGCGATATAGACAGAGAACAAACCCAGAGGATGCATTTCAGGATTTGCTGCTCGTACCTTTGTACCAGCTGACAGATGGCTTGGGAGCTCCCGTAACTTTGCAAGCCAGTTTGACTGTCTCTCCCAGCTCAGCTGTACAGTCCGCCAATTCTTCCTCAAAGTCTGGAGGTACTGAAACATCAGAATTAAGCATGTTAGTCTGGAGGACGGGGACTCTGTCCAGAGGATGGCTGATGCAAAGTAAGATAAGAATAGATGTGATTTTTGCAAATCAAAGGCAACTCACATCTGTTGAAATGGACAGGGACAGACAGATCTTCTCAGCTCATCAACCTGTCTTCTCCACACTTGGGTTATGGACATCGAAGAATAATTAGAAAGTTACTCACCTGCTGTTTTATTGCTTAAAAACCCATCCAGGTCCTGTGGGACCTCTGTCATCTAAACTCAATCACTTTAGCAATATATAGTCTTGCCTTCCTTGATTGTAAATGGAGACAGTCAAACACTGTTGTCCCATCCTGATATTGGTGCCTTCCCCAGCTCAGGTGAAGGACCTAACACAGCTATAATCATTCCGTCAGGTCAAGTGAGTTGTCTATGATGTGATTAAAGGAAAACCTCTAACCCTGGTTCAATTTAAGATGTGGCAGGTGGCCCTAGGTGGTTTTTCTCATTCTTTCATTAACCTTCTGCTGTCATCACTTAAAAAAATGAATCCTGTCTGCAATTGCTAACCTAAAGATATATAAATCCTTTCCGCTTTAGGTCAGTCTGCTCATATAACAAAGATAAGACTGACTTGCAAAACACCTGATCATGAGCTATAGACACTACTGACCTTGAAGATTTTGACATTTTGAAGCCCTCACAATTAACTGAATCTTGCTTTAACACATATCTTGAGACTGTTGGATAAAGTGTCGTTTAGCCGAACATTGCTCATTATACACTAAAAGGATTATGCAATGAAATATGCAAATGTGTAAACAATTGGCTCTTTAGGGTATGAATGTAGTGATAAGATTTTGTATATAATGCCTTTTACTTCTCTTACTGGCTTTATTCCAGCATCCAGACTTGTGCAACTCTGTAATAAATATCTCATCTCTGTGTGCTAAATTTGGCTCATTTGTACGCACACTGGGTAAAGAACTCTGGTTTGGGACAACATTTCCTGAATCAGGGAAACCACCAGAGAGGAAAGTAGGAGGTTTAGGTGATCTTGGGCCATACTCACTCCAGACAGGCTCGCTGATCCGCTGCTGTATGCCACAGATCTCCTTCACCCACGAGTTCTTGATGTTCACTGTACGTGCCTGAAGGAGATACTTGCGGACCAAGTCCTCCCGCTCGTGCCAAATCTCAAACGCCCGGTCGTCTCCTTCCACAAGGTCGTTCACATCTATGTTGTTCAGCTGCGTGACAGGAGGAGGACAAGAAAGTCAAAACACATCCTGTGTTCTTAGGGCTGAATTTCAGCCAGAATTCTTTCCCACAACTTAAGTCCCAGAGCTTAGGACAGTTCAGATCTGGGCCTAGCTTTGGTGAATCAGAACCATCTTTAATCAAGTTTTGAAATGGAAACAAGTATTAAAAACCAGCGAGGCTCCTGCTGCAAGTTTGTACCGTCTTCAGTGGGTATGAGTTGTGCCATTCCCATTAAAGCTATATTAGATGCTCCAACAGCAAAAGGGATAATTTATGCTGCTTTTAAAGATTTTCCAGATTGCCTGGGTGATGCAAAGTGGCTTTGGTTGAACATCAGTCAGGGTCACTTTACAATTCTTTCCCCGCTGTACTTGACTTTCTGGTTAACAAACAGATATTGTCCTAGGATTAATTATCACATTTCAGGGAAATAATATCCAGCATTAAAGGGTATCCCAAGGGTGGGACATGTGAACCCTACGGTGCAGCACTATTGGGCCCAGCAACAGCAGATTTAGGGACTATATGAAAAGAAATTACAGAGCAGGAACTCTTGAAAAATAAAATCTGCGTGTGAATATCAATGACAATAGAGATAAGGACTTTCAGAAGGGCTTAACTTGGCTTGGTCAGGAAATCCATGAATGTTTTTGGTTGGTTGGTTGTTTAATTTTTACTGGAGTTCAGCTTCTACAATCTTGGAAAAATCCTGTAGTTTCTTGGAGTTTTAACCTGAGCCCTGAATGTCTGAGGATGATCTGCTTAAATCTGATGAATTTTTCATTTCTGAACAGAAACTGGTGTCAGGAAAGGATATAACCAGCAGAGATAGCCACTGGGAATGTAGTATATGGTTAAAACAGCATTTCCTTCAATTTGCCACCAATATTGCAGACTGCCAAAACCAAAGATCTACAAAATGCTAGCAAATACTATGGACAGCAAAATTCACATCAATATCAAGAACTTATGGAGGTAACTCAATGAGGTAACAAGGATCAATAAACACTTGTAATGTCATTGCTGCACCATAAAAATCCACCCATGCTTCTGATGGTTTCTGACAGGTTTAACAGAGGGGTTTTTGGGTAGACATAGATTCTACTAGTGCTTCAAAGACTTTGAGAAACAAAGCAATAGCTCGAAAGGGTTAGTGAATTGTCCCATTTAGATAACCAGAGGCTGGATATAAACATGACGTTCCCAATAACAGAAAAATGCTCTAGGTGAGGATATAGTGATCAGACCTTCATGATGTTCTTGAAGATGTAACTGTAGGTGTCTGTCCTTGTGTCTCGCTTCGGTTTGCAGATCACAATATAATTTTTGAAGAGGAAGACATGTCTTTTGTGTCCTTTCCATGCCATTCTAGCTCCTGGAGCTCCTTCCCACACAATGAAGTGGCCCTGATAGGAAAAAGAAGGAAGAGCATGTGGTGATATCATTACCACAATGATGTCTCACCATCACTTTGCAGTGAACAGATAACAAATGCTTCATGTCATATTGTCACCTTGTGTCCGTTTTATCACTGCACAGCAGATTGTTGCTAATGCCAGAGGCGATGCATCAGGCTGACAGCACCAACAGGTGTGCACACTGTGGTTGTCATTACATTGTCCTTTAAACAGCACTATTTGTTGCCAGAAAGAATACAGAGCTCTTGTCAGGTAGGCACACTCTTGGAAATGGAAATATTAATGGAAAAATTGTATTTTGTGTGTTATGCAGACATTTTACACATTCAATTGGTCTCCTTCACCAGAGCAGGACATTCATTTCATATACCTTCAGACACACAGAGCTCAGTTAGTGATATGGGTTCACTCTTGGCATCACCAGGGAGAAGTGAAAACTCTTGGGGCACGATTGGACTAATTTTTTGATTTCTAAATGTGGATAGATGAATGCCCACAAGAATATCACTGTGATTTAGCCTTACAGCCCCACCAGCAATACCCTGTGATTCCCTTGGAAGACACAGGATACAAACAGGCAGAGTAAATGACTTGCCCATCGTAAATATACAAGGAAACAGGGATATAAGTAAGAGTGTTTAAAGTCCTAGACTACTGTCTTAACAGCTGGGCCACCTTCTTGTCCTCCCAAACCACACATCTATTTCATGAGACACCTAAAGGAACAGAGAGGTCTTTTGAAGATATATGAATGGCTGCGGGAGAACATCTAAGTTTTCACATGGAGCACATGAAACATATGCTATGCTACCTTGTACTGACATCCCAGCAAACTACGTTCTTCAAAGGAACTGTGTTGAATAAAAGCATGTAGACTGAAAAGGTCCAGTGAGCTTCTGGCACTTGCGGAATCAACTGGAAAACCCATTGATGCCAGTAATTTCAGGAGCTGGCCCATGTAGCTTGCCAATGATAAGAGAAGGAGGTAAAAATAAAATGCTTTAAAATAATGTGGGGGCTCAGAACAAATTTGTTGCTGTTTGATAAGTGGGTTGGAAAGGCAAATAAGTACATTATGTGTGAAATACTCTGTGTCTACGCTTTGGTGCTTCAAACCTTAATCAAGCCAGGAGTCTCATCTCTCTGAACTGTAAGAAAGGCGATAAGCAAATACTGTCTCTCAGATATGATTTCTAAAGGAGCTTCTTGTAGGACTTGAGGCTACTTAGAAACTAGTGAAGGTGTCTGTAGCACTAACATTGACTGAGAAATGCCAGTTACCTGTCGGATGGGTTCACCAAGGCTTTCCAAGGTCCCCGGGTAATTCTCAATGAGTGAGACATGGAGGTTGTTTTCTGCCCTTCGGGTGAGTGCAGACACGATGGCATAAGCCTGCTCCAGCAAAGTGCAGTTTTGGCTATTTCTTGCTTTGTTTCGGATTAATTCCTGTAGATTAATAAAGAAAATATTACTGGACAGTCAGAAAAAACAATACATTTCCTTGGTAGCTGAAGAGTTTCTCAATATCTGTTTCAGCTCTTTCATTTGAGCAATTTTATCCCATTTCTGTCACCATGTGCTCTTTCCTATCTGCAGCTCCTTCCCATCCCACAGCCCTACTGAGTAACCAGTCTGTTTTTTCCTTACATCAGTTGATATTAAACAAAGTCAAAGCAAGTACCAGATATGCTTCAGCAATTGAAAACAAACAAACAAACAAACTCCAAAGCAATCCTAAATGTATCCATTCCATTTCTCTTGTGCTTACCCTGACAATACCATGAGGCAAGCAATTAATCTGGCAGTGGTAAACTAAGAGTGGATATGATGTTAAAAACAAAAGGGGATGGAAAAAATATGAAATGACATTTATCCTTTTTTTCCACATTTGCTCCTGTTTTCCTCTCTTTTAATAATGAAGGCAAACTCCCTCTTCCAAGAGACTCATTAAAATGTTGGTGTTTGCATGGAGGCAGGTGTTCAAAATCAGAAAGTTACTTTGAACCTTCTTCAAACTATTCAAGCCACCCAATTCTGTAATGCTAGAACACGGAATTATTTTGGCAATCTTCTTTCTGACTATGCTAGTGCTGTATCCCAAGAAAAATACCATTAAATAATGCTACTTTGAAACTTCTATTTGTAATCTGGACTGGAACCTGAGATGGTAGGACAGATGAAAACTTGAAAGGTGAAACATTTCAGCATGGTAGAGCGAGGCAAAGCTTTTCAGAAGAAAAAAATGGTCTTTCTACAATGTCAGTGTAAAACACAAAGAGAGAAACTGGTAAATTAATGTCTTAAACAATGGAAATTGCGTATTTTTATAACATACCTGTTGCCGAGTGTGAAGCAAATTCATATTTGCCATGGATATATACATACATGCAATCATATATATACATATAAGCATGTATTTTATATATGTACGTGCATATATTTAAACATCATTCAGATAAAGCTTGCTGAACTTTAGGGGAGACTGTGAACTGCCACCTGGATTTGCATTTAAAAATCACTGGTGATGATTATTGTCTTACTTACTTAAGCAGCTTTCAATTGTAGATGCATCAGAAGAAAGCCAAGAAATACAAAGCAGAACAAAAACCTATCAGATATAAGCATATAACAAAAGCTTTTCACCTTGATTATCGTCTGGTACTTCTGGATCCTGTTTATGGGTTTTTCCAAGTAGTGCTGCAGTGGTGGAATAAGTGGTTGTGAAGGATCTTCATTAGTTAGAATTTCATCTGTGTATCTCTGGAAAAAAATACACAGAAGAATGAGGAAAGGTTGTTGTAAAGAGATTACTCCCCAGGAAATGTTCATATGATGCTGGTTCATAGACCTAACTCAGCCAAAATTGGATACCTATACCAGACCTTACTACTCCATATTTTGGACATATGTAACTCTCCCTAAGCCTTTACCAACTCTTTATTATTTCAGATGTCTGAAATGCTGAATTTGTCCGCTTTTCCAGCACAGGACTGATGCTTGAGAAATGTCATCCAAAGCTTGCAAGGACCAGATGATGCGACTGGGAAGATCAGTGCTCATGGTGGGTGGAAGGGCAGGAGTGAGTGAACGCAGTGCCAGCAACTGGTGCCAGATCTCAGTCAAGAGTGGTCCATGTGTTTGTAGGGTCAATGACTGGACCTAGAGAAGGTCTTGATACCAGCACCTGGAGTGAGAAGCGCAAGTCATGGGGTCCTTGTGCTGGGACATTAGCCACTGGGATGGATGTTTTTCCTGTCCAAAGAATCTGGTGCATGTGGGTGCAAATGTGGGCAAATCACCCGCAAACTTCAAGCTGGACTAGGTCCAAGTGGGAGACCTGAGATCCGGTCATGGATATTAGGGAGGCTGAGAGTTTGTGCTGATAGATGCTGGACATGAGGAGGAAATTTTTTACAGTGGGGGTGATAAAACACTGTCCCAGGTTGGCTGGAGAGGTGGTGGATGAACCATCCCTGGAGACATCCCAAGCCAGGCTGGATGGGGCTCTGAGCAACCTGAGCTGGTGCAGATGTCCCTGCTCATGGCAGGGGTGGCACTGGATGAGCTTTGAAGGTCCTTTCAACCCAAACCATTCTATGACTCTGTGATTCTATGATTTGAGGGATCTGTCAATGTGGGGTGAGTGTGAACATGTACATTTGTTTTCTAGTGAACATCAAGCTGGACTGGCTGGTGAGTAGGAGGCTCATGGAGATGGTAAAAGTGCTCATGATCTGGGCAGAGGTATTGGATGGACTGAAGAGCCGTACTGGCACTCAAAGGATCCACAAACATGGATGTTCTCATGGATCTGGGCCATTGTGTGTGTTATTTCACTAGTGGACTTCAATCCTGACCAGCTGGAGGGGAGAAACAGTATTTCCCTATCTATACTAATATTTTATGTGAGTTCACTTGGTCTTATAATGTTGTGGTCCTTAAAACATAATCACAGACACATTCATATCTGTATAATCTTTATAAAATGTATAAATGCATGAGCATATGTAAATATGTTCCCATATGGATTGAATGGACCAGGAACAGCTAGACAGTGAATACAAAATTATTATATTTAGCAATGATTTCCCTCAAAAAAATTTAATAATTATTTTCAGGATCACATTTGTGATTAATAACAACCGTTCTTGATGCAGTGGGTAGTAGGATGCATGTTCTACAGGTATTTTAGCTACTGTTTTACCTTGTAGAAATCCTGGACAACTTTGCTGACGACAATCGACTCAGCCTGTACCCGTCCCACCAGGTACTGGATGTACTTATCAAACTCTGCCTCATGCTTGATAAAGCACATGGCCACGTCATCATCGGTGTCACATTTCTGCAGTCCTCGGAGGAAGATACTGTGGAGACAAAGAAAAAAGCACATCTGAGGAGGAGTTGATGGAATGAGGATAGAACACAGCCACGGCCACCAGACCTTCAAATCAGGTGATTTCAGGTTAACATATATTAAAATAAATAATTTGAGGAAACAAGGGATGTTGCCATGTTGGCATTAAACTTCTCAATGCCTCTGCATCCAGCATGATGATCCAGGTATGAAACGCCTTGCAAGGAAGGTAGGGATAACTTTCAAGGGCTTAGCTCAAGTTGGGTAATTAACCCTTCCCCAGATACTTGTTTAAGGATCAACAAGCCAACCACGAGTGAAGACAGAGACCCCCACCCTGTTTAACAAATGATGCTGACACATTCACACACACAAGGATTTTTAGCAGTGTCGGTAGCTGATGACATGCATCACCTCTCACAGTTGAAGTTACTTTGGGGGAAAAACAAAAGAATAGGGGGGGGAGAAGAAAGAAAAAGGGAGGAAAACGAAGGGAAATCTATTGCTGTGGCCCATCCAGAAGTTCCAGATGTCACACGTAAGCATCCCCCCCACTGCAGAAGTTGTGTCCCCCATAATGTTTTTCCCAGAGTAACCATATAGTTTCATCGCAACATGCTCAAACTCCTTATTGGTTGCTTTTAATTACGATGCTGCTAGCACTGATCAAGGACAGATTGACCAGGGAAGGTGCTGCAGGCTCACTCATTGTTGACCTTTGTGCATGCATTTTACTGACCCCCCCCGCTAAGATAAACCAAAAATTAGGGCCAGAGTGTAGGAAAATGGGGAAGAACAGGTGATTCTTATACTGTTGGCATGGACTTTCCATGAGAACCATCACTTCCATGAGAGTGAGGGCATCAAGGTGCAAAAGACCCTTAGCAATGGTAAGCCTAAGGCACGTGAGACATCATACAACACATTTTCTCCCTGTCAAGGAAAAGTGTTTCAACCTGGACCTTGGGAAATCACATTGTGAAGAGCAGATCTGCAGTAAATCCTTTCCTGGAGTAGGCAGTCGTTGTGCCGTGGTGTTGTACCTGGGCAGCCTGCTTGCAGCTGGGTGTGTTTTGAATGTATGGACACTGGCATCAGTTTTAGATGTATCTCTGTCTCTATGAAGATACCACTGAAGTTCCTGTAAGACCACCCTGCCTTTTTATAATAATTCATTGTTTCTCAATTAAATTCACTTAAATCAGTAAGAAATAAGCTGGACATATGAAACCTTCCAGCTCTGAAGGGTATTATGGGAGCCCCAACGCTGTGCTCCGACTTAAGCTATGCCATCACCCATTGTCTAAAAAGGAACATCAATTCCCTTGCACCTCAGCACTGCCAGAGCTTCACATCCTTCACAGTAATAACACTGTGGCTCTGACACCAGGTATGTGAGCCATCCCTTGGTCTCAAATGAAGGCACATGGGAATGCCCACCTGGAATGGAAGCGAGCAATGTCATCAATATTTCTGAAGATGGTGGCTTTCTGACTGGCGACAGCTCCTGGGACAGTGGGACAGATCTCAGTATACTTAATGTGATGAGTCTGGAGGAACTGTAGATCTTGAATGTAATCCTCTTCTGAGATCAACAGCTCTTGAATAAGAACACTGAAAGGAAAATGAATAGGTAAGAGAAATCATGGAAAAATCATCATAATTATCTTGGACGTGCTGAGAGACTTTTAGGCTCTAAAGTAGAGATGTATGATCATAAGAGGAACTTAGACACCCTGCTCATGGAGTGACACCCACGTCTACCTTACAGACATCTACTGTTAGGGCAGATAAAACAGAGCGTGAGGAACAAAAGGTTCTATGTAAAATAGACAGTAGGAACTTCAATGCCACTTTATGCAATCATGAAAGTGTCTCCACTCAGTAGCACTGCACTGCAAGGGGGTAACACAAGGTTCAGTGCTTTCACTGCCTCTTTAGATGTCATCCTCAGATATAGGGCACCCCAAAGTACAGAGGTACTGTGGTTTAGGATTTTGTGAAGTCGGTGAGCTTCCAAAATTACATCATAAAACTCCCTCCCTTCAAGTTATCCAATATGATTTAGATTGCCTGGGATTTTCCAAGGCTGAAATCAATAACAAAACCCAAGCAAAGAACCTGAATCACAAGCCTGGGAGAACTGAAGTCTTGCTAATTCTGGGAAAGAGGAGCGGGCAGGACTCAGCAGGACAAAACCAGTAACTGACAGGAAGGACCTAGATGTCAACATACATGTTAGTTCGAAAGGCAGAAAAACTCAAAGGTGCAAACATCAAATGACACAAGCTCACCTTAGCTTCCTTTTATACTCATCTTCAGAAACAAACTCTCCAGGGAACTCAGGAACTTCCATTGTTCCCCACTCCGGTGACAACTAAAATACAAGAAAAAATAAACATTATTCTTTTAGGTTAAAACTACTTTTATCAGTGCACACTGAGGAATATCCCTCATGTGTTCACAGTCCCTTTCAACAGCTCCTAAACCAATGTTAAATTTATTTTTTTCTGGAGGAAGATTAGGTCTTTCAGACTCGCACTCCTGTACCTATGGAGAAATATTGTCTAGTTAAAACATGAAAAAGGACCAATCATGCTACAGACCACTTCAACAAACCCCTTCTTGCAAAAAGAGATGGCTCTAAACTACAACAGGAGCAAGTAATTTTACATGAAAAATAAACACAAGTGTGATCAGTCACCTTTAATTTCTTGTCCAGATAAGCTGGAGATACCCAGCCCTGTCTAGAAGGGCTGGATTTTGTGGGTTTAGTCCTGACCAGCCATTTCAGAGGATGAGCTGAGTCAAGGACCTCCACGTATTGACCTTCCTTCAAAGTGATGGTCTCCCTGTCGGGCGCAGTGGGCACGTAGTCAGCTGTGACCATGTAGACATCAAAGATCTGCAGGCATGGAACAACAGTTATTTCCTGCTCTGAAAACATAATGCAGTAACATTAGCAGAACATAGGTGCTTATCTGTGTTTAATGTTTTATTCTCCAGCCCTTGTATGGCAGAGAGAATCACTGTTCGCTTTTTGCAAGTGGAAGACTAAGTCTCTAGGAGGTGTTTTGGATTTACGCCATGAAATAGTGGATTTTTCTCCCAAGTCAAAACAATCAGTTGTCCTGAAAATATCTAAATAGGTTAACATTTCCAAAGTTTTAATTATTTGGTTTTAGGATGTGTTTGAAGTGAACACCTCGAAAATTTCTAATTTCTAATTTTCACAAAATTCTAATTTTTCTCATTAAGAACTTCTCAAAAAGTTTATTCTGACCAACTCTATCCACGGCCACAGAAAATCAAGCTCTGACATTCTGAAGTTCGGCCATGAAAGCAAAATGTGCCAAATAATTGACATGTTTTGACCATGTTGACTTGAACAATTTCTTCAAGATCACACAGTGAGCATCAGAATTTGATTCTCTGTGCTCTGTTTCACAGACCCAATATTTAACTACTAAATATACCTACTAAAGTCAAGTACGTCTCTAAAGGGAATGGGGATCCTTAAACCACAGGAGATTGGTCATTCTAACTAAATTTTTCTCCTGGTGAGATATCATACCTCTCCTCTGGAATCTCCATCTTCAGATTCAGAGGAGGACTCCTGAGCAATGGATGAAGGTCTGGATCGTCCATGGCGAGGAGATGCAGAGGGAGTTTTTGATTCATCGTCACTTTCTGCACCTGGCACTCTAAGTGTGGCTAAAAAGCAGAATGACAGCAAAGTGTGAAATAAAGATCTCCAATCTGAACATAAACCAAATCTATAGTAGTTTTCAATTTCATTTTGTGGTATTTAGTGTGATCTCCTATTGATACTTAGGATTAAATAAATGATTGGGATGTTTTAATAAATGAGGTTTTGTGCCTACTGCATCTATTGCCACTCCATTGCAGGAATATTTGCAGGAATATTTGCAGGAGAGGTGCTGCCACTATTTTTTACTACAAGATAGTCTTTACATGATAACACAAATCAGGATTTTTCATTTAATTCAACAAATCATTTGATTACTACACAGCTGTGCACACAGTTTTCAGTCTCAATTGATTTTAAAATCCCATCGTAATCTAAAACTTGAAGATGTTGGGAATCTTCAAAAAAGAATTGTTTTCAGGCTCAGGAGTGATCAATACTTGAGGAACCCAAAATAACTGAGGTTTTCAAAATACGCTTCAATTTTTACAACTTGCCTTCCCCTCTAAAGCTTACAGTTACTTCTGCATATTTAAATAAACATTGTATCCATAAAATGGTCACTAGTCCTCTTAGTTTACTGTAATAGCTTTTTTCCTAGTTCGAAACTGTAGACTAAGACATACAGTTACTAAAAATTCTTAGTTCTAAGCAGTTACAAACATTCATATGCTTATGTAGGATGACTGTCTCAAAACCTGCTCCATAAATCTCACTGATACTTAAAGTCCAAAGGATAAAGATTGCCTATTTTTCCACACTAATGAAATTATGTTTGCCAGTCTTACCTTGACTTATTTTTGCAGATACCATTTCTGAGATACGAGAAGTGAGTTTCTGGAAGAACTCTTCTGAGCCAACGTCAGCTAATGAAATAGGGCTCTTGGGCACACCTGCTCTACCAGCTTCAAGGTCTCCTGGAAAAAAAGAGAAAATGTTCTCTTAAGCAAGCAATTGGAAAGTAATCTTTTTTGAGTAACAAAAAGCTTCTGTGGAAGGAATGTCTGATTTTCTTCATTTCTCCCTGTTTTTAAAATTGTGCTTGCCCACATTTCATCCAAATAATACACAGAATCCCAGAATGTGAGGGGTTGGAAGGGACCTGGAGAGCTCATCCAGTGCAATCCCCCCATGGAGCAGGAACACCCAGATGAGGTTACACAGGAAGGTGTCCAGGCGAGTTGGAATGTCTCCAGTGTAGGAGACTCCACAACCTCCCTGGGCAGCCTGGGCCAGGCTCTGCCACCCTCACTGAGAAGAAGCTTCTTCTCATGTTTAAGTGGAACCTTTTGTGTTCCAGTTTGCACCCATTGCCCCTTGTCCTACCATTGGTTGTCACCGAGAAGAGCCTGGCTCCATCCTCCTGACACTCACCCTTTATAAATCTGTAAACATTAATGAGGTCACCCCTCAGTGTCCTCTTGTCCAGCTCCAGAGCCCCAGCTCCCTCAGCCTTTCCTCACACGGGAGATGCTCCACTCCCTTCAGCATCTTGGTGGCTGCGCTGGACTCTCTCCAGCAGTTCCCTGTCCTGCTGGAACTGAGGGGCCACAGCTGGACACAAGATTCCAGGTGTGGTCTCCCCAGGGCAGAGCAGAGGGGCAGGAGAACCTCTCTGACCTACTAACCACCCTCCTTCTAATCCACCCCAGGTACCATTGGCTTCCTGGCCACAAGGGCCCAGTGCTGGCTCACCCTGCAACAGAGACCAATCCTGAAAAATCCCAACATTTCAGATGGTTTCACAAAAACAGGACAAAATTAGGTAGAAATCCATGAAACATGTAGACAGTCTCAGGTGTAGATGTGAAGTGAGGCAGCAGGAGAGAGAAAATAGGTTTTCTTACCTTCTTTTGTTTCAGAGGGATGAAGATCTCTGAAAAAAAAAAAAAAAGAAAAAAAAAGAAAAAAGAAAACAAAAGAAAAAGTAAAGCGGACTTAAAATTTAAAATAAAATGTGTGGTAAGGAGAGCTAAATGAGAAACACCCCCTGACACCTTGTATGTGAAGGTTGGGAATATCTAAGTTAGGACTGGTTTGGACTGAAGGTGCTGGTAGCTGATACTCACCAGGGACACTATAAGAAATAAGAATTGGGTCACCTGGCTCGTACGGGCAGTGAAACACTTGGGTGTCTTAGTTTTTGAGCCAAATCCAATCTGATAATTCTCCTTATTCCTGACTTTTATTTCGAGCTGTTGGCTGAGAAGAGCTGGCTGCTCAGGGAGTTGGTTGCAGGACAAAGTCACCTCCATCTCCCTGGCGCTACTGGGACTTTGTTCCCAGCTGACACTGAAGTAAAAAGACACTGAAATAAAACTATTACACTTGAAGACATTATGTCAAGCGGGCTCTGTAGTGTGTCAGTTTTCAGGGAAATAATCCTCAACAATTTCCAATGGTTTCATCAGGAAATCGAGGACTGGATGCCATGGTCCTGCCAAGAGATCTGCTCCTGTCTCATCAGGATGCCCATGTGTTGAGGAAGCAAGGTGACTACAGGTACTGCAGTGGTCTTGAGGTCTAAAGAGATATTTGCTACAATGACAGCTTTTACCAGCACCAAATTCACTCATGTCAGCAGGAAAGGGGCAGGAAACTATATTGTCAACACTGAGTAAAAATGGCTTCGCAGAGGAAGACTACTCAAGCTTTTAGGCTAGACATATCCTAGAAACTAATGTGTGTTCAGGTGGATCCTGATTTTCAGACTATATCTGCCTAGTATCCAAACCAAGAATGGTGAATTTAGGAGGTTATGCCATTGGAAAGTTATCATCTTGAGTAACAAAAGCTTCTGTGGAAGGAAAGTCTAATTTTCTTCCCTTCCCCTGCTTTTAAAACAGTGCTTACTCACGTTTCATGCAAATAAGTCACCCTTGAACAGAGTCCTGTCCGTATAGTTATAAGCCCTGTTCTTAATCAGTGCCATTTTGATCTGTTTCCTGATACTTTTTTGACAATAACAGTCATAACGTACGATAAAGTTGCATTTTTAAACTAGAAGTTTGTGAACAGACCCTTTTCATCTACTTGTTTTTCTGTGAAGCATCCGTGTATTTGAATGTTGGCAAGTAACAGTCAGAGCTTGACCCTGTGAATTTTTTTTGGCATTCTGCTTAGGAGATGAAAAAGGTACAAGAGTTTTATATGACCTACCCATTTTTTTTGGTCCTTGTTCCTGTCTTCCTTCATAATCAAACATAAATGGTTGACATTTATACTAGAATATTTATAGCACTTTTCATCCTAAGACCTCAGACTATTTTAGCTCTGGTGCTGAGACATGAGTATCAGCTGTCCAAAGTGAACACTGCCTAAAAGTGACTCACAGGAACTTGTGCATCGCTCCACCTCATCATTTGCATGGCCAAGCACTTACCCCAGCGTGGTCATGATGGCTTCTGACACCATCACGCGCTCTTGGGTCAGAACTTCAGCCTCTTTCACTGCAAGATCAGGGTTTATTGTTAGAAGACAAAAGGCAGAGAATATTTTGGGATGTATTTGGTGTAGGCACATTTTCTAGGCGTAGTTTACAAGGGAATACTGAATCTGCCCAGTTAGGAGTTCCTGACCTGGTATACATACTCCTGCTTATATGATGTAAATAGCTTTCTCCCCTCCCTGTTCATGTAGGTGTATGATGTCCCCATTTCTCTACAATGCTCTTGGTACAGTAAAAATGTGGGATGCAAGGAAGAATAACAGAAAAATTGAGTAATTCACAGTGATGCCCCGACTCCCAGCCTATATTTGCTTGTCCCACCTCTTACTGAAGGGTTACACCAGGAGAGGCCCTGGAAAGCTCTGCAAAAGGGGAAACAAATAACTCTAGCTGCCTTAAGGCGATTCTGTAATGCAAAATAACTTAGCAGAGAGAAGCACTCAAAATAATCTTTTAAATGTTGAGTTTTTCTAGTTACTTTACATTGCCTTTCTTCCTTTCTTGTTCCTTTGTGCTTAATTTGGTTGTTTCTTAGACTTATCTCCTGTTTATATGATGCTGGTGTTAATCCAAGCTAGGGTCAGAAACCTAAAACATTATAAAAGTAAAGAATATGCACAAGGCAAGCAAATTCATGGCTAATCTTGGGAAATCACTTATTTTTTAGTTGTGATTTGATTAATTTCCATATCAGTTACTCTTGTTTTGTTTTTTTTTCCTTAGGCAGTGTATGGAAAGTAAAATATAGAATGTGTGTGTATTGTAACGAAGGTTTACCATCTGCAACTTCCACAGTGGCGGTGCAGATGGACTGGCCAGCCTTGTTGGTAGCAATGCATGTGTACGTTCCACTGTACTTCTTTTTAACATCCATCAGAATTAGGCTGTGATGCATATTTGAGCTTGCAAGTTTATATCCAGGTGTGTCTGGTTTGATCCACAGGATGTCTCCTCGAGATTCTTCTTTCATCCAAGTAATAGCTGGTGGCGGATGTCCTAAAGGAAAATCAATGCAATGAGCTTTAATTTTCCTAATGGCATTGCTTATATACAATTATGAGCCATGCTGTGAATAAATGCTATTTTAACATGTTTCCTGATACTTTTTCAACAATAATAGTCATATACACAACAAAGGCATATAAACCTTTCTACAGCACACTCAAGGACATAGATCTTTTTGTAAAACTGAAACTATTAATCAACACATCTTCATAAGTCTAATAAGTATCATTATCCCTGTTTTTTATATACAGGGAAACAAAGGCAAAGATGTAAAGCTTTGCTGTAAACACACAAAGTCTTATATGAAGTTGGGAGGAGAGTCCCAGATTTCAGATAAAGGAGATAAGGCTACAATGATTTGGACCAGAGAGAGTCCAGAATTTTTCATGAATTTATGCAAGTGTTACACAGAGAGACAACGTATCTACCCACTTACCTTCAACTTTTACAGATAAAGTGATACTTGCACCTTTCTTCACCTTTTTGTTAGTGAATCTTTCTAGGAACCTTGGTGGTATCAGCTGCTCACGGGAATCTGAAAATGACATTATCGATGGAACATGGTGACACCTTCTGTGTGAGTTTAGGCTACTGAAAAATTCCTGAGGGCTCTGTTATCACCTGCTGTGGCTTCTCTTACCTGTTTCTGATGGTTCTTCTTTCTCATCAGGATCTGTAACACAAAGAGAACAAACAAAATGACAAAACTACCTTTCTGCCCATGAGTTGAAGAAAAAGAAGTTATTCTAGAAGATTATCCCTTGCATGAGATATTACACAGAAATGATAATTCCGTGAAAATCTTATGCTAAAGCACACTTATTAATAAAAATGAATACTCCTATAGCGTGGGAAGGGATCCATTTCAGTTTTCCAGTACTATTAATACACATGCTCTATGAATCACATACACTATTAATCACAACTCCTCCCTACCAAGCTGACCTAATTTCTAACTTCAGAACAATGAAGCACATAAATAAAAATATGCATGATAATCTCTAGAAAGATGTATTTCCACAGTTCTCAAAATTGTAATATTATGGCACTGTCTTACTGAAACAGCCTCAAGTATGACTTATAAGAGGCCCTCAATTTTAATAAAAATGAACCATTAATTACATTAGTCAGGAATAAAATGTATGTTTATGAGGCAAAAGCCAGACCCTAGAGAAGTGGCATGTCTCATCTTTGGGACCCACAGTAAATAATTTGCAGGTGAATGAAGATTTAAACGAGTAATCTTTTACCTACAGACTTCACCACCTCTCTTGACTCAGCTTGGTATGCTCTCTCAAGAAAAATAGCTATAGAAAATGGAAAGAGACACTTGAATAGAGAAAATCGGGCACCAAAAATAGCCCAATACTTACCTTTGACTACCAGCCTGGCTGATGAATATGCGGAACCAGCAGAGTTGATGACAAAAATTGAGTACTGGCCGGCATCGTCCTTAGTGACGTCACGAATTTCCAGTGAGTGGAATTCCCGTTTATGGGTCTTCAGGATGCGATCCGAGGACTTTAGCGGCTGTCCATTCTTGAACCAGTAGAGCCGGGGCTGTGGGTACGCTGCAAGGAGTGATTACAGACACAGAGGACAGAATGAGTCAGAAACACTGATTTGGGAGCATCTTCAACCAGGCAGATCCTTCTGAGCCAAGGAATCCCCAGCTCTGCCCAGGGCTGCTGACTCAAGGATTTATTCAATTAGAAATGGCTGCAAATACATTAAACTCTATTAATTTGTTGAAGTTCTTTCCTTTCTCTTCAGTTTCTGGCATTCCCCATATTGACTGCATGTACAAATGCCAGGTTGGGAAGGTACATTTTGGGGATGATTTGCAACGTACACAAAGACAAAAGCTGAAGCCAAAATCATTCTCGTCCTTTTTTATAGGCAGCAACTGGAAAAGAAACAAACGAACAAACAAACAAAACAACAGGAGAATCCCTACCTCTCCCTACCATACACAGGTAGGAGCAGGAGGACGTTTTTGCAGTTTTTAGGTTGTAGCAGGAGTCCCCTCATAGAGTAAGGCAAGTCCAAGATTGTCTCATTTATTAAAGAGAATAAAAGACACCCTAACTATCCTTTTATTTTTTTTTTCTCTAATTATTCCTTATTGCTCGTTCATAACTAACGTGCTCAGATAATTACAAGGCTCAGTTTTCAGAAGCACATGCCTGTAATTATGCCTGCGGACATGGGCAGAGAATAAGACACTTAATCCACCGGCGTCTGCTGCAAAAGTCAATGTTGATCAGCATTAACACATTATTCTAGCTGGTTTGTGCAAACATGGTGCCAGATGTGCAGACTGGGGGCACAGGTGCAAAAGACTACATCGGAAAACCTTGTCCAGCACTTCATCCCAACAGCAAATCTGGAACAACTGACCGTGTTGTGGTCTCCTCTCACCTTTCACCTTCAGGTGAAATTTAGCCAGTGATGCTCCAGGTGCGACATGAATATCATGAAGCTCATCAAAGATCTGGGGCAATTGCTCCTCCTCAGCAGCAGATTCCTCCTGTTCTCGGCTGAGAAGTAATTAGAATTAGAAAGAAGAAAGTCAGCAAGACAGAAAAGAGCTAGGAATTAGAATCACCTATTTTAGTTTAATTCAGTCTATGGATTTTGTCATCATGATAACATAAAGCAACATATGATATTTAAAGTAGCAGAGTAATACCACAAAGTAATATCCAGGCTAGCCTGAAGGCAGCCAGAGCAATTTTGGACATGATAAATGTCCAGCTGTTACTGCATCTCAGCTGGTCTGGTTGTTCCCTCATAACATTAAACTGGCCATGCAAAAAATAGCAAAACCAGGCTTGATATAAATATAAATATAAATATAAATATAAATATAAATATAAATATAAATATAAATATAAATATAAATATAAATATAAATATAGATCTTATCAAGTCAGAAGTTAGAAAGAGCTAGAGTTTGATATTTTACCTTGAAATATATTCTTTGGCACTGTAGTAAGAGGACGTCTCGGTTGCATCTGCTGCTGTCTCATAGTCGGTGCTGGTCACTGATAAAGGGAAAAAGGAGTGTTGTCTATGATCTGAGCTTTGAAACTATTCTTCTTACTGTAATCATAGTTTCCCTACTCATTTGAGTGACTGGCAGTTTGATTTCACACTGCTATTCCCACATAACCCTGGATTATCTAAAACACCTCTGTTTATTTGAAAAACTCCGCTCTGAGCCTTGCCTTGGTGTTGACAAAAGTCAACTGAACCCAAGAAGTTTGCAAGTGACACATTTTGTGGGCAATGCATACTTTTTTTTTTTTTTTTAAATAAATGTTTTTTTTCTTTAAAGAATATTTATCCACCTCTCAGCAGAACCCCTTCCCTTTGGTTTTTCTGCAGTGATTTTGAGACTCACAGTCCACTCGAAGCTCAGCCTTGGTTGAAGCAACTCCCATGTTATTTTCAGCGAGGCAACGGTAAACGCCCATGTCAGTGGGGACCACAGCTGTGATGATCAGCTGGTGGCATCCTTCCTGGTCCTCGTTGATCATGTAATGATCATTTTCTTCAAGAGCTTTCCCATCCTTGAACCAGCGAACCGTGGGGAGCGGTTTGCCAACCACGATGCAATCAAAGCTGACTGGGTACCCATCTTGTACCTCTTGGTTTTGGAGCTCGGTGATGAACATGGGAGCTAAATTCAGGGTAGTTTGGAGAGAAGAAAGGAAAAAGACGGTTGTGTTAAAAGATGTATTTTACGAGCACTGCTTCTCAATACTTGAAGACTTCTGGCTTCTAGGTTTTTAGTTGCAGAGTGATATCTTTTCTCTAGGACAACAATCAAGAAGAAACTCCATGACAAACAGAATCCCAGAATCCCAGAATGTCAGGGGTTGAAAGGGACCTGAAAAGCTCATCCAGTGCAATCCCCCCATGGAGCAGGAACACCCAGATGAGGTTACACAGGAAGGTGTCCAGGCAGGTTGGAATGTCTGCAGAGAAGGAGACTCCACAACCCCCCTGGGCAGCCTGGGCCAGGCTCTGCCACCCTCACCCCCAACAAGTTTCTTCTCATATTTAAATGGAACCTCCTGTGTTCCAGTTTGTACTCATTACCCCTTGTCCTATCATTGGCTGTCACCGAGAAGAGCCTGGCTCCATCCTCCTGACACTCACCCTTTATGTATCTGTAAACATTAATGAGGTCACCCCTCAGTGTCCTCTTGTCCAGCTCCAGAGCCCCAGCTCCCTCAGCCTTTCCTCACACGGGAGATGCTCCACTCCCTTCAGCATCTTGGTGGCTGCGCTGGACTCTCTCCAGCAGTTCCCTGTCCTGCTGGAACTGAGGGGCCACAACTGGACACAAGATTCCAGGTGTGGTCTCCCCAGGGCAGAGCAGAGGGGCAGGAGAACCTCTCTGACCTACTGACCACCCCCTTCTAACCCACCCCAGGTACTATTGGCTTCCTGGCCACAAGGGCCCAGTGCTGGCTCATGCTCATCCTGCTGTCCCCAGGACCCCCAGGTCCCTTTCCCCTACGCTGCTCTCCAACAGGTCATTCCCCAACTTATACTGGAACCTAGGGTTGTTCCTGCCCAGATTCAAGACTCTACATTTTCCCTTGTTATATTTAATTAACTTTTTCCCCACCCAGCTCTCCAGCCTGTCCAGGTCTCTGATGGCAGCACAGCTTCCAGTGTCACCACTCCTCCCAGCTTGGTGTCACCAGCAAACTTGCTGACAGTCACTCTATTCCCTCGTCCGAATCATTGATGAATATATTGAATAATACCGGTCCCAGCACTGCCCCTGAGGCACTGCACTAGATCCAGGCCCCAAGTGGACTCTGCCCCATTGACCATGACTCTCTGGCTTCTTCCCTTCAGCCAGATATTTCATATTACCATAATCACATACCACAGCTGCAAACAATATATTGCCTTTGTTCCTCTCCTTGCCAAAATACCTTTTCTCCCTCAGCACTGTTCTGAAAACTGATTGATTAAAGTATATATTTATGGCCATACTATTGTAATATAGGGGTCAATTTCTACTGTGGAAAGCAGCTTTGTAGATAAGCCAATACTTTGCAATCTCTGCCTTCATCACGAACTTCCTTGCTCTCCCTCAACATGAAAAAGAATAAAAATGTCTTTTTTTTTTTTCCCAGAAGTGCAGAGTTTCCACAAAAATATCTGCACCAAATTTAAAGAAAAAAAAAAAAAGTTTTTTAGAAATTATTAATGAGTGAAAAATTAGGGTTCTGATCAGCTCCAACTGTCTTTTCCAAAGAATAAACAAGTTTGTTTCACCTACCTGTATCAGAAGTCAGCAAAGGTGGTGGAGGCCTCAGTACTGGTGGTGCAAACTTCCCATGGGCAGGTGGTGTGGCTTTCCCAATACGCAACTCAATTTTTTTAGGGCCTTGTTCCAAAATGTCAATCTCCACGGGAATTCCCATAGCACCAAACATCTCTCTGAATCGAGTGGCGGCAGTTCTTGCCTCAGACAAGATTTCAAACTTGATGTAGATGTACTGGTCATCCTCACGGTACGTCTGATGGTCAACCACCTCTATGTCCCCTTCGTCTGCACTGACAAAGAGCTCTTCCTCCACGTCAGATATGTCTGTTGAGATCTTGGCCCTGAAGAGTCTGTGAAGTCTCCTTCCTGCTTTACGGAAAGCATCATCCAGCTCGCTACCGGAGGAGCTCTCGGTCTCACTGTCAGTGCTTCGTTTAACCTGCTTCTCCTTACGAAGAACTTGAGGTTCCTCAGCACCAATAACCACCTTAGCACTGTGTGAAACCTTGCCAAATTTATTGGATGCCTCACAGGTGTATTTACCTGCATCTTTCCTCTCCAGGCCAGTGATAATCAAAGAGCAGGTCCCATCACTGTAGTTGTCTATGTGATAATAACGACCATCTGAAAGCTCTTCCCCATCTTTCAGCCAACGGACTTTCATGTCACTTTTGCTGTGGGCCACACACTCAAGGTGGAGGGTGCTCCCAGGCTCACCTGAGAAATCTTTGAAGGTCTCTGTAAACACTGGGCACTCCTGCTGCTTGATCTCTTTCCTGACTTTGTAGCCTTTGAAAGCGGCCTGGATCTTCACAGCAGCCTTGTTCATGGAAGGATCATCTAAATCTGGCATTTCTGGTTCATCTGGCTTAGCAGCTGGGGCAGCCATAACTGTCTCTACAGTGGTTTTCTCCCACTGTTTCCATAATTTTCCAGTGGAGATGGACTGAACTTTGCTAGTAACACTGACACTTTTCTTCTCAGCTCTCTTGAGGTAGTTCACTAGTGACGGAGTCCCAGCTCTAGACTCTTCATCTGAGCTTGTGAAAGAGAAATCTGCTTCTCCCGTCCTAGCCAGCTCATCACAAGTGGAGTACTCCTCTGAGTAATAGTGAGACATTTCTGCTTCCTCCTTCCTCAACTTCTGAAGCTTCTCGTCCTCTTCAGGCACCTCGCTGATGGAATCCAAGGTGGGCTCCCGGCTCATCCGGCGTTTCTTGGCCAGGGCTTCCCACAGGAGGTGAAGATCTCCCTCCTGAGCAGCCTCAGGGGGCAAACTGGGCTGGACATGGCCATCCACCAGCTCTTCTGGTTGGCTTGCAGGGGGTGCTTCCCTGGCAATCTCTTTTAGCATTGTCACTGTGGGAACTGAGGAGAATTAAATAGATAAAGTGTTAAAAGACAAAGTCTGGGAAGCTTTGAGAAAACATATGGAAATGTTACTCTAAAGCCTGGGCAGGATACTATCAGTAGCATTTTGTTTAGAACAAAACATGAATTTAATATAGATCGGCATGGTCCTGGACAACTTTTTCCAGCGGGGCGGGCTACACTATCTCCAGAAGTCCTTTCCAACCTCAACTATCCTGGGATTCTGTGCATGCATTTAAAACATGGTAAACAACATTTTTAAGCCTAATAAATAAATTTCTGCTCTACTTAAATTTTGCAGTTGATGAATATCTCATTAAGACTGTCAGTGGTGCCTGGAAGGCTGTTGAAGCTCATAGTGTTTTACAACTAGACAGGGCTTCAATGACTTTCTGGAGTAGATCTCCACTGGATGTAGTGGGAGCTGAGACTCCCACCTCACATGGAGGCATCCGCCTGTTTAGATGTGTCTGAGTCTGAAAGTTGTGGTTCACCCTCTGGGACACATTGACTTGTATCTGCATAGTGCCCAGTGCCATTTGAGATGCTCCAGGCTGTCTGGGACAATGACATGTGGCTCTCAGACACAATACAGGACCTATGAGTGCTTGAGGTCCCTCTGGAGAAGGAGGTAGAGGCCAGGGGTGATATCATGAAGTGCCTCAATGGCACTAAATGCTGAATCCCACCTATAGGTCACAATTCAGCTTCCTAAGTGCTATGACCCAAAGCCATTTGGGATGTCCAGGACAGGGGGCTGGCAGATACCATGCAGAACATACAAAAGAGCTCTCACTTTCTGAAGTGGTAGCTGAAGGCCAGGGAGGATACCCTAAGACATCTCAAAAGGCACCGGAAACCCATGTAGATGCAACTGCATCCCACCTTAAATATTAGACTCATTAAAATCTTATTTGAGCAGCTCAAAGTTGTTAGAGGTTCAGAAACATCCTGGGCAGCACCAAACAAGAAGGTAACAAATCTTGGTGGATTTTAGATACAGCTTGTAAAAGAAAATTAATTCCAATCCAAGCTGTGGAGGTGCCCCTGGATATCCATAGACAGAACTGATTTAACATCACAGGAATGCACTCTCTATACCTTCAAGGCACAAGCTGGCAACAGATTTGACTTCTGGAGAAACCATGCAGGTGTATGTGCCCTGATCTTCAGGTTTAAATGCACGAATAATGAGTATCTGCTTCTTTCCATCAGAGAGGATCTCGTATCTCCCTCCAGCTTGTACTTGTTCTTTTCCTTTGAACCATTTCACTTTCTCTTCGGTCTCACATGATAATTGGCACTCCAAGCGAGCCACCTCCCCTTCTGAGACTGATCCTCCCACCAAAGGTTGGGTGACTGTAACTGGAGGCTCTGTAATTACAAAAAAAATTGAATTAACACAAAGAACAGATGATGATCTGGCTTTAAGGCACTTGAGATCATTCTATAAAATGTTCAAGAATCCCATCCTTCGTTTATAGATTTCTTAGCTGTTGTAAAAAAGCCAAGGAAAAAAATATTATTGGCAGCATCCAAAGTTTGCACTTCCAAAGATAATATCAAAATAACTTTACAAGCTCTTCCAGCAGCGAAACCAGCTCCATTTAAATATATACATGCACAAGTGGCTGCATTTTTCACATTCTTGAGTTTATTTGCTGATCTTCATTTACCCATCACCAGTATTCAAGTAGTCCTACAGATTCTAGAAGATCTTAATGTTTAGAAGTGAAGCAGTTCTGAGATGAGACAAGAAAGAAACAATAAAAAGAATTTTAAAAGAGAGATTATTGAAAGTGGCATTCATCTCAGTTTAAAAGTAAATATATATATACATATATATATTTATGCTAGTTTAAGAAGAGCAAAAATTCTCAAAAAGCATGAAGAATTTAAAAATAAAAATTCTCTACATCTTCTTCGTTATGTTGAGAAAAACATCATTGCAAGTTTGAGCCTTAAATGACAGAGATTTTGTTATTATTATTCTCACTTCAAGGAATTTGTTGGGCACCCAGTTATCACAGAAAGAGTTTCAAGAAAAGAAAGATTGGGGGAATGGCTCTTCATCCAACTGTAGTTTCCAAAATTTCATCAACAGACAGCAAAGGAACTGAGTCTCCCAGCATTTCTTTGTGGGGGTTATTGAAAAAGATGCACAAATAATATAATGAAAGAGAAAGATGGGTGAAGAAGACAACGCTGCCCACCCACTGCATTGGTACTAGGGTCTTGGCTACCCAAATGCATTCCATCATTCTCCTTTTTGACTCATTCCATCCTAACTCCACCAGATAAAGAAACTCATGGTGACCAGACAACACATGCTTGATGCAGTTTGGAGAAAATAAGTATTGAGTACTAACAACGCAGCTGGTTTTGTTCACAGCAGCCCAGAACAACTTTTCCAAGCTCTTTCTCCTCTATTGTTGTGGCAGCAAAGCACGGAGAAAAGTTTCTGAGGGAGCTCTTCCAGGAGATGCCTGGAATGTGTGAAGCAGACATGCCATGCGAAACACAAGGTCTACAGCAGCTTGTAGTTGTCCATGGTGGCATCTCTCCATTCTCACCTAGCCGCACCATCTGAGGGAAGTGCACCGGCTCGCTGGCCCCAACTTTGTTTATGGCCGAGACGCGGAATCTGTAAGGTTCACCTGGGGTGAGATCGTCCACCATGAACTCTGTGTTTCGAATAATGTCCTTGCTGCATGGCTGCCAGCCGACACCTGGGATTTTCTTCTCCACGTTGTAGCCTAGGATGTCACAACCACCGTCGCCCGACGGCTTGTACCAAGACAGAGTTACAGAGTGGCTGTTCTTACGCAAAACTTCAGGTTCTTCAGGTGGATCAGGGTGGGCTGAAGGCACAACAGAGGTCCCATGATGTGTGACATGAGCAATAATGCTTTATAGTAAAACAACCAAGAGCCTTCTACAAGCAATGAGAAGGAAGCACAACAGGTTCAGTATTTGATCGTAAAGTTGAGTGGGGACATGCCCATGAGACATACCTGTGCACCACTGAGTTTTCCTTTGGTTGTCCTGATCTATGCTGCTAATGACAAACGTTCACTTTCTAACTGTAATCTCACATATTGTTGTGATTTTTACCTGCTGCTTTGTCCCACCCAGCTCAAAGTAAAAATGACCCTATGCTGTCTATATTATGAAGGAAGTTAGCTGAAAACTTCAAGAACGTCCAGGTCTTGATCATTTCAGGTCTGGCCTTAATGGAAATCAAGTTATTGTTGGACTACAGATTAACTCTAGTAATTTAATAGATAATCACTTGGTTTCTGTGTAATTGATATATATGTCATAACATCAGGCAGTAATAAATAAGTAAATACATAATGGGAATGGTCTGGTGTCCTACTGATGATCATACTCAGTACACTGGAAAATGTTCCTCACTTAATTTACAGTTTGCTGTTTGGCTTAGAAGATAGAAATAATTATTTTAAGTCTTCAAGTTCAAGGAATTTACTGAGTAGATGACCTGCCATGGTGTACCAATCCAACAAATTACAGGCAAATAATGTCAACAGCCAGTTCTTTAATTCTGGATACTGCAAACAACATGGAATTCTCTTTTCTCTGTTTTCAAATACTAATTCATACAGAAAATCTGTCAATAGGAGGAGATCATTAGGATAGTATTTTACAGTTCCTAAAATGTAGGTGCCCCAAATAAGAATTCTGTTTTAAATCTGCCCAACAAGATTGTGTTTGGTTTTTTTTTTGTGGAAGTGGCTTGAATATATCAGAGACCTCTCAAGTCTCGGAAATTGTTAGACAGACAGACTATCCGTAATAATTCAAAGAATGGATGGTCAGGCAGTGGTTCCTGAACATCTCCACTACAGTGCACATCTAAATCACAATTATGTCATAACCATCACTGTGCTGTATTTCTGAAGTACAAGGTGTTTCATGGATCTCATCCACGTGAAGATTTTAATATGTAACTCATTACTCATTGTTCTGCACTTGAGTAGATTAGCAGATTTCAAAGGGTTCTGATGCTTCGGATAATTTTTCCATGTACACTCTAGTTCAGCTCCCTCCCATATCCATGTTTGCTCTGGGTGATGTTGAACACTGAGTAAATTGATTTCCACTAGACTTTATGTTGCCTTTTACAAAAAACTGCAGCTAAAGAAATCTGGTGAACATCTCTACCATAGCTATCCTGTATAAATTTCTTGTGATAAGGTGGACTATTTCTGGTCAAAGAAGAGGCTGCCCAGTAGCATCTTCTCAGGCTAAGAACACTAGTTTGTGCAAAACAAAGAGAAAAGAATCAGTACAAATATCGTAAAATTTGATGATGTAACTCAACACCAAAGTCTTTTAAGTGCCAATGGGGCTAGAACGACAGACACTCACCTATCACAGATAGCTTGGCTGATGAAATTGCTTCCCTGGAAGCAAATGTCACCTCCCCAGAATGATGTGGTTGGGCTTTTTTCAGAATAAGTTTGTATGTGTTTCCATCTGCTTGTACCTCCCAGTCCTCATCCGACTGGATCTCTGTGTCATTACTATACCAGGCAACTTCAGTAACTGGCACAGCTTCACTTAGAACACAGCTAAATGTGACTTTCTCCCCCGGAGAGACTTCCACATCTGTGAGAGGCTGCAAGATCTGTAGACGCCATCCTGTAGATAAAATTGGGAAATCACGACCTCAGTTACAGAAACAAATACAAGCAAGAGAATTTGTAAATATTTATGCTGAATCTCTGGACAGTGAGATCAAGACCAAGGAGATAATTAAAAGAGAGGTTATGTATATCACCAGAACAGAAAGTATCATTGAGGACTGAAACTTTCCAAAACTTTCAGGAGCAAAAATCAACTTAGTAATGTCTTTCTTTGCAAAGAAGCAGAAAGCCACAACGGAGATACTGTGCCCTGACTGAGGATGGATGTTCTTACACTCTGAATGGGGTTCTGACCACCACAGGGGTCTCCATTAACAGAACAAACTACAAGGATGCAGAGATAATATTGTTGCTTATATAATTCGCATCTCTAAAGCCTTGGAGGACCTATAAACACAACCCAACTCATCAGAATAATGCCAGCTGTAAGACGGTCATTTGCTGCTAACTCCTTGCCAAATGGTGCTTCTTGTATCTATGTCATGGCATATGGAAAAAGACAAAACCCCCAACAACCACCCCCACAACTAACACTATAACAAACCCTAAACCATAGCCCATAACACGTCAATCCCCCCAAGCCTCAGGATATGGTTCTGCCGCCAAAGACACTGAGTACACAAACACCACTAACATACCCCCTAAGTAAACCATAAACAAAATAAGTGACATGAATGACACACCCAAGCTCAACAACCACCCGCAACCAGTAACAGACGCTACCACTAACCCAACAACCCCATAAGACGGAGAGGGATTAGATGCCACCCCCAATTCACCCCAAACGAAACCGAACCCCCAAAAAAGCACGAAATAAGTCATAGCAGTTTCTGCTTGGCTTTTCTCCAAGAACTACGGCCTGAAAAACCGCCGTTGTAAACTTCAACTACAGAAACTAACAAAAAACATAGGACACAATGCAGGGACCCCTCCACCCCCCACCTACCCCCCTGCATCTGTGTCCTATGTACTACAGTGCATCGATTTATTTACCATATTCATGACCCCCATTGTATAACATCATCTGTCTATTGTGTTGAAGATTCAGGTAAGAAGCAACAAATGCAGCTTTTCCTCTCTGCTCGTCATCTTATTTTCCTGGTTCCTTCGCCCTTTCCAACAAGAAATGTAAAACTTCCCATGCATGGCGTGAGTGTTTCAGTTACCTTTCACTGTCAGGAAGGCTGAGGTCACCGCGTCACTGCACATAAAAGTCACCCTGCAGCTGTCCCGGAGAGTGAGGTTCTTCAGCAGCAGCAGATGCCTGCGTCCATTTTCAAAGTAAACCATCTCAGTGTTCTCTGTAGTTTTGGCAGGCTCATCGTCAATCAGCCAGTTGTAATTGTAGCACTCGGGCTTGGAAAGGTAGCATTCAAACAGGGCTTCTCCTCCTTCCACGGCTTCCACATTCTCCAAGCCCTGGACAATGCTGTTCTTGGCTGGCAAAGAAGGACAATGAACAGTATTAATTGTTTTGCTGTGCATATCTGAATGTTAACAAGCCTTGGAAGCACTGAATGGCTCCCACTGCTGGAAAGCTGATGGAAAGGATGTGGATGTCATAAACTGTGCTTGTAGAATCAACGAATTATAGACTAGTTTGGGTTGGGAGGGACCTTCAAAGCTCATCCAGTGCCATCCCTGCCATGAGCAGGGACATCTTCACCAGCTCAGGTTGTTCAGAGCCCCATCCAGCCTGGCCTTGAAGGTTTAGCTGTTGATTTCAACCATTCTCTAGCACAGTAATATATTTAAAAAACATTTTACATAATGAGATAGTTTAAAAATAATGATAAACCTCTACAACCTATAGCATTCCATCTAGAATTCCTCCAGAAACCCGACTTCTGTTTTTACAAATAAAGAAAAAAATGTTGGTGTTTATATGAAGCAGGACAATAGTCAATAGGAAGGGAAAGCTCAGGAAGATAAAGTGTAATCAAATTTCTTCTGTCCCGCAGAAGGAATCATTTCTCACAGATCTCTCAGGCAGTACAATTATCATCATAACTGGGGAGATGTGAATCCACTGATAGCTCATGATCAAATCTTACTACCTTTCATGCAAAGAAAATACAAGAGAATATTATAGTTGGCAAAGCTATAGCAACTGTCATCTGAATTAACAAGTCTGCCTCTAGGAAACACACGAAACGTTAAAATCAGTATTAACAGTATTTTGAATAGTAAATTTCTGAAGTATTACAAAATCTCCGTGGTAATGTATTAGATTTATTTTCTCATGCGTGCAAGGTGAACTATGTGGTCAGAAACATGCACATATGTACACGCTCCGTCTGCTCACAGAGTCGTGCAGCAGTTGGCATTTGTACATCAGCAATCAGCCTGATGCAAAATTCGATGTGGGCTGGTGCATGTGAATACAATTCGTGTTAGACCAGCTATATGGACAAATTACATGCACAAGAGTGGGAATACATGGCTGAGTAAATACAGTTTACACAAGTACCACACAATGGTCAGCACGCCCTATAATATAAACCAGCATTCTGAGAAATTCCTGTTTAGATCTCTATGACCATTATATGAAACTGCTCTAAGAAAACAAACAAACAAAAAACCCTGAACAATTTATGTAATAGAAAAAAATTATAAAAGTGCATGAGTTACTTGCATGAGTTACTACAAAATTTCTGTCTTTTATAATATTAATAGAGAACAATGAGGGGTTTGTAAATTATTGGAGAATGTATACTTTTGTTAGAACAAATCAAAGCTGTTTATTTGTGTACTTTTGGAGCACTGTTTTCGTTAACAATGGAAAGCAAACAATTGCAAATCCTACTTCCTCTGGGATGCTTTTAGATAATGTTCATGAACATATTTTTAAATCCCTAAAATGGATAGTGCCTATCAATGTGGAAAATGCTATAATAATTAATACCCTGCTCTACTGTAATCACAACTCTCATTAAGCAAGGAAGCATAATGACCCAAGAAAACAAAAATGTTCAGAAATCAAATCAGAAACATTGCTCTTGCTGATCGCACTAATTTGCCTGGTGGCCGAAAACAATAATTCCATACACAGCAGGAAAAAAATGAGAAACATCAAAATAAAATCCTAAACTTAATGTTTTTATTTACTGTTTCTCAGGGCCCTCACAAATGCTGATGCCAAGTGAGAAGGTACTTCCTGAGTGATCAGTATTTGAAATAAGTCAAATACCAAGCTACTGTGGCTTGGCTGAAAAGAAAATGAAATTCCACACTATCCATTAGTTGTTTTAAGGCACACTGTGTGTAAAAAGCATTCTGTAACAGCAAAAAAAATCTTATTATTCATTTGGATCAATGTTACTTCTGTGATTTTACAATAATTCGACAGGACACATCCCAGTGCACTGATGTTGCCGTTCATTGCAGAAGAGGAACGACGTGTGACAACATTTAATAAGTGAGCGTTAATAAGAACTAAGCTCCAGTGAAATGCTCCAGTTTCACATTCAGTTCCCATCTACTCCCAACTACTTTTATCATTGTTATCAGTTCTGGAGTGAGCACCAAAGAGCAGGTATCTAATGAGTCATTTATTGTGAGGTGCTGCCATCACTTTTCCACCTCTTTTGTTTGGAACCCATGATAGTCTTCCTCTTGGGCTGGAAGACCTCACCTTGAACATCAAGTGTAGCCATCACTTTAATGCCTTCAGCTTCACAAGAATAGATGCCAGTGTCTTCTGGTACCGTAGGTTTAATTTTTAGCATGCTTACATTCCAGTCCTGATCGATAATCACTCGCTGCCCATCAGAATGTATTTCCTGATCATTTTTCTTCCATATGGCGTGTACTGGCCTAGAATATTGGCATATGAACTCTGCTGTGCCATCTTCATCAACAGTTATATCCTGCATGGGACTGACCACTTCAATGGTTGGATCTGTTAACCAACACGTCAGGAAGGACATGCATTAGTGGATCCTCGTGGAAATGACAATTTAGAGATTTTTTGACAAGCACAGAGCCTGTGGGAAGCAAGCAGAGTGACAGTGCAAGCAGGAGCTGACTGGGCACACTGTGGATTAGCGGTTTAGTCTGTGCTTGAGTCAGCATCAAGCAGGATTGAAGCAGAACTGGTACATTAGAATAGAGCTATCACACTGGAAAATGGGCCACCAGCAATTAAGGTCTGGGCTTTAACAGTCTTGAATGTGAACTCCTGTGCAGTACAGCTGCTGAGATTCTCTCCAGGCTTATTTTTACTCCCAGCATTGCTGACACGCTCTAGACTAAGCAGCACTGGATGCAAGAATGTGGTGAGAGTGCAAGTCTGAGATGGAGAAGTGCAATGGACGGGTTGCCATGAGTGGTTCCCTGTGACACTCAGCCTCACGTAGCAATAGGAAAATGCCACAAAATGTACTGGAGGTTCCTTGTATGAGTAAACTGCAACATCTTGTTGGAAAGAAATGCAATACTTAAATGCCAATAATCATCTCTGTCCTGTGGTGGTGGCAGCTGCATGTCAGGAGTCATTGACAGCAAAGCTCCAGCAAAACTATAACAAAAAAGGGCACTTCAGAGGAGACAAGCACTTATTGTTTTGATCAAGCATGTATTCCACTGCACCAGGGGCAAAGTTTGGGGGAAAAACGATGATTTCCTTTACATCAGCTGATCTGGAGATGCAGCTGTGTGAACATCCTGAGCTCTCATCCATGAACCATTGCAATCTCAGATTGGGAGCCCATAAAATGCTGGGAGCAGCTGGATATGCAGCTCCTCTGAAGAAGGTGAGATCCATGAGGCTGCTTTTAAGCTTCCAGTCTCTCTTAGAACACTAGTTCAGTTTCTTGGGAGGCAGCTGTAGAACACAGTAGATCTATGTAAACCCAAAATATTGTGAGTTTCCAAAGCAGCTGAGGAGTCCCTCCTGAGATGTCAAATTGGAACACCTGCATACAACTGCAATATATATGCTAAAAAGAAGTTTCTCAATGAAGTCTGAAAATTGAAGTCTCTGCAACATCCTTCTCAGCAGAGCTATGCCAACTGCTCCCCAAAATTGATAGGTCTACAATGGGACATAAAAAGATTCTGGTCAGGGAAAGATGATGTATGTTCTTATATTTGAAATAGTTCTGATCACAAACCAGATAGAATAAACTATGCTGGACCTCTGTCTGAAATGCTTCTCTTGAAGCTTGGTGCAGCAGGTTGAGGATTTGGGATGCTACTGGCAGACCTTGGGAAGCAACGATAGTTTTGCAAATGTCTTTTAGAAAGCTGTTGCAAGGCTTGATCTCTAAGGCTCCCTCTACCACTCTGTGTGTCTACATGTGTGTTTGTGGAGAGGAGGCATTTATGGCACATCATGGAGATGTCTTGGTTACATCAGGACTGAAGAATGAAGAAGATACCTCTGCAGTTGGGGAGCAACTGATATCCCCTTTCATAAGATGAGGACGTGTGCTCCTCACAGCAAATGTCGCCTGTGGTCTTGGAGAAGGAAAGTGTCCTTGTTCCACTGCCCCATTGCTCTTTGTCACCACTAGCCTAGGATCTTGGCGGCCCAATTCAACCATGCACCATGGCAGAAATCCCCCTGGCATCTAGGAGCCAACATGTACATTGGGACCTGTAATTCTCACCCTGTCCAAGGTGGTCAGAAGAAGACAGCAGCTCCTTCAACATGTTCCGTTTCCCCTCTGCCCATATGTGAATATGCCATCTTGCTGGGCCACCAAATGAATACAGTTGTATGGTAACAATATTGTGAAGGCCCAACATGAAAAGCTGTCGTGACATCTCACTTATTACAGAATATACCCAGTTACAGTAGTGCCTTACACCAGGAGAATGGGGCATGTGGAACAGATAAAAAGTCAACTTGTTCCTTGGTGAAGAACAAGCCGTGGATAGCTAGGTAGACTGAAATGCATGTAGTTTGAAGATAGATCTATTTTTAGATTCCTGGACAAAATAAAATACATGAAATTGGCTGTTAATACAAGCACAGTTAGAATTTTACTTATGTTTTACTTTCCTATTAAGTCAAGTGTTATCGAGCACAGTGTAGCTGGAGAATTTTTAAATATCTTTCTCATCCTAAACCTACTATAGTCATACTCCACTGTGATTCAGGTTCACATTAAAGAATTCTTGCTTTAATAAAAGCACAAAATATCCACATACATGTGTGTACTAGCATGAGATGTGGGGTTGGACCATATGATTTCCAGAGGTCCCTTCCAACATCAATGATTCTGTGAAATGAAAACTTCTCAGGAGCCCTTTATTTGACTGAGCAGAATACCTAATGATGCATTTATTTTTAATTTATGCTTTAGGGTCACTGGATTTCTTCACCTAGAGATCTCAGAACCAGCTTCTGTCTCTGAAAATGTGAAACTCAAAATCAATACAAATGGACGTGGGATTTGTGTTTTTCACACACCATGTGTTTGCCATATCATTCTGATATTAAGAAGAAGTGATCTGGCATTTTATCTTTGCAGAGAGTTAAATTTTCTCAATGTACAAGGGACACATCAACCACTGACTACAATTCCATGTTGTGGATCATTGCAGTTATGACAGACAGTTATAGCATGGAGGTACATTTTAATAAAGTGCTCTTAAACCTTTATATCTCCATATATACAAATCCTTTTTCCAGGTAAAGAATAAGTGTTACTTTTGTCTGGAAAATAACAACTCTTCCCAATGGCTATGAAAGGACTGGATGTGAAGGAGCTTGCTTTATCAAGTCTGGAGCTCAGTGTTATTTGCAGCTTGTGGCTACCCTTACCAAATAAGAAAAACATTTATTCAACAGACCAGAAAGTGTTGCTAGTGCAGTGATAACCATATTCTAGCAGTCCAAGAATGAGGATTATTTTGCCACTGTGTTTTACTGCAATGTCATATACTCTTTGGTTTCCGGGACAAGCTCTGGAGCCATCAATATAACAGCCCCAAGTCTTGTCCTGGGACCAAACTGAGCTCAGCGCCAGCAGCCTTGCAGCACAGTGGTAACTCTGAATTTCCAGCTCCATCATATTTTGTAGCATTGTAAAAACTCTTAGAGGGGACAGAAAACATCAGGTGCTAGCAGGGTGGTTTATGTTCAGCTCCACTTAGATGTCAGATGAAAACAGCAGCCCTGACCCTGCAACCCTTCCTCACCTTAAACAACCACTGAAAAAATCAATGTGGTTGTACCTATAAGGCTTCTGGCATGAGTATGGGTGACTTGCAGAAGTGCAGGGTTGCAGAAGAACTGTGGAGGGATTTAGTAAGGGTAGCCTGGAAGGCAGAAGCACTAGTGCACTGAGTAAGTCCAGAGGTGGCCATGTGTTTCTTTCTAAAAATGAAATACCTTTGACTAATAATTTAGCTGAAGATATAAGGGACCCAGCTCTGAAGGTGACAGTGCCGGAGTCATGGCACGCCACGTCATTTAGGGTTAAAGTGTGGACCATCCCGTCCTGCTCAGAGATTTCGGTCACAAAGTTGTTGTGAAGGGGAGATCCATCGAGCCACCACTGCACGTTCTTCACGCCGGGGTGCGAGAGCTCGCAGGTGAACGTGGCCGACTCACCCACAAAGACGTCTGTGTCCTTTAAACCAGAAACTATGACTGCTGCTTCTTCTGTATAACAGAGCGAGAGAAGGTGCCAAAGGAAAACAAAAGCATGAACACAGACATGTCGCTTCCTGCAGAACTAGGCCAAGCAACACTGCAAGATGTCCAGAAGAGTTAAACTTGCCATGCTGTTCCAGGTAAAAAGAGATAAAATGTTCTTTAAAGGATTAAGACACCACCTTCCATCATTCACCTACTTGCAAACACAGTGTGCGTGTCTGCAAACACTGTTTCCTTGGGTGGAAACTCTACTCCATGACCAGGTCATGACTGGCTCTCCTGTGTGTTGCAACCATCAGCATTGACATGGTATGAGGTGGGAGGCAGAGAGTTAGCTTAAGATTTAAGTGTTTACTTACAGTGCTTTAAAAGAGTGATAAGTATATCAACAATGATAGAAGCACTAATCAGTAATAACAACAAATACAGTATTTTTAAGACCGCTGCTCCAAGCAAATAGTTTTTCAGTAGTACCGTTGTCTGCTGTGGTACACATTATGGTTAGTACATTGAACTACATTTACTTATAAAAAATGGTCCATCCTCAGCCCGGATGTGTTTATATCTTCACTGAAATCATGAAATAAATGAATGGACTTTTAACTGTTTGCATCTGTGATAAGTTTGGCCAGTTACTGTTGAAGATTTTGGGATAAGAAATCCGGGCAGCAAAACCAGAGCATTTCCAGCACATCTGACCTTACCTTGCACATACACAGAACCTGTGGTGATCTCGTATCCAGTGCTACAGGTATAATCCCCACAGTCATCAGGCTCTACACCATGGATGATCAGCTCAGCAACACTGCCTTTCTGCTTCATCTCGTACTTGGCACTGGGCTGGATGACCACCCCTCCTTTCCTCCACTCAACAGGGGCATCTGGCTTGGAGATCTCACAGTGCAAGACAGCAGTTCCCCCTTCTTCAGACTCTATGTTTTTCAGCTCCTTGTTAAACAGCACAGGCAGCACTGTGGTGGAGAAGCAACTGCATCAGTGACAGTGATCAGAGGTGAGAAACTTGCCTGAAAATTCTCTGGCTTGGCAGTTCCTTACTTTGTGAACCATAACTTGCTTGCTGGAAATGTTTGGAATACTGGTGGATGAAAGACTGGACGTGATAGTTTCAAAGGAAGGGAGGGAAGATACAAGCTAGACATGAGGAAGAAATTTATTATGCTGAGGGTCATAAAACACTGGCCCAGGTTGCCCAGGGAGGTGTTGGATGCCCCATCCCTTGAGAGATCCCAGGCCAGGCTGGATGGGGCTCTGAGCAGCCTGAGCTGGTGAAGATGTCCCTGCTCATGGCACTGGGGGAGCTTTGAAGTTCCCTTCCAACCCAACCTATTCTATTATTCTGTTGGCAAGCTCAGGGCAGGAGTTTTAGTTGTGCCATTGCCACTCATGGTGATCAGCTGCTGCTACCATGAGGTTGTCCACTGATGCTCCATAAAGGACTGACACAGGTCACAGGACCTCTAAGGGGCTTCACATGGGCACACACACAATTTTCAGTGTAAGCAGTGAGAGGTGCAACAGGATCAATCACATAATTTGGACATTCACTGAAATCACACTGAGCTGAGCACTGGTTTTGTGGGCTAAACTCAAGATCTAAAAGCACTATCTTGTTGCTTAAGTCCAAAGACACAGCACTCAGTATAAAATGAATAAAACCCTAAAATCCTAAACCATAGCAATTAGAAAAAGGCGAAGAGCCACAGTTCTTGGGCAGCTTGAGCACAAATAGGTATAATGGCTCAATATAAAATGGACCTGTTCTAGGTATGGTGAAATACTCCAGTCTCCCATTCTCAGGTAGCAGGCAAGTTTTCTAACTGCTCTTGTGCACACCCTTCATTAGCAGCAGCTGCAGTTTTGCTCCCAGCTCTCACAGCTGCAGTAATAAAATTTGGTTTAAAAGGCAAATATTTGGTTTAAAAGGCAAATAAATATTTGAAGAACAGATTGTGGATCAAACGCTTTCCCACACTTGTAATTCACATATATGGAGTGTTAATGATAATTCAGTGATAAAACTTCCATGTCACCCATCTGGAGGACACCCCTATAGAGGACAACATAAATTCTCTGCCTTCAAGCAAAGCTTCTCCTACCTTTCACTTGCAACGATGCAGTGGTTTGCTGATCCCCCGAGTCGCACGTGTAATCGCCAACATCCTGAGCATCAGCATCATAGATGAAGAGCTCTACACGTGTCCCCTCTTGCCGCATCTCATACTTGTCACTTGGCTGCAGCACCGTGTCTCCTTTCCTCCACTCCACCGGCACATTGGGTTTGGTCAGCTCGCAGTGCAGCACGGCCGTGCGTCCTTCCTCCACCTCCTCATTTTTCAGCCAGTGTTTGAAAAGCACGGGCAGGGCTTGAAAGGGGAATGGTGCAAAGAGGGGAAAAAAAAAATGAGTGAATCAAAAAAAAAAAATGGAGAAATATTTTATTTTTAAGGTACTGAATCCCATTCATGAAGTCCATGCATGATTCTGGTTGTGTTTGCCTAAGGAGTTCTGCCAGGGCAGGAATGCCTAAGTCTAAGTCAGACAGAGGAATTAATCCGCAAGACAAAAATCAGTTAGAATCATAGAAACATAGAATCATTTTGGTTGTGAGAGACCCTCAGGATCATTGAGTCCAACCATAACCTAACCTTGCACTAACCCGTGTCCCTGAGAACCTCATCTCTGCATTTGTCCAACCCTCCAGGGATGGTGACTCCACCACTGCCCTGGGCAGCCTGTTCCAATGCCCCACAGCCCTTTGGGGAAGAAATTCTTCCTAATATACGATACAAGCCTCCCCTGACGTAACTTGAGCCTCTTTCCTCTCTCCATGTGCTCCAGCGCCCTTACAACCTTGGTGGCCTCTGCTTCACTTGCTCCACTACCTCAACCTCCGTCTTGCACTGGAGAGCTCCAAAAATTGGCATGTCCACCTCTCACCTCTGCTGAGCAAAGAGGAAATCATACCTTTAACCTCGAGTTTGGCAGTGGTCTTCCCATCAGCGCTGTGGCAGCTATACTCCCCGGAGTCCTCATGGTTCAAATCCTGAATGACCAGTGTGTGGACCTTCCCCTCCTGCTTGATGCTGAACTTCTGGTTAGAGCGGATCACGGAGGTGCCTTTCTTCCACTCCACTGGGACATCAGGCCTGGACATCTCACAGGACAAGTGAGCCGTGCCACCCTCCTGTAACTCCAAGTTCTGGAGTGCCTTTACGAAGCTGACCGGAGCAACTGTGGGGAAGAAGGAACCAAGACCGCTTCAACCACCTAATCCAGCATTGCCCCCAGATCAGAACTGGGTGCCTATAGCTACACTGTGAACCAGATCAAAGAGGAACAAACAAGATAAGGTATTGACATGCCCTATCTTCCAAAATAATTCTAGATTAATTAATGGAAGTGTTTTTCACAGTTTTCAGATTTTTTTGAGTAAATATGGTCTAAAAACATGGTAAGTAGTAGATAATTCAGGGCATATTCTTTACATTCTTTAGCATTGACTCTAACATATCCTATCTGCTTGTTTCAGGATAAGTTGGATGGTCTTCAAAGGATGCCTGCTTCACTCCATGGGCTATAAAAAGGACTGAAATGGCTAGCTCACGTCACAGGTTCATAGAATTGTTTTGGTTGGACCAGACCTTTAAGACCAACTCCAACCATTAACCAAAGGCAGTCAGTAAACCATGTCCCTAAGAACCTCTTCTCTGCACCTCTTAAACACTTTCAGGATGGTGACTCCACCATTTCCCTGGACAACCTGTTCCAATGCCTGACAACCCTTTCAACATATCTAACTCTTAAATGCCTCAATCCCCCAAATTTCCAAGGACCTCTCAAACAGACCTCTCCAGAAGCTAAAGCAATGTTGGCAGTGCTCACCAGTACCTCCTCAATCCTTCTTCCCAGGAGGTTGCTCACCTTGGACCGTCAGCTGTGCTGCTGAGGTATGCTGCCCGACTTTGAAGCTGACGGGCCCACAGTCTTCCAGTGTCACCTTCCTCAGGATCAAAGTGTGTCGCGTCCCTTGGACTCTGATCTCATTCATTTCATTGGATTGCAGAGGAACATCCCCCAGGAACCACTGGGCGTCCTGAGTTGTTTCCCGGGACAACCTGCATTCAAATACTGCATCTTCTCCTTCACACGAAGTGACGTCCTTCAGCTTCTCCACTATGGTTGCTGCTGGTTCTTTAGGGAAAGGTCAATAGAGTTTGACACCTACTTTCAAGTGATGCTTCCTATTTTCCTGGATTAAACATTTCATTATGCTCTTTCTTGACAGTACTGTATTATTTGAAAGAATGACCACAAGGCACTAAGAGCTACATGCGTAGAAATGTAGTTACATGAGCACGGACTACTACGTTACCTTCTTAGAGATGCATAATGAATGTACGATTGTATACATACATTATGCACATATATTTGATAAAGTATGCATGTTATAGAATCATAGATTCATTTTGGTAGGAAGAAGAGACCCTCAATATCATCAAGTCCAACCATTATACTGTATTGTATGTATTATAAATATATATATTTATAATGCAATCTATGTATGGTGAAAATATTGTCGACATTATTTTAGTGGGTGACATTAACATTAAACCACAGAATCATTGACCAAAGACCCATTTGTGGTTCGCTAGAGATAACTCACTCCATTTGTATCCCTCTGAAATCAGTCTTATCTCTGAGATCCCCATGATTCAGTTTGGATAAAGGATGTCTAGCTGTCAAATTACTTAATTATGTGCCCCTTCCATGGTACAAAGCCCAGTTCAGCTGTTCAACATGCAAATCCCCACCTTTCACGAGCACGGCTGCAGTGGTTTGCTGGTCCCCCGTGTCACAGGTGTATTCCCCACCGTCAGCTTCACTCAGGTTGCAAATCGTCAGCTCAGCCACAGACCCAGCCTGGTGCATCTTGTATTTTTCACTTGGTCGCAGCACTGTCCCGGCCTTCTTCCACTTCACGGCAGCATTTGATTTTGAGATTTCACAGCTCAAAGTGACGGTGCCACCTTCTTCAGCTTGCTGGTTCTGTAGTGGTTTTGTGAAGGTTACTGGCAAAGCTAAACCAAGACAGATCAGAGGGGAAAAATAACGTTTCATTACTGTGTCACTAAGTCTTTTGTTTCGTGAAACTGTGGTGCCATTCCAAATTTGGTCCAAAATTACTTTAAAACTCAAACAAGAAATGTGAGAAAGTTCCGGATTTCCAGGAGTACTAAGGACTTCGCACTCCCCAAGAGTCACTGGGCACTGCACACACCGAGTATCTCTGGGAACATGTTCCTTTACACAGAAGCAGTCATGGATATGGTCTCTTGAGCATCTAACTGCATGTATCTCCAAAAGGATACCAAAGTTGCAACTCAAAAGCCTACACGTGATATCTAAATTATTGGGTATTTGAGAGGATGCATGGAGAAACATCATTATTCAATGCTCCTCATCTGAAAATTGGACCCAGAAGAGAGATGAACTCTGGAAGTCTCTACACTGATGTGTATCACTGATGGGTCAAGATGGAGTTTTGGTGGGTTGATTCACAATCTGCCACATGTAGAAGTTTAGTTCCTCAAGTCCAGCTCCCTAGAAGAACCTTGGTGGCTCCACAGTTACAGTTGAGTTGGTGTTTACAAGGGAAAGAGATGGGGTTCAAGAAATCAGAGTGAATTCACAGGAATTGGGTAACAGATGTGTGTAAGAGGAGATCGACCTGAAGGTGTTTGTGGGTGATGTAGGAACTGATGGCGTATTTTGTGGGATATCTGGGCAATAGCTGGGGTCAAGGCTTTTTGTACAGTTGCCTCTGCATTGAAGCCATCCCATTGTGCAGATGAGTCCTGCAGCCCCCGGCCTCTGATGATCCAGCAAAGAATAAGTAGGAGAGAGAATTTATGTCTTTGTGAAGACATGTGTCAGACCACATCACTGTTGATTCAAGAATCCTTATCACAAACAAAGGGCCAACCTCACTGGTAGAGTGTCCCTGACTCTTACGTATGGAACATCTACACTAAACTAGAACTCCCTAAAAGGTGAAGTGAAAGCTTTTTGTCACCTTTCACTACCAAGGATGTCATAGTTTGCTCATCACCAGAATCGCAGATGTAGTCTCCAGCATCCTTCAGTTGTAGATCATGGATTAGTAGCTCCACAGAAGAGCCCATATGCTTCATCTCACACTTATTGCTGGCCTCGAGCAAGACTGACCCTTTTTTCCACCTCACTGGTGCATCGTGTTTGGAGAGCTCAGCATGAAGGGTGACCATAGAGTCGTCCTCAGCTTCCTGGTTTCCAAGTATTTTTTCAAAGAGTGCTGGAGTGGCGGGGGCCACACACGGAGACACAAATGAGCAGCCACCATCAGAGGATCTGCTCACGGTACAAAAATTCTGGTATCACCGAATCCTGGCGCCAGTGTCACCGCAAGCCTGACCTTCATGGGAGAGCCCTCAAGGGATATTTCAAGAGATGACATTTCACAAGAACATCCTGGTTCCTCTTTAGTTTTGCTGATCTTGTATCCCAGAAAAAGTTACTGTAATATTGTATTTCTACCTGAGTACATTTTAAAAATTGATATATTGGCACATTGCACCTATTTTTGAGGCCTCAGGCACTAGAAGTGTTCAGGTGCCTCATTCATCATCTGGAATTGAGTTCCCAAGTAAGTTTGAGCACTTTGATTCTTGAGCACCATTTTCCCAGGTGGAACTACAGTTCAAAGGATGGTTAAACATCAGAAATGGTCTCATTCTAATTTTTGTTCCAGCCTTGGTTTTCTGAATGACCAGAGAGAGGCCCTTGGGTCTAGGACTGATGACACAGTTGGTGTCCCTTCATGTTCATTGCTCAAGACTCCACAGGACTTAACTTCTGAAAGCAAAAAGACTCAGCTGCTTTATACCAGCAAACTACATCTGAAGTCAAGTACAGTAGTTAACACCATCTCATTAATGCAAAGCTAAGGAAATGGAGCAAGTTTCTCATCTTAAAAAAACCCAAACCAACCTACCTTTCACAGTTAAAGTGGCTGTCGTTTGTTCATTTCCATTATCACAGGTGTATTTGCCAGAGTCTTTGGGTTTTAAGTGATAAATCTTTAAAGTGTGGATTGTTCCCTCCTGCCTGATTTCGTACTTGGAGCTGGGGGCGATCACCTGGGCACCCTTCTTCCACTCCACCGCAACGTTAGGCTGGGACACCTCGCAGCAGAGAACAGCTGTTTCTTCTTCCCGCAGCTCTGTGCTCTGTAATTTCACCTTAAAGACTGGAGGTGGCACTGAAATTACAAACACGGCAAAGGTATTTACAGTGTACTACAGTATTTACAGCTAAACAGTTAATAAAAAGTACTTTAACTTCTGTGTTATGTATTGGGGAGTTAAAACAAGTGAATAGATTTTGGATAAAGCTCACAAGTATTTGCTGAAGTTACTGAAGTACTAATAAAGGGGTTTACAGGTGTTTTAATGGGTTCAGGTGGGATGGGGACTTTGACCAGACCAACAGCTTCAAAAAGGGCAGGAGAAGGATGTTTGACTGAGAATTTCTTCTCAGTCATGAGAATGACTGAGATGTTTAGAGAAATGTTTAGAGAAAGACTCCAAAGAGGAAAGAAAAGAGAAGGGAAAGAGAAAACAATGAAAACTGTGGATCTGTCAATCCACCTACTGGAGCTACCCCAGTAATTTCTCCAGAATCCAGTCAGCTTCAGGACCTTGGTGACATATCCACTGTCTGCCCATGGTGATGACAGTATATGAGACCACATAAGTACATCATGGGTGGTCTGAAGCACAAGCATCCTACTGATGTGAGTTAACAAGGGGAGAATTACAGCCTAGAATTTACTATTAGCATAAGCAAAATGTCACCTGTCCTCACCAATCCCATTCCTTTCCCACATCACAGAAAGTCCTTACTTTTTACTGTGAGTTCTGCTGTCGATGTGTGTGGTCCCACTCGGAAAGTGATGGTGCCAATGTCCTGCTCAGTCACCTTCCTTAAAGTCAGGGTGTGAATCTTTCCTTTTTCCACTGAGATCTCATTCATTTCATTGTTTTGCAGGGCGACATCCTGGAGCTTCCATTCAACATCCCTTGCGTTTTCATGAGAAACCTGGCACCGGAACGTGACATCATCTCCTTCAAACACCACCATGTCCTTTAGGCCACTCACAATGGTCACATCAGGCTCTGCAAATAGTCCCATCAGTAGTCAAAACATGGATCAAACCATAGAAACACTGAATATAGGTTGGAGGGGACTTCTGGAGGTCTTTTGGTCCAACCACTGCTCAAAGCAGGGCCAGCTCACAGCAGGTTTCTCAGCGCCTTGTCCGGGTGAGCTTTAAGTACCTCCAAGGATGGAGATATCACAGCTTCTCACATCACTTTTCCAACACTGCTGGCTCACTACTTTCAGTGTACATGGTAAGGCGGCCGATATCTTTCAGTTAGTGGTTTTATTCATAGAATCATAGAATGCCAGGGATTGGAAGGGACCTCGAAAGCTCATCCAGTGCAATCCCCCCATGGAGCAGGAACACCCAGATGAGGTTACACAGGAAGGTGTCCAGGCAGGTTTTGAATGTCTGCAGAGAAGGAGACTCCACAACCCCCCTGGGCAGCCTAGGCCAGGCTCTGCCACCCTCACTGGGAAGAAGTTGCTTCTCATATTTAAGTGGAACCTCCTGTGTTCCAGTTTGTACCCATTGCCCCTTGTCCTATCATTGGTTGTCACCGAGAAGAGCCTGGCTCCATCCTCCTGACACTCACCCTTTATATATCTGTAAACATGAATGAGGTCCCCCCTCAGTGTCCTCTTGTCCAGCTCCAGAGCCCCAGCTCCCTCAGCCTTTCCTCACACGGGAGATGCTCCACTCCCTTCAGCATCTTTGTTGCCCTGCGCTGGACTCTCTCCAGCAGTTCCCTGTCCTGCTGGAACTGAGGGGCCACAACTGGACACAATATTCCAGGTGTGGTCTCCTTGCCCTTTCTCAGAGATACACTGAGTATTAATTTTTTTAAAATTACACATTTGATAATGTAATCGAGCGAATAAGATGTGAATGCTAGATGTCAAATTCAGGATTTTGAAAATTATTACATTTGCACTTAGATATCTTCACAGAATAACATCAAAACCTGATTCTCTGTACTGTCCTTTTGCAAACAGAATGGGAACTACTCTGTGCTGGGTTTCCAGCCTGGCTGGGGATCTGGCTGGCTCTGTGCCCTCAGCACGACTAACTGGATTAGCTTGAGAACAAGGCATTTGCTCTTCAGTTTGCTCGAGTCCTGCTTCTAGGACAGCTGGGCACCTGCAGGTCTGTGCAAAGATCATACAGACAGCCTGCAAAAGGCAAAAGCTGCATGTACCCCAAATCTGCTGGGCAACACCAAAGGGGAAGCCGTGCAGCTTTCATCTGAGCAAACAGAGCACATATTCATACAACCGAGGTCACCATCTGCACGAAAAATGGTGCAGCTGAGCATAATGTACAGAGTATCTACAGTATCAAGTAGCCTGTAGAGATGCTTGCAGTGATTGTTCCACACTGGCGGTCCGACCCAAAAGCAAGCTCTGTCTGTAATGATATGAAGGCCAGATGCAGCTGCCATGTGACTGGAAGCTGGGGAACAGACCATCTGTTCACTCACATGCATATGATGTCAAGCAAATATTTCAAGCTATGAGTCAAAAACTACAGCTGCCTTATCCTCCCCTGTCCACCAAGTGAATCTTGTGTGGCAGGAACAGAATAGCAAGTAGAATTGCAACCCTGGACTTTAGCAGGGCTAACTTTGGCCTTTTCAAGCAATTGCTGGGGGAAATCCCATGGGCAAGACTGCTTGAAGGAAAAGGGGCCCAAGAGAGCTGGATTGCATTCAGAGATTGCTTCTTCCGTGTTCAGGATCAGAGCATCCCCACACGTAGGAAGTCAAGGAAGGGAGCCAGGAGGCCTGCGTGGTTGAATAGGAATCTATTGGGTATGCTCAAGCAGAAGAGGAGAGTTTACAGGTCATGGAAGCAGGGGCTGGCCACTTGGGAAGAATATAAGGCTGCTGTTAGAGGATGTAGGAAGGCAGCTAGGATAGCCAAGGCCTCCTTAGAATTACAGCTGGCGAGAGGGGTCAAGGACAGCAAAAAGAACTTTTTCAAATACATAGCGGATAAAACTAATACCAGAGGCAATGTAGGCCCACTGAGGAATGGGGTGGGTGCCCTGGTGGCGGAAGATACAGAGAAGGCAGAATTACTGAATGCCTTCTTTGTCTCTGTCTACTCTGCCGGAGGCTGTCCTGGGGAGCCCTGTACCCCTGAGACCCCAGATGAAGCCAGGTCAATGGAGGAGTTTGCTTTAGTTGATGAGGACTGGGTTAAGGAGCAATTAAATAGACTGGACATCCATAAATCCATGGGTCCAGATGGGATGCATCCGTGGGTGCTGAGGGAGCTGGCTGAGGTCATTGCTGGACCGCTCTCCATCATCTTTGCCAAGTCTTGGGAAACGGGAGAGGTGCCCGAGGATTGGAGGAAAGCAAATGTCACTCCAGTCTTCAAAAAGGGCAAGAAGGAGGACCCGGGTAACTATAGACCGGTCAGCCTCACCTCTGTCCCTGGGAAAGTAATGGAACAACTTATCCTTGGTGCTATCTCAAGGCATATCAGGGATAAGAAGGTTATTAGGGGCAGTCAGCATGGCTTTACCAAGGGTAAGTCATGCTTGACCAACCTCATAGCCTTTTATGAGAATGTTACAAGGTGGATGGATGATGGCAGAGCCGTGGATGTGGTCTACCTTGACTTCAGTAAAGCCTTTGACACAGTCTCCCACAGCATCCTAGTTGCTAAGTTGCAGAGGTGTGGTCTAGACAATAGAGTAGTGAGGTGGGTTACAAACTGGCTTAAGGAGAGAAGCCAGAGAGTGGTAGTCAATGGTGTGGAGTCTAGTTGGAGACCAGTATCTAGTGGAGTACCTCAGGGGTCAGTACTGGGGCCAGTATTATTCAATATATTCATTAACGACTTAGACGAGGGAATAGAGTGTACTATCAGCAAGTTTGCTGATGACACTAAGCTGGGAGGAGTGGCTGACACGCCAGAAGGCTGTGCTGCCATCCAGCGAGACCTAGACAGGCTGGAGAGTTGGGCGGGGAATAACCTAATGAAATTTAACAAGGGAAAGTGTAGAGTCCTGCATCTGGGCAGGAACAACCCCAGGTTCCAGTATCGGTTGGGAAATTACATATTAGAGAGCAGTGTAGGGGAAAGGGACCTGGGGATCCTGGTGGACAATAGGATGACCATGAGCCAGCACTGTGCCCTTGTGGCCAGGAAGGCCAATGGCATCCTGGGATGTATTAGAAGCGGGGTGGTTAGTAGATCAAGAGAGGTCCTCCTTCCCCTCTACTCTGCCCTGGTGAGACCCCATCTGGAATATTGTGTCCAGTTCTGGGCCCCTCAGTTCAAGAAGGACAAGGAACTGCTGGAGAGGGTCCAGCGTAGGGCAACCAAGATGATTAAGGGAGTGGAGCACCTCCCTTATGAGGAAAGGCTGAGGGAGCTGGGTCTCTTTAGTTTGGAGAAGAGGAGACTGAGGGGTGACCTTATTAATGTTTATAAATATATAAAAGGTGAGTGCCATGAGGATGGAGCCAGGCTCTTCTCGTTGGCAAACAATGATAGGACAAGGGGCAATGGGATCAAGCTGGAACACAAGAGGTTCCACTTAAATTTGAGAAAAAACTTCTTCTCAGTAAGGGTGACAGAGCCTGGAACAGGCTGCCCAGGGGGGTTGTGGAGTCTCCTTCTCTGGAGACATTCAAGACCCACCTGGACATGTTCCTGTGCAACCTCACTTAGGCGTTCCTGCTCCAGCAGGGGGATTGGACTAGATGATCTTTTGAGGTCCCTTCCAATCCAGAACATACTGTGATACTGTGATACTGTAATCTTTGCTTCAGTGCATTCATTGACCATAATACATATATATATATTTTTAATGATACTGTTCCTATGCTTTGTGTTTATCACGATTGTTTATCATAAACAGTTTTTTCCCATATTTTTATAGTATTTGTCTAGATAGAAGGGTGAGTCTATATTTTACCTTCAATTGACATTCTAGAAGTCTGGCAGTATTTGTATTTCATTGCCTATTTTAGTTGGGTGAGCCTCCTAATCTGAATAAGACAGAGGTAGAAAGCCATGGCAAAACTATTAATGAAATTTCCAGAAGGAACCTGTTCTTTTCCTGCTCTATAACTGAGGAAGACTTTGCTAAGGTGGTGTTCAGATTCATGGACTTTTGATTGCTTGTTGCTTCAGTGCCCATAAAGGTTTATGTTCTTATGTGACAGCAAAGTTTAGCTGCTTTGGTTTTATGACAGAGTTAGGCCAAAGAGCCCAGCCCAGGGCTCTGAGCAGCCTGATGTGGATGAAGATGTCTCTGCTCATGGCAGAGGGGTTGGACTGGATGAGCTTTGAAGGTCCCTTCCAACCCACACTAGTCCTCGATTCTATCTTAGCATCCTAAAGTGAAAATCCCCTTGCCCAAATAAATGTGTCTTGCCTTTCACGGTCAGTTTTGCAGAACTGGTCTCATCTCCAGCCTTGCACGAGTACTCTCCGGCATCGCCAGGCTCCAGGCGGTGAACACGCAGCTCGCGGATGGTGCCGTCCTGCCACATTTCGTACTTGGAGCTTGGGCGAAGGACCGCTCCATCTTTCCTCCACTCCACTTCTGCTTTGCTGATGGAAATCTCACAGCGCAGCCTGGCCGTTCCTCCCACTTCCACCTCTTCGTTCTTCAGCTGCTGCGTCAGCCGGGGTTTGATGGCTGCAAATTGAAAAGCAATTAATGCATGATCCATTAGTTTCAATGTCAGGTCTCCAGAACTCAGTGCAAGGCACCTGGGGTCTGATGCTGCAGAAAAAAAACTTACGTTAAGTGGTTATGTGATAATAACAACCCTTTTTCTCTATAAACAGACCTATGTTCTTTATATCTAGACAAACAGAGGACCAGAAAGTTTCCCCAATATGTTTGTTTGCCGTAAATTCAAAGGTGTCCACATTACACCTTTCATGTGTTTGCTCTGGGCATTGGGAACTCCCACACATAACTATCTTTACTAAACAAAGTTTGGTACTTTCTGATTATAACTAGTGCAAAGCTGTCTATTTTTATAGAAATACTTGTGACTTCCAACACCATAAATGATGCAAAGCTTTAAATACATCTCTCATTGCTAGGTTTTCAAGACACTAGACAATCCAGACAACATACACACAAACAAACCACATTTATACAAGTAGGACATGGGACAGCTCAGACAATGGCTTGTCACTGATGAAAAAGGGAATATCCATCACGTGTGTGTGTGAGTGGGTGTGAAAACAGGAATATCAGCGTTTGTGTTTCTTCTGTCTGAAACCTGTTGCAATACATGCAAAGCAAACACAGGGCTCACTCATTTGCAGTTGACCCAGAGACTGCTTCATGGGTCAGGTTTAGCCAAGAGGATGGGGTTTGGAAGGCTGTGGCTTAGATCAAAGCCACAAGTTCCACCCAAGAGTCTGAGATGACCATGAACATTTCAGAGATGTTGCTTAATCACAGACAGTATTCCTGGTTTGTTTGAACGCAGTGTTCTCAGGATCTTCATGGGGGGGTATTACAAAAATTGACAATAGTATTTTTTTTTTTTTAAATGCTTTTGTAAATGATGTATGGTTGCTTATTGTTTTAATTGAACCAGCAATGAATGCAAAGTGCCAAAAATAAAGCTCTGTCAGAATTTAAAAATCCTCATGATGCAGAGCTTCTTGCTTTTATCATATCACAGGAAGAGGTCAAGACACTGTACACTGTGCTTTACAGGTTTAAATAGCCATTCTACAAATCCTGTCCCACAAGATACACTTTTCTGTGTTCTAGTTTACCACAGGGCACCTGCTTTCCTCGTTATTTTAACTTTTGGAGGGGTTCATTCACCACTAAATAAAAGAATATCCTGCACACAATTTCACAAATGCCTTTTATCCTCTGTTCTGTTCTGATGCAATGCTAACCATTCACTCTGAGGACTGCCGTGCTCTGCTGGTCTCCTGTATCACATGAGTAATCAGAGGCATCTTCTGGCTCTACGTTATGGATCACCAGTTCAGCTGTGCGACCACTTAATTTAATTTCATATTTGGCGCATGGGAAGAGCTCCATGGTGCCTTTCCTCCACTCCACTGTCGCGTTATCCTTTGTCAGCTCGCACTGAAATTTCACCGCGGCTCCTTCTTCTGCCTCCTTGTCTTTGAGCTCCTTTTTGAAAAGAATGGGCAGAGCTAAAGGGGGAAAAAAGAAGCAACAGGAGCTTTTATTGAAGACTGAGTCAAGTCCTGATTAACACAGTAAGACTGACACTTAGGAGAGCAAGATATTGTGTTTTGCATGTGCTATATTCTTAAGAAGGATCCAAGTTTTCTAATTTGCCTGGAACTCCTCGTAGAAGTTTGTGCATCAGAAACAGCTATCGACTCTTTTATTCCCTTTTTTCCTCGACTGAAATCCTTCCCAGGGTTGAATTCTTTGAATGAATTTATCCTTCAGTTGATCTGACAATTATCTCAAGAGTAAAGATATTTGAAAGATCATGGACAGCCTTGACAGATCAGGAAGGTCGTTGTCAGTCCAGTTCCAGGATTTGGAAGAAAATCTTTCTTTAAATACTAAACCACATCACAGTATCACAGTATCACAGTATGTTCTGGATTGGAAGGGACCTCAAAAGATCATCTAGTCCAATCCCCCTGCTGGAGCAGGAACGCCTAAGTGAGGTTGCACAGGAACATGTCCAGGTGGGTCTTGAATGTCTCCAGAGAAGGAGACTCCACAACCCCCCTGGGCAGCCTGTTCCAGTGCTCTGTCACCCTTACTGAGAAGAAGTTTCTTCTCAAATTTAAGTGGAACCTCTTGTGTTCCAGCTTGATCCCATTGCCCCTTGTCCTATCATTGTTTGCCAACGAGAAGAGCCTGGCTCCATCCTCATGGCACTCATCTTTTATATATTTATAAACATTAATAAGGTCACCCCTCAGTCTCCTCTTCTCCAAACTAAAGAGACCCAGCTCCCTCAGCCTTTCCTCATAAGGGAGGTGCTCCACTCCCTTAATCATCTTGGTTGCCCTACGCTGGACCCTCTCCAGCAGTTCCTTGTCCTTCTTGAACTGAGGGGCCCAGAACTGGACACAATATTCCAGATGGGGTCTCACCAGGGCAGAGTAGAGGGGAAGGAGGACCTCTCTTGATCTACTAACCACCCCGCTTCTAATACATCCCAGGATGCCATTGGCCTTCCTGGCCACAAAGGCACAGTGCTGGCTCATGGTCATCCTGTTGTCCACCAGGATCCCCAGGTCCCTTTCCCCTACACTGCTCTCTAATATGTAATTTCCCAACCGATACTGGAACCTGGGGTTGTTCCTGCCCAGATGCAGGACTCTACACTTTTCCTTGTTAAATTTCATTAGGTTATTCCCCGCCCAACTCTCCAGCCTGTCTAGGTCTCGCTGGATGGCAGCACAGCCTTCTGGCGTGTCAGCCACTCCTCCCAGCTTAGTGTCATCAGCAAACTTGCTGATAGTACACTCTATTCCCTCGTCTAAGTCGTTAATGAATATATTGAATAATACTGGCCCCAGTACTGACCCCTGAGGTACTCCACTAGATACTGGTCTCCAACTAGACTTCGCACCATTGACTACCACTCTCTGGCTTCTCTCCTTAAGCCAGTTTGTAACCCACCTCACTACTCTATTGTCTAGACCACACCTCTGCAACTTAGCAACTAGGATGCTGTGGGAGACTGTGTCAAAGGCTTTACTGAAGTCAAGGTAGACCACATCCACGGCTCTGCCATCATCCATCCACCTTGTAACATTCTCATAAAAGGCTATGAGGTTGGTCAAGCATGACTTACCCTTGGTAAAGCCATGCTGACTGCCCCTAATAACCTTCTTATCCTTGATATGCCTTGAGATAGCACCAAGGATAAGTTGTTCCATTACTTTCCCAGGGACAGAGGTGAGGCTGACCGGTCTATAGTTACCCGGGTCCTCCTTCTTGCCCTTTTTGAAGATTGGAGTGACATTTGCTTTCCTCCAATCCTCGGGCACCTCTCCCGTTTCCCAAGACTTGGCAAAGATGATGGAGAGCGGTCCAGCAATGACCTCAGCCAGCTCCCTCAGCACCCGCGGATGCATCCCATCTGGACCCATGGATTTATGGATGTCCAGTCTATTTAATTGCTCCTTAACCCAGTCCTCATCAACTAAAGCAAGCTCCTCCATTGACCTCGCTTCATCTGGGGTCTCAGGGGTACAGGGCTCCCCAGGACAGCCTCCGGCAGAGTAGACAGAGACAAAGAAGGCATTCAGTAATTCTGCCTTCTCTGTATCTTCCGCCACCAGGGCACCCACCCCATTCCTCAGTGGGCCTACATTGCCTCTGGTATTAGTTTTATCCGCTATGTATTTGAAAAAGTTCTTTTTGCTGTCCTTGACCCCTCTCGCCAGCTGTAATTCTAAGGAGGCCTTGGCTATCCTAGCTGCCTTCCTACATCCTCTAACAGCAGCCTTATATTCCTCCCAAGTGGCCAGCCCCTGCTTCCATGACCTGTAAACTCTCCTCTTCTGCTTGAACATACCCAATAGATTCCTATTCAACCACGCAGGCCTCCTGGCTCCCTTCCTTGACTTCCTACGTGTGGGGATGCTCTGATCCTGAGCGCGGAAGAAGCAATCTCTGAATGCAATCCAGCTCTCTTGGGCCCCTTTTCCTTCAAGCAGTCTTGCCCATGGGATTTCCCCCAGCAATTGCTTGAAAAGGCCAAAGTTAGCCCTGCTAAAGTCCAGGGTTGCAATTCTACTTGCTATTCTGTTCCTGCCACACAAGATGCTGAACTCCACCATCTCGTGGTCACTGCAACCCAGGCAGCCCTCAACCTTTACTGCTTCGACCAGACCCTCCTTGTTAGTGAGGATGAGATCCAGCAGTGCACCTCTCCTAGTCGGCTCCTCCACCATCTGCATGAGGAAGTTATCATCAATGCACTGGAGGAATCTCCTGGACTGTGGCTGGCTGGCTGAATGGTCCTTCCAGCAAACATCAGGGAAGTTAAAATCACCCACAACAACCAGGGCCTGTGACTGCGAGGCCACTCTCAGCTGCCCATAGAAGGCCTCATCAACTTCCTCAGCCTGATCTGGTGGCCTGTAACAGATGCCCACAACAGTGTCACCCCTGCCAGCCTGCCCCTTGATCCTGACCCATACACTCTCAACTCGCTCATTATCCACTCCTGGGCAGAATTTAGTACATTGTAGTTGCTCTCTCACATAGAGAGCAACTCCACCACCACGCCTGGCTGGCCTGTCTTTTCTGAAAAGGGCATAGCCATCCATGACCACATTCCAGTCATGTGAACTGTCCCACCATGTTTCTGTAATTGCCACCAGGTCATAATCTCCCAGCCGAACATAGGATTCTAACTCCTCCTGCTTATTCCCCATGCTGCGCGCATTGGTGTACAGGCATTTCAAGGAGCGAGCAGAGCACTCCCATTTCTCCCTAGGAGCATAAGAGGCCATCTGGTCCTCATCAGTTCTAGAATGCTGCCCCACTGGGACAAGCCCAGCTACAACCCCATCCCCCTTCGAGCCTAGTTTAAAGCTCTCCAAATGAGCCCAGCTAATTCCTGCCCCAGCATTCTTTTGCCCCTCTGAGATAAACCTTTCCCACGTGACACTGTCCGGACTGGTGTCTTATAGAACCAACCATTATCAAAAAATCCAAGCCCTGCCTGTAGCACCACTCTTGGAGCCAACCATTTAGAGAATGAATTTTCCTATTCCATCCCACATCGTCACTTGAAGATGGAAGGAGTGAAGAAAAGATCACTTGAGCCCCTGAGTCTTTCACCATCCTTCCCAAGACCTTGAAATCATTCTTCATTGCCCTCAGACTACGGGAAGCAGCTTCCTCCCCATCTGTCTGGAAGACCAGCAGCGGGTAGTAGTCTGTCGGGTGCACCAGTCTTGGGAGCTCATATCATATGGAATGCCCAGACATTATGTTAAAGCATTGCTCTTTCTTTAATTTCTCCCCAGCCATAAAGCTAGAAAGTATTTCTTCTTAGAACCCAAAACTCAAATGCAGCACTGGAAGAACAAATTCTCATCCTCTTCCTTTCTCATTAAAAAATAAAATAAAATAAAATTTAAAATAATAATAATAATAATAATAAATCATCCTAGTAGATCATGAAAATATTTATAGAGAAAAAAAATCATGTACTTAAAAATATTCACAACCAAACTGTTGCATTGTATGTTGGATGGAATCTATTGCTTTAGGAGTCAGCTCCCACCACCTACCTTTCACATTCAAAGATGCCTTGGTTTCCTGATCCCCAGTATCACAGCTGTATTCTCCTGTGTCTTCTAACTTGAGATTATGTATTAAGAGCTCTACCAGGCATTCCCTCTGCCTCATTTCATATTTCTGGCTGGGCTGCAGCCCCACTCCTCCTTTCCTCCATTCCACTGCAGCATTGGGTTTCGATAGCTCACAGCAGAATGTGGCTGTGCATCCTTCCTCTGACTCCTTATTTTGTAGGTGTTGCTTAAATGTGACAGGCAGTGCTGCAAAATTTGAGAGGGAAATGTTTTAAGAGTGTTTTAGCCCAAAAAAGACTCAATCCTACCATCATTCTTCAGAAATGGACTATTATAGTGATTCCACAGTCCTTGGGCTATAACTCTCTGTCTTGATAGCATATTTCTTGAACCATTATGTGAATCAAGAGCTGAAGGCATATGGTGAGGTGAGAAAAGATCTGGTCTTAGAAAGTGGTCCATAGAATGTCCTGCTTTGTGATCTGAAGAAGTCAGACTTTTCTGTGGAAGTGTCTCCATGCAAACTAGGGAGGCTTTAGTCAAAGATCACCGTGACATAGAATCATAAAATCATTTTGGTTGGAAAAGATCATCAAGTCAAACCATTAGCCCAACACTATCACTAAACCATGTCCCTAAGAACTTCATCTATGCATCTTTCAAATACCTCCAGGGATATGCTCTCCCTCACACGGACCGTTGTTCCTTAATAAAGGTCTATGAGTTTGCAATATTAAGCAAAGAGAATTTTCCTCCCAAATAAAGATTTTAACAACATATGAAAGATCAAGTTATCAGTCAAAACACAAGAAGAGGCAGTACAGTAAAAGATGACAATAAGGTGACAAATAGAAGAGGAAATTTAGATTTCAGGCAAGGTCTACCATCTACCAAGGTTGTTAGATGGGGTGGAGGAGAACAGATAATTGATGGAGTTGTATGCTACCAGAAGTTTATACCTGAGGCTCAAAGCCTCGAGTAATAGTACATTCTCGTGTTCTAGAAATGCTTTATCCCCCAATTGTTGCATCTCTTGTCATCCCAGTCAGGCATTAAACACAATTAAGCATTCCTTCTGCCTACTGAAGCAATCAACAACCCAAAATAACCATCATCCTACCTGATTTATTTTCTGTTATCCATTCCCATATACAGCCACACTCCCTGCACTCAGGAGGATTTATTGTATTTCGACATCATGACAGCATTTAATTGCTTTGATGCTGATTAATCACTCCAGAAGAACCTTTCTAACTTGACCATGTGTCATTCACAAGTAGAATATACATGCTGGTATGGACCAGCAGCAGAGCAAATAAATAGCCATAGGGAACATGGAGAGATGCTCCTTTCACTTCATCTCTACTGAGCCAAGGGTCAATACTCTGCCTACCGTGCACGGTTACTACAGCCGTTGTCTGCTGATGTCCAGAATCGCAGGTGTACTGTCCTGAATCATCCAGTTCTAAGTCATAAATGACCAATTCGGCAGTGGAGCCCTGCTGCTTCACCTCATATTTCAAACCAGGGTAGAGAGTGGTATCTCCTTTCCTCCACTCTACCGGAGCGCTGGGTTTGGTAAGCTCACACCTCAGTGTTGCTGTACCACCTTCTTCTGCCTCGGTGTTCTGAAGCTCTTGTTTAAAAAGTGCTGGTAGGGCTATAAAATAGAAATATATCTTGGAACATACTGCAGGTGGGGTTTGGGAAAGTAGAAAAAAATTTAAAAAGTAAAAAAAATAAGCCACCAAAAGAGCTTTTAGCCAGATGTCTCTAAACCTCAATGGTCTAAATTCAAAATACAAGGCTAGTTCCCCAGAGAATTGCTAGGAATATCTGCAGAACAAGAAGAAACGCATTTCAAGAAGTTAAATTTGCCGTGAAGTTTATAGAAGCTTAATCTAATCATCTAAAAATGGCAGGATATTTTTCCAACTATAAAAGTAGCCAACATGCTGCTCTGGTCGCTGAAGAGGTGTTCTGAAGAACAGCAAGGAGTTGCAAGAGTTCAGATTGACACTTGCAGGAGAGATTACAATTATCCTGACAGTAATGTATTGACAAAATACACTTAGTTCTGCCTTGCAATTCTCATTTTCTACCTATTCACTCTATTCGGCTATACAAACCATGCTATTCTGCACACCTTATGATTTGTAGGCAGCTCTTGTCCATCAGTGACACTAAACCACAATTTTTGTTTTCAGAAAATGTTATAACTTTTTCCTTTTTTCGTTACCATTGACTGTCAAAGTGGCCGTTGTCTCCTGATCTCCGCACACACAGGTGTAATCTCCAGTGTCCTCCACATCCAGCTCATGGATCACCAGCTTTGCAACAGCCCCATCTTGACTCATTTTATATTTGCTGCTTGCTTTGAGCACCTCCTGCCCTTTCTTCCACACCACCGCAGCAGGTTTGGTCAATTCACAGCACAGAGCAGCTGTCCCACTTTCTACGGCTTCCAGGTCCTTCAAATCTTTTTTGAACTCTGGAGGCAGCGCTGAAGAGTAAAAGAATTACCATAGAGAGAGTGAATATTCCTTAAAAGAATATAGATGAGGTCCTGGGGGACAGGACGCATGGTCAACTACTGAGCCCTGGTCCAGGTCAGTGGGACATGATGGAAACATCTGCCCTGGCTTCCCTGGGTTCTGCATTGGGGCAAAGAAAGTGAGAGGGACCAGCACAGGTGAGGAGGACAAAAACCAAGAGTAAGCCCTTTTCCCAATTCTAACAGAAGAAGGAAACACGTAAGCAAGGTTCAAATGAACACAAACCATTGACCAAACAGAAAGAGAACCATAGCAATAGAAACTTGGGCAGATCTAAGTTTCGAAGTACCTTAGTCCCAAAGATTACTTTACCATGCACTGTTAGGGCAGCTGTGGTGGTGTTGTCTCCACACACACAGGTATAGTCTCCAGTATCGTTCACATCTAAATCATGAACTACCAGCTCCACAACACATCCTTCCTGTCTCATGCTGTACTTGTTGTCCGGGGAGAGAACATGATGGTCTTTCTTCCACTGAACATGGGCAGGTGCCTTGCTGAGTTCACAGTGCAAAGTGGCCGTTCCACCTTCTACCGCTTCCTTGCTGGTCATTTCTTCTTGGAAAAATGGAGGTACAGCTGAAGGATGCAGGTAAAAAGTATTACAAAAGGAGGATATCCAGGGATGGGCAAGAGTAGGAAGTCACAGGGGAAGGTTGTGAAGGTTATGGAGGGGTGAGTATCAGAAGCAAAGAGAGGAAAGAGAAATTAAAACATCCTAGTGGAATATATCCCCTCATCCTTTTGGTTTTATGCTGGCTTCCTACTATCAAAGTTGCATTGTACTCAAGAGATTTACACCTGCTTTCTACAAGTTTTCATGTAAGAAGAATAAAGAATATAACCTCTGAGCTCCTTTGTTCACATGTGTAGTTGGTGTTTTCCACAAACTTCAGGCCTTTGTACTGCCTTTTCCTACTTACAGAGTAGGACTATTTATCTTTGAGTGTTGGCACAGGTTGGCACTCATCATCATCTCTTCTTGAGATACCCTTGAAAAGATGCAGCCAGGGCTCACAGATTCTTCTTGACCTCAAAGAAAGTCTCCAGATGCTGATTCTGAGCCTATCTTCTTGTGTCAGAACATCTTTTGCCCACTTAACATAATTCTAGTACCCATTGCAAGTTATCTCCTTGAAATAAGTTTGGTGACCTTAAAGTATGTCCCTCTACTAATTAGGTGGGATAATGGGATATTCCCCCTGTTTATCAAGGCTGCGTATCTCAGATCTCAATCTTAGCGTCTTACTCCATAGTAGTGCAGTTAAATTAAAATATCCAGGCTATACATCAGGTTTAGCTTCCCTGATTGGGCACGTTTCCCACCTCCAGCAACGTTAAGCTGAAACACCAGTTTCATTTGCACAGCAACTGGTTCTTACAACAAAATAAGACCAAAAGGAGGTCGCAGAAATAATTTATCCTTTCCTGCTTAGAAAATCAGTCTCCCAGCGCAAATCTATCTTTATGCATTGGGATAGAGGCTATGGGCACAAAACCCAATATAAATGGAACTCAGTAGAGTATAAACTATAACACAGCCTTATTCTGGATATTGCTTTTTATACCCTATACTGCATTAAAATGTTAAGTATTGAGAATGCCAGAAAGGAATGGCAAATAGTAAACAGATTTATGTTTTAGAGAACAAATGCAGGAAAGGAAAGACAAAAGAATAGTGGGTTTGTATGCCAGGAGAGGAATGCCAGAAGGGAAAGATGAAAGGATAGTGCGTTTGAGCTTCAGGAAAGGAAAAGCCAAAAGGGTGGCACAGAAAAATGCAGCTGGTGTTTTCCAATATACACGGCCTGTGGGAAGGCAGGGAATACTTTCAAATAATGGAAATTCAGTTAATAAGGTTGAACAAACAGACAGGGAAAATTGAACACATTAGAGGACAGAGGTTTCCTGCTAGGAAATAGGTGGTCAAGGAAATAGGAAATAGGTGTTTTTTAGGGTTTTTACCCTGTACTGTTAAGACAGCTGTGGTCTGGTGCTCCCCGCACACACAGGTGTAGCCTCCTGCATCCTCCTCAGCTACTTCACGAATCACCAGCTCTGCCTTGGTCCCTTCCTGCCTCATTTTGTATTTCTTGCTGGCTTTGAGAATCCTCTGGTCCTTCCTCCACTCCACCGGAGCAGCCTTGGTCAGCTCACAGTGCAGGGCGACTTCTCCACCTTCTTCTGCTTCCCTGTCCTTTAGCTCTTCCCTAAAGAGCGGTGGCAGAGCTGGAGGATGCAACATGCACAAATGGTCGTCAGAAAACCAGAAACTAAAATCACGACTTATTTTTCATGCTTGGGATTATTTCCCCTTATTCAGTCTATTATAAATCTGCTTAGCTAGAGCCAAGCTCAAAAACTCTGAAAGCATTCTTCAGGAGCGATGTGGTTTCATTTACCATAAGGGAACAGTGCCCTGAGTGTCTGTCCCTTTTCATAGTGAAAGAACAATACAGAAAATCCAGATCTTGGATGAACAGCACTCAAAATAACACCACTGGATATATTACTACTTTACCTGCACAGGTACAGTTTCTTGGAGTCTGGTATTGTTATTTTCTATTTTGTTTTACAGTCCCACCTACATGAAATCAGCCAGATTTCAAAATAAAACTACTTCTCTTTTTAAATTGAAGTTTGAAGGGCCGTTACATGTAATAAAAATTTCAGGCTCTTGCTATTTCCCATTTTGGAAATCAAAACCTGACGGCAGGTCAACTTATATAAAATTACTTTCAGAAAAAACTAATTATTAACATTTACCCACAAACGTGTCTCATGCACAACCCCTGTAAGCAGGTACAGAATATAAACAATACTCTCCGAATGCATTGGAAGAAGTTCACATCTCAGAAAATCCCAATTTGGAAATGTTTGGAAAAAGCTGGAGGGGACAGAACTGGGGTAAGTTCCTCAGAGACAGGGCCTGTGACTCCATTAAAATAGACGCTCAGTGATGAGATGAGAGCAGAACATCAGGTGATGAGATTGTTAATGTAACACCAAGATTTATTCATGGTTTGGTTTGGGAGCTAGCAGGATAAAGATAACCTGATAACCTGTTGTTGGGTGTTTTTTAGAATACCTAACTGCCAAGGTAATTCTGATCCCCACGCACAGAGGTGTAGACCCCTGCATCCTTCATGAACCCAGGTGAGGGGTGACAAGCTGAGAAATGGCAAGTCTTCTATAATTCTGCATGTTTTATATGCTTAAAGAATCTGGTACCCCCAGGAGCAGCCATGGTCAGGTCACCCAGAACGGTGACATCTCCTCCTGCTGCCCCAACCCTCCCTTCACCTTGGAGCAGCTCTTGGAGAGCAGAGGTGCTGATAGAGCATACGTGTGTTTTGGAAGAAACTGTGGTTGGCTGCAGTGAACCATGGGGATGAGGTGGGGAAGAGCTGGAAAATGTAAATGTCCAAAAAGAGGGGACTTGGACAGGAAGAAACATCTAATTTTCTCCTTTTAAAAGGAGAAAGATTAATAACGACACAAAAATTTGCCCTGAGTTATTCTTTCCCAGTAAGAAATAGGCTACACATAGAATGAAGGACAAGAAAGAGAAACAAACAGAAGTCGCTGACTCTGAGCAGAAACAGTTGAATTTCAGAATGATGTCTATCTACAGAGCTATTTCCCAAGTTTAATAAGGTCTTTTTACCATGAACTGTTAAGGTTGCTGTTGTCTTCTGGTCACCACACACACAGGTGTAATCTCCAGCATCTTTTACTTCCAGGTCACGAATGACCAGTTCTGCAGTGGTGCCAGGCTGTGTCATTTGATATTTATCGCTTGCTTTGAGCACTTGGGACCCTATTTTCCACAGCACTGGAGCTGCTTTGGTTAATTCACAATGCAGAGTGACTGATGCTCCTTCTTGGACTTCTTCATTCTTCAGTTCTTCCTTGAAAAGCACTGGCAGGGCTGGGAATAGAAAATCAGTTGATAGTGTATTTAAACTAAGTCCTCTGCATTTGCCATCAGCATCATGAATTCTTAACTGAAGCTTAAATGTGACCAAGACAAGGTCTTTGACCATTAAGGTTGAGGTTGTCACTATGATCATCTGGAAAGCTAAATCCAGTGGTGACAGTAAGAAGTGCTGAGCTGGTAAATCAAAGAACAACAGCAATGGATTAAACATGGAATCTAAATAATTTATCACAGGGAAACCCTCCATGGGGGCAGGAGATCTCAGCTCCTAGTATTTCCTAGGCACTATTCTCTTAAATTTACAACATAGCAGTTTGACTGCATGGAGAAATAGTCATGTCCTCGACTCCCTTTTCAGGAATATCAGACCAAAATTAAGTGTCAGAAGAAGAAATTCTCCTTTCCTAGGAAGAAAAACCTGATGGATGTTTCAGAGAAACAAAAAACAAACTGCCATCTGCAACGACATTTACCATTCACAGTCAGAGAAGCCGTGGTGTGTTGGTCTCCACATACGCAGGTGTAATCTCCCGCGTCCTGCAGCTCTAGGTCACAGATTTCCAGCTCAGCGAGGGCATTATCCTGCCGCATGGCGTATTTCTCGCTTGCCCTGAGTATTTTGTTTCCTTTCTTCCACGACACGGCTGCAGCCTTGGTCAGCTCACAGCGCAGAGTGGCTGTTTGGCTTTCCGTGGCTTGCAGGTCCTTCAGTTCTTCTTTGAAAAGTGCAGGCAGGGCTGAAGGTCACAAAACGGACAGAGGACAGGAAAGATGACGTGTGGCACACAGGTGATGGGAGGGATGGGATGGTACACAAACAGAGAACACTTCATGGTGGAAAGAGTTTCCTTTCCTCATAATTCTGGGACACTGGACAGACAGACAGAAGCAGAAAAGCAGCCTGGATGCAACCAGATTTAGATACAGTTCACAAATTAAATTCAGCCACAGGTGCACACACAACCACTAGTGATGAGCTGGTAGAGAAAAACACAATAACACAGATTTATGTATGTGGTTTTTACCATGCACTATCAAGGCAGCTGTTGTCTTCTGTTCTCCACACACACAAGTGTATTCTCCAGCATCTTTCAATTCTACATCCTGGATAAGCAGCTTCATGACCGTGCCCTCCTGTCTCATTTTGTATTTGTCGCTGACTTTGAGCAGACGGTTTTCCTTTCTCCACTCTACTTGAGCAACCTTGGTGAGCTCACAGCGCAGAGTGGCTGCTTGTCCTTCTGTCACCTCCTCGTCCTTCAGGCTTTCCTTGATGCCTGCAGGCAGCGCTGAGGATGCAACGGACAGGGGGTTAAAACGGAGCAGCAAACACAACCTCCTGGTGAAGGAGAATCGAGGGCTTCAGTGTCTTCAGGCCTGATCTCACATCTACGTGAGGGATCAGGTCCTAAAACCACTTTGTATATGTAATCGGAGTGAAGGTTTTTCCCTTAAATTGCAAATTAATTCTCATGACTATGACATGCAAACTCAAACTCAGAGGACCTGTGCAAAGATAGCAATGAAAGTGGAGAAAACATGAATTCCAACCACAAGCTCTATCATGAGGCCACCTAGATGAAATTGGTTATTACCGTGAACTGCTAGGGAAGCTGTGGACTGCTTATCCCCGCACACGCAGGTGTAATCACCAGCATCACTCTCATTTAGATTATGGATCACTAGCTCTGCAGTGACGTCCTTCTGCCTCAGTTTGTATTTCTCGCTAGGTTTGAGTAGCGTGTGTCCTTTCTTCCACTCCACTGGGGCAGCCTTGGTCAGTTCACATCGCAGAGTGACTGCTTCACCCTCCATGGCTTCCTCATTCCTTAACTCCTCTTTGAAGAGAGCAGGAAGGGCTGAGAAACAGAGGAGCAAACATTTTCATGATAAGCAGTTCTTGGCCACCAAAAAAAAGATGAACCTGATGTTTACCATTATCTATCCATGCCTAGTTATTGACATGAGGATCATCTCACAGGAGGAAGATACTAATTTGTATCATGGTCTTATGCGACAGGTATATTTCCTGATTGGTTTAGAGATGTACGGAGAATAAACAGCAGGAATGGGAAAACTTCACATACGGTCAAAACTGTAACTTTCTATTCAGCCTGGAAAACTGATATAGCAGGTTACACCATGATCAGGAAAAGAAAAAAGCTAGAGGAAAAGATGAAAAGGTTTTACCTTATGTGTTAAGGATACCCACAGACCTAGCTTAAGAGTTAGAGTGAGGCTGAAGAGCACAATCAGAGTGCCCACCAGAACGTGCTTGGGTAGCATTAGAAAGGGAAAAGAAAGATGATGTCTCCATTGTGGAAATCTGCTATAAGACCTTCACACCAGGAGGTTCAAGTACATCCTAACACTCCATCCCCTTTTGGAACAACTTATAGAATCATTCAGAGAATAAGAGCGGAGGGTAAAGTGCTGATGTGTACTGTGGGAGCAGCAGGATAGAATGAAGTCTGCTAAGTTTTTGGAATGGGGTGAGAACCACTTTAGGATATAGAATAATTTGGATATTCAATAATTTAAGATTTGCTACTTATGACCAAGCAGAAACAAACTTAGAGGGCAAGATCCTTTAAGAGAGTGGAAAGCTTCTCAAGCAAACAGTATTAAAGGTGTAATTACAGAGACTACCTCATTCCAAGGATCATTAGGAGTAGTCAGACTAAATCACAAATTCTTCAATGTCCTGAAATTAGAAAGACCTATAAAATACGTGAGTTTTAGATGAGAAATACTATGGAATATAGAGGCAAAACCAGAAAGGCCAGATTCCCTGCATGTCTCAAGAAGGACAAGGGCAGTTTTCCATTCCTGGACTATCACCTCAAGGACAAAGAGACCAGCATGAAAAAGGGGCTGAAAGACAAATCTGCAAAATGATGCTGATATCAAGTGTCTCCAGACACAGCTGTATGTTGTATTTATCTGTATACAGCAACTAGGTGGTGAGATCACTGCTCCAGGAGCTTTCCATGTCCTCTGCTCATGGTTCAACATGAGACTCTTGACTGCATCAGAATATTAGCATGCAAATCCCAGGAAAAACCTGGCCAACCTGGAATAAAAAGAAACAGAAATAGTACAATGACATTCTATACATAGACTAGAAAGAGGGAAAACAAGGGACAAGTTGGTCTACCAAATTTCAGGAATGCAAGTTGATGATAGGTAAAGTAGGGAGAGTTATAGTGTTCAATTCCTTTTTCTTCTTTAATATTAAATGTTAATGAAAGCTAAGAAAGTAATAGAAATTCTGGCTAGGATAAGAAAATAATTAATCAGAGAAGATTTAAATGAACTGGATATTCTCAAAATACCTTGATGTGGTGAAATTTGTCCTGGAATACTTAAGGTACAGGCTCAACCAATGTCAGACATTAACATATACACCAGTAATAAAAGAGAATGGGTGATATTCCATAAGTATAGAAAAAAAGGGAGACTCAGAGGTGGAAAAGGTCTCTCAGACTGAAATGCACCCGTTTAATTCTCACCATGTAAATCAAGAGTCTAAGTCTAGGGCAGTCAAGAAAGATCCAGACAAAGTCGATGGAGCCAATGGACTTATCTTCTGACCAAATGTAAATGTCCGCTATATGGTGAACTGGATGTGTCTCTGGCTTCCGTTGATTGCACTGATTAGAACGCCAGTAACAACTTATATTTTAGTAAAGCTCTTAACTTGACCTAGGTATAGGTGGAACTACAGTGGGAAGAACCACCAGTTTGAAAACCACAGTCAAAGAATGAATATTCAACTGTGATTTATGCTCACAATGAAAAAAGTTCATCGCTACTTTAGAGTACAGTAATATTTAGCATTTTCTTCAGTGACTTGGACAATGAAATGCAGAGTCGTCATTAACTTTGCAGACGACCTCAAGATATAAAGGAAGAGATGCTGAAAGCACTTTGTTAAACAGGAGTAGGAATAGAAGATCTTGAATCAGTGCTGAAAAAAACAGGCTACAATTCAGCAAGAGCAGGTGCAAAATACTATAATGAGGAACAATCAACAACACAAATACAAGATGGGGAACAATAGGCAGCAGATCTGCAGACAGAGATTTGGGGTTACAAAGGATCACAAAGCAAGTAAAAAAAAAAAAGAAAAAAAAAGCAATTCTGATGTGAAAAAGGAGACATCATAATAAGGATCTATAAAATGGAGTGTCATATGCAAGACACATGAAGTCCTTCTATCCTACTCCAGTCTGGCAAAGCCTCAGATGGAGCACTGCAGTCTGCTTTTGGACACCAATCACACTTCTAGAAAGACGTGGGTTGACTGAAGAGGGTCCAGAAAGCAGCAAAGATGAGCTGAAATCTAGAAAACATGACCTACGGAGAAAGCGTGAAGGGATTGAAGATGCTTAGTCCAGAAAAGAGGACACAGAAAGGAGACATAAGTTTCCAGATATTTCACAGAGAGGAAAATAACCAATATTTCTCCATTTCTACAGGTTATGGGACAAGAAGCAATGACTTAAGTCAGCTCAGGAAAGACTTTTGTTTAAATTAGGAAGAACTTTCTTGCAGGATTGATGACTAGGCAGTGGAATGTGTGTCCAGGGGAACTGCAAATTCTTTGGAGTGAGGTCAGGTAGGTGCGATGGTGACTTGGGGCTCAAAGATCGACCAGATGACTTGTAGGGGTCCTTCCAATTCTATTTTCCATGGCTAAATTGGAAGTTCAAGACAGGAGCTAATCTTGGTTTATTGGTAAATATCCAGATGAAAAATTCTGGGTGAAAAAAAGAAATCAACTCATTCACCTACTGAATTTCCAGGTGGGAAAAATGGCTGAAACGACTTCCTTCTGTCCTGTGTTAAGAGTGAGAATAACATGCCCTGCTCTCCCAAGGAAAGTTTGCAGATGGATTTGACTGAGGACAGTGAAGTGCTCTAACACTATAATGCTGAGTATTCTGCAATACCAGAATACAAATCTACATGATCTTTGGTCAGAGTTACACAAAAAAATTGCATTGAATCAAGTTTTGTTTACACCATTTAAAATCATCTGGAAAAATCCTAACGCAACATGAAATCGAGGATCACTCCTTTTAAAAAGTATGAATGTTCCTGCTGCTCCATCTCTAGGCTTAAATCAAAAGTGAATAAAACAGAATAAAAAATGCAAGTACATGTAATCCCTCAGACTTCAGTGTGGTGCAAAGTGGTATAACCATGCACCAAGAGCAGGGAGAGGAACACTGGGAAAATGTTAGTATAATCAATGGAAGTACCATCTACTTAGAATTAGATAAAAATCACAATAAAAGCCAAACAAAATTAATGATGGCAAGATTAGAGAAAGAACCTATTGTGTGTCAGTACTGAGGCTTCCAGGGGAAACAGGAGAAACATCAAACAAAACCTTCTCATTTCTGTTTTCTTTACCATGCACTGTCAGCGCTGCCGTTGTCTTCTCCTCTCCGCACACACAGGTGTATTCCCCAGCATCCTTGACTTCTAAATCATGGATCACCAGCTCTGCCATAGCACCTTCCTGTCTCATGGTATATTTTTCACCGGGTTTGAGCATTTTGTGTTTCTTTTTCCACTCCACGGAGGCAGCCCTAGATAACTCACATTGCAGCGTGGCTGTTCCACCTTCTGTGGCTTCTTCGTTCTTCAGCTCCTTCTTGAAGCGTGTGGGCAAGGCTGAAGAGTTCAAAACGAGCAGAATGTGTGACCGTGGCAGCTATTCCAGCAACAATTTATCTGTGGTCTGTCAACCACAAGTGACAAGCAAAGCCTTCCCTAATCAAGTAGGATTGATAACCACTCTAAGAACCATAAAATGGTGTCTTTGGAAAGCTGGAAAACACCGTATTCATAAGTCAGAGCTTCATTTTTATATATATTTTTTAACGGTAAGGTCTATGGCATGAAATGGAGAACCACACCAGCCTCAACTTCCTCAGACTTTGCAAGACTAAGCCCTACCTTACTTTGGGCATTGCCTCCTACCACAATGGAAAATAAAGCCTGACTAGAGTGTCTCAATTCTATCACAATGCAAATCATTACTGAAAAAGTTCATAAACTAAGCTGTATCTGAGGCATCAATCTGACTTTTCCACAAGGTTTCTCCTCAGATAGTGTTCTAGCTGAACTTGATCATCAAATTATTCTGAAACACTGAAGTGTATCAAAAATATCTCATCACAAAGTTGTAATATTCTCAACTTTAGGACTGTAACATCTTCACAATAATGTGATTTACCTTTTTTAGTAACGACTACTGAACAGGGGCACCAAAGAAATCAGTAGGTACCAAAATGAATATCTGAAATTTTTGCAATGGGCATTTGATCTATGCCTGATACTGACCAGTGCACTTATGCCCATGTCCAACCACAGCAGAAATGGGCCTGCAAATTCAAAGCTGATACTACTATGCTCTTGAAAAAGAAATAAAAATAAAAGTAATCTGGTTGAAAACAATCCCCTTAATTTTTATATATTTTTAGGTTTTTTTTACCATTCACTTTTAGTGCAGCAGTGGTTTCCTGATCTCCGTAACAGCACGTGTAATCCCCAGCATCTCCCAGATCTAAGTCACGGATCACCAGCTCGGCAATTGTGCCCTCGCATCTCATGGTGAACTTGCCGCTTGGCTCCAGGGCTCTGTCTCCTTTCCTCCATCCCACGGCAGCCACCGGCTTGTTCAGTTCGCAGTAGAACGTGGCTGTGCCATCTTCTGTGGCTTCCACATTCCTCAACTCTTTTCTAAAACGCGGGGGAAGGGCTGAAGACCACAGGTGAAGAGAGAGCACTTTAAAACCGGGGAAATACTGTGTCTTGAATGCTCCACTGGATTAAAACCCTTTAATCTCTAAAAGTTTTAGAATATACAGTACCTCAGAGGAAAATGATGATTTCAGGGGTGTCCCTGTCTTATGCTTTGCAACACATCACATTCAGCATGTCACAACTGATTTGGAAAAGTGTTGCAAAGCTACAATTTCAGTACTGGAAGGTGTGTTTTAAAGGCATTTTAAGATATAATGACAGAAAGCTGATCCCAAGATTTCAAGGAACTACGCACAGATCTGTCTTAAGATCAGATGAACAATTAAAATGAACGGTGTGCTATTTAAAATTCCAGGCTGCAATGTATCATTCTCACCAGTCTTTCTCAGTTGTTATCACAACAAAACACCTTTCCTTTCCATTCAAGAAAATCAAGTGAAATCTCAGTGATATGCCTAGAGAAATTAACTAATGGAAGTACTGAAAGTGATATTTACTACTTCACCAGGGTCTTCATTATGTGCTTCTGGATTCCTTTAATGTGAAAGAACAGGGACAGAAAAGACTGCATAGTGCCATTTCTCACTCCTAAGATAACGACTTTCAGTAAAAGATATTCATAGAATCATAGAACCGTTTTGGTTGGAGAGACCCTCAAGATCATAGAGTCCAACCATTAACCCACCCCTGGCACTAAACCATGTCCCTGAGAACCTCATCTATGCAACTTTAAACCCCTCCAAGGATGGTGACTCCAGCACTGCCCTGGGCAGCCTGTTCCAATGCCCCACAGCCCTTTGGGGAAGAAATTGTTCCCCAGATCCAACCTCAACCTCCCCTGGTGCAACTTGAGGCTGTTTCTTTGTGTCCCTGTCTCCCCTCAGCTCCTGTTCTCCAGCTGAACCCCCCAGGTCCCTCAGCCGCTCCATCACACTTGTGCTCCAGCCCCGCACCAGCTCCATTCCCTTCTCTCAACTCGGTCCAGCACCTCAAGCCCTTTCTTGTCCTGAGGTCCCCAGTGGCCGATACAGCTGTCATAAGAACTTAAAACAATAGATGGGTTCAAGACCAGTTTGTGATTCTGTATGAGATCACAGATGACAAAGAAGAAAATCCCTATTAAACTGATTTATTTTACCATGCACTGTCAGGGATGCAGTAGTTGTCTTGTCTCCGCACACACATGTGTAATCTCCAGCATCTTGTTCCTCCAGGCTATGGATTGTCAGCTCAGCGATGGTGTCCTTCAGTCTCATTTTGTACTTCTCACTAGGCTTGAGCACCTTTGGCCCTTTCCTCCACTCCACTGGGGTGGGTTTAGTTAGCTCACACTGCAGAACAGCCGTCCCATTTTCGGTGGCTTCCGTATCGACAAGTTCTTTTTTGAACTGTGCAGGCAAAGCTATGGGACGTAATATAAACAGAGTACACCAAAACTGTTAACCACACCTTGAGGAAATTAGGACTAGGTCCTAAGGCCAGTCCTTCACTATTACAGGAAAACAAATTACGTATCCCTGAAAACTGCATCTATTAGAAAACTACTGTAGGATCTCACAGGGATCGTTGTCACCACGACCTGCCTCTAATGTTGACTTATGCAGCATGTTCACCATTTCTCAGCTGATTCCAGTAGTCCTCTCTACCTATATCAGTGTGAATTAATTTGTCTTGAACATTAATGACCTTAATGACAGCACTGCTAGATGGAGATCTCCACCTTTCCCAACATCATAATTTATCTTTCTTGTTCAGAAAAAAAGAAAAAAAGTAATATAATTTCAGGTGAACCCTTAAGTCATTATTTCCAAGGTCATAGTGGCGCTAATATCAGGAATGCAGAGTTTTTTCTAGCAACATTTAGCGAGTTGCCTTCAAAGCAAAAAGAAAGCACAGGGATGAAAGTGCCAGCTCAGAGAAGGGGAGGAAACTCCATCTGGGAGAAAGAAGAGGGAATAAAAGTGTGCAGAAAATCCAAGAGAAGAGAGTTTTGCCTCAACAGTTTTGCCCCTGTCCTTAGAAGCATCTTATCCTTAAGATATATCTCAAATAAAAACTGTTCTTTCATCTACTGGGACTATATATGAACTGTCTCTGCTGGAAGAGCAACCAAAGCTTGTCGCTGTTCACCATGGCAGAGATGGGAACAAAAACTTGACTCACTATTCCCTGGATGTGCAGAATAATGGCTTATTTTGGAAAGTATCAATTCCTCGGCAGAATCTACCATGGTCCCACAAAGGAGGGGGAAAGTAATGCATTCCTGAAAGGAAAAATCTCCTACTAAACTCAGTGTTTTTAAAGAACTTCCCTCCCAGTTAAGCACCAAAATCCACTGACATTAGTGGGACGCAAGGACAAACCCTGTGAGGACAGGTTGCTGCTAATGATCTGCTCTTGGCCTTATGTACAGATGCCTTTTTCACTTTTAAGAAGTGAAGACCAAGATGAGAAACCCTCACAAATCTTCCTTACTTTGCTATAAACCACCAGTTTCAAACCTGCAGACAAGGGGAGATGAGATGAGACACAGCCAGCAAAGCAGGAAAATGCTGCAGAATCGAAACAACAAAGTGGGAAAGAGACCTCTTGGAGAAAAGGGACGTCCCTGAGATATTGCTATCATAACGGAGAACGGCTTTTTTACCATGGACTGTCAAGACAGCTGAGGTCTTCTGATCTCCGCACACACAAGTGTATTCTCCTGTATCTTCTACCTCCAGATCTCGTATCACCAGCTCCGCAGCGGTATCTTCTTGTCTCATCCTGTACTTATCACTTGGTTTGAGTGTCTTGTCCCCTCTTTTCCACTCCACTGGGACCCCAACCTTGCTCAGCTCGCAGTGCAGAGTGGCTGTTGCACCATCCGTGGCTTCTCTGTTCTTCAGCCCTTCTTTGAAAAACGCGGGCAAAGCTGAAGGACAGCAACACGAGCAGTGAGATGTAACACTCCAAAGAGTTAAAATTAAACATGGACGTCTGATTTGCCTTTTCCCTTTCATCTTGAACTGATTTATCTACAAGAACATAGATTCTCAATAAACTCCATGAAGCAGCGTGAAGAACGAAATGTCATCAGCAGGAAAGGACTCAATGCTTACAATAATCCGTAGATATATTTTATGTGTACTCAGAGTCACAAATCAATACAGACAAAAGTAGAAAACGCATTTTTTTTCCTGTGAAATTTCAAGCAAAAAGAATAAACACTATTTTGAAATTTCTGAAAAAAATTGGTTTTCTTATGCGACTTTTTAAACCATAATAGGCGGAATGTTTGCTGTGTTTTCACACACTTAAACAAATGAAAAGACGTGGTTCATTAAAAACCGAAACACTGAAGTTTCATTCTAAATGTCAGTTTGAAATGAAATTGTTCATTTCAATACATGGTGGGAAAACAAGCATTTTCAGCTGAACTGACATATTCTTGCAAACATGTCTATTGCAGTAAAAATCAGAGTTGTCCCTGAGAACGGGCATCCCTTAGAGAGTCTGGGCTTGCTTTTAACTGGAGAGTAACTGAATACAATGACAACTGACCTGTATGTATAAAAGCACCTCGCTGTCCCAGGAATGGAAAATGGGAATAAGATCCCAGGGAATAACCCAATCTTTGGGAATTTTATGAAACTTTAAAATCCCTACATCATGGTCCCTTTGAGGCAACCCATTTTTTTGGGATGAAGCATAACAGGAGTCTAATAAAGGAACTTTTAGTGGCGAAAAGCAAAATTATGGACCCTAATTAAAACAGTAGAGGCAATCCAGGTTGTCTATTTGTTTCTCTGAGCTTTTTCATGGAAATCTCCCTTTTGCCCAGCACCTCGGCTGCGCTGACACCAATGGGAACTTCACTGGCATCAGTGAGCTGTGGATAAAGGTCTGGCAGAAGGAAGGAGACAGTTGGATAACCAGGTATCTGTCCAAATGAACAGAGAAAACAGGATAGTTACTCTTAGTCATGTGTTTCATTTTGTGTGTTTTACCATGTACTGTTAAAACTGCCGTAGTCTGCTGGTCTCCGCACACGCAGGAATAATTTCCAGCGTCCGTCGTGTCTAGATTTTGGATTATAAGCTCAGCAACGACACCTTCGCGTTTCATTTTATACTTGTCGCTTGGTTTGAGGGTCTTGAAGCCCTTCTTCCACTCCACGTTAGCAGCAGCCTTGTTCAGGTCACAGCGCAGAGAGATGCTTTTACCTTCTGTGGCCTCTTTGTTTGTCAATTCTTTGGTGAAAAGAGCAGGTAGGACTGCAGAGTAAATGCGATACAGACACAGCATCAAAGCTGAGAAAGCCTGAACCATGATATATTCTTATCAACCCTGGCCCGCATGTCACTGAAGCCACAACACCTTCTTCACATTCCAGGATTTTGTTCCAGTCTCTAACATTTCAAAAGATCACCGAATCATAGGATCATTTTGGTTGGAAGAGATCCTCAAGATCAATGAGTCCAACCATAACCTGACTCTGGCACTATTTCAATCTGATTTTTTAATTTTGTTGTCCTCACACTTTAAAACTCGATTTAAAAGCAAGTCTGTCTACCGGCAAACTTAGCTGACAAGTCATCTATCCTTTACTTGATAGGCCATAAAATCAGGGGGATAAAATTAGAGGTCGTATTTCAATATGAGACACAGAGTGTTTTGTTTCCTTTGAGAAAAACAGCAGTTCTGTGGAAGTGCCTGATTCATGGCACTGTTTGCATTTTTATAAATAGAGGCCCCTGAAACAGAGCAGTTACAAACATGCTGTCAGCATTCTGCAAGGATAAAGTGTATGCTTTGGAAGAGTTAGGCCCAAATTGGTAAAAAAGGGCACAGAATAGCAAAGGCAATTTTTCATTAGGACAGTTCTTGTGTAGCTTCATACACTGATGAAAACTTGTTCCTCTTAGCAGAAACAAGCGTAGCAGTCTAAATTCCAAAAAGTAAATATTATTCCTACTTTTAGTTCAATCCCTACGGGAAAACTTTGAAACAAGGGATGAGGAAGATTGTGTTGAGTTGGGGATCTGTACTGCACTTGTCATAGCACCTGGGAGGACAAACAGCACATCAAGAGGGCATCAGGTGAAAGGAGAGAGAGAGAAGGAAAACAAGATAGAAAAATTAATCGGCATGGGGGAGGATAGAATGTGTGCAGGGACGAGACAAAGCAGGAGAAAAAGAAGAAGAGTTTGGAGTTATACTTGGGGCACGTGTTGAGAATTTGTTTTTACCATTTACTGTCAAAGCAGCCGCAGTCTGTTGATCTCCACACACACAGCTGTAATCACCAGCATCTGCCAAATCCAAATCCTGGATCACCAGCTCTGCAAAGGGACCTTCCTGCTCTATTTTGTATTTTGCGCTTGGCTTGAGGACCCGATTCCCTTTTCTCCACTCGACCGGAGCCGATTTGCTGAGTTTACAGTGCAAAGTGACTGCCTCCCCCTCTGTAGCTTCCTTGTTCAACAGTTCTTCTTGGAAGAGGACGGGCAAGGCTGAAGGATGCAAGACCAACAGAGAAGCAATCAGCACCAGATCGAAATGAACTGGACTCTGCTGTGAGTTATTGGGCTGCCATGTATACATTTAACCAAAAATGCAATATTGCTAGGTGGATACAGTTGAAAAGGGGGTAAAACCTCCTAGAGTAGAGTGAAATAAATTAGAGATAAAAATATACTAAGATAGTTGTCTCAAAGCACTAAAAAAAGGATAAACAGAAGAGAATATTCTCTAATAGAGTGACACTTTGGCACCACAGAGCTGAGAACATGAGACCTCTAAGAAATCACACTGACCAAGCATCAGATGATGAGCAAATGCTGTCAAACACGCTAAGTTTGTGGCTTTGTGAGAAACACAGAATGGTTACCATTGACTCTCAAAGCAGCTGTTGTCTTCTGGTCCCCGCACACACACGTGTAGCTCCCAGCATCCGTCAAATCCAGGTCTTGGATCACCAGCTCAGCAAAACGTCCTTCCCGTCTCATTTTGTATTTGCCGTTGGGCATCAGGACCTTCCCGTCCTTCCACCACTCGACCGAGCCGCCCGCCCGGCTCAGCTCGCACTGCAGCGTGGCCGTCCCGCTCTCCGTGGCCTCCTCGTTCTTCAGCTCTCTTTTGAAACGGATTGGAAGGGCTGGGAGATGCAGAACGAAAAGGGATTGCAACGCAGGGCCCTGCCCAGATGTCTGGTCAGAGACTGAATTGTGATTTATTGTAGGACCGTCTAAGCCTTATTCCAACACCCTTATCCTTAAACACATCCTGCTAAATTTTTATTTTGTGTGTGGTTGGTAAAAAAATTATCTCTAGTAAATTGTTCTGTGGGAATCGAAGTATGTGTGATCATGATTGGGATAATGCATATAAATGACAAACTCATCCTCATCATTAAAGGTGATGAACACTCCCTAACAGAAAATCCTAAGGAATCTTATATTTCCATACTAATTCAGGAAAACACGCATGCATGTCAGCAGCCTTCACTTGAGGAAAGGTGAGAGGACAAAACACACACACACAACATTGGACATAATGAAAGCTGATTGTAGATGGAGATTGGGGAAAGGACTGACATGGCAACATGAAAACACGGAAGGATGACAAAAGTAGAAGCAGGACATAAAAGTGTTGTGAGGGAATGTACAGAAAGGAGGAGGGAAGAGATGGACAAAAACATTCCAGAGTTTCAAGGGTTATTTCTGACTTTTTACCATTCACTGATAAGGCAGCTGTGGTTTTTTGGTTCCCCACTACACATGTATAGTCTCCAGCATCCTTTGAGTCCAGATCATGGATCAGCAGCTCTGCCACTGTGCCCTCCTGCCTCATCCTGTACTTATTACTTGGCCGGAGAGGAACGTGCCCCTTTCTCCACTCCACGGGGGCCTCTCTGCTCAGCTGGCATCGCAGGGTGGCCGTCCCACCTTCCACAGCTTCCACGCTCTTCAGCTCTTCTTCGATGAGCGCAGAGACAGCTGAGGAATGAAGCGTTCTCATTTTACTTCAGGAGCATCGTTACCAACTGCTGACCCCACATGGGACACAAAACCGACACAAGCTCTCTTGGCACAGCTAATAAGCTCTTGACCTACCTGCATTTCCAGGACTCTACCTGTGTTTACAATAGCACACCAGGAGTTTGGGAGAAAATAGAAACAAAACAATTATTTTCCAATAATTAGAATATCACAGTAATTACCCTTCTGCTTCCCAGATGTTGATGGTCAAGACACATGAAAAACTTGCTGAGAAAATGTGAAAAAGAACTGCCTATTTAACCAAATGTGTAGCTGAGGCCCTTCTTACCTCCTGGCTTAGAGCTCAGACAAGCACCTCTATCCAGAGCAGAAAGCAGAATGGCAATGTATCCTGTTATCAAAGATATTTGATTGTTATGTTTTAGCATAAAATTATTGCCCTAGAAAACAAGGAACATAATGGACCCAGCCAGAGCTGATTTTTGTTTGTACTGATCCTTTTTTTTTTCCTGAACACTCATTATAAATGTGCAGGAGTAGCAGGACCATGGCAAGAACAACAACAAATGGTCACAAGCAGGTGTCTCATTCCTACCATGGATTTTGACTTGGGCTGTGGTCTGCTGGTCTCCAGTGTCACAGGTGTATCTTCCCGCATCTTCTGGCTCTGCATTATGAATCACCAGCTCTGCCACTGTCCCCTTCTGCTTCATTTCATATTTGGCACTTGCCTGGAGCGCGGCTTCTCCCTTCTTCCACACCACGGTGGCATCAGCTTTGCTGAGTTCGCAGCGCAAGGAGACAGATTTCCCCTCTTCTGTTTCTGTGTTCTCCAGGGCTTGCTTAAAAAGGACGGGCACAGCTAGAACACAGAACCAGGGATCAGGACATGTTCTCTTGATCTGCTGTACAAGTGCCCCATGATAGAATCATAGAACAATTTTGGTTGGAAAAGACCCTCAAGATCATAGAGTCCAACCATTAACTCAACACTCTGTCACTAACCCACGTCCCTAAGAACCTCGTCTACGCAACTTTTAAACCCCTCCAGGGATAGTGACTCCAGCACTGCCCTGGGCAGCCTATTCCAATGCCCCACAGCCCTTTAGGCAAGAAATTGTTCCCCAGATCCAACCTCAACCTCCCCTGGCGAAACTTGAGGCCGTTTCTTTGTGTCCCTGTCTCCCCTCAGCTCCTGTTCTCCAGCTGAACCCCCCAGGTCCCTCAGCCGCTCCATCACACTTGTGCTCCAGCCCCTTTCCCTTCTCTGAACAGCTGTGACGTCTTAAAACCAGTCCTTTCCCACATGAGCAGAGCAGCCCTGGGACCTCCTTTGGCTGTGTGGTGTCAAAGTGATTCTGTTTGAGAGCTGGAAGAAATCTCTCCTCTAGATGTTATCATCTCACTGGTGATCCCTAGGAGTTAGGGTGAAGTTTCCTCTCATCTTTAATAAGGACCCCTTCAGAGTCCTCTGAGCATCCTCATCTAGTGAATTCCCTGCTGCTGCAGGGCTTTAAGACAGTTTTAATAACCTATATCTCTCCCGCTTTCTGCTCCAGCACATACTACACTATTGAATGTATTGTATCAATTTAAAGGCATTGGGGAGTGCAAATGGCACCTAGGAGCCTTTAAAAAGGATATTTTGGGGAGTTTGATGGTCTAGACATTCATCATTTGGCCATCTGCAATTTGCAATAGCTGATAGATCAGGAACTATGGCACATAGGGTATAGAAAATTAACTCTCTGTATTATTTATTTTTTGCTCAGTGGGAAGTTGCAGATTTAAATTTGCAGGTGCATAATGTGAGATTCCATGAATGAAATATATGCAGGTGCTTACGAGTATGCAATATTACCTTTACATTTTATGTATGAATTTGTAGATGGCACTGCCACAAAAAGAAGTGCTGTTTGTTTTTAGTTTGGTTTGGTTTTTTTCAATAGATCTGTTAAGTAATGCATTAAGAAAGCATGGCAATGTATCTCTGCCTACCTTTTACTTTCACCCGAGCAGTGGTCTTCAGTTCCCCGGTGCTGCAGGTATAGTCCCCAGAGTCTATCGATTTGACATCTCGAATAATGAGCTCTGCCACAGTACCATGCTGCTTAAATTCGTACTTCTCACTGGCATAGAGAACTGTGTCTCCTTTCATCCATTTCACTGGGGTGTCAGGTTTGCTGAGCTCACAGGTCAGCTTGACTTGTTTCCCTTCTTTAGCTTCTTCATTTTGGAGCTCTTTCTTGAAAAGAACTGGTATTTCTGAAAAAAAAAAATAATATTGCAAATGTTTAAAAACACATGAGATTGGAAATCACTTTTCCCTTTTTGTTTCAGACTTGGTTATTCAGGTAGAAAAGCACAGGAACAGAAAAGCACTAACAAATACTAAACAGATTCTGGCAGCTAACATCTGGCTATAAAAAATATTTGAGACCATATGTTTATTTTCCCTTTAACTACTACCTGTACTATTGAAGATGTTGCTACTATTACTGTCATTATTATTAATAATAGTTGTACATGCTGCACTGCTACTGATGCCACAAAGTGTGTTACAAATGGGCGGTCAGAACTTGACCACTGGCACCATAAAATTTGACTGAGGTTGACTTGCACAAAACATAAAGGACACAAAGAAATGGCCGAGCGCTTGTATGGATTTCTCATTACAAAAAACAAAGAAAAATACATGACATATTTTTGTCTGACATGAATATAGACTTAAAAACAGCACAAAGCAAAGACAGAGAGGAAAGCGCAGCTGTACGTGAAAGGGTCCCTGTGGAGATTCCTGTGCAGGCTTTGCCACAGCCTGGGATTCAAGGCTTTAAGGTGAGCTAGTGTAGGGAAGGCACAAATTGCACAAAAACCCCACAATTTCTTTCTGTCTTCTGAATATACAGGTCAGCCACTAATCCGTGATGCAGTTTTCCTGTGGCTGTTGAAAAGTTACAGCCTATTCTTCTATTCCCCTTTTAACACCAGTTTGGGACACTCAGTGTTTCATGGCTACTGACTTTTTTTCCCTATTTTTCCATTCTGCTGTTCTAATGTGACCCTAATAGACAACGGAAAGTTACAGCAGTGTAATTTGTCTCAGGGCATCCTTATGACTTGACTCCTTTACATCTGCTGGTGATCTAAATCCATGTGTTCAAATCCTATATCCATCCACACGCTTCTCTGTGAAGAGAGAATTTGGGCTGTTGTGTAACATGAATGTGTTTCTATCAGACATTTTTTCTTCACCATGAGTGAGATCCAAGTCTTAATGAAGTCTACACAGAACTTTATTTTGGGTGTAATGGGTATTGGGAAAAAAATCCTAGTGCTACAGAAAGACATAGAAAATTGGGATCACTAACCATGACCTCTCTTCTTGGTCACACTGTCAAGTTCTTCTCTTTCCATGCATGGCAGACCTCAACCTAAAGTTGACTTGTTTCTTTGCACTCTAGATAAATACTGTGTGCTGACTGCCTTCCCTCTTCATGCTCTGAGGTTCAGGTTGACTATTCCAACAACCCAAATGCTTTTGGTTCACACTGACTTCTCTAATCCAGGTACAGCTTCTCATCCACCCTTGCCCAGTGTGTTACACCAGCCTTGTGCAGGATGTCCACTGGTCAGGCTCAACACAACCTGTGCCTGCTCAAACCTACCCACATGAATGAGTGATTTTGCTCACAGAACCCAAGCTCTGCTCAACCCCGGGCTGGGGCAGTGACTCAAGACAGGTAGGAGTGGTTATAAGATGTGTAGTAGATGAGCCCAGTTCTGACATGGCTCAGGTCCAACATTGACCTACTTGGTGCTTCCCCAACGTGCTCAGGGAAGTACGCTAAAGTCTGGTGTGTTTAAAAAGAGAAATTCTGCTTCAGCTCAGACAACAGCCCTTTAGATAGCACCTCCTGCCTGGTCACACTCTTATTGAGAGTCATGCACCCAAAATTTGGCCGCCTAAAGCAGTTACCCAGACAAATGTGAGTGTGTGAGCTCCTTCCCTAGAGAGAGCCACCAGTGGAGACAGCTTCAGAAGGTGATTCATCTTTTTGCTGGATCACCTCTTAGGATGGGTAGATCTCCTATAGAGACACCCACTGTCTTCTACTGACCCATTGCTCTCTTCTCTAGAGATCTTAGGAATTTAGCTTTCAAAGAGCTAAAACCAGGTAAGATGAAGGATTTCGATATTTCACATTCCATCACCTCTCCATGACTTGATGAGAATCTCTATGGTGCAAAGACATAATGTTCCTTTCCAGTATAGTTTTGCATTTTTGTCATTTCAGTTTATTCCTCTGACCTCAACATTAGACGACAGGTTAGGACCCAAACCATCATTCCAAATGTTCTTACCCTTGACAGTAATAATCGCACTACTTTTAGTTGCTCCAGCCTCACACTCATATCTGCCACTGTCTCTTTCTTCTGCCCTGTGAATGACAAGCTTGGCTTCAAATCCCGACCGGCTGATGTTATACTTGGAAGAATTCCTAAGGCTCTTCCCATCTTTGCACCACTTTACAGGGCTGTCTGATTTGGAGGTTTCACAGTGAAGGATCACATCCTCTCCCTCAGTGACTTCAGTATCAACCAGCTCCTTTGTGAAGATGCAGGGCTTCTCTAGAATCACATAAAAACCATCTGAGATGCTTCGGAAGAGGTGTGGATTTTCAGATCACAAGTAATCCGTGAGATTTACATCCAAGATCACTTGTATCAAAATTACAGGTCAGGGTTAGTAACAAGTAATTTGGTGTTCATGACTATAAAGCCCTCAGGAAGACACCAGCCATGCTGTAAAATGTTGTTTAGTAAATACCTAACACCATCTGGAAGAATCTGAGAAGAAAATATGCTTGTTGAAGAACATAAAATCCCTTTTGCATCTTGCTAAATATGGACAAGATAGAGACAATTTTCCTAAGTCCTTTTAGACATGAGCTGATTAGTTTGAACCTTCTAACTGAATGTGGAACAATTAATTCTGCATCAAGTGAAGTGTAACAGAGGTTTCTGAAAGCCACTCATCTAGAGCAGGTCTCATCTCGTCAGTATGAATCATCTGAAAACCAGGCAGGTAGTTCAGACTGGTCATGTAGGTTATCTCTATAACTTCTGGAGGATGACAAACACCTCCGGAGACCAGATGTTCACTTTCAAAATAGTTCATTAGGACAGAGATTAATTGCTCTTTGGAAGTGCTCGTCTTTCTATACAACTTATAGAAGTAGCCTACGCTAGATACCAATAACTAAATTGGCCAAGGTAGGGCTTATCCCCTCCTAGCTTAATGCTTTTTAATTCATTAAAAAACCAATCAGAAAATCAAAATCTGGTTTTGGTACCGTAGCATCACACATTACTGCTACCAAAAGGAATCAGCTGTTTGCAAATAATACCTTTCATTTGCCTCCAGAACAAAACAAATAAATAAATAAAACGAAGCTAAACAAACCAAACAAACTGGTTGCATTTCTGCAGCATGGCAAAATGAGGGCAAATTTTCAAAATTTGAAGAAAAACAGTTCTTTGCAAGAAATGTGATGGTTCTGAAAAGAATGGAAATGTGACCTGATGCAGTGGAGACTGCGTGGTTTACATCTCTGGGCAATGAGAAATATCTATGTTTCCACTAATAAAACACCTCTTTGATCCTGTACTTTTGGGCTGTCTGGAATTTTTTCTCTTCACTACTCAGTTTTAACTTTTCCAGAGAAAACAATTAATTGTCAACAATGACTAGCAGAAAACACATGTAATATTGCCTTTCAAACAATGAAAACTCAATTAAACACTTTTTGGTTACACTGTTTGTTTGGGTTCTTTTCCTCCTTGAACTAATTGGTTTCTCCTCATTTATCACCACCCTTCCAGCTCAGCTCAAGGAAAATTGGGCAAGGCATCCAAAGTGCAATCAACAGAATATGACATTCCCATCTAAGGTCCAATAAACACATGGAGAGTTGTCCAGGATTACAAAGTGTTCATGCCCCAGCACTAGCTTCATTATATAGGTAATGCTATTTTTGAACATATATGGATATGATGGGGCCAAATTTGTAGCATTTTTGTTATTTTTTTTTCACCTACCCACATTAACCCATACTTTTTTCTACGTATTCTTTCCTCTCCTTCAGTTTTTATGATCGAATTACCTTCAACAACCAAACTGGCAGATGTTTTCTTATCACCAGCTTCAAATGTAATGACCCCCGAGTCCTTCAGTGATAGTTTTTTCAACGTTAGCAAGTGATATCCACCGGGCTGAGACTGGATCTCATTAAGTTCATTGGTATGGAGTGGGGTTTTATCCAAAAACCACTGCACTTTGCTATAGTCTACAGGAGAAATTCTGCATTTGAACATGGCAGATTCTCCTTCTAACACAGTGACATCTTCCAGATCTTCTGTTATTAGCACTTTCTGGCCTGAAAGGAACATAAATACATCAATTACTGGAATCTTCAGCTTCTAGCATGAAAATTGATATGGAAAATTCCAAGATTTCCCATGTGAGTGTTTAAAGAAAGAAATATATTCATGATACAGAAGACTGAAACACAATTCCCCCATTTTTGAACACAAAAAAAAAAAACATTCACAAGGAGATAATATATACGGGACACACACCAAAATAGGATGAAGACTTCAAAGCACCAGAAGACATATAGCAGAACATGTAGCCAGTACAACGCACACCCAGTGTTTTAAAGTTTCTCCTAATGGAATTACCTGGAAAGGCTAAAGGCTGCAGTTCTGACAGCATCACAGGGCTGTAGACATCACTAAGCAGGTGATCCCTCCCATGACAACCCCTCTGTTTTTCTAGGGAAAGTATAATTTATGGAATCATAGAATCGTTTCAGTTGGAAGAAACCCTCAGGATCGAGTCCAACGATAACCTAACTCTAGCACTAAATCATATCCCTAAGAACCTCATCTAAATGCCTCATCTAAACACCTCCAGGGATGGTGACTCCACCACTGCCCTGGACAGCCTGTTCCAATGCCCAACAATCCTTTATGGGAAGAATTTTTTCCTAATATACAATTTAAACCATGCCTGGTGCAACTTGAGGCCATTTCCTCTTGGCCTATCACTTGCTACTTGGGAGAACAGACCAACTTGTTTTCTATGGGACAAGAGCACTCAGCCTCCACCTTCATTGAGCTTAGTCTAACCAAAAACACAATAGGAAGGGGAGAGAGTATCTAACTACAGCTTCAATAAAAAGAAACAAAAACCAGCCCTGAAAACCTGTTTGTATAGATATAGATATCTAACTATAAATACATTTTAAGAATAAATATTATTACTGTATACAAATATATGTGATGTTGCTCCTCCTTACAAATCCAGTACAGGGAATTTTTACTTAAGCTTTGTGACAGAAAATCTGGTGTTAGAAACTTCACAGTGATTTCAGGTAGCTCACCTCCTGAGGCCATGATGTGGATTAACCACACTTCTATGCTTCTCAAGGCTATTCTAGTAGACGATAAGAGGTGGAGGAGTCTGGCTTTACCCTGAGTTTTTAATAGCTAAATATAACAATTAATAAATGGACACTGACACTGCATCTCCACGTGACTATTCTTGAATGGTTCCTTCTGTTTGCTTCCTCACTTTATCTATTTCAGCTGAAGAGTTTCTCCCAATTGGAGTTCCAATGAGGGAACTATGAGGAGCAGTAACAACCAGACCTCATTCCTTCCCCTTAAACACTGTCCTCTGTCAGCATTGGCCACCACAGCTCATTTACTGCCTGTGGCTTCATACAAAAGTCGCTTGGGTTGTACTTTTCAGCTGGAGACCTTATTGTGGCCTTTCCATGCTTAAAAGGGGCCTACAAGAAAGATGGGGACAGACTTTTCAGCAGGGCCTGTTGTAATAGGAAAAGGGGTGATGGTTTTAAACTAAAGGAGGGGAGATTCAGGCTAGAAATGAGGAAGAAATGTTTTTCAAGGAGGGTGGTAAAACACTGGCCCAGATTGGCCAGAGAGGTGTTGGATGCCCCATCCCTGGAGACATCCCAGGCCAGGCTGGACGGGGCTCTGAGCAACCTGAGCTGGTGAAGATGTCCCTGCTCATGGCAGAGGTGGCACTGGATCAGCTTTGGAGGTCCCTTCCAACCTAAACTACTCTATGATTCTATGAGATTAAGTTGTACCCTTCATCTCTGAAGTGCAGAGGGACATTGAGCACTTCTTTAAGTGGACTTCTTAATTCCTGGACTGCCCATTCACCCGTCCCTTCTTATAAGCCACTGGAAAGAGGCATCAAGAGATATGGAGAAAAGCCTAAAGTAGAATAACTCTTCCCTATTCTAACAGCAGGCATAATGAATTGTGTCCATCGTATGTTCACACAGGAACATCAGCCTCTCTCCTCACATCAGCATTTTGGGGTTTAAATCATACCCAAAGTACTTCAGATCTTTCTCTGCATGCCCAGCTCTATATTTTTGTCCACATGTCCTGCATAATATATATATATATATCATGACTAAAGACCAGAAATCAGTTAGATCTGTTATCTACATGCTTAGAAATAGATCTGCCTCTGCATATAATGTTTCCTGGTGGAGAAACAGGACGAACAGTCATGTTCCTCTCATGCATACCTTGCACGACTAGCTTGGCTCTGGACTGGGCATCGCCAATGTCACAGGTATAAGTGTCACTGTCGCTCTTCTCCAAGTTTTTTATGGTCAGCTGCAGGACTTGTCCTTTCTGTGTGAGCTCGTATTTCCTGCCAGCCCTGAGTTCAGCCATGCCTTTCCTCCATATCACAGAGGACGCAGCTTTCTCGCTCTGGCACGTAAAAACTGCGCTTCCATTTTCATCGACTTTTAGGTCTGAAAGTTCCTTGACAAAATAATTAGGTTTTTCTGAAAGGAAAAAGAGAAAAATGCATAGAGACAGATTTGTTACCCAAACAAGTCGTGTGCATACAAAGTGGTCATGAATCCCCTTCGCCCCCACTTGTAGAATCATGGAATATAGGCATGGAGGGGATCTAAGAAGATCATGAGGTCCTCTTCATGTCACAGAGCATATCAGTTAAAATATTTCCAGAAGATACCTGGGAAGTTTAATGCCATTGTGCAAGTGCTAGTGAGATCTTATCTGGCAGATTGCACACAGTTTTGATCACCCAAATTCAAAAAAGACTAACTCAAACTGCAAAATTTGATTTGCTCATTATGTAGTACATAGGATTCTTCGGTACCTACAAGGTGTTTTTCCAGAGGTTTTTTTTTTAAAAGCCTTTAATCCATGAGAGTTTGAAAACTAAAAATTGGTCCTATTTAGTGATATAGGAGAGAAGAACACCTCCCACAGGTTGCAGTTATTTACCCCAGCTTCTGTACCTTCCAGCTCCAATGCATTCTTCAACTGACCTTGCACTGTGACCTTGGCTTTTGTTTTGGAGACCTCTGTCTCACAGGTGTACTCCCCACTGTCCTTGATCGTGGAGTCATGAATGATCAGAACGGCCCGTGTTCCCTCCTGGTGCAAGTCATATTTCTGGCTCTTTCGGATTGCTTTGCCATCTTTGTACCACCTGATGTTCACATCGGGTTTTGACAATTCACAGCTCAGGCTGATGTCCTGCCCTGCTGATGATGTTTTATCCTCCAGCTGTTTTGTAACCTCAGTAGGTTTTTCTGAAGAGGGGGAAAAAAAATAAAGGGAACTTTGAATAGAAATCAAGATCACTATATGACGGAGGTTTTTGCAATTCAAATATCCAGTATGTTTTCGCGTTCCCCAGTGAATTATTCATATTATCTTAAGGAAGGGAGGCAGCCTTTCTCTTTAGTAAGTTATAATTGCAGTTATGGGCTCTGAATATTAATTATTGCTTACAGGAACTGAGGACTTGTCCTGATGCATCTATTTCAGGGAATGTAATTTTGTTGTCACTGAAGCTACTTTAGATATACAGTTATGGTACAGTCTATCTCATTAAATATAGACATTTACACTATAGAGATCCATAGCAGAGGAACCCACTCCAGGGCCACTCTACAGCCAGCAGTGATGTGCTAAGTACAGGCAAAGAGTCTGAAGGAACTATTTATTTTGTCCTAAATAAATCTAACTGTGGATGATGAACTATGAAAACCACCTGTTTCTTCTCTCCACTGACTGCCTAGGGAGCTTTGGGGGATCATCTCAGATGCATATATTCTGGGTAGTAATTATCTGTACAATTACACAATCCACTGCATTCTGCAATTCTCTAATACCTATAAAATTTTTACACCTTTTCCTTGTTTTTAGGGGAAAATCTCAGTGTTCTAAGGCTGACAGAGAAGGCTGCTATTTGTTTTGGTCATAACAAGAGCTTGCCCTCATGGTTTACTGACATACCTTATGAAAAGACACCCAAGAAATCAAGCACTAGAACCTTCTTAATCTCATTACCTTTCACAACGAGAGAAGCCTTGGAGGTTAGACCACGGGCAGTGAAAATGACTTCCCCAGAATCATCAGGAATCACATTTTTGATACTGAGTGTGTATTTCCTCCCCGCATTCGAGGCTTTAAATCTCCCACCACTTTCCACTTTATTCCCATTCAGCGTCCAGTTGAAGTCACCAATGCTTTCATGGGACAAGATACACTCAAAAGTGCAATCTTCTCCCTCCTGAATTTCAGTGTTCTTCAGCCGTTTGGTGATGCCAATGTTCAGTTCTGAAAGATAACAAAAATAAAAAATAGGTTAATAAAAGGAGAAAAGGGTTTTATGAATAGTAGCATTGACATTTTTAGCTCATGGGACTGTTTTATATATAGGATTGACAGGACAGCACTGCATTCCTTACAGATATATTTGACATGAGAAGGATTTCTCAGATGTTATCCACTCAGAATCACCGCAAAGCTATAGATAAAGGCACACGTGAATCTTGCGGTTTGTTCTGGATGGACTTCATGAAGAACAGCTCATTCAGTGGTGAAGAGTCAAGATTCAACAAGCAAGGTGGGAGAAAAGCTGTGAGAGATTAAGCCTGTGGGATGTTGTGTGAGGTTTTTATCCATGCTGATGTAAGAAATATGATGTTTGTACTTGTTAACTTGTTACCATCCTACCCCTCCTTGTGTTAGAATCAGACAAATTCTAAATTCATCCCATTATCAACATGAGTTTGGAAGTCATGGACATTCCTCTTTCTTTCAAGCAGCCACAAGGATGAGAGGACAGGCTGAATTTCTGGGTTCTTCAATGCTGTCCTACTCTTATATTCCCATAACTGACTCTGAATTAATAGTTGAACCATATAAAACACAAGTTGCTTTTTGTTTTGTTTTGTTTTTTTGAGAAAGTAGTTATTTACTCTTCTGGGAAGAACTTTAGTGATGTTCAGGAAGGAAACATTCCAATACATCAACACGTGAATTTCAGTGAAACACCAGATATACTTCTGTAAAAGAGCAACGGAGACTGTTCAAACATCTCTGTTATGTGGTAAATTTTGTTAGCGCTGTTCAAAGGTGGAAGCCATTGAGTCTCATTGAGGAACAGATGTGAGAGAAGATGACCAACCCTACCCATATTTGCAACACCCCTTGATTTGCCATGATCTACGATACTTACCCTGAACGCTGACCTTTGACTTAGCAACATCAGTGCCAATATCACAGGTGTATAAACCTGCATCTGTCTTTTCGAGGTCATGGATAAGGAGGCACAGGGTCTTCCCATTCTGTATCTGCTCATACTTGTTACCAGGAGTGAGTTTCACACCATCCTTTTTCCAAACAGGTTTGACCTTCTCTTTGGAGACTTCGCATTCCAGTTTAATCACACCTCTCTCCTCACCAAAAACATCATCCAAGGACTTCATGAAGACAGCAGGTTTCTCTGAATGTTATCAGACAAAACAGAACAACCAAGATATTTAGGTTGAGACATTTTAAGTTGCTATCAAGTAACTAAAGAGAGCTTAAGCAAACCCTTGGCAATGCTGATGGTACCAATGCAGAAACTAAAGGAGTCTCACAGCTCATGACTGGAATGAGTTGGGACATCTGTCAGGCACAGGAGACCCCATCAGACGGAATGGGGCTTGAAGAAGTCATGTTGGGCCCTAGTGAAGGCCAGAAGGGCAGCTTCACACTTCTATGGAATAACTACTCAACAAGATAGATTACATTTAAGGAAGCACTTTTCTGTATTGGGGAGGAGTAGAAAATGTTCTCTGGGAGCATCCTTTCCCATTACAGGAATATAGAAGTGGAAAGGGGTCAGATGGTTGGAAGAAAAATGTGTGAAGAGAAGTAACTGGGTTGTAGGCCTTATAAATCCAGAGAGCTGTCACTGCCTTTTATTGAAGCAGGAGCACCAATAAAAGGATATGCTGCACATTTTCCTCACTTTCCTGAACATTTTCCTCTTGCCTCTTCTTTTTTATTGATTCCCTTCATCTAATTTAAAATACATTCAACACTAAAGATCTTTATACATGGGAAATTTTTGACCAGATATAAAAGAAGGAAGATATAATCCTTCAGAGCCTCAAAGTGGACAGAGTAAAAGAGTCAAATTATTCAGATACTCTGGGAAGGACAAATTAGTCCTCATTAGTCAGGAAAAATGTGATTCTCTAAGAGGATATGGAGGACGTCAGACTCTGACTTTCAGAGATGATGGCTCAGAACATTTCCCATTCATGTTTCCAGATACATGAAAGAGTGAATTTAACCCAGCTCAGGTTGCTCAGAGCCCCATCCAGCCTGGCCTGGGATGTCTCCAGGGATGGTTCATCCACCACCTCTCTGGGAAACCTGGGACAGGCTTTCACCACCCTCATTGAAAAACATTTCTTCCTCATACCCAGCCGGAATCTCCCCTCCTTTAGTTTAAAACCATCACCTCATTGCTCTTGAGATTATCCTGATGACAAGTAAAAGGATACGAAATAACTATGGAAAGTTTCAGCAGGAGACCAAAACAGTCTTATAAAAATCATCAGTTACAGCAGAAACTTAGACTGGAAGGAAGCCCTTGTGCACTTTTAATTTGACCCCAGAGAAGTGAAGCTTACGAGCATGATTTCTGCATGGATATGGCAAATAAGAGTTCCTTTGCATCTCTTATTTACATTCAGGAGGTGTGAGATCATGACTCACCTATCACCTTCAGACGGACGCTCTCTGACACCTTGTCTGACTTCATTGTCACTGTGCCGGCATCCTCAGGCTTGACGTGCTTCATCGTCAGCGTGTAGCAATTGCCAACGTTCCTGATGTCATTGAAATTGTTGGTGTAAAGGAGGGTGCCGTTAAGGAACCATTCCACATCCTCGTCGTCGTGGGACAGCTCGCAGGAGAAGACAGCAGAACTCTCCTCTTCAATTTCCACGTCCTGAAGGTGTTTGAGTACTTCTACATTGCGGGCTGTAGGAAACCAACATGCACCATCACCACTTGTACCATAACAAAGTAGATTTCATAGTGCTTACAGTTTATTAAATTATTCAGTCTGGTCTCCTGCACACTATGGGTCATTACGTCTCATTTACTTGGTTCTGGGTTTGGTCCAACACAAAAACATCCATTAAAAATACCATATTGTCTGGAGACCTCAATTATCTTTTTACACCTAAAATTCTTCTGCCTTTTTTTCTTTTTAATTTAAATATAAGTAAGTCTTTCTAAAATAGTAATAACATTACAGTGATGCCCAAATACCTCTGTGCTCATCACAGCACACACACATACTCTTTATACAAAATTGACCCTGACTCACTGCCAGGGAAATAGAGAGGATGAGATAAAGACAATAGTTTTGTCCCAACGGATGAGATGAAGACAATGCTTTTGGCCACAAACAGCAAGTACAAAGATATTAAGCAACTTGCTCAGGTTCAGGGAGCAACAGGAATTGAATTATTTTCTTTTCCAGTCGTTTCTCTTTGCAGTTTCTCCACTCATGAAATGCTGTTTCTCAAGGACTGGCTAATTCAGATGAGGGCTGAGGATTATTAAATCATTTTGACGTGTGGATGAACTTCTGCAAGGCCAAACCATTACCAGGAGCTGCTCCCTGGACTTCTGTAAATGATTCAGCAGCTCGTCTCTCCAAGTCTTGCTGACAATATGACAACAATCATCTTTTCTTACAGTTTTACCAGGGGTGAAGAACTGCCTAAAAATAATGCCAAACCTGGATGAGGTAGAACATCATTATGAATAACAAATGTACAGCAGATATAAAAGTTGACATAGTGGTCAGGAAATGAAAATCACCAGAATCAGAGGCCTGCAGTAGAATATTTTTAGCATGAAGTACCACAGTTCTGTTTCCTCAGATGAAATGAAAAATAATGTGCCTTGAGAAAGACACATGAACTTCTGCCTTACCCAGATGGTGCCTTTCCACGGGCACCACGTACTTCATGGTAAGTGCTGGATTTCAGTATCATGGAATATCAGCACAGTGTGTAATATAGTCAGTTCACTTAAGATAGCACATTAATATTATAATTATTATATATTAATATAATAACATATATTATTAATATATAATATAATATAATAATATAATATAATAATATAATAATTATTCTAATATAATTATAATTATTATAATACAACATTAGCAAAAGGGGAATTTACCTCTACTCAAGAAAAGAAACCAAGAGTGAAATATTGAGCCATAAAGATACCATAGAATCACAGAATAGTTTGTGTTGGAAAGAACCTTCAAAGCTCACCCAGTGCCACCCCTGCCATGACAGGGACATCTTCAGCAGCTCAGGTTGCTCAGAGCCCCATCCAGCCTGGCCTGGGATGTCTCCAGGGATGGTTCATCCACCACCTCTCTGGCCAATCTGGGACAGTGTTTTACCACCCTCATCATTCTTCCCCATATCTATGCAAGGGGCATGCAAACCACTTGTACCTTCCACAGTCAGCGTGGCCTCGGTCTCTGCATTTCCAGCCCTGCACTTGTACACACCAGCATCTTCAGGCTTCACCTTCAAAATCTTGAGCTCTGCTGAATGCTCTTCCCGCTTGATTTTGTACTTCTCAGAGGGCTCGATGGGCGTGTGGCCCTTGAACCACTTCACAACCTTTGGAGAAGGCCTGAAGTCGCAGGACAGGATGACTGAATGGCGCTCCAGAGCTGTCTTGTCTTCCATCTTCCTGGTGATCTGTATGTGGTAATCTGCAAAGCAGGGAAGAAGAAATAATCTATCTGAAGAATAGGAAAGCTTCTAATCTGTATTTCATGCCAATTAATTTCATGTATGTCGTTCACAACTGTTTTGTGAACTGCTCAGATGATGCTACAGTTTCTGTTACAGAAGTTATTTGATTTGAAGCCAAACCAATGTGATGATCTATAGAGAATGCTGGTTTCTATAAGATAATACTGTATATTAACTGTCTAGTTCTGGTTCAGTGCTTACTGAATCCCTCTTGAGTTTAGGACTTTGCGGCAGTAAAAAAGAATTAAAGACAAAACAAGGACTTCAGGATGTGATCGGAGATATTCACTATGGTGACAGTGGAAGATAAAAAGCCTTGAAGCTTTGCCCCAGATCAAATCAATGACAAAGTGGATTAAGTAAATGAGCTATCAAACTTGTCTACTTCAGAAATGGGACAAAATAAAGTCTCCTGGCAAATTTGATCTGTTTTGTCCTATTCGGCAAAGTCAAGAAGGAAACAAACAAACCAACAAAACAGTTTTAGCTCAATAGATTTGAATACCATGTTTGAATACCAGGTACACCAAATTAATTTAATCAGATTCCTTCCTAAGACATTGCTGTCTCATTTTGTGCATCCAACATCGCACCCCACAACTTGCAATTGAGAATTAAGCAGATCTTCCAGGTACACAAACATTTCCAAGACTCCGGCCAGTGGAACTTTCACACTAGACAGTTTGTCTGATAAATTGCTTTCTGCAAGAAGAAGGACCCTTCATTATATAATCCAAGACAGGACATATCACGTTACCTCTGACACGCAGGTTTGCTGTGGATTTGGATTTTCCAATGGAGAACTGAACAGTGCCTGTCATATCAGTGCTGGTTTTCAGTATCGTCAGCCTGTGGATGGTGCCTTCCTGCTGCATGATGATGTTCCTGCCAGCCTGCAAGGCTTCCCCACGTAAAAACCATTTGGGGGGTTTCACGGATGGGATGGATATCTCGCAGGCAAAATTGGCTTCTTCAGGCTCAGTCACATCCTCATCGCACAACTCCTTTACAATATTAATGGCTTGCTCTGGATGAAGAGTGGAACAGGAAAGCAGGGATTTAGGAGACAAGAAAGAACTCTTTCATTTGCACCCTGCACACTCATGTCATCTTTACTGCACTTGAACGCTACACTTATTGTCTCAAAAGGTCTTAAAACTTTAAATTTTTTGCATAAAAATTAACATCTATTGCTGGTCACAGTCACTGACACTGTGAAACTGCCTCAAGAGAATCCAGATTTCATTCCAAGTGCTATTTCTAACGCCATGTTCCTACTCTGATGTCAAACACTTGGCACTATATAAAATGTAAAAGAAGATTCATTGAAATGCAGGTATGGATAGTAGAAAAGACTTTGGATAGCTACAGCAACTTTTCCTGAACAACAAACTTTCTCTAGTACATCTGATAAACTTCTCTAGAGCTGGAATTTCCTTAGGAGAATGTACCATATATTCATTTCACATGATGTTCCTACCCTTATAATCCTAAAAGAATCAATATCAATGGACTTCAGAAGAAATCAACACTGAATTAAAATAGTTTCTAAGTGGTATTGTGTTTTCAGAGTAAATGACAAGGGCTATTTGAATCAATCAGTCCTCCTTCCAGTGCATCTTAGAGGGGAAAAAATGGTTTACTACCTTCAACAAAGAAATTAGCACTGCTTTTGTCATCAAAGGCATCGCAAGTGTACGTGTCTTCATCTTCATAATCCGCATCGTTGATGATGAGTTTCCGATAGACGCCTTCGCTCACAATTTCGTATTTGTCGCTAGGGTGAATTTCAACGTCCTTTTTGTACCATTTAACTTTGGCATTGGCACGAGACACCTGGCACTCCAGGAATCCCCGATGCTTTTCAAGAGCAATCTTATCTCTCAAAGGCTTCACAATTTTTACAGGCAGCTCTAAAAGGAGTAGAAAAGGACATAATGATCAGTACAGTTTCCATGAAATATGTCAATTAAAAACTCGCGATCATTATTTCTTTTTTGGACGGTTATGTGGACAATGACATGAATCTCCATGATGCTAAATACACAGCACATGAAGAGCTAATGAAAGTGAACTTTTTTATCCCTATTTTATCATTTGGATGGCTGAACTGCAGAGATAATAGGTAATTTACTCAATACTATACAGAAGTGCTATGGCACAGCCAAGGACTGATCTGAGATTTCCTGAGTTCCTCAGCGGTGTGTTAATTGAAATGTCTTCCTTCTCTCTATCACACTGCTTAAGTTTAACCAAAAAATAAAATAAAATAAAATAAATGCTGTATTCTTTTAAAACATGCACCATAAAGAAAAAAAATGCAAGAGAAATTCAAGCTATAGCTTTTTGTCCTTCAAAGTTCAAACATGACTTTTCATGTCTTAGAGTACAAAATCAATCTTTTGAGAAAATAATGTTATTTAACAAAAGCAAATTCCCAGCAATGAGGTTGATATTCGACATGCAGTAGGTAGGCAGGAGTTTTTCTTTCCATGAAAGCTCTAGGTGTTGTTTAACTCACCTCGTGTTAAAAGCGAGGGAAGTTTGTTGGTTTGTATAATAGCATGAGAGAGCGGTGTAGGTATGAAAAGCATAATTACCTTTTACAGTCAGTTGGGCACGAGATTCTGCCTTTTCTGCTACAAATTTGATCTCTGCTGCATCTTCGACTTGGACGCGTGTGTATGTCAGTGAATAGGTTTTTCCTGAGAACAGACACACGACCAGACATAGGTTATCCTGAGCAAACATCTTCACTCTCCAAGGCAAACAAGCACCGCTCATCTGTTTTCAGTGCATCAGGACCTGCTGTCACAGCAGCAAGGCCGACCATTCCGCTACGTCTGTGTCCCTGTCTCCAAGAACAGACTGAATCATAGTGTCATTGAATCACAAAATGGTTTGGGTTGAAGGGACCTTCAAAGGTCATCTAATCCAACCCCTACCATGAGCAGGGACATCTTCACCAGCTCAGGTTGCTCAGAGCCCCATCCAGCCTGGCCTGGGATGTCTCCAGGGATGGTTCATCCACCACCTCTCTGGGCAGCCTGGGCCAGGCTCTCACCACCTTCATTGTACGCACTTTCTTCTTCATGTCTAACTGAATCTCCCTCCTTTAGTTTAAAACCATCACCCCTTGTCCTATCGCAACAGGCCCTGCTAAGAAGTCTGTCCCTGTCTCTCTTATAGGCCCCTTTTAAATACAGAAAGGCTGTAATAAGGTCTCCCCGGAGCTTCTCTTCTCCAGCTGAACACCCCAGCTCTCTCAGCCTGTCCTCCCAGCAGAGCTGTTCCAGCCTCAGATCATTTCCGTGGCTCCTCTGGCCCCTCTTTGACAGGTCCATGTGTGTCCTGTATCGAGGGCTCCAGAGCTGGACACAGTATTCCAGGTAGGATCTCAAATGTGGTCCCACCATCTGGAAAGTTCTTGGACCCGAAGGATTCCACCCACTGTCAGATGACACAAATTCCTACCCACTGTTGGCAGTATGGGACGGTGGGAGGACACCAAATTTGCCATATTTAAGTTCCCACCATGTCCCTGTCCCAGCCCAGCTGCAGCCCCAAAACAAAAGGAGAACTCCCTGCTAAACCTTCTTAACTTGAATTTGAAGGTGAGACTCTTCTGCTTAGTCTCCAACAACAGCACCTATTCCAACCCACCCCATTCAAGAATGAGATCCTCCTTTTTCACCTTACCTTCTTGGCGCATTCTGATATTGTCAGCAGCTTTCAGCTTGTTGTCATTTTTGTACCATTGCGTTTGGACCTCGTCGTGTGAAATCTCACAGACAAAAGATGCGCTCTCGTATTCATTCACTTCCACATCTTCCAGTGGTTTAACAATCTTGATATCTCGGGCTGTGAAATCACACGGACAAATATTTATTTGTGGTTTCTCCATAACTGAGTGTTGTGTGACTACCTCCTGCATACTCGCATGGAGAAAATGGGATGGTGTTTTATTGAACACCAGCCTCCCTTCCTGGGTACTTTCTCTCTTCAACACAGTAAATACATTTTACTCTTGAACCTACAGGTAGAATTACCAGCTACATTGGAGCTCACTGCAAGGGGATTTTATGGATGCTGGAACTTTACACAGGTTTTAAAAGCAGTTAAACTTATTAATGAAAGAAAATCTGCCAAGGAGAACTAAAAACAAGCCCACAATCTCTTGTGTCACTATAAATCTGCCTCTTCATGCTCTCCTCTTACTCCCTTGCTTGTGTGTATCAGCCACAGGGACCTCAGCCACATGTTTTACCGAGGAGATAACTTTTCTGGAGTCTCCTGAACCCAGTATAATCCTTTAACTCTGCAGCTTTGCACTAATTTATGTCAGAACTGATCCATATGCCTGTGCTACTGCAGCCTTTTCCTTTTGAAAGGGAAGGTCTTGATACACCTTGGATTAGCCTCGGGAGCAGAGTTCAAATGCAAACCAGCCAGCGTTCATATAGAAACCCATCCCAAACACAAAGTCAGGGGGAAAAGTAGGAGTTCAACAGAGCAATGGAAAAGGAGAGACATTCATGAAGATATTGCTGAACCCAAGTGGCCACATGAGGACAGCATCTAGTAAGCAATAAGAAGGAGCTGATCTGTCTTTTCAGATGTGCCTCTGGAAAATAACATCTGCAGACCTGTCAGTTCAGTAGCTGGCCTTTAGCGCTAGCTTATCTCTGGTGCTTCGGAGCCTGGTGACAAAATACATCTGATGCTTGAGTAGTTGCACAGTGCAACACACAGAGGGCAAAAATGTCTTGAGCATAAAGGAGATGTGCAGTCAGAAATTGTGACCCTTTCCATAGCATTTGCAACATAAAAAGCAGGACACTTCTTGAGATCAACCTGAGGCTTGTCCAGTCCCTATATAGGCAAAGTCCCCCTGTGACAATGGCAGAAGCTAAACCAAACCACGTCAGCACCAGCCACTGAATCCCTGATTTATGCCAGGCTGTCTGGTGTTTGGTAACTTGTCAACACAGAAACATCATTCAAAATCCAGAGAACAGAAATCACTTAAGATAAACGGAAAACTAAATTAGCGCTTCTTCCAAAAATACTCCTCTAAAGGTAGAGCAAGCACAGGACAGCTCTACCAGCATCTTCTCACTAAGAAGAGAAACTCCAAAATGAGTAATTGCAAAATACACAAGCTGTCCCCCAAACATTTCTCACTGTGCAGTCAAAATACTGTAGCCAATGTAATTTCCTACTTCAGTCAAACATACCATGAACCTTTAGGGTAGCTGATGTCTTGTCTTCAGCTGCTTCACACTTATAGGTTCCCTGGTCTTCATATTCACACTTGTGAATGATGAGGCTTCTCTTATTTCCCTGGGAAATAATCCCCACTTTTTTACTTTGACGGAGCTCCTTCCCATCCTAGAAAGTAAAAAGACCAAATCAGATCACCATCAACTCTTTTACATTTGCAGTGAGCAAAACAGATCTGTGCTTAATTCACCTCTCTCACTGGACTTGATGGAACCGTGCTTATTGAAACATATGCGGAAACTTAAGCACAGTGCAAAGTTTTCAAGAAGTAGGAATGGCTGAAGAACGTTCATAACTTTTGGTTGACCTTAGACACTTATTTGAAGGCTTAAGGCACTCTACAGGGTTGGCAATAAGCTCCTAAAGACATTACCTTGAAGAAATGCTGTTATTCCCATTTAAGGGAAGTATCAGCTGGGCCTCAAGGAAGAGACATGAAATGCCCGAGCTGGTTCCCAAATGACTGTCAGGTGCAAAGGGAATTGAGATTTCACCTTAAATCACAGCTCCCAGTGAGGTTATAAATCCCTGGTGAGAACTGCTAGGCATGAAGTAAAGCACAAGACTGCATTGCTATCGGCAGCAGTGCTAGCGTTCTGTGCAAGAGTAGAAAAGTTTAACTTCCAACCTGGTAAACACACCCAGTGAATAAATAATGGAACTATGAACTGGGCAAGTCAATGAACATAAGTATAGGAGAGCAACACGAAGAGCTGTACAGCAAAGGCTCAGACTCGCATCCCCTGGAAGTGAAATTAAAGGTTCGCATTCCCTTCCAGAGATGTTGTAAATTCAAATATGACTATCTGTTAAGTGCTTTACCTTGAACCACTTAACATCCACGTTGGGCCTGGACAGCTCACACTCGAATGTGACCTTGTCCTTCTGAGTTGCACTGATGTCTACCAAAGGTTTGCTGATCCTCACAGGCAATTCTGAAAAGGAAGAGAAAGTCTAGTTAGTGGGGAATTATGTCTCAAACCTCATCTGGCACAAGCAATAGTGATTAGGTAAAGCGTAACTTCCATGCTTAATACAACGTGTGACAACAAAATTGTATTGTTTTGAGTACATTAACACTCATCGTTCTGTGGACAATGGTGTTACAATAATGCCGTTGACATCACAAGGATATGTTACTGATGATGTTCCAGTGCTTAACATCCTTCTCAGTTACCAGGAAAGTTTGCTCCTCTCTTAAAAGCTCAGTGTCTCGGCCAGTAGAAGACAACAACCATGTCCCACACCAACCAGGACCTGAAACTTTTGGGTCTGTGTACCTTTCACAGTGAGCCTCCCTGATGAATGAATGCCCTCTGCTTTGAAAGAGAAGAGTCCTGCATCTTCCAGAGTCACCGAAGAAAGAGTCAGTGAATGTTTCTTCCCCAGGACACCCATATTGATATTTGGTGAAGGCTTCAACCGGACGCCATCCTTCTGCCAGGTCCCTTCCACGTCCTCGTGTGACACCTCCACCTCGAAGGTGACGGTCCCTTTCTCAGATACTTCAATGGGCTGAAGACCTTTCACCAGCTTGATCTGCCTCACTGGAAAAACAATGACAAGTTGGAGATCTCACACTGACAGCTGTGAAACATCTTGACTTCCAAAATAGATTATTTCCCTATTCCTCCTGCAGGCACCTGCCAGTTAATTGTCATCTGCCAATTAAACAGCCACGGTCCAGAAGAAGATGGTGCTGTTGTTATTGACACTGGGACCAGGCTCCCTGTGCTGTCTCACAAGAGAGTTGCTGGAAATACTTGTTCTTCACACATGATTCAAAAGAAAGAAGATGATCAACAGAGATTAATAGAGCATAAAGGAATAAACAATGTTTTTCAGCTTTTCAACCAGGATAAAACAAGGGAGGGAGAAAAGTAGCAGGAAGAAAGCTCTTATTAAAAGAGAAAAAAAAGAAATCCATTACATGGTGTGAAGTGCACTGACACCTTACAGCGTGGGAGACAAAGCATTTGTTATTTTGGGTGGATAATAACTGTTCCCAGTACAAGACATCAGTGCCCTATCAGCCGGTAAAATGAATTTAGTGTTTAAACTTGTCTCACTCTTAAAGGAAATAAAGTTGACAATTAAAAATAAAATACACAAAAAAATCTCAGTGAACAAAACCAACCAAACAAACAAAACCACCACTCTTCAAAGCCACAAACTACTCACAAAAGCCTTCAAACCTTCAACTCCCCATGGATCCCCTGGGAATATTTCAACTTTCCTAGTACACATTTAGAGAGAATCCACATTCGGAGAGGATCTGAATGCAAACCTGACCAGGCTGAGGGCTCTGTTCCATGGTCATGGTCTGCACCATGGTACTGAGGCTGAGGACACCATGTGCTGAGGACACCATGGCCTCTCTGAGGCTCAAACATCTCCTGATGTCATCTGTCCTTGTGCCATATGGGGGACAACAGGGAACAAGCTGTTTCTCCAAAGGTCCCAAAGAGGTGGCAGAAGACAACAATGACTTTATGAAGAAACTGGGTAGAAGCACAATAGTGATCTTCCCAGAAGGACAGTGATGGACTCCACGAAATGCCAGATCCTTGTGCCTTTCCTGTCCCCTTTGTTGTCACATCTCACAGCAGGTTTACAGGGGAATATATGCATCCTTTACAGGATCTCATCTAATTCCCCTCTCAAGGAAACCACACTGATTCCTCTACCATGGTCTTCTCCAAGCTCATGACCACTTAAACACAAGTTTTCCCCGATGGCATGTCTTGAAGCAGACAAATGAGTGAAGTACGGACACTTCCAGGAGCTTGTTCTTTGCTTCCCAATCTAAAACACCAACTCTCCTGGCTTTGCTCACTAGAGGTTGCATCATTCTCTGATTTCTCAGCTGATTTTGAGCTGGTCCCTATCCCCTCTGGGTACCTTATTCTCTAATCTGAACAGTGTCCTTGCTACTCTCTTACCTCTCCTCTAGATTAATAGATACTCCAGCCCCTCAAACAGTGAATGGACTGAGGATCAAACTGAAATGATTCCAATAAGACAGTGAAAGAAACTTCCAAAAACATTCACTAAATAACATAGACATTTTTAACTCAGTGAGTGGCCTCCTGGATGTATCCTCACCTGGTTCTGTATATAGGACTGAAAAAACAAATCACTTTTACAAAGGTCTTGTGATAAAGCAGCAACAGCTGGGGGATGGGAGAGCTCCTACAGGATTTATTTTAATAAGCAATATTTTGTGTCCAGGGATTTGAAATTTCCTACCCATGATCCCAGTATAATTTCTGCTATAATTAATTGACCTAAATATCTTTTTCCCTGCTGAAAGCTTGGAGGTGTATCAGAGGAAGAACCACTTCACCCATGACTGACTTAAGTTTTCCACAAATATCTCCTCCTGGTCGCAACTGAAAATAGACATTCAGCCAGATATGTTACTGGTTTGAGCAGCTCAGTTGTTTTTATGATCTCCTGGTATCTTAAGATCAGAAGAGATACTTATCTTTCAATGAAGCGACTTTTACACTGGAGTAAATCAACAATTTTTCACATAGCTATTCCTTATTTACCTCGCTCTGAAATCAACCTCAAACCAAACAGTATCAGTTCAGCTTTGGATTTTTTATATAAAGGTCCTCTAAAATCAGGCTTCTTAATTTAAAGCGGAGCAGCAAATAGTAGCGGGTCAGTTCCCTGGACTACGAGCATTTAAAGTTCTGCTGACCTCAATGTAAGCTCTAATACATTCTACTGAAAATAGGCTTTTTTTTGCTTAAATGACAAAAAATGAAGCATAATTTTAGACTTTTAGAGGCTTAGTTTTGCTTTAAAGTAGGGTGGGAGCTCCACGCTGTTTCAGCTGGAGGACCTGGATGCAGAATACATATAGTACAGTGAAATTCTTGCATATTGTCCCTTTACTGCTGCATCTCATAACTAAGGCTTGGATGATCACACACAAAAATAATTCCTTGTTTCAGTGAGCCAATTCCCATTTTTGATCATGGTCACTCTCAGATCACCTTGAGTTTCCATCACTGTATGAAACTCTCTCAGTTCATCAACAGGGAACCTACTTTTTCCAGTGACACTGAGTGTAAGTGATGAGAATGCAGCTGGGTGCCTGAGAAGCACAAATCAAAATCCCCTCTCTCCATCAGAACAGGATGTTTATAAACCAGAGGCAGATAAGCATTTATTCTTGCATGACTCACCTTGCAGAAAACAGTGTTGTCAGCTATCATGGCAAGCCAATTACTTCCTATATAAATACCATTCCATCATTTTTTAATTTTACCACTTGGCTATAGCAACAGCCAGTGAACAAACCAGGTGTAACCGAATCTACAACCAACTGTTGAAACATCTTGCTGGAAGGAAACCCAGAGCCTGGAAAAAATACCTTGGGGTGCAACGTGTGGAAGTGGATGGAGCAGTAAACTTTGCATACTGCACTGCATCCTTCCAACACACTGTGACCATGGAAGGGCTGTATTTCTTTACCTGCCGTGTTCAGTCTATCCCATTTAACTGAGACGGTAAACCTGAATCTAGTTCTAAATCAACACTGCAGTCACCCATTCTACCTTGAATAGTCAGAAAGACACTCCAGAAGGTAATTCAGTGCATCTAAGACTTAAAACACCCTCTGGAGGTCTTTTTCTTTGTTGGCTATGGAAGGAGCTGAAAGTAATGTGCTAGAGTTAGGCTGAAGGAATCCAAGTTTAACCTACTAGCTGCTAGTCACTGGTAATGTCTGTTTTCTTTTCTATAGCTATCCATTTTAGATAAAATTCGAGCAACTGCCAATAGAAGCAATAACTGCCCCATACTAGGGTGGTAAAGCAGTGGGGTTTTGACAAGAGTCAGGCAGGAAGATTTTGGAGATGAAGGTGTCTTAGCAGTGCATGAAAGTGATTTGACAAGCCCTGCTCTGTATGAGACAGTCTGTCAACAATTTTTTATGTCTTGGGTACCATCAGAAGACCACAATATTATAAGGCTTGAAAGACCTGGAAAAATCATCTAGCCCTTCTCTCTCTCTCTCTAGGACATGCTCAGCTCTTTATGTCATCCCAGACAGCTATTTCACTAGCCTTTTCTTGAACTCATGATGGAGGCTCCAAAACGTCTCCAGACAACCTATTCAGTCATCCAACCATTAAAAAGCTTTTTTTATTGTATAACCTGGATCTTTCTCATTGCAATTGAAGTCCATTATTTCCTGTTGTTACATGGAGAACAAACTGTTCCCTTTCACTTTATAACAGCCTTTTATGTACTTGAAGTCTTTTATCAAGTCCTTCCTTACCTATTATTTATGACCTACACAGCACCAATTGCTGGCAGGGGCTTTATAGACAAAATTATATAGTCTGTAAGTGCTTAAATCCTTCCTTCTTCTATCCTGTAACAATCATGACAAAAGGATGGATGAAAAAGGACAGAAGTACAGAGCTACAGCTGAGACACCATTAGCAGCATCCTGAGATAGACAATTTGCTTTTGTAATTTTTTTAACCCTGACTGAAAGGAAAGAGACATTCTGAAAGAGGTGGTTTGCAAAGCAGAATTAGGGCAATGGATGGCTAAAGAGGGAATGGTTTGCTAAAAGCCATACAAAGGAAAAAACAGAGCGTACCAGACAGTGAGAAATTTCAGAGGGAGGAGAAGAATCAACTAAGAAGCTTAATAGTAGACAGCATGACTGAAAGCTGGTGGGATGAGGTGTAGAGAACAAGAACCAGGCAGCAATTCTCTGTTTACTGCCCTTGCTTCCACCTCTTCTTAGTCATTGATTGGTGGCCATGGTTGTGTCCCCATGTCCCCATAGCAGGTGGGGGTAGCAGTGGCCATTATAATGGCAGAGACCAGAATTCACCTCCAAACCCTACACAGTGTATTTATAGAACTGGAGATCATTTAACTTACTTTCCACATTGATCTTGGCTTGGGTCTTGTCATCAGGACTCTCACAGCAGTAAAAGCCCCTGTCTGCAAAGGAGATGTCCTTAACCACCAAGGTATGCTTTGTTCCCTCAGCTTTGATCTCTATTTTTTCACTGGGCTTCAATACGATGCTGTTTCTCATCCACTTGACCTCTGCACGCTTGGTTAGCTCTACCTCCAAGGTCACTGTGTCCCTCTCTTCAACTGTTTTGGGCTCCAGCTTCTTCTTGAATGAGATTGAGGCCTCTGCCAAAGGAGAAAAAAATATCAGTAAGAATTTAGAGGATCCGGAAAACAAGTTTTGAGAGAGAATTAAAGTGGTGGCTCATGCATCTCCAGTCCCAATGTGAGTATCTGTATTTAATGATGCAAAAGCAGAATTTCCCTGCTGCTAACATAATCAGTCAGAGGGAAGAACATGTAAAACAGCACAGGTCACAGCATCAGTGAAAGCTTGACAAAGAGACATTATTATCTCCTACCTCGGACTCTGAGATTGGCTTTGCTTTCTACACCTTCAGCGTTGGCAGAAATTTCAGCTGCATCTTCCAGCGTCAGATCAGTGATGGTTAGGCTGTGGTTGGTGTCCTTCTGAGAGATCACGTACTTCTTGCTGGCTTCAATCTTGACACCATTCCTGAACCAAGTGACCACGGCATCACTGGGAGAGATGGTGCACTTGAACACAGCTTCTTTTCCTTCCTCAGACACCACGCTGTTGAGACTTGTAACGAATTTCACCACCCTTGGAGCTGATGGATGGGAATTAGATCTTTAGGAACATATCTCTGAGACATGGTATAAAAACCTTCAAAGAGCCAAAAGCTTTGATGTTTTTCAAAGAATCATAGAATATTGCAGCTTGGGTTGGAAGGGACCTTCAAAGCTCACCCAGTGCCACCCCTGCCATGAGCAGGGACATCTTCACCAGCTCAGGTTGCTCAGAGCCCCGTCCAGCCTGGCCTGCCATGTCTCCAGGGATGGTTCATCTAACACCTCTCTGGGCAACCTGGGACAGGCTCTCACCACCCTCAGTATAACAAATTTCTTCCTCATGTCTGGCCTGAATCTCCCTCCTTTAGTTTAAAACCAACACCCCTTGTCCTATTGTAACAGGCCCTGCTAAAAAGTCTGTCCCCAACTTTCTTATCAGTATCTTTTAAGTATGGAAAGGATGCAATAAGGTCTCCCTGGAGCTTCTCTTCTCCAGGCTGAACACCCCAACTCTCTCAGCCTGTCCTCATAGAAGAGAACTTAGAATGGCCGAGGACGAAACCCAAGGATCGCTTCAAATTGTCACTATATAGTTCTGGAGACATACCTTTTGGGGTGATGGTAATGCTGCTCTTGTCATCTCTGGACTCACAGGAATATTCTCCCTCATCCTCAGCTCGGATCCCTGTTATCGTCAGCGTTCGCTTGAGTCCCTCCTCATGAATCTGGAAACGCTTGCTGGGCTTGATCTGGACTCCGTTCCTGCACCACACCACCTTCCCCTTGTCATGGCTCACATCACAGCTCAAAGAGACGCTGCCTCCAAGCTCAGCATTGACAGCTTCAAGTTTTTTGGTAAACTTCACTGGAATTTCTGAGATGCAGAAGGACAATAATGAGAAAGGAAAAGATAAGTCATCTGTTCCACAAAACCATATCTGGCCAACTTTAAACAAAACAAACAAACAAAAAATTGGGGATCAGGGTAGATAGAAACAAATCCATCTCCAACTAGATCATGTTGCTCAGAGTCCCATCCAGCCTGGTTCTGAATGTTTCCAGCAATGGACCATTTACTAACTCTCTGGGCAACCTGTTCCAGCATTTCACCATCCTCATTGTTAAAAATTTCTTCATCATGTGATGACAGTGGAGAGCACACACCAGGAAAAGAACCCATCATAGGCCTCCTTGTTCCTCTGAGTGGCCAGCAAAGCACAAAAATTGGGTATTTAGAAGCAGAAGAACTTCACTGGCCCATGGTAGGGTAGCCCCAGCATTTACTACAGCAATTCAAGCCTTGAGGTTTGAAGTTTTAGAGACGATTTGGACTTCACCTCCATCCTACCATGAGGGAAACACAGTTGTTGGGTTGGAACACGACCTGTGCAGTGCTCTGTGCTCACCTTTCACCTGTACTTTGAATTCCTGCTTGTCGGTCTTTGTCTGGCACGTGTACACCGCAGTGTCTGTGCTCTCAGCCAGGTTCACCGTCAGGGTCCTGGATGCCCCCTCACTCTTGATCTCATATTTCTTGCTCGCCTTGATTTCTGTTCCGTCCTTGAACCACTTTACTGCAGCTGTTTCTGGAGTTACTGAAGTAGCCAGTGTGATGCTTTCATGTTCTTGAACAATGAGAGGCTCTTTCTGGACAACTTTCTTTTCAAATTTAGCCTCTGGTTCTAGGAAAGACATTAAAATAGAAAAACTAATAACTTCAATCTCAAGTCCTTAACATAGCAGTTTTCTATTACCCTCTCTTCATGACTCACAACACCAGCTCGTCCATAACCTGTAATAACTGAGGGAATATTGGTGGATATTTGTGGCTGGTGTAACCTTTTGCTGATCTGTCAGGCAACCCAGAGCTTCTACTTAGAAAGAAAGCAAAAGAAAAGGAATACAAATATATATATTTTATCTGTTACCTGCTTGCTAAAAGCTCATTTCTTAGAAGTAAAATGACCTGTACAATTATTTCCAATTTTTAGAATTTTAGATTTAATCAAGAAGAAATGTCAATATGCTAAACCTGAATTTATGGTCTATTTTCCCTTCTGCTTGCTCTATTCCCTTTCTCTTGGCTTCTTCCCTATCTTGTTCAACACTTTGCCACAAAACTGGGCAGTTTTGGGGCACACACAGCAGCAGACCAACTTTTCTCGGTCACCTTTCTCCATAGCTCTATTTCTGCTCTTCAAGACTTCCCACTTCTACTTTTAGCTTAAAAAGATTGGGCAATAGGGCATGTAAAGGACACACTAGACAGATAACTGTATAGTATTTCCATAGTGAATAAAAAAAAATCTTCAGCCAGATTTCCCACCCCCACACTGCTAGATTAAAAAGGTCAAATTAACACACGATGTGGTTCATCGATGTTGCTCCATGGAAAATGGTGGCGGCACCGTGGCCACTGGGTAGGGAATACCCAGTTGTCCTCTAAGCTTCACAGAGAGATGCTTAGGTGAGTCCTCACCGGTTGGTTCCAACTTGAAGGTCATCTTCTGGCCTGCAGCCTCACAGATGTATTCTCCAGCATCTTTCTTCTCCAGCTGCTCTACAACCAGGCGCCGGCTTTTGCCCACAGTTTCTATTTTGAATTTTCTAGAGGGAACAAGCAGTCTTCCATCCTTGTACCATTTCACTTCGGTCGCCTCCTGTGCTACCTCACAGCTGAGGGTGGCACTTTCTGTCAGGACAGCATTCACCTGCTTCTGGACCTTTTCTTCATTTATAAATGCCGGTTTTGGCTCTGAATGCGGAAAAGGAAGAAAATGTTGATTGAGGGACTAAATTGAGATTGGTCTTACAGATTTCTGTGTAGACATTTGGAAAATATTCAGGTTGCCACTTGTCAAAACCAATTGCCTTCACTGGGCAATATCTACCTTCTGTGTGACCAAATCACAACGTGGAAACTAGGGAAACAAGACCCTAGGAATGGAGAGGACCAAGAGGGTCCTTGACATAAAACTTATTGTTGCAAGCCACAAAAAAAAAATTAATTCAGATGTTCCCAAAGATAATTTTTTCCTGCATATCATCAAAATCTCAAATTCCTTTTACTGAAGACCTACAGTGAAATGTCAAGGTCACAAATATAGCACTAGGGGCTTCTGGAATAGACCCTTTATGGTCTTTTCCATTGTCACTAACATGACGTTGAAAGGGACAAAGGAAATGTGACCTCCCTATAGTGCTCAGGTAGGCCAGGGTCACAGTTGACAAGATACCCAAGGTTGTTTACAACATCAGTGCTCCCTTCAGCACCACATGCTTAAAGCTGTTTGTGCACCTTGTGAATCCTGCTCCTAAAGACCAATTTCTGGGAAACTTCTATGACAAAGGGACATTTAGCACCTGGCAGAAGTCATGACACATCTCGGAAGGTTGAGATCTCAAGCACACAACAGCACAAATTCAGAAAAATTGCTGAGTTTGCAACCCATCTCGATGAGTCTTGCTGTCGAAATTGCAAATGAGAAAGTGCATTCCAGCCTCTCTGTTTTCAGAAATGGGATCATAAGTCTAACAAGGAATGGATTTTTGAATGGTTCTTTCCTTCCAAGAGGTTCAGCACACAAGAATCAAACTTTGAGAGCCCAGAAATGGGGGAGATCTGAGTAATATGTTTATTATTATTTCTATTACTTTTATATCTGCAATTATTATATAGAAATACTAAGAATGAGATAGGCCTTCGTGTTGTGTTAGAGTAAAATGTTCCCTTTTTTACAAGTCAATGCAATCAGGTACAGAAAATCAGGTGAATCCTTCAGGGTACAACAAAGTCCAGACTATTGCAAATGAGTCTTTGTGTAATACTTGTTACTTTATCATCCTGTACTGTAATTCGGACAAGATATGTCTCACCTGTGACATCAATCTTGAAGGTGAGTTTCTGGCCGGCAGCCTCGCAGGTGTACTCCCCAGCATCTTTCTTCTCCATCTGACCCACCACCAGACGACGCGATTTCCCCTCCGATTCCACCTTGAACTTCTTGCTCGAGGTGATCAGTTTCCCCTCCTTGTACCATTTCACGTCGGTCTTCTCCTGGGCCACCTCGCAGCTCAATGTGGCGTTTTCTGATAGTGCAGCTTTCACCTCTTTCTTCACTTTGTCCTTGTTTGTAAACACAACTTCTGGCTCTGAAAAGAGAGAGAAACTCAGGGTGTCTCCAAAATACGGTGTTGTCCAATCTCTTTATCACAGCTTACAGGTAACATTGAAACCAAGACTCTGACTGGAGAATACACATCTAAAACTATTGGTAGAACATTCAAACCACTTTGTGGCGAGCTTTTGGGTTTTGTTTTGTGTTTTGAGTGCAGACATTGGGCAGACAAGTCTACCATGCTTCACCATGACCCTGCTCTGAAACAGACTGCTTAGTGTTGAGGTTTTTTGTGGTTTGTTTTGATTTTTTTTTTTAAGAAGCTTTTTCTTTTGTCACAAATGACACTAATATTAGTATATTTATGGCAGTAAGCTAGGAGATCATCTCGATCACTGATAAGAGCACTGTATGGCTGGCCCCAGTCATGGCAAGATACATTTTGGCTGAAGTGGAATGCAAATGAATTAATTCTTACTGGGAGGAACTGTCCCTGGCTGTGTCACAGCCCCACATTGTTGTTTCCTATTTTTAATCCAATAGCTGCACCTGCTGCCGTTACTGTCCTATAGGCACTAGGTATGTTCTTCAGTGCAAACGGTGCTAAGACCGGGAGCTCCATGTTCAGAGCTGTGTTATTACTTCCTGTGAGACCTTGAGAAAAGACCAGCCCATCTCACATCCTTACATCCAAACTTTGAAATCCCCTTGCTCTCTAGTAAACACGTTAGTCAGCCCACTTGCAAAAGCATCAGGAGGCAGGGAGGGAGTTGGAAAGCTGAATCCCTTCTCCCACTCTACAGCCCCAACAGGGTGATGCATCTGGAATGAGCCTCTGGGACGCTTTCTCTAGGTGCCATTTCCACGATGCCTTAGAAACCTTGACATGTATCAAACCTTACAGCCTCCAGGATGAAATGAGCTCTTCCAAGAGAAAATAAAATAAAATAATATCTTTTTTTTAAATAAAAGGAGTGCAGACATCAGGCAGACACCCAACTGCTCTCCACCACAACCATACTCTGAAATGCACTGAGAATCAGCTGCTTTAGAGAGTGTTCTGGTTGTACCAACAAGTGGAGATGGAGATGTGCAATCATTACTTCCCATTAGTCAGACCTGTCCCTAGAGGGACAGGTAGTCTCAAAGTTTTTCAAGGATGGAGCTCCCTGTCTGAAGGATTTTATAAAGTTTTACTCAGAAAGTATAAAGATAAGTGAATTAGTAGTTTTTTGGCCCATTTCTCAATCAGAGCCAAGCCATCTAAGTGATGTTCTCCAAAAATTCAAGGCATAACAGGAAAAACTATTATGAAATAATATTCATTTTTCTAAATATTCTAGAAATACGAAGGATGCTCAAATCTTCGCTCACCCGTGACATCAATCTTGAAGGTGAGTTTCTGGCCAGCAGCCTCGCAGGTGTACTCCCCAGCATCTTTCTTCTCCACCTGACCCACCACCAGACAACGCGATTTCCCCTCCGACTCCACCTTGAACTTCTTGCTCGAGGTGATCAGTTTCCCCTCCTTGTACCATTTCACGTCGGTCTTCTCCTGGGCCACCTCACAGCTCAATGTGGCGTTTTCTGATAGTGCAGCTTTCACCTCTTTCTTCACTTTGTCCTTGTTTGTAAACACAACTTCTGGCTCTGAAAAGAGAGAGAAACTCAGGGTGTCTCCAAAATACGGTGTTGTCCAATCTCTTTATCACAGCTTACAGGTAACATTGAAACCAAGACTCTGACTGGAGAATATACATCTAAAACTATTGGTAGAACATTCAAACCACTTTGTGGTGAGCTTTTGGGTTTTGTTTTGTGTTTCGAGTGCAGACATTGGGCAGACAAGTCTACCATGCTTCACCATGACCCTGCTCTGAAACACTCTGAGAATCAACAGCTTTGCACAGTTGTTCTGGTTGTACCAACATGTTGGGATGGAGATGTGCCATCAGTACTTTCCTCTTGAGGGCCCTGCTCCTACAGAGATGGGTAGATCCCAAAGTTTTTCAAGTATGGAGCTCCCTGTCTTAAAGATTTTCTAATGTTTTACGATGATAATAATATACAATAATATTCATTTTTCTAAATTGTCTACAAATAGGAAAGCTGGGCCAAAGAATCTTCTCTCACCTGTGACATCAATCTTGAAGGTGAGTTTCTGGCCGGCAGCCTCGCAGGTGTACTCCCCAGCATCTTTCTTCTCCACCTGACCCACCACCAGACAACGTGATTTCCCATCCGACTCCACCTTGAACTTCTTGCTCGAGGTGATCAGTTTCCCCTCCTTGTACCATTTCACGTCGGTCTTCTCCTGGGCCACCTCGCAGCTCAATGTGGCATTTTCTGATAGTGCAGCTTTCACCTCCTTCTGCACCTTGTCTTTGTTGATAAAAGCATCTTCTGCCTCTGGAATTAAGGATATAGGGATGGATTTTAAAAATTAATCTTTCACACACGTCCCCATTCCCAAACGCACACATCAGTGTTTGAATTGTGATGATGAATCTGGATTTCTCATTCACATTCCCTGCCAACCTCTCAACTGAATGTCAACATTTGAAACACATCAAGTGCCAGTGAAGGATTCCTTTACTGGTAGTCCAAGACAGTTTATATAACCCTAGGCTGCTTTTATCTTCACCACTATCATTCTCCAAAATCTGCAGAAAAGAAGTTCTCATGTCCCAATGCCCAACAGCACACCCATGGATGCAGACTGTAAGAAGTCCATTTGCTGTTGGAATACAAGCATTAACTTGTCTAAATTACCCAAAAGCTGCACTTTGCTTTGCCAGCCAAAGTAAAGCTATTCATAGGAAAAAAACTTTATGAGCATATTATGTGTTTATATCCTTATTTCCCAAATGTTCCAAAGATGTATCATCTCAGAAGTTTTTCTCTACCAAATAAAAATTAGCCACCTGCCATGGTATTTGCTGAACATTGACCATGCCAGGATAAAAAAACAATGTAATATATGAACTCCTCAATTTGCTTTAAATTCATCAAGACTCAACAGAGGGATGTCAAGGTTTAATAATTTTCTTGCTAGTATCATGGAAAAGACACCTGGTTTACTCAGCTACAGCTTCTGACACCAGTTCTAGTATTTCCTTTTAGCTGGCAGAGTCCATAATAGAAATAGTTTCCTCCATAATAAAGATACACTTTATCTAAGGAAGGAGCATTCACAAGGGAATGCTTGTGCTCCAAAGATTTTCTCTGTCCTTTAATTTCTCCTGTGATAATTGAATTCTCATTTTCTATCAGTGCATCTCCACCACATTCCCAGGTAAATTGATCTTCAGCCTGCTGTGGAAATCCACTGCATTCATAATTTGCCAAGAAGGGAGACAGGTCTATTAATTGGAACATAACTGCATGAGTAAAGTAGTACAATTTAAATACTGGCTTCATCGCAGCCAGCTGAGATGAAATTTGCAAAGCCACATAAATTTTATCTCCCGCAGTTTTTTCAGGATTTAAAACAGAGATACAGTAAATTATACTTACCTGCGATGATGATCTTGAAGGTGAGTTTCTGGCCGGCAGCCTCGCAGGTGTACTCCCCAGCATCTTTCTTCTCCACCTGACCCACCACCAGACGACGCGATTTCCCCTCCGACTCCACCTTGAACTTCTTGCTCGAGGTGATCAGTTTCCCCTCCTTGTACCATTTCACGTCGGTCTTCTCCTGGGCCACCTCGCAGCTCAGGGTGGCGTTTTCTGATAGTGCAGCTTTCACCTCCTTCTTCACTTTGTCCTTGTTGATAAAAGCATCTTCTGCTTCTGTAGGGTGGGAGAATCAATTTAAAACTCACACATCTGTTCAAGACCATCCAGAGTGTCCAAACCCAAACGAAAAATCCTTTTTATGGCAACTGCCACATCTCTTTCAATTTGGAATGATCCCACTCACAGCAAAGATACAGCGAGGACACAGCCCTCTGTACAGTCTGAGGACAACACATCAGCCACTTCTAAGCAAAATGACACAATGCCTCAGTAGTTTAACTTCTTTCCCATCTTGATGGATAAACACAAAATCTGACTTTTCTTCCTTAATGTACTGCACAAATAATCTCCCAATCATATCCACCACTGGGATCCATATGTGAACCTTGCCCATTCTAGGTACTTCTTGAGTACGCTTGTTCTCCTACTTCTTCCAGACCTCTTTTCTTTCACATCTGGGAGCTGGCCCTACCTTTATCCCTATAAATCACAACAACAAACAAACTTTAATTTGTCCTTACTATGACAACAGAAAACAACAAGGACTGCTGAATGGGATTCATCTCATGGATGAAGACAACTAACTATGGGCATCTGTGTGCCAGTGGGTGCACACAAGCTGGTGCCTGATCTCCCTCACTACTCAGTGAACATCTGGGCTAAACAGTCCCTGGATCCTGGAAAGGGATTCATTTTGCTCTGTAGTAAAGGAAACTCATGGAACAATCTGTGTTGAGAGCAAACATCTCCCACCTGTGACGTTAAGCTTGAAGGTGAGTTTCTGTCCGGCAGCCTCGCAGGTGTACTCCCCAGCATCTTTCTTCTCCACCTGACCCACCACCAGACGACGCGATTTCCCCTCCGACTCCACCTTGAACTTCTTGCTTGAGGTGATCAGTTTCCCCTCCTTATACCATTTCACGTCGGTCTTCTCTTGGGCCACCTCGCAGCTCAATGTGGCGTTTTCTGATAGTGCAGCTTTCACCTCCTTCTTCACTTTGTCCTTGTTGATAAATGCATCTTCTGCTTCTGAAATAGGGAAACATTAGGGAAAGAAATGTAAGATATAAATAGCTTGCAACAAGACAATATTACATATATTTTGTGTAGGTGCTTTACAGGACCATTTATTGTAAGTAACATTGCTTTGCAATTCTTTTTATCACATAAAATATTACACCCTCAAAACATAGTCCATATAACTATCATACCTCTCTGACTAGAATTCACAAGTAGATCGACAATCTCATTCAAAATTTTCAGATTTCTTATAATGAACACAAAGATAAATATCCCCCTTTATATCTTTATGATATTTCTACACACCTCACTTGGAACTAGCCAAATGTAGCACAACCATGAGCTACTACCTTCACTATCACATCATTTCCAGGAATTTACCAGCATCTCAGTATTTTAGATTAAAACTGGGTGTTTTTCAGACAATATCTTGGAATTCAACCCCAAAGAAATGACAAAGATACAGTTCCTAACATGGAAAAGTGCTTGGCCTACATTATAAATAAAACTGGCCTATAAAATTTGAAGTTTACTATTCTTTCCTCTAAAATCTCTAGTTTTTTAGAAAACTGGCAGCAAGGAATCTTGTCATAACACAAGCAATAAGAATGAAGTGTTTGAAATCATTTTCTTCCACAGTACCACTAAATCTTCCAGCTAAACAAGTGGAGTTGGCATCAAAAACATATCATGTGCAATAAATAGTTTGTTAGGTATACGAAAAGATTCAGTTGTCACCTTGCTAGGTAAGACTGACTGATAAATTGCATCTTTCACTGATTACTTTAATGGTTGTTTTACCTGGTTCTCCTTGTCATCAGCAACTGGTGTAGTCACAGTTGGCTTTTGTATTAGTGTACATTTCATACAATCATAGAATGTCCTGAGCTGGAAGGGACCCACAAGGATCATCGAGTCCAATTCATGTCTCTCATTGAGATGTAGGAGGACAAACAAATCCTAAACAAATGAGCTGCCACACTTTTTTTCCACTGATTTACCCTAAGAAATCTCTGTACAAGGTGTCTGGTATGGCTACGTGATCAATGTCACATAGCAACAACTGTCCAGCATTTAGCACAGGTGGCCTATGCCTATTTGTTTCCCAGGTATGTGTTTGAGTGCTGAAGTCCATGATTTCACTGCTACAGAAGCATATGCTCCAAAGATAAATGTTGGAATAGCAAGTGTATGGGGTTGGCATTGCCCTAAGTTACATAGAATCATAGAATGGGTTTGGTTGGAAGGAACCTTCAAAGCTCATCCAGTGCCCCCCCTGCCATGAGCAGGGACATCTTCACCAGCTCAGGTTGCTCAGAGCCCCGTCCAGCCTGGTCTGGGATGTCTCCAGGGATGGTTCATCCACCACCTCTCTGGGCAACCTGGGCCAGGCTCTCACCACCCTCAGTGTAACAAATTCCTTCCTCATGTCCAGCTTGAATCTCCCCTCTTTTAGTTTAAAACCATCATCCCTTTTCCTGTCATAGCAGGCCCTGCTAAAATACTTCCACTCAGCTTCAGACACCCCGGTTACCTGGTTAAAGTGACCTGGGAGGCTCTTGGTTCTTCCTAGCAGTCATGGTGAACCCCTTCCATAACCTGTGCTACTGCCTTCCTACCCCCAGCCACCCTCAGCACCCTCCTAGTGCTATCTACTCCTCCTTGATGACTTTCTCATCTGCATTCCATCTCTGTCATGTCTGTACTCCGAGTGGCAGCAGCTGCCTGGGAGGGTGAGGACTTAGGGGTAAGTTCAGGTCAAGTTCCTACACTGCTGACCGTGGCACTACATGCAATCCTGGGAGCCACATCACATCAATATTGCACAGTCCACGGAAAGAGAGAGGACCTATGAAGCAGGAACCCAGCTTACATGCTCTAAATTTGAGCTTCTCTGTTTATATTGGCTGTAGAAGGGGTGTAACGAGGTGTCTTTGTCATTAAGGTGACGTTAATGAGGCCTATACTGGGTCGTACCAAACTCCTCAAAGGCACAAGTCATCCCACTGCAGATTAAGCAGCATTTTGATATCTAAAAGAGCTCCAGCACACACACCGCGGTTTGCATTCAAAACTGGTTGCAAAAATATAAACATTTCAACTTTCAGCTACAACTTGGACTGTGAATATACAGGATGCACTTAGCAAATGAGTTACAAATCGGTCATTGTCAATGGGTGCTGTATTTAAAATTACAACTTGGACTGTGAATATACAGGATGCACTTAGCAAACGAGTTACAAACTGGTCTTTGTCAATGGGTGTAGTATTTAAAATCTCAAGTTGACAGGGCAGGAATATTCCAGATGGGTTATTCCTTGTTCTCTGCATTCTTTCCATTTAATACAAACCATTTTTATAATGATAGGAAATGTGACTAAAACTTTTAATCAACTTATTAAGTGATTTACACTTGCCAGTAATTTGCCTTAGAAGGTTATTGTAAAGTTAAATAAGTATTCAGTGCAGATGACATTTCCAGCCTCAGCTGAAACTGGTTAGCGAAGTTCCACTGAAACTCAGAAAGATAATTTTCAGCATATGGAGCTTTCACCAGCTTCAAATAAGGATTTCACTGTATACCATGAATCTTCAGACAATGATATTTTAGAACCAGCTCTTTCGGCTACACAACTCGCACAGTCCCTAAGTGTGCAGCACCTGCTTCTTTTTATATTAAGCCAAAAAAGTTATATCTGCATCCCAAAACTCAACACTGAGCATCTAACCTTTAAGCCATCCATAAATAGGGAAGGTTTTGTGACACCAGTGGAGCCCTGGAGTACAGGAACCCTGAAAAGCTTTCCGAGTGCAATGGTAAGAGGATAAATTAAGACCCAGAAAGCCACTGCGCTTTGGGATAATCTGGTCAGATGAGGATTTCTGCAGCAGAAGAGCCAACCACTCCGAGTACTCATAATCCCTCCTGACTTTCACACTAGATCATTTTCCAGTGAGTGCTGGACTTGCACGTCGTGTTACAGTCGTACACATGAGAAATACAGCAACGGTATCCAGGCAGAGCCCTCTCTGCTTGCGACAGAGGGGGAGAGGTGTTACATTACCCTGCGCTGCCATGAAGTCATCTCATTTGAAAGAGAACCGAAAACCTTTGGTTTCTGAGGCAGACGGCTAAGAATAGCCCTCAGCCAGAGAAATTCAAGGGTAAAAGCACTAAATTTCCATGTTTTCTGGCTACACCTCTGCAGTAATGTATAATATGGTTTCAACAACTTGTTTTAATACCAGTCTGTGCCGTGGTTTTTATATCCATGTCCGCGTTGCATTTTGTCTGAAAGATGGCTCTCAAATCTAGCCTTACTGTAACCCATCCTTCACTGAAAACAGCAGTTCCCTGAGCCGAAAGCACGAGCTATGCAATTCATGAAAAACAGCCAAAGTGCCCCAACACACCCCCTGTGTACCCCACAAAGAGTGAGGACACATAACAGCGGGTGGTTCACAACATACGCAATGGGGAGCAGCAAAGCTTTACGCTGTAGTAGCAGCTGTATATGGCACATAGAAGAAAGAGGCAAAAGGGTGCCCCAGGATAGTGGGAAAGCACTAAAAACTGCAACATTTACAAGGGAACATCCCTGCAAGAACTTAGAATCATAGAATCATTTAGGTTGGAAAAGACTTTTAAGATCATCAAGTCCAGCCGTTAACCCAACGCTGTCATTAAACCATGTCCCTAAATACCTCATCTATGTGTCTTTTAAACTGCTTCAGGGATGGTGACTCCACCACTTCCCTGGGCAGCCTGTTCCAATGCCTGACAACTCTTCTGATAATGAATTTTTCCCAATATCCAAACTAGACTTTCAGGTCTCCACCATGGTTGTGAGCAGGAAAGTCAATAGACTCCCAGCACAGTTACTCTTCTACATAGCTGATAAAATGCCAGACTTCTGCCAGCATCATGGTCCCAGTGTATTTGATGTCATAACAGATTAGAAAATAGTTTCCCTGATCAGCTCAGAATATGAGACAAGTGTAACATTAACAGAGAGGCATTTGGCTGCAGAGACAGCAGAGTTTTATGGATAAAAACCAAACACCTTCTTATCATCTGATGCAGTAATGATCACTCAGAATGTAGCCAACATGTCGATGGTTTCCTGGAGCCTGAGATGAAATTTGCTGGACCTCTTGCAAAATATACTGAGACTAAAGAAATCTCTAGTGTAATCCGAGTGAAAGAATGGCCTCAGTATTTAATCCCCAGACTCCAAACTATGTTGTTAAGGAGAAAAATGCAAATATAAATAAGCATTCCTGGACTCATGCCTGTCATTGCAGATGTAGAATTCATAATAAACAGTCATCACCTTTGGGTCCAGCAGGTCACAGATACGTGCAAAGCAACTTAACCAAAATTTTTAGGACAATATGCTACCACTCACTCCCAAACCTTCTCAATGCAGCAACAACAAAGAAGGGATCTTGTAAATGTTACTGTTTAAATATTGCTTGGTAGGCAAGGATTTGCACCACTTCTTATAGCTTTACAGATAACAATTGGGCATCCAATGAAAGATAAGGAAAGTGGGAGGGGAAGAGCTGGATGAAAGGCTGTTAAATACAATGGATAATTCAAGTTCCACACATCTGTATCTGTTGGTTTTCATTGTGTATAAAGTTTCATGGTGCTCGGAGTTATGAGGCTGTGTTCACATATGTGTTTGTGCAGCCAGACCTGTGGAATAACTGAAGTAATTCTATGGTTTCAGAGTGAGGACATGTAGAGGAATGACGAAATGAAGAGGGAAGAAAACAGAGACTTTTGTCAAAGACTAGCAAGAGGAAGAGGAGGAAGAGCAATACTAATGATCAAATTGCAAGAGGTTCTTTAGCACAGTGCCTGCTAATGAAAACTCTTCGTTCACTATCTGAGCCTGAGGACACTTAGGGGGAGTTGAGGAGCTGATATCAGGACACCTGTACCTAATCAGTAGATCTGCACAGTCCCACACAGCCTCACTGAAATGGTAGCTCAGACCAACATCAGAAAGTACTTTAACAGCATTTCTAATATTTTGACAGGTAAAATGGAAGACACTCAGGCACAAAGAAAAGGCAACGGAATATAAACCGGACTATGTCTCACCTGTGACATCAATCTTGAAGGCGAGTTTCTGGCCGGCAGCCTCGCAGGTGTACTCCCCAGCATCTTTCTTCTCCACCTGACCCACCACCAGACGACGCGATTTCCCCTCCGACTCCACCTTGAACTTCTTGCTCGAGGTGATCAGTTTCCCCTCTTTGTACCATTTCACGTCGGTCTTCTCCTGGGCCACCTCGCAGCTCAATGTGGCATTTTCTGATAGTGCAGCTTTCACCTCCTTCTTCACTTTGTCCTTGTTGATAAAAGCATCTTCTGCTTCTGTAGGGTGGGAGAATCAATTTAAAACTCACACATCTGTTCAAGACCATCCAGAGTGTCCAAACCCAAACGAAAAATCCTTTTTATGGCAACTGCCACATCTCTTTCAATTTGGAATGATCCCACTCACAGCAAAGATACAGCGAGGACACAGCCCTCTGTACAGTCTGAGGACAACACATCAGCCACTTCTGAGCCAAACAACAGAATGTCTCAGGAGACCATTTTCTTCCCATCGCCACAAGAAATTTGACTTTTTGTTCCTTAACGTAATGGACAAATAATCTCCCAATCATATCCTCCACTGGCATCCATATGTAAACCTTGCCCATTTTAGGTACTTCTTGAGCAGATTTGTTCTCCTACTTCTCCGAGACCTATTTTCTTTCGCATCTGGGAGCTGGCCCTACCTTTATCTCTATAAATCGCAAAACCATAAGTAAAGTTTTTTTATTTTTTATTTACTGAGAAAGCAGAAAGCAAGGACGTCTGAATGGGATTCACCTCACAGATGAAGACAACAAATTTTAGGCATCCGAGTGGCAGATACAGAAAAGTTGGTCACCTAATCACCCTCACTACTCAATGAACATCTGGGCTACGCAGTCCCTGGAGAGGGATTCATTTTGCTCTGTAGTAAAGGGAAATCAGGGACCACTCTGTGATGAGAACTGACATGTCTCACCTGTGACATCAATCTTGAAGGTGAGTTTCTGGCCAGCAGCCTCACAGGTGTACTCCCCAGCATCTTTCTTATCCACCTGACCCACCACCAGACGACGTGATTTCCCCTCCGACTCCACCTTGAACTTCTTGCTCGAGGTGATCAGTTTCCCCTCTTTGTACCATTTCACGTCGGTCTTCTCCTGGGCCACCTCACAGCTCAGGGTGGCATTTTGTGTCAGTACAGCCTTCACCTCCTTTTGTACCTTGTCCTTGTTTGTAAACACATCTTCGGTCTCTGTAAGAAAGCCACAACAGTCACACGTAGCTTTTTGCAGTTGTCTTCTCCAGTGCTTAATCAAATTACCTCTATTCCACTATATTTTCCCCTGACAGGTAGTATCATGATGGTCCATTAAGGCAGGACAACACCTTCATCTCTGCTTTGCTGGTAGGAGGTGAATAAGTGTATGGGAAAGCTGGGATAAATTATCAAAACTCACTATTTGAGCACAGATTTGAACATGGGACTTAGAGCATGAGCATTTACTGCCTGGTCCCTCCTCCCTCTTCTTTCTTTTTCTCTTTCTATGCCTTTCCAAGGTTCCAGTGAATCCAAACTCTCTTATCCTAATATACAGGAACATTCACACTTTTGCTGCCTATTTGGGCCGCTCAAATTCAGCCATTCTCCACCTAAATAGAGCTCTTCAAACACCTCTCCTTTCCTTTTTTTTTTTTTTAAATCTATTTTTATTCTATTTTTATCCTATATTTTTAATCTACCTCTGCTATGGCCTCACGCTGTGATTCTGCAGGAGTTTTTCTGCAGACAGACCGGGTGAGAGGTGCAGAAGTTATCATCCTTGCACATCATTGTTTTTTTGTGGTTACAAGTCATGGATCCAACAGTGTGTGTATAAAATGTTGATATGACAATTAACTGAAAATCAAGTCCTGTGGCTCAAATATTTGACCCCAGAGAGGTTGTGAAATGGTCCTCAAAATGGAATATTCCTTTACCTTTGACATTTCTAGCATTTTCTCACCTCTGACTTTGACTTGGAATGTTGTTCTGTCGTCCTTGGTTTCACAGGTATAGCTCCCTTGGTCTTGCTGTGTCACCTTCTTGATGATGAGCTTGCGGTGCGTCCCCTGGGAGACGATTGTTGTCCTCTGGTCCTGCTTCACCTCAGTTTGATCCTTCTTCCATACCACAGCTCCACTCACAGCTGACACCTCACAGACGAGCTCGAGGTTTTCAGAAGGCCTGATTGATATTTCTGGAGTCGTTTTGGGCTTGTTGACAAAAGTAACAGCTTCATCTGGAAAGAGAAAAACAGAAAACAGCTTATGCCTTCATGCAGGCTTATCAGCACAAAGTTAAGACGCAGTAGTTACCAATCATTATTTCATTGCTAGTCTCACTTGGGTGATCAAGTTTCAGCTCTGGAGGTGTAATGTATATATTTCTGCATGGTATTATTGCAACCTAATTATGACAGAGTGTTAACAGTTATGGCAATAATCTGTGGTGATGAGTCAGACAAGGTTCTCCTGAGCTACAGCAACGTTATCTCTACCAGGAAACACATTGTCCAGGTTTTAAATCTTCCAGAGAGTTAGTACATCCTGGTGTCCAGTTTGGGAGTTGGGTATTGATGAATCCTTTATGCTGTATCAGGTCTACAGTGTGCTATTAATACTAGCCTTATGAAGTTCTAGATAGACATGGATCTATGCATACCTGGATCCATAACCAGAATCCACCTAAGTGATGTGCATCCATTTTCTGCCTCCCTTTCGAAAGTCAAACATGAAAGGTGCTGCAAAGCATGGACGCAGTGGTTTCTATTACCAAGCCATGAGCAGAACCTGGCCCAACATCATGAGATCGTAAAACCTGATGTGTGCTTTAATTCACAGCTCCTGACTCAACACACACATTAATGTTAGTGCCCAGCTTTCTGACAGATGGTGCAAACCCCTTTTATCGTCAGATAATTGCTCTCAGTTACAGTGCAATCACATTCATCTCAAGCTCTCAGCTTGATTTCAAAGATCTAAAAGGATGTAGAGATTTTTGAAATCAAGCTGAGATGCCTTCCAGTTGCTGGGGCTTTAGTCCTCACTCCTTTTTTCTGATTTCAGGCAAGCTCTAGGGAAGACATATTGACACCAGAGACCCCAAACAGCTTTGAAAATACTCAGGAAATCTCAGAAACTCTTGTTGGAAGTGATGAGGGGCCTTCTTTTACATGTTTCTGAGCCCATTCCTGCAGCATCATGTTCACATGATCAGTCCCACTGGACTAATCCTTTCCCAGATCAAATCAGGGTAGAATCACAGAATCATATTGGTTGGAAGAGACCATCAGGATCATTGAGCCCAAGCTTTGACCTAACACTGGCACTAAAACATGTCCCTAAGAGCCTCATCTACAATACAAAGGGAATAACCTCTTTGATAAGATATTCTCCATCTTCTAGAGTAGCTCAAGTAGCAAAGGTTCCTCCTTCGATACCTCAGCTCAAACTCTGCCGACTGCACAGGCTGGTGGCCATACAATGTATGTTGTGTATGCAGCAACAATACAGCATTTTTATCATCTCGGGGGTTTTGCAAGTCTATTTGTAAAGGTAAAAACAAAGACAACTAAGTAAGTGGAGACAGGCACCTTGCATGTAAAATGTGAGCAAACCTACCTGACACACCCTGTCCCTAAGCTAATGAGCAATATTTGATGAGCATGTCAGGTATTTCATACCCTTCATTCTGCTAAGCCAGTCCCTGCCTGAAGAACAAGCTGATGGCTGCCAGTTATAACCAACCTTAGCTTAGTATTGCATTTCTTTTAGCAGCAACTGTTGCTTTCAGTCACCAAGTATCCCAAGGACAATTGCTATGCTACAGCCATGCCAAGCATGTCTGTGGCACCAGAAAACAAATATTTCATTTAAAATTGTAATAGTTAGTACTGATCTATTTTTAAAAAATTACATGACCAAGGAAGAATAGTCCTTTCAGAGCTCTGCAGTTCAGGATTATTGAGGAACCTAAGGGAATGTCGGGAAGATGTGCCAGGGGAGGTTTAGGTTGGATATTGGGAAAAGGTTCTTCACCCAGAGGGTGCTGGACACTGAACAGGCTCCCCAGGGAGGTGTCACGGCCCCAAGCCTGACAGTGTTCAAGAAGAGACTGGACAATGCTCTCAGACACATGATGTGAATTTTGGAGATGCCAGGAGTTGGACTCAATGATCCTTGTGGTTCCATTCCAACTCAAGATGTTCTATGATTCTACCACAAAGACACATTACTTCCCTGCCCTACGACCATGCCCTGACTGTGCAGTGATTCTTAGCTCTCTGGAAGCTTTACAGTGACTTGTGAAACAAGGTGGAAGTTGCCCTAGCTAAAGTTTTGTTCACTAGCTGTAACTCAATCTTTTTTCATCAAAATGTTTGTGGAGAAACACAGTTACTTAGCAGATTCCTTTATCTGAACCATGTGATGTTTTGTCGTAGGAGTTACAGGAGAGATTCACCTAAGCTACAAGTAGTCATCAAAAAGTCAGGTATCCTATCTCAGGTAATCAGGCTTCCTCTGTACTTGATGTTCAGACAAATGCAGCTCCAGAAAACTTTTTAAATCCATCTTAGATGTCTCCCATCACACAATATAAATTACCTTTTGGAAGGTACATTTCACTCTGCATTAATCAGATTGGATACAGCCGCATTGGCTCTTTTAGGCCAGCTTTTCAATAGGCAAAGTCAGAGCCTTAAGAATTACACTCAAAATGAAACTGTGTAATGTTTGATTCTCAACCAAAGAGAACTGGAGGCAGGATGCAGAGTGAACACCTGAGCAAATATCAGTTGCAAACTGGAAACAATCCCTCTAGCTCAGTAAACCCTGTATACAAACCCTCAAGACCAGTGCTGTGTTAGATTAATCAGCTATGATGAGTTTTTCTTTATCTGATGAGCAACATCATAGAAACATGGACGTACTGTTACAGGTGACAATCAATGAGTTGTTACTTCTCTTAAATTGCATTCCACTGCAGCATGTGGACACACCATGTCCATGCTTTCAGTAGAGTTTCAATCTGTAACTTAGGACTGGGTTAAAAATTAGGCTCTACACATAAGCCAGAAAACCACTTTTAGGAGGAAGGTTCCCACCGGGCTATGCAAATCGAATCAGTTGAATTTCACAGATATTGAATTTCAGAGATAAATTCCTGTGTCATTTTATACTCTGGCTCCATCCTAGACTGGAACACATTGGTGACAAGCATTTCTGTCCTGGGCTTAACCTGACAGCCACGTGCTCTACCACGTGCTTTATGGGCTTATGCCATGAACTAATGGCTTCACCTACAGTACCGCAGGGAGATGTCTCAGAGATCACAGTGTCCTTTGGGAACAGCAGGAGATGCTTAACGCTCAAAATCAGGAGTTAAAATTGTCTAAGGAGGACATGGGGCTTTCATAGTAAGACTTCAGCACAACCTTGGTCATGAAATTTAAAGACGATGTGTGTGCTGGTGCACTCACTGAGCTAAAAGAATAAAGGTCAGATGTGGTTCTCCGAATTGTGACTCCAGCCCTGCTAAAAGCTTTTGATGACTTGAATACATAACAACATCGCTAGATTATTTGTCCATATGATGAGTTTGCATAGCGATCACAATACAGATCAGAGTCTCTGCAAAAGTCCTGTACATTCTTGGCCAAAATAAAAGGCAATAGACAAGTATAATGAACCAAGTCCTGAGTTTCTAACATACTCTGATGCCATACTCGCATCACAAACTTACCCGAGACTTTTAAATCAAAAATAAGAGTGTCATCTCCAATTTTGCATGTATATATTCCTTCATCTTCTTTTGTCACAGCTGAAGCCACAAGCTTGTGCAGTTTTCCTTTATCTTCCATGGTGAATTTCTTGCTAGCTGTGATTTCTTTGCCATCTTTGTACCACTTAACCATGATGTTGGCCTCAGAGGTCTCAGAAACAAATTCAGCCTGTTTTCCAGAGGTGGCCCTGATAACTCCTCCAGTTTTCTCTTTGTTTATGAAGTTTGCAAGTGCTGAAACAAATAGAGACACTGGTAAAGGATTGTGTGGACATCAGTAAATATATACAACACTTACTTACAGTATTAATTTATCATAAGAACAAATATACACTTTTAATTATGGATCTAGTTACTAGGTTCTAATGCAGAAGGAGTCAAAATCCAGCCTTTATAAATCATATATGCGATTATCACGTGTCTAAAAACCAGGCCACATACAACACACGAGGTGCAATCAATGGGAGAGGAAGTCTTAAGCCATAGGGTTATGAATATCTGAGAGAGGTGCAGAAATATATATGACACAACCAAAGGGGAGGGAAATCTATGAAGGTTATTTAATCATTGTAATGTAACCACCTGACAAATAAATCTACTCTAAAATAGGTTAAAATTTAATCTAGATAAAGTAAATGATATTAAGTTACAATTCTATATGGATATCACAGACACTGAAATAAAAAAAAAAATCCTGGAAATTAACTGGAGCATAGAAGGCAAATAATAAATCTGACACCATATTAACATATAGTGGAATAATTGAGTCACTAGTTGCCTCAAAGCAAAGATTCAAACACCCACCAATATTTTAGCTAAAAATAGGAGCGTAAAACCACAGTCCCTTTTTTTCTACATAACGGAATTAATTTTCAAACATTTTCTTAACATATTATTTTAAAGCAACACACACAATCAAGTCACTTTGTTGGGAACTGTGCAGTCAAAGCTACTAAAATCAAAGCCTTGATTATGTACGCATTTTTTCCTTAATTTCAAGACCATACTTGCACAATACAAATTAACAATTCTGCAGAATGCCTCGCAAAAGCTCTTGTTAGGTTTCACTGCTGATACATTTGCAGTCCATGTTCTGGACCAGCTAAGTGTGTTCCATTCTTTTGCTCCAGAGGTGTTATTATCAATGCTACATCGTGGTGTAACACATATGGGTTCTCCTTTAGCTCAAGGACCCTACCCATGAGAAAGGGTTTTGCATTCGATTTCTCCGTGTCTCTGGTAGTGCTTTTAATTATAGACAAATATTTGTTAGGGAACCAATATTCACAGGCTTGTACAGTGGCAGAGTCCGGAGACCTAAAAATGAAGACTGGATTGACATGCCAAGCAGTGTACAGGTAAGAAAGAAAAATATAACACCGGTCCCAAATCTGCCCCAATCTAAAATTAAGAAATACCCAATGAGCAAATGAACAAGGAAAGGGTTGTGATGGTGCAGCCAATGGCTTCTCCAGGTCTGGTCCTCAAGGGACTCTGCTCAATCACCAGCTTCTGGCAGGGATAGGAGCTTGCATTTGACCTCTCCATCTCTCTACCAGTTCTATTTTCTAGGGTTTACGAAGTCTGCTTACTAGAAGTAATATCTATAGGTAAAGAAGTAGTACCAGAAGTATTTAAACCTGGGAAAAACGCATTTTTTATTATTTTTTCTTGGAGGCCATTTATACATGTTTCCCTAATGACCAATGACAATGGGGCTTTCCCTTCAGTAGGACAACACCACAGTCCCTCTCCTCTACCCAACCACGCATGACCATGAAGCCCGCGGGGGCAAAACACTGCCAAGACCTCCACTTCTCCACCGGCGTTACTGTAACTCAACCCACAGGTTAAAAGGTTTGGGAAGAAGAAGAGAGAAGATGGGCTCATTCATGCACTTTCCACTTCCTTAGTAAACCAGAGTGAAAAACACAACCACGGCAGCCTAAAAGAGGCTTCTCGGATGTCCCGTTCCGATGCAGGAGGTCATGTGTCAGAGGACGCCTGGCACGTGAAGTCTCGTGGCAGCGGAGGGACCGCAGTGATAAATGGCAAGTGCGTTTTCTAGCGGGGCTCTTTTGGGCAGGAGTCCCAGGGGATGACACACCTCTGGCCGCGGCTTGGCGCGGTGGCAGCCGCGTGTCACCCACGTGCCAGACTCAGCTGACCTGCACACCAAGTGATTCACCAGCTCGCTGTGTCTGGTTTGCAGGAGGAACAGATAAAAGGTGGCAATGCTGAGAGGTAAAATGCCGCAACAGCCTCATCCTACAAGGGTGAGATATACTGATATCAAAGCTGATTCTCCGGGGATCAAGCTATGAACAGCAGATGTTTAAGTTACAGCTTGTCAACACAGTGTTTGAAGTAATAGCATTGAGTAGTCATTTGATAGTCACATTACAGTGAAAAGCACATGGAAATGTCCATCAGCTAAATCAATTAAATCTGCGGGTACACCTACCAGTGTGAAAAATTATGCTAATAAGGCCAAGAGAGAATAAAACAAAAACTAAGAACAGCTGTCAAGTGTAGACAGCAAATTCCTCCTTCCACAGATAGACAAAATTTTGAATTGCTTTTTTCAGGTCTCTTTGTGTCTCATTTGAGTTTGCTCTTTGAGAATAACCAAGCAAGTAAGTTGTCAAGTGGAGAACACATGCATTACTCTGGGTCTTCGTTGTTTCTACAGAGACCAGGAAGGGTGAGAAGCCAACAGAACGAGGTGATGAAGCATCTCATATGTACTCAGAGTAGAAACAGCATGATCATTGCTGGGAAGGTGAGGGGTGACATACACAGAAATTAAATGGCTTTATGGTGTGAACTTTGCAAAACAGCTATGGAGTTCACCCCACACATCTGACAACAAGTTAGACTGTGTTGGAGTCAGGCTTTACACTCTGAACTGTAGTAGACATCTAGATGATACCCATGAGGACACACTGGGGCTTTTCAGCCTAAACCTCATCCCACTCACGGCAGAGGAAACTCTCCTATGAACTAGTTCATTAAATCTTGTACAGATGGGAAGGCTTGTAAGAGGGGGGCTTAATGCTGTTTGTTTCAGGATAAAGGTTCAAGACTCTGTGTCTTGCTCTGGGAGTGGATGTGCCGATCAGCTGGGTATCAGGCCATCAGGAGGGAAGGGACTGTCATGAAAACAAGAACATCCGAACAAGGTGGCAGCTGTAAAATAGTACTGGTTCAAACCTAACAAACAAGAAATATTAAAAGAAAATGACATTTTGCTGTCTGTTCTAAACAGCACTCCATGAGTCAAGTCATTCAGTGTGCCCTGGAAAGGTCTGTGTGTATTCACCGCGGTATTGAGAAAAAGAGAAGAAATAATAAATCCCGTGATATCAAGATGATCTTGGTCCATCAGAACATTAATCAGAGCTGAACGAGATCTTCAGTGACTTGTCCAATATGACACTGCAAGTATAGGGCAGACATGGGGTCACATGCATCATGTCCTGCCCCTGTGGCTGAATCTCTCCCTCACAAGAGCACCTTTTCTGTACTCACCATTCAATCCCATGAAACAACATCAAATTGAGTGAAAACACACCTCTCACCACTGAGACGGTGTTAGATCCCAAGATCTCCTACTCCGGGACTACACTGTCAATGCCAGATGTTGATGGGGAGCTACCACAACTCCCTGCATTGCCTCTGGATCACTCCCTTTCTGTCCCTTGATGACTCTGTTGACTTAGAGCAGGAGCAGACCATTAATTCAAAGCAGCCCAGGTGCTCACATACCTTTCACCGAAAGCTGGTAGCGCATTTTATCCCCTTCACAAACGCACTCATAAACTCCAGCATCCTCTGTGCCAGTGTTGCGAATTTTCAGGATGTGCCTCTTCCCCGCAGTTTGTAATTCATATTTTTCACTGGCCTTGAGTTCTTTCCCATCCTTCATCCATTTCACAGTGGCTTCAGCATCTGAAAGCTCAGCCTGAAGTTTTGCTTCCTCCCGTAACCGAGCAGAGACCTTTTCAATATCTCTGCTCTTGTTGGTAAATCTCACTGCAGCACCTGTCAGGAGCAAAGACCTGGTTGTTTCAAGTTATATCAGATTAACATGTCCATGATATGTATCTGCCATAGACTGTGAGATCTTTGGAAAAGTATTACACCCTATTCCTGCCCTCACACTCATGTAAATACCAAGCCATTTTTTCCAGTTCAGGAGAACCAATCTGGTTTTATTGCCAGAATCATTAAGAAAAAACATAAGTGCACAACTTTCTACTGATAAATAACACTCTGAACATGCTTCTGCAGAGATTTGCACTCAAAGTCAAACATGCTTCCAGAATGAATGTCTGTTTGTTACTTTTTGTGGCTAGATATACATCTTGTCATCATTGTCGTCATAGGGTTTGACTCGATTATTTTGGGTTTGAATAGATGATCTCTAGAGGTGCCTTCCAACCTCAGCCATTCTGTGGTTTCACAGAGGAAAGCTGGAGCACCCAATTCTCAATGCTAAATTGAGTTACATGATACTAACTTGTACATCACACACATCTGCGGTAGACTAAAAAACCTGAAAAAAAAAACAACAACCAACCAAACATACAAAAACCCCTCATTTGCAATTAATGCTCCTTTACTTGTGAAAGACTCTACAACAGTCAGAAAGACTGGCTGAACCTAGAGCTGACATTACTGCTCGGAGGTGACTTAGTGGTAGATCTGGTGAAAGAATCCACTGACTGATGGTTGTGAGCTGCAGAAATGCATGAGCTGATGTTAATTGGGCTAGTTCAGATACCAACCAGCTGGTTACATGGGCTCACATTGAACTCTGTGCTATCCTGATGAGGACCCACGTGAGTTCTTATGATGCTGTTTCAGATATTTCCTCCAAATCAAGCATCAGTGAAAGCCTCCAGCCCCAGTTCTAATCATCAGGTCATAACAATTGCCCCTTGACTGGAAGAAGAAAAGACGATGATCAAAGTAAATACCTTTCACTCTCATCTTGGTGCTGGTCTCAATATTATTGGCAGCAAATTTCACTTCTGCTCCATCATCGTTCTTGCTGACATTCTTTATGATCAGGGTGTGAGTAGTTTGAGTTCTCTTAATGATATAGGTCTCACTTTCCTGTAAGACTTTACCATTAAGGTACCAAGTGCCGGAACACGTTTTAGTAAGGTCAAGAGTAAACAGGGCATCCCCTCCAGGTACAGCTTCAACACAGGTCAGGGGGGTTTTCACAGCCAGGACTGGTTCTGGGGAAGAAACACAACATGTATCTCTGAGATCAAAGGTCACAATGCTGCAGAATAGTTCTTTCAAAGGACGAAGTTTTTGGTGTAAACAAGACGTGAGAATAAAATCCTGCAACCTTATACAATTTGCATGCATTGGAGGCAATGCACAGTTGCTCAACATGATTTCATTTCTACCTATGGCATCAGTAAGTCCTCTTTCTGCAGGGAAAGTACAACAAACATATTTTACTTATTTTTTCCCTTAGATGCTTAACAAGCCTGAAACACCCAGGTTCCCTGGCAAGCATGCTGTTTATTTAATAACCAGTATTATTCCTAGATTTTGAAAGGATCCTCATGAGGTCACCCAGCCAACCAGTCATTTCTAGATACTCTAGGAAAACTCAGGTGTGTGAGGACAGCTGGAAAAAAGATGACACAATAACGAGACACAGTGTGATCAAAGTCTGTGCAGGTATTTTCCAGTGCAATGAATCAAAGGAAGACATAATCTCAATGCTCACCATTATTCTACGGGTACATTGGCATCCTAGAAATAAAGTAAAACACCCTTATTTCTCCTAATAACTCTTCAATTAAAAATAGGCTGCCTGGAACCTGGTTTTCCTGACAGTATGATCACCACATAAGTATTCTCTAGTTGCAAGTTTGAGATCTCATTCATGTACTGAAAGTTATATCATAAGACCACTTAATTTTTCCTTTCATAACAGGTCTAGTAAAAGCACTTAGAGGCTTAAGATCCATTGCAGAGAGCTCTGCCTCTCACACAGCCTGATGCGAGATGTTGAAATATAAGCATAGAGTCACAGAATAATTTGGGTTGGAAGGGACTTTCAAAGCTCCCCCAGTGCCACCCCTGCCATGAGCAGGGACATCTTCACCAGCTCAGGTTGCTCAGAGCCCCGTCCAGCCTGGCCTGGGATGTCTCCAGGGATGGTTCATCCACCACCTCTCTGGCCAACCTGGGACAGGCTCTCACCACCATTATTGTACAAAATTTCTTCCTCATGTCTGGCCTGAATCTCCCTCCATTAATTTAAAACCATCACCCCTTGTCCTATCACAACACGCCTTGCTCAAAAGTCTGTCCTCGTCTTTCTTATCAGCTCCTTTTAAGTGTGGAAAGGCTGCGCTGAGGTCTCCCTGGGGCTTCTCTTCTCCATCTGAACACCCCAAATCTCTCAGCCTGTCCTCCCAGCAGAGCTGTTCCAGCCTCGGATCATTCCTGTGGCTCCTCTGGCCCCTCTCCAGCAGGTCCATGTATGTCCTGTGCTGAGAGTGCCAGGAAAGACATGGACGTGTTGGAGAGGTCCCAGAGGACAAATGCTCACAGCTCTACCACAGCAATCCAACCACCATCATTTTGGTGATGGCCAGTGGTTGAAACGAGATAGGAAAACTATCAGTGAAGGCGAAAAGGTTTTGCTGTGCAATTTTCTATCCTCCTCAAAGTCACGGGAAACATCTTTAGAGTACCCACGTGGCAAATCAGTCCAGACCGACCCATTTTCTGACGGTTTTGGGCTCACCAAGGTGCATGCTTCCTGGGAACTCCAGGTAAGGGCTCTGTCCGTAGGCGTTGACCGCAGACACTCTGAACTGATAGTCAGCCTCTTCTGATAGGTCGCTCACCGTGAACTCCGGGACAGGGACATGGAACTCATGGCACCTCACCCAGGTAAAGCCAGTTAGTTTCTTGCGTTCCACAACGTAGCCGTCGATTGGAATGGGGCGGTCCGTCTTCGGAGGGGACCATGCTAGCGTCACTGAGGTTTCTGTTTTATTTTTCACCACAGGGTCTCCTGGGGGTTTTGTGGGAGGTTTTTTGGGAGCTGAACAAGGGAAAAAAAGGAAGCAAATAGAAAATTAAAAAAAAGCAAGAAGTTTATGTCAGAGTGGAAAAGCCACTGTGCCTCATTGAGAAAGCTTACACTGGATTAACAGCTACTCTTGCTTAATAAACCTCCATAAAACAGTGGTGTGAGATGGAAAAGCAAGAGAATGCATAGAAGGTTGAGCTGGATTACAAAAAGATCTACAATACTACAACCTCCACAACTAAATATATGTGGTTTCCACACAATATTATACTTGTCCATACAAAGAGTCTGCAATTAACAATTAAAAGGTTTAGATTTTTAGGGCTACATACAGAACTACACCACTTCTTATACAGCTCCTGAGCAAAGCAGAACAACATTCAGCTTATTTTCACTCAAGAAAGGAGCAAAACCACCACTAGAGGTTGTTCAAAATTCTGTGCACCAAATTCCTGTTCCGTTTCCCTGGTATGGCTCCAGGCTGAAAATAGTAAAAATAAAAATACCTCCATGGGATTACTCATGCACAGAATCCCAGAATGTCAGGGATTGGAGGGGACCTGGAAAGCTCATCCAGTGCAATCCTCCCATGGAGCAGGAACACCCAGATGAGGTTACACAGGAAGGTGTCCAGGCGGGTTGGAATGTCTGCACAGAAGGAGACTCCACAACCTCCCTGGGCAGCCTGGGCCAGTGTTCTGATACCCTTACTGAGAAGAAGTTTCTTCTCAAATTTAAGTGGAACCTCCTGAGTTCCAGTTTGAACCCATTATCCCTTGTCTTGTCACTGGTTGTCACCGAGAAGAGCCTGGCTCCATCCTCCTGACACTCACCCTTTATATATTGATCACCATGGATGAGTCCCCCTTCAGTGTCCTCTTGTCCAGCTCCAGAGCCCCAGCTCCCTCAGCCTTTCCTCACACGGGAGATGCTCCACTCCCTTCAGCATCTTGGTGGCTGCGCTGGACTCTCTGCAGCAGTTCCCTGTCCTGCTGGAACTGAGGGGCCACAACTGGACACAAGATTCCAGATGTGGTCTCACCAGGGCAGACCTACTAACCACCCCCCTTGTAACACACCCCAGGATGCCATACTCTGGCAAGGTGGCACATTTTTGCCCTGCTTGCTGGCCGTCATTGCACAGGGATAGTTGCACTAATATTTTAAGTCTGTCAGTATTTATCTTTTATCAGAATTTCGACGATCCATGTCCCTGCAGTCAGGAATGTAGATGTGCCTGATGGAACCAATGCGTGGCAATGAGCTGCTGCATCAAGGAAGAGTGCGGCAATATTTCTCAACACTTTACACACAGGTGTGACATCCTGCACGGCAGTGTCTTAACAAATCCACTCCATAAAAAGCAGCCAGATTCAGGACTCTATATCCTCCATTTCTTCACAAGAACCTACTCCAACCAACACTAGAACATTTCAGTCCAGATCCGCAATAGACTTAAACTCAGACCACCTAAATATTGTATAACTGGGACATTCCAGAGAGAGAAGATGGACATGAATAACCAGTTTGAGATTTATGGAGATCTCAGTTGCTTGTTATACAGGCTTGGCTGATCTCTGCAGCTGCTCTCATCCGCATATCTGTCCTGCTTCCGAATTATGTGCTACCACCACTCAGAAGCCGTGTTGTAACTTTGTCTCCCAAGAGTGACAGCTGTCATTGGGGATCTCAGTTTTAGTAATTTATGCAGAGCCAGCTTTGGGGGTTGTGGAATTAACTTCAATAGGAAAAGACAAAGACATATCCATTAGACCCTACAATTGAGTAGTTATGGCTATTTTACAGTACCTGAGGTCAAAAATCTATCCCTGCAGGTATTTGCATAATGAAGATTCACATCCAGCCTCTCATTCTTCTTGAGCCCTTTAGAGAAGGCTCAAGTCCCATCAGGGTTATCCACTCCATGCTGCTACTGATGCTGTCAAGAGTCTAGGGATTACCTGATACGCTCTAATTACACATCTACTGACATGGTAAAGGTTTAATTTCATTTATGAAGATTCACATCCAGCCTCTCATTCTTCTTGAACCCTTTAGAGAAGGCTCAAGCCCCATCAGGGTTATCTACTCCATGCCGCTACTGATGCTGTCAAGAGTCTAGGAATTACCTGATACGCTCTAATTACACATCTACTGACATGGTAAAGGTTTAATTTCATTTAATCTTGGCTGTCTGAAAGGTGTTTGGTTTAAGTCAGTCAATCAGACTCCAGCAAAATCCCATGGAGAACAGCATACTCAGTCAATTCATCTCATCTTAAAAAAAGGTGTGTGAGACAAGGGAAATGAATCACACACTCTAGATATTCAAATACTCATAACTGTAGAGAGAGCCTGTACAATGAGCCTATACTAAAAACCAAACTCTGGGACGACTGATCCTCTCTCTGCTTCAGTTTACCCATCTGTAAAATGGGCATAGTAGCAATGTAAGCTACCGAGCAAATAATATATAAACATTGCTTGCCTGATAAATGCTATTAAAACAGCCACATCGATCTTGTCCAGATAATTGAAAATAAAAAAAAAAATGAACATTGTACACAGGATTCTTCAAGCAGCTAATCAGATATGCATGGGGTGTAAAAATAGGAAATCTCAATGCGAATCACTTTTCCTTCCTTACATAAATAGACACATAAGCGTTTTGGGGTGCACAGTTACCAGCCTGACAGTTACTGCTGGTCAGAGCTGGATGCCAAAGGTCCCATTAGTGTAGCATTAAGCTGAACACTAGACCCTGGAATCAGATCTCTTGACCTTACCATCAGAAACCGTAATGTAATATTTTGCTCAGAGATACTTGTTTGTGGGAAGGCAGCTTCTTACCTTTTCTTGTTGCGTGAATCAACACTTGTTTCATAAGCAGAGTCCAAAATCAAACTGAACTTTGCTGTTCTCATTGAGTAGCTGCTTGGTTAACAGTTAAAGATTCCCAGATACCTCTTAGAAACTGTCACAGTATTAAGTGCAACATTTAGCTCATTTTTCCTCATTTTAGCTCAATAGCACCAAAACGCCCTAGCTAAATTAAGATAACATAGCATTTATAAACCTTTATTTAAACATTTATTTTTACTACTCAGCAATTGCAATTTGCAGGTGGTGGTGGGAGAAAAGTATTATTTTTCCCAAACGGTGGCTGGAGTTGGTGATTTGTTCACATGTAAAATGGAACTGCGGCAGAGCCAGAAACCACATGCAGTTCTCTGCTTTAAATGAAGCAGTTTTTGCCTAGGAAATCCAATGCTGTCAAAGTAAAGCTTCATAAAATTAGGCAACTTGATCAAAATTTCATTTCGGGTCTGATCTCAACTACACTGCACCTGCTGCTACTGCTCTGTCGACAAAAACCCTGACTTAGATCAGATGTACCGGCCCTAGGAATTCTCCAGCCTGCACATTATATCAGTCTCCCCAAGAAAAGCTAATCAAGATCAAGGTCCCCTCTTTCAACAAAGCCACCATCAGGTCATGGGGTCTTCCCAGCTCTGTCATGTCAAAGAGAGGATGAGAGAGGACACGGCTTTGCTGGTCTCCAAAGAAGAAAAGAAATTACGTTGGCTGGAGGAAGCATTTTCCCTTTTTCTTTAAGGTGGGAGCTTTTATATATTTGTTTGTTTGGGGGTATTATTATCATTATTATTATTATCATTATTTTTATCATTATTAGCATTGTTTGACTTTAATGCAAACAGCTGAAGAAGCTAAAATCAAATGAAGATGTTTCAAGCTTGGTGAATGCTTGACTGCCCGCGAAATTCTTCTTGTGCATGTGCGTAGATGTTCCTTCACCGATGTTTTTGCTTGCTAGAATGGAAATACTGACCCAAAAATGTTGAGGACACCTATCTACTTCCATAACATAGCCAAAACATACTAACCCCATGTCTCTGTAGACTCCAGACCTAGGGAAGTAATCAAATGCTTGCTGAATCTCTACTCCAAATCCTTAGTGAAGAGAGAGAGGGAGAGATAAGTGGCCCCTATTTGCTAGAAGTAGTATTATCCCCATAGCAATAAATGTTCTTCAAAGAAACTAATTATTTTGGGAAATGGAGGTCAGCATGTAGGTGGAGAACCCACAACACTCTGTGTACAAAGAAGTTAACTGCAACGTATGCAACTTATACAGTGTTTTCTAAGCACCTCCTGATGGGTAGAACATGCACATCCCTTACCCTATATTACATTTCCTCCAGCACAAAATGAGAATGGTACAGAGAAGACACATACTCGTGCCTTGATCTTTCCCCAGGACTCTTCTTCTCTCTCTGTTTTGGTCTCTATAACATTTCATTATGTTAATGTTCAGGTCGTTAGCCTTTTGTGTGAGACATCAACCTTTCTGCTGTCTTTGGACAACAAATGTATCCTGGCAGCACCTAAAACAACAGTGCTAACATGGGGACACCTGCTCATTAGGGAAAACCCAACATCAAATAAAAGTGAAGCTTACTGGTCACAGTGAACTGGGTAGAAGTCCTGCTTTCATCAGCCAGGAAGGCAACCTCACCAGCATCTTCCATCTTACACTCTCGGATGACCATGGTGTGTTGCTTGCCGGAGCATGTGATGGAGATTCGTTCACTGGGTTTCACTTCTTCTTTATTTTTCAGCCATCGGATGTTCTGGCATTCGTTGTCCAGCTCCACACAGAAGATGGCTGTATCATTTATGAAGACCGCAGTCTTCCGTGGAAGTTTTTTAATTATGTTCCCTTTAAAAAACCAAAATCATGATCAGCAGACAGCACATATTAAAGTCTCTGGCAACAGCGGACCACACAGACTACAACAGGACCAGCCAACAGCTTTCACTACATCAAAACATTGTAGACACTATGCAGACTTCCCTAAATGAATTCCTAGGTTTTGAGTTATGCAGAACAGATAATCCCAAGGATTCATTTTGGCCTTCAACGACAGAAAAGCAACCTTGTTTGACTACAGTCACTCATGTTTCTAGTCTAAAATGCAAAGTCTGCTTGTGGGTAAATACAAGGTATGGGGCCTTGCCAAGAACAGATTTGACAGTGATATGGTTTTCCTTGCTTGCGTGTTCTAAGAATTCAAATTAAAACTTTGCTAAAGTAGGTCAGTCTTAAACCAGACAGGTCTCTCATCTGCCTTTGGGATTTTGCCTACACCAAAGCTGCCAGTAAGTTACACAACCAAGACAGCAAGCACACCAGCCACCTAAATTAATAATAAATACACTGAAAACTTCAGTTTTCTTCTTAGAGTCAACCCAGAAATTCACATGGAGTGAACTTCACTAATTTGTCTCCTTTCCAAGTGACTGTGATGACTGCAACTTATTAGAGTAACCTCAAAGCTACAAGATGAGACTATTCCCAGGAAATCTTGTACAAAGCATCAGGGAACCAGCCCATTGACACATGGCAACTGGTTGCAGCCCTGAAACAGTCCTTGTGAGGCAAAAGAGCCCTCACCCAGGCAAAGCACCTACAGATATTTAAAGAGAAGCAATTCCGAACTTACTCATGAAGCAAATGTTCCTTAGGCACATGGTTTAGTGCCAGTGTTAGGATAATGGTTGGACTCAATGACCTTGAGGGTCTCTTCCAACCAAAAGGATTCTGTGATTCTATGGTTCATTAGTAGGATTCAAGACCCTGATTCTCTGCTCATCATCTCTGAAGCTTGACCACATGTCTGCTCCTTGCTGCTCTCATCAGTGACTCCATCCCTGCAGGTCTTTGCATCCCACCAAGCTCTTGCATTCGCCCAACCTCACCCTGCTCTCTCTCCTGTCTTCTCCCCCAGGAACAGGTACAAGGCTCCTCCAAGAAGGTTCTGCCTCCTTTCCCTCCTGAGAGTTTCAGCTAGCTCAGTCACACTCTTTTTTAATGCAACATGCTGTAGTACCAAAGCACGAACAAGTAAAACAAATACCAGCTGTCCTACTAGGGCCAAATGCACTTAACAGTGTTTGGCTGGTCTACACCTACAGAATGGTGTAATAAATATTGTCTATATCTGAACTCTCACTTGTCTCTGGACAAAATTTCCCCTTCTGCCTCCACTGATGTGGAATCTCATCTCTTTGCTAAAGATACAGAAAGGGATTTGCACAAGGATGCACGGCACCCAGCTGTCTTTCACCAAGCTATGTAGTGGAGAACTTCTGGTTTCACTGGGTGCAAAGTCAGGTTTCAAATGAGACATGACAACTGCAAACCTGCTACTATTACAGGTCTTCACACTACAGGAGATGTCAATGATATCAGCATAAGCGTCAGCAAAATAAAAATTACAGGTCCTGGAGTTGCATAGGTAGGTTTTTATTCATACAGAAAGCGGTTGAGTTTAGAACCGATGGCCCCTTCAGCAGGCATGCCTGTGTCTCTGATGTGTCTGTCTACTGGCTGTGAGACATCTACACTACATGAGGTTCTACACCTACTTACACTTCAGTCCTAAGCCACCAAACTCAGGGGACTTGGATATGGGTCTATATCCACATTTTGTCCCTTTCTCATCAGCTTTCCAGACCCCAGAGAACAGCTCTGGATGTCAGAGGTCTCCAGCGGGGATCTGATTTCCAATCTGAAACCCTACTGGTGCTGACCACAACCTGCGCGACACATCAGACCATAAACCATCCCTGCTACACCAGCTTTCTAGTGTGGTCAGCACCATACTCAGACAAGATTCACCATTACATTTGCTGGACACCAGACCAGACCTTTGTGAGGCAGTACTAGGGGACCCATCCATTGCTTGGGATCAGGTTAAGGAAATTCTACAACGCCAGGCTGCAGGTCAAGGATTTTGCCTTCTAGGAAGTCCCTTTAAGCATAAGGCCCCACCAGGTGTCATATTTTAATTGAATCATTTTGGCTGGATGCTCATGGAGTCCAACCATTCCCCCACTCCTGGCACTGCCCCATGTCCCTGAGAACCTCATCTCTGCATCTGTTCAACCCCTCCAGGGATGGTGACTCCACCACTGCTCTGGGCAGCCTGTTCCAATGCCCAATAACCATGAAGAATTTTTTCCTAATGTCCAATTTAAACATCCCTTGACACAACTTGAGGCCATTTATTCTCATCCTGTCCTTTGTTACTTGAGAGAAGAGACCAACACCCTCCATGCTACAACCTCCTTTCAGGTAGTTGCAGAGAACGAGACAATCTGGCCCTGCTCTGTGACCCTGTGTCCCAGATACACCCTGGCAGGAGACCCAGGGACCCATTGACCCACCACATGTGGCTCTTCTCTCACACCATGTAGGAGTCTGCTGTTCTTCATTGCACACATCCATGGGATAAATGACATTCACGAGGTTGAGTCTGGAGCCTCATGCATGAATCCCAGACTCAGTAGGCAAGACTTGGCCAATCTGAAAGAGCAAGACCCTTTCTTACCTTGGACAGACAACTCTGCGATGGTCCTGCTTCCTTCTTTCATCTCACAGATATAGACGGCATCATCATCTGTGGTGACGTTCTGGACAGTGAGTCGGCGATACGTGCCCTCTTCTTCAATGTTGTATTTCTTGCTCTGCCGGAGTTTGGTTTCTTCCTTGAACCAAGCTGTCTCTGTGCTAGGAACAGGTACTTCACATTGGAAGGTGGCAGATTCCTTCTCCCTCACTTCAAGATCCTGCAGTTTTTTCTTGAAGGGTATTGAAGGTTCTTAAGAGGATAAAAACAGAAAGGAGAAACAAGAGTTTCTCATGGTCTGGGTAAGATGTGTGCAAATAAATTAGTCAGTAGAAAAAAAATAAGCATTAACACTCCTTATTAATGGTTAATAATTTGTCCTGAGTTGCCATCCAAATCCATAACCAAACTTTACTACTGTAGGTATTCTACTCTTATGTAAAAAAAGCTCAGATCCCAGCAGAAGTATTTTTCAGGACTTGGAATCATCTAGAATCACAGAATCATTTAAGTTGGAAAAGACCTTTAGGAACATCGAGTCCAACCATGGACTTAGTTTGTTTCCAGACTTATCTAAAAATGAAGCAGCATCAGTTTGAACTGCAGTACCTGCCCCACAACACCCCACAGAGAAGTTTGCTCTAACCTGAACCAATGTGAACATGTTGGTGAAGCATCAGATTAATACATTCTGCTCTTGTGGTCTACTTGTCCTCCATGTGAACACCTCTGCATTGCACCCTGACACTTAGTGATGCCAAGAAGATGAAGGGCAGGGACCAGCCAGCCTGACTCTCTACATGGCAGCAACCACTTCACATCAAAGCCTTTAAAAGTAAAGATGCTACAGGAGGGTAAAGAGGAAACAAGGAGGTGGTGCAAGGAAGCAATTCTGTATGAGTGTCAGCAGTTAAGATGGTCAATTAGTGCAAGAACCAATGTTTTAGGGATCTTTCAGCAGAAGTGAGCTCAGTGGAGGGACCTGAAAGGGCACAGAAAGCTGAGAGGTGGCTGTGCACTCAAGGACAGGTGTGGAAGATAAACATAGAAGTAACTCATAGAATCATAGAATGTTTTGGGCTCGAAGGGACCTTAAAGATCATCTAGTACCAACCCCCTGCCATGGACAGGGACACCTTCCACTAGACCAGGTTGCTCAAAGCTCCGTCCAACCTGGCCTTGAACACTTCCAGGGACGGGGTATCCAGTTTCTCTGGGCAGCCTGTTCCAGTGCCTCACCACTGTCACAATAAATAATTTCCTCCTTATAACTAATCTATACTTAATCTCTTTCAGTTTTAAGCCATTACACCTTGTCCTATCACTACATGCCCTTGTAAAAAGTCCCTCTCCAGCTTTCTTGCAGGTCCCCTTTTGCGTACTGAAAGGAGTACTGATGAAGGAATTTTCTGTTCTCCCCACAAGCACCAAAGCCTCTGTATCAGCTTTTGTCAATGACAATAAAAGAACTAGAGAAAGGGTCCAGGTCTCCCAGCTCCCCCTCTTTTCAACCAGCAACAGGGCTACAGTGCTCCAGCTTAGGGAGAAACCAGGGTGTGGATCGAACATGAAAAACAGCTGCACAGCAGTGAGCAGAGACATTTTATGAGCAGAAAAATGTTTAATTCCAGTGACAGCTGTGCTGTGAAATCATCCTGATATCCATGCATTAAACTGGATGAAGGGGAGTTGGACTGAAGAGGACAACTGGTGGCCACAGCCATGGGACTGGAGCCACAGTCGTGTCACAGACTTGGATTAGCCCCGTGCATCACCACTCATGCTTCGTGAGAGATCACATCCTGATCACGTACCTTCATCTTCTAATAACTACTGCACCAGCTCCCAGGCTTCTTTTGTTACTCCATCCTCCCTCTCCCAGACCACACACACGTTCCCAGGCTGGTGATTGCATGTGGTCACCAGCAATCAGTAATGACAAATGTTAGTCTAAGAGTCAAAAGGGAGTAGACTTGTCTTAGATTTATAATCCCGTGCCCATGACGGCACATCCCACTCAGAATCATGAAGTTCTAGAGGCTGGAGAAACACAAATCAAGGTCTTCAAACATTCCCGATCCAAGCTTTGGTCTCCAGGAGCTTCCATTTTGTAAAATTCACATCTAGTAGCTCAGCATCTAACTGAGTCCATTAGCTGCCCCCTCCTGCCCCACCATTAGGATAGGAGCTGCTATGGGGCCAGTGCTGTATTCAATTCAGTTTGCTCTTTTCTGAACTCAAGCCCTGGAAAACCATGTGTTCAGTTTTGCAGGTCTTTCCTTCCACCCCTAGCACAGCCGTGGTTGCAGCTGCAACATAAACATCTCCCATCACTTCTGTCTGAGCAGAACCTGGATAGAAATTCCAGACCCTAAGGGCTAGATAGGACACCTGGAGCAAATACCAACTACCTTGGTTGTCGTCCTGAGATTAAAACCCAACTGGGAACCCACACAACACCTTGAGGAACAGGAAGGTGACTCTAGCTCACCATGTCCACTTGACTATTTTCTTACAAAAAATGTTTTGCCTTAAGGCACCTCAGTTCAAGACAAATCAAATTCTTGCCTTGAAAAACCTTCAGCTACAGTTACACAGACCTACTCTGCCCACACTCCACATGTTAATGATCCTTTTTTCTTTAACCAACTCAGACTCCTGCCCTACAATCCCATATATAACCTCTGGAAAGCACCCCATGCAGTCAGGGGGAACGCAGCAAGTTGTAATTCTCATGCCATGGGAACAAACAAGAAGATGAGATCAAGAAAGCATTAATCAGAAGGATGCCGGTCTCCGGCGTTGCTGTGTGAGGTGGGAGGGAGCCTGGATCTGACACTGAGGACACACGGACATGTCCAAGAGCCAGAGAGAAACACGAGATGCACCTGAGAAGCACACAAGTGTATTCCCATACTTGGAGCAACCAGTCTTATCATTAACCCCTCTCCCTTTACAGTCACTAAGCAGTATCTCAGGTTAAAATATATATATATTTTAAATACACAAATGCAAGAAGAGTTGGTTGATTGCTTTGTTTGTGTTGCAGTAACAGCGCTGCTTTTCCAGCCAGGGAAAGTAGGTGCAGGGCTATCTTTGGGAGCTTGGGGTCACAGATATCCTCTGAAAACAACTTTGCTTTCATCCAACTGACATGTGCACACAAGTCTAATCTCATTCTGAAGAGGGCTTCAGAGAGACTGCAGCTGATAAACTGAATTGGAGCCGGGGATTCACCCAGCCCACCACTTTTTCTGCTTTGGAGACATGAGAGAGGCTTCAAAACCCACCAACGTTCTCCTGAATGTATCTTCATGGTCTATCATGTACCTGGTCAGACAGAGGGGTTAATCTTGGCCAGGGGACTATGGAAGGACCACAGGCCTCTTCAGAATAGGTGTCCCAAACAATTCATCTGGCCCATGACCAGCCCTCTTCCCTCTTCCCTCTTCCATCTCCAGCCGAACAACAGGCAACCCAGACCTCAAGGAAAGTTCTGTGGAAGGCAAGTGGCTCCTTTTCCTTGTTAACAAACTAATCAACACAATCTGAGTATACAACCATATAATATTTACGTGAAGAAAACTTATTCTGAGGAAGGAAGCACTAAACTTTACACCAGTGTATTAACTTTCAGTGTAGTAACTTAACTAGTTAAATCTGAAAACGAATAAATACACTTATGGTCCCATTGGCCAGCATAGTGGGTTAAGCAGAGACCTCTGTTATTCTCTTTCACCCCGCACTGACTTTCAGACTGCCAGATTTCGACATTTACATTGCAAATTCTCTAACATAGGCATCTCCTCTTGTTTGTACAGCATGCAGCACAATTCAGAAATATTCTGTGTCACAACTACTATGGGCACATCAATAAGAGCTGTTGCAGATAATTATATTACATTTGAACTGACAGACTCCATAAATATTGACTGTTCATTTCTAAGTGCCTGTTTGTCATTTATTACCCTTTCACATGGTTATTTTCAATATAAGCCTGTGTCAAGTATGACTAATACAGAAGATAAAGCCATTTAGCTATCAACCATTTTCCTTATTATCCAAAATGTTCATAGTATCTGAAAATGTTATTGTAAGATGAGTTAAAAGGGTGTTCAGCTGAGGTTACATGTGATATAATTCTCACAAGGACTCTCTGTTTCAGATAAGAAGTACTACCAAACCCCATCTTCAGGTCCTATAAATATCAGAGCTGGTTAGAAATTATTTTAGTAAGAAAGGTCATTTCTGACCTCTCAGTTCCACAGCAATATGCTGATTTTGCTCAAAAGAATTATTCAAATGTCCCTTGGAAAAATCTTAGTGGTTTGTGTTAGAATGACGTGATTTGCTCTGGTGCTTTTTAGAAGCCGTGGTTTTATGGTTTCTGGACCATATCCTTTCCTGGGGATGTTCTCCCAGTCAGGCTGTGTCTCCCACAATATAAAACAAATTAATCTCTAGTATCAATACGATATTATTATTATTATTGACTGTACAGCTTTTTTCTACTAGTCTGTTTTTAGCCAAATCAGAAATACCCATTAAAGGAATATAATGAAGGCAGCAACATTTCTAAAGAAATAAAATAAAAGATCTACCAAAACGTGCCTATTGGGAAAAACATGAGATAGAAACAGCAAAGCAAAATACCATAGAGCACTGAGCAAGAGCATCTCATGGAGTTAGCAGGAAACTGCAAGAGCTTAGATCAAATATGAATTTGGCTGCTTATCTGGAGAACATATTTCTCCAGAGTGTCATAGGATTTTTGTTTGATCCATACCAACCAAACTAGCAATGAGATGATGTTATTTTTTAAAAGTAGGTCCTGCTAACACATATTTTGCTAAGAATAGGTGCAGCCTGCAAACAAGCCAATGTTTCCTTAACCTTCTCAAGACATATCTGCCTGCTTGACCTGGTCTTCTCTTCTGCCAACATTTCCTCTTGCCTGTTCCTGGCCTTCTCATGAGCCCCACGTTTATTATTCCAGAGGCAAGTTGTCTCTCTGACTAAGAAAAATGATCCAGTGAAAGTAAGAATATAAAGAATCTTTCCAAAGGGAGATATCTAAAGATCCGTGTACAAGCTTCCACCATCTCATGCCTTTGGTCTTCTTCCTAGTTATCGTGCTTTCCAAGTTTCCTTTATACCTCCACATTGCTCAAGTTCTCTTTCAGATCTCAAATGTGACTACCATGGTCATCCAAAAAATCACTTCAGGTCAGAGAGGAATACAGTGGCCTCAGCACCAGCCTGTTTTTCTAGTCTCTCTCCTGTTTGGCTTGCAACCTTTACCCTTTTCATACAGTATCTGGTTACTGTATTGAGGGACTTGGATGAGTGTTGCTTGGCCCAGGGTCAAGGCTGGGGACCTGCATGCTGTTCTCTCTGGCTTCACATACGGCCTCAGGACACCTCCAAAGCCTTCGGGAAATTCAAGTCAGTTCTTTGTGTTCCTCCCATCCTCTCCGCTCTTTGGTTTACCAAAAATCGTAAAATCTTTCAGGTTAGAAAACACCTTTAAGATCATCCAGTCCAATCGCTAACCCAACACTGCCAAGTCAACCACTAACCATGTCCCTGAGAACCTCATCTCTTATCCCTGCTCTAAACATTAGAATCCAGCACATTTCTGAATCAGAGTAATCAACTCTTGGTTTTCCTTAATTTTGAGAGTGACATTCTGTTCTGTAGCCTCTCCTTTAAGATTTACCTCTGATTCACTATGTCTCATTTAGAAACAGCTCAAAATCTCTTTTTTTTTCAGCTCAGTGATCTTGAAGGCCTGGGTTCAGCAAATGCTTACAAATGTGTTGAGTCTCTAGGTCTAGGACCTAGTTTGGCAGAATATAAGAGGTAAGCTAGAGGAGAGGTTTGACCTGTACCTCATCCTATACCCTGAGTCTGTTAAGAGCCACCATACAGACAGTTTGCTGGGAAAGGTAGTCTTTTGTTTTTATTATTATCCTTAAAAGCCCCATAAATATTCTCACTCAGATTCTTGTGTTGAAATTCTGTGAAGCAAAATGCCAGAGTGTGTTTAAAACCCATAAAGCTCGTCTTTCCTATGGACACACACTGTGGATGCGGCATCACGGGCTCTATAAAAGATGCTGTTACCTGCAGAAAGACCAACTCAGCAGCATGGTGCTTACCAAAGGTGGCTACCTGGAGAATTGATCTTCTTAAACATGACTGTGGAAAGAGAAGGTTGTGTGTCGAGATGACCTACCCCCCTAAACATGATGGCAAATGAGCTAATGGCATCACCAGTGGCATAAACAGCAGAATTAAAAGCTCCCGTCATTACTACATCATTCTGAGCTATCTATGGAGGGCTGAGAAGGACTTCTGGTGACACAAAGGAGAGTCATTATTCAGAGCCTAATTATAACCAACAGACGTAGATTTTCCATGGCAGCCTCGGCCTGGTCAGAAAGCCCAACATGGTCCAGTACAACAAAGAAACAAACCATAAACATTTCCACTTCAGCTCTCCGACTCACAGGCGTCTCTTGACGATGGACATCAATCAATGAATTTTTCCCATGGTGCTTCCTCACAGACCCGATACTTTGCATGCTTTTGCTGTCCCCTTTGGAACAAGTTGCGTCCATTGGGAATAATCAAACAAGCACGAGCAAAGAGGAGGGTGTTTGTCTTCACAAGACAGGTGTCGGGCAAGTAACGGAGCCTGAGCTGTTCCCAAAGTGAACACGCACCCAAGGGCCAGGCTCGGTCTTCGGCTCCGAGTTCTGACTCATGAGATAATCACAGCTTTATGGAAGAGGACAAATGCCCTTCCCAACACCACTCAGCACCTCCAAGGGATGGCAACAACTGGGACAAGTGCCAGTGAGTTCCATGGATCGGGTGTCACTGATGGACACGGGGACTGAGTCACTGACGGGAAAGATGGGGACAGTGAAAGGAGAAAACCAGAAAACCAAAACCAGAAAATCAAAGAAAAGCTGAGAGTGGGTGTGAAAGGTGTGTGTGAAACACGCCATTCCTCCTCATTTGGATTTCAGATTCATTTTGCTGCCAGTCAAAAGCATCCACTTTGCCACTCAGGTGGCAAAGGCTTTTACATCTGAGAGTTAATTTACAGGTGCTGCCTGCGTTGCAAACTGGCTCCTGTAACCTCACCAAATGGGAGAACAGCTTGAAAATTCAGAGCTTCCTTCGCATAAATATGTGTGTCACAGTTTTGTCAACATTCTGAAGAACTTGACCTGACCTCCACAAGAGATGAGGGACCCTCTGAAGGCAAGATCGTCACTACTGACCACAGCAAACAGAGGCATCTTGGACCTAGTAAGGTTCTGGGAGCATATGAGGACTATAGGCTATCCAGCAACATAAGCTGGGAAACAGCTGAAGAGGCCTGGCAAAAACAAGGCTGCCAATGGGTCACTCGGTACAGGAAAACTGAGATGGACTGTAATTAGAGTTGGAGTAGGTCCCCCAAGAGATCCAAGGCAGCCTGACACAGGTTGCAGGGAGGGGTTTCCTCCACTTCCACTTAAATCGTCTGTGTGTCTTGGTCATAGTAAACCCCGAGGTAAATATAAAAGAGGGTGAGATGGGGCTTTAGCAGTCTCTGTTCCAGGGGATGGCAACAGGTCTCTCAGATTACTATAAAACCAGGATAGATGGAATCTTTAGAGATCTGGTTCATCCCATCTACCCTACAACCAGCCAGTTCTGTATCATCCATCCCTGACTGATCCCTTCCTAAAACCCTGCAGTGTTTACACTCTCCCCAGGTCATCTATTCCAGTGCTTCACCCCATTTGCAGCTGCAGGGCTTGTATTCATACAGTCACAGAATAGTTTGGGTTGGAAGGGACCTTCAAAGCTCATCCAGTGCCACCCCTGCCATGAGCAGGGACATCTTCACCAGCTCAGGTGGCTCAGAGCCCCGTCCAGCCTGGGCTGGGATGTCTACAGGGATGGGGCATCCACCACCTCTCTGCCCAACCTGGGCCAGTATTTTACCCACCTCATTGTCTCCTCGCAGGCATGCCCACCCTGGTGAGAAATACAAACACCCACCTTTGACGGTGACGAGCACAGAGCTGTAGGTCTGGCCTGCCAGGTTGGAGGCTGTGCACGTGTACAGCCCGTTGTCTATCTGCTTGCAGAAGAGGATCTTCAGCACAAAGTTCTCCTGGTCATCCTCATAGATAACATGCCGCCGCCCTTCCAAAATGACCTCATTGTCCTTCTTCCACACGATCTCTGGCTTGGGCTCGCCCGTCACGTAGCAGCTCAGCTTGGCGTGCTTCCCCTCTGTCACGCTGCACGTGCGTGTCAACGTCCCAAAAGTCGCGTTGCGGGCACCTTTGGTGGTAAATCCAGCTGCCCTCTCGTAATCCCTGGAGAAGCCGTAGCCAAAGCTGGACAACCCTTCTGAGTAAGAGTGGGCAGATGTTGAATCAAGACCTCCATGGGAGATGTCCATCTTCCTGATCTCCTCCCGCCTCTTTTGCAAGTGAGACAACAAGGATGCCGTCTTGCCGCAGCTGGTATCGAAATGGCTGCTGCTGCCCGGGTTGGAAGAGCCCTGTGTTTCCACCACCAGCGCGGCCGAAGCGCTGGCGGAGCCGATGGGATTCTCTGCTCGGCAGGTGTAGGTGCCACTGTCCCCGAGCCGGGCACACTGGATGGTGAGAGCGTTTGACTCCCCAGCAGACTCGATCTGGAAGCGACCAGCATCAGCCCGGTTCCTCAGGTGTCTCCCATCCTTCTCCCAGTTGACCGAGAGGGGAGGGCTGCCCTGGACTTTGCATTTGAACATGGCATCTTCTCCCAATGTTACTTTGATGGAGGAGGGTTTCTGGATGAAGTAGGGGGCTGACTCTGTTACTGTGGTCTCCTCTCCAACTTTGATGCTGACAGCTGCAAAAGCTTCCCCGATGGTGTTCTTGGCCCGGCAGATGTATTGTCCGCTGTCCTCCAGGCTCAGGTCGTAGATTGTTAGCCTATAGAGATCCCCATCTTCTGTGGTTTTAAACCTCCCTCCAGACTGGACTGGAAGTTTATCCTTTTCCCAGCTCACAACTGGGATGGGGTTTCCAATGATCTGGCAGCTCAGGGTGGCATCTTTCCCCACAGACACCATAAACGCCTTAGGCCGGGTCAGGAACCGGGGGACTCCACTGAACGAGCTGTAATCCATCTTGGTTTCCTAAAGGGTGAGGAAAAAAAATGTCAATAATGAGCAAATTAAATGGTGCAAATTAATTGCTGCACTTCTATGGTATCAGGATGTTTGTCATCTAGAACAAGTTGGGGCACATTTTCATTGTCCTTCTCATTAGGAGTGAGAAGGCCTTGGAATATTTTAAGTCTTGCACATTTCTTGAATTTGAGCTCAATAAAATGTGGATGGAGAAGGTAACTCACTTTCCACAGGAGTGTCTGGGTCAAATACATGTCTTTGGGCAGTTCATACAGAAAGAACATGATGGTCCCTCTCAGCTTTGGCACCAGGAAAGTGACTTGCACTAATGCTATATAACATATGGGCTAGTTTTGTAGCCATAGTGAAACAAATGGACATTTTAATTCTGAGAGATGTGTCTACCTATCAAGGCATCTCCTCCATCATGCTCATGTCCTCTTCCTTTCCTTTCCTTTCCTTTCCTTTCCTTTCCTTTCCTTTCCTTTCCTTTCCTTTCCTTTCCTTTCCTTTCCTTTCCTTTCCTTTCCTTTCCTTTCCTTTCCTTTCCTTTCCTTTCCTTTCCTTTCCTTTCCTTTCCTTTCCTCTCTCTTTTTCTATCTCGTTGCTGTTGCTCTTTTCAGCTTTCCTGCCACATTGCCTTTTTTTCTGCCTTTTTTTAAAATTCTGCTTCTTCAATATGTTCCATCTCTTCCTCTTGCCCTCTCTGATTATTCTGTGTTCACACAGGCCTTATGGTAAACCCCTCTCCTGCAGGGACCAGCCTTTAGGAGAACGCACTGATATCCCTGTCATATTATTGATTATATTTCTCTTTATTCCCGGTTTCTCTTCAACACAACCACTGAGATACAGATACTTTGAGGGCAATGGTAGACAGTAAGTATCTACATCTTATTTACAGCTTCATCCAGATGTTGTAGGGCCAGACACAGCTGCAATGGGGATCGGTTTGGGGTACAACTATGGTTTGGTGCACACACACCACGTACGCAGGATCACAAAGCCACATGAAGGAACCACCACGGGGAATTCGCGCATCAATCCAGATGGTGCCAAGCTTCTCCAAAAAAGCCCCATGTGGCTTAGGGCTTACAGGGAAAATGTCTCATCGTACATTTATTGCCAGTTGCTCTCTGGGAGAGCTGCACACCAGCCTGCAGCTGTTTGGTGACGTGGACTAGCAAGGGAATAAGGCTCAGGCAGTGTTGAAACTAAACCTCGTGGCAATTCTGGTGCCTTTGTGTCCCGAGAAAATCAAAACCAGTCAGAGGCACTAATCTTTATGGCCATGATCACTCACACACACAGCCCACCCATCCCTGTGCAGCTGGAGAGCAACGCAGAGGGTACAACCATCGTCAGAGTCCCCCCGAAATCCATGTAACACACAAACTATTCTTAATTCTTCACTGCTCCTTACATGGACTCCTGGGTGTCCTTTCCCTTCTGCTAGATCTAATCCTCCGGGAAGCCCTTTTCCGTGAATTGGCTAGCATTTACTTTGATAAGTATAGAACAGCAAAAAGCCTGGTCTTGACCCCATTAACACCAGTAACCGCGCACCAGCTGACTCTCCCTGGGACCAGGATTAGACCTGCTGATAATGCTCTGTAAGGAAAGAAGCGTCCCAGCTCTCTGGAACTCCTACAAGAAAATTTGAGTGCACCATTTCTCTCCAAGCTACTATAGACCTTATTGCGGCCTTTCCGTACTTAAAATGAGCTGATAGGAAAGATGAGACAGACTTTTTCACAAGGCCTGTTGCGACAGGACAAGGGGTGATGGTTTTAAATTAAAGGAGGGGAGATTCAGGCTGAACATGAGGAAGAAATTGTTGCCCCTGAGGGTGGTGAGAGCCTGGCCCAGGTTGGGCAGAGAGGTGGTGGATGAACCATCCCTGGAGACATCCCAGCCCAGGCTGGACGGGGCTCTGAGCAACCTGAGCTGGTGAAGATGTCCCTGCTCATGGCAGGGGTGGCACTGGATGAGCTTTGAAGGTCCCTTCCAACCCAAACAACCTCTGCTCAGGGGGACCGTGATGCTGCTCTCATATCTCTGCTTTTTCACATTAAAAATACCATGAAAAACCAAAAATGACCAGGGTGCTCTGTGTTGTAAGTAACTCGTAAAGGAAATAATAACCAGTAACCACAACAGAAACATCCTTCTTAATCCTACAGCAGCTTGGCTTCCTCTCTGGCCACAAACCCACTCCCTCTCACACTCAATGGCAGATGCTCTCACAATCTCCCCCCACCTCCAGTAGAAATCATTAGGAGCTGGCCAAAAACCTGCTTTCATTTCTTGAGTCATCATTTTAATAGATATTTTGATATTCTCTTCCATCCTCCTCCAGCTCCTGTTGCAGTGCATTAACATTAAGGTGCAAATCACTGACGGCACCAGGGAGTGGGGGTTGGATTGACCTGCTGCATGACCTTGGGAAATCACATATTTTCCCTGCCTCTTGTCTCCTCTCCCATTTCTTCTTCATATTAGCACAGGGATGGTCTTGCAAATAATTATATGCACAGTGTATATATGGCAGTGTACTTGATGGAGTATGTGGCAAATCATGCATGGAAATTAATAACAGATTGTGAATTTTCTTTCCATTTGCACTTCTGGGAATTGAAAGACACAAATTGACATAAAACTAAATACTGGGAAAGTGGTGGCTCAAAAATACTAAATGGTATTTGTTATAATCATTATTATTATTGAAGATGGTACAGCTGAGATAACCTTCAGGCTTCATTTAGTACCATAGAACTAAGGCAAAACCAAACATCATCTTTTTGTATTTAAGAGGAAAAATAGACTATGTCATGTCCTCTATCTCTCTTTCCAAAGAATATATGAAACTCTTAAGAAGCAGTGAAAGACTTTTCCCTTTAGACAAAATCGATCCTTTCTGAACTAATTCAGTTTTGGTTATTTTTGTTTCCTGGTATCAACCAAATTTCATTATTGCAACAAAAATCCTTAGAAATTTAATAACATTTTTTCAAAGCTTAAAGCTGAAAAACAAAAATAATGGGGACAAATCATTCTTAGTAAACACTGAGAGTACAAGGATTGATTGACTTGCAATCATTAGTGCTGAGACCAACTCTCTTTCTGTAGAGTGGTCACCTTCAAAACTAGTTGCGGTGAATATACAGAACTGTTTTTCTCTTGGTCTCAAGCTGGTCTAGAAATCTGTGAACTAGTTTGCACTTTAGTCTCTCTTACCACCTTCATCCCCTGTCCTCACTCGAGCTTTAAAATCCATTTTCCATAAACACTTGCAAAGCTGCAAGTAGAGAAGCTGCATGAATGCTTAGAAGATGCAGACAGGAGCCTTGGGCTTGAGCCAAAGCACACTGAAGTCAGTGGAAATTTCCACTGAAGTCAATTCATTGACAATGAGTCTTTTGCTAATTTAGGAAGGACCATTTCAATGTTCAGAGGGGGATGCTGGGATTCAAGTTCATCTCTGGAGAATCCAGCAATAACATTCATTACGTTAACTAAGAATTAACAATCGAAACACAGGCTCAGAACCCTTGTCCTAATCTTTCCCAGTCTTTAACTTGAAGGCGACACAGTGTCATCAAAGCACTGGGATCCATCTCCAGAAGACACTGCCATGTTTCATCCTTCCTAGATCCTTAGTTGTTTCTGACAGGTGTGTTACTGAATCATTTCCAGCTTCAAATCCATAGCATCAAAAAGAGCAGAAAATAAACTTGCTTCACTTCTCCTTGAGGTGAGATCTACATAATATGGAGAAGAGTCTGGAGCGCACAGATGGCTACAGACACAAGAGGTGTCTCCTTGGTTGCCGGACAGTGATCCTTCAGCAAATGGTGGCTTCCCTCAAACCTTATATTTGCTGTTTTCGCAGAATCATGGAGTAGTTTGGGTTGAAGGGGCCTTCAAAGCTCACCCAGTGCCACCCCTGCCATGAGCAGGGACATCTTCACCAGCTCAGGGTGCTCAGAGCCCCGTCCAGCCTGGGCTGGGATGTCTCCAGGGATGGTTCATCCACCACCTCTCTGGCCAACCTGGGACAGGCTCTCACCACCTTCATCATCAAAAATTTCTTCCTCATGTCCAGCCTGAATCTCCTTTAGTTTAAAGCCATCACCCCTTGTCCTATCACAACAGGCCCTGCTAAAAAGTCTGTCCCCATCTCTCTTATAGGCCCCTTTTAAGTTTTCCTCACCTAGTCCACAGGAGATGCACCCAAGTCTGGAGGAGATTTCTCCTCCATGGGACATGGTGGGCACTCTCAAAGCCTGGCTCTTACAAAGATGAGAGCAGGAATGCCGCTCACTTCTTAAAGCTCTTGTGCATCCTCCTCCCCTGCCCTCCAGTGCCAAACAACACCCAAACGAGCCCCAGCTGCTCACTAGCACCTCTGATAGCCAAGAACAATTAAAACACAGGGAAACTGATACATCGGGGGCCTGTCGGTTTTGCTCCTGGACCAAACTGGTGCAGAAAATCCATCCAAGATGTTTCTTTCTGGTGATCATAGACTCAAGGTCCAGTCTTCCTCTCCCATTGCTCCCAAACACTCACTTTCTGTTTGCAACTCACTTCTCTCCATCAGGTACAAGCTACTGTCCCCACAGATCTCCTGGTGCAAGGTGAGGACCCCATGGCCCATGCTGTGATCTTATAGCACACCTCGTCTCCACCAGCTTTCACCACATACCCTCACACCCAACGCTTCTTATGCCATTATGCCAGAAGAAAATCCAAGGATTAGTGAAAACAGCGTGTCCTCATCAGTATTATTTTAATTTCTAACATGGTAGGAAAGTAAAATGGGGTTTATTCCTTCCTCTGCCACTGGCTTACATTTATCATAATGAGAAAGTTATTCAAACTCTTGTATCTTTGGTCCCTGTCTGAAAAATGGGGTGAAAACCTTGCCTTAGAGACACTAAAAGTATGAAATCCAGCAACAAGCATGAAATCCTAACCTGTGGCAAGAATGAAGCTGTAATAAGTATCTCACAAACAGATCAAACAATTCAGGTGGGCTGCACTAGATAAACTACACTTTATAAGTTTAAATAGAATAAAATGCATCACATTAGATTAGGCTGATGAATAGATTAGGACTAAGAGGGAGAGGGTAGCCTTGTGGACATATAGAAAGGACAAGATTTAATATTTCTACAGTGTAACTTGTTAATCAATTCAGTAAACGACTGCACTAATTCAGATTCTTTATATGTACATTCAAACTTTAAAAAGAAAAAAGAAATAGTAACTCGGCAATGCCAGGACAGCTCCCTTGGAAGCGACAGGACTGACAACAAAGCATGAATAAACTTCGTCAATGCAAATGCCCTTTCCAATTAATCTCAGACATGTACCAGTGTCATATTTCTCCTTATAATCCCTCTGTGATTAATCATTTGCAGTAGAGATCACATTCCCATCTGGGTATTTCTGAGCACGCCGAAGGCAATGTAGCAGTCTTTGTAATTCCGCTTATGTCTTTATTCATTCACATTTTCGCTGTTTTATGTGTGGGGGAAAGAAGCACAAGTGTCAGTGCAAATAAGTCAAAACATTGGTCAGGAACCAACACACAGTCAAGGCCTCCAACCCCCTACTGTCCTCACCACCTTCATTCTCTGCCCTACACCTGCCTCCCCATGGACAAGAGAGCAAGTCCCTTGGCAACGAGAACAACCACAGATCACTCCAGTTGCTGCTGGAGTAGTCTGAGGTGATGCTCGTCAGGAGACTCATCAGGAGATGCAAAACCCTGATGGAGAGTCCTGATGGTGGTGCCATCACTCTCTTGATCTGTGATGATTCGCTGTGCTCTGCTGGCTGATGGGTTGGCTTCATGTTGCTTCATCAATGTTGAGCTGCATTGCAAAGCCTTCAACAACCTCTGAGAAGACAGAGGTCCCACATCGTGGCATATTGCCCCTCAAGCAGTCATCAGCCTGTGATGATCATAGAGTCACGGAATAGTTCGGGTTGAAGGGACCCTCAAAACTCATCCAGTGCCACCCCTGCCATGAGCAGGGACATCTTCACCAGCTCAGGTTGCTCAGAGCCCCGTCCAGCCTGGCCTGCCATGTCTCCAGGGATGGTTCATCCACCACCTCTCTGCCCAACCTGGGCCAGGCTCTCACCACCCTCATTGCAAAAAATTCTTCCTCATGTCCGGCCTGAGTCTTCCTCCTTTAATTTAAAACCATCACCCCTTGTCCTGTCACAACAGGCCCTGCTAAAAAGTCTGTCCCCACGTTTCTTCTCGGCCCCTTTTAAGTACAGAGAGGCCTCAATAAGGTCTCCCCGGAGCTTCTCTTCTCCAGCTGAACACCCCAGCTCTCTCAGCCTGTCCCCAGCAGAGCTGTTCCAGCCTCGGATCATTCCTGTGGTTCCTCTGTCTGGAGGTCCATGTCTGTCCTGTGATGCTCCATGATGCTCTTTGGCATGAGTCAGGACAGGGGTGGCAGGATGTTCTCTGTCCAAGCCTTTCATCCAGTCATTAAAAGGAGAATCCTGTCCACCATGACTCTGGGCAAAGAGCATCATACTATCCATCTCGTAAAATGTTTCCAGGGCAGATGTGGCCACAAGTAACACATCTGCATAACCAGAGACTTTGAGGATGCAAAGCCCAGGTGAGGACAGGCACCTGAACCTAAGGCCACTGAAGTCCAAATACAGATCAGGAACACAGAGGTTATCATGACATCACATTTACACTCATCATGTGACTGCTAGCTCATTTTCTCAATCCTCTTTCACCCTTTCTTTGCCCAAACTGTTGATTTGGGGTCTTTTTGTTGCCTTTATAGCTCATGTTTCTGGACTTTCTTCACAAAACCCACTAAGCCTTTCACTCCTGATGGGAAAGGCAAGATCCACAGGGAACCTCCTGCCTCTGGGTCCTGAGCTTTCACAGAATACCAAGAAAACAGAAGCTCCAGATAAAAATGAAGACGGCATTGGTATTACTGCAGTTTACATGACCTATCTGCATGCTTTGTCCCATTTAACAACATCAGGAAGCAGAATCTGTGCGTGGGAAGGGAAGTTGATGGGTCATCAAATGGAAAGTGCAGATTTCCTTTGATGTTTGAAGTTCTGCTGAGGGAAACCAGCAGTAACCCAGCTGCCCTATTACTCCTAACAACCTCCCAGGGAATGGACAACTTTGACACAGCAGAAGTATTCAGTGTCAGCTGCAAGCTCAGTGACATCAAATGGACATGGGTGGGCTCCTAGAAGCCATCGCAGTGTGCTTTAGGGGTGAAATGCACACCAGCACACCCAGCTCTACATCCCCATTACGTCTCTAAATCAGAGGTAAGCAGAGATTTGCACCGATGCACTAATCCGAGGCGGCAGAATTTATCTGATGCCGGTTTCATCAGAGCAGGACTCAGAGCTGGACTCGGAGCTTAGCTTGGGCTGCTCTAAATTCCACTTCAGTGAGGGACAACGGATTCTGGCATGTCCAAAGGTCATTTGATGAGCAGATGGAGGAGGTTTCTGTGCTGGTTTGGGGGATCAGTCTCCCTGCACTGTAGGAGATGTTGGACACAGTGAAAGCCGTGTACCTAAAATAAACTAAGCCTATTGCAATGAGGTTCTAGTTCAATTCAGAATAAGTCTATTTGCATTCCCTGCCATCTACGACCTCCATAGTAAGCCAAAGTCCATGAGAGACATGAAGGGAAACATCACAGCAGGTCAGTGGCTAACATAGTGTTAAACCTGGTGAGCAACCCTCAACAAAGAGATGGGTAAGCTCAAGGCAGGACAATCTTGTATTTCTGACCTTCAGGGCAGGGCTAAATATGCAGCAACTGTCTAGGAATGGGCTTGCATCACCTTATCCTCCTGGTATTCATAATTCATCAATAGTCTGAATATTTCTAATGAATGGTAGTGAACAATGGTCAAAGAAACCACTAGAAAATTCCAACGAGAAACAAGAACAAATCGCATGGTTTGAGCACACAAGCAAGCAAGGCAGTCAGATCACCTTCCAGACACATATGTAAGCATACACTTAATGTAAAACATGGAATATCGAAGCCACTTAGATGATTTATGTGGTTAAAGCACATATTATCTTTCCTCTTTGATACAGAGACAAACCTACTGCTCATAAAGCTGAGCCCTCTTTTAACCATCACTTCCATCAGTAGCTTCAAAAAGTTCCATGCAAGGAAGGAACTTGGTCCTACTTGACCTTTCCTACAGTATAGGGGGTTCGCTTCAGATTCCCCCTTTATTGGAACTACAGAACAACCCCAGACACTTCCAGAGGACTAAAGCTGCTCAGATCACCCCCTCTGCTAATCCAGACTCCAATAGCAGCATCTTTTCCTTTTATTTTTCTGAGTCTAAATGTGCCCAGGCTGCTCTGACAACGTGTAATAAAAAGGCTGCAGTACAAGGGGGGCCTCAGGCACACAGTGATACTTATTCTTGTTCCATAGGGGTGAGAAAGCAGGAGAAAAATGGAGTGAAAAGACAAAAATTCTGGGTTTGCCACCCTGGGGACAGAAAAGGCAAGATGTAAATTCTAGCAATTTAATGATAAATTTCACCCAAGTGGATTTTGCTTCACCCACAGCCCCTGGAAAGAAGCAGCTGTGGTGGAATTGGACCTGTAGGTGCATCCCAGTGTCTGCTCGGGTGACAACAATTGACACCTTGAACCAGGTGGCCCTTAAAGGTTTAGCAAAAAAGTGGATTCACACTGATTACTTTATTGGTCTTGTGGTTTGGAAGGCAGGACTTCTATACATCTGAAGTTGGCAGCACTATGGCACAGCTGCACTAATGCACATGTCCTCTCCACATGCATAAACACATACACCCTTCTCTCCCTTGCACGAATAAAACCAGCACTGAGCCTAATAACCCCAATGGTTAAATCCTTTGCATCAACAGAAAACAATAAGCTCGCTGATATTAAGCTATAAACACCACCTCCAGTTTTAGCACATGCGATTTCCTACGCGAAGGAGTTGCAGGATCACAACACCCACAGGGACAAAGAATTCCCCTCGGTGACAATTAGCAGCGAGGCTCCGGCCTGAGCCCTTGTATTTTAACAAGTGGATGTCATTGTCATTACAGCCACTCCACCCCATTGAGCTGTAGCGCCCAAAATAGCCTCAGCTGTCGAGCTCCATCTCTCTCCATCTCTCATCAGAGCCATTTGTAGAAATGCGAGGAGGGTGGGGGGTTGCGGTGTAAATCGGTGTTGACGCTGGAGAGAAGCTCAGAGGGGTGGAAAAAAGCCCGTGATAAAGGGAAAAGCAGCACTGAGATTATGCCCTGGAAATAAAACTGTTTAAAACATTCCTTTCTGCCACGTCCGGGTTTTTCACGCACACTGCTACCTCCAATTCGAGGACAAAATATATTGGGTAGAATGAACAGCTATAAACATGATTTTCCCTTCTTTCCTCCTCTCCTCTGGAGGTTGATCTTTCCTCTTGTTGCCAGAAGTAATTAAGCAAAGCAATCCGCATTTGGTTCAGACCAGAAGAAGGATGGATTTACTACCTGTACCTCCAGCTCCAAATACATTTCATAAAACAAGACATACGCCAGCACAACATGGAAATAACCTCACCCCTCCCTCAGCTACAAAACAACATTCTCGGCTTTCTGCTGGACACCTGTGTCCCCAGGTCCGCTCTTTAGACCAGAGTTTAGGTCTTACCTGGAGCCTTGTCAGAGTCTCAGGAGAAACGAAGCTCTGGGCAGGGTAAGAAAAAGTCGATTCCTACTGAGATGACAAAAGAAGGAAAGAGGAGAAGGGGAACAGAGGACATGGGGAGACCATGGTGGTTGTGGATCCCCCGTCCCTTTCCCCTTCAGGAAAATAAAACAGAAACCCCAGCGATGGCAGGGACGTGCAGCAGAAGGTCCCCCCGAGTCCCCCGGTGGTGGCTTTGCTGCTGGGGGTTAGGCTGTGCCGTCCCACCCCTCTTCTGGGTTGTCCTCCTCCAGTCAAATTGCTGACGTGCTTTGCTTTCCCTCCGCAGCCCAGCTCCAAAATAGCTCCGGGTGTCATTTACCGGGGAGATTAAGTTTCCTGAGAGAGACAGAGGCGAAAGGGCATCGTTTGAGGGACTCGCTGAGATGGTCCAGCGAGGGGGTGGGGGGCAAAAGCCATCAGAGATGTGTGGGTTTGGTGGTGTGGGGGACAGACCGTGGCGACAGGGTGGGTTAGAACTGCTCCTCAAGAGCCCGTCCCAAAGCCAAGCGATAAATGTGACTCGGGGACTGGGGAACAGGCAGCTGCCAACTTATCAGCGCTATACACCAGCCAGGAATTCTTTTCCAAAGGCATCAGATCAATAGTAGGTTTATTTATAACCGCCCAGGCAAGAGTCGTTACAATGGTGAATAAACGGCAAGTTAATAAACCTAAGCGTATCTCTCCATTTCTTAACCTAAGCTTATCTCTCCCTGCCTTTTCGCCACAGGAAAGCGTCTGCAAAAATGGCACGAGTTGCATAAAAATTGCACCTTAGAGGCTCAAGATCATATTTTCTATGTTTACCAGTAAAATTGCTGCTTTTTAACAATTTCCTGAATGTGGAGTACACACCAACTCTTACAAGAAATCAAAGTATTCTACATTTAAAGTCATTTCTGTTAGTTAGAGGAGCTAGAACAGAGCCCAGCAGGCTCCCCCACAACCACTTTCCCTCTGGGCTATCAGGAGTGAACTACGACACACACTTATTTTTGGCAATAAACAAAGCAGATAACGTGCTGCACACGCTATCTGAGGACCTGGGTCAGCTGGAGATACAACAGTGATTGAAGAGTCAGAGGGACCAAAGACAGAGAACCATGGTAGCTGCAGTGTCCTGTCATCAGGACACAGGAACGGCTGTTTCTGCCTTACAAACAGTTAGAATATCAGCTCTTGAAGCTTCTAAGTCTTGTGTTGGGTTCACAGGGCTATTGAAAACTAAAACATGGAGGACATCCAGCATGACCTGAGTGCAAATGGGATCTCCTTGAAAGAAGAGCTCAAGGAGAAGGTGACAAGGAAGAAAAGCAATAAGATCAGGAGGACTTAATGCAATGGGATAACCAAGGACGAGGATGCTGGACAGCAGGAGACACCGAAGCTGTTCTAGGGCTGGTGTGCCTATAGAGAAGAAGCTGGACATTGGTTTTCTCTAGAAGTAGATCATGCTGGAGGGAGTAGAGAGAAGAGAGAGAAGAGAGAGAAGAGAGAGAAGAGAGAGAAGAGAGAGAAGAGAGAGAAGAGAGAGAAGAAGAAGAGAGAGAAGAAGAAGAGAGAAGAAGAAAGAAGAGAGAGAAGAAGAAGAAGAGAGAGAAGAAGAAGAAGGGAGAAAAACAGAAGAAGAGAGAGAAGAAGAAGAGAGAGAAGAAGAGACAGAGAAGAAGAAGAGACAGAAGAAGAAGAGAGAAGAAGAGAGAAGAAGAAGAGAGAGAAGAAGAAGAGAGAGAAGAAGAAGAGAGAGAGAAGAAGAGAGAGAAGAGAGAGAAGGAGAGAGAAGAAGAAGAAGAAGAGAGAGAAGAGAGAGAAGAAGAGAGAAGAAGAAGGAGAAGAGAGAGAAGAAGAAGGAGAAGAGAGAGAAGAAGAAGAAGAAGAAGAGAGAGAAGAAGAAGAAGAAGAGAGAGAAGAAGAAGAAGAAGAGAGAGAAGAAGAACAAGAAGAGAGAGAAGAAGAACAAGAAGAGACAGAAGAAGAGAGAGAAGAAGAACAGAGAGAAGAAGAAGAGAGAGAAGAGGAAGAGGAGAACGGAGTTGGCGAAGGGGCTGGAGCACAAGTGTGATGGGAGTGGCTGAGGGACCTGGGGGGTTCATCGTTCTTCGTCAGTTACCTACAAAGAATGTGAAATGCAAAAATGTGGGGATTTGGGATGGGAGTGAAGGGAAAAGGGAATCACAAACCAGCCGAATTCATGTATTAGCCACAAAATGCTTGACTTGCAACCAGTAACATGCACAAACATCGACGTTCTGACTACAGGGATACTCAGCTTATGCTCCATCTATTACCAGTTGAAAACCCAGCCCACGTGACCTGCCGAACTGGCACCGTGTATAGAATCATATAATAACTTTGGTTGGAAGAGAACCTTAAGTTCGTTAAGTCCAATCATCACCTAAATCTGGAGTATCTATGTGTCATCAAGAGGTATCTCAATGCATATGAAGGTCATACAGCACTGGCTGTTATATGTGGAATTGAAGGGATGCTCAAAAACGTCTAAAAAGCAGATTAAATAACAAAAAAAAAAGGCAAAAGTTCAAAACGTATCAGCAATACATTGAATTATTTTGACTGCCTAAACCTACCTGCTGTGTGTGTGTAGACATGCTGTGCAATTCCAGAATCCAGGGTTTCCATCCACCTAAATTTACCTGAATTCTTCTCATCTTCTCATCATTGATTTGTAAATCACTTTGGCTTCCAGTGTCTTTTAGGACCTTCAGCAGCACCTTCTGTTCCTTCTCGTAGCTTCTAAGCTGCCAACAAAACCGTGTGACAACCCTGAAGCACTCCCCCCATCCTTAGCAGAACAAAGGACCTTGTTATGCCTTAAACATCTGGGTTTTGTTACTTTGGGAGGAAGAGATAGATGACACCTCATCTTATCTTTCCCGAAGTTTTATGGCCGACACCTTGGAATATAAGGACAATTAACAGTGTTGCTGTGAAAGGCCTCATGGCCTAATTGGAGTGATAGAGATGAACCATCTATCGGACAACCAACTACCAGAAGAAACCACGAACCAACAGCTACCCCTGACGGGTAAGACAACTCACTTCTGGTCAATACCATGAACTTTCCCCTAGTTTGAAGACCCCAGACCCATTTCCAGAAGAGTCTTCCTAATGAGCATGAAGAGCGAGCAGAGGGATGAGACGAACCGCCTTCTCCTATCTCGCATGTAAATGAACTGGGTTATAAAACAACCTCATGTATGATATGGCGTGTACATCTTCAACGCGTCCCCAACTCCAGAGGTCATCGCAGGACCGATGTACCTGTGGAGTGGTGACATCTTACTGTCCCTCTCTCTCTCTCTTTCTGATATCTTAGTTTTCCTCTTCTCTCTCTCTCTCTTCGTTTTTCTTAAACATAGAAAGTAATGCCATTGTAAGTTCTGCTGCTAAAGTCTTGTTGTGTATTATAGTTACTAATTGTTGCCAATCCATCGTTTGTAGAAGTACTTTTGCTGCCTATGTATTGATAATTTTAGTGATATTATAACATACTTTTGCCAAGTCACTAATTGCTGTAATTTGTATACCACCACGTGCTTTTAGTAAATTCATCATTGGACCCCCAGAGTGACTGTGTATCATTCACTTCGCATTGACACACAGAATAACTCACACCCGATCTCATCTGTTGATCAGGGCGGGTGTTGCGTTCAGAATGAACTCATCCCTCACCCCATCTGTTGGGACGGGACACCGTGACACTTGGTAAATGGATTTAGTTGGAGAAAGGTGCCCTATCCACCAAGACCTTCCCCTCCGAATAGCGCTGTGTGATGGGTTCAGCTCAGCAAAATTAAAGACCAACCTCTGTTTTCAGCTATTCGATGCAATTCTACATTTTCACAAGTCGTGTCTATGTGTAACTTTGCATCCCGATGAAAAGATAATTCCCCGAGCGCAACAAACGCCAACCAAACGTGCCCCACGTTCTCTCACAGAATTCGCTCAAGCAACGAAACGAGTCTCGTAAAACATGAAGTTTAATTTTCATAACTGTGTCAAAGAACACATAATGTGCCTTTTCAAGGCAGAATTACCCCAAACTGAACTCATCCCACGTGGAGAACAGCAGCTGATCAATAGTGTGAGTCGAACTAAACAAAACAAGAAGCTGTAACTACTTATTAGGGACAAACACACAATACAGTTGATTATTTAAATAAAAGGAATGAAACCACATACATAAAATCAGTAAAAAATTACACCGGCCATGGTTTATTACAGAATCCTCATATTGTTGTGACTCTCGTACATGTATGACAAAGCTTATAATCTCTTTTGAACATTGTACCTTTTGTTTAGTGGAAACCACGGGTCCACGCACAGTTTTTTAGGCTACACGAGGCATCCCCGTGTGGCACAGAAAATAACTACCAGAAAAAAGGGAAAAACAGATGAAATTCGCAAGTCTAGGGGTCCCAAGGCCCTGAAATACCCAAGTCCACCCCAAAGAGATGTGTGAAGTATCATTCAGAATCCTCAATATTTCACTAACAATGTAAAATTTGCTGTTTTAAGTAAATGAGCTTGACTGACAAACATGTAAGAGAGACACACTTCAGACACCGAATAGTATATTAAAATATAGACACTATCAATCTTTTTATATCTGGCATAAAAAATAGAAGGAAACTTATTTTTCCCATATATATAGTGGAAATAGCCTAATTCTGAAAAACCTATGCTCATTAAGTGATCGCTGTGCATAAGCAAGTTATCAATTGGTTTTATTTTATAGAGTAAAAAAATGTAAAGCAATCTCTGTCTGGCAACAATTTTAAGTCGACTCTGATTTATTCCTCCTCTCTAACAAGCTTTTCACATATAATACACAAATATTTCCCTTATTCAAGCTCAGTTGGCAAACAAGCAAAAAGGATTTCAGGCAGAAAGGGATCCGGGGGAACTAATGGACAGGAAGCTCAACATGAGCCACCAGTGTGCCCAGGTGGCCAAGAAGGCCAATGAAATCCTGTCCTGTATCCAAACTAGTGTGGTGAGCAGGACAAGGGCAGTGATCCTTCCCCTGTACTCTGCATTGGGGAGGCCACACCTGGAGTATTGTGTTCAGTTCTGGGCCCCTCAGCTCAGGAAAGAGATTGAAGTGCTGGAGCAGGTCCAGAGAAGAGCAACAAGACTGGGGAAGGGACTTGAACACAAGCCCTATGGGGAGAGGCTGAGGGAGCTGGGCTTGTTTAGTCTGGAGAAGAGGAGGCTTAGAGGTGAGCTCAGCACTCTCTAGAACCACCTGCAGGGCAGTTCTAGCCAGGTGGGGATTGGGCTCTTCTCCCAGGCAGTCAGCAATAGGACAAGGGGCCATGGGCTTCAACTCTGCCAGGGGAAGTTTAGGCTGGAGATTAGAAAGCAATTCTGTGCAGAGAGAGTGGTCAGGCATTGGAATGGCTGCCCAGGGAGGTGCTGGACTCACCGTGCTGGAGGTTTTTAAACTGAGATTGGCCATGGCACTTAGTGCCATGATCTAGTCAAGGGACTGGAGTTGGACCAAGGGTTGGACTTGATGATCTCTGAGGTCTTTTCCAACCCAATCCTTTCTGTGATTCTGTGATTTATATCTCTAGTTCCTAATTTTTATTAAACTTGCTCCTAACCTGACACTTTTTCAATCTATAATAGCACAGACTACAAGCATACATTAAATGTATTTACTTTTGCACCTTTGATTACAGCATTGCTAATGAAGGAAAATAAGGACCTTCCGTTCTATATGACTGATGAAGTTGATTGGCAAAGTTATTAAAAAATTAATGAGAAAGCAATGGCTACCAAAAAATAAGAAATGTCTGATTCTACAATGTTCTACAAAACAAATTGGTGACCGAGATGGATAAACCACACAGGAAATTAAATCACGGTCTGTGGTTAAGGCTCTATTTCCATCCATCAGGATAAAATAAGGTGCAATATTCTCAGAAACCCACAAATTCAGTTCAACCCAAGTTTCTGCATTAGGCACATTCCTTGGCTTTAAAAGAAAGCAAAATGATCCTGCTAATTCCAAGTTGTCAGCGTAGCACGAAACCTTATTAAAAAGGTTGGGAACGTATCAATCCGGTGTTTGATAATAAATGTTCAAGGTGAACTACTAAGCTTGAATGTACAGAGTTGCCTCACTCAAGATATCACAGCAAAGCCATGAAGGCAAATCAAGACACGAACCTGTTAAAAGCTGCCGGGTTCCATGGAATCAGGACCAGTTGCAAACGCACTCATTGAAAAATAACAATGAATTAATAAATTCCAAAGAGAACTGCTCTCATGTTCATATTTGTGCAGTATTCCCTGTTCTTCTTCATTATTAATAATATAATAACACAACCTAATAATATAATCTAGAATGGTGAAGCATTAAGCAATCAGGAACTCGAGTTTTTGCACTTTTATGACTCTGTTGGAAAAAAACCATTAAAATCTGGAAAAGTGTGGCCATAAAGTGGAATTTAAGATCTAGTTTTACAACCAAGATCGTGCACACGGTCAAAGCAATAAAGAGAAACACAACAAAAACCCCAAACCCACTGCTCTGGGTTGTTCCCATGTGCAGCATTTTGACTCTCCAGTTCCCGAATAGAGAATAGGGGGGAAATAAAACAAAACCAAATAAAAACCTTTACAAAAACAACCAACCAACCAACAACACCCACACACCAAACCAAAAGGCAACCAACCAACCAACAACCAGCTTTCAAAGCAAGTAAAATATAACTTTAAAAAAGAAATCATATACGCTTAAGGTCTGTTTGTTGCATAATTTTCAGAGTATTTAAACAAAACCAACCCAGCTTCCTACAGAATTAGAGCTGTGCCGTTGTGTATGAATTGTGCACCACACTGAGCAAAGTTTTACGATAAGGACTTCTTGCCATTTGACATTTTCTAAGTTTAGCAAAGCTGAGCTTAAATCCAATTTCATTCCTTTCTCTTACAGAGAGTGGCTGGGAGGTAGTGACCTCCACCCAAGGGTGAGGACCATGTCCCTGTTGGTCTGATCTCCATCCAAGGGTGAGGAGCATGTCCCTGTTGGTCTGATCTCCATCCAAGGGTGAGGACCATGTCCCTGTTGGTGTGACCTTCATCCAAGGGTGAGGACCATGTCCCTGTTGGTCTGACCTCCACCCAAGGGTGAGGACCATGTCCCCATTGGTGTGACCTCCACCCAAAGGTGAGGACCAGGTCCCCGTTGGTCTGATCTCCACCCAAGGGTGAGGACCATGTCCCCGTTGGTCTGACCTCCACCCAAGGGTGAGGACCAGGTCCCCGTTGGTCTGACCTCCACCCAAGGGTGAGGACCATGGCCCTGTTGGTCTGACCTCCACCCAAGGGTGAGGACCATGTCCCCGTTGGTCTGACCTCCATCCAAGGGTGAGGACCAGGTCCCCGTTGGTCTGACCTCCACCCAAGGGTGAGGACCACGTCCCTGTTGGTCTGACCTCCATCCAAGGGTGAGGACCATGTCCCCGTTGGTCTGACCTCCATCCAAGGATGAGGACCACGTCCCTGTTGGTCTGACCCAGCTGTCCCCAAGCCCTGGTCCAGCTCAGTTCCACACGACACAACCACACAAGGGTGGACGGGTGGCCACCAGAGAGGGACAAGAACAAGCCAGCTCTGCCACAAGTTGAACCCGCACAGCATCTACAAGCAACTGATGGGGAAAAAGGAAAGAGTTTAAGCCAAGAGTCTCCTGGTCCCTCAGGATCTCTCCCTTGTGACCACAAGAGACACGAAGATGAGTGATCCTGCCCATGGGAAGCAATCAGAGCTTCCTTCCTCCTTGTAACTCCTCTTTCTTCCTTTCTTTTCCCAAAAGGAATGGAAGAAGGTCCAGGTAGCAAATAAAATATAATCCCATCCTCATGGTCTCTGCTGGAAAAGCACAAAGGACTAAAACTAGGATGCCTTCCACAAAATGTTGGGGTTATCTCCTGATTCTCTGAAAACACTAAATGACCTCAACAAAGTCTCCCGCTCACACAATCTCCATCTTCTGCTGTTCGTTTACTTCACCAAAGAGAAAACTTATAAGACACTTATTATAAGAAACTTATTATGAAGACTAGAGCATCAGTTTCCAATCCGTAAGGCAAATCACTTCCAAATTATACATACTTGGGTAAAAAAGGAGTAGCAGCAGTAGTAAATAGCAAAAGCAAAGAAGGATATTCAGTCTGGAAAGAAAAAAACAAAGCAAATAAACAAATAAAAAATCACAACACACCAACCAAACCAACAGCAGCAGTTTGGGGACTAACAGCCTTACACATGCTCTGGAAAAGGCCACAGCGAGCCAAGCACCACGAACATAAATCATCTCCCCGGATGCTGTTCTAATAAAAATATTGACAAATTAATACCAATTTATTAGTTTTAGCTTATATAGACACCATCAGACTAACTTAATTGTCAGAGAGACCCTGTGGATATAGAAGAAAAGCAGAGATTCCAAACATATATCCAGAAAAAAAACCAAGTTCTTATTCTGAGGTTGGTTTCAGTTCTGGGAATCAAGAAGGTTGAATCAACAGAAGCTTCCAGTTACTTACACAGAATATAGAAATAATTGCCATTCTTAAATGTGTTGTGTTGGACTATCAATTTGGGATTTTACGGCATTAAAGATTAATTACCGACTATTAAAACATACAGCCTAATAATAATCTTGACTTGAGGAAGGTCTCTTGAAATAACCCGTTGTCTTAAACTGGAGCAATCTAGTATCACTAAAAGAGAACAACCAAATGTTAGTAAAGCTGGGGGTGGAGGTGAGGACAAGGAGGGAATCAACTCAGTTTTCACCTCATTGCTCCACAATTGAAACCCAACTCCAAACCAAAACGGCCTCCCTGGCTTACGTGTGACCTCGTACCATAACTCAGCTTCCATTCAACTCAGTAAAATGTGAATACAAGTCTCTAAAACCAGCAGCATTATACTTTAGACTTATTCATACCAAAATTTCAGCGTGATACTTACAGAACTTGCACATTGTTGTCAAATTCAACATGAAGCAGCTAAATATATTGTATGACGGAGCTGCTGCAATTCCAGGTGGTTGTTTTTATGAAATACAGTAGAGTTTTTTAATCCCCTGAAATATAAAAGGTTGTGTAATAAAGCAACGGCACTGAAGCATTCTGAAATGACTTGTGTCTTTATAATCTGAAGCTGTAAATCAAGTAATTTAAGGAAATGGGCACTAAATAATTTTGATGTGAAGACGCAGGGTTTTTAGGAAGCAAACAGAGCAAGGCAAATGAAATACGAGCGCAGGGCATGAGAAGGTAAATCTGATCCCACCAGCTCTGACGTGTGGGGACTCTCCACAGCTGTGGAGCTTGTTAAAGAGCCCACAACTGGCGGTCTATCAATATACAGGAAGAAAATTAATATTAATTATGAGCTACGCCAAACGCAGCCACACCGTAACCCTCTGAAAATGCATTTTTAAACTGCGATTGAAAACCGAAGCGAGCACACAGCTGTTTACTGTGTTTGAAAATCAGACCATTAAAGGCACATTTACTATATTCTGAACTGATTAAGACCACATTCCTTCACAATAATAATTAACACACGAGCAATACAATAAGGACCTAGTACGCCCTATACATTCACCACTACAAAACAATCCCATGAGACTGAGACCTGGGGGTCCTGGGGACAGCAGGGTGACCATGAGCCAGCACTGGGCCCTTGTGGCCAGGCAGCCAATGGGACCTGGGGTGGGTTAGAAGGGGGTGGTCAGTAGGTCAGAGAGGTTCTCCTGCCCCTCTGCTCTGCCCTGGGGAGACCACACCTGGAATCTTGTGTCCAGTTGTGGCCCCTCAGTTCCAGCAGGACAGGGAACTGCTGCAGAGAGTCCAGCGCAGCCACCAAGATGCTGAAGGGAGTGGAGCATCTCCCGTGTGAGGAAAGGCTGAGGGAGCTGGGGCTCTGGAGCTGGACAAGAGGACACTGAGGGGTGACTCATTCATGTTTACAGATATATAAAGGGTGAGTGTCAGGAGGATGGAGCCAGGCTCTTCTGGTGACAACCAGTGACAGGACAAGGGGTAATGGGTACAAACTGGAACACAAGAGGTTCCACTTATAAATGACAAGCAACTTGTTCCTGGTGAGGGTGGCAGAGCCTGGCCCAGGCTGCCCAGGGGGGTTGTGGAGTCTCCTTCTCTGCAGACATTCCAACCCGCCTGGACACCTTCCTGTGTAACCTCATCTGGGTGTTCCTGCTCCATGGGGGGATTGCACTGGATGAGCTTTCCAGGTCCCTTCCCATCCCTGACATTCTGGGATTCTGTGACTCTGTGACTACAATTGATCCGTAAACAGAAATTCAAATCATTGCTGAAAAGCAAAATTATTCATTAACTGAAATACTGCACAGTCGGCTTTTTACAGCCATGGAGTATAGTTGATTAGTTTCACAAACACTAATTTAACCTTCTTAAATTAGTTTGTGCAAATAAATCACACATGCACACAGAGAAAACACTCACACTAAAACAAATCTCTCCACTACCTGTATTTTTAGGCTAAGGCTGAAAATATTCTAAGTTGAATTCACTTTCTTTAGGAAAATAAATTACCTTACTATGCTAAGATTCTGATTTCCATTAACTCTTGCTTTTTAACCTTAATCAGTGGATTACAGAGGCTTGTGCAACTTTTGCCTACAAAGGCAAATATCTACTGGCCCATTGAAGTTAACAGATCCCAAACTACAGAACTGCATCTGGAACATTCTGCAAGTACATATATCTATAGGGAAACAATTATATTCTTATCCACAAAACGTCAAGTTCAACATCAACCACCATGGAACGTAAAAATCTTCATTTTTGTCTTTCCAACGTTGCTCATATCCCCAACATAATTCGCTTTTAAAATAAGAACTGCTCTCCAAGGCCGTTCATTAATTTGCTGATAACTACAAACCTTAATTGTTTTTAGTAGACAGTTATTAAAGCATTAAAGTATTTCTAAGTGCCCTAAGAACAACACGTGAATGAGTCCTTCTTTTCTAATCCTCACCTCGAACATTCACAGCGATACGTAACACTTGTGATTGTCTCAGCCACAGAATGGAGACAAGTTAACAGCAATTAAATATATCCAATATTCCATGCAAAAAATTAATCAGTTAAACAGCTTTGGTAACCTAGTACATAATTTGCAAACATCCCTTTCCCTCCGCCCCCAAAAAAATCCCCATATACCATATCTGTATTTATATAATCATATACATATTTCCTGAGTAAATAGTTAAATCTGATTATTCGGAAGATTTGGCAAAATATCCAGCTTTGCATTACTAAAATAGAATTTAAAATAAACATTCAATAAGCACATTAAAATAAATATGGAATGTTTCTGAAAATTACCGTACCATGAATTCACATTAATAACAAACTATTTTTTAATTAAGTGCATATTATGTTATATAGTTACTGGTTTTTAACTCACTGAGGAATCAAGAAATCTAATTTCTAATCCTGAGTGACAATTTTGTATCACCTGCTACCACTTTGATGCAGCACTTACTGCAAATCTAAACATTTTCAATGGATTATGCTATAGAAAAGCTTGGTTTACATTGGTTTAGCTGGAAACTGAATTAGCAGCACAACTGCTGAAGCATCTCACAAAACCCACATTAAACACTTATATTCCTATCAAACCATCAGTGATAACCCGAACAACCCAACTCCCCATCGCAAAAGCAACACAGGAGCGTGGATCGCTCCGCACGGAGTCATGGGATGCAAACCACTTATTGATCACTTTGGCACTTAAACGAGTTACATAATAGTGCAAAAAAACCCCTGAATAATTATGGAATAGCTTTCATATTGATTTTTTTTAAGTATGCTAAATTAAGGATAAAAGGATAATTAAGTTCTGCCACATCTGGTTCCTCAGGTCATGGCTTGATATGTAGCTTTGGAGAAACACACAAGGAAATGTTCAACTATTGTTTAGTTCGCCTCAATAATAAAACTCTTACGTAGCAGACACTGCAATACCAGTAATATTAAAATTGCATTAACACTAGCACAAGACGTGCCTCTCAACAGCAGAATCACAGTAACAGAATTGCAGCACTGATCAGTTATATCAACCCTTTTGCTTTTTGATAACCGATCAAAACCACCTCCCACGGCACTTTGCAGGACTCTTGGTCCTTTCTCAGCCTCCCGCCTCCCTTCTGTTATTATTAAATTATTATTATTTGCTATTATTATTCCAGAATCCTCATGGGCTCCGCAGCTTTTTCTTTTTTGCTTCCTTTGTGTCTGTGCTCCACGCTGCTTTTTTCTTCTGTGCTTGTGTTTGGAGGACAAAGCTCTTGCAAAGCCCGTTCAACTACTTCACGTTTTACCGGCCGGCTCGAAGAGGTTTTTGGCAGAGTCAGCTGCAACGCGCACCATAAAGCCGTACGAGCCCTGCGAGTGGAAGCCGCCAGCTCTTTAATGGCAGCGGCCAGAGCGAGAACATCTGCAACAGAAAAATACGGTAATATTAATATATTTAAAAAAATATGTATTTGTTTGTCCTGCTTTTGTTAAAAACAAGTTTCTCTTTTAGTGAATTTGCCTGTCAGCTAAAACTTCATATGAGCTGCGTTTTCCTGGAGAACCAGATACATGTTTTGGTGAACATAGCAATGGAATGCGAGGTTATTGATAAGGACAGATTCACATCTCGCGAGAGGGGCAGTGAGAAACAGGTGACCAAAAACTGACCAACTGAGTATAACATCCCATTCATGTGAATACTTAATGTAAAAGTAGGAAATCACAAGGATCACGTCCCTTTTGTTTATGACCAACATTAGGAGAGGACCTTGCTAGTTGTTCCCTGTGAACTGAGGCCCAGTGACAGACTGAATCCAGCTCCAGTTGGCTGTAGAGTCCAGTCCAGGACTTCGGATGCTGGCTCCGCAGTTGCTGGGACTTTCAAGATTAGTTTTGTATATTTTGTATTATTTTCTCTATTATTATCAGCAGCATTAATAAAACAGTTTTAATTTTTCCATCTCTCTTCTCTCTGTCCTTCTTTCCCTCCTGATCGCCTGTCCTTGGGAGACAGAAGGGCGGAAGGGGAAGCAGGGGGAGAGGGGGTTAACAATACATCTGCCACGGTTTTATTGTCACCCCGCAATCAAACACTCGACATTGTTCCAACTCATCACCAGTATGCAAAGTTTACTCAGGAGATGGCCAGCGCTCTATCCTGGTTGAGTTCCATCAGTTATTAGGAGTATTTTTCTCTTGCAAATGACAGCCGGCACGTCTCGCACTAATAACAACCAGGATTGTGTCCAAAATTCAGTGGCATAACCATCTCTCCTGGTTTTGTTAAAAACAAGACCAGCTCTCTTTTAGTGAATTTTCCTTGTCACCCTGCAGTAAACGGTGACACCAACAGGCACGTGATACAACAATTAAGCCCATTTAATTGATGTTATCAGAGTGGACTGTCTAAAATTATACTCAGGCATGATAAGTAAAACTACCAACTCAATCCCGGTCAGATGAACACAATACAATCCTTTTTTTTTTCCTTTGTCTTTCTTGCACTGATACCCACCAAGATAACAGTGAGAAAAGGCTCATTCTCGCCCTTTGGATACATGGTCATTACCAGCACAGAATCACAGAATGGACTGGATTGGAAAAGACCTCAGAGATCATCAAGTCCAACCCTTGGTCCAACTCCAGTCCATTTACTAGATCATGGCACTAAGTGCCATGGCCAATCTCAGTTTAAAAACCTCCAGCACAGTGAGTCCAGCACCTCCCTGGGCAGCCATTCCAATGCCTGACCACTCTCTCTGCACAGAATTGCTTTCTAATCTCCAGCCTCAATTTCCCCTGGCAGAGTTGAAGCCCATGGCCCCTTGTCCTATTGCTGATGCCTGGGAGAAGAGACCAATCCCCACCTGGCTAGAACTGCCCTTCAGGTAGTTCTAGAGAGTGCTGAGCTCACCTCTAAGCCTCCTCTTCTCCAGACTAAACAAGCCCAGCTCCCTCAGCCTCTCCCCATAGGGCTTGTGTTCAAGTCCCTTCCCCAGTCTTGTTGCTCTTCTCTGGACCCGCTCCAGCACTTCAATCTCTTTCCTGAGCTGAGGGGCCCAGAACTGAACACAATACTCCAGGTGTGGCCTCCCCAATGCAGAGCACAGGGGAAGGATCACTGCCCTTGTCCTGCTCACCACGCTAGTTTGGATACAGGACAGGATTCCATTGGCCTTCTTGGCCACCTGGGCACACTGGTGGCTCATGTAGAGCTTCCTGTGCATTAGTCCCCCAGGTCCCTTTCTGCTATCCAGCCACTCTGTGCCCAGCCTGGAGCGCTGCAGGGGGTTGTTGTGGCCAAAGTGCAGGACCCACCACTTGGCCTTGTTGAACTTCATCCCATTGGAATCGGCCCATTTTTCCAGCCTATCCAGATCCCTGTGCAGAGGGATATTTTTACTTTTAGGACAACTACTTCTGGTTACCTAATGTATATAATGTTATATAATATCACTGAACTGTTCTTTAAGGTTCAAGGGGAGAATGTTTAAACTAGTAACAGCAAAAGAAAAAAAGATCTCTTAAAGTAATTTAAAGGCTTTTAAAAGTGACAGGTTTATATTTACACATTTTTTTTGTTGAAGTTACAGTAGGCGCTGTGTACCTCAAATCTGTGCATTCCAAAGGGCGTATTTGCACAGTTATACATTTGGAAAGGCTTTTAAAGCTAAAGGAACGGAAAGCGGTTACCTTTCTCATTATTGTATCGTGGTGCTCCTTGTCTCTGTGGATTAGCAGCATTAATAATCTCATCCTTACGCCTCGCCTGTGCAATGTGAATGGTTTCCAGATGGTGTTCCAGCGCAGTGGAGATGTTACCATGTACAGGTGAACCACGAAGCCTTTCCATTTTCCCTATTAACGTGACCACCTGCCAAATACATTGAAAAAAACACACCAAAAAATCTCTAAGTATTTATAAGTCTTCATTAAATAAACATAAAATGCAAAAGAAATTAGGAATTATAGTTCAAGCAGCCCTACCCTGGCTTGTTCTCGTAGCTGGTCGACAATCAAGCGATCGACGCGTGATGGGTTGGCGGGCAGTCGGGACACGGGGGTGTTGTTTGAACTAGATATGCGCTTTCCTGGGAAGTTTCTTGCAAGGTCAGTCTCAGTCTGGAGGGGAAATAAATAGCCATTGTAAATGTTTCTACAATACTACAATCCGTATTTCTGAGGTGGTTTAGAATTCTCAAATGCGTTGCAATACAAGTGTATGGGGCGGAGTCCAGTTGAGGCCTGGATCTAGTGCAGTGCCTCAGGGGGCAGTGCTGGGACCAGTACTACTCAATATATTCATCAATGATTTGGATGAGGGAACAGAGTGACTGTCAGCAAGTTTGCTGGTGACAACAAGCTGGGAGGAGTGGTGACACTGGAAGCTGTGCTGCCATCAGAGACCTGGACAGGTTGGAGAGCTGGGCGGGGAAAAAGTTAATTAAATATAACAAAGGAAAATGTAGAGTCTTGAATCTGGGCAGGAACAACCCCAGGTTCCAGTATAAGTTGGGGAATGACCTGTTGGAGAGCAGTGTAGGGGAAAGGGACCTGGGGGTCCTGGGGACAGCAGGGTGACCATGAGCCAGCACTGGGCCCTTGTGGCCAGGAAGCCAATGGTACCTGGGGTGGGTTAGAAGGGGGTGGTCAGTAGGTCAGAGAGGTTCTCCTGCCCCTCTGCTCTGCCCTGGGGAGACCACACCTGGAATCTTGTGTCCAGTTGTGGCCCCTCAGTTCCAGCAGGACAGGGAACTGCTGCAGAGAGTCCAGTGCAGCCACCAAGATGCTGCAGGGAGTGGAGCATCTCCCGTGTGAGGAAAGACTGAGGGAGCTGGGGCTCTGGAGCTGGACAAGAGGACACTGAGGGGTCACCTCATTCATGGTTACAGATATATAAACGGGGAGTGTCAGGAGGATGGAGCCAGGCTCTTCTCGGTGACAACCAATGGTAGGACAAGGGGTGATGGGTACAAACTGGAACACAAGAGGTTCCACTTAAAGATGAGAAGAAACTTCTTCCCAGTGAGGGTGGCAGAGCCTGGCCCAGGCTGCCCAGGGGGGTTGTGGAGTCTCCTTCTCTGCAGACATTCCAACCCGCCTGGACACCTTCCTGTGTAACCTCATCTGGGTGTTCCTGCTCCATGGGAGGATTGCACTGGATGAGCTTTCCCGGTCCCTTCCAACCCCTGACACTCTGGGATTCTGTGATGACTCTGCAGGGAAAAGGTGGGTCTGGGTTTATAATACTTGAGTTAGTTGGAAAGAAGGAATGAGAGACAAGAAGAGATCAGTCTAACCAAGCTGCAATATGAACATTTTGAGCATTCAGGTCTATAAAATGCCAGTACGTTAAGAACCACTTGATACATCACTGCATATGGCTGGTGGTTCTAAAACTGTAGCAAAGGCCTGGTGAATTAACAACTAATGATCTTTTATTGACCATATAAACGAAAAGCATGCAAGCTAACAATAACTGAGTGATTTGGACAGCAACATTATGACATCTGTTGTAGCAAATACTCTAGGTTAGTAGAGAAATGTTGCATTAGCAGCTCTAAGGGGAAACAGACTTAGAAATTGAAGTTCAAAGTCACACACAATTTACAAGCAGCGATGTCAAAAAATGCAAACATTATACTCAAAGCAGGTGTTGAAGATGCTGTTCTAATCATTTAAAACAATGTGACAAGAGAGTCGCCTCCTCGAGAAAATTGACTCTATAAACTCTTTCATGCGATCACCGGCTTTGATATGGATTATGAATATTATTATGAATATGAATTGATATGAATTGTGAGTTATGTTTTACCTTGTTTCTCTCTTTCTCCAGAGCTCTCCACTGCTCACAACACTCCTCCAGTCTCAGATGAAGCTCGTTAGCGGGTCCACTGCGATTTCTTGGAGGTCTGTAGTTGTTAAATGCTGTTGGAAATGCCAAGTACGGCGCAGCTATTTCCCCACAAAATAAATCGCTGATGAAGGGATTCAAGTGGTTGAAATCATCATAACGGAAAAGATCAACAAGTTCCGAGAATGGAAACGGTGACGGAGCAAAACCGAAATTATTTGCTGATGCAAACAGATGGTGGTTAAACGGAGGAAAAATGGGATTTTGCTTAAAATTAGCCATTAATGGGAAAGAAGGAAGAAAAGGATTGATGAAATTTGACACGCTACCACTGCTCTGTTCGTGGTTTTTTCCAAACACATTGAGCTGCTGATGGTTTGGGGTTGAATACCCAAAATGAGGAATCCAATTCTTTCTGCCTTTTCTATCATCTTTATTACTGTTTTCTTGGGTCTGCTTTTTTGGAAACCTGTGGTACTTATCAGGGTTCTCACTTCCAGCATTCTGCTGCAGCAACCAGTCAGATGAAAAATGAAGAGGGAATTTATGGTATTGGCCATCCTTATTCGTCAACGAATCCTGCTGTGATGGCCCGATGTGTTTCATTTGCTTCCGATTTTCCGAGATGAAGTCAGAAACTCGCAAATTATTAGAAAGACCGTTGGATATTTGTAACTTTCCATCTTTCCTTGATAAGATCTGCGAGTAGTAGGAGGACTGTGCTATAGACCGATGGGTGGGGGAACCCCTAGATGTAGATGACACCTCTGAGGACAACAGAGGACTCGTCACCACTTGCTTTCCATATGTGATACCCAATGTAGCTCTCGGACCTGCAGTTTCCCCATCCAACCACGTGCATCCACGGTACGATGAATAACTCCCATTTTGCATAATGTTTTTTACAGATAAACCATGTTCAGAAACTTTATGAGAGCATTCTTTAGGATTCATATGGATCTTGCATTCGTTGTTATTAAAAACATCCCCCAAGGGATGACGACCATTTTGCACATGGGTTTCCTGTGGTTTTCTGTTGGTCCCTCCACAAAAATTATTTCCTTTAGGGAGATGATTGAAAAAATTCAGTGATGGATGAACAGATGACTGTAATTTATGAGCAGCTGTGAAGTTTTCATATTTCTTGGAAAACAAGCGGTTGTCCTGGGACACTTTATCCCAAGAGTCATCAACAGGCTGATTGGAAAGATCAGGGGGATATTTAGTTCGTTCTTGAGTATCATTGTTGACAACTTTGCCTCTCGCTCTGACATTTTTCCAACGCTCTTCCTGAACGCCAGCGCCTCCTTTCATTCTGTTCTGAGACAAGAAAGTGCTACAATTGGAGCCATCATAGTCTCCATTGAACCTCACATGGTCATAACTGCACAAATGCTGATTATAGTCTATATTTTGAAAACAAAACCCTTCTTGGTGAACTGTAGTATTATTATGCAAAGAGGAACTGTTCTTCAGATTATTATCAGGCTGAACGCAAAGGCCAGATGGAGAAAGCCAAGACTCCAGGAAATGAAGATCTTCGAGATTTCTGTGTAACATCTCCATGTCTCGAGGCTTTTGTGAGTGTTCCTGATGGTGGTTCTGTGAGCCCAACAGGTTTGAAACATCCTGATTTTCAACAGAGTGCTTTGATGAGAGCCCTGAGAATTCCCCATTGCTTCCAAGGTCAGGGGTCCACAGAGGTGGAAACAATCTGGAAAGAGAATTCCTGTAACAAAGTTAAACAAACCTCCTGTAATTATTTAAAATATTATGTTAAAACTGTTCACATCTCACAGTTACACTCCTCCCACACATATTTCTCCCGTTACATTATTGGTTAAACTTCCACAGTCCTCCTCCAAAATATAGGGGGAGGGAAAAAATAATCCTGTTGTAGGTGAGTAAATGTTATGTAGAATCTGACCACCGATGATGACCGCTATTATTTTTACTACATATATTCACACAGAATCCCAGAATGTCAGGGATTGGAAGGGATCTGGAAAGCTCATCCAGTGCAATCCCCCCATGGAGCAGGAACACCCAGATGAGGTTACACAGGAAGGTGTCCAGGCGGGTTGGAATGTCTGCACAGAAGGAGACTCCACAACCCCCTGGGCAGCCTGGGCCAGGCTCTGCCACCCTCACCAGGAAGAAGTTTCTTCTCATATTTAAGTGGAACCTCTTGTCTTCCAGTTTGAACCCATTACCCCTTGTCCTACCATTGGTTGTCACCGAGAAGAGCCTGGCTCCATCCTCCTGACACTCACCCTTTATATATCTGTAAACATTAATGAGTCACCCCTCAGTGTCCTCTTGTCCAGCTCCAGAGCCCCAGCTCCCTCAGCCTTTCCTCACACGGGAGATGCTCCACTCCCTGCAGCATCTTGGTGGCTGCGCTGGACTCTCTCCAGCAGTTCCCTGTCCTGCTGGAACTGAGGGGCCACAACTGGACACAAGATTCCAGGTGTGGTCTCCCCAGGGCAGAGCAGAGGGGCAGGAGAACCTCTCTGACCTACTGACCACCCCCTTCTAATCCACCCCAGGTCCCATTGGCTTCCTGGCCACAAGGGCCCAGTGCTGGCTCATGGTCACCCTGCTGTCCCCAGGACCCCCAGCTCCCTTTCCCCTACGCTGCTCTCTAATAGGTCATTCCCCAACTTACACTGGAACCTGGGGCTGTTCCTGCCCAGATTCAAGGGCCACTTGCCCTTGTTCTATATCTTTAACTTTTTCCCTGCCCAGCTCTCCAGCCTGTCCAGGTCTCTGATGGCAGCACAGCTTCCAGTGTCACCACTGCTCCCAGCTTGGTGTCACCAGCAAACTTGCTGACAGTCACTCTATTCCCTCGTCCAAATCATTGATGAATATATTGAATAATACAGAACTGCTGAGATTATTTAGATTTCTAAATATTTTAGATTTAAAAATTCACAGTATTCAGTCAACTCCCCACCACTTAAAATGAGACTATTTTTTATTTTTCCTCAAATTTTGCAGGCTGATGGAAGACTTTAGAAAATTTGCATTTCTAGCTGTTTGTTGCCTTTTTTATTACTGGCAATTGAAGTAAAGAAAGGCACTTCTACATTTCGAGGGGATTGATAAGACCTTTGTTACTAAACTCTGCGAAATAACTCAAAATGTGTATCACACCTCTGTGACAGAAGGATGTAAAAACCAATATGTGAAATAAAAGAGCTTTGAGAACAAACTTACCAATCTGTAACCGGTTCTGGCTTGCTTGGCTCCTCTAAAATGCTCGACACCAGCCCAAACATATCAGGACCATTGCCAGAATAAGGTAGATTTATTGGTGCCCTGAAAAAAGAAAGATATATATATATATATATATGTAAAAGCCTAAATAAATAAAATGCATCTTCTCTCAACAAAAAAGGCAAAAAGAAAAGTAAAGCATTAAACCTTTAATATATTCTAGTAGCATCTGTTAAGTGTTCTGAAGTTAATGCATTCTCAGGACCCATCTACAGAAATCTCTTCCTGCATCAGTGAATTTTACAGCCTAAATGAAGTAAAACTATTTTCCTTAATTCTTTCTTTAGCAGAGACTTGTCAAGCTGCTATGTCTGAACTCTTACTCAAAAGTTACTTAGAACATAATGCTGTTAAGATCTCCTTCCCTCTAACATGCATTTTGCTTCAATAAATTTCATTCATCATGCCGTTCTCATTGGGCTGATTGGTTTCGGTGTCCCTGAAGATCTCTCCTGGTATCAGCTTATCCAAACCACATCCTCTGCCAACGCTGCCACACAACCACTCGTGCTGATTTAGTAGATTAACAAAGACTGTAAAACGTGGGATAAATTATTACGACTGTCACCTTGTTAATCTCTTGCCACAGTGAAAATGAGACACTTAAGCCTTTCTAGCTTTTATAACCTTTACTTCATGACTGTTTATCCACTGGAAGGAATCTGGTCTACACGATTTTGTTTAGAATATACATAAGTGCAAAGATTCTTGGAATTGGTTTATGAATGAGGACCTGTGACTAATATTGGTAAGTGGATCTCTTCTGTGTCTTTGCCAGATGGCAATTTTAAACTCTTATTTTTAAAGGAGGCTTGTTTGCCTCCAGTGTGTGCAACCAACTGGAGATCGCAGATGACAGCTTGTGTCTATGTGACTTGCAGCAAAGGAGAGATCAGAGTCGATTTACAATGTGGTGTGGGAATTAAAAATTAAATTCACAGAATCACAGAATCATCTGGGTTGGAAAAGCCCTCAGAGATCATCAAGTCCAACCCTTGGTCCAACTCCAGTCCATTGACTAGATCATGGCACCAAGTGCCATGTCCAATCTCAGTTTAAAAATCTCCAGGATGGTGAGTCCAGCACCTCCCTGGGCAGCCATTCCAATGCCTGACCACTCTCTCTGCACAGAAGGCGTGGAAAGCTTAATATATAGATATACAATATATAAAGATATACAATTGAAAGCCAGAATCAATTATTCCAGTGAGTATCCCATAGTTTCTGGACTGAAATAATAATTCCCTGTTCTTGCAATCCTCTTATCATTCCTGATTTTATAGATATCTGCAGAGCTGATTTATCAAAACTGAAGAGCAGATTTATTTACTCTCCATTGACAGAGAAGCTTTCAAACCCCTGTCCTGTCTCACTGCCCTTTTCTGTACCTTTAATAATTTTACTGCATTACAACTGGGTGATCAGAAGCGTCTGCAACAGCCAAGACTTGGGCAGAACAGATTCCTCCAGGGGAATTAAAACGCTTTGTGATTCAAGTAACAAAGACCCTTTGCGTTCATTCAGCATCCGAAACTACAAAAACTATTTTAATTTAAAATTGAACTTGAGTGAATTCTATTAAGGGCACAAAACGACAGCAGGCTGGGCTCTAATTCTCTCTGCATTGCTCATGTTCCAGGAAATACTCCACATTATCAAGCAGGAACATTAGAAGCAACAGTACTGAGGGATGGGAGGCACGGAAGGAGAGTGGTTATTATCCTTATGTAGTTTTCAATTATATATGCCTGTTTCCCTTTTCATTCCCTACATTTAGTACTCTTTGCAAATTTTAAACTGTTTTTCCATATAAACACATCCACACACAAAGACCCCCTACCATTTTCACAACGTCTATCATAACTGTTACACAGCAAAGAAAATATACTGAATTTCTAGTTATCCTGCAAACTCTTCCTAAAACGATGCAGAATTCCGTTTGCTCTGGTCCACAACAATTTCAGCGTTCCGGAACACCGCCATAGGATCATACCAACAATGCTCATACCGTTTCTTTGTGCGGTCTTGAAAAGCAGTTTTTGAGCTAATATCTTCTCCACACGCTGACCAGTCGGTGTAAAGATGGGAAGATTCCAGCGGAGGTGACGTACTGGTAATCGCTCCTAATAATGGGGAAAATAATTGAGTGTCCATTTTTTGCTTCTTGCTGTTTACCTGTGTTGAAAAGAGAAGGAAACGTAAGATGTTTTAATAAAGTAGTAAAGGCAAAGTAAACCTTTCCTTTTGTATCTTGAGATAAATGGTTCTTTCAGGAAAATGAAGCACAGTTACGACAACAGGACACAGTCCAAAATCTGTTCCCTCCCCTGCCTTAAAGTAATCTGACAAAGTTATGCAGCTTCTAAAAAGAAATAAGGATATAATAAAAGTTACTTGCTAAACAATAATAGGAATTCTCTACAGATTTCACATTGCAAGTTCAAGTTCACAAGCTCAGAATCTTCCAGCCTATGTGACTGGAAATGCACATGTCACAGGCGTACACATCCCATCTCAGAAAACAAAGGGATGAAATATTATCCCTGCTAATAAACTGACTGAATTACCATTCAAGGAATAAATTATTGGAGATCTAAGTGCCATGGGGAAGTGTACAATTATTGGAGATCTAAGTGCCATGGGGAACTGTACTTCATGAGGGATTTCAACTAGGAATTGTCACGGCAGAATCTGTGACTGATAAAGGTTTGAGCAGAATATCAGAAACCCACTTTGAGCTGGAAGTATCACTCCAGTATCCTCCTTGTACTGGGGAGCCCCAAACTGGGCACAGGATCCAGCTGTGGTCTTATAAGTGTAAAATAGAGGGAATTAGAGCAGCAATCAGCCCACTGGCTACACTCCTGCTGAGCCAGCCCAGCACAGGGGTGGCCTCTGCTGCAAGGCCACATTGATAATTAATGACCAACTTCACCACCAGGACTCTTGATCCTTGTTGATTAACTTCTGCAAGTCTTGACTCTATGAGTAAAACCTCCAGTTTGCTTGGAAAGAAAATATTTTATGATAAGAGAATGAAAGAGCAGCTAGTTCAGTTCTCTAAGCAAAGACATCCAGGCAAGATGTGGTTCTGAAAGTAACATTTGAGAGGCTCAAAACAAACAAAACCCCACAAACAAACCAAAAAAACAACCACAAACAAAGAAAACCACACACACCACCAACCAACTAAAAGCCACACAAAACCAACCCAAAATAACAATGAAAATCCAACCCCCTCCCCAAAGCGAAGATGTATCAGTAGCTGCAAGAGGCCAGTAATGAAAGATACTGTCCTCAGGAGAACATTGAGCAGCATCTGTTCCCACCCAATTCTAGAGGCACTTCTTAATGAACAAATTAAACCAGCACGACATCAGTTTTAAAAAATGGTCAGTAGGCCAACTCAAAAATGAACTTTTTTGGGAGGGGGAAAAAAAAACCAAATGGCTTGCTCACAAACACTAATGTATTTTATCTTCAGCCCCCAAAGAGAACGTTAATTTGCCACCACACTGCCTGTTAATATCCAGAGAGCAATGGCTGGGAGAGTGGAAAGAAATGTCAGATTAAATGACTGGAAGTTCCAATATATTTACACATAACTAAGATCATTTCTGAGGCAGCGAGACAAGCTGGAAGTTGGTTGACAATCCCCAGCTTCAGTTGAGTGTTAATAATCAATGTTTTGAATAAATGCGGATGTTTTGTGTGTATAACCTGGCAGCAGAAGAGTTCTGGATGTACTGCAGAACAAAGCATATTTAACTTACTCTGAGACCATAAAGTGCTGAACGCTGGATACATGGTGGCTGAGGATGGAGAGCAAGAGTTCTTTTAGGACAATGAGGATAAAATTAACTTCAGTCATCGTAAATACAGCTGAAATAGGTACAAAAAGCCAGCTAAAAAAAGCTGTTTTGTCAGCATGGTCAAACTAGCCTGGGATCCAACAAATGAAACCATTTGCTAAATCTGGATTGAATAATTGCAGAAAAATCTCAACCATGTAGTTATTAAATTCCTGAAAAGGCTAAAAAATACAGTGTGAAAGGAGTAAATGGTGCTACAGTGATGAATGGGTCCTCTACTTAAAAAAAAAACATTTAAATTGATCTATTAAACTCTCATTTTATTGCTTCTGAGAGAAAAATTGCATTGCCACTAGGAACCACATTGCCACTAGGAACCACAATTCCAGCTCTGGGAGACTGAATTGGAGAAATTAATCTGAAGCCCTGAACAAGCCAATAGAAACCAGATGGTTTAAGGGAAATACACACTGTCTGAATACATCCTTATGCATTCGGTCTGTCTGGAGCCACTTTAGAAAGTTTTTATAGCTAGAGTTTTTAAAAAGTTATTTATATCTAAATGGACTAAAAGAACAAAACTTCAATATCGATTGTTTCATTATCTCAAGCCTCAGCCTTTTAAAAGAGACAATGCTAAGCTATTTTTTCTCTCTCTCTGCTTCTCCTTCCCCTCTGCTCTGCCCTGGGGAGAACAAATCTGGAATATTGTGTCCAGTTGTGGCCCCTCAGTTCCAGCAGGACAGGGAACTGCTGCAGAGAGTCCAGCGCAGCCACCAAGATGCTGAAGGGAGTGGAGCATCTCCCGTGTGAGGAAAGGCTGAGGGAGCTGGGGCTCTGGAGCTGGACAAGAGGACACTGAGGGGGAACTCATTCATGTTTATAAATATATTAAGGGTGAGTGTCAGGAGGATGGAGCCAGGCTCTTCTGGGTGACAACCAACGGTAGGACAAGGGGTAATGGGCTCAAACTGGAACACAAAAGGTTCCACTTAAATATGAGAAGAAACTTCTTCTCAGTAAGGGTATCAGAACACTGGCCCAGGCTGCCCAGGGGGGTTGTGGAGTCTCCTTCTGTGCAGACATTCCAACCCGCCTGGACACCTTCCTGTGTAACCTCATCTGGGTGTTCCTGCTCCATGGGGGGATTGCACTGGATGAGCTTTCCAGGTCCCTTCAGCCCCTGACATTCTGGGATACTGTGACTCTGTGATTCTTTTCTCAAAAGCAGAATGGTAAAATCTTGCTTGCTACAAATCCTCAGCCAGAATTGGGTTTAGTGAATGTTGTCACAGACTAAGACCTTGTTTGTAAAAGCAATAAAGAAATATTACCTGGCCAAGGGTGCTTCTACCATAAGCAGGGCACAACAGCCCTTAATGATTTGAATTTAAAAAGTTTACACCGAGGGTTTATTACTTCCCACGAACTCGTCTCACACATCAAAATCTATTAAATAATGGATTTAGAGGTACTAAAACCCCGCAGAGGCTGGACACACTCTGGAACATTCCATACAAAGGCACTGTCGATATTTATGTCATTAAATAACAGACACCAACAACTTTCTGGCCCAGAGACTAAATGGCACAACAGTGCCTGTGTGATACAGGTAAACTCTTACTCTGCAGAAGAGGAGGAGTGTGGTATCCAAATTATCTGCTACAAATGAGCCCTGAACCACACACAAGTATCATTTAGGAAAGAAATAGCTGGCCAAGGCCGCAATTTTAGCAACAATTTAGCAGTATTAACAAGCACATGCCAATGCCCGAGCCCTGGTTTTGTTTAGTCTAGTGGGAAGCAACGGAGATAAATGATGCTCCTTGGCTAGAATATAAAATACTTTTGCATAGAGTAAAAATAGGATCTGTAGCTAATGGATTTATCTTTTATTTTCAGAGCCATTAATCACTGCTAATGTGAGTTGTGCAGGACAATGTGACTAAAGAGCAGTAGAGGAGGGGGAACTTCATGTACCCTGGATACAGGCTCATCGCTCAGCCCTTCCAGAACACTGGAATATGTCATTATATCTATTACAGTTACACAGAATTACAAAATAATGGAGAAACTCTCATCGGTACTTAGATATGAACTACTAACAACTCACATCTAGCGCTGTGTTTAGGTTACATCGTCTCTTCAAATGCACGCAGAGGGGTTTGAACTTCTGCAAGAAGCTCATCGCAACTGAGGAGTCAGCAAACTGAAGCGTTTCCCAAAACATTTCGCTATTTCCAAAAGCCTCGCGCAAGTTCTTTGTATTTAGAAGCTTTTCCAGAGTTTATTTGAGGAGAAATAAATTAGTAGAACTTCATCAGTATAATGGGAACAACTCAACTATAAATATATATGAAACTAAATAGTATCAAAGCTCAGACTGGAAGGATTTTAGGGATTTTCACATTACATTATCACAGAATCACAGAATGGACTGGGTTGGAAAAGACCTCAGAGATCATCAAGTCCAACCCTTGGTCCAACTCCAGTCCCTTGACTAGATCACGGCACTAAGTGCCATGGCCAATCTCAGTTTAAAAACCTCCAGCACGGTGAGTCCAGCACCTCCCTGGGCAGCCATTCCAATGCCTGAACACTCTCTCTGCACAGAATTGCTTTCTAATCTCCAGCCTCAATTTCCCCTGGCAGAGTTGAAGCCCATGGCCCCTTGTCCTATTGCTGACTGCCTGGGAGAAGAGACCAATCCCCACCTGGCTAGAACTGCCCTTCAGGTAGTTCTAGAGAGTGCTGAGCTCAGCTCTGAGCCTCCTCTTCTCCAGACTAAACAAGCCCAGCTCCCTCAGCCTCTCCCCATAGGGCTTGTGTTCAAGTCCCTTCCCCAGTCTTGTTGCTCTTCTCTGGACCCGCTCCAGCACTTCAATCTCTTTCCTGACCTGAGGGGCCCAGAACTGAACACAATACTCCAGGTGTGGCCTCCCCAATGCAGAGCACAGGGGAAGGATCACTGCCCTTGGCCTGCTGACCACACTAGTTTGGATACAGGACAGGATTCCATTGGCCTTCTTGGCCACCTGGGCACACTGGTGGCTCATGTTGAGCTTCCTGTCCATTAGTCCCTCCAGGTGCCTTTCTGCTCTCCAGCCACTCTGTGCCCAGCCTGGAGCGCTGCAGGGGGTTGTTGTGGCCAAAGTGCAGGACCCAGCACTTGGCCTTGTTGAACTTCATCCCATTGGAATCAGCCCATTTTTCCAGCCTATCCAGATCCCTGTGCAGAGCCCTCCTGCCTTCCAGCAGCTCGATACTCCCTCCCAATTCCGTGTCATCAGCAAATTTGCTGATGATGATCTCAATCCCCTCATCCAAATCATCAATAAAGATGTTCAACAGGACTGGACCCAACCCTGACCCCTGGGGGACACCACTAGTGACTGGCCGCCAGCTGGATGCAGCCCCATTCACCAGCACTCTCTGGGCCCTACAGACAATTCTTAACCCAGCATTATGCCAATTGTACAGAACATTAACAATGACATTATGTATTTCTGGGGTATCTTGCTGAACTACAGCATTAGTGGACAGACTAAAAATATTAAACAGGGCATCTCTCTCCTTTTCAGAGCTGACAACAGTCTACAGCTTATATCAGACTAAATTCTCTAAAAGGATATCTTCTAAGCTAAAAAATGTAATCAGAGCTAAATATTTGCTTCATAATATAATTAGAAGAAATTACTTTGATTGTCATGAAGCCCCATCTGATAGGAAGTTCTTGATTTTCCAAAAAGCATTTCAGCTAAATTAAGAAAAGGCCTTTTTTAGGGTGGGTGATCCTAAAACAGCAAGAACTCACTGCCACAGACCATTGCTTGCAGATGCTTTTTATAAGCATCTATCTTAACAACAGTAAATTACAGCACTGCACAGTGTTATTACTTATATACTGAATGTATTATTCTCTGATTTCTTGGCAGGATAAACATTTCCTGTTTATTTCTTGTTCTTCTTGGCAAGTGGATATAAGCAAAAGCATTGGTTTAGGGGTTTATTTAACTTAAGACTTATTAGAAGTCCTACCTACAGCCATCTTAATCTATAGCACACTGAAACTGGTTAATCCATTCGGGATGCACTGCTGTTAATTCTCTGAAACTAGTGGGTTAAAAAATAAATAATAATAATCAGAATTCTATAAATTGCTTTCTTGGGTTACATGGCAAACTAACCAGCAACAGTAAAGAGGTGACAGGGATATGTCAAAAACTAAAACCAGGGGAGAAAATAGGCCAGTTATTCAGATATTGCTTATTATCGGCGGCAAAACCAAAAAAATGGCAGATTACTGGCGGCTTCCTTCTAAATCCCTGTTTCATGTCATCTAAAAGGCTTGTTGCAGCAGCAAAGGTAAACGTTGCTTTTCAGAAGTCAAAGAACTACAAAACTTCTATTTTTGGAGAAAAAGGGATCAAATCTATCACATCTCTCAGACAGTTGGGTCAAAATCATCTAAAAAAGCACCACTTAAGGCAGGGCGGGAAAAGTACATTTATGAGATGCTTGTTCAATACCCCAATTAAGAAAACTCATTGGCTACTGGGCCATTTCTTTTGTTTGTTTTCAACACTAGCATCTAAATACATCTATTTATATAATCAGAGATGTTTTTCCTTTGTCCACGGTAACTTCCACCAGTTGTGAGCATGAGGAACCGCTGACTTTCATGAACTGAGGATTACTGTCCTTTACTGACACAAATATTGAAAGCTGCTCCATCTAAAATGCAGCTATTGAGGGTTGGTGAATTTTTTTCGTTATGTGGTTATTCAGTATATCAGTTTAAAAAAGCAACATATCATACAAGCATTTATTTCTGTTTACATAAGCAAAGTCACTTTCTGGACTCACCTGTGACTTGTAATAACCAGGGGGGGCACTTTGTTTGACCATGTCCTTGTCATCAGTACAAGCGTTCTCTTCTGTGAAGCACCCAGCATTGCTGTGCTAGCAGGAATTTAGATCCTTAAGGATGGATTTGGCCTATTTAAGCAATTAAAAAGAAAAAAAAAAGCAATAATTACTATGTCTGTCAAAGCTCTACTCATTATGCATGAAACTCATTTCTAGCTACCCCTCATTGCTCCTCTCACCACCTTTCCACGTCATAACACCCACATCTCCTCCAGTTACCACCTACATTTAACACATTAACAGAACAATGACGACGCTAACAGAATCCCAGAATGGTTGGAAGGGACCTGGAAAGCTCATCTAGTGCAATCCTCACATGGAGCAGGAACACCCAGATGAGGTTACACAGGAAGGTGTCCAGGCGGGTTGGAATGTCTGCACAGAAGGAGACTCCACAACCCCCCTGGGCAGCCTGGGCCAGGCTCTGCCACCCTCACCATGAACAAGTTTCTTCTCATGTTTTAGTGGAACCTTTTGTGTTCCAGTTTGTACCCATTGCCCCTTGTCCTATTAGTGGTTGTCACCGAGAAGAGCCTGGCTCCATCCTCCTGACACTCATCATTTACACATTTATAACATGAATGAGGTCACCCCTCAGTCTCCTCTTGTCCAGCTCCCTCAGCCTTTCCTCACACGGGAGATGCTCCACTCCCTTCAGCATCTTGGTGGCTGCGCTGGACTCTCTCCAGCAGTTCCCTGTCCTGCTGGAACTGAGGGGCCACAACTGGACACAAGATTCCAGGTGTGGTCTCCCCAGGGCAGAGCAGAGGGGCAGGAGAACCTCTCTGACCTACTGACCACTCCCTTCTAACCCACCCCAGGTACCATTGGCTGCCTGGCCACAAGGGCCCAGTGCTGGCTCATGGTCACCCTGCTGTCCCCAGGACCCCCAGCTCCCTTTCCCCTACGCTGCTCTCTAATAGGTCATTCCCCAACTTACACTGGAACCTGCGGCTGTTCCTGCCCAGATTCAAGACTCTACGCTTGCCCTTGTTCTATTTCATTACATTTTTCCCCGCCCAGCTCTCCATCCTGTCCAGGTCTCTGATGGCAGCACAGCTTCCAGTGTCACCACTGCTCCCAGCTTGGTGTCATCAGCAAACTTGCTGACAGTCACTCTATTCCCTCATCCAAATCATTGGTGAATATATTGAATAGTACTGGTACCACAACTTTCTGGCTTCTCTCCTTCAGCCAGGTCACAATCCAATGGATCACAGAACGGATCAGCCACCAGCACCGCACTGCACTTAGGATCATGCAGACAGATGTGTGTTGCCGTGATAAGACTCTTCTCTTCATCCTGATACATCATACAGCTCCACATCTACCCCACCAGCTCACCCCACGATCCTGCGCCCATTTCAGGGCTCTGCTCCGTCTGCATTCTCGTAACTTGTGTCAAAGGCAACGTGGGCTCCTGCCACACGTTGCTATTCAAAAGCAAGTGTGACAAAAGCTCCTTCCCAAGAGCACTCAAAGCATATCATACCAATTCTGAAATCCTTCCCTGCACATCTATTTACACATTGCAGTAAAACCTTCTACACTTCCCCTATTGAAAAGCAGATTATCAAGTCATCACTGACTACAGACACTTTGCACCTGTGCCATTTCTCCAGTTTCAGCTGCTTGCATTACATGTCATGGCAGAACTCTGCATGATACACAAATGTAAGTTTTCATCGTCACTGTCACAAAGCTTTAATTGATGGAAGCAATGAATGGGGGAAAGGCTACTTTTATGATTAAGATAAATCAAGACAAAGTGTGCAACATTCACATGACGATATATTCTTAAAACATAACATATCACCTGCTTTTCTCCTAAAGTAATAAGATTATGTCAGACTATATTAGGGTGACTTACTCTGACCTGCTGAACGGCAGAACTAAGGATTTACCCAACCTGATCTCCAACCTGAAGTCTGCTGCAACGATTTGTTCAACCCATAGTTGAGTCCCTGTTCTTCTCTTTTCCAAGGGCCTTCTAGAAACCAGCGAAGATGAATTAGTTAACCCACTTCTCACAGTCAATTTTATGGGGTTTCCTACAGCATTTTCATCACCATGCTCAGAAAGTCCACAGCCAGGAAGGGGCTGCAGAACAGCTCAGTGAAATGTCTGTGTAGATACGTCAGTACTGCTGGGAGGTGTTGAGCTTGCTGCTCTTGCACCTGTTGTTCTCCAGTGCAAGTACAACACACCAGCTGTTTTTTAAGAGAAGAACTGCAGCAGCACAACACTTGATGCTACAGAAAACTCCATCGCCCACACAGATGGGAAGATGAGGCTTCATGTATTTAATCTAAGACAGGGGACTCTGCAATGAAATGACTCGGGTGCACACAACTGCTCCTACGTGCTGATTTTACTAAACACAGTAGTGTGTAGTAATATCTTTATACCACTCATGATGATTTGTCCAGTCAATACATGTCTGAGCCACTAACCTTTACTGATCTTTTAACTATTCGTGATTTATTAGCTGTTCTGTCAAAGCAGAATTAATGAAACCCATTAATGATTTGGCTAATCACAACTTCTGTGGCACAATGTAACTATTCGCAACTTCACAAAGCATTAATTGACATCTGAAAGCCCAAACAACTAACCATTTATATCTCAAAATAGGAACTACTTCAAATCATACGAAACTTCCAAAGAATTGCAGGTGCTGCGTGAGGCTTCGCAACCACAAGTCCAACCAAAGCTTAAAATGTACAGAGCTGTTAAAAAAACAAGGTGAATGCTACCGCTGTGCTTCAGCTGATGCTCATTCAGATATGGATTTTCAATGGTAAATTTCTGTAGCTGTCACTTAGCTTTTAGGGGTTGATAGAAACAGATGCTTATTGCACTACTGGTGAATAATTCATTCCTAGAAAGGTCTTTTGGGATATTTTCAAGATATGAGAGTGCAATGTTAGAGCTTTGGTGTAATAGAAGGCAATGCTTTAGGTAAAGCAGCACTGCCAGCTTGCATTGCATCAAATTGGCAAATAAAATTAAAAAAACATGGTTCCCATTGAGTACTTCAATATAACGCCCTGAATTTGCAAAGAGTTTGAAGTTTCTTTTCTTCTGACACTGTTCCAGAAGAACTTGGAGCAAAAAGACGAACGACCACAGAGCCACAGGGAGGGAAACAAGTTGTTCCATCAGTGGCAAAAACTGATAACTGGCTTCTACACGTTCCTGCCCCATCCCAAGCTCATCACAACGGCACCAGTTTCCCCAGTGTGTCCTCTGGCTCTCCCCAGTCCCTCCCTCCTCACCCTAATGCAGCCACTGTAACAACCCCTTAAAGTCACGCAGACACCTTTCTCCCTGCAAGGATGCTCATCTGCATCTCTCCTCCGCAGGGCTGTCAGCTTCCATGGCATCTACAGAAATGCATTGTCGCCAAGACATCCATCCTCTTCTCCCTCAGTTTCACTGGATTTGACAGGTAGTTCAAAGCTCACTGGAGGAATGATATGACTCCTCAGCAAAGTAACCATTCAATATCCCAAAAAAAGCAATCCCACTATATATATATATATATATCTCACAGTATCACAGTATGTTTGGGATTGGAAGGGACCTCAAAAGATCATATATAAAGCGCCTATCACCATATCCATAAACATTCTTCTGAACCACTCTGATGTAGCAGCTTCCTCATAAATTATTATCCTTTTGGGATCTTTCTTCTGCAAATTTCACACAGATTCCATTTCTTTAGTGTGATATAGAATAGCAGCCCTCAGGTCAAAAGAACCTCAGCTATCTTTCCTTTCTAGGCCTCTCTGGTACCTCTGTTCTAGCAAATTGTTTGTAGGAGAGGCCAGAGGATGCTCTTTTTCATAGTCTCTTGAAAGAAACACTGAAGCGCCTTGGCTACCGATCACCTGTGTGATGAGACTTCCAAAGCTAAAACACCTCGACAGCAGTCCCAGGCTTAATAGCACCAAGCATTTGAGGGCTAGTCCTTTTATCCAGCTCGTAAGCCTTAGGAAACAGAGGTTGTTCAGTTCCTGAGGGAATGATTTCAGCACACCATGAAACCAAAGTGCTAGGATATTCCCCTTGAAATGTCACTTCCATTAACTGATTATCCGCAGATTTCCCCACAACAGTTTGGGAACAATTTTAGCACTGCTGTTGTCCACTGGAAAAACTGGGGGTGGTCCTGGTCCTTCTTAGGAGTGTCATGTCCATTCATCTTCCCATCAGTGTTTCTTAAAGTTAATACTAGAAACTTTAAATGAACCTTACCAATAGTGAGCCCTCTCTGCATGTGTATGGTCACCCCACTAATTCTGGTGCCTTCCACCCCATATATCCTGTCCCTCAGTGAAGACAGGGATGTTTTCCCCATATATATGTACACACACTTTCCATAACCTTCTAGCACTGAACAAATACAAGCCATAGTAAAGATGAACCTTAACTTAACTCACGGATTAATGGGAATGTTCCTAATCTGAATGTCTGCTTTTCAGAGTCATACAAATAGTAGTATCTTCAGGTGGATTTACATTGTACTTGTAGAGAGATGCAGCGTGCACGTGTACACACATTGATACCATTATGGAAGAGTATTTATGTCACAGGTTTGCATTCCACATGTCCTGGTCTTCCAGGAAAAAAAGAAAAGAGATTATTTGAAACATTATATTAATATTGTAGGGACATCGTGAGGAAGGTCTAAAAACTTCCACCTGCTACACCTGAGGGTTTACAGGTTCCAGAATCAGGTTACATTGGAAAACTAATGTTAAGTTTAAAGACCCACATGTCTCTTTCTGACATATCTGGTTTAAACTTCTTTTATCTTTATGCCTTTCTGCTTTACATGGCAAAAAGTCTGTTGGGGAAGATTCCAATTTGTTTCTCAATTGTATCTGTATGAAATATTATCCTCACCAGTGCCCCTGTGAGCTTCCTCAGCTAAAAAAATAACAAACAAACAAACACAGAACATTTCTGCAACATTTGTATTAAAACTGAGAATGGCAATGACAAGGCATTAAGCAGAGTAAGCACTTGGGAAACCATGGAATACAGATTTATCCACCAAGAACTATGGCTGTGTATGTACAATTATCATAACCTCAGCCTTCCTAAAGTCAGTAATTTCAGAGATTTGAATTTGTAACCTCCCCACTTATGGCAATTCTTGATTTATTTTTTTAAAAAAGGAATAATTTGCCACCAGGCAGCTTAGAAACAAAGCCCTGAACTGCAATTAAAATTATTAAAGTTATTGATATTGTCTTTAATGATAGATTTTTATACATTTAGAAACTAACTGTGGTCCAAAATCTATCACTAAATAGCCTACACATTTCAAAATATCTAATCAGCAAATACAGGTCTAAGTGTTTGAATAACATATTCATGTTCAGTGCAGGCTCCATGGAAATAAAAGGGAACTTAATAACATCTTCTATATGTTCACCTTCGCTTGCAATTGTTACCACGTGTCACACATCCATCAGTAGACCAGGGAAACACAATGGAGTATTAAATAAATAGGTACGGAGTTTTTAACTGAACTTCACTCACTTTAGTGTCAACTCACCCACAGGCTGACTAAGTGCATGACTTGTACATTGCGTCATTTCAAATATATGTTGCCGTAAAACAAGATTAGTGGTATTAATATACTCTCAGTAAATCTTTTCACTTAGGAATATGAAATTCCAACCCAAGTTACAAAATGTTTTTTCGGGATTAATTTTGACACACAAGCTATCTAGTACGATTTAAACTCCACTTGTTCAAAATGTCTTTCCCAATATATTTTTAAACAAAGTGGCTGAAATTGAGTGGATCAAAACAAACTCTTTGAAGTTACAAACCAGCATATGTTGCCAACTAGAATTTTCTCAATCAGCTGCACAAGGATCTGTATACACTATATATCATTATATAGAGATGTGTATGTTAATTTCATTAGAATACCCAGATTAAATATTAAGCCAATTTTCCCACTAGACCAGCTCTTTACTTTGTAAAATTCAAGTACCAAGCAGATGTCTTTAAGACTGCAGACTTGAGCACTGTCACAATGTTATTTAACAGATCTAAACTGTTTCTAAAGAGAAATTAAAAGGGATCTATTACCTGCCTGAGAAGTTATTACATTTCTCAGAGAAAGGATGACAGCAAGTATTCCCAAGTTTCTCATCCACTTTGTAAGTCTCTCCTCATTGCCCCTGTTATAATACTCTGGTGGTCAACACAAAGATATGTCTGTGTTTGGAGAAGTATGTTTTCGTCAGGCGCTCACATTACGTGATCATTTTAAAGGCTGGGCACTATCAGGCGAATAAATCATTACACTCACTTTAAACTACAGCAACTGAAGCAAATATTACACTGCAGAAATCACTTTCCAGCTTTCTAAAATATCAGTATAACTCCAGACACCCACCGTTTCTCCTGAAGAACAAACCCCACGCACATAAACCTCATTCCGTTGCGAGAATCAACTTCCACCCAGACAAACCTGTGCAGACGTTACCACTGGCTGTTCCCTGTCACCGACACAGGCCGTCACCAGGGGGAAAAGAGGCAGCACAGGCACTCAAACGTGCCCGTTGTACACACCGGAGCAGCAGAATTGATCTCTATGCTCCCAAGTCTGGTGGCGTTGCCCACACGCTGCACCTCGTTTACCTCTCCGACCATCGCTGCCATGGGACGCACGCTATACACCTCCGTTACTACACGCACACGGAAACTGTTGCCAGGCTATGGACGGCGTCTCTCCTCCACCCCGTGAAGCTGCAGGACAAAACCAGCAAAAAAGCAGCAAGCAGATATCGGGCCGTGGGCAAGGAAACGGATCCGGGAGACAAACTTGCTGGCATCAAACAATTACTTCACGCAGCTCTGCCTAGACGGACTGAGCTGCACCAACATCACGAGAAACAGCACAAATTGCTCGCCCTTAAAAGTCACCTCATGTTTTCCTCGCCCTTTCCAACACCTCCGCAGTGACTGAAATCCTCCCCTGGAAGCAAAGACTTGGCGCTGCCAAAGGCCCCGCTCCAGAAGTGAAAGAAACACGGAGCTTACATTTTTGCTCTTGTCGCTTTACAACCAGTCTCAGCCATGTAAGTTCTGATGTCACTGGAGTACCAGTATGTGGAAGTACTATGGGAATTGTAGTCTTTTCCTCGATTGTGCAATTGCTGCGAGGGACAGAATCCAGGATGGGAACCGGCTCCTTCACACAGAAGCTTCCAGGAAATGCCTGAAAAACACAGTTTAGCTGTGTTATTTAGCCAGGACATGCATCTCAGATGAGAAAGAAGCATGTGGGAAGTTTTGAATTGCACCTTCTCCTTCCCACGCAAGAATTTCTAAACAATCATTCTCAGGTGATCACATACTTCCAAAATCACTTAAGTTGTAATTAGGAAGCATGACCTACTGAGGAAATTTTAATCGCTATAATATACGAGCAACAACATCATATTTAACAGTACAACAGTTCTTATGAGAAGTTCATCATCTCTTGTACCTCTGAGGTTTCAGTATCTCCACATGAAAAAAATCATTCTCTGGAATGCATGTTTGTCATTGGAAACAATACACCTGCCACTTTTGCTCCTGTCACCCCACTGAAAGGAATCACTTGGCTCAGTAACTATAAAACACAGTGTGAGCAAATCAAGCCCTATGTTTCCCATAACAAGAATTATAAATAAATGTTATTTTAATGAAAAGCTTTTTCCATGCTAAAGTGCTGTATCTGAGTTACCTTCTCCCCACTTTTAGTCAAATATCTTGTTAACGGTTACATTTTATCACCATTTTTCCTTAATAAAATCATTATTTTCCTACAACTTAACTCAGATGATGAACCCTGATCCTTCCTCATATCACCGTATTTTTAACGCGACAAAAAGAACAAAGAAATATCATTTAAGCCAATAAAGAAATCCAGAGACAACGGAAAAGGTTAACAGAGGCATTTCCATCTTTTTGAAGAAAACAACATGAAAAGCAGCTATAATTCAATTTAGTTCAATTGCTGTGTAGTCCATAATCAGTCAAGTATTATTAGTCTTGAGACTATAAAAAGAGAAACCAGAGCACTAACAAGTTCCAACTACATTTCTCAAAAAAAGCCCAAGATATCCTTCAGTATATCCTTAAGTCAGCTGAGCTAAATTTAAATATATATGTTGCTCACCCTGAACAATAAAACAAAATTCATCTTATAGAATATGAGAAAACTCCTATGACAGCTACAAGTGTTACACTTATTAATTAAAGCGCCACTAAAATACACCGCGGGGTGCCACCCAGTATGGAATCCTCCGTAAATATTCTTTATGTATATTCCATATAGCTTTTCTGACAAAGCAGTAAATATGAAACGAGGTCACCCCTCCCTAAAACCTCAGCCCTTGTTTATATTATTGCTGTTCTCCCTCCTGTTTCTCTCCACAAAGCTGTAACGGGAATTACCAATAGCATCAAATGGAGTCCAAGAGCAGAATTTCACACTCATTTGGCCCAGGCAAGACAGAAAGCAAGTGAGAAAATCCAGATACAAATCCACAATAAAGTTTAGGCATAAATTATTTCCGTTAGCATGAGAACAGCGTGTTACAGGAGAAACAAGGCAGCCTTTTCTGAAGGGCTCATGGTCCATGTAAAAGCAAAATACCGCACAGGCAAGTGTTTCAGAGAACAGTTTGGTGTCAAAAATGCAGCATATCTCATTTTTACCATCCAGCAGAAACTCTGCTCGCTCCCAACAATATTCTCATAAAGTAGCAGTGGCTACACCCTCCTCTCAAAGTAACACAAAACGTGTCCCCAGTGCCTGTGCAGAAGTGGCTTCAGCAGCACAGGCTGTGAACAAGGGGAACAAAGCTGCCAAATTCCCCTGCTCTGAATAAAATAGGGAAAAACGAGCCAGCTGGAAAAGCAGGAGCACCACAGCCTGTAAAGGATAAACTGTATTTGTGACTCACAGCTGTGCAGTATTCTGGAAGATCTCAAAGGTTGTATCGTTAACAGGAGGCAAACGTACTCAAAATATTAATAAAGCTGGAAATATCTGCAAGGACTTCGAACATTCAGGTAACTCGGTGTGAAGATGCTCATAGACAACATCCTAGTGTCAACCTGGCCAAAGCAGCGGGAATTCAGTCAATGACACGTTTTAAATAGCAAATCACAGTGGGTTTAGTAACTTGGCAGAACAGCTGTTTATAGAGTAGATTTAAGTATTGGCACTTGTTCTTCCAGACCCATCACCACACAAGACAACTTCTGGGGCTTTTTTAGTATGGCAAGAAATGTAAAAAAATCTAAAAATTAAATAAAATATTGCTTAAAGGGGAAAAAAAAGGAGGGGGAAAGTGGGGGTGGGAAAAGGGAGAGGTGAGAGAAAGGGGGGGAAGGGGGAGAAAAAGAAAAAAGAAGAGAGAAAAGAGAAGAGAGAGAAAAGAGGAGATAAAAAAAGAGTGAAAAAAGAGTAAAAAAATAATTAAAAAAATAAAAAAGGAAAAAAAAAAAAAGCAATTTTTTTGCCTGAAACCAGACATCTTGGCGGATTCCCCTCTGCAAGCTTAAACAGTGACTCCTTTCTCACCCTATTGGGATTTCAGGTTCACATAGTCGCTTATTTCACCTCAGCGTGCAGGACCTTTTCTCACTTTTGATGTGTCAGCACCGCTCCCGGTTCTTTATCTCCCGAGATCTCTCACAGCGCATGTAACGGGCAAGCGGAAAATTAGCCGTGTAAGCCTTGTACTTTAGGAAATAATTCCTTTATTTAGACAGTTCTGCTCTACGCGGGGTTCCCCTTCATTCCAAGTGAGCCCAACAGGCCCTCACAAACCGGATCCTCCCCTCACAGGAGCGGAGCCCCTCTGCCCCGTCCGGGCAGCCTCATCTCTGCCCGGGAAGCCCCGTGAGGCCGAATGGCTCTACCCCCCGCCATCGTCTTATCCCCTCCCGCCGTGAGGAGCCGTTACGGCCGTTACAAAGGGCGGGTGAGAGCGGGAAGGACGGAGACACCCCCGCTGCCTCCCGCGCTCCGGCCGGGGCGGGAGCGGAGAGCGAGAAGCGCGATCGCTCCGCTAACGGCTGCTGGGGGAGAAACCACTGCGGGGGAAGGAGAGGGGGAGGAGGGACGAACCATCGCGGAGCGGGAGGGGGGACGCGGAAAGTGAGGGGGAGTGTGAACTGGCTGAGGGAAAGAAGCCAGAGAGTCGTGGTCAGTAGGGCAAAGTCCAGTTGGATACAGCATCGCCACATCTGGAATGTTGTGTCCAGTTGTGGCCCCTCAGTTCCAGCAGGACAGGGAACTGCTGCAGAGAGTCCAGCGCAGCCACCAAGATGCTGCAGGGAGTGGAGCATCTCCCGTGTGAGGAAAGGCTGAGGGAGCTGGGGCTCTGGAGCTGGACAAGAGGACACTGAGGGGGGACTCATTCCTGGGGATCAATATGGAAAGGGGCAGTGTCAGGAGGATGGAGCCAGGCTCTTCTGGGTGACAACCAATGATAGGACAAGGGGTAATGGGTATAAACTGGAACTCAGGAGGTTCCACTTAAATATGAGGAGACACTTCTTCTCAGTAAGGGTATCAGAACACTGGCCCAGGCTGCCCAGGGGGGTTGTGGAGTCTCCTTCTGTGCAGACATTCCAACCCGCCTGGACACCTTCCTGTGTAACCTCATCTGGGTGTTCCTGCTCCATGGGGGGATTGCACTGGATGAGCTTTCCAGGTCCCTTCCAATCCTTAACATTCTATGATTCTATGAAAGGGGAAACTGAGGCAGCGATGAGGGGGACACCCAGAAAAAGGGGATGGGGAAAGGGTCGGCCCCTCGGTGAGCGGAGCTCTCATCTTCCACCTGTATTTAGTCAAAAACAGGCACCTTAGCGGGTTACCTGACAGCTCCCTGCAGCCGCCACGTTTGGCCTATGCTGGGGAAAGCACAAAAAACTGACCAAATTGCACCATAAAAGTGAAAACGTGACAGAACTACATCATAAAAGCGTCTCATTTCCCGCTTGGGGTGGCAGAGCGGCTGTGTGGGCCTGGTGCGAGTGTTTTGTTTCTCAATATTTCCTCTTTCCTGCAGAAATCGCCTATTAAATGTGCCACCAAGGACACCTGGGCCCTTTGGCTGGTGTGAGGAACAGACGGGTGGTTGTTCACCCCTTTTTGGCCACTGAAGCTCATCACGCTGCTTCATTCAAACACGTTATGAAGACAAAAGAAACGTGTATGTCAGAAAAAGAAAAGAGATTCAGGAATTCCCCAAACAAAAGAAATGTCGTGTTTGTTCAGGCTGTGCGCATAAATGTACAATTATAACTATTCCGAGGAGGCTTTGCACAATGGGTGGCAAAAGGAAAACTGCTTTTGGCAAAGCCACATCAACACATTCAGAGGATCCAGGAAGGGCAAAACGCTGCCGTTTCATTTATTTTTGTTCCAGTAGAAATCTGTTAACGATCACAAACCTGACGAAGAGGTGATGGACAGTGCAAGACGTGTTTCTTGTCAGCAAACAACCCCTAAAAGCTCTCCGCCACATTTAAATTACTGGTACAACAAACTTTTTAATATGATATTTCACAGATTCATTTCACAGCAAGCACAGAGTTTTAACCAATATGAGCATTTTTCACAAATTCCCTTCACAGTGGCGCTGAAACATTTGGCAGAATGCGCTTTGGACGGTTTTTGTTACAAATACACATGCAAGTGGCTTTTTTGGGGTTTTTTCTGGTAAGAACGGGATCTCACCAGCTCATCACATCCTTCTGCACACACGTGTAATGGTTTTATTGTAACACAAAATTACACAGGGCTCCTGTACACAACTGCAGGTCAGCAGGGCGAGGAGGCCTTGGGGAAGCAAAGAGGAGTTATTGACTGTGGAAATAAGAAAAAGCACAACGGTAAAAAGGCAGCGACAGGCAGAAAAACGCAGCAAAGAAACGCTGCCCTGAAAACCCCCGGAGGATGGTGGATGGAGAAAAGCTCAGCTGCAGCAGGGATGGGTTTTGGTACCAGGGATGGGTTTTGGTACCAGGGGTACAGAGCTCTCGAAACAAGCGAGAAGCGAATGTGGTGAAAATCCTCCCTGGTGAAGAGCAGATGAAGCCCGGAGCACGTGTGGCATTAACCCCTTCTCCAGGGGAAGGAGTAAAGGTCTGAGATGGGAACACGCTGTCCCTTCACTAGGAGGGAGGAAAAACCTTGCCAAAGGCTTCGGGAAAGCGTGGGGGACTTTTCTACAAGCTGACAGAGCAAAGGTGTTGATGCCAAAACCAAACCACCACCCCTCAATTGCTTTTGGCAACTAGAGGGCTCATGTTTCTAGTAAGAGATTATTCCTCCAAGCACCAGTACACCGATACAATAGTCACCCCAGGGCACGCACCACCGCACCTTATTTCTGTAAAACATCACTTTCCTCTCCAAAATAGTTGTTTGGGTGAAGGAAGTGCATGTGATCAAGCTCAGGAGCGGCAAAGGAAGGCGCTGAAAAAGGAGACCGGGATGTCTGAGAGCTTTCCCAGCAGGAATGACTTATTAAAATCCAGGTCTGCAACGTGGAGTGCGAGATTTTCCTCTTCCTGAACACAATTAGCAGTTCAAGTGGTGGGATAAAACCCCCATCTGATCAGCAAGGTCGACAAGCAGCTCAACGCAAGGAGTAATTCGCAGTGAACGCTTTACCCTGAGTATGTATCTTATGCAGGGTAAGAGCGGCGTGCTCTCCATTAAAAAATACATATATATATTTAATACCACAGAATGGTTATTCCAAACAAACATTCAGTGCAGACAATGGGGAAACTCCAGTCCCCATCGCTCGCTCTGGGCACACAGCACACCCCACGCAGAGCACAGGTTGATTTGGGCTGAAAATTCAGCAGAAATCCAACCCAACAGCATGGGGCAACCCCTAAATAAATACGAGGCACCCCCTAAATAAATACAGGGCGCCCTCAGGAAAGGTTGCACCTCCTTATGCATCCTACAAGGTGATTGTCCCGTCCTCAGCGACCCGCTGCTGGTTTGGGTTCCTGCTGTTCAGTCCTGATTTGAAGAATCCTGTAACCCCCCCCCACCAAAAAAATCAACCACCGCAAACAGCTGAAGGCAGAGTCGCCTTCCCAAATTTACCACACGAAATATATTCTTGATAAGGCAAATGCGCGAGGGGTGGTTCCTCATTTATTTACCGGCGTTTTTTGGCCACCACTCGGGTTTACTCGCAGTGAGCTTCACTTTATCACCCGCTATATTTAGGTAAAGTGCTTCGTTTATATTCGCTAACCTCAGCAAAGCTATCCCAAATTCCCCTCCTCCAGCCCGGAACTTGCCGGCGGATTTTCCCGATTCGGTTAAGATCTCGGCACCCTCGGGAATGTTGTCCCCGGGGAGAGGGGACGCGAAGCGAACCGGCAGCAAACGTTTGCGAATGACACCCACGTGGTGGGTCCGGGCTGTCAGCTCCTGTCCCACGTAACAGCCTTTGGTAAAGCTGATGCCGTTCATGTAAGCGAGGTTTGATTCCAGCGGGAGGGCGACTCCGGGAGGGAGATCCTTCACACCTTCGGGAATTCCTAAGAAAATAGTAAAAACAATGAGGAAGTTCTTTAGTATTTTAAGATTTGTGGAACATGCCTCCTCTATGAGTCATAAAACCAAAAGAATCCCTAAGAAGCAGCGTGGAATAATGAACTTCTCAGCCGGCGGAAAATCATGAGCCATAAATTATGTTTATTCTTATTCTATTCACTAGAAACTAATTTCATGAGGGTCACAGCACCTCACAACTGTACTGCTGGAAATTCAAAGCACCCAGAATGATGCAGACTCCCCAAAAAAAGCATCAACGTACCCATCACGCCAATGGCAAAATCCTCCCCTCTCCCCATAAGCAGGTTTTCATGTCAGTAAAAGTTATTTTCTTCAGAGCTAAAGAACATTAAGTTGGCCAACTGTCTGTATTAAAGCCCAAACACCGAATGTCTGTAAAAGGAATTGTTCTTTTTGTGACGAATGACATAAAAATGGCATTTGGATGAGCGCTTGTGTTTCACACCACCCCAGTCCGGCCCAGTTTGAACCATTAACAGCTTGCTTTTCCGAACCAGATGGACTCAGGTCACTGACTATAAGCAGAGGACCTTTATCCTTCAGGCTGCCAATTAATTTAATCCACTATCTGTGTGGAAACATTAAAATCAATGAGAGCTCAGCTCCTGGGATCGAGTTCCCTCTCAAATCAATCATCTGCCCCTTGGCCTCTGAGTTAACTCTGCGAAGCCACTCGTACATTTTTAGCGAAGTAAGTCAGGGTGTTTCCTTTTCCTCCCTTAGCAACAAGGAAAACACACAGACTGTGCGTAATCCCCAGATCATCAAAATGACTCAAACCACCAAAGTTTCCCTCTAAGAAAATAAGTAATCGGGGTTTTCTTTTGCTGTTGGTGTCCCCGATCCACCGCCCCGTAGTCTTAGTAACAGGAAACTACTTACTATTGATTCTGCCACCAGATGGAATTATAACTACTTTTACCCTCAAAGTAGCAAACAATTCCTGCACTTATTAACGAGTTAAGCACACTGACATACCAATGGCTTTTCTAATTTATTCCTTTGTCTTATATCAGCGTATGGACTCTGATAATAAGATCAAACCGTGGTAGTACAAAAATAAATACATCTCCCAAAAATCCAGTGACGCAGAGCGCAAAACAAGACTTGGCTTTACCTTGTTTATACCTGTGCGTGTGGTAATCCTGAATATTCCCAATATGACTCCCGGGGATAATCTCTGATAGATTTGCTCCTTTCTTTGTAATCAGCCTCCAGCCCATGACTTCTGTCCTGGGGTCAGGAGTTAAAACCACAGCCTGGTCTCCACATTTAGCGATGGAAGCGGCGATGTCTCCAGCCGGCTCCCCGGGGACGACAGCCCACAAAGAGAGGTCAAGGCAAGGGGCGATGTTCACTTTCCTCCGGATCTTGTACAGTTTCAGATGTTTCTGTATGGCGTCCAGCACGCCGCCGTCACACTCCAGCAGGATATGCGGCTCTTCTCCCGGGCTCTCGTGAAGCCTAAAAAAAGTAACACCTACAAGGTCAAAAAAAACACCCAACAAAAAGCTCCACAGCAGCGGAAGCCAACGGGCTTTATCTCGATCCTGGTGCGAATCCAGAGATCTGGATAAACAGTATTCCCTGAAAATAAAACAAGCAGTTTCAGAACAAGTATGAGGCCTTGGCAGTTATTATAAAAACATTCTGTTTGCTGCTACCCTTATCTACAGCCGTGCTGAATAAACGTATAGCTAAACGGAAAACCAAATGTATTCACGAGGTGTTAATGTCTACATCTTACTATTTGCAGTCTCTCAGGGAAAGCAAAAGTAACTACAAATAGCGCTATGCCAGAAGCTGGTTTCTTGACCAACAGTGTTGCTTCAGCATGCAATGAGCTGGTTCATTCTACAGCGGTCGCAGTTGTTGATGGCAAGAGGCTTTGTATTTGAATACGGCACGACTTTTGATGCCTGTGAAAACAAGTTTGAATGTCAAATATTTTCTGCAAGCTTTGGAGTCACTGTTGCTCTTCTCATTTTCTTTAGGTCAACATATAATTCATGGCAATATTGTACAGGTCTAAAATCTCTTTACAGGAAATAGTCTGGAGTGCGATGAGTAACATGCGGTTCACCACTGTGTGGAGCTGCATCAAACTGCAAACAGGAGTATTTTAGAGTATCATTGAGTTCCATAATTGCAGCGTAATAGCAAAAGCAAACAGCGTCCTCAGCTCTCCCTGGGGACAGAAACAGATTTGGCCGTACAGCGAGGTGACTTTTAGGACGCGAAGTTTTGTTCTGCTATGCCTCACATAAGTCACCACACTGTTAAGCTGACAGTTTAGACCAGCTTAATTTTTCACTAATTGACACATCAGGTGGTTATACGGTGTAATTATTCTATGTCACGTGGCAGTGGAACAGGATGGTTCGTACACGGCGCAAATACACCCACAGAGGGCCATGTTAAAAATATTAAAATATTTAGATCGTGACATTGAGACCTTGAGGTGCTGGAGCGAGTGGAGAGAAGGGAACGGAGCTGGGGAAAGGGCTGGAGCACAAGTGTGATGGGAGCGGCTGAGGGACCTGGGGGGTTCAGCTGGAGAACAGGAGCTGAGGGGAGACAGGGACACAAAGAAACGGCCTCAAGTTGCACCAGGGGAGGTTGAGGTTGGATCTGGGAACAATTTCTTCCCCAAAGGGCTGTGGGGCATTGGAACAGGCTGCCCAGGGCAGTGCTGGAGTCACCATCCCTGGAGGGTTGGACAGACGGACATGAGGTTCTCAGGGACATGGGGCAGTGCCAGGGGTGGGTTATGGTTGGACCTCATGATCTTGAGGCAGCAGCATTTCCTACACTGTTCCACGCTGGCTCTACTGGGGTCTCCAGGGGGGCTGGTGTTTCTGGGCATAGTGCAGCCACTTTTCTGAAGGTTTTAAGTTATAAACTAATTACTCCTACCCAGTGATAGGTTAATTCACTGTTCACAAGTAGCTGCCTATGATAGGCAGGTGGAGAAAGCTTTATAACCAGTGAAGTTAGGTGTGGGGATGAACATACCCTTGGGGCAATATACCACACTAGAGAAACCAGGGCTTGGGAGGCATTTTGGGGTGAATGAGCCTCTAAAGAAGTTAAATTGTCTGTATGCTTCGACTTAGCACACTGACCCAACCAAAATGACTCTGTGATTCTATGGTTACTCTTCATTGCTGGGATAACTCACAGAGAGTGATGGACAATATACACAATACACACCGTTTTGCACATGGATTTGTAAAAATAAGCCTTATAGACCTGGCCACCGACGGGAAGGACGTACCAATACGCAGGAGCCCGCCAAGGACGCGCGCCCCCGTTCCCATAGCAACGCCCCCCCCCCGCCCGCCTCGCAGTGGTTTCGCCCATCTCCCCCCTCCACCCCCGCTTGGTCTCACCTGTAGAGGATGAGGTCATACAGGCAGCGGCCCTGGACATTCAGCGCATGCGCGTAGAGCGCGCGGGGCACGGCCGCGGCGGGAGGGCCGTCTCCCGCCAATAGCCGCGTGACGTCATTCGTGAGCAGCCCCTGCAGGAACACGGCGGCGTCCGCGCCCCGCACGCCCAGCAGCGCCCGGCCCAGCGGGAAACAGGCGGCGGCGCCGCTCCCCCCGCCCCCCCACAACCGGCGCAGGCCGGCCAGGCCGCTTACCGCCGCTCCCGCCCTCACCAACATGGCGGCGGGCAGGCCCGAACGCCGTCACAGCGGCCCGGCGCCGCCGCCGTTCGCTGCCGCCGCCGCCATCTTGTGTGTGTCCGCCTGCGGGGAGGGCGCCACCTGCTGGCGGGGAGGGCGCCCCCGCCGGCACCGCCTTTTACTCCCGCTGGCCCCGCCCCCTCTCCCGCTGGCCCCGCCCCCTCCCCCGCTGGCCCGGCCCCCTCCCCCGCTAGTTCCGTCCTGATCCCAATAGCCCTGACCGCTCTCCCAATGGCTGCGCCCCTTCTCCCGCTGGCCCCGCCCCCTCCCCCGCTGGCTCCGTCCCGCTCCCAATAGCCCTGACCGCTCTCCCAATGGCTGCGCCCCCTCTCCCGATGGCCCCGCCCTCTCCCGCTGGCTCCGCCCCCTCCCGAGCGGGATCGAGAGCGATCGGGAGCGATCGGGCAGCGCGCCGCCCCTGGGCACCCCAAGCTGCCCCTCCCGCTGCTGGACCCCCCTGCGCCCCGGGGTTCGCACCCCGCGGTGACCGCCGCGATGGGGGAAAACGAAGGAAACAGCCTCAAAACGGCTTTGTCCTCAAAACGTTCCTGCCCCCTTAGTCATCCCTTCCCCCGCTGAGCCTTTAATCCCCTGGGAGGATGCACATACCTGCTCGGATTCTGGCTGGCGCGCTGCAAAACGCTCCAAAAGCTCCTGTTTTCCGCTCTATTTTAATGCTTCATCACTTTCTGCGGGACCCACCAGCTGCCCCCATCCTCATTCAACACTTTTGGATTAAAAAAAACCACTCAGTAACTCTGTTTTAGCGTTTGACAGCCGGAATTTCTACCAAGCAGCAAAATAAAATCCCCATGTTAAAAGCTCAAGGTGCTGTTCTCTTGTCCCCTATTAACAGTTGGACTCAATCTTGAGGGTCCCTTCCAACCAAAATGATTCTATGATTCTCCTCAGCGTTTGCTGGCGCTATGGGAAGCGGAATCCAAAGGGCCGGGGGTGGCCCCAGGGATTCGCTTCAGCTTTTTTACGCTGGAATTCATCCCACAATTCCAGAAACGGCCCCGAGTCTCGCCTGTCATTTGCGATTGCTTCTCTCCGCTTGTCGCCAGCCGGTTCGAGGCCGTTCCTGCCCCTTCGCCGCTGCCGGCGCCCGCACATGTGCGGCTCCGCTGACCCAAAACGAACCCTGCGAGTAAAAAGGAGCCGCCAGGTCTTCACAGGGACCTGATTTCCTTTAAATCCGGGCTGACAATGCGGGGAGTTGATGCCCCTGTGCCCAGAGCAGGAGCTGCGCTTTGCTATTTAGAGGTCCGGGAGAAGGGGGAAAGTCACGTATTTGAGTCTTCAGGGTCCCACGGGCACTATGGATGCACAGCTGGATCCAGCTGTGGCCCTTCTTTGCCCAGCTGCACCCAAAGCGATGTGGGGACAGGTGGTGGCTGTCCCATGAGCAACCCTTTGTTATCTCTCTCAATGCCCATGTTGCCTTTTAACCATCAAACATGTTGTACGGAGCCCCACAGAGCACGTTTGAAAGGGTGGCAATGGAAATAAAAGTAAAATGATTAAGAACCAGGAAGCCAGTTTGAGCCTTTATTTGGTTTTTCACTTCCTACAAGTTTCATTTACTTTTATTTCCCCGGGTTTTCTTTCCTTTCAGGACAGAGTTATGCTGCCAGTAAAGCAGTATTTAAAAGTTACACTGGTCAGAAAACACAATTCTTCCAGTTTAGTGCATTAAATTGGCTCAGGGAATGAGTTTGAGGAAAACCAATAGTGTGGTCAAGACCTACAAGGCTGGGAGTCGGGGGCTGGATCAGTCTTAAAGTTAAGACCTGAAACCTGGTCAGAGGGACAATGCGATACCCAGAGCTTTCCATGAGGTTAATTTGGCAAATATTGGGTGATTCTTCCCCACCCTCCACCTCCATCGCTCAACACTGGATGAAGTTACAGGGTTAATGGTTGGACTCGATGATCTTGAGGGTCTTTTCCAACCAAAACGATTCTATGATTCCATGATTCTATGATTCTATGATTCTATGACTTTAAACCCCACTAGAACAGCAGTATCCATCTCCAGTGGAAGCAAATCCTCCTGCCTTTGCTCGTCAGAGCAATATTGCGCTTGGTTGACCCTCTTGTAGGACTTAAGGTCGTTTCCCTTGCTGGTTTGGGGCAGAGGTTGCACACCCGAGTGGGCTGAGCTCCTTTGTAGGTGACAGAGATGAAGAACCTGCACAAACCAAGTCACACCAGGTGTGCGGTGAAGTGCCTGATCTCTCCATGGACTCCAGGTGGTCCTGGGGGAACCAGCTCCACGCAGGCACCTAATGGTAGTGGAGATGTCTCTCCCCTGTTCCTGAGGATCTCCACACCATAGTGAGACCATGGAAGAGGCAGGTCCAGAAGAGCCACAGAAATGATGCAAGGCTGGAGCAGCTCTGCTGGGAGGACAGGCTGAGAGAGTTGGGGTGTTCAGCTGGAGAAGAGAAGCTCCAGGGAGACCTTATGTGGCCTTTCTGTACTTGAAAGGGGTGATAAGTAAGATGGGGACAGACTTTTGAGCAGGGCCTGTTGTGATAGGACAAGGGGTGATGGTTTTAAACTAAAGGAGGGAGATTCAGGCCAAACATGAAGAAGCTGTTGCCCCTGAGGGTGGTGAGAGCCTGGCCCAGGTTGCCCAGAGAGGTGGTGGATGAACCATCCCTGGAGACATCCCAGGCCAGGCTGGATGGGGCTCTGAGCAACCTGAGCTGGTGAAGATGTCCCTGCTCATGGCAGGGGTGGCACTGGATGAGCTTTGAAGGTCCCTTCAACCCAAACCATTCTGTGATTCATGACACTGCGCCCACACCAGCCTGATGAATCGTCCCGCATCAGCTTTCTCATTCCGAGCATTGTTTGTGGAAGGACAGCTGGTGGCACATGGTGGCAGGGCGACCAGACGCAACGTCCCTAGCTAAGCCCTGTCCCAAAGGGGACATCTCCTGAAACCCAGTAGAACATCCCTCATCCAGACAGGTGCGCAGGGCACTTCACAAACCCTTTTCCCAGCTAAAGGAACGGTGGATAAGGACAGGGAACCTCCGCCTGATCCTCACCAGTCCCTGGGCAGTTGCACAAGCTGCCGGCAGCTCTTGCTCCATCAACTTTCCGCTTTCTGCTCTCCCATCCCCTCAAACCCGTCCGTGTCCGGGGTTTCCAGCGGCATCACAGCCCCAGGCGCCCACCCGCATCTGCTCATCCTTGGCGTTTATTCACCCATAACTCAGCTGTGCAAACACAAAGCAGGGATAACCGCTGTCCCTCTGCAGCCACCCCCGCGGGTTAACGCTGGTATAATAAACTCATTTTCTCCAGCTTTTTCTCGGGATGTTAAGCACGAAGCCACGTGAACCGCAATTATTCAACCCTGCGCATTAAATACTCCCCGAGCTGAACTCCAGGAGGTCGGTCGCAGGGGACACGGGGCTGCAGTAAACCACAATATCCCGCAATCTTGGAGGGGAAAACACAGATTGCGGCGGTGCAAAAGGGGGGAAATTGCGAGGGTGACAGGCTGGGCGCAGAAATAAAGCAAAGTGGCAGCTGAGTTTGTGAGAAGTGAGTCTGTGCAGCAAAGTTGGGTGTTAGCGGGGCTGGAAATGAAGGTAAAGCTGTTATTGGCATTTCCCCGGGAGGGGGGTGAATAGGAGCTGGAGAGATGCTGTTGATAGAAATGCTGTGGAGCAGGTAATTAAAAAGACAAGTCTAATTAAAAAGAGAGTCACTGTGATTGTTCAACCTGGCTTTCTAAAGGAATGAGGTTTTTATCCCAGTTGCTCCGTGTGTCCCCAAAATACAGGCAGGTGGAGGCTGATTTTACCATTAGACTCAGAGGCCACGTCACCCACTGGCTCTGCCCTCCCTCCAAGGACACTGTCCCCACCACCATCTCCAGCAGCGGCAGTTTGGAGGTGACCTGGGGACACTGCTCCTCACCCACCGATGCCAGTCGCCCAAACTATCGGGTTGGGACGTGGTTTGGAGCACAGAGCCCTCAATTGAACCTGGCAGCGAGGGATGAAGGCTGCTGGTGAGGAAGACTCGCTACAGGGCTCATTGCTGCATGACGGTGGCTTGTACCCACCTCAAGGTAAGGTGAGCCACCCATGGGTGCTTCTACATCCAACCCAGCAGCCAACAGCAAGGCTAAGTTCACCTTATTCTGCAGACACCTTGTTATTTAGCAAAGTTTTTCTTTCTTTGGGGTGTTTCATGTAGTGCTGCAAAGGATGTGACCTACAAGGCTGAAGTTCTTCTGGCCATTGACCTTCCTTGTGGACTTAGTAAGAGGATCCTGTCTCCTGGTGGCACCCGGTCCTGCTCATGCCAAAGAAGGTGTAAAGTTACCACAACTGCCAGAGAAACAGGAAAAAGAACCAACCAACCAACCAAAACACATTCCTATCCAGAATTTCTTTGTGAAGACACTTTGGATGGTGGTTGTGTCATTAAACGTGTCATTTAACAAGAGGCTTTCTCAAAAGTGCTTTCCCATCGTTTGCTCACCTCGAATCACCAGTTTCTCCCAAACTCTGCAAAGTTTCCTTGCTTTTTTGGAAGCAGAGGCTTTCCCGAGCTGTTCTAGCTCCGTGCCTCAAGGAATCGTAGGCAGTGATTCATCAGAGCGACAACACATCCCAAACAACGAGAAGGTCAACTGCTTCTTAAGGCAAAAAATACTTCGCAGTGATTTATTGCCCTATCTGGGAAAATAGAGCTGTTCCATGGCTAAAACAGGCAACTAATAGATTGAGAACTATTCCTTGTCATCAACACTCGGTGCCCTTCTGACAGAAACGCCACGCGCTTTACATACTGTAACAAAATGTAAGTTTTATTCTGTTTTATTAGTAATGGATGTAGAATAGCCAGTTGGAGAGTTGGACTGATGCAGCTTTCTCTTTTGACCAGTGTTTAATATTCTAACTGCAGTCCAGATGTAACATTTACACTGCAAAATACTCATGGATTCAACTTCATACTCAAAAAATTTCTAGTACAAATAGAGTTAGTACATTAAAAAAAAAATGAACAACAAAAAATAACAATCCCAGAAACTTTGTAACAGCACAGACTGGTTATGGCCTTGAGTTAAGTTCAAGTATTTCCCAGTGGAATGCAATGCAAGCAACAAGGTAATCTGGCTCTTACGTGGGACATTCCTAGCCCTGAATGGTAAGAATAGAAATATAAGTGTGGGCACTTTATCTTGACCGAGTTTAGCAAGAGAGTCAACATTTACGATTACGATTAGTTCAGCTACGAAGCTAAACCCGTCTTGTGTGTGAACAAAACTACTAAATTGTAAAAAATAAAACAGCAAAGCATTAATTACACTGTGGGCATTTCTTCCGTGGCCGGCGCTGTCATTTCATTGAAATTCCTTAAGCTGCTGGTTTAGTTTGTCATGGTTGTGGTGGGGATTTTGTTTATGGTTATGCTTGTTTTGCTTCTCCCTATCCTTTTGCTTCCCAAACTGACATGATAAAGAGCTACAAAGATGCTGAGGGGTCTGGAGCATCTTTCTGATGAGGAAAAGCTGAGAGAGCTGGGGCTGTTCAGCTGGAGAAGAGAAGCTGAGAGGGATCTTATTGATGCTGATCAATATCTCCAGGGTGGGTGTCAAGAGGATGGACCAGACTCTGTTCAGTGATGCCCAATGACAGGATGAGGGGCAACGGGCACAGACTGAAACACAGGAGGTTCCACCTGAACATGAGGAGAAACTTCTTTCCTTTGAGGTGCAGAGCCTGGCCCAGGCTGCCCAGAGAGGCTGTGGAGTCTCCTTCTCTGGAGACATTCAAACCCACCTGGACATGATCCTGTATGATCTGCTCTGGTGACCCTGTGTTAGCAGGTGGGTTGGACTGGATGATCTCCAGAGGTCCCTTCCAACCCCAACCATCCTGTGATTCTCTGTTTTTGTTTCTACCCCAAAAGGAGTCGCCCCTGAGGAGACATTGATGGATGTCGGTTGCCTCTGTGGCAGCAGCTCAGTGGAAAGACATAATATCCTAAAGTCTTTAGAGGCCAAGGAGTGGAGGAGGAAGGGGGGAAGTGAGCAACTCAGTATACATAATAATCATAATAATAATAATAAAAATAATAATCCTTTCTATTTCTAGGGCTGCCTGACTCGTGCTGGCTTCTGTGTGCGGCTCAGAAGGGATCTGGGAGAACTGGGGACCAGGTTCAGAGGAGTCGGTGGGTGAGTGCGACCTTGCAGGCAACTTTCCATCCATCCCATTCAGCCCACGACACTGGAAAAGTCCTGCTGGGAACGTGCCCTTGTGCTTCTGCCCCTTTCGAAACACTTGGAAAATGTAAGAAAGCAGGATGAGCTCCCTTTCGCAATGGATTTTAGGCAAGGAAGCATTTCAAAGCCAACAGATGAGCGGGGCTGGCTGGAAGGATGGCTGAGAGAGCGGTTACCCTGTGTCTCTTCCCAACGAGGAGCTTGTATCGATCCCCCAAGAGTCTGCCCTGGCTCTAGCACTCGTCAATATTGCAATTATTGGCTCTCGCTGTGGAAAACAGTCTGTGCGTATTAAATGTGATGGTGACACCAGCCAGGAGGAGGCTGCAGGATCGACCAACCGTTCAAAACTCCCCGTGTTACATGGGGTCCGTGGTGTGAAAATAAGAATAATACAGTCTGAAGAAGGGCAGGGAGATCCTGGCTGTACAAACAGACATCTGCAGAGAGGGGAAATCCCCACGCCTGCAGAAAATGGGGTTTCGGGGAGGACCAGGGGGGCAGATGGGTGGAAAGGTGGCCCAAGGGCCAGTGCGGCCGCTTTGCTGGTGGTGGCTCAAAGACACCAAGGAAAACCGTGCTGGAAAAATAGCCCTTGGAGAACCACTAATGAGACAGGAGTTAACTCAGAGCAGAATTAAAACAGCCTTCCAACACCCAAAAGCTCCTGCAGACATTAAAGGCATGAGATGCTCTCCATGTCTGCTGAGGAGAGGAGATGCCATGGGTTTGTGTAAGGCGTTAAGGAGGTGTTTGGTGGTGGCAAGTTGGTGAGAAGACCCATGGTCCTTTCCAGCCGTCTTGGTCTCGGCGTCTCTGAACCTGCCGTGGAGCCCTGGGATCTCCTGTCAGTTGTGTCACTGGGGCATGGGGTGTAGCTACATAAAATGGGTCTAATGAGTCAATCTGGTCTGTGTAACCAGGTTCTGGGGTTACTGGCTTGGAATCTGCCCCAGGGTGAGGTGTTTGCCAGGGTGGTTTCCTGAAGCAAGAGCATGAGGCACACGCCTGTCCCTGCATTCGGTGACTCGCGAGTGAATCTGCAGGCCAGCAGGAACTGATCTGAGTCACCAGGAGAGGCTCAAGCCGTGTCTGGGGCTGAGGGAGGTGCTGCTGGTCCTAAATCCGGACCCCTGCACAGCATTGCGTGGGAAGGACAAGGTTACCCGGGGCTGTGATGTTACTGCTCATCTCAAAGGAATCAGAATAACCCAAGTGGGATCTAAGCATTCCTCAGAATTTCCATCCTTCCTTTGGGATTGTGACTTGACAGGCTGATTCCCATGGGGATGCAGGGCTGGCGGTCAATGAGAAATCACATTGATGTGCAGGACAAGGATGGAGCCAGGCTCTTCTCAGTGACTATCAACGATAAGACAAGGGGTAATGGGTTCAAACTGGAACACAGGAGGTTCCACTTAAATATGAGAAGAAACTTCCTCAGGGTGAGGGTGGCAGAGCCTGGCCCAGGCTGCCCAGGGAGGGTGTGGAGTCTCCTTCTGTGCAGACATTCCAACCCGCCTGGACACCTTCCTGTGTAACCTCATCTGGGTGTTCCTGCTCCATGGGGGGATTGCACTGGATGAGCTTTCCAGGTCCCTTCCAACCCCTGACACTATGGGATTCTGTGATTCCCCGGAGCATCCTACGAGCTGATTTCCTCTTAAAAACCCCTTTTGGGAACGCATCCCCCCATCACAACCAGCCAGGCTGTTTCCCAGCTTGTTTCTTCCCAAAAGCAGCTGCACAGAGAGAAACACACTTGAGAAATGAAATAAGAGGATGAAAACTTGGCCGCCCCATCCCAGCTGTGACAAGCTTGTCCCCTGGAGAGCTCTAATTATGAGGGAGCAAATTACAAGGAAGCAAATTTCCACCCAGCAGCACCTCTGCTTTCCTCCCCAGCAGCACAGGACGGTGGACCTCCATGCATTTATCTTTGTGATAGCAGCACCATCACCAACCAGCCTCTCCTGCATCACCAAGCGCAGCCCCAGCCCGGGAGGAGACCACGTTCTCGCACACTGACGAGGACCAACAGTGCCGTTGGATATGTTTGTCTCTCCACCACCAAGCCATGAACTTTCTGAACCTTTTCTGTGTTACGACTGACCATGGCTGCTGGGGGGACGGTCTAATCCTTGTCCTGGATGCAGTGGTCCATTTCTGAGGGGTAGATCACTAGCAATGGGAACAGGCAGAGCACTAGGCATTTTACCAGTGCCTTCAGCAGGACCAGGAACGAGCCTGAAAACATTCCCCAGGCTGTTACACAAACCCATACTGAATACTTACAGCTGGATTCCTCCTAGGATGTTTCTTTGCTTTCTTTTTAAACTGCTTTTTCGCTGCCAGCACTGTTCTCTAATGGCATGGCAAGGCTCAATTGAGGTTCCCAGGAGCTGAAGGCCATACCCAGGTCCTCTGCCTGTTGCCAAGACTGGCCAAAGGGCTTGGACACCTGGGGAACAGGCACCCTCAGGGCTTTCAGGGACCTATCTCAAGGACATGAGAAAGATACTCAGCAAGAAGTCATGTAGGCCCAGTGGATAAGAAATATTGGCACAGGGACCTATGTGTGACTTTGGGTGGCTGGCACGTCCCTGAGGGACCAGCTCAGTGCTACGTTTGGTGAGGATTTACTTCTTTTGCATTAGGTTTGATCCTGAAGGCTCTGCCTGTTTGGGTTCTGCGTGGTGGTGAATCAACCACTGGACTCTTGAGAGGTTGCAGGAGCATCTGCCAAGCCACAGGCATTGTGGGAACATCGCAGGGATGAGATGCCCTCTGAGATGCAGCAAAACGGGACAGTGACTGGTTTCAACCTCTACCATTCATCAGGAGACGCTCCCTGTGCTCCCAGTGATGAGGTTTTCTTTCTACTTTGTGTTACTGGAGGGACACGAAGCCACAGCCCCGCAGCTCTGCAAGAGACGGGGATGAAACCAGCCTGACAAAGCACTGTCAGGAGCCTCAGAGCTCAGCAGCTTGGTTTCAACATGCCCTCGGATTCCTGTAGCTGCATGAACACCACCCTAAAGCCAAGCCAAGCTCAGAGAAAGCTCCCCATAAACCAGTGAAAAACTTTGCTGCTGCTGTCCTGGTCCTGCCCCCACTGAAGCCAGATCTGCTGAGACCCACAAGCAAATGTGTGAATACCTTCCCCTCCCCAGGAGAGGCTGGAAGCCCAAAAACTGCTCCAGGATGAGATCAGCCACAGTCCTGGACCAGCTGGGCTTTCCCAGGGGAGGTGGAAGGCTATAAAATTACCAGAGGGTTGATATTACATTTATATATATATATATATATATCTCCCTATGTCTATATTCACACACACGTTTTCATATGTGTCCGTATATCTACGTACATGTACACACACACACATCATATACGCGCTATGCTATGCATAGATCTGCCCTCCGCCTCTATTTATAAGGGTTTGATGAAACAGTGAAATAAACTTCCCAACACTCATCTTCCAGTCTCTACTAATATTCAGCAAACAAAGAAAAGCCTAAACCCTTTGTGATTTTGCTTTCCTGGGTTGCGTAAAGGCACTTTCTGATGATGTGAAGCAGCAGCTTTGTTAAAAACTCCGGAACTGTGACGATTCCCATCAGGTCTGTAGCAAGTGCTACACAGGCACTGGTGTGACCCAACGTCACCGCTCGCTCCTGCTGCGCAGCATCTGGTCGCATTTGCTTTGTTTTGCTGTGACGCAGAGGAATCAAAGATGACAACCTTCAAATTTTAGGTCTCCCTGGGTAAGACAGTCGCTGCATTTCTGCCCCGTAACCCCCTGTGGGTCACAGCTCATTGCTTGCAGCATCAAATAAAACCTTTGTTTCCAGAGATGCCTGCTAGAGCATCCAACAATTCAGGCAGGACATCAGCTGTGAGCATGTCGGGAAGGCTCATGCAATATGTCAGTTGTTTTCTCATCAAGGGGTCAGAAATTAATATCGATTAAGGATATTTAGTAATTAAACACTGCCTGACCTACAGCTCTGTCAGCTCCTGAGCCACCAGCAGCTCCTTTTCCCATCACAGCATGTTGTCCAGTCTCTATTGGGGACTCCGGTGGTGTCCAAAGGGGTGGGAGACGTGAGGAGTTTTCTGTTGCTCACTGGAGGTTCCCACCGCGTTGGAAACAGGGAAGAAATGTCTTTTGTTAATGCACTGGAAGACAGCACTAAATTGGTCTGAAACTCCTTTTCTCTCTTGATTTCCACATCAAAATTGCGCCTGTGCCCTGTGAAACGAACGCAAGACAATACCAAAAGCCAGAAACAAACCAAAATCAAAACCCCCACTTACGCTGCCCTCTCTCCTTTTAGACGAAGCTATATCCATACAGACGTCTTTCCATCTTTGCTGCTGGAGCTCCCTTTCTCCAAGCAACCCTTGGGTTTAGCACCTTGTTTCTCCTGGGCGGTGTTGGCCCTGTTCTGCTCCACCACCGTGCCACCCGAGGTGGGACTGCTGGTTCGAGAAGGTTGCGTGTTGCCCTGGGTGCTGCTGTAGCTCTGGAACGCTATGTCCAACTGCTCCTGGGCCACTCGCAAGTGTTTGTGAAGGGTGGACAAGTCTGCTGGGAGGTTCTCATCAGGGCTGGTGCACTGCTGCTCCTGAGCGACGTTGGCCAGGTTCTGCTCGTGAGCCATCAAGCTGTTGGGGATCTTGGTGGACTTCTCCGATTTCACCACCAGGTTGTACTCAGGAGGGCAGGAGATGTTCTTTGCGTAGGCGTAGTTGTAGGGCGGCTGCCTAAAGCTGTTGATTTTCCGGTTGCGAATGGCATCTCGGATGGTCCCAAACCCCAGGTGGAACATCTCACACATGTTCAGCAGTAAGCACAGGCAGCTCACGACGTACATCACCAGGAGAAAGATGGTCTTCTCCGTTGGCCGGGACACAAAGCAGTCCACAGTGTGAGGGCAAGGGAGTCTGTTGCAGACATAATAGGCTTCTACCTCAAAACCGTAGAGCAAATACTGCCCTATCAAAAAGCAAACTTCAAAAGAAGCTCTGGTAAGTAGCTGGAAGACATAGATTTTCATCAGTCCTTCTTGCTGGATGCGCCTCCTCCCGTCGTGCTTTTGTTGCTCTTTGCTCTTGGGTTTGGCTTTGGCTTTCTCACGTTCTGCTGTGTCGTCAGAGATCATGGGCTCCTCTTCGTCAGCCTCCATCGGGTCCTCCACGTTGCGCACCGTCTGCCAGTTCAAGGCGAACTGCTTCTTCTTCTTGAAGCCCTTGAACTTCTTCTCCTCCTCCGCCGCCCGGGCGATCTTGTGGATGGCATAGCCCAGGTACATGACCGAAGGAGTGGATATCATGATGATCTGGAAGACCCAGAACCTGACGTGTGACAGCGGCGCAAAGGCATCGTAACAGACGTTGTCGCAGCCGGGCTGCTTGGTGTTACAGGTGAACTTGCTCTGCTCATCGGAGTAGATGGACTCCCCACCCACCGCTGTCAAGACGATGCGGAAGACGATGAGCACGGTGAGCCAGACCTTCCCCACGAAGGTGGAGTGATTGTGAATCTCTTCTAGCAGGCGGGTTAGGAAGCTCCAGCTCATGTTGGTCATAAGGGCTACTCAGTTATAACCTGCGGGAAGAGAGGGAAATAAAAAACAGCTGTAAGCGAACATCCATGGCTGCAGTCAGTGACATGGCTGCGACATTTTAGAATCATAGATTGTTTGGGTTGGAAAAGACCCTCAAGATCATCAAGTCCAACCATTAACCCAACACTGTCAAGTTCACCTCTGACCCATGTCCTTAAGGTCCTCATCTCTGTGTCTGCTGAACCCCTCCAGGGATGGTGACTCCAGCACTGCCCTGGGCAGCCTGTTCCAATGCCCCACAGCCCTTTGGGGAAGAAATTGTTCCCACATCCAACCTCAACTTGCCCTGGCGCAACTTGAGGCCGTTTCTTTGTGTCCCTGTCTCCCCTCAGCTCCTGTTCTCCAGCTGAACCCCCCAGGTCCCTCAGCCGCTCCATCACACTTGTGCTCCAGCCCCTCACCAGCTCCATTCCCTTCTCTCCACTCGCTCCAGCACCTCAAGCCCTTTCTTGTCATGAGGGGCCCAAAACTGAACACAGGATTTGAGGTTTGGCCTCACCAGAATATGCCATTGTGCCAATGTGACATTGGCATGTCTGTGACAGATGAGGTTATTTTATCTTAAAGAGGTGTCCTTCACCGCTACAGCCGCCTGAGGCACAGATGGCTGGTGGCACTGGATACACGCAGATCCATAGCACAGCACCTACTAGAATAATAGAATCATAGATTCATAAAATCATAGAATCATAGCATGGTTTGGGTTGAAGGGACCTCCAAAGCTCACCTAGTGCCACCCCTGCCATGAGCAGGGACATCTTCACCAGCTCAGGTTGCTCAGAGCCCCGTCCAGCCTGGCCTGAGATGTCTCCAGGGATGGTTCATCCACCACCTCTCTGGCCAACCTGGGCCAGGGTTTTACCAGAATCACCACTACCAGCTTTGTTGCATGTTTCGAGATGTTGCTCAGCTGTAAGAAGGGTTTGAGTCACACTAAAGTGAACACGAGGCACCGTGGAAGCCACTGAGGCACAGAAAGGTGCTTAATGGGTGACAATCTCCTGCTTGCACGCCGTGGGCTGAAGTGGCAGAGATGAAAGTGGGAACAGGGGATGCTGCCCCCATCACAGAGACTTGGTGAAATATCTTTTATTAGCAAACCCAGAAAAAATGCAAAGAATCAGCAAAAAAGAATGGGAATATTTATGTTTACAGACTGACGACCCTTTCAAGTTCCTTTGGAAAAAACCAAAATAAAACAAAACGAATGTTTAATCAAATGCAGACGCTTTTAAAAATAAACCTTGAAAAGCTTTCAGAGAAAACCATGCATCTATTAGAAGACCTGGACAGCTGGGGAGGAAGAGATTGTAATAATCATTTTGTGTTTAGCTGAACTTGCAATGGGGCCTCAGCCCGAGCTCCTTGGGTGACCCCGGGCACCATCAAAGGCAGGTGGCAATTTTAGGGCTTGTCTGGCAGGAACCCTGACAGATACCTGGTGACAAGAGCCATGTGGAAGCACTCAGACCCAAAGAGCACTGTGGTGGGGGACAGAGGGGCAGCAGAGAATGGGCTCAGCCTTCCCGCACCCACACGTCCCTCCTCTGAATCATCCTCCAGCTCGTTTTGGAGTTTACATATCTTGTTTGCACACTGATAACCTGATGGCAAGGTGTAAATTAGGTGTCTTGAACACAAGGGACTTGAACACAAGCCCTATGGGGAGAGGCTGAGGGAGCTGGGCTTGTTTAGTCTGGAGAAGAGGAGGCTTAGAGCTGAGCTCAGCACTCTCTAGAACTACCTGAAGGGCAGTTCTAGCCAGGTGGGGATTGGTCTCTTCTCCCAGGCATCAGCAATAGGACAAGGGGCCATGGGCTTCAACTCTGCCAGGGGAAATTGAGGCTGGAGATTAGAAAGCAATTCTGTGCAGAGAGAGTGGTCAGGCATTGGAATGGCTGCCCAGGGAGGTGCTGGACTCACCGTGCTGGAGGTTTTTAAACTGAGATTGGACATGGCACTTAGTGCCATGATCTAGTAAATGGACTGGAGTTGGACCAAGGGTTGGACTTGATGATCTCTGAGGTCTTTTCCAACCCAGTTGATTCTGTGATTCTGTCTGTGAGCTGGGTCTATGAACTGACTGCCCACCACTGCACCCAGAAGCAAAGAGTAGATGTGTTGGTGGCAGAGGTAGGAGCCAAGCATGGACACAAGGGATTTAGCACCGAGTAGCACATAGACATGGTGTGTCATGGCTCAGCAGTAGCTGTGTTGGCACAGGCTACTCCCCCATGGTCCTGCATGGTCAAGTGGAAGAAGAGAATCATAGAATCACAGAATCATTTTGGTTGGAAAAGACCCTCAAGATCATCGAGTCCAATCATTAACCCAACCATGGCACTGACCCATGTCCTGAGAACCTCATCTCTGCTTCTTTTAAACCCCTCCGGGGATGGTGACTCCAGCACTGCCCTGGGCAGCCTGTTCCAATGCCCAACAGCCCTTTGGGGAAGAAATTGTTCCCCAGATCCAAACTCAACTTGCCCTGGCGCAACTTGAGGCCGTTTCCTCTGCTCCTGGCGCTTGTTCCTGGGGAGCAGAGCCTGACCCCCCCTGGCTCCAAGCTCCTTTCAGGTAGTTCAGAGATCAGAAGGTCTCCCCTCAGCTCCTGTTCTCCAGCTGAACCCCCCAGGTCCCTCAGCTGTTCCTTATCAGGACCTGTTGTCCATACATTGAAAGAGTATGGACATCAAAACTTCTCCATGCTGGCTGGGCAGAGATAAACATCCATGAGGGAAAATGATGCCAAGAGACATGAGCCTGGTCCTGACCTGGCCTTGCATAACTGTTATATGAAGATACAAAATTATCCCCTAGGGTTTCCCTGGCACAAGCCGCGCTCTGGGCTCATCACCCGTGCCAGGAGCAGGATGGGAGCAGCCACCAGCATCAGCCTCACACCAGAGCAAGAAGGGAAACGTGCCTTGCTGTGTTCTCCACATCGAGCCTTCCTGGAATGTGATTTTGCTTCTTAGGACAGGAGCCAAACAGTGCTGGTTTGCTCAGCTCTCGCCTTCGTGCTGCCCCGGGAGGCAGCAGCACAGTCCGAGGCTCGACATGCGGTGAAATTCCTCCTGCTGTCGAGGGCTCTCAAGAGCAGGCAGATGGAATTTTCTAACCCTGCTATTTCTAGATCAAACAAATCCTCTGCGAACCCAAACCCCCAAGTCTTCGCACGCCAGATCGAGATGGAAGGAGCACTCTGCAGATGGTGTTATTCTGCTTCTGTAGCTGGAGAAACTGAGGCAGGGAGCAGAGAAACAGCCCACTCGAGGCTGGGTAATAGGGCAGAAGAACAGGGGGAGAAGGTCTCCTCTCTGCCCTCAACTTAGCTGGTGGAAAACAACAGCCCTCAAGGCTGATGGGACCAGAAACCCCATCTCCCACCCCAAAAGTGATGCCTTGGACCCAACAGTCAGTACAGGAATGCTGCTGCAGGAAGGACCATCCACTGCAGAACAATGTGGAAAACAATCACTACAAACCTATTCTTTATTTAGTGAGGAAACTGGATTTTTTCAGGGATCAGATAGAATCACAGGATAGTTTGGGTTGAAGGGACCTTCAAAGCTCACCCAGTGCCACCCCTGCCATGAGCAGGGACATCTTCACCAGCTCAGGTTGCTCAGAGCCCCGTCCAGCCTGGCCTGGGATGTCTCCAGGGATGGTTCATCCACCACCTCTCTGGCCAACCTGGGACAGGCTCTCACCACCCTCAGGGACAACAATTTTTTCCTCATGTCCAGCCTGAATCTCCCTCCTTTAGTTTAAAACCATCAACCCTTATACTATCACAACAGGCCCTGCTCAAAAGTCTGTCCCCATCTTTCTTATCAGCTCCTTTTAAGCACTGAAAGGCCACAATAAGGTCTCCTTGGAGCTTCTCTTCTCCAGCTGAACACCCCAACTCTCTCAGCCTGTCCCCCAGCAGAGCTGTTCCAGCCTCAGATCATTCCTGTGGCTCCTCTGGCCCCTCTCCAGCAGGTCCATGTGTGTCCTGTGCTGTGACCCAAAGCTGGACCAGCACTGCAGGGGGGTCTCACCAGAGCGGGGCAGAGGGGCAGAGTCCCCCCAGACCTGCTGCCCACGCTCTTGGTGATGCAGCCCAGGGTACAATTGGTTTCTGGGCTGCAAGAGCACATTGCCGGCTCATGTCCAATCTTTCATCCACCAGCACCCCCAAATCCTTCTCCGTAGGGCTGCTCTCCATCCCTTCACCCCCAGCCTGTGTTGATACCGGGGGTTGCCTTGACCCCGTTACAGGACCTTGCACTTGGCCTTTGAGTGACTTGTTTGCTTCTCTAGACTCCGTGAATACACCTTGAAGTGCCTTTAACCCTTACTCTGATTTGCATCCACGTTCAGATATGGGCAAAATGGGGCATTAAATGATTTGCAGGATTAATCCGGGTGCTTGGCCAAGCTCCAGCTGACGGGGGGCTGAGGAGGAAAGACCCTATGGTTGCTGTGGGACATAGTGCAGCCACCTCTGGAGCATCTGGATCAGGCCCAGGCAGGGCTGAGTCTTGGGTCCAGCACACATCAGTCCCAGCTTGGCTCCCATCCACCTCCTGCCTCCCATCTGCAACCCCAGTTATCCACAAGCCCCGAAACACAAGGCTTCAAATGTCCTGTAGAGCAGTTCATTTATAATTTCAATGCTCACCTAGAGGGTTTATGAGATCTACACCAATTTTTACCATTTTGCAAGTGTTCCTGAAGGACACAGTTTCCAAAGCTCAGAGTCACCTCCAACAGCAGTTTCGCTGGGGCAGGGAGGGTCTGACCAAGGTAGTGGTGGCTTTTGGAGTAAATATTCAAGTTTTGATCTGGTATCATTCAGGCTCGTTAGCAAAGCACCTCTCAGAAACACATTTTGGAAAGAAACACCTGATCGCGTTGGTTCAAACCCCCCACGAACCTCCTGAATCGGGGGGAAGGGAAGAAACTGTGAAATAATCAAAGCGACGGGTTGTTGCTTTGAGAAGAGCGTGGCTGGTCACCAGCCACCAGCCCGAGCTGCTGGTCCTGCCGTTCACACTGCCCTCTGCGCACATCTGGATCTGCAGCAACATCTGCAGGAAACAGCCTCCAGCTGTTTCTGCACCCCTGGGGCCCCGCTGCGGACGATCACACCTTGATGTTCCACCCCTGTCCACCCACCCACTCTCCTGGCACCGTTTTTGAAAGCAGGAGCTGAAGGAAATGAGTTAAAAAACCCTCCTACGATCAGTTCAGTTAAACTTCCAGTATTTTTTTTGTGACTCACTGGCTAAAAAGACTATACTATGAGAATTCAGTGCTTTTAATTGCTTGGGGCGGCGGGGGGAGTTGATACGCCGTCATATTTTAGAATTAGGCATAAGGCAAACAAGCTTCCAAGGAAGGATTTGTTCACATCGCTTTTGCTGATGGATAGGATGGTACTAGGAAAGGACTATGTCTTATCTCCTCGCAGTGTCATCTACCAAAGCACAAAAGATGGGTTTTTACACCTTCTGTGTGCCTCAGATCTAATTCCTCCGTGCAATGGAAAAGTTACACAGCCCAGCTCCCCAGGGAAAGAAGAAAAACCAACCTATGTGTGTCTAGAGCAGGCAGATGGATTAGCTGAGCTGGTTCATGTAGCTCAATTACCTGCCAGAGAGGACCCACCATCCCTCTGGCTTTCAAACCCATTCATTCAGCCATCTGCTTTCACATGTTTTCTTCCCGACTTGCTGAAATGCAACGTATGAAGTGCAAGCAGGGTGCAAGTTTCACTTTGAAACAGCTGTAAAGGAGGAGTTGAACCGCTCAGCACGACAGCAGCACTTAAAGTAATGAAAATAGTGTGTAGGCAGGTAGAGGAACGAGCTGTTGGTTCCATGTCCTCAGCACAGCTCCTTCCCAAAACCCACCGACCCCTCCGCGCAACGACAAGCACAAACTAGGGAAACTTTAAAACCTGAGTCTAAAAGGAGCAGAAGAGGGCAAAATGAATAGAGAAAGAGATCTGCGCTAGCTGGATGTCCTTGTTCTGTGTGGAAAACAATGGAAAAAAAAAGTTAAATAATTCTACTTACAGAGACATGGTGCTTCTCGCCGTGGCTTTTCCCTCCTCCCTGACATTCCTCTGCCTTGCCCTAGATAAACTCCCGCCGCCTCGGTCCAGCCATGCCCAGCGCTTGGAAACCGGAGCTCAAGGGAAGTATTTAAACCCGACTTTAAACCCCGCCTCTGCTGGGCACCCACCGCCGGGACGTCCTGCCCGCGCTGCCCCCGCCCCACCAGCGCTCCCCGTCCCCCTTCCCCAAGACCTGCGAGAAGGAGGGAAGGTGCTATATATTAATATATACATATTCCAGGGAAGAAACGGGGCGAGGGTTTTAAATCCAAACAAGCCGCCGGGTCTGGTTTTAGGAACGCTGCCTGGAATTTGGCTGCCGAGCTCTGGAGCCGGTTGGAAGTTGGATTAATAGCATCGGCTGGTGGCACTGGTAACAGATTTGTGAGACAGCGAGCGTGACTAATAGGGAACATGTGGAAAACACATTTTGGCAAAGGTTCCTTGGTTGCTGAGGGGAAAAAGAAATAATAACAGAAGAAGAGGCAAGGCTCACTAGTGAGAATAAAATGCTGTGGAGCTTTGCTGTAGCCCCAGGTGATGTTTTCTCTGAAGGATGGGGTGCACCTCTCTCCAAGCTCATGGATGGGAGCAGAGAGCAGGTGAGGGATGGGGAAGGAGGTTTTGAGCACACACCGAGACATTTTGGCTTCTTTGCGGCAGCAATAAATAAGAAGTGTGGGGATGTACATGAAGCCTAAGGCAAGAAGAGAAGAAAACCACCATCCTGATCATCAAAGGATCACTTCTCATCCCTGCTCTGTCCCGGGGGAGGTTTGGCAGTGTCACCCCAGTGGGATCAGGGCTCCAGGTAGCTCGTGAGATGGAAATTAAGAGTCAAAGCAGAAAATCTCCCCAAGGGCTTAGTGAGGAGGAGAAGGAAGCAACGGCATCAGCCAACAAGGATCAGACGCAGCCTTTGAAGGGAGAAAACGTAGCAAGATGTACATGTTGATCAAAAGGAAAATTTGAAACCATATGGTTTATTGGGAACTTTCATCCCTGGTCCTGACAAAGCAGGATATTCTCTCTGCTGCCAGAACTCTGGTTTTCCAAAGAGCCCAAAGAGGGGCAATTCCTGCTTGATGGAGCGTCTCACACTGCTGGAGAATCTCGAATCCTGGGGGCAGTTTTGGGCCCCTCACGCCAAGAAAGGCCTTGAGGTGCTGGAGCGAGTGGAGAGAAGGGAACGGAGCTGGTGAGGGGCTGGAGCACAAGTGTGATGGGAGCGGCTGAGGGACCTGGGGGCTCAGCTGGAGAACAGGAGCTGAGGGGAGACAGGGACACAAAGAAACGGCCTCAAGTTGCACCAGGGGAGGTTGAGGTTGGATCTGGGGAACAATTTCTTCCCCAAAGGGCTGTGGGGCATTGGAACAGGCTGCCCAGGGCAGTGCTGGAGTCACCATCCCTGGAGGGTTGGACAGATGGAGATGAGGTTCTCAGGGATATGGGTTAGTGCCAGGGGTGGGTTATGGTTGGACTCCATGATCTTGAGGGTCTTTTCCTACCAAAATGATTCTATTCCTGCAAGCAGCAGCATTTCCTACACTGTTCCACGCTGGCTCTACTGGGGTCTCCAGGGGAGCTGGTGCTTCTGGGCATAGTGCAGTCACTTTTCTGAAGGTTTTAAGTTATAAACTAATTGCTCCCATGCAGTGACAAGTTAATTCACTGGTCACAAGTAGCTGCCTATGATAGGCAGGTGGAGAAAGCTTTATAACCAGTGAAGTTAGGTGTGGGGATGAACATACCCTTGGGGGAATATGCCACACTAGAGAAACCAGGGCTTGGGAGGCATTTGGGGTGAATGAGCCTCTAAAGAAGTTAAATTGTCACCTTGTCTGTACGCTTTGACTTAGCACACTGACAAAACTTGTGTTCTCAAAGGAAATGGGGAGATAGGGAGTTGGTTCCAAAGGAGACCACCAGGGCTGGAAATCTCCAGTAATGCCTCAACCTCCTTGGAGATCTCCCATTGGGACCCGACTGAGATGACGAAAATGTGCCATGAGCCAAGGCCACGTTACCCCTGCGTGTTCCTGGGGTTGCGTTTGGCCTCCAGCATGCTGAGGCAGTGACCTCCTTGCCGACATGGTCCTTCACAACTGAGGACAGCATGGTGGGTCACCTCATGGTCACCTCCGCAGGGGACACCTCATGGTCTCCTCCACAGGGGCCACCGTATGGTCCTTTGGTTCATTCCCCGCCAAGTGGGGACCCTGAAGCTTCCAGCACATCACACCATCTACTTCTAAAAGACAAATCCTATGAGATCCACCAGACCTGAGGGATGGCCACCAAGATCTCGTTCCCATGAAAGAACCGTGCTGAAACTTCCACCCGCTCCAGCCGGTGCAGATGGAACTGCCGAGATGTATTATTAGTTATTTAAAAATAACTATCTGAGAACAACTTCCAGGCTCTGCAGGACTGCAGGCAGAATCTTGGAGATAAAAGGCGGCTCAGCACGGTCCCTGTGCCGTGGGTCACGCAGCCTTTCCAGGCCCTTTGCTTTCTAAACATGCGGGTTATTTATACGCACAGCAATCTCATCTGTCTGGTGGAAGTTTTTTCGGGACATCTGTGCTTCAGGCGAACTGAGCAACATCTGCTCCTGCTCCAGCCCCCTGCCCAGCAGGTCTGGCCAGGATCGAGTGGTTCCCATCACCAAACCATCACTCATGGGCCAAAGCATCACCCAGGGAAGGAAGCAGAGAGAAACACTTCTGCTCACTTTAGTTGAAGAATATCTCAAGGGTGGGTGTCAAGAGTACGGCACCTGACTCCTGTCAGTGGTGCCCAATGATAGGATGAGGGGCAACGGGCACAGACTGAAACACAGGAGGTTCCATCTGAATATGAGGACAAACTTCTTTCCTTTGAGGTGCAGAGCCTGGCCCAGGCTGCCCAGAGAAGTTGTGGAGTCTCCTTGTCTGAGACATTCAAACCCACCGGGACACCTTCCTGTGTCATCTGCTCTGGTGACCCTGCTTGAGCAGGTGGGTTGGACTGGATGATCTCCAACCCCAACCATTGTGTGATTCTATGATTTTGTGACTTGTATTTATGGGTGGAGGGACCATCCTTTGCAACAGTCTCTGTTACCAGACAGAGAAACAACCCATTTGCTCATGAAACAGTAGCAGAACCAACAACCACATTGATGGATGATGGTATAAAGGCCAACTGTGGACATCCCAGTGGCCTGTTTAGGAGCTGTGAGGTTGAGATAGGAGGCAGCTGGTGGGAATGGCCATCGTGCTGTTCAACTCACCCACCCCAGACAAGGACCCCTGGGCTGTCTTTGAGTCCCACCACGTTACAGAGCTTAACCCAGAAAACAAAATAAATCTCAGTTGTGCAAAATTCCCTCCTTCCCCCAGAACTTTGGGCATTCTCCAAGATTTGGGACTGATCAGGGCTTGCATTGTAAGAACTCTACCAAAACCTCAGCTCTCTTAAAAATAAAAACAAACCAAAAACCAACCAACCAACCAACAAATTTACAGGCATCAGAAAAAGCTGTGCCAGTGTTTGCTGCTAAAATCTGCCTCATCACAAATCTCTCTGAGGACTTTTCAGAACAGCGGTGATGACATCCCCAGCTCAAACGTGTCATTTGAACAACAGAGAATCACAGAATGTCAGGAGTTGGAAGGGACCTGGAAAGCTCATCCAGTGCAATCCCCCCATGGAGCAGGAACACCCAGATGAGGTTACACAGGAAGGTGTCCAGGCGGGTTGGAATGTCTGCACAGAAGGAGACTCCACAACCCCCTGGGCAGCCTGGGCCAGGCTCTGCCACCCTCACCAGGAAGAAGTTGCTTCTAATGTTTTAGTGGAACCTCTTGTCTTCCAGTTTGTACCCATTACCCCTTCTCCTATCACTGGTTGTCACCGAGAAGAGCCTGGCTCCATCCTCCTGACACTCACCCTTTATATATCTGTAAACATTAATGAGGTCACCCCTCAGTGTCCTCTTGTCCAGCTCCAGAGCCTCAGCTCCCTCAGCCTTTCCTCATATGGGAGATGCTCCACTCCCTTCAGCATCTTGGTGGCTGCGCTGGACTCTCTCCAGCAGTTCCCTGTCCTGCTGGAACTGAGGGGCCACAGCTGGACACAAGATTCCAGGTGTGGTCTCCCCAGGGCAGAGCAGAGGGGCAGGAGAACCTCTCTGACCTACTGACCACCCCCTTCTAACCCACCCCAGGTCCCATTGGCTTCCTGGCCACAAGTGCCCGGTGCTGGCTCATGCTCACCCTGCTGTCCCCAGGACCCCCAGCTCCCTTTCCCCTACGCTGCTCTCTAATAGGTCATTCCCCAACTCATACCAGAACCAGGACACCAGGTTTCTACTTATTCATCATCAGGTTGATTTGTTGTTTTATTTTCCTGCATCCAGCTCTGCTTGTTGGATGATCCCAAGCAGGTTGTGCTCTGGATCAGGACGTTGTGGTTGGTCTCTGGCTCTTGCAAGGACCAAACAGAGAAAATCTGGTCTCACGCATTTTTCCAGAGCCTGTGGGGATTTTGGCTGCATAACATAAGGATGTTTGGAAAACGAGGTGACATCTGCTTTATTTCACGCGCTCTGAAAAATATAAACTCTGGCTCTGAATTGCCATGAAATTTGGACCATGATTCTGCCTCAGCCCAGGAGGTAGAGCAGAAAACTAAAGGAAAAAAGAATTTCTGTTAAGTTTGCATTAGTTTGTGATTAGAACAAAAAAAACCTATGACGTTAGCAGAATGAATAATATTCCTGCTGAAAAACAGTGAAATGTGTCCATTGGCCACAGAAAGGTAACAGCATTTCCCTTTGAAAATGACAAAAAAAAGTAATCTGACATGATGAAATAACAGCAAGGTTTAAATTACAAAGTACCAAAGTCCAGAGGAAGCGCTTAAGCCTGGGCTGGGGAGCAGAAACAATTTATTCCAGCCCTTCCCAGCCCTGAAAATTTCACTGTGATGGACACATTCTTGAGATAAATTTCAGCATTGACAAAAAAGCTCATAATTCTTCTTTCTGACGGGAACCTTTCTGCTAAAGGTTTCAAGGCCGGCGAGATAACAGGGGCCGACGTACCAAAAGGTGGCAAGAAGGGATTTTCAGGAATCCCCAGGGACGTGGCTCAGCAAAGCCCTTTATAGCACTGTTTTCCCCCCGCGTCTGTTCCTGCTCCAAAGAAAGCATCTACCTCAATAGTCAGAGGTCAGACAGAGCAATTATTTCCCTTTTCTATTTACTTCCCTTTCCTGAAGTAGCTGGAGAAGCAATGGGAATAAAAGGCCATCTCCGACCGCACCCGTTGGGGTGGTACCCGGCGCTCGTGGTCCCCACGTCTCCCCTGCAAACCCACCGCGGTTCCCCGAGTTCTCATAACAGGAAACAATAACATTTCCAGCCGGCGTTCCCAGCCCTGGCTGACCTGCAGCACAACCCTGTGAAGCCAAGCCAGGCTTAGGCTGCTGTAGATCTTCCCCAATTTGTACAAAAGAGTGAAAAAAAGGCAGAGGAAAAAGGTCAAGGTGCATGGGAAAGAGTAGAGAACGCTGGAAAACAAGCCAAGAGGACACATTTTTGGCTGCTCCAGAAAGGTAATGGTTTTTTTCCCTAACACCTGTGGATGGGCAGAGATGCTGTGTTAGGTGGAAGTTTGGAAGAGCCCCAGGAAAAGGGGGTAAGAGGTTGGAAGCTCATCCACAGCTTCTGGGTTTGATTGCAGAGCTGCTGGGTGAGGCCCGTGGTTCACGCTGAGCATCCGAGAGGAAGGAAAACCTGGCGTGAAAACCATGGGCAGCCAGCAGCTCTGCACAGGGATGAACATCTCTGTGATGGACGAACTCCCAAGTATGTTCTCAAGGGTGAACAGGGATGAACGCCCAAGTAACAAGTGACAGGACAAGAAGAAACAGCCTCAAGTTGCACCAGGGGACGTTGAGGTTGGATCTGGGGAACAATTTCTTCCCCAAAGGGCTGTGGGGCATTGGAACAGGTTGCTCAGGGCAGTGCTGGAGTCACCATCCCTGGAGGGGTTTTAAAGATGAGGTTCTTAGGGACAGAGTTGGGTTAATGGTTGGACTCGATGATCTTGAGGGTTTCTTGTAACCAAAACGATTCTGTGATTCTATCTTAGACACAGCTTAAGGGTAAAAACAGCAACCCCCCAAAGTGAAGGTGGAAGGGTTGTGTCCTCTATGGATTAACACAAGCAAAGCAGGACGTGCTCAACACCTCCTCCAGCTTTCTTTGCCACATACCTGCAAATACACATAGGTTTGGGTTTTCTGGTGGGAAATGCTTTGCAACCACACAGGCTGGCTGCTGACCCTAAGACTTTGGTTTTTTTGCAGTGGTTTCAATCAGAAAAATGATGGTGTCATCACAAGCCTCATCTGTCAGACATGGGGAAGTACAACAGCCACCACAACAGGCAGGACAACCTGGATACACCTGGCTGGGACGGTGATGTTCAACCAGCCCCATAACATGTAGCAAATCCCAGGATAAACTCTCCCACCAGGATTTAAACGAGGTTTGTATGAATTTGAGAAACTCAGGGAGATGCTGCCAATGCCCTCGGCTCTGGCCAAAAGGCACTTTTGCCCCCTGTAAAGGACAGTGTGACCCACCTCGAACCATGGCCCCATTTGCCAAAGTGGAGACTCAGTAGGTTCAAGATGGATCCTGGCCTGACAGCCACACCACTGTCCAAACCACAGTGCAATAGGGAAGAAGACTGGATCGGGGATTTGATGGAGGTTTCTTTCACCCCTGACTGCAGGAGAAGCTGAGCAAGAGAACTGAGTGTGAAGTTATCTTAATTTCTTTACCACCTCTAAACTCTCTGTAATGTGCCAACCAAAGTGCAGGTTAGAGGAACATCTTAACCCTAACAAGGACAAGGGATTGCAGTGAGCAAGGGTCCCACAAATTGGTGCAGGAACAGGACCCACAGGATCCAGCCCAGGTATCTGAATCAGGTCCACGCTCTGTGTTGTTCTCATAATGTTCCTTTGTACAGCCTTGGCCATACATCATGACCACTGAGAGACTGCCCTGTCCTACACTGTCCTTGGGAGGTGGTGGATGATCCTTGGAGACATCCCAGGACAGGCTGGATGGGGCTCTGAGCAACCTGAGCTGGTGAAGATGTCCCTGCTCATGGCAGGGGTGGCACTGGATGAGCTTTGGAGGTCCCTTCCAACCCAATCTATTATATGATTCTACGCTTTACTGCTTTAAATAACTGTGTGGTTAAACACCACGTGTGGGTCTCTTTTGGAAGAGCTGTTGTGCTTGTGAGCAGGGTTAAGGTCCTTTTGCTTTGGTATTGTATCTGCCCAAGGTGTTATGTCCCACTCTGCTCTACCAAGAACCTAATACTGGTCTCTTAAACCACTCAGCAGGTGGACTGGTTGCAGGAGCTGAGGTGAAGCTTGAGGATCAGGACTTGTAAGATGAGCCAAAATCTTATCTGAACCAGAACATGTGCATCTGAGACTCCAAACCTCTCTGCACATCCCAACACCCGTCGCTGTAGCATCTATTGCCCAACCTCCTGGCTTTGGAGGAGCTTCTGACTTGCCAGGTCAGACAGAGGAGGCCACTCCATGAGCCAAGTGTTGTGCAAATGGGGAAAAAGGCTGTGGATGGCTGCCAAACCTTCCCTCTGCCGTAATAACCTATCCCTGGATAAACTCTATGCTGCAGAACCTGCCATCCCAAATCACCAAAACGTCCTCCTGAGCTCAGCCCTGGCTGCCTGGATACCAGACCCTTCTTCACGGTGAAAGAATCCAACATCAACTACACAAGCACATTGAAGACAAGAAAGCAAACACCAAAGGGAAAATATCAGACACCTGGATGTGACTTTGCAGCCCATTTTTTTCATTACTATTAAGATCTAAACATAGTTAAAAGGGAAGAGAGAGAGAAAGTTGAACGCGATAAATGAGGAAACAAATGAGCTGGGCTCGCTCTTGCCAATAGTTCTTAGATAACAGACAAAACAGAAAATAAAGAAAATAAGGAAATGTTATTACTACAAGCGCTTTCCTATCCTTCTGGCCGGGTTCCCAGCATGACCGGGGCAGGTTTCTACTCTGCTCACCAGGACTTATTGTTAAACCAGTATCACCACTGAATATTTAAATAACCACTTAGGTAATTACACGTGGAGATAAATCTACAGTTATGTTTAAATGCAGAAAAGAGGAAGATGAGAGAGAGATGCCCGGTGCCGGGCAAGCGGTACGGTACCTTCCCCGGGAGCCCTGGGGCCAGCAGCATCAGCGAAGGTTGGCCGGTCTGATCTGAAGGTGAGCGCGCGGTGGGAATGGGACGGGAACCTTCCTGGATGTGTTTACATAGGTGGCCCCCACCCGCTGACGCTGGAGAGGTCAGAAGCTCACACCTCACATCTGGACACCGCTGGGTCCCCCGTGCCAAGAAAGGAGACTACGTGTCTTTTTGTCCCCAAAGCTCGCGCGACTGGAGGGGTGTTGGATCAGGGTCCCTCCTTCCCTTCCATAGGTAGACAGTGGGGTGGAGGAGGTGGCCTCAGGTGGGAATGGAGCCAGTACCACCTGGCCCTGGGCCACACTGATGCCCAAAGCAAAGGTTGACTCTGTAATCTGCAGCACTAGAGGTCCAAGCCCTTGGGCACCCGTTGGGGTGCTGGCAACACCTTCTCCACCCGCTCCACCACACTGAATGTGAGCACACACCTGCCTGTCTGCTGTGCTGGGCGTGCAGCTATCCAGACCCTACACCAGCTCCACCAAACCCTGCACCAGCTCCATCAAACCCTGCACCAGCACCACCAAACCCTACACAAACACCATCAAACCCTACACCACCACCACCAAACCCTGTATCAGCACTGCCAAACCCCACACAAGTGACACTAAACCCTACACCAGTATCACCAAACCCTGCACCAGCACCATCAAACCCTGTGCAAGCACCACCAAACCACACATCACCACTACTAAACTGTATGTCACTCCATCAAACCCTACACAACCTCCACCAAAACCTACACCAGCACCACCAAACCCTACACAACCTCCACCAAAACCTACACCAGCACCACCAAACCCTACACAAGCTCCACCAAACCCTACACCAGCACCACCAAACCCTGCATCAGCACCACCAAACCCTACACCAGTATCACCAAACCACACATCACCACTACTAAACTGTACGCCACCTCCATAAAATCCTACATCACCACTAAAAAACTACACACCGCTTTCAAACCCTACAGCACCCCTCAGCCCATGATGTGTCCCAAGTTTGGAACTGCCAGCCTGAGAGTTTGCCATGGTCTCTTCATGCCCGCTGTTCATGGCTAAAGCAAACACCCCCCGACTTTGCTGCCTGTCCCCTCCTACCAAAGGATGGACCCAGCTGGTCCCCATTACCCAGTTGCCTTCACCCCATGAAGCTGGGCTGCAGCCAGGTGCTCTTAAAAGTCCACCATGAGATGGCACCTTCCTTGCTGCAATGTTACCCTCCCAGACACAGGACCCCTTGCATGACCCCCACTGTAGGAAAGCATCATCTCTTACAGCCTTAATCCTTAATGACCACGGGATTGTGCAGGTCGCTGGTCCCAAGGTGGCCAACCACGCTTGCTTTGTGCTTCACTGTGAGCACACGCGCTGCTTTGAAACAGGTTGCTCTGGGGAGCGAGGAGCAATAAAAAGCTGGAGAGAAGGAAGGGTAATATCGAATACAGCTGTGAAAACAAAGATTAAAACCCTCTGAGGCCAGAACCAACCTTGGCTAACGCGCGGGAAACAACGCGCCAACATCAATTCCTCTCCCCACGTCCATCCAACAGATATTTTTTCATGAATGAGCGTGTTGGGGCGGAAGGGGAAGGAGGGGAGATGTGGGAGGAAGGGATGGACAGCCCTTCCACGCCTTTCACTCAGGGGAACCTCTGCAGTTCATGGACAGACAGGGCCATGGAGCTGAGCCAACGATGCTCCAGAGCTTGGGGCTGATCCACGGCCTGAGACAAGCAGGCAGCTAAATGAGGTTCTTCTCTCTTGGCTGGTTCTGAAGGTTCTTCTCAAGAGAGGAACAGGCACACAGGTGCAGGTTTTGCTAGAGAAGTGAGCAGCTCAGGTGCATGTTACCCAATCCGGGTGAAGATGTCCCTGCTCATGGCAGGTGGGTTGGACTAGATGAGCTTTGAAGGTCCCTTCCAACCCAAATTGTTCTATGATTCTATGATCCTATGATCCTACTTCATTTTGTGATAAATAGCCCTTAGAAATGCCAAGCCGGGGTCTCTGAGCTACAGGCAGCTATTGGGACACATCTAAGTTTGCTGCTGGTCAACCGAGGTCCATCCTGTCCACTGCGGCACCCAGCCCACCACATTTCAGTATTTCAGGAAACCCCCAGGAAATTTTCAGGAACAAATAGCTGCAATCAGTGACCCAGCCATTACCAGAAGCTGAGGAAAGAAGATGAAGTTGTGGGAGGCTCTTCTTGAAAATTCACTCTTTGCATGTCTGGTTCTTTCCCTCCTTTCCTCTCTCAGACATCGTCCCTTTAGCCTCCAGACAGAAACAAGAAACCACAACACCATCTGTGTTTCTGACAAAGAAGCAACAACTTAAGGAATGTGAACCAAAGCCCCAAATCATGCTCTGCAGCATCGCTGTAAGACAGGTCAGTTTGCACACAGATAGACAAGGTGGGCCATGCATGCAGCCATGAGGACCTGGAGCCAGCAGAGGAGTCCCACAGCCAACTGGTGCCCAACTCACTGAGCCGTGGTGAATATGGAGCCTGTGAGCTTCCTAACATCATTTGAAAGCAGATCTTCATTCACCATAATTGTTTTTCCCTCGCTGCTTTTGGGTCCCTACTACCCTCAAAGCCTGGGAGTCTTCACCTCAACCCTCTGGAGCCCACATCAGAAAGGAGCAGGGCACCCCTATCTCCACCTCTCCCAAAGCCAACAGCACAAGGGACATATAGAGTTGTCTTCTCTCAAGCAATAAGATCTTGTAGACCACGAGCTCCAATCTCTATCACCAGACACATGATAAGGGAAGGGACTTGCCTGGTGGGACATCCACACCAAATCCAGGAGGTCCCACAGAGGGTTTCTCCCATGGCACTGCCACCTTGTCTCATGTGGGGACTTGATCCCAAACCATATACATCATGGACTCCCATTTGGATGTGTCTCTCCTGCCTAGACCCTTGACTAAATACCATTGCATCGCCTTGCCATGATCCCAGGCTCCCCCTTGAGTCCATCCCCACTGGGTTTATCTATGATGCTGGCTCCAAAAATGAGCAGACCTTCTCCTGGCACACTTGAAGTCCCATCTCACCACCTTCAGGACTGCAGATCCAGAGCCCTGACAGCTCTTGCTCTGCTCCTGTCCATTCAAAAGCCCTCACTCCATCCTCATTGCAAAAATTCAGCTGACCAAGTGGGTTTTCTTCTTTGGCCGGAGCCCTTCTTTTCTGCTCTTGATTTAATTGTCCAGTTGTAATAGCCAAGAATTTACAAAACCTGGTGGAAAACTAGAGTCAATGCAGGAGTAAAACCACCCCGGCCTTGGAGAACGGTGCTTTTGTTTCCTGCCAGCCATCCTCTGTCAGGCACTGAGAGCAAAAAACCTTGAGCCTTTCCAGCCACTAAATCACCCCGTTGGACTCGTAACGGGGGCAGTTGAACTACACCTAGTTCCAGCTATTGAAATGACGGCAACAGCCTCCGTCCCACAGGAACTGACCCCTTTGTGGTCGCCGATGCTGGGGGAAGTGCTGATGACATATGACCATTAGCGACCGGTATTAATTTCCAGTGGTGTTTGCTGAAGTTGGAGCCGGTGCAGATCCAGGGGTGGAGGGACATAAGCTCAAGGGACTGGAGGTGGGATGTGGGGATGCTCAACCCAAAGGAGAAGCCAAGGGCTGTGTGGAGGGGGATTTATGGCTTTGCTTGAGATTTAGCCCTACCAAACCACCCAATTTCTGGAGAGACCTTATTGCAGTCTTTCTGTACTTAAAAGGGGACGATAAGAAAGATGGAGATGGACTTTTTAGCAGGGCCTGTTATGATAGGACAAGGGGTGATGGTTTTAAACTAAAGGAGGGAGATTCAGGCTGGACATGAGGAAGGGATTGTTGCCCCTAAGGGTGGTGAGAGCCTGGCCCAGGTTGTCCAGAGAGGTGGTGGATGAACCATCCCTGGAGACATCCCAGGCCAGGCTGGAGGGGGCTCTGAGCAACCTGAGCTGGTGAAGATGTCCCTGCTCATGGCTGGATGAGCTTTGGAGGTCCCTTCAACCCAAACTATTCTACGATTCTATGAAAGTATGCCAGGTGTAGGCTGGTTAGCCAGGATGCTCTACACATCAGCAATCTATCCCAATCATCACACTGAAGTCCTGCATTCACAAACACAGGACCTGGTTGGTGTGCTTTGTAGGACCAAGAAAAGGGATCATCATATTGCGGTGCACATAGAATCACAGAAGGTCCTGAGCTGGAAGGGACCCACAAGGATCATTGACTCCAACTCCTGTCCCTGCATATGATAACCCCAAAATTTACACAGGGCATTGTCGAATTGCTTCTTGAAGCTCATGGTCTCCTCTTGCAGGTCTCAGCAAAGTCTGTCCATGCAGACACTCAGTCCATCACCTTCACCATCCTGGCCAGACCCAAGGACAAGTCATCGCTCGCCCACCACCTCCAGTCCTGCGCCATCTTCTGTCCAGCTCCTGCTTTTGGAATTTCACCTTATTCTACTTTAGACTTCGGAAATTATCAATTTAATCCTTTTTCACGCCCATCTGTGCAACAGCCCCGTTAACACCGTGGAAGAGAAGGGGACCAAGGGCCCATCCAACCTCTCCACCGTGGTGAAACGTCCATCCCCAGGCAGGTCTGTTTGTGAAAAGCAATTACTGGCAGGGAAGAGGCAAATCCTGCATTCCTCAGCAAAGGAATCCGGATGATGTCACCTCCCGCCCGGTGGCAGGAGCGATCCTGCCTGCCTCTGCCGCAAATATTTGCTTTGGCTCGGTTTTTGGAAGCTTCCCATTACAAGGAATAACAGCAGGATGGACTCTCCTACTGTAAGGCTTGGACCAGCACGGGCCACAGGTTAATAGAGGCTCACACATGCCAGCAAAAGATCACTGCAAGCAGCAGAAGTGGGGGTTTTGGATGGTTGGTTGACTTGGTTGCAGTTTTTGGTGTGGTTTTGTTTGTTTGTTCTGGTTTTGCTTTGTTTTGTTTCATTTTTTTTTGTTTCTTTGTTGTAAATCTGTGGTGCAGTGCAGGCTGAGAGATAGCAGAAACCTCTTAACATAGAAGGCTGCCTGCTTCACTAAATCGGTTTCAATCAAATTAGCTCGATTTTCTAGTATAGGTATCTAAATTGGGGGCATGTAAATGTGCCTCTGATTCTGTGGTTTTCTCTCCTTCCTTTTCTAGCAAGGTACACCTAGTAGGATACAACCAGTAGGATACATCTAGTAGGATCATAGAATCATAGAATAGTTTGGGTTGGAAGGGACCTCCAAAGCTCATCCAGTGCCACCCCTGCCATGACAGGGACATCTTCACCAGCTCAGGTTGCTCAGAGCCCCGTCCAGCCTGGCCTGGGATGTCTCCAGGGATGGTTCATCCACCACCTCTCTAGGCAACCTGGGCCAGGCTCTCACCACTCTTTGGGGCAACAATTCCTTCCTCATGACTGGCCCAAATATCCCCTCCTTTAGTTTAAACCATCACCCCTTGTCCTGTCATAATGTAGACATCCTTTAGGATGCCTAAGGCAAGTCGAGATCTTCCCTAACAAACTTGCTTGCAATAAATTGGATTTTGGCCTGGAAAGGAAATCCCAGAAGATGTTTCTAGGACAAGGGTTGTAGGGGTATGGAGGAATTGTGGGGTGATGTGGAGGCAGGACCATGTGCGGCACAGTGTGCGGATGAGCTGGTTTGGGTTATAAGAAAAGCACGTTTAAGCAATCACTTTTAGAGGTTTCCCAAGCTGATGCACTTTGCATCTGGTGATCATCTTTCCTATGCAGACAGGCTGAGCTGTGGTTGTTCAGCTTGGACAAGGCTCTAGGGAGAACTTTGAGCAGTCTTTCAGTACCTAAAGGAGACCTACAAGAAAGCAGGAGAGGGATTTTTACACAGGCAGGTAGTGATAGGGACAAGGGGTGATGGTTTTAAACTGAAAGAGGAGAGATTTAGATTAGAAGAAGAAATTCTTCCCCATGAGGGTGGTGAGAGCCTGGCCCAGGTTGGCCAGAGAGGTGGTGGATGAACCATCCCTGGAGACATCCCAGGCCAGGCTGGACGGGGCTCTGAGCAACCTGAGCTGGTGCAGATGTCCCTGCTCATGGCAGGGGTGGCACTGGATGAGCTTTGAAGGTCCCTTCAACCCAAACCATTCTGTGATTCTATGATCTTGCTCTGCCAGGCCAGGGATGCTGTGAGCATGGACGGGAGCCCCAGGCATGCTGCTCTGCCTCTCTTGGTGCTGGATACATCCTTCATCGGCAAAATAGCTAAATCTGGATAGATCCCATCACGCTGACGGGTGAAATCATCTCTCCATCCCCAACGGGACTGCAGCAGCCTCTCTGAGAAGGCATGTGCATCTTGCAGAGCTGCCAGGCAGCCCGAGCCCTCAATCAACCCTTCTCCAATTAGCACAGGACTTTAATCAGTGCTCTCTGTTGTTTTGAAGCCCCAGCGATAAGAGGTTTCAGTGAATATTTCAAACCATATACAAACTACAGCTTGCCAGCATAAACACTGTAAAAACGCTCATCAGAGTTCACCCTTACTAGAGCTATTAACTTCTTCTGAGATGGCTAAAGAAGTGCCCTGGGCTGCCAGGAGGTTCTGCAGCCATGAGATTTGGGACAAAAAGAGACTCGTGGTGCAAAAGCTTGCAAGAAAACAGCTGCTCGGAGCAAGAGCTTCCTCCTCATCCTCCCACCTCGGGATCTCCGGGCGAGCTCGGCTCATGCAGGACCAAATAAATCATCTCCACGCCCACACGTGTCCTGGCCAGCGCTCAAAACCTCGCATGTGTTTGCCGTTAAATGCTGTATTTCTTGCAGAAAGCCGCCTGCTTTTCCCTGCTGCTCTTCTGACCTGGCTGCATCCGTCTCCTCCTGTTTTCCAGGGCTGCTGTAACAGCTCAAAATAAGGTTTTCTTGCAAAGTAGCATATTTGGGCTCCTCAGAACTGCCCCATGGACCCCCATAGCTCATGCTGACCTAGAGGAATGAAGCAAGAGATCAAAACCTTTACAAGGGTGTCCTTGGGTTGCAGCTACAAGCCTGGTGGTCCTGTCCTCCTGCATTTGCCACCGGAGCTTTCTGTGATCTCCAGGCAGAAAAAGCCACAATGAAGCCCTACAGCAGCCCAGAGAGGTGAGAAGGGGGAGGTCTGGGGCAGTCCCCCAGCATAGGGACCAGCCCCAGTTCTGGTTTCTTTGCTGTGGGTCCCACCTGCTGAAAGACCAGCAGCACGGCTGGTATCAGCCCCAGGTCATCTCCCAGGCTGGGGCCAAAGGAGAAGACACAGCCATCTCCCCCTTCACCCAAAATCACAAAGGCATGTCTCACCACCCTGGGGATGTCCAGGGGCTCTTTGATCTCCTGGTGAAGCTCCTCACCTCTCCGCTCGCATGGGGATGTCGGGTAGGTCTCCATGCCTTGCCTGGGGTGGTGGGCTCTCATGTTCCACCAAACCAACGGTCCCCACTGAACGCTGTGTCCATCCCGTGCAAACGTCTGGGTCTGCTCAACCAGGAGCTGAAGCTCCAGCTGCCCCCTTCAGCAAAGACCTTCTCACCCCTGTTCCCCCAGTCCTGCTGCGTGCAAAATGCTTTCTTGGGGGAGTTTGCAGCCTAAGAGCAACCACCTCCCGCGAAGCCAAGCCCAGCGCACAACAAAGCCCCATTGAAGAGCAGCCTTCCTCCGGGTGCCCTTGGAGAAATGGCTACATGAGCTCGAGCAGCTCCTCCCGACCATCGTATCGCTGCTCCCGCAGCTGGAGCATCTCACCACACAGCAGCCTGCCCCAGGAAAACTAGTCATGGAATCAGCCTGGTTGGAAGAGACCCTCAAGATCATCGAGTCCAACCATAAACCCAACCCTGGCACTGCCCCATGTCCCTGAGAACCTCATCTCTGCTTCTTTTAAACCCCTCCAGGGATGGTGACTCCAGCACTGCCCTGGGCAGCCTGTTCCAATGCCCCACAGCCCTTTGGGGAAGAAATTGTTCCCAATATCCAACCTCAACCTCCCCCGGTGCAACTTACAGCCATTTATCTCAGGTGGCCCTCAACACCTACACATGGACAACCGAAACCAGCCTGGGGTGTCCCATGTAGAGTCTGGGTGTGGGGTCAGCACAGGATCACCACAGGGTCCTGGTGATCTCCTCTTGCCTAGGGACCCCACCACAACCCCAAAACAAGCCACACTATCAAATAAGGTTCTTCTACAGCAGAGATTGCTTTGCAATGCCCGTGGCATCATCTTTTCTCTCCTCCCCTCCTCTTCCCCAGCATCGCTTCCTTTTTTTTTTTATTAGCTTGATCTGTTTTGACTTGAAACTCTCCAGAACCGGCGCTGGCTCACGTCTTCCCCGCAGCCATGAGGTGCAAACATCCCACCCATCACAAGAGGAGAGCAAAGGGCTGCGGAAAGTCCCCGAGGGGGGAGACCTGGCAGAGCTTGCACAGGCCACCGGGTCACCGAAAACCCTGCCAGGACCAGGGGGACAACGTCTGCTCTTGCATCATGTCATTAGATAGCGGCTCCTCCCCGGGGCTCGGAGCAGAGACGGGCAGGGGGGAGGCAGCGGGGAGCTGCCTGCAAAGGGAAGGAACGAGGATGTTGGTTTATAGTGAACCCGGTTAACTATTTCTGTCGAGGAGCGCGGAGGAAAGGGCTGGGCAGAGCAGCGAGCAATAATACCATTGTCTCCGTCAGGACAGAAAAAAAACAAGGATGATAAAAATGTGCCTGGAGGAATTTGGCTCAGACTCACGTTTTTTTGACCCGGCATCAGGTTTCCGAAGCAGTTCTGGACGCGTTCTCCAGGGCTGAAACCGATGGAGAACGTCATTTGGGGTTGAGGGTTGCGTTAACTCCGCGTTGACCCTGATGGTCAGAAGGAGAAGGTATTGAAGCACCTAAAGATGCTCGGGGATGGGCAGGAGCTGGCAGTGATGTTTCAGCCCGGTTGCTCAGCCGCGGCAGAGGATGAGCCGCGTTTCTTGGCCGTTTTCCTGTGATTTTTACCCATTTACATCCCGCCAGCAGCCCGCTGGTGGGCTGGCACGTGCCATCTGCGGCTCGTTGCCGTGCTGGCTTCCACCTCGCGTTTGAAAAGGCGCTTTGGACAAAAAGGGCACTTGTAAAGCTCTTGGCCGAGCGTGTCTCTAGGAGGGGATTGAAAGTTGCAGAAATAACAAAGGAAAGCAGAAACACAGCCTTGGGAGACACCGAGATCCCTCAGTCCTTCATCTGTTGAAATCATAGAGTCACAGAATAATTTGGGTTGGAAGAGACATGCAAAGCTCACCCAGTGCCCCCCCTGCCATGAGCAGGGACATCTTCACCAGCTCAGGTTGCTCAGAGCCCCATCCAGCCTGGCCTGGGATGTCTCCAGGGATGGTTCATCCACCACCTCTCTGGCCAACCTGGGACAGGCTCTCACCACCCTCAGGGACAACAATTTTTTCCTCATGTCCAGCCTGAATCTCCCTCCTTTAGTTTAAAACCATCACTCCTTATACTATCACAACAGGCCCTGCTCAAAAGTCTGTCCCCATCTTTCTTATCAGCTCCTTTTAAGCACAGAAAGGCCACAATAAGGTCTCCCCAGAGCTTCTCTTCTCCAGCTGAACACCCCAACTCTCTCAGCCTGCCCTCCCAGCAGAGCTGCTCCAGCCTCGGATCATTCATGTGGCTCCTCTGGCCCCTCTCCAGCAGGTCCATGTGTGTCCTGTGCTGAGGAACCAGAGCTGGAAATGGGTTTTAGTTCAAATGGGGTTGCTGCATGTAAATTCAACCAGAAAGTAGGGTCTCATGACCCCAACTTCATCCTGGCTCCCATGGAGCAGCTGGGTTCCCTCCCAGCTGGTGGTGACATCTCCAAGGGACCATTGTAGACTAGATGACCTTTGAAGGTCCCTTCCAACCCAAACTATTATATGATTCTATGATCAGCCTGGAAAAGGGAAGGGGAACATCTCACAGGTGTGTGCAGCTGCCTTGTGGGAGGTTTTAGAGAAGGTGGTCCAGACGCTTCCCAAAAGTACACAATGAAAAGCCAAGTTGCAGCCAGAATGATTTCAATTCCGTATGAAATAAAGTCTCCGTGACAAATGCTGGCACAGGCAGCTGCGGGGATCTTCACCCATGGAGATAACTCAACTGGACAGGGCCCTGGGCATCCTCCTCACGCTTGGCCCTGCTCCATCACCTCCTGAGGTACCTTCAGCCTCTGCTGTCCTGCAATTGCACAACTCACCCTTGAGATTCCCAGCAGTGCGCCCCTTGCTCAACATCTCCCAGACCTCTGCAGCCACCAGTGGGCAGGAGAAGTTGGCAACACCCCAGGAGACTGGTCTGCAGGGTCACCAGAGCAGATCACACAGGATCATGTCCTGGTGGGTTTGAATGTCTGCAGAGAAGGAGACTCCACAGCCTCTCTGGGCAGCCTGGGCCAGGCTCTGGCACCCCAAAGTAAAGAAGTTCCTCCTCATGTTCAGATGGAACCTCCTGTGTTTCAGTCTGTGCCCGTTGCCCCTCACCCTGTCGCTGGGCACCACTGAACAGAGTCTGGTCCATCCTCTTGACACCCACCCTGAGATATTTATTAACATAAAAAAATTGCTCTAGCAAAGTTAGAAGCTAAGAAGTTGTAAGTTAGGAGTGAAACAGCAATTGGCCCCCATGCACCTAATTAATTTATAGGACAGGGCTCCTAATTTTCTATCAATTTCTATCAATTTTCCCTCTCCCCTGCTGCTACAGCCCCAGGTTTCACTGCTGACGTGCAGCAACCCCACACAAATCCTCTATTTTCTCTTTTCCTGGCAGCGAGGAGCACAAACCACAGCAGTTTATGTGGCCGGTCACCAAGATCTCCAAGCAACAGATCGGGTCAAAGGCAACTGCACAGCCTTAAAAAATGAACCTTATGCTGGTTGGATGAACTTTGGGTGGAAAACCTCCAAACAAGCCATAAATCAGGAGAGAGGAGAGCCCTCCACAGTGCTGGGACCTGCAGAAATACTGTGTGTGCCGTGTTCCACCTCCACAGAACATTACAGGGGAAGGAGGGGTTTCCTTATTACACACCAGAAAAAACCTTCTGGTATTTCAGTCTTGGACAACACCCAAGGATTGTCTCAGCTCTCGTAGCGTGCAGGAGCACAAGGAGCAGATGCCCCATCAGCAATATGTCCCTTTCCCCACATTCCCACCCGCCGGTGACTCAGTCCAGCCGGGTTACCTTGGGATTTCCTTCCTCTGACTTTCTTAGGAGGCTTCGGCCAGAGGACAGGTTGCCCTCCTGTGGCATTTCAAGGTAATTTGGGTGGAAGGAGAAGGTGACCGTGGCCTCCTGAGATGCAAGGGGCTCTTTGCTTCCCCCTGGTTGGGGTATGGGGGTGATTACTCACCCTCTGCCAGCAGAGGACCCGGCTCTCTCCCATTAAGCACAGCTTAAATACATTTATTAACCCAAGCTTGGTGTAGATGAAAAGGACATTTTGGGATTGGAAGAGATGGACCCGCCCAGGGTGTGCAAGATAAATGTCCCCCAACCATGCATGGGGCACGACATGGACCGGGAGAGCTCAGGTGGTCCTTCTGTCTCAGGAGATCCCTTTGGACAAGTGCTGGTTGCAACCAAGTTTGCTACAACCCTACAAGCAACCTGGAGGTAGGAGGGATGTAGCAAAGGGTCACCCATCAACCACAAGGAAGGTGTCAGGGTTTTAATGAGGATGGATTTGATAGAGGCTACAACATCTCTAAACAAGGTTCATCTAAGGACCTTGAGGCATTGATGGAGGAATACAAGAGGCATTGATGGAGGAATACAAGCTGGAGAAGGCAATCCCACCCCAGAGGAGCACCTTGTGTGTTTGGTAGACAACAGGAGAGCTTTCACTCCAGGTAGACCCATTGGCCAAGAAGACGAAGCCATCAAGGAGCAGGTCCAGCTCCTTCTGGTGGTGATGCTGCCGAGCCCCTGCCTTTCCCATGCCTCAGTTTCCCCAGAAGACACCTTTGTGAGATTCTTTGAGACATGAGGATGAAAAGCGTGTTCGCATCATCAGATATTATTTACAAAACAATACAAAATCACCTTACAGAGAACCCCGACTTATCAATGGACCCTTTGTCCGTGGCTTAGAGACACCAGATGCAAAGCTGCATCTTCTGCTGGGCTGAGCTCCTACGGGTGCCGGTCTCTGCCTGGTCTTTAAGGATCAGCTTGTGATGCATGAGAACGCACCACCCCATCCGACGCTCCAAAAATGAGCAGGTTGCAGAGCCTTAAATTTGGTGAAGCGAGCAGAAGTCTCAGAAATGTCACCCAAGCCACCAAGAGCAGGACAAGCAGGACAACCAGACCTCAAAGCACCTTCCTCTCCGCACCGAGATGGGGAGGAGATTTGGGATGCGGACTGGCCTGAAAGTCCCAGAGCGCAGATTGGTTTCTTTTAGGAACAAGCTAAAACGCCGACAGTTTTAATCCCAAACTCCCTGGAGATGGATCTGCACTGCCCCGTGTGACAGGGGGTGATTTACGCCGACAAAATGTGCACAAACTAACGCCAAATAGGGCTGTTTCGTCTCTTATCACGGGCAGAAAAGGCAACACGCGAGCGTTAATTCACGACAAACGTGTTCCCCACCCAAGCGATGGAGAAAAGGCAGCAAATTAAGAGTAGAAGAGAGCGGGGTGGGAGTAGAGCCGGGTCCAAGCAAAGGGAGGGGGAATGGGCAAAGTGCCGCGAATTGTATAAATAAAATAAAGGAGAAGGGAGGAAAAATAAAATATAAAACAAAATAAACCAAAAAGTAACATACGGAGAAGCGTTGGGGTCAATCCTGTGCACAAACCGTCCCATCCTTCCCCGCCGTGTCGTGCGGAGCCGCGGCAGCTCCGGCTTATCCTCCCCTCCCACCCCTTCGAACCCACATCTCTTCCCGCTCCACCAGCCTGGAGACGGTGACGTGGAGACCGACACCACAAGCCCATCGTGCCCCGGGACGGCCGAGGGTTTCTTGCCCTTCGGTGGTTTAATTTCTTTATAACACCCCCCTAAAAAAACTCCACCAATCCGGGGGGGAAAAAAGGAGGATGTGGCAATGCCTTTGGGAGCAACGCTGCAGGAAAAGAAATCAAATCATTCATATTGTCTAATGGTTTAGGGCTAATAATAGCAAAATCAACGCTGCTTGGAGCAGGAGAGGCGGAAAGCGGAGGTGACAGGATGAGAAACGCTGCCTTCTTGTTTAGGTTTTCTTTCCCTTTTTGTACAAACAGCGGCGAAGCAGAAAGGATAAAACCCAGCTGCAAACTCAACCTGTCCTTACAGCCACAGTTATATCCAGCAAACAGCAGCAAAACCCTAATTTTTCCCTGCTAAATGAGCTCAAATTTTGCATTCTTAGCATTTTAGGGCGGCCGGGGGCTCCCATCCCCAACCCTTTTCATCCCTTTGCTCCGTTTTGCAGGGCAGGGGTGGGCACAGCTGCAAGCATTGCCCTGTTTTGTGGATAACAGCTGGAAGGGGGCATTAAAAGGGCGTTTTCTTCGCCTGTTTTCAGCTAGAGCTTTTTCCCCCCGTTTTTGCAGGTTTTGGGGTGATGTTGCAACAAGCGGGGATTAAATAACCGCCGCCGTCCGGAGGCTGCGACCTTTGGCGCGTTGTTATCTGCTCCTTTGCCTTGCCAGCTCGCATGAGCCGATGGCTGATCTCACAATCATTGATGTTTTCCTTAAAGGCCCCGTGCTGAGAGGCGAGATTTGGCTTTTCGGGGGTTCGAATAGACAATGTTTCTTTGCTCGCTGCAATTAAACAACTCCCCCCATTCCCACCCACAGGAAAATTAGCAACCTCGGTATGAAGGAACCCTGTGCACATCCCTCGGTGTTTCTTAAGAAGCCACTCAAAACAACTTGTTTTGCCTGGTTTTAAGAAGGGATGTCATTGCCGCCCCAGCAGGGCTGGGATGGGGCGGCCAAGTTTTCATCCTCTTATTTCATTTCTCAAGTGTGTTTCTCTCTGTCCAGCTGCTTTTGGGAAGAAACAAGCTGGGAAACAGCCTGGCTGGTTGTGATGGGGGGATGTGTTCCCAAAAGGGGTTTTTAAGAGGAAATCAGCTCGTAGGATGCTCCGGGGAATCACAGAATCCCAGAATGTCAGGGGTTGGAAGGGACCTGGAAAGCTCATCCAGTGCAATCCCCCCATGGAGCAGGAACACCCAGATGAGGTTACACAGGAAGGTGTCCAGGCGGGTTGGAATGTCTGCACAGAAGGAGACTCCACAACCCCCTGGGCAGCCTGGGCCAGGCTCTGCCACCCTCACCAGGAACAAATTTCTTCTCATATTTAAGTGGAACCTCCTGTGTTCCAGTTTGTACCCATTGCCCCCTGTCCTATCATTGGTTGTCACCCAGAAGAGCCTGGCTCCATCCTCCTGACACTGCCCCTTTCCATATTGGTCCCCATGAATGAGTCACCCCTCAGTGTCCTCTTGTCCAGCTCCAGAGCCCCAGCTCCCTCAGCCTTTCCTCACACGGGAGATGCTCCACTCCCTGCAGCATCTTGGTGGCTGTGCTGGACTCTCTCCAGCAGTTCCCTGTCCTGCTGGAACTGAGGGGCCACAGCTGGACACAAGATTCCAGGTGTGGTCTCCCCAGGGCAGAGCAGAGGGGCAGGAGAACCTCTCTGACCTACTGACCACCCCCTTCTAACCCACCCCAGGTACCATTGGCTTCCTGGCCACAAGGGCCCAGTGCTGGCTCATGGTCACCCTGCTGTCCCCAGGACCCCCAGGTCCCTTTCCCCTACACTGCTCTCCAACAGGTCATTCCCCAACTTATACTGGAACGTAGGATGGAGGAGGATGACGGTGACGGCATCTCCACAGCGCTTGATGCTGGTGCTGCCCTTGACACAGTCACGACCTGTAACTTCAGCCCAAATTAAAGCTTTTCAAACCAGATTTTGGGGGAAGAAAACACCCTCACCACAAAACCGTTCAGGGAAACGCTTTTGTAGGCACCCAGGTTGAAAACAGCCTTAAATAGGCTTCTAATAAAATCTCAGCCTTGCTCTGGAGCAAAACCTCACTCAGCCTGGCTTGGAAGAGTTTTGAGCAAAACTCTAGAATCAAATTTTAAGGGACCCCAAATAGAGATGGATTTCTGCAGCTTAAGCATGAATTTAGCACAAAACATTTTATAGGCATGAAAAGAAGTAAGAAAACTTTTATGGCTCTCTACATTGACTTTATATATGTATGTGAAATAGAAAAAATATATAATATATATAATATATTATATATATATAATATATATAATATATATAATATATATAAAATAAAACGTATTACAAGGATCAATGAAACAGTAACACGCCCCCCCACGATGAGGAGCAGAGCATCGCCTTGCCCCCAAATCCACATTTTTCTCCTGACTGACGACACCACAGAGCCACATCTCAGTAAGGAGACAAATAAGACGATCCTTACCTTTCACAGCCAGGAAAAAAATAGGTGAGTCTGATCTGTGGCTCTTCACCACATAACTGGAGACCTTCTTGGGGAAAAGCCCTGCAGCACGACCGGCACAGCCCTGCAACAAAACCAAGGAGGAGGCGATTATTCCCGGGCATCTCTCTGCCAGGCACAATACGGCAGCGTTTCAGCGTCCATGCTCAATGCTGTCATTGTCCCCTCCGGAGCTGCGGCACAGGGTGAAGCTTCTGCTCCTCTGCAGGCTCCCAAAGGCTTTGTCATAGAGTCACAGAGTGTCAGGGATGGGAAGGGACCTGGAAAGCTCATCCAGTGCAATCCCCCCATGGAGCAGGAACACCCAGATGAGGTTACACAGGAAGGTGTCCAGGTGGGTTGGAATGTCTGCAGAGAAGGAGACTCCACAACCCCCCTGGGCAGCCTGGGCCAGGCTCTGCCACCCTCACCAGGAAGAAGTTTCTTCTCATATTTAAGTGGAACCTCCTGTGTTCCAGTTTGTACCCATTGCCCCTTGTCCTATCATTGTTGTCACCAGCAGAGCCTGGCTCCATCCTCCTGACGCTCCCCCTTTCCATATTGATCCCCAGGAATGAGTCCCCCCTCAGTGTCCTCTTGTCCAGCTCCAGAGCCCCAGCTCCCTCAGCCTTTCCTCACACGGGAGATGCTCCACTCCCTTCAGCATCTTGGTGGCTGCGCTGGACTCTCTCCAGCAGTTCCCTGTCCTGCTGGAACTGAGGGGCCACAACTGGACACAATTGTCCTGACACTGGAGAGGAGCAGGAGACTTTGTTTTGCATGTAGGGCAGGATAACAGACCCAGAGATGGGGGAGATTCTTAGTTTTGCCTCGGTGATGCCATTATCCTATTGCTGGGTGTGAGGTTCCTACAAGCAAGGAAGGAAACGGGGGGTTATTCAAGGGGTGATGGTTTTAAATTCAAAGAGTGGAGATTTGTGCTAGATATGAAGAAATTTTTGACACTGAGGGTGGTGAGAGCCTGTCCCAGGTTGGCCAGAGAGGTGTTGGATGAACCATCCCTGGAGACATCCCAGGCCAGGCTGGACGGGGCTCTGAGCAACCTGAGCTGGGGAAGATGTCCCTGCTCATGGCAGGGGTGGCACTGGATGAGCTTTGGAGGTCCCTTCAACCCAAACCACTTTGTGATTCGATCAAACAGCATCTTAGCTAAAATACTGCAGGGGTACAATGATAACGGAAAGATTGGGTTGAGAGCTCAGTGATAAACCAGAGGGGTGCTCTGGGTGGTGTTTTGTAGGGATCTTTCCAGGGGCTTTGCATCTGGACACTGCATCCAGTGCAGAAGCACTTTGAGGAGCTGGTGGCGGCCACCAAGATGGTCAGGGCTGGAGGGTGGATCTATGAGCTGGGTCTGGTCAGGCTGGAGAAGAACAGGGGAGACCTTATTGATAAATGCAACTATGACATGGGAAAGTGGTGAGAAAACAGAGCCAAACTCTTCTCAGAGGTGCCCACGGACCAGAGAGGCAGCAAGTTTGCTACAGCAAATGTGATAAGGCTGGTGAAGGAAAATCCTGCCTGTGTTTAGAAACACCATGAGCTGCTGGAAGACCAGTGAAACTTCTTCCCTACGACCACGGCGGGTAGGACGAGGGCAAACAGGCTGGATTTCAGCAATAAAACCAGCAAAGAGCCCAGAGATGCTACCACAGCGGTGCTGTTTGGTTTGTGTTCGCTCCGGGTCAGGAGTGGGTTCTAAAGCTGACGGGGTGAAGCTGCAGCGTGATGGCCCCAAGGAGCAGCAGCTGTGGAGGGCAGATGAGGTGGAAAGAAGTGTGGTGCATTAAAAGAAGAAGCGTATATAAAAGCAAATTAAACGTGGAAAAGCTGCTGTGATGGGGCAGGGCTGCTCCCCGGGGATGCAGCACATGGGAGCCAAGAGGAGGGAGCAGAAGGGACGTTCGCTCAGCCCAGGTCTGAAGCCACCAGGATGTCCCTGCTGGCCGAGATGGTCGTGGGTGTCATGGCTTGCTTGGTCTCCACAGGTCAAGCTACAGTAATGATTAGCAATCAGATAGGGAATTGATCACAGAATCACAGAATGGACGGGGTTGGAAAAGACCTCAGAGATCATCAAATCCAGCCCTTGGTCCAACTCCAGTCCATTGACCAGATCATGGCACTAAGTGCCATGGCCAATCTTAGCTTAAAAACCTCCAGGACGGTGAGTCCAGCACCTCCCTGGGCAGCCATTCCAATGCCTGACCACTCTCTCTGCACAGAATTGCTTTCTAATCTCCAGCCTCAATTTCCCCTGGCAGAGTTGAAGCCCATGGCCCCTTGTCCTATTGCTGATGCCTGAGAGAAGAGCCCAATCCCCACCTGGCTACAACTGCCCTTCAGGTGGTTCTAGAGAGTGCTGAGCTCAGCTCTGAGCCTCCTCTTCTCCAGACTAAACAAGCCCAGCTCCCTCAGCCTCTCCCCATAGGTCTTGTGTTCAAGTCCCTTCCCCAGTCGTGTTGCTCTTCTCTGGACCCGCTCCAGCACATGATGAGACATGCAAGATGACAAGCGCTCTCACCCCACAGACACCGGCTGTGGCTCCTGAGGAGGGCGATTACCCCACCAGTGTGATCAGTGACACCAGTCTGCCCATCCCACCTGGATCTGGGTGCTGTTTTCTCTCTCTGGTCCATGCCACCATGTCCAGAAGGCACCTATGAAACCACCGCCATGTTCAAATACAACGGATGCAGCTCGAGTATCCTGCACTTCCAACCAGGAAAAATTATAAACCTCCCCTTTTTTCTCATTGTACACCCAGTATATCCAGCTGGTTGTAACTGGGGGGGACTGGAGCATCACACTTGGATTTTTGGCAAGTCTCCCCAACTCTCAGTCCCATCACCTCAGTGCTGGTTTTGCTTTAGGGAACCAAGGGCATCTCTGCGTTTCAACGCCCACCCCACAGGCACTTTGCTTTAAACCAGCAATAATTAACTGATAGCAAAGTGGAGCAGAAATCTCAGCACTTCCAGGGAATATCTACAGCTTAACACTGGATTGAGGATTCGGCCACCGCGGGGCTGACGGTGGGAGAACGTCTGCTCCATCCTCCCCTGTGCTTCAGCAACCAGGGGTCTCCTATGTGGGTTCACCGAAACAATCCGCTCAATGAAAAGAAACAGAGATATTCTACGAGCTCCTCCGTTCTGTTTTATCGCCTCCTCATCTCTCTAGCAGCCGGGATGGGGTAAAAAGCAAAAGCCGGGAAAACATCCTGTTCCTCCCTTCTTTCCTGCCTGGGGAGAGAGAAACCGGAGGGGGACGCACCCCCCGCTTCACAAGCGTCCGGTTGTACCAGTTGCCGCCGCACGCAATCTGAATTGCAGATGGCTCCTGGCTATTCACGGGGCCGGAGCCGCGTCCCGGACAAGCGGAGTCACAGCTGCTATTGTTGGCAAAAGCTGAGCGTTTATTGGGTTCCCTAATTTTGTAATTTTATTCCTTTTTTCCCCAATTTTTGGAGCGGGGCTGAAACGGGGGACACGGGGTTGACGCTGGCGTGCTGTGCCGTCCAGGTTTATGGATCGGCGTCCCGCGCTCTCCAGGGATGACACAGTTGCACATGCAGTCGATGAGGCTGACCCAAATACAGCGCCCAGCGAGGCGGGCACAACCTCGCACGACTCCTGCGAGCACCTCGGAGCATCGCAGACCCACGGGATGCTCCCCAATACCAGCTCTCTAGACAAAACTCCATCCTCACCCGTAATTTGCTTTCCAGCAGCAGCGCGGTGAAGGGAAACAAGCCCTGGAGGAGCGATGTCTTGGCCACGGGGCGCTAGTACCACCGAGGTCAATTAGAGGGTTGTTAATTGTGTTGTTTTAGGATCTACCTGGTGTTGGTGCTGGCGGGTGTCTCAGCGCGAAGCAGCAGCAGCCGGGATGTGGTGGTCACCTCGCTGCCCTGCGGGACAGCACAAAGCAGAATCAGCATCCATGGACAGGGAGCACGTCACCTAATATAAGACCAATCTCAGCTGCTGAATGTTGAAAATGCCCCCAAATCCATCACAGCTGGATTCATAGAATCACAGGATGGTTTGGGTTGGAAAGAACCTTCAAAGCTCATCCAGTTTCCCCCCTGCCATGAGCAGGGACATCTTCACCAGCTCGGGTTGCTCAGAGCCCCGTCCAGCCTGGCCTGGGTTGTCTCCAGGGATGGTTCATCCAGCACCTCTCTGGCCAGCCTGGGCCAGGCTCTCACCATCCTCAGTGTAACAAATTCCTTCCTCACGTCCAGCCTGAATCTCCCTCCTTTAGTCTAAAACCATCACCCCTTGTCCTACCGCAACAGGCCCTGCTGAATATGTGCAAGAAAGCTATTTCTAACAGCACCCAGGTCACCACGGCCCGACCCGTCACACACCGTCCCCATGCACTGACCTGAGCGTGTCCCATCACACCCGGGACACTAAACTCCAGCGAACACGCAGACCGAGCCGGACACCAACGAGAAAACAAACAAACCACATTTATTCCTCTTAATTTCATTTTCCCTTGTTGCTTATTTTATACGCCCACCGCCCAATCACTTCCCAGGCCGCCTCTGCCCCGCGGTGCCTTTCTGCAATCGCATGGAAGGAAGCTGGAAAAACATCAGGGTTGCCTCCAAAAAGCAGCGAGATGCCAAGAAAAGGCACAGCAAGGACAAGTCTCTGCACCGTGGGATCAGCAGGGGGGTCGTGATGCTGGAAGGAGCCACGGGTGAATGAGTTTTGGGCTAATTTTGGCTGTTTGATGCTATTCTGGAGTGTGGCTCCAGCCTCTCTTGGATTCCCCCAGGATGATTTGGGCTTCCCCGGGGATGATTATTTCAGCACAGGCTTTGGGGACAACCTGACCTCGCGCATCCCTATGTGACATCCTTCCCAGGCAGCATCTCGGTGCCATTGGGTCAAGAGCAAGAGGTCACCTCAAAGGCACCAACCCCATGGTCACCCCTTGAAACTTTATCTCCAAAGACCTCGGGTGGGAAAAGCGATCAACTCCTGCCCCAAAAGCCACGTGTCTCAGCCCAAATACAGCAAAACCCACAAGACTGCGAAGCAATCGCTTTGAAGCAAAAGTGCAACTGGCATTGATTCCAAAATACCCTCAACCCCAACCGGGGAGAACCCCCAGGGCAGGTTTTATTTCAGCTTTTCCCTTCTCGTGCGGATGAACCTTCCTCCCGCAGCATCCTCCTCCTCCAGGGATGCAGAATGAGGTGCTGCCACGCTTCCCAAAGCATCTTGTGGGGCGGAAAATTCACGCTCAGGGGTTAGAAATTCATCCTCATGGGGCCAAGGTGCTGAGGTTTGTAATGGCTGTTGGGCCGACTAAATAAAACCACACTGGGCAGCGTTAGTTTCTTCTTGTCCTTCACCCCAAAATTCCCCAGACCTATTGGTTGGGATGTTCAGCACCTTCCTGCATGGAAGATCTCCCAGGTGGGATATAAGGTCCACTATGTTTAATCACAGGAAACTTTCACGAGGGAGACTCATTTGACCCCTCAATGTCACCCCCATCCCCACCTTGACCACCAGGAGGACCCCAAATTCAGTGGCCACCACAACCGCAATGCTCAGTGTGGTCCTCACCTTCCCAGAGATGCAGGGATGGCTGCACCCCCAAGACAGTGCCAAAAATATGCATCCAGAAAGGTGTTGATGTTTGCAAATGCAATTAATAAAATAGACACCCCGTTTTGAGGAGGTAGAAATTAAAATCTGTTTCAACAGGTGCCTTTGTCTGCCCTGTTGGGAGATTTAAGGTGCAGCGCGGCCCCTCCAAACCACTGAACGCAGACAGAGTGCAGCCGACAGCATCCAAAATGACCCCCAGAGAAGCTCCGCAGCCCAATCGCCCACTGGGCAACCAGCTCAGCTCCAGTGACCCCCTCACGGTCCCTCTGTCACCCCCACGGCCACCCCGTCCCCTCACATCAGCGCCGGGCATCCAAGCGTTCGCGCTTCAGTCCGTCAGATGCGGTGGCAGCCACGAAAAACAGGTCACACGAAGCAGAGCGGGGTATTTAGGGTTCCCCTCTCTTGGCACCAAGGGAGGGGGACACAAGTGATACAAATGACTATTTTGCCCATTTCCCAAGTGCTGGCGGTGCTGCCGTACAGAAGCATCACCCGTTTCCATTCCCAGGTGCCACTCACCTGTCCTGGTGGGAGCCCGCAGGGTGGTGCTCGGGGTGCTGGCGGGGCTGGGGGGACAGCAGTGGGACATTTCCACACGGTGACAACGCGGCAGGTCCCCGGCGGTGGCTGGAGACCACCGGACTGAGGCCAGCGCCGTGTCCTGCGCCGCGGCGTCCGGCTGCGCCGCCGTCCCGCTGTCATTTCTGCCATCTAGAGGGGACGTTTCCCCATTGCAAACGCGTCCCTCAAAACGTAACAAAACCCCCACGACTGAGAGAAATACCAACAGTTTGTTGGCAAGAGCCTGGCCACAGCAATTGTCACCGTCAGGATGGGGAAAGCCAGATGCCATAGAGCAGCTACACGCCCCAAAAATTTTTGGGGAGCGTTTTCCTGGTTGTTTAACCAAAGCTTGAACCTTGTAACGTGAAACTTGACAGAGAGGTGGATTTCACAATATAATCTATAAACGATACATTTAAAACACCCAAACCATGATTCTGTGATTCTGTGAAAGAGGCAGTGATCAAAATAATCATCAAATCATCTTTCTAAATGCCAGCAAGGTACCCAAAGTGTTGCCCAACATCTGGTTCTGATAACTGGTGGAGGAGAGAGCTTGGTAAATGAGGATGGAGCTGGACTGGGGGACTGCAGGTGTGCTGGAGCACAGCAACTGGGTAAACTGGGGAGGTGGGATATGAAGAGAATGAAACCCAAGAGCTGAGTTTAAGGTACAGCCATGCCCTGGTACAATGTGGTTTTGGTGAGGAATTACCACAGCCTGGCATTGCATGGTGCAGCCACAGTCTGCGTGAGATCTGGGTGCAGTTTGGGGGAAAAACCAGCTGGAAATCACCATCTCTGGGATTGCAGGTCTGCTGGACTTGCCGTTTCTTGAGGATCAAACCCAAATCACCAGTGTTCTCCAGGACAAGAGGCTCTGGGACTCTGCCCTGCAGCCCAAAATCCAGTTCATCACCTGCAGGTACCAGACACAACATCGTTCATCTGTCTCCTACACTTCGCTCTGGCAAAGGTTGGGGTGCTTCGAGTATCGGGGCTCCCCGAGGAACCAACCCCTCCAAAGGGGCTCAGGATACAACTTGCTGGAGGCACCAAAGGGCTCAGAAGTTACACAAAAGCGTCAATGTTGAAGCTGAAGAAAACTGGGAGTGGAAAGAACCCTCCCAGCCCTGCTCAGGCAAAGCTCTCCACGTCCCAAGCCAGGGGCAATGGGATCAACTGGATCCCTCCAAGGAAAATGGATTTATTGCTGCCCTCAAGTCATCCGAAAAGTCTGCATGGCTTGGGAAGGAAATATTTTCTCACTTAACATCTAAAACTCTACCTGCAGCTAAACTCAATAAGAACAAGGACATGTGAAATACAAGGTCGCTGTCAAGCTGGCAGAGAAGCTCACAGAACTATTTCTCCAGAATAAAATACAGTGATTAAACCACATCCCACAACCAATCCATTTTCCTCTTGGTTTAGTAAACCAACCTCTCTGCTCACTGGGCTTAGAGCAGCCGTGCTGACGAGCTGCTGTGCTGTGGTGACACAACAACACGCCGCAGAAGCCGAGGGTGGCGGGCACAGATCGTCAAAACGCCTGGATCTGCAAAAGGGAGCAGAACCCAGATGGAAAGAGAAGGCGCCAACACTTGTGACTTTGGATACCAGTGAAGACGGAAGCCCCTCTGTCTGCAGGTGGAAGTGGGGGTCACAAATAGCTCCCCTGGATCAAGTGACATAAGCTGGACGACATGTACCTCCACAAATACCAGGGTGGGATCCCAAGCCTCGTGCCCAGACGGCTCCTTCGCAGCCTCGCAGAACAACCTCTGCCCTTTGGCAGCCAACGCTGCTGCTTCCAAAGTGTCGGCGCGAGGTACAAACCTGGGAGAGCCCCCGTGGAGCGCGTGGCGAACACAAATACAAGTGTGAGAGGGTTTTGTTTTCCTTCCTTTTAATAAAAACATCCTAGAGTAACTTGGGAGAAGGATGAGGCTAAAGGGAATGTCTCTCGGAATAAAAACGGTGTGACGTGCTTCGGGAATGATGTGCAAAGTGAAAACGTCCAAGCAGGCTTGGCTCAGGACTTTCTGGATTCTTGGGTCTTCTTGATTTCCTGCAAGGAGATCAGGAAAACAAAGAACAGCTCATTGTTTCACAGCTCTGGAGACTACGAGCGATCATCTCCTCAGACCAGCTCCACGACATCGCAGGACCAAGTCCAGAGTTTACACGCCAGGCTTTAGGGACAAGGTTTGACTTTAGGTTGGATCTGGGGGACAATTTCTTCCCCAAAGGGCTGTTGGGCATTGAACAGGCTGCCCAGGGCAATGCTGGAGTCACCATCCCTGGAGGGTTGGACAGACAGAGATGAGGTTCTCAGGACATGGGGCAGTGCCAGGGGTGGGTTATGCTTGGACTCCATGATCTTGAGGGTCTCTTCCCACTAAAATGACTCTACAATTCAAAGGCTCTTCAAAACCATCACACCCTTTCCATACTGTCCAGGGATGAATGTTTATTGTGTCCCTAACCCTTTATTGTGCTGGATCCGTTTTCCACTCTTGGCCCACTGATCCATCATTGCTCATATGTGATCTCTGTTCAACTACATCACTCAGCAGCTCAAAATAGATGAAGCGTGGGGATGAGGTGACATTTTCGCGACTGCCTATAGACAGACCCTCATCCGCTCAGCTCAAAGGCAGAAAATCCCTGAATGACTCACCTCCAGGAGGACCTCCTTCAATTCGGAATAGGCTTTTTCTAGATCATCATTAATAATGACCAAGTCAAACAGGCCGGGCTCTTTACCTACAGAGGGAGATGATGACAGAGGAGTCAGAGGAGAACACGTTCCTTCCTTCTCCCACCCCTCGTGCGCATCCCGAGTTCCTGTGGCATTTTAATATCATTAATGTTTCAGCCACTCCTAAGGCATTTTCTCTGCCAAGCGTCCACAAGGAACTGCAGTGGGAAATGACGCCGCGTGGTGCTTAGATTAAACCCAGCTAATGCCTAGGCCCGCCCTGGAGAATAAAAATCACGTATTTGTGCAAAAACCAGCTCCTAAATCACCAACGCACCCCCTTTCCCCCGGCACATCACTTGAAGTTCCCCTGGACTTACTAAGTTCCAAATCTACACGGGCTGCAGTCAAACGCTTCAGTAAACTTTCTTCTGTCTCAGTCTTTCGGTCACGTAGTCGTTTTTCCTAAACCCAAATGACAAACGTTAAAGATACACGTGTTCCAAACTCTGCCTGCAGAAACCACCAGCCAACCCACAAGTCAGTGACCATGGGCACATGAGTAACACCCTGCGAAGGGTGAGAAGCCTCATTTACAGCCCAGAGCAAACCAGTGGCCAGGCTGGGTTTGGGCTCAGGGTGTCCTGGCCACAGCTCAGGTTCCCAGGCTCTTTTTTCCCTCCCTTTTTTTCTGCTCCCCAGGTACTGCTGGGAGGTGAAGTCTCTCTACTGGGCTCTCACATCTGGTCCTGTTGGCTTCTTCCTCCACTAACTCAATAAGAAACACAGACTCTACTGAAAACAAGAGGAGAGAGACAGGAGTCTCGGACTTCACTGCCATGTACTCTTTGCACGTCTTCAGCAATCACATACATGCATCTGCATCCCACTCTGAACCACGAGAGGCATTTCACTTCTCCCAGAGACATAAAGTCATCATTAATTATATAGGGACCCATAAGATCAGAGGGGTATAGGGTTTTCCTAAGAAAGGAAGGACAGGCTGAGAGAGTTGGGGTGTTCAGCCTGGAAAAGGCTTCAGGGAGACTTTATTGTGGTCTTTCTGGACTTAAAAGTAAGATGGGGACATACTTTCTAGTCTGTTGGGACAGGACAAGGGGTGATGGTTTTAAACTAAAAGAGTGGAGATTCAGGCTGGACATGAGGAAGAAATTCGGTACACTGAGGATGGTGAGAGCTTGGCTCAGGTTGCCCAGAGAGGTGGTGGATGAACCATCCCTGGAGACATCCCAGGCCAGGCTGGACGGGGCTCTGAGCAACCTGAGCTGGTGAAGATGTCCCTGTTCATGGCAGGGGTGGCACTGGATGAGCTTTGAAGGTCCCTTCCAACCCAAACCGTTCTATGATTCTATGATTTCCAGTGCTACAGAGAACCAGCCTCCCTCAGTTTGACTTTAATAGCTGGAGGCAAGTCTCCACACAAAAAATCTCCTCTTCCCAGTATTAAGCACAACTTTTTGCATTTAAAGGCTGGTCATGCTGCAAGGGAGTCTATAACCCAACATGGACAAACAGGCCACGCTGTGGAAACCGTGCCAGAGGGACTCAATAACAGTGCACAGGAAGATTATCCCTGCGAGCCAGTGTCTGGGTGTTAGACTGAGCAGAGCTAGCCGTGTGCTCAGAAATGTCCTCCCCACTTATTTTACAGCCCTTAAAAACAGATGAATTAACGGGGGGGAAGCCCCGTCGCTTCAGAGCAAGACGCTGATTACCTCTAACTGCCTAACGGCAAAGGAAGGCGGTCGCTCACCAAGATGTCTATGGAGGGAGGCTGCACGGAGATGTAGATGGGGTTCAGGTCTGTCCTCTTGATGTTCTTCACGCCTTGGATGTCGATGTCAAGGACACAGATCTGGTTCTGGGCCTGAACAGCCTGCACTGCACCTTTACTGGGGAGAGAGCACAGAGGGAAGGGGTCAGAACATCCAGCCATAGCAGTGGGGGTTCAGCGTGCCCCCCTCCAGCAGCAGGTTTCACCTCACAGAGCTCCCCTGTGCCCAAATTGTGGCAGGAGAGAAGAAAGAGCCTGCACTGCTCTTGCTAAACAGTTTCCCTTCCCCCACGTGTCTTCTGGGTCCCTGCAGTAGAGCAGGGACCTGCTGCCTCCTGCTAGAGAGTCTGGCAAAACCACAATGGAAAGAGTAGAAATGGATAATGTGCAGTTATCCTAAGAGCAGTGTGTCTTGGGTGCAGCTCAGGAAGCTTCTGCCTTCAACAAACACAGGAAGAACTTGCACTAAAGATCAAAACACCAAGAAATTCCTTCGCCAGAGATGCACCGATTTCCATACCTCATGCTTTTTCGTGGAGGATGTTTGATCATTGAATCACAGAATAGTTTGGGTTGAAGAGACCTTCAAAGCTCATCCAGTGCCACCCCTGCCATGAGCAGGGACATCTTCACCAGCTCAGGTTGCTCAGAGCCCCGTCCAGCCTGGCCTGGGACGTTTCCAGGGATGGCTCATCCACCACCTCTCTGGCCAACCTGGGCCAGGCTCTCACCACCCTCAAGGCAACAATTCCTTCCTCATGTCCAGCCTGAATCTCCCCAGTCAGAACGTGCACAGTGCTGGTTCTCCTTCCAGCCCGGGCTCCGTGGCACGATGGACAGTGCGGAGAGAAGCTCTGCCAGGAGCTCCAAGGTGACACCGCAGGTTTTGAGGGAGCGAAGTCAGGAGGATTGTGCAGTGACACAAGAATCACAGACTGTCTGGGGTTGGAAGGGACCTCTGGAGATCATCCAGTCCAGCCCACCTGCTAATGCAGGGTCACCAGAGCAGATCACACAGGAAGGTGTCCTGCTGGGTTTGAATGTCTCCAGAGAAGGAGACTTCACAACCTCTCTGGGCAGCCTGAGCCAGGCTCTGGCACCTCAAAGGAAAGAAGTTTCTCCTCATATTCAGATGGAACCTCCTGTGCTTCAGTTTGTGCCCGTTGCCCCTCACCTTGTTGCTGGGCACCACTGAACTGAGTCTGGTCCATCCTCTTGACACCCATCCTGAGATATTTATAAGCACAGATATTAAGAGCAGATCTCAAGGTGGCTGGTGACATTCCTCCTGACCTAAGAGTCCCACCACACAGGTCACAAAGCTCAGCAGGGAGGAGAAAGCTGAAGTGAAGCTGCCAGAGCATCACTCTGCCCTATACAAATACAGAAGTTTGCTGCCTTACCCAGGGCAGGGACAGCAGCTGGAGCCCAGATCTAAGCACCATCCACCGCAAATCCACAAAAACGTCCCCAAAACGACTTGGTTTGCCTTGTGAACGCCACAGGCTTCATCTGTTATCACCAGGTATCAACTAACTCCCACTACAACAGATCTACAAAGAACAAGCAGCTCTCAGAGCCCCGAGAAAGAGACTCCAAGCCCACACTGATTTCAGCCTCTAATTTAAAGTAGCTTCGAAGAAATTCTGGTTTCTGTGGGCAGGACTCTGTGTGATCCCACACACAGTGTCCTTTCAGGGCTCTTAAATTAAGCAATTAATTTTTAGTTATTCGTTATTATTAGCTGATGAGATTAAGGGAGCAGAAAGGATTGGTGAAAACTTCAACTATTCTGCTAAGCTTGAAGGACTCTCTCCTTTTTATCACAAATCTCATTAGAAACATCCTTAGGCACTTGTAGATGAAAAAGAGACTTGGGCATTTTCTGCATTAGTTTTGTTTGCAAACTGGTCTTTATCAGTGAGATGGTTTGGGTTAATTCCAGCCTCCCATCACCATGAGCAGGGTACAGATGTGAATACACAGAGGGGATCAAAGTGAGGGCCACGGAGAAAAGCACCTCAGAAACAAACCGAAGCACATCACTTAATTTGGTTAAAGTATCAAATTCCTGCAAATTTCAATGAAATCTGCTTAGAAGAGATGTCTTTGCAGCACCCAACCTGAGGAAAAGGCATCAAAATGAACTCCATCCACATGTCAGGCACCAAAGAGCAGCCGTCTCCATGCTGTGCCCAGCTGGATTAACCGGGACACATGATGGAAGGTAAAGCCTGTCCTACGCAGGATGAAGCCGGGGATTAAGGAGCTTGAACTCAGTTTCTCCTTGGTGCTGTGTATTCGGAAGATGAGCCATCAGGTTTCCCTTCTCTTGCCAAACCAGCGAGACTGGAAGTTTCAGGGGATTGTTTTCCCTCCATCAGCTCGGAGGGAGCAGGGCCAGACCCCCAACGAGGCTGCGGTGACAGCGGTGACATGTCACACTAAAACGTTACTGAATGCAAAAGCACCAACTGTTCCTTTAGAGCTACAACACTTTCAGTCTGGGGGCCTCATGTTGGTACCTCCCATAAGGAAACCATCCACAGAAAGAAACTTTACCAAGTCCAAAAAAGCCTCAAAAAAGCACATTAAGAAACATAAGTCCTCTCGAAAAGGATTTCTTTAGCGCAACTTATTAAATATCTCAAGAAACATTTAACTTCCCTCCTTGACGGGTCCTTTACTATAGCACCGCGATTTTCTCACAATAATTATATAAGATATCTGACTTCTAATTAACATTGCAGCTTAATGTTTTATTGATCGGCAGCCCTAATGCCCAGGGCAATGCTATTTTAAAATCCACCTAACTCTTTAACCCCAGTCAAGGGTGCCAGGCAATTTATCTATTTGTCAGCAGGCGCTTTACCAAAGCAGCACTTGTTTCGCAACAGCCAATATGGATATTGTCGCTTCTGCTCCCAAATTCGTAGTATTCAACCATTAATTAACGCAGGGATAATGAGAGTGAGTCTCTCTTCTGCCCGCTACTCTCTGCAAGCACTTGGAAAATATTAAGGAGCATAAATAGTCTGTGAAAATCACCCCATGTGAGAAAAGTGGGAAATATATGAATGACTTCAGCAGCCCTCAAACACTGGAGGTTGTACAGAATTTCGTCATGCAACGATGATTTAATTATGATGAGATAACCCTCTGCAAGTTAATTGTGTCGTCTTAATAAAGCTGACAAGGATCCCGCTGGCAAAATGAAAGGCTTTGCTTATGGCAAGAATCTGTGTGTTTGGGGCAAAACAGCATCACTAAGTTGAAATGTTATATTTCCTTCACCAAGATCTCAGCTCCCAGCACCACCTGGTTCAGTGGCGTCTGAACTGCGTTACCTCGTCCCGTACATATTTCCGGAGAACTCCGCGTGTTCGATGAATTCACCGGCATCGATTTCTTTCTGCATTTCTTCTCTGGTCACAAAGTGGTAATCTAGAGCGGGAAAACGGGAAAAAATAGCCAGAAATTAACAGTTTTGAAAGTAAAGTTCACAGTCAAAACAACACCTGTGGGTGCTTAGGGGAGAAGCACCTTAAAATCCACTTTGGACAATGCTGGCGGACCACAGATATCTACTCTCTAATTACTCTACACAGCATCCTCTTGCCACAGACACCTGCTCAAAATGTTTTGGAGCTTTCTGTGTGGCCAAAAATGCTGCTCTACCCTTTTTTCACACCATCCCCCTTTTCTGGTGCAGTGGGAACGTCCTCCCCCTCCCTACATTAGAGCAAGGTGCTTAATTTGAAAGCATTCATGATTAAAGCCTAGAGTGGGACGAGAGATAAGGAGATTAAAGGGAACATCAAAACCACACGAACTAAAAAGGAAAGTTTCTCCGTCTTTTGTTCAAATTCCTCCCTCTCACTTCTGAGTGAAAACTGCCATTGGAAATTCAATGCAAACCTCCTTTGATTCTTTCTAAAATACGCAAACCAACCAGAAAATAGAAAAGCAGCTGGCTGGCTGGATACAAGCTATTAACACAGACAAAGGTAACTCATTAAGCAGTTGCATTTCAGAAAACATTGTGCGTTTGAGGTATCTCACCAGAGCTACCCAGCACTTTGGAAAATCGAGCCACTCAATGCCCCAGTATAGACTTAAAACTGGGAGCCCCGCTTTGAAAACCTGGGCCAGCGAGTCCCAGAGACGGCGTCTAGAAAAGAAAACTGGTAGCACATGCTCTGCCTTAGTTAATATTTCACTGCCTTATTACATTTTGGGTTTGTTCTGCTAAGTTCACTTATCTTTGTGATCATCACTCCAACACGTCATGTGAAGTAAATGGTGGCGGTCTCACTGCCACTGAGATCAAGAACAAAGTCGTGTGTTTGTGTGTCTGTATATACACATAGACACACTCAAACATGTCATTACTGAACACCTGCTCCGCCTGGATAAGGAAATCGTCCCTATAAACACAAATGTAGGACTAACTTATCTGCTAGTGGGATTCGTGCGTCCACTTCATGTAAAAACTTGGCGTTTTTCAGAGGAATTGTTTGCTGAGTTTGATGAGACGGGCACAACTGTAACACACTCACCTTTGCCATTTACTTCGCCAGGTCTTGGCTGCCTTGTGGTGTCTGTGAGCAAAAAGAAACGTTGCAAATTTTGTAGATCGCCCAAGGAAGTAATAATATCAGAAATAAAAGCATACAGATTAACCCAATCATGTACTAAATGGATCTTCTATTTAATATAATCAAAACTTCTGAAGTGAGCTAGAGTAACACACAACGACACGCACGACTGGCCTACAATGGAAGGATCCTTGATAATCTGAAAACAATCAATTTAAATTGTTCTAGGCTGAGCGGTCTGTGTGGGACTTGCCAAGCTGGGCTTAGTTTTCAGCTCTGCTACAGCTTCCATGCTTAACTCTATTCAGAGGAATTAACAGTGCCCTACTTCAGTTATCTTCATTTTAAAAGATCAGGCAGCACCTACACAGGTGCTTAAAATAGCCAGATTTAATGAATAAGGGCAAACTCCTGCACGAGGGAGGTGATTAAATCAGCAAGACTTTAAATCCTGTTGGAAGTTGTTCAAACTGAAATCATTTGAAGCGCATGTTTTGAAAAGGAGCAAACAAAAAAGGAGCTGGAAAGCGTTGAAAGCAATGCCCATTGCTTTATTTACAACCAACAGGAGTTAATTAACATGATAAGGCTCTGATCACCTGTAAGGTTTTGTAAAGCACCAGTTGCCAAGGTCTAAGTTGCCTGCCAGGCCTGCAGACAGACTAGGACACGGGCAAGCCCATTATTTGGGGCACAAATACAAATAAAGAAGCAGGTTCTGGTTTAGTGCCCTTCCCCAGAGACACACGGACACTCACGGGAGACGCTGAAGCCGAAGATGTTCTCATAATCTTTAAGTAATTTCTTTAACAAAGTGCTCTTTCCTGCACCTGATGGGCCGCTCAGAACCACTGGTCTCGGTCCCTGCATGGCTACAGAGATGGGAAAATAAACATCTGGTTAGAAACATCCATGAAAAAACACAACTAAGGATTCCTAGGGGTGCCTGAGTCTATAAAAGAGCACAACAGCTTCACCTTAATTTGCTGCCGGCCCCAGGTTTTACCTTGGGAACAAACACCTCGGACAAAAAAAGGACACAAATCACTGCAGCGTGAATGCTCCTGCACAAGGGACTGAGGTTAAACTCACAGGACATAACTCAAAAGAGGAGGGAACTAGGCTCCAGCTGCCACTAAACAGAAATAATTCAAGTGAGCTCTGTTCTCTGTCACCAGGGATTGGTCCCTCTGGGATGCAAATCCTAGGGAAGACTCTCCCTAACAGGAGGAAAACATTGTCTGTGCCTGGTGGCATCTGGAGACATCACGGGACATCTGCAGACGAGGGGGCCTCGACGCCTTATTGATAGAGGTGCAGTCACAGCCACCTCCCTGTCACAGGGAGAGGCCTCAAGGAGCGTTTGTGTGAGATGTTGATGAGAAAAAAAGCACAGAAATGGGTCAGTGTTACACACACGCAGCTCCAAGCGAGGGACGGGATGCCCAGGCGATCAACACACTTCTTACGTTACCCATTTACATCTTAAAAAGCGCAAACTACGAGCCTGTGATGGACAGTTCAACATTTCCTATCAGTCCTGGGATAAATATCCACACATAAAGCCTCTACCATAAGCAGACAACGGACTGAAGCCCAGACTGTCCTCTGGCACTAAAGCCCAAAGCCTCACAACAAAAGCCTGAACACGGTGTGATCTGGGACATGAATGTGCTTTGGGGTTTATTTCTACTATTTTCTGGAGCACAAACTGCAGCTCAAGGCATCTCGTGGCAAGAGAGAAGGGTTTGGTTCCTGATATAGAGAAAAAAAAGGCAGTCTGAGGCCACACAGACTTTTTTGCAGTTGTTATTTCAGCCAAAAAGAAAAAAAACTGGGTGTTTTCATGTGCCTGTTTCTCTGGGGAGGAAGAAAGGTTAATTATTAACATGTGAATAAAGAAGTAAATCCTGTACCACAGTGCAGCGGGTACCGCTGGGGACCCTTGTCCATCAACAGCAATTCAGCAGCTTCTAAAAAAGGTGACGACCAGAGCGGGACAAATCAAACAAGCTGATTTTTCCTATTTAAAAACAAGCAGTAAAGCCTGGGGAAATGCATTTTTTTTAACCTCATCATCTGGGTGCGGCCCCAGGATCAACGACAGACAGCATAATGCCTTTCCATTTCAAATTGGATCATAGCAATGTCACCCTGACCTCACAAGTCACTTTTTAAACTACCTTAAGCCAAATGCCGTCTCTTATAAATAAATCAGCTGTGGTTCATGCCACGGGCTAATCCAGCCGAGCAGCCTCCCCAAGATGGAGTCCTCATCCCCAAATCCTTCCTGCATGGCTCTGCCATTGCACGGACACCCATCCAGCAGCAAATCATACGAGGTTTCCCTCCGTTCCCTGAGGATACGTTGTAGTTGTCTGATCAGAGTTTATGCAAACTTGTACAAAAGGACGGGGTGTTAATACATAAAAACAGATGTGAGCAGCAGATAACGTGGATGTAAAAACCTCAGAGGACCCAATCCCACTGTATAGAATCACAGATACATTTTGGTTGGGAAAAGACCTTCAAGATCATCGAGTCCAATCTTTAACCCACCCCTGGCACTGCCCCATGTCCCTGAGAACCTCATGTCCATCTGTTCAACCCTCCAGGGATGGTGACTCCAGCACTGCCCTGGGCAGCCTGTTCCAATGCCCCACAGCCCTTTGGGGAAGAAATTGTTCCCCAGATCCAACCTCAACCTCCCCTGGTGCAACTTGAGGCCGTTTCTTTGTGTCCCTGTCTCCCCTCAGCTCCTGTTCTCCAGCTGAACCCCCCAGGTCCCTCGGCCGCTCCCATCACACTTGTGCACGTCCACATTGCTGGATTAGGCTCCAGTACCCAAAACACTAGAGCAAGGCTGAACAAACCTCTAGAAAGTCCTTTTGGGGACTTGTCCTACCTCTCCCTTAGCCCTTGTGTTTTTCTTTTCGAAATACCACGTTTTGGCCTAAATGTTCAGTACGGAAAGAGGAAAACGCACTCTCCTGCGCCTCCTCACCAGCGAAACGTTGCTATTCAGTGCCTGCAGCAGGGAAGCAGAGAGGCCCCTGCTGAGTTCTCCAAAGCATCTTCCTCTCTTCTGCCCCTGCCAGTTCCTCTCACCCACATAAATAAAACAGCTGAGCCCCAACCACTGCTTGCAAAACACTCCAGAGAACAGGAGCTGCATAAAATTATCACCCTCCAGTCATCACAATGCACTTTGTAACACAGCTGCTACCGAACGATGCTCCCTCACCGCACACCAGATTCCTCAGCCACCACCAAAAGCCCCCTCAAAATTTAATCCGCCCTTTAAACAGAAGGAAAAGGAGAATTTAAAGCTGCCCAAATCACTTAAAATCATTCCAGACAAACTGGGAAAAGGGGTAAGAGGAATCAGTAAAGCACTGGCTGGGAGAAAGCTCCGATACATCGTTACCTTTTGCTTTTCCTCCCTTTCAGCCAAGGTAGAAAGTCCAGCTCCTCACAGCAGCGATGGGTTTGCGATAGGAGCGAGCAGGCAGAAAGCTGGGCTATTTGTGAGCTGCCTAAAGCCTTAATTACCCAGCCGCAATTTTAAGATGGCCAATGAAAACCGCTCACTGGTCTTTAATCTCCTCTTGTGGTTTCTTCTCCGCTCCCTGCTCTCCCGGCTGGCAAAACCACGGTCAAACACCGCTAAGGGGGCTCAGGGGTGCGAGTAAATGCTTTTTGGGAGAGGAAAAGCGTACCTGTCCCTGCAGGTAACCTCATAAATGACAGTTTTTGCCTCCAGCCACCACTTTGCCTCAGGTCAACAATCAGGCTACTTATCCATCAGGAAGGTGACACGGTGACACGGAAACGCCTTCTCTTGCCCATGCAGACGCAAATCACACATCCCAGCACCTCCACGGTGGGACACAAGGGGTCTGAGCCACCCTGGTGCTGCCTTAAAAAACACCAGTGGGACGTCAGGGGAAGATGGACAAGCTTTCCTTATTTCCTTTTTTTTCCCCCATAAAAAATAAAGAACTGAAATGAGAAAAGACACAAGGGTTGCAATCACAGCTCTCACTTCTTTGAGAAACAGGCTAAAAATAAACCGAGAGACTTGCAGGTGCTTCCTCTTGCCTCCCTCTAGACGCAGCCCTTCTGCTGGAGATCTGCAGAGGAAAACAAGACCTAATTTAGAGGGGGGGGAATAAAAAAAGCAGTCATTTCCACTGCCAGATGAAGGGGCTGGGCCCTTGGGGGCGGCAGACTGCAAACACCCAGCTGGCAAAGTGAGAATCTGCCTGAGCATGGAGCAAAAGCAGCTCCCAGGGAGCATTTTTGGGAGGTACCCACCACCTGGCACAGGGTGGGATCAGGGTTTTGGGGGCAGCTGCTCAGGGTCAAAGAGATGAAGGATGAAGATGTCCAGGGAGGGTGAACAGAGATGATCTCTGAACAGCGCAGGTTAAACGTGCACCCTGACCCCAGGGAATCGCTTGTGACAACCGGCATTTCTGCCCTAACTGAGGTTCTCCGCTCCCCTGGCCCCATCAGACACAGCTCCTCTCCCTCCAGCAGCTCAGAGCCCTCAAAAACCACAAGTAAAGCACCAGAAAAGCCTGAGAAACCAAATCTGGTGCATACGGGGCTTTTTACACCTCCTGCATGGTTCCCAGCCCAGCAAGGCATCTGCACATCATATTTCAAGTTGTTCGCAGCAGTAACATAACAGATATATACTTATTTTAAGCAGTAGCTCAATTCTTTTCCACTTTGCTCAGACTTTAGCATCTTCAGAGCTGCCAATCTGCAAATAACTAGTACAGAGGGTCTCTCACCTCCACTCAGCACTAAACCAGTTTTGGATCCAGCCTAACCACCATATGTTACTAAAACCACCATCAGCAAGAGAGCAGCAGGGCTACTTAATATTATTTAATAAAAACCCTCATGTTTGGGGAGGTAACATATCTGGGACTGAGGACAAATAGCCGGGGAGACCCCGCTGGGCTGCAAAAAGACGAAGTGGTCACCAATGGAGCGTTTCTTGGGCTGCTCCCACCTGCTAAACTCCCCCTGGATTTTAACTGGCAAAGCAAAGGACAAGACATCACAAGAGTTAAACAAAATTAATGCTGATTAGCAGAGAGGCTTTACAGAGCAGGTAAAGCCCCCTTGCAAAGTAGGAAAGAAGATTAAAGGACAGTTTGTTTGGAGCCCCAGGAAAGGTTTCCTGAATGAGGAGTATAATCCCATTCCCTATTTTTAGCAGGTTTGTTATAAAGCTGCAACTCCCACCTCGTTCAAGTTGAAAAGCCAGCCCGGCTGCAGTAACACAACAAAGTTTAACATTATTTAAGAGCAAACAAATGCTCGGCATCTCGATGTCTGCGCGGAGCCCTAAGGGTGGGATGTCCCCCTCACCGCTCAGGTCGCACCAGCTGTTCCAACAGCCCCAGATCCACCCTCCTTTAATCAGAGGACGGGTGGGTAAAAGCTCCAGGGCTTCATTTGCAGTTTCCCAGCATACACAGACCGTGTGGGACAGCCAGCAAGTTGCTTCAATAAAGAGAATTAATCATTTGCAGGATTGAAACAGGAACAGAGCATCCTCACCACGGAACACTCAGCCACCATCTTCCTGGAAAAACCTCAAAAGCACTAATTAACTGGCTGCACTGATTAGCGCTTTGCAGGGAGGGATGATGCAGCAGGACAAACAAGAAGCTCTCACTCAAGGTCACTGAAGAAATCAACGAGGTCCAGGTCACAGATGAGACCAGGAGTCACTCTAAACCTGCTGTAAAATTGGACCAGTTTAACCAGCCAACTGGTCCGAGACAGTTTTAGACAGCCAGGTGAATTCCTATGGAGGTGAAGCTCAGCCAGGTGTGGTTTTGCCACCTGCTTCCCCTCGTGTTTCACCACATAGACCTTTTATTTTCGGATATGTGAAGGGGGTGAACCCCAAAACCTCTCCCTCACCTCACCACCCCACACAACCCCAACAGTTCAGCACGCAAAACCCCCCTCTCCTTCTCTAACTGGGGAGGGGGGACATCCCAGAGCCACCCCCAGTGATGGGAACTCATATGGCTGGAAAGAAGGGGATGATGCCAGCCTGGGGGGGGTGATCAAACCTGTCCCACGGTGAGGAGGGGGAAGGATGAGGAGCCAGGAGCCCCTATGAGGGGCTCAGCCCCCCCAAATCGACACCTCAGCCCCACCTGGGACCCCTCAGCCCAAAGGTCCCTGTGAGGGGTTCACCCCCCCCCCCGCAAAGTGACACCTCAGCCCAAAGGTCCCTGTGAGGGGTTGACCCCCCCCAAAGTGACACCTCAGCCTGAGGGTCCCTGTGAGGGGTTCACCCCCCCACAAAGTGACACCTCAGCCTGAGGGTCCCTGTGAGGGGTTCACCCCCCCACAAAGTGACACCTCAGCCTGAGGGTCCCTGTGAGGGGCTTGCCCCCGAAAGTGACACCTCAGCCCAAAGGTCCCTGTGAGGGGTTCACCCCCCCCCCCCCCCAAAGTGACACCTCAGCCCAAAGGTCCCTGTGAGGGGTTCACCCCCCCCCCCCCCTCAAGTGACATCTCAGCCCAAAGGTCCCTGTGAGGGGTTCAGCCCCCCCAAAGCGATACCTCAGCCCCACCTAGGCCCCCTCAGCCAAAGGGTCCCTGTGAGGGGCTTGCCCCCCAAACTGACACCTCAGCCCAAAGGTCCCTATGAGGGGTTCACCCCCCAGAACGACACCCCAGCCCCACCTGGGCCCCCTCAGCCCAAAGGTCCCTGTGAGGGGTTCACCCCCCCCCAAAATGACACCTCAGCCACAGGGTCCCTGTGAGGGGGCTCAGCTCCCCCAGACCAACACCTCAGCACCGCCTGAGCCCCCTCAGCCCAAGGGTCTCTTTAAGGGGCTCACCCCCCACACACCGACACCTCATCGCCTCAGCACGGCCGGTGCCCACGGGAGGGGCTCAGCGCCCCGGGGCCGGCTGGGCCTCACACCCCCACCTCCCCAGCCCCAGGACCGGCCCCTGAGGGGGCTCGGGAGCTCCGCACCCCCGCGCTCACCCGCCGCCCGGGCGATGGCGTCGCGCAGCCGCCGCCAAATCATGGCGGGGGAGGGGGGGGTGCGGGGGGATCGATCCCGGCAGCCCCCGCGCTCCCGCCGCCGCCACGCGTCCTGACGTCACGCGGAGGCGGCGATCACGTGAACGGAGGGCGGCGGGGCGGACCACGAGTGGCGGGGGGGGGGCGGACGGTGAGTCCGGGAGCGAGGGGTGCGGGGGGGACATGGATGGATCGTGGGGGGTGGGGGGACAATGTGGGGTCTGGCTGCGGTGGGGGGGGCGGGCTGAACCGTAGTGGGGCGAACTACAGCGCGGTGGGGGGAAATCACGCTGGGCTGAACCATAGTGGGGCGGGGGGGGAACTTGCTGGGCCGGGGGGCGGGGCCACCGGGGGGCTGAACCATGATTGGGGTGGGGGGAGATGACATGGGGATGAACCATGATTGGGATGGGGGGAGATGTTGTGGGGCTGAACCATGATTGGGGTGGGGGGAGATGTTGTGGGGCTGAACCGTGATTGGGGTGGGGGGAGATGTTGTGGGGCTGAACCATGATTGGGGTGGGGGGAGATGTTGTGGGGCTGAACCGTGATTGGGGTGGGGGGAGATGTTGTGGGGCTGAACCGTGATTGGGGTGGGGGGAGATGTTGTGGGGCTGAACCGTGATTGGGGTGGAGGGAGATGTTGTGGGGCTGAACCGTGATTGGGGTGGGGGGAGATGTTGTGGGGCTGAACCGTGATTGGGGTGGGGGGAGATGCTGTGGGGCTGAACCGTGATTGGGGTGGGGGGAGATGTTGTGGGGCTGAACCGTGATTGGGGTGGGGGGAGATGTTATGGGGCTGAACCGTGATTGGGGTGGGGGGAGATGTTATGGGGCTGAACCATGATTGGGGTGGGGGGAGATGTTGTGGGGCTGAACCGTGATTGGGGTGGGGGGAGATGTTGTGGGGCTGAACCGTGATTGGGGTGGGGGGAGATGTTGTGGGGCTGAACCGTGATTGGGGTGGGGGGAGATGTTATGGGGCTGAACTGTGATTGGGGTGGGGGGAGATGTTATGGGGCTGAACCGTGATTGGGGTGGGGGGAGATGTTATGGGGCTGAACCATGGCAGGAGCAGGGGGGAGCTGTTATCTGAAAGGAGGTTGGAGCATGGAGGGGGTTGGTTTCTTCTCCCAAAGAACAAGTGATAGGATGAGAGGGAATGGCCTTGAGTTGCACTGGGGAGGTTGAGGTTGGATCTGGGGAACAATTTATATATGAAAAGGGCTGTGGGGCATTGGAACAGGCTGCCCAGGGCAGTGCTGGAGTCACCATCCCTGGAGGGGTTTAAAAGATGTATAGACAAGGTTCTCGGGGACATGGGGTAGTGACGGTGTTGGGTTGTGATTGAACTCCATGATCTTGAGGGTCTTTTCCAACCAAAATGATGCCGTGATGATGCGGCTGAACTGTGGCAGGGGTGGGGAGGAGACGCACTGTGATGGGGACACGGGGCTGTACCCCCCAGGTAAGCTCCTTGTCCCCAGAGTGTCCTCAGGAGCCTCATCTCCGCTCCCAGGGTGTACGTGGAGGATCCGTCGCCTGGACCGGGATGGCGGCCGTGAGCCGGGCACTGAGGTGAGAGCGGTGGGGGTGGCGGTGACCCCCGGGGACAGGTCACAGAATGACAGGATGATTTGGGTTGGAAGGGACCTCTGGAGATCATCCAGTCCAACACACCTTCTAACACAGGGTCACCAGAGCAGGTCACACAGGAAGGTGTCCAGGTGGGTTTGAATGTCTCCAGAGAAGGAGACTCCACAGCCTCTCTGGGCAGCCTGGGCCAGGTTCTGGCACCTCAGAGTAAAGAAATTTCTCCTCATGTTCAGATGGAACCTCCTGTGTTCCAGTTTGCACCCATTGCCCCTCACCCTGTCGTTGGGCACCACTGAACAGTCTGGTCCATCCCCTTGACACCCACCCTGAGATATTGATAAACATTGATGAGATCCCCTCTCAGCTTCTCGTCTCCAGCTGAACAGCCCCAGCTCTCTCAGTCTCTCCTCATCACAAAGATGCTCCAGACCCCTCAGCATCTTTGTAGCCTCTGCCCGACTCTCTCCAGTAATTCCTTGTCCTTCTTGAACTGGGAGCTCAGAACTGGACACAGGACTCGAGTGACCGTGTCCTTCAGCAGGAGCTTCAGCAGCTCCTTTGCCTTCAACAAGGGCCAGTGTAGGGTCCTGCACCTGGGGAGGAACAACCCCAGGCACCTGTACAGGTTGGGACGGACCTGCTGGAAAGTGGCTCTGCAAAGAAGGACCTGGGAGTTCTGGTGGACAGGAGGTTGGCTATCAGACAGCGATGTGCCCTTGTGGCCACGAGGCCAATGGTACACGGGGTGCATTGAGAAGAGTGTGAACAGCAGGTCGAGGGAGGTTGTTCCTCCCCCTCTACCCTGGTGAGGCTGCATCTGGAGTTGTGTGTCCAATTCTGTGCTCCTTTAAGAAGGAAAATAAGTAAATTTTTCTACAGTGAGGGTGGTGAGAGCCTGGCCCAGGTTGGCCAGAGAGGTGGTGGATGAACCATCCCTGGAGACACCCCAGGCCAGGCTGGATGGGGCTCTGAGCAACCTGAGCTGGTGAAGATGTCCCTGCTCATGGCAGGGGTGGCACTGGATGAGCTTTGAAGGTCCCTTCAACCCAAACCATTCTGTGATTCTACGGAATTACTGGAGAGAGTCCAGCGGAGGCTACAAAGATGCTGAGGGGTCTGGAGCATCTTTGTGATGAGGAGACACTGAGAGAGCTGGGGCTGTTGAGCTGGAGAAGAGAAGCCGAGAGGGGATCTCATCAATGTTTATAAATATCTCAGGGTGGGTGTCAGAGGATGGACCAGACTCTGTTCAGTGGTGCCCAGTGACAGGGTGAGGGGCAATGGGTGCAAACTGGAACACAGGAGGCTCCATCTGAATATGAGGAGAAACTTCTTGCCTTTGAGGTGCAGAGCCTGGCTCAGGCTGCCCAGAGAGGCTGTGGAGTCTCCTTCTCTGAGACATTCAAACCCACCTGGACATGATCCTGTATGATCTGCTCTGGTGACCCTGCTTTAGCAGGTGGGTTGGACTGGATGATCTCCAGAGGTCCCTTCAACCCCAGTCATCCTGTGCTTCTGTGGGTCTGGTGTGTCCCCCCACGTTGACCTCCCACAAGCCACAACTGACCACGGTCCCTTCCCCACCCCACCAGCGCCCTGCGCCTCGACACCGTCCCCAAGCTCCTGCCGCCCATCATCACCCCCGTCCGCGGCAACTCCAACCGCGCCGCCATCTCCCACCTGCACCGACAGCGCTACGGACGCCTCTACCCCGTCCTGCTGGTCAAAACCAACGGCTCCACCGTCCGCCTGCGCTACAAGGAGCCCAAGAGGATCCTCATGGTGAGGCTGGGGGGACGGCGGGGGGTTTGGTGAGGCCGTTGGGGGGCTTTGCATCATTTTCCATGTGCCCCCCAGCTGCCCCTGGACAGCAGCACGCTGCCCGAGGAGGAGCGCAGGGCACGGCTGCGCCGGCACTTCCCCAGCAAACCCAAGGCCGAGACGGAGGAGACATTCGAGGGCATCGACCTGGACACCTACAAGAAGTTCTGGAAGAAGTGAGGAGCTGGAATAAAGTTTAAATAAATTAATAACGCGAAGCTGTGGTGTCATTCTGTGGGGTTTTTATTGCGTGGGGTGGCACCTCCGTACTCTGAACATGGACTCACTTTCATAGATTCTTCTTCATTACACGGTGTTCATCATAACAGAAGATCATTGCAAAAAATAACTCCCCAGCTTAATCCCTGATCAATGTTGTGCTATTGGCGTGAAGTCCCCATCAGTCTCCTTTCTTCTCCCAATTTAATTCCAGCTTGAATGTGGATCAATGTAGTTTCACTGATGCCCAAGTTCGTATTAATGAATATACTCGCTTCTAAACGTTCTCTTGTTTGCAAAGTTAAAAGCAGTTTAATTATTCTGCTTAATAGAGGCTCTAAAATTTCATATTGAGGATGTGAAGCTGAATTTGTGTGGAGTGTTGTTAAAAGCTTTTGGGACAAAAGCCACCGTTTTCTGTTGGGGTCAAGCTTCACCCTTCTGGCAGCTGTAAATCGAGATTGTTAATGGTTAGATTTGATGATTTAAAAAAAGAAATTACAAGCAAACGATTCTATGGAGCAGCCGGGAGCTCCGCGGCTCCCCCCGCGCTCGGTGGTATCTCCCGCTGCGCTTCCCCCCCCCCCCCTCCGGCTGTGCGCGGTGGTAGCGGCCGGGGTGGGAGGGCGCGCGGGCCCCGGAGCGGCGCGCGAGGTGCGTGCGGCGCGGGGGGGGGGGGGACCGGAATTGGGGGGCGTGTGTGTGTGTGTCCCCATGAGTGTCCCCGCGGTTCGCAGCCGCTTTGTGCTCTGGGAGTCACGGGCGTGCAGCCCCCGGCACTGCGGGGATTCCCGGGGGGGTGTTCACAGCGTCCCCGGGCCGTGCAACCCTTCCCTGTGCTGTGCAACCCCCCCGTGCTGTGCAACCCACCCCGTGCTGTGCAACCCCCCCCTCTGTGCTGTTCAACCCCCCCCCGTGCTGTGCAACCCAGCCTGTGCTGTGCACCCCCCCGTGCTGTGCAACCCACCCCGTGCTGTTCAACCCACCCCGTGCTGTGCACCCCCCCGTGCTGTGCAACCCCCCTCCTCTGTGCTGTTCAACCCCCCCCCGTGCAGTGCAACCCCCCCGTGCTGTGCAACCCCCGCTCTGTGCTGTTCAACCCCCCTCCCCGTGCTGTGCAACCCAGCCTGTGCTGTTCAACCCCCCTCCCCGTGCAGTGTACCCCCGCCATCGTGCTGTGCAACCCCCCCCCGTGCTGTGCAACCCGCTCCCCGTGCTGTGCAATCCCGCCCATGCAGTGCAACCCCCCCTGTGCAGTGCACCCCCACCCTGTGCTGTGGAACCCCCGCTCTGTGCTGTGCAACCCCGCCTGTGCTGTGGAACCCCGCCGTGCTGTGCATCTCCCCTCTGTGCTGTTCAACACCCCACCCCGTACTGTGCAACCCGCCTGTGCAGTGCAAACCCCGCTCTGTGCTGTTCAATACCCCCCCGTGCTGTGCACCCCCCCGTGCTGTGCAACCCTCCCTCTGTGCTGTCCATCCCCCCTCCCCGTGCAGTGCACCCCCCCCATCGTGCTGTGCAACCCCCCCCCGTGCTGTGGAACCCTTCCCCTGTGCTGTGGAACCCTCCTGTGCTGTGCGACCCCCCCTCTGTGCTGTTCAACCCCACCCCGTGCAGTGCAACCCCCCTGTGCAGTGCAACCCCCCCCTGTGTAGTGCACCCCAGCTCTGTGCTGTGGAACCCCCGCTCTGTGCTGTGCAGCCCGCCCCCTGTGCAGTGCAAACCCCCCCGCACCGTGCAGTGCACCCCCCCTGTGCTGTGCAACCCCCGCTCTGTGCTGTGCAACCCCCCCTGTGTTGTGGAACCCCCCCCGTGCTGTGCATCTCCCCTCTGTGCTGTTCAACTCCCCCCCGCCCCGTGCAGTGCAATCTCCCACTCTGTGCAGTGCAACCTCCCCTGTGCTGTGCAACCCCCCCCGTGCAGTGCAACCCGCTCCCAGTGCTGTGCACCCCCCGCCATGCAGTGCAACCCCCCCTGTGCAGTACAACCCCCGCTCTGTGCTGTGCAACCCCCCCATGCAGTGCAACCCCCCGGGGCTTTTCACCGCCCCTAGATATCACAGCTCCTCTGTGCTCGGCTGCCCCCCCCCAGGGCTTTGCTTACCCCACCACCTCCGGGGGGACCACATTTGCATCCCCCCACTTCCAAGAGACCCCCCAAGGGTTGCACAGAGATGCTGGGGGGCGGGTGGGACAAACACAAACCCAGCACTGATCTTGCAGGTGTCCCCACCCCCCCACACACACTGACACCCCCGGGGGGTCCAGCACCATGTTCGGCTCATCCCGAGGAGGGGTCCGGGGGGGCCAGGACCAGTTCAACTGGGAGGACGTCAAGACGGACAAACAGCGGGAAAACTACCTGGGTAAGGGGTGACCTTGGCCAAACCCTCCCCATCCCCATCCTTTTTGCCCCCCCCAACACAGTTTTGGGGTGCAAATGGAGGTTTTTGGGTTGCGCAGGGAACTCCCTGATGGCCCCGGTGGGTCGGTGGCAGAAGGGGAAGGACCTGACCTGGTACGCCAAGGGCAAGAAGGACACGGCCCCCCCCGTGTCCCGCGAGGAGGAGTTGGCCGCCGTGCGCCTGGCTGAGCAGGAGGCCATGATGGCAGCTCTGTGAGCTAACACCCCCCCCCCCCCAATAATAAAATAGGGGTGCAACGCGTCCCCAACCTCCTCATCACCCCCTTTTGTTCTTATAGGGGCTACAAAAACGTGAAGAGGCAGCCCACCGGGCTCAGCAAGGAGGTAAGGGGGGGTATACCTGTGCCCCCAGCATCGCGACATAGAGGGGTGACCCCACCTTTATTATTTTGGGGACATACACCCCGTATCCCACAGCTCGTGGCCTGAACGGGTGTATCTGCGATTGGTAAAGATCCAACCCAAAGAGTGATGAACGGAGCCAAGTCCAGTTGGTGGCCGGTTGGTCACCAGTGGTGTCCCCAGGGCTCAGCGCTGGGGCCAGTTCTCTTTAATCTCTTTATCACTGACCTGGATGAGGAGATCGAGTACACCCGCAGTCAGTTTGCAGATGACACCAAGTTGGGTGGGGTGTTGATCTGCTGGAGGGTGGGGAGGCCACACAGAGGGCTCTGGACCAGCTGGGTCAATGGGCTAAAGACACTTTGAGGTTCAACAAGGCCAAGTGCCGGGTCCTGCACTGGGGTCACAACAACCCCATGAACGCTGCAGGCTGGGGAAGAGCGGCTGGAAAGTGCCTGGGGGAAAAGGAGCTGGGGGTGTTGGTGATAATGGGTGAACATGAGCCAGCGTGTGCCCAGGTGGCCAAAAAGGCCACCAGCATCCTGGCTTGTGTCAGGAACAGTGTGGCCAGCAGGACTAGAGGAGTGATTGTGCCACTGTACTGGCACTGGGGAGGCCAAATCGTGAATCCTGGGGGCAGTTTTGGGCCCCTCATGCCAAGAAAGGGCTTGAGGTGCTGGAGCGAGTGGAGAGAAGGGAACGGAGCTGGTGAGGGGCTGGAGCACAAGTGTGATGGGAGCGGCTGAGGGACCTGGGGGGTTCAGCTGGAGAACAGGAGCTGAGGGGACACAGGGACACAAAGAAACGGCCCCAAGTTGTGCCAGGGGAGGTTGAGGCTGGATCTGGGGAACAATTTCTTCCCCAAAGGGCTGTGGGGCATTGGAACAGGCTGCCCAGGGCAGTGCTGGAGTCACCATCCCTGGAGGGTTGGACAGACAGACATGAGGTTCTCAGGACATGGGGCAGTGCTGGGGTGGGTTAATGATTGGACTGGATGATCTTGAAGGTTTTTTCCAACCAAAATGTATCTGTGATTCTATACAGTGAGATTGGATCCTCTGAGGTTTTTACATCCACGTTATCTGCTGCTCACATCTGGTTTTATGTATTAACACCCCATCCTTTTGTACCAATTTGGATAAACTCTGATCAGACAACTACAACGCGTCCTCAGGGAACGGAGGGAAACCTCGTATGATTTGCTGCTGGATGGGTGTCTGTGCAATGGCAGAGCCATGCAGGAAGGATTTGGGGGTGAAGACTCCAGCTCATGTGGGAGATTTACATTGGATATTAGGAAAATGTTCTTCACGCAAAGGGCTGTGGGGCATTGGAACAGGCTGCCCAGGGCAGTGCTGGAGTCACCATCCCTGGAGGGGTTTAAAAGGCGTTTAAACGAGGTTTTTAGGGACACGATTTAGTGCCAGAGTTGGGTTATGGTTGAACTCAATGATCCTGAGGGTCTCTCCCAACTGAAATGACTCTGTGATGCTCTTCCCCCTCAGGACCTGGCCGAGGTTTGCAAGCGGGACGGCGCCGAGCGGGACCAGCGGGACGTGGACCGAGTGGTGGGTTTGGGCAGCTCCAGGTATGAGGTTTTGTGGGGGGATCCCACACCGAAACGCCCCATTTTTTAAGACTTATTTTGCCTTTTTTATGCTGTTTTTTGGTGGGTTTATCGTCGTTTCGTGCTGTCTCTCCCCAGCGGCAGCGCCGGCCGGGTGATGCTGTCCAAGGAGGACAAGGAGGCGGCCAAGATGGGGCTCTCCATCTTCACGGTACCGTCTCATCTTCCTTGGGTTTAAAAAAAGAGGGAAAACAGCAAAAAATCCCATCTTACGCTTGGAATATTTCATTGAAAAACAAAGCCGGTGGTTGGAGCGCAGAGCTCCCCGCGTCCTGTTTGCGCAGCGTTAATTGATGGGGTTTTAATTGTCGAGCGGCTCTTGTGGGTATTGTAATTTTTTTTCGCTAATTTAATGATTATTTCAATTCTTTTCCAAATCAATTTTAATTTTTAAAGGGTGAAAGTCCCTTTTGCTTGTAATTCGAAGCCAGGAGCTCACTGACCCGCTCTGTATCCCCCCCTTGCTCTTCAAACCCCAGCACCAAAAGGTCTCCAGCAGCCCTGAGCCGTCTGGTCCCAAGAAGAAGCAGGAGAAGGAGGAGAAGGTGGAGGAGAAACGGTGAGGATGGGGACCAACCCTTTGGTGGGAAACCACCACAAATGGCCTTTTTTGGAGGCTTCTCCTTGGCCACGGAGGGAGGGATGGGGATGAGTGTTTGGAGGAGCCGGATGGACACGCGGGACCCTTAGGGTCTGATCTCTTCCCCACAGACCGGAGGGCAACAAGAAATCCAAAAAGGAGAAAAAGAAGAAGAAAAAGAAGAAACATAAGAAAGAGAAGAAGAAGGACAAGCATCACAAGAAGGATGCTGCCTCATCGTCTTCTGATTCTTCTTCGGAGCAGGATGAGAGGTGGATGGGTTGGGATGAAGGATTTAGGAGAACGCCAATTTCATGGCTGCCATTAGGCTGCCTTGGCACCTCCCACCTTTCCAAAATCCCTTTTTCATCCCCAAAATCATCTCATTGGTGTCTCCAGCGTCCCCACTGTCACTTAACCCTTCCATCCCCGCAGGCACCACGGCCGGAAAACCCAGCAGCGTCCCGAGACGTCGCGGCACGGCCGGCGCCGGCACGACAGCAGTTCCTCCGCCGGCAGCCGCGGTTCGGGCAGGAGCCCCTCGCGCCGGCGGCGCAGCCGGAGCCGCGACCACCGCGGTCGGCACCCGTCCCCGCGGCACAGGGCGAGGAAGAGGAGCAGGAGCCGGTCCCCTTCGTCCCGTGGGGTCCGGCAACGCCACGACACCGATTCAGAGGACTGAGAGGGAGCTTGTTTGGTTATTTTGGTTTCGTTTTGGTTTATTTTCTGGGGAGAGTTCGTATAGGTTATATATATTTTTTAAGATTATTAAATTAAAAAAAGCCGTAGCACTGCGGTTGTTGGGGCTGAATCTGGCAAAGGGCATTAGGGATTGGTGGGTTGAGGCCAGTTGTATGAGGTTCAACAAGGCCAAGTGTCGGGTCCTGCACTTGGGACACAACAACCCCATGGCTGGAAATCACTGTCTGATGGAAAAGTACCTGGGGGTGTTGGTGACAGCGGCTGAACATGAGCCAGCGTGTGCCCAGGTGGCCAAGAGGCCACCAGCATCCTGGCTGGTACCAGCACTGGTGTGGCCAGCAGGACCAGAGCAGTGACCGTCCCTGTGCTGGGACCTGGGGAGGACAAACCGCCAATCCTGGGGGCAGTTTTGGGCCCCTCACACCAAGAAAGGGCTTGAGGTGCTGGAGCGAGTGGAGAGAAGGGAACGGAGCTGGTGAGGGGCTGGAGCACAAGTGTGATGGAGCGGCTGAGGGACCTGGGGGGTTCAGCTGGAGAACAGGAGCTGAGGGGAGACAGGGACACAAAGAAACGGCCTCAAGTTGCGCCAGGGGAGGTTGAGGTTGGATGTGGGAACAATTTCTGTCTGGAAAGGGCTGTTGGGCATTGGACTGTCAGGTAATTGCCAGGAAATGGCTGGAAAAGACTTTGTTTCCTTAAACCTTCAGGTTCATCAGCTCTAAACTAACACGGGGGCTGGTGCGCTGCTGGGAGGCGTTTTGCCTCTTAGACACGATGGTTTTATGATGGCTGGGCTGTGGGGCTCTCCATGGGCCACCTCTGCTCTGCTTGGAGTGATAGGTGCACCCCCTGGGGTGATGGGTGCTCCCCATGGGGTGATGGGTGCTCTCTGAGGGCCACGGACCTTCTCCATGGAGTCATGGGTGCTCCCAATGGGGTGATGGCTTCTCTGAGGGCCACGGACCTTCTCCATGGAGGCATGGGTGCTCTCTGAGGGCCATGGACCTTTTCCATGGGGTGATGGGTGCTCCCAATGGGGTGATGTGTGCTCTGAGGGCCATGGACCTTCTCCATGGCGTGATGGGTGCTCCCAATGGGGTGATGGGTTCTCTGAGAGCCACAGACCTTCTCCATGGAGTCACGGGTGCTCTCTGAGGGCCATGGATCTTTTCCATGGGGTGATGGGTGCTCTGAGGGCCGTGGACCTTCTCCATGGCATGATGGGTGCTCCCAATGGGGTGATGGGTTCTCTGAGGGCTATGGACCTTCTTCATGGAGCCACACATGGTGTCCATGAAGCAGTGGTGCTCTCCATGGGTCTTCTCCATGGGGTGATGGGTGCTCTCCAAGGGCCATGGACCTTCTCCACAGGGTGATGGGTGCTCTCCATAGGGTGATGTGCTCCCCGTGGGACATCACATACTCTCCAGAGGTCACACATACACGAGCAGAGCAGCCAGGACACCTGCTTGAGGCCTCCAGGAGAGGGAAGAGTCCTGTCCAGGCTGCCTCAAAGTGACATTCACCCCACATATCCCCAAAGAAGTTTTTAATTCGGGCAAACCCAAGCAGGAGCTGCTGCATTCCTGGTGGGACGTGAAGCAGAGGTGGCACCGTCACCCCAAAGTCCCGTGGGGTGACATAAATCAATAAATAATCCCTTGACAGGTGGGGAGAAGATGGATGGGGCTGGGGTGTCTCTCGTAGATGTTTGCCCTGGTCATGTCCACCCTGCAACAGCGAGATCCAGGATTTTAAACCTCAAAACACGAGTATTTACGTCCTTGGCACACCAAGAAAGGGGAATTTCACATCTATAAATAGAAATATTGATCTAAATGGAGAGGGGTTGTCCCCAGCAGCTCCGGGCCGGAGCATCACCAGCTGTCGGAGTGGCCGTGCCAAGCACAAGGCCCTCGTTTGTGCAATTAATGATGCAATTTTCTCCTGCTTAAGACAGGGTGGTTTTGTGTATCTTGGTGCACAAAAGCCCGGGGCTGGTGATCGGCCTTGGTTTGCACTTTGGCAGCGTTGGGTGGGGTTTTGTCATCTTGTTAGCTGAGCAGGAGGGACGGGGGGTGCGGGGGAGACACCAGGTGTGCCCAGTGTCCAACAAGAGCAGCATTTATCATGGGGGGGACATGCAGGATGGGGGTGATGAGCTGAAATAAAGCTCTTCTGTACTCCTTCCCCTCCTCAGCCCTGAGCATGTGCTTCCCCCCCTCACACGGGCACCGGGAGATGCTGAAGAGTAGTTGGAAGCTTTGGTGATCGCCAGCCCAAAATGCTTTTTGGGGGGGGAAGGAGGTTGAGAACCTCCCATGAGGGTCACGGATCTGGTTTTTATTGGTCTGAGCAGCTGCAGCCCCAGATCCAGCCCAAGGACTCATCATGGGACCCAAACCCAGGAGGTTCCCTGGCTGGAGGTTCTGACCCTGCCCAGCTCAGGGTCACTTTTTAGAAGGGCATGTTATGACAGGACAAGGGGTGATTGTTTTCAACTAAAAGAGGGGAGATTCAGGCTGGACATGAGGAAGGAATTTGTTATACTGAGGGTGGTGAGAGCCTGGCCCAGGTTGGGCAGAGAGGTGGTGGATGAAGCATCCCTGGAGACATCCCAGGCCAGGCTGGACGGGGCTCTGAGCAACCTGAGCTGGTGAAGGTGTCCCTGCTCATGGCAGGGGTGGCACTGAGGGAGCTTTGCAAGTCCTTTCAACCCAAACTGTTCTATGATTCTATGACCCTTCTGGGGATTTTAGGGGTCCAGGCTGCAACTGGCGCCTGCTGGGAGTGTCCCGGTGCAGGGCTGTGCTTAATGGGAACTCAGTGCCATGAGCTCCAGGCTGGAGAGGAAGCGACAGCAGAGATGAACCACCTTTGCACAGGCAGCAGAGAAAAAACCCAGAGCCCACGCAAATCCTGACATCCCACCCTGAGCCACGCTCCCTCCGTGGGCTCCTGCGTCCCCCCAGCTTCATTTATCACCAGCTGCTGCCTCCTCCAACTTCCAGTCTGGATGTTTTGTCTCTCCTGCTCTCACACCTTAGAAACCTCTGCCCAGGCTTTAGTGGCTTTTCACAACCCTGTAAAACCATTCGTGGGGTGGCAGGTGCTTCACCCACACCAAGGAAATGAGATGGAGGAAGCAGCAGAGCACACAGGGATGAGCGGAGAGAGGGAGAACTTGGGGTCTGTTCCCTCCGGCTCAGGAATGAGCCAGGGGCAGCACAAGGAGGGTCAGAAACAAGCCCCCATGATGACTCATGTCACCCAGGCTGTGTCCCCTCCCAGACTGGTAACAGGCAGCAGCTCTCACCCCCTGCACCATCTAAAGGTGGAAGGGGGTGCTGTGCCTATTGCACACTCAAAACAGAGATCTGAGCAAAACAGTGTGAGAAATACAGATAAAAATGACGGTGAAAGAGCCCAGCCCTATCCCCATCCCAGGGCAGGGGTGGAGTCATCATCCCTGAGGGGGTTAAAAGACACGGAGATGAGGTTCTTAGGGACATGGGTTAGTGACAGTGTTGGGCTAATGGCTGGACTTGATAATCTTCAGTGTCTTTTCCAAGCAAAACGATCCTGTGATTCTACCTCCCGGCTGAGCTGTTGCACCAGTTCCAGGGTGAACTGGGGAGGAATCACCAGTTGCAGGGTGGACTGGGGAGGAACCACAGCAGCTGCAGGGCAGATCCGTGCTCGCCCTTTCCCCTGGCTCAACTCCCCAGGGGCCCAGCTGAGCCCAGAACAGAGCAAAGCCTGTGCAGGACTCCCACAGCTCACTAGGCCCAGATAACATCAGCACATTCCCCATCTCTCCTTCCAGCCCCAACCAGAAACAAATTGTGTCGAGGGGCAGGATCTGCAGTCTGGACACTACACGGCCCCTGCACAGACATGTCCTGGTTGCAAACCATCGCTTAGGAGAAGCCTCTCCAGTTAGGGTGCTGCGTCGCAGCACGTCACCTGCTTTCTTTAGGGACGGGGGACAAAAAAGTAGCAGGGGACTCCACATATTTCAGCAGCGCAAAGCAATGCCAGCAAAAGAGCTGGCCCTTCAACTCCCTCCCAGAACAAGAATCAACGGATGTCCTGCCCTGCTGACACGCAAAAGATCCTGAATCAGAGCTTGAAATTCAAGGCCAGATGAACAGCTTCGAAAGAATAAACCTGACTTACAGGAGTTTTGTAATCCCCTGTCATTGTTTGCTTAACGCTATTTACCCTTTACTACAGGGATGAGTGTTAAGAACCCTGGCTAAGCCTGACCCTCCACCTGCAGCCCCCAAAGCTGAAGAGAGGGCAGAGAAAACACTCATTTCACTCCATAAGGACAGTCCTAAAATAAACCTGCACTCAGGATTAGGGCTGGTCTGGGCACACACATTAAGCAGCTGCCTCCTGGCACGGCCACAGTCCACTCTGACACCCAGATTTCCCTACAGGCAATGTTGCTCTCTAACCTATGTAATATATACCTTTAATCTTACACTTTTGCAGCCTGTGTAAAGGGGAATCCGCTGCAATTCCAGCCGGGAAAACAGACTGAGTGTGGCCGTCAGCGACGAGAAGCTGCAGGACCATCAGCTGGGAGCAGCTCTGCCCCAGGTCCAGTGACTGCAGAACAGAAAAAACACAAACCAGTGTTATATAAAGTCTGCCTTCCATTTTTTCCCCTCAAAAACTGCAAATTCACGGAGCTTGTTATGAAATGGGATCGGCGGGAAGAAAAACCTGTTGTTGGAAGTGATGGGGCTACTCAAGAAGCTCAACAGATGTCCCTGGGGCAACGAAGTGACTTCTAGAAGAAGCCAATTCTCAACCAGAGGGCTACTGCCCACTTCTTCACCTGCACGAGTCCAACGAGGGATGATACATTATTTGGAAAATAGAGGAGATGTGCCAGAATTTTCATGCAAATCGTAAGGTGGCAAAATGCCGACTGGATTTGCATTAATCCAGCATGCGGTGCTGTACAACGATGATAGAAAGCAACGTGATACCAGTGCAAGTTTCATGAAACTTTTTATTCAACAAGTATGATTCTGCCAAGATGATCAAATGAACAGCAAGGCATAAAAAACATGAAATAGTTAAGAGATTTTATTCTAATAGCTTTAATTACAGTGCTTGTTTGTCGAAATGAAAACTGAAAACAAGTATACAAAACAGTTGATTACTAATTGTGTATTGAAAGCAATAAAGGTTTCCACAACACTAAATAAACCAGTTCTGATAGTTCCTCGAGTTAAAGTTTAACAGCTCCAGCTTCTTCAGTGTTTATCAAAATACAAAAGAAAAAGTAAAGAGGTCTTTTTTTCTGATGGCAAATCTGAACCTTGCAGTATGAGGGATGCCAAGGGTTTTCACACATATACAGATATGGGATTGAACACTTCTAGAGTGGAATGACTCTCCAAACTCTCATGCTTTTTTTTTTTCTAGACGCTATACATTGATGTTTGGTGTTTTTCATGGCAATTCTTACGTTAAGTACAGTACTTTCTACCTATAGAGCTTAGGACTAGTACAGGCTGTGCTTTCTGTGGAAAGGTTTGCCTTCTGGAGTGGTTTACACACAAGGAAAGTACAAAACACTTTTGACAAATACGACAGGCTAAAAATGTCGACTTCTGGAAATTATTCAAGTTCCATGAAAGTGAGAAATCTCACCTGAACCAAAAGTCAGATGTTTAGCATGAGTCTGCAAGCTCATCTAAACCAGGTCCGACATCTCTTTTAACGAGTATGAACAAATATGAGCACGTACTATGAGCTACAGAAAAAGCCAGAGATCTATTAGTTCCAATCTGTTCTTTAACCAGATGAAGCTAATTGGGTGTCAATCATTGCTTCACCGTGTCAAAAAGAATCAAGAGTCACCACGTTAGAGCTAGAACAGCAGAAGCTATGTCAAACGTTTGTGTGCTGAAGTGTTTTTACTTTTCCTTGACTATTTAAAAAAATACAGAATTCAGGTTAAAAACCAACCACCGAAAATGGATCTCACAGACCTCACAACCCAATCGAGATCGTATTCAGCTCTACTGCGCAAGGACCTTATGTTAACCCACTTCAATCCCTTCCAAGTACTAAACAGTGAGTTGATTCTTTACAATAAAAAAAGCTGAGTAATATTGCATAGGAGTACCAGAAACTGCCTCATTGGAAACGAAAACTATTTACATTAAATAAGAAACCTAACTGTTTTCAGGCTTGTATTTGCCACATTTACAGCATGATGCAATATATACTGTGACAAAAAAGAAATGAAAACAGCTTCCGGCACTCAATACCACAAAGTAGCACAGTTTGCCACATTAGAGTAAAGCGAAGGGCGAATAAGAGGAAATAAGAGGGAAGGGTGGAAAAAGAGGGAAGAGGAAGGTTTTTACGGTTTCATTTCTGGTTTCGGAGCTGATTGGACAACCAGTCCAGTCCTTCATAGAGACCATCTCCGCTAGTGGCACAGGTTGCCTGGATATACCAGTTCCTGTGACGAAGAGAATGCAGTCCGAGTTTGTCTGTGATTTCTGCTGCATTCATCGCGTTCGGCAGGTCCTGAGGGAAGGAAGAAGAGTCATTTTCTCCCCTACTCACTGAGAAGAAGCTGTTTTGATCATCAGCTTTACAGCCATTCAAAGTTAAGAGCCCTTGGAGCTTCTCTTTGTGAAAAGCTCAGCGGATTACTTCCATATTCAAGCTATTTCCCCTATACAGACAGAAACCCCAAAGGTTTAACACCACAATCAAAAGCACATATTACGGAATATTTCTCTTCAGAAAACAGAAGGGAGACGGCTGACGTTTGGATCAAGTCATCAACCCCCTCAGCGATCAATTACAATTGCGTACAATTCAAGAGCTGTTTCATTCACTTTCCACTCTGAAAACATTTTCTGCAACTGTAGTTACGATTTAAGCTCAACTTTTATCACAAAATCATACTTGCCTCAGTACTGTTTCTATTTATAGTCCCCCTTTCTTGCTCCTAGACAAGGCTTATGGCCGCTTTAACGTTCACAACTGAGCCTGTGCAACTGAGAAGCAGGATGCTATTCCTTCTGTAAGTTTATTTATCATATTTAAGACCTTCAACATTTGGGTTTAAGCTACCAAGGCCTTTACAAACAATAGAAGGCAGAAGTCTGGGTTGCTCTGTGGCCTGGAAGAGTCCAGTTCAACTCAAATACATTAAGTCAGTCCAGTGCTTCCACTAACACCAGTAGTGCCCTCAAACACTAAGGGGAGAATTGAGGGATGCTCTGGAATTCTGGCTTTCCTCTCTGTTTGGGGGAAGCTTGGGCAGGTGCTGTACTTAAGCCAAGCCAGCTTTAACAATCAAACGAGTAGAATTCTTCCCTAAAACTGAAAACACAAGAATTTCTCTTAGTCAAGAGTGTTCAGATGGATGCTCTTTCCAGATGAGAACGGGGTAGTTTAGTCTATGGGTTTGCTCTCTTCAACAAAACTGAATGGACATTTACTGAGAACTTATCGATCATTACACTGAAAAACATCAAGTTCAATGTATGTTTCCAAGAATTCTTAGAGAAAAACATCTTTCCTGGGCATACCTGTTTGTTAGCAAACACTAATAAAACGGCATCTCTAAGCTCATCTTCTGCCAACATTCGCATGAGCTCTTCTCTGGCCTCATTCACTCGTTCTCTGTCATTGCTGTCAACCACAAAAATCAGACCTAGAAAGAAGCAAACAATGCGAATAAGCACATAACTAAGTTATTTACACACGATACCTACCATCTGGAGGTCAGAATGATCCAGTATAGATCAGAAAAATACAGGGTTTTTTATTACTGGCAAAAATTCGTGTTCATGGGTGTTTTTGGAACTTGTGCACTTCATTTACATAACCACTATTATCCAGTGAGTAGCAACTCTTGAAATCCTATGACAAGACTCAAATGCACACATGTACGCTCTACAGGCACAGAAGGGGAAGAACGGACAAGTCCCAAGTTCACAGGGCTGCTGGAGCTTGTAGTAAAGGCTCTGAAGCAAAGACAGAGAGCTGTGGCACTCAAAGAAAAATCCAAATTCCAAGCTGGCTCTGAGTCAGATGGACAAGGAAGACTGGTTTCTAGATTTCTTCCCACCCCTCTTTGAACCTGCACTAGCTTAGTAGAAGAGCATACAAACACACCCTCTTATAATAATAAATATTTCCCTCCCCCTCTCGAGAAACTCACAGTATTATCATAGAAATGATGTTAAAAAACCCTATTTTGATTCTGGAAAGCTGCGATTTAACATTCAGACTGACCTTGTGTGTTCTGGAAATAATGGCGCCAGAGTGGTCTGATCTTATCCTGACCGCCTACATCCCAGACTGTGAAGCTAATGTTCTTATACTCTACTGTTTCCACGTTGAAACCTAAAATAGAAATTGTGGCAAAAATCTCAGTTAAACACAGTTGGCCCTGGACTTATTATATTTATCAAGTCACACTCAGAATGTCATCATTAAAAAAGTTGTCTTAAAATATAGATATATAATGAAGCCCTCAAAGCAGACAAATGTGGGTTTTCTGGAACTCCTCCTCCCACCACCACTCCCACCCCAGTCAAATTAATGATCAAGAGCTGTAATTTCTACCTACCACTTCATGACAAAAACCCTTGAGTTTTAAGGACTGCAAATAAAATAAAGGATCTCTCTGATCACACAGCTCTTACAGTTACCCTCCAAAACAGGTGTCACTCTCTGCTTCTCAGTCTAATTTACCTGATGTCACAAGATGCTTAGGAGGGCAGACTGCCCTTCTGTAGCCCGTAAAGGGCTGTTCTACAAATGACTGAAGAGGGATGGAGTGACAAACCAGAATCACGTAATCTCCTCCCCTGCTGGAACATTTGGCTGTGCCATCCTCATACCACGGTTTCAGCCAGTGTTTGTTCTGACGGTCAAGTCAGAGCACAGCACTAAATCACTTAAATCAACAGAGCGGCAGCTGAGATAAGACACAAACAATAAGACTCAAATCACAAAGCAAGCAGTTATATAAATGTAAAAAAATCTTACCTATAGTAGGAATAGTAGTTACTATTTCACCAAGTTTAAGTTTGTACAAAATAGTGGTCTTTCCTGCAGCATCCAGACCAACCATTAGAATACGCATTTCTTTTTTGCCAAAAAGGCCTTTGAAGAGGTTAGCAAAAATATTTCCCATGCCTGAGATATGTCCTCACTGGCCAGTGAAGTCTAGAAGAAAAAGATCAGAGTATCTCTCATGAGTTACAAAGGCTGTGTTCTGACCAAGGCATAATCAACCACCAAAGAATGTATGGGATAATATGAATTCTTCACAGACACACCAGCCATCACCATACATTATTTTTCTCCATATCCAAGTAATATAAAGATGAACATATTTGCCCAAATTACTCCTTATTAAAAAAAAATACTCTGAGTGTTTTAAATCTTTCAAATATTCTTGCAGAGATTTGAGTAGTAAATACTGTCCTTGAACTTTTGTCTGTAAAACTCATTATTTGCTTTCAATGCAACTCATCACTTTAGGTACTTTGTCCCCCACTTTTATGGGATAATTTATCTGCAGCCTAAAGTGTCACCAGAAAACACACTTCTTCTAATTAACCTGCAGTTAAAAAATGTTTTAAATGTGTGCTCATGTCTTTGATGCTTAGCACACCAATAGCTGGTCCTTCTTCTACGAAGGAAACTCAGAATACAGTTTGGATTCTTTCCTACTCAAAACAGTTTCCTTCCTCTCAAAGCCCAAGGAAACAGCCTGCGAACACAATATAAAGACAAAGCAGTATTACTTTTGTTAACACTGGAGGAAGTAAATCCATAGTTACTGAAATTTAACCATCGAAAATTAATAGCCACATTAAAGGAGAGAGGTTTAGAAATGAACGTTTCTTCCTTCACTGCGAACACTTCTGCTTGGGCACTTACAAGTGATTAACATCATCAGGAGGTTCCTGTTTAGGAACTGGAGAAACTGCCTCTCCAGCCCTCAGACACTCCCTGTGTCCTTGGGACAGGATCCACCCCACCACAAATTCCACATATTTTCCCCGCTTTCCCAATTTATTACTACAAAGTTTACAGCAAGTTTGAAATCACCAAGAGAACTATTATTCTGCTCACATAAGGCAGGAAAAAAGCAGCCTGAGAGCTTTACAGCAAAATGTAGATGGGGATATTACACAGCGACAGCAACAATTCACACCTTTGTCTAAAAACTCTCAGATGTCAGTTTAAAGAGACTGAGCCCAACTGAAAATTCAAGCTTAAGACAGTAGGTAACATTCAAAGGATGGGTTTCCAGTCACACAATTTAAAGCGCAATATGAAGCTTGAATCATCTCTTGAAGATATTGTGTATTTTGTGATGAAGCTGTGTGCTTGAAGCAAAAACCTCACTGTAAACAGACTTCACAGAATATTTATTTATGTTCACGAAAACAAGCTTTGAATTGAAAAGCACAGCACAGAACAAAACTTAGCTCTGTGCCTGGGACATATGAAGCCTGGGTTCCTCACTCCTCACTGGGAAAGGTCTAAGCAGTTGTGCCCTTTCAGGAAGCTTTGCTGGATGCAATTTTTAACCCAAAAGTTAAGCACTGTAACATTAACGAGGTCACATGTCTCAGCACAAGCAGCTCCCCAGTGAAGTTCAGAGTCCACTCCAGAGTTCTGAATGACATCACTTCACCCCTTGCTGGAGTAACTCGAGTCAAAGATTCACTTATTTTATATCATAGAAGCGCAACGTGATCAAAACTTTAAAACTAAGCTCTTCTATAAGCCAGACACGGTAGCCTGTGGATTAAAACCAAACGGAAGGCCTGAAAGTTTTATTATCCCACCGTTTCCTTCATATTTCTGGAACGCAACCATGAATATTCAATTCCCACTTGAATATATGAAAGCTGTATAAACAGGAAGGTTAATTCGGAAGTAGAGAAAACAGTTTTTGCTGAAGTCCCTGTTTATCCAAATCGCTCACACAGCAGGAAATCTCACTCCCAGCCCACAGCAGCAGCTCTTACTGAGCTGTAAAGTTTTCCTTTGTCCGCCTGCTCATGCTACCTCCATCTCCTTCATCTGAAAAGCAATAGGCAGGGTTGAACTGTAACCTTTTACCAGAGCTCTTGTAACCCTCCAAAGTAAATATAAACACTTCTGTAGCAAGAGAACCTTGCAAGCCCTGCAAAAGAATGCATTTCTTTTGTCTCTGCATGTTTATTATAGGTCATTAAATGCTTGGCTCAACAGCAGTAAACAGGTAACACAGCAAAATCTTAGCATTTACATCCACAACATCTTTCCACACCCTGAAGAAGTCACAGTCTGCTTAGATTTAGCACTAACACTAGTGAATCCCAGTAGATCCTTGTTTTCCTGGCAGCTATTTCCAGCTCAAGTTTGCCCTCCACCACTGAAGCTGCTTTTTTACCACCCATCCTGCCTACTTTTTTTCTTTCCACTATCCAAACCACTTCTGTAACTTATTTGGTACTTCAGGGTAGGTGAAACCACAGAAAGTTCGATTTATTTTTATAGGCAGTGTAGTACACAGTCCATCCCTGCAAGACAAGTGTGTTTAGACATCGAGTAGAAAATAGTGAAATCATTGCTGTTCAAAAGAAAAATACTTGGAGAAACCCATCTGCAGAACTCCCACAACTGCTGTGGTTCCCACCAGCGACTTGCTGGATGCTGCCGGGGCGAAAGATAACATCTGTGTCTTCACTATCAGCCTGACAATCCTCTGACCAGCAGCTAAAATCATGGTCATCTATGCCCACAGAAATAATACTCCCATGGTTTTGTACATTACACTCCTCTCCCTGCATCATCCCTGACAGTATTTCATTGATTTCTATTACCTAAGCAAAAGCACCTTCCTCAGCATCATTAAAATCCTCAACCAAATCCTCATCACAACTGTGAGCGGCCATCAGGTCTCTGATTTTCAGTCCATTTGTGTTGTTGAGTAGCGGAGACACCACCACAGCAGAAACTGCTCCGATGGTTTTGAGCTGCTTCCCGGGACTTCGCCGCCACCCATTAATACAGCTCAGCTGAGGGATCACGCGACGATTTCCACCGTACCTCAGAGCTGAATCTGCTTATTGTAATTCTCATTTCAGTCTATTAGTTGGATCATGAGAACTAATATACACAGTCTGAAAATACGAGGAAATTTAAGACCATGCACTCGCCTCACTCTTCAGGCAACTTCAATCTATATCAAGACTTGCCAATATATTGCCTATATTCAATACTAAAGCTTAGCTTTCTCTTTTCCTTGATTTAAACGCTGTCAGGAATTGCTATACTGATCATTTTAGAAGCACAACTTCAACAAAATGCCTGAAAACATAAAAGACTGTGGCTCGTGAGCTGCTTGTAGTACTTCAACACATCTTCAAAAGAGGTATCTATCAGGCTAAGTAGGAAGATTTGTGCATGAAAAAGAACAATTTGAATAAACAGGACCGACTATTTTTGCAGAGTGTAGTGTGAATATTCCCTCAGCGCAACTTCAGCTTCCAGAAATGGAAACTCACCACCTCTCACCAAACCCAGAGCACCCTGAAATTGAACTTTCTGTATGATTCTTGGTTCTCCCTGCCCACCTGACCGTAGTTTACTCCACCTCAAGATCCTCACAGGAGTAAAAACCTGTTCAGCAGGTTCGGGTAAGATATAATGTGCCATTGGTAAACAGTGAGAAGGACATTCATTGGATAAAACTGCAGTTTTCTTTCAGGAAAAAAGGTATTTTCAACAGCCTGGTTTTTAGTGATCCATTTAGAATTAAAAGAACAAACAGCTTTTTTCAAACAGGCTCAGTGTAATGAGTTAAAAATGAATTTCTACAATAGTAGGCAGGCTGGTGTCTTGTTAAAGCAATATGGCCCATGAGGAATAACTAGAATTTGCTTTTATTAATTGTACGTGGATAGAATCAAAGCTCTGGGGAGTATCTCAAGGCCAAAGATCATTCAACACTTAATCTTCTGCAGTATTTTGCATTTAACTGTACGTTAATGCATTTTAATGTAGTTTTATCCAGGCTTGTTTATCTTGAGAAGTCAAATACGCTTCTTGACCTCCACATTTCTTGGATAAGCTATTAACAAGCCATCCTACAGAAGTATGGCCACAAGGTTATGTTATGTAGTATGTAAAGAAGATATAGCTACATCTTTAACTCTTTGCATCATTTTGAACCTCTGGTAACGTTCTTTCTGACCACATAGAGACGAAACTTGACTGAGCTGGGAGCTGGGGCAAAACACTATGGTTTCTTTCAGCTTTACACCATTTCTTTAAATATATCATAAGAGACAAAAATCAGAGGCTGAGGCACAGAATGCTATATATTATTGAGTCAAATTATGCCAGCAGTATAGAAATACATTTATTTCACTTACCACATAAGGCTTCCCAAAGTGAAAAAGCAGCGATCAGAACTTTTCAAGTGGTGTAACAAAAGTTGCTGGGCACAATAATACTGGCAATCTGTTCTCTGCAGCCAAAAAGTACCAGCAGCAATGAAGATCAAGCAAGAAAAGCTTAATTCTTGTCCCTTCTCTGCACAGCACACTGAGGTACACAGGGCATCTGTTTACATCTCTCTAGAATGTCCCACTTCGAGAGGAGGTGAACATGGTGCCCCAATGACATACTGCAGTAAAAATACTAATGCACAACGTAAAACCCCTAACGGTTGCAGGTTTACCAAAAAGCTTTTTTTGATTAACTGATTTACTACCAAAAGCAAATCTCTGTTTAAAGGAAAGTCTACTTGACATCGGCCTAAGCATTATATCCACCTCTAACACAATTAGAAAAACTCAAACCCATAATTACTAATCTGGTACTAACCACATTAGTTTTGTCAGTCACGGGAGAACAAAATTGTTTAATTTTATATTCAATTTTATTATTTATTATTCATTTGAAGCCTAGTCAGTTAGCGTTAGTTGGGCCTGTATCATATTTTTATTTTACGGCATTCTACAAAGTTTTAAATTAAAGTGTCAAGAGAAGTCAAATATTCATACAAAAGATCAGCAAACCCACGTGAAAACAAGAGGTGAGAAAGCTTTTTTTAAATAAAAAAATCAAGTTTAACATCTGTTCTTGGTGTCACATGCAAGAACAACTGGCAAATAATTTGAAGTGTAAATCTAACCTGGCAGCTTGTTCTTTACAATATAAAGTGTGATTGAAAAGAGAATGTGAGAAGGGATCCAACAGGAACAGAACACTGTTAATATTTCAGATTAATGTGGGCCCACAGTATTTAACACCATCGCTCAGCACACACAGTCAGTTAAGTACAGCTGCATTCTTATGAACTCAAAGCAATTTCTTTATAAAGTGTTCTGTTACAGTGCAGTTTGAAAGACATTCTTGATCAAAACACTTCTTTATATATAGCCAGGGTGGCCCAATACATGACTATTCCAGTACAGTTATATTAAACTATTTTTTGACGTTGTTTACTGGCCTTCCACATCTGGTAATGGGAGTGAAATATGACAACATATCAACTCAAGCCCTTTAACTTCTGGGCCTTAACAGTGGAATTTAGCTTAAATAAATTTGTTTTAAGTTACCTGAGACTTTAGACCATACTAACATCACTAGGTATAGACTACGTGCAAAATTTAAGAGAAGTTAACGAGTAGGTTAGGTTCTTTCTTCAACAGAGGATTATCTTGGACATAAATATCATTGTAAAAGCCACCTCAGTCACCTCTTCATCAATGCTAAGTCTGAACTTCTTTATAGTTGTACCCATTGAAGTCAGGGGAGCATTAACCGTGTAGATCAAAACCTCCCACTGCAACAATTTTCACATTGGAGGCTGTTCTGCCAAGCATGAGATGGAAAAGGCACCCTAAATTATCATGACCTTGTTATTTGTCTTTTAGGGGAGGTTACAGGAAAGGTTCTGGCACTGAAGCATCATCTGAAATAGAAGTTAAAGATATGCAACCATTGGATTTGGCCAAAGCCTTGCCGTGAGCAACCAAAAAGCACCCAGATGCACCACTGAGTGTTCAAGGCAGATGGAGGACAAGTTGACCGCAAGTGAGAAGCTTGGGGAAAGAAAATCCAACAAATGTGGAGGTCAAGAAGTGTATTTGATTTGGTCCTTACATAGCGTCTTCATTCAACCAAAGTAGGCTGAACATCTTGCTGTCTCTACACATTACCCAGACAGTGCATTTTTCATGTGCTGTAACATTCTCTTGAGAGCACGGTGCTCATATTGGCAGAAAAACAAGATGTTTCCACTTAAAAGATCAAAACAAGGGCAAAGGAGGGAAAATTTCCTTTGAGGTCATGCCTGTTTCTCAGACTCAAGAACTCCTCACTCCTAAAATATTGATCCTAATAAAAAAGTCACTAGCAAGCAGAGGGTAGGTTGCTTGACTTGACAGTCAAAAAACCAAACCAGAGTTATTCCCTTATTCTCACCTTGAAGTAAGGGAAAGAAGCTATTTCTGTTTCACAGCAAAATCTCAAACAGTTTTACGCAGTTATACACCACCTTGCATAATTCAACAGCGCGCAAACCCACACATAGGAAAACCATATCTGATCTGCAAAATATTTTATTGAAAGGATAGGTTGACAGGTAGAAAAATACAGGAGGAGTCACTGTTCATGCTTTTAGATAAATCACATCCATCACCTCCCCGCAGGCTGCCTGTAGCTGGCTCAGGAAATAAAAGTGGTGCCAACAATGTAGCTGTGACACCCAAGTTTTGTCCGTGACTTCATATCCACCTGTTAAACGGGGCACACTGCTGTGAGAACCGGTTATTACAAAGTGTTTCTTTTCACGCAAGCTTTGCACAGTTTTTTGAAGCTTGATTTCAAAATCTTCAATTTTGAGCCAAATATCCTGTTATTCATTCCCAGTAACTGGGCAGTAAGTCAACATTGACACTCATATTAGAAATGGCAAGAACTCACATGAGAGCTTTGATAACGCAATTGGCTTTTAGTTTGGGGAAAATGTCAAAGCAGAGCCCACGCAGCTGGTTGCGAGGTATGAGATCTGCATATGGATAAGAGCTATATTAGACATGAGAGTTTTATTAGAATTGAAACCTCAGCAGAAGTAGTACCACAGTCCTTCAATGTTTGTGTGTGTTAGAAACAAGAAATAAAATTGGATACTCACGAGCAGAAAGAAAAAAACCCGCTGAATAACACAGAAAAACAGCTGCTGTAGTAGGAAGCTGATTATAAACTTCTTTACTCATCAGTTAAAGAAAGGGAATAATGGCTGAGGACAGTCTTAGCTCTAGCACAAGCTCTCCAGTAGAAAAACTTTCAAGAGATTTCTAAAAAAGGATAAAAACTACTCATTTTCAGAAAAAGTTCAGTTATGTTTACTACATTTATGGACTGTAAGGCAATCTAGATGTTTGCGAAAGCTGTTGAGATCTGTAAAAATTCTCTGCAGCTTTTATTTCTAAAGCAATCTTTTAGATTCAAATAAAGGTGGCTCTTTAAATTTAACCACTGCAAATTCTGCTGTCATCTTGTGTTATAAGCTTTTCTTCCTTTCACCAATTAATGTAATCAATAGCTTATCTGATAATTGTGCCTCAGCAAGATGTGTGAATGCTACTGCTTAAAGCAAGCTTTCAGACAGGTGTAACTGGAGCACAATGCAATTTGGTGAATGACAAGGACCAGAATCCAGCCCCCTACTCCCACACACACTTTCTTTGCCTTGAAAAGCTGTGACTAGTCCTGCCCCCGCCTTGGTCAGCATGACTAACACACAGGGACGGAACTACACGCACCCAGCAAAAACGCACCACTCCTGCCCAGTCCCTTTCCACATTCTGACTGTGTTTCACAATTAGGAAATCTTAAAAAATCAGCAAATGCCTCAGACCACTGAGGACTGATTTACCTTCTGGTATTTGTCTGTTAACATGATCCAGTGACTATTATGTCTATCACAAACTATCACAGCAGCAAAGGCGGGTCTGAGTGGAGACGACATATACTCGAACCATTTTCACTCCTCCTGCTCTACTGCAGTAGAAGCGTCAATAAACTTGGTAAAGTAATTGAGTTTAAGAGGTTAAGTGAGGCGAGTTTCCTCACCCTTTCACCCAACGTAATTACTACAGCAGGGAAAGCAGCCCAACAGGGTTCTCCAGCACCGCAGACGTGTTCTTAATGTCATAAAGTCAGTGGCATCATACCAACCTCGTAAACTTTCCTTTTAGAAAATCCCCTTCTATATCTGTAAGACTGTGGGTACTTATACTGACAATATGATTATAAAACTCCTGAACAAAAGCCAAGTAGCAACCCTCTACTTCAGCTACAGTTCCTTTTTCCTGCAGAAGTGCTCCAAATCGGCAGCAAAAATAGTAATAACGATATTGCCAAATGACCTTGGACAATCCGACTCTGTTTCTTTGCCTGAAAAATAAGGTTAATAGAATATCCCGCAAAGGGGTGTTGTGAGCTTTGCTGCTCGCAAAACAAAGTTCAAAGTATTATACAAATAGCTGGCGTTTTAGTGATTGGCAAAGCTACATTTGAAAACAAGACCTCTGGATACGGCTCTAATCAACCTGTGGAATTTGGTTTGGCAAGAGCCAAGCAGCAAAGCAACAAGGTCAATGTCAAAAACAACATTTAGGCAGTTTTACGACCCACCAGAGTTTTAATTGTGCTCTGCCGGGGCGACAAACACAACCCCTCTGTTAAAAGGTTCCCATAGCTGCTCTATCGCTTTATCAGGCAGAGGTTATCAGCCTGAAGTATCATGTTAACTGCTCACAGAGACGGGATATAGTATTTTCAGACAGAATATAATATCTTTCCCTCCAGGAGCTGCTATGCCGAGGCAAACTGATCTCCTACAGCACCGAACCCAAGCCATGGATAGCAAAAACACAGTTTGCTCCAGGCTGAAGCTCGACTCCTCACCATCAACCTCTGAGTCCAGGAAAAAGGCCCAACTCAGCAGCCAAGGGCTTATAGGAAAATAACCTCTGTGCTATGAGTTCCATTCGAGCCTCATTCCCCTTCCCGTATTACCAGATGTCTGAGATCCGCAACGATTTTTTTTTCGGGGGAAGAGGAAAACGAGGAAACGCTTCTCTCTCCTCAGACCCGTTCAGGCCGGAATGAGCGAGTTTGGGGAAGGGACGAGCCCGTCCTGCCGCATCCTGCCTGGTTCCCCCGGCAGAGGGAGCGGTGCCGGGGCCTTGGAGCGGTTCCCCCTCCCGCCCACGCCTCCTCAGCTGGGAAACGAAAGAGCTTGGAAAGCAAAAGGACCCCCCCGGTGCAGCCGCCCAACCCCAAAGGCCTGAGGAGGGTGGATGGGGCCGGGCCCGGCCGGGCCGCTCCCCAAGGCCGGCGCTGAGGGCTCCTTCGTCCCTCTGGCTTCTCCCTCCCCTCGACAGCCACCGAGGGAAGGCGGCCGGAGGAAGAAAGTGAGGAAAAAAAGCGAGCGGGCCCGCCCGCCGCCCCGTCCCCTCAGCGCCAAGGCCGCGGCGCCTCAGCCGCCGACCGCGGGGTGTGGGCGGAGGGCAGCAGCGAGGAAAGGATTGGGATGAAGGGAGCGGAGGTATCGGCGATCCCATCGGCGAACTCACCGGCGTCGGCTGCTGCTCCGGGGCAGTGTGTCTGGCTGTCTGTCCTCGGCGTGTCCCGCTCGGAGCCGCCTGCGCCTCTCGGCCGCTCTCCGCCCAGGCACACAAGATGGCGGAGCTCGGCGGCCACGTCAGTGCCAGCCCGCGCGCGGCACCACGGGAAACCGAGGAGGGCGGCAGGGGGCGGGGCGAGCGGGGCAGGGGGCGGGGCCACCGCGGGGAGCCGCAGCGCTGGCCCGGTATGGGGGCGGAGTCACGTCCCTTGACCACGCCCACTGCGTGACCACGCCCAATGTGTGCCCACGCCCCGAGTTGCTCCTCCCGCGCCGCTCGTGACCGGATGCGGGGCGCGGGGGGTGCAGCGTGCAGGGGCACCGAGCAACGGGAACCGGGCAGCGACGGGCACGGAGCAACGGGAGCCATGCGACGGGTGCACGAGCAACGTGCAACGGTGGGCACCGAGCAACATGGGCAGCATGCAACGAGCATCGCGCAATGATGGGCGCTGTGCAACGAGAACTGTGCAACGATGGGTGCTGTGCAACGAGAACTGTGCAGTGATGGGTGCCGTGCAACAATGGGCACCGAACAACGATGGGCACCATGCAACGATGGGCACTGAGCAACGAGAACCATGCAACGAGCACCGTGCCAACGATGGGCACCCAGCAATGAGAACCATGCAATGAGCACCGTGCCAACGATGGGCACCCAGCAGTGAGAACCATGCAATGAGCACCGTGCCAACGATGGGCACCCAGCAGTGAGAACCATGCAATGAGCACCGTGCCAACGATGGGCACCCAGCAGTGAGAACCGTGCAACGAGCACCGTGCCAACAATGGGCACCCAGCAATGAGAACCATGCAATGAGCACCATGCCAATGATGGGCACCCAACAACGAGAACCATGCAATGAGCACCGTGCCAACGATGGGTACCCAGCAATGAGAACCGTGCAACGAGCACTGTGCCAACAATGGGCACCCAGCAATGAGAACCATGCAACAAGCACTGTGCCAACGATGGGCACTGAGCAACGAGAACCATGCAACGAGCACCGTGCCAAAGATAGGCACCCAGCAATGAGAACTGTGCAACGAGCGCCGTGCCAACGATGGGCACCCAGCAATGAGAACCATGCAATGAGCACCGTGCCAACGATGGGCACCCAGCAATGAGAACTGTGCAACGAGCACTGTGCCAACGATGGGCACTGAGCAACGAGAACCATGCAACAAGCACTGTGCCAACGATGGGCACTGAGCAACGAGAACCATGCAACAAGCACCGTGCCAATGATGGGCACCTAGCAATAAGAACCATGCAACGAGCACCATGCCAATGATGGGCACCCAGCAATGAGAACCATGCAGCGAGCACTGTGCCAACGATGGGCACTGAGCAACGAGAACCATGCAACAAGCACTGTGCCAACGATGGGCACTGTGCAACGATGGGCACTGTGCAATGTGAACCGTGCAATGATGGGCACCATGGAACAATGGGCACAGTGCAATGAGCACCAGGCAATGATGAGCACCGTGCAACAAGAGCCATGCAGCGATAGGTCCTGTGCAATGATGAGCACCGTGCAAGGAGAACGGTGCAGCGATGTGCACCATGCAATGATGAGCACTGTGCAATGAGAACCTTGCACAGTGCAGCCTGCTATGTGCAGGGCTGTGCATCGCCCCGGGGGATGATGCAAGGTTCTGCACCTGGATCAGGGCAACCCCCAGTGTCAACACAGGCTGGGGGTGAAGGGATGGAGAGCAGCCCTGTGGAGAAGGATTTGGGGGTGCTGGTGGGTGAAAGATTGGACATGAGCCGGCAATGTGTGCTTGCAGCCCAGAAACCAGTTGTACCCTGGGCTGCATCACCAAGAGAGTGGGCAGCAGGTTGAGGGGGGATTCTGCCCCTCTGCCCCGCTCTGGTGAGACCCCCCTGCAGTGCTGGTCCAGCTCTGGTTCCTCAGCACAGGACACACATGAACCTGCTGGAGAGGGGCCAGAGGAGCCACAGGAATGATCCGAGGCTGGAACAGCTCTGCTGGGGGACAGGCTGAGAGAGCTGGGGTGTTCAGCTGGAGAAGAGAAGCTCCGGGGAGACCTTATTGTGGCTTTTCTGTGCTTAAAAGGAGCTGATAAGAAAGATGGGGACAGACTTTTGAGCAGGGCCTGTTGTGATAGGATAAGGGTTGATGGTTTTAAACTAAAGGAGGGAGATTCAGCCCAGAAATGAGGAAGAAATTGTTGGCCCTGAGGGTGGTGAGAGCCTGGCCCAGGTTGCCCAGAGAGGTGGTGGATGAACCATCCCTGGAGACATCCCAGGCCAGGCTGGATGGGGCTCTGAGCAACATGAGCTGGTGAAGATGTCCCTGTCATGGCAGGGGTGGCACTGGGGGCGCTTTGAAGGTCTTTTCCAACCCAAACCATTCTATGATTCTATGTGCACTGTGCAGCATTGTCCTGGGCCAGATGGGCCAAGGATCCACTCTGGGGTCTTGCATGTCCCATCATGGTCTGCAGTGTGCCAGTGATACCAAAAGCTGGAGTTATCTTGTTAAATGCAGGCCTGTGCTTCTCAATATCAGCACTATACATCCTGTGCGTGACTGTAATAGATTAGCATATGCATATGTCTTGGAGACAGATGGGACCTCTTAGAAATTGTGTGAGTATTTGTTGTTGTAATGTACTTCTCAGAAATTGTATGAATATTCACTCTTGTATATAACAAATATGCTTCTGGTTCTTGGTGTGCATGTCAGGTGGAGAGATCCCCCGTGCACCCAGTGCTGCAATAAACAGACATCGGCTTTCTAAACTATTGCTGTGTTTGGAGAGTTTTTTTGGTTACTGATTCGGTAACACCAGCCTGCGTGGGAAGACGTATGTGCCTTGTGCGATGTGGTGCGTGCTCGTTTCACTGGGGCCGGTGCGTGCTGTGTTGCTCAATATGCTGAGATGTTTGGGGCCTTGTGCTGAGGGATGTGCTTAAGCTGTAGATTCCACGAATCACAGAATCATTTTGGTTGGAAAAGACCCTCAAGACCATCGAGTCCAACCATAACCCAGCCCTGGCACTAAACCATGTGCCTGAGAACCTCATGTCCGTCTGTCCAGCCCTCCAGGGATGGTGACTCCAGCACTGCCCTGGGCAGCCTGTTCCAATGCCCCACAGCCCTTTGGGGAAGAAATTGTTCCCCAGATCCAACCTCAACCTCCCCTGGCGCAACTTGAGGCCGTTTCTTTGTGTCCCTGTCTCCCCTCAGCTCCTGTTCTCCAGCTGAACCCCCCAGGTCCCTCAGCCGCTCCCATCACACTTGTGCTCCAGCCCCTCACCAGCTCCGTTCCCTTCTCTCCACTCTCTCCAGCACCTCAAGCCCTTTCTTGGCGTGAGGGGCCTAAAACTGCCCCCAGGATTCAAGGTTTGTCCTCCCCAGGTCCCAGCACAGGGACGGTCACTGCCCTGGTCCTGCTGGCCACACCAGTGCTGGTACCAGCCAGGATGCTGGTGGCCTCTTGGCCACCTGCGCACACGCTGGCTCATGTTAAGCCACTGTCACCAACACCCCCAGGTCCTTTTGCACCGGGCAGCTTTCCAGCCACTCTTCCCTGAGTGTATATATGTATATATTATACATTTGAAAGCTGCCAGTGTATCATGGGGTTCGCTTGCATCTGATGGTGCCTTTGTGTTCCCCACCCTCACACCTTCTCCATCCTCTGGTTATCTATGTATTTACTACATAGGCACAGAGAGTCAAAGAAAATCCTTCAGGCTCTTTTACCCCAAATAAAGCAGGACTGCATGGAGGGCTCCCTTTGCTGAGCAGCTCTGCTGCCACTTGAGTTCACTTTTGAGACAAAACAGAGAGGATTTAGTAAAGTTTTCACTGTTTCTGGTGCTGGAGAAGGCGAAACAGATAGAGGGGACCCATAGGATTGAGTGTACCAAGTACCCTTCTGTGCCTCAGTTTCCTCATGCAGGGAAAAACGCTTTTATATCTGTCTCCTTAATAATACACAGATATGGGAGGGAATAGGTGAACATGGAACAATTTTTTAATTCCACATGGAAAGAAGAAAAAATCACGTTTCAAATGCTCGAAAGATCGGTGTAAAAGCAACTGTTAGTGCATATGCTCAATAAATTTAGGATTATTTCCTCTTGGTTTGGGATAACTTTAAGATAAATCAATGTAATGCGCTGTCCCAGGCTAAATACTAAATACTTCCTTTATTAAAGACAGGAAGAGGAGTTTTGAAAGACAGCAGGAAGCCCCAAAAACTGCTTATTTCTAGATTTCCTCCCGACGCTCATGGGACATTAATACCCTCAAGACCTCCCTCCCCCTGTCAAATGTGGCTGAAATCGCCCAGCAGCTGAAAACATTACGCAGAGGCAAGAGAAAGCAGACGGACAGATGGACAGGAGCCCAAAAGCTTCTTTTCCTAAAAAATTGGGTCACGCTCAAGAGTGACGGCAACAACAGGGCTGAGAAACACCAGGAGGGAGCCTGGGCTGGAGACAAAATCTGCCCTGTGCTTCTTGCAGGGAGGCACCATCCCCATGCATGGGCTGGTATGAGTTGTTATTATTATTGTTGTTGTTATTATTATTGTTGTTGTTATTATTATTATTATTATTATATTTCAGGAACCACCTAAATTGCATTAAAATCTCCCCAGACAGTCAAAAAGCAGCCAAAGCGATGACAACCTAAGAAAGCCATGGCAAAACACACCGACCTGTCTCAAACAGGGAATTTTGGGAAGAGAATGACTTGTGGTGAACAGATTGCTGCCCACCTCGGTGTCCGGGCATGGACAACGACCACTGGGATCACAGATGTCCCCATCCCTTCGGTGTGAGCTGTTTGTGCAGCCCGGATTTTGGGAAGCATTAGGGGCACAGCATCCTTCAGGACATGGTTTAAGAGAGTCGAAACCTAAAATATAGAGTGGGATTTAATCATTTTGCATTTGCTTTGGGCTTTCTGGGGAATATCTGCCTCTGTTTTCGCTGTTTGGGGATGTTTTGGGGGAGCCCTGGGGCAGGAGCTGTGCTGGGAGGGCATGTTCTGCGTGTCCGTGTAGGGGTTGATATGGGGAAGCTGCTCTTGGGGCAACAGCAAAACCCTGTTACTGCATTTATCCCCCATCCCCATTCAGAGTTGATATGGGGAAGCTGCTCTCGAGGCGACCACAAAACCCCCTTAATGTATTTATCCCCCATCCCCAGTCAGGGTTGATACGGGGAAGCTGCTCCCCAGGTGATGACAAAACCCCCTTAATGCGTTTATCCCCCATCCCCATTTGGGGTTGATACGGGGAAGCTGCTCGCCAGGTGATGACAAAATCCCATTAATGCATTTACCCCGCATCCCCATTTGGGGTTGATACGGGGAAGCTGCTCGCCAGGTGATGACAAAATCCCATTAATGCATTTACCCCCCATCCTCATTTGGGGTTGATATGGGGAAGCTGCTCTCTAAGAGACAACAAACCCCCCTTAATGCATTTACCCCGCATCCCCATTTGGGGTTGATATGGGGAAGCTGCTCTCTAAGAGACAACAAAACCCCATTAATGCATTTACCCCTCATCCCCAATTGGGGTTGATATGGGGAAGCTGCTCTCTGGGAGACAACAAAACCCCCTTAATGCATTTACCCCTCATCCCCATTTGGGGCTGATATGGGGAAGCTGCTCTCAAGGCGACCACAAAACCCCCTTAATGCATTTACCCCCTATCCCCAGTTGGGGTTGATACGGGGAAGCTGCTCCCCAGGTGATGACAAAATCCCATTAATGCATTTACCCCCCATCCCCATTTGGGGTTGATATGGGGAAGCTGCTCTCTGGGAGACAACAAAACCCCATTAATGCATGTACCCCCATCCCCAAATCCCCTCCTGGCCACGGCTGAGCCGAGGAGCCACTTGTTTTACAGCCCTGTCTCTGTGCCCAGACAGTGAACCAGACTAGGGCACAGCTCTGGGTTAAAAGTAACCCTTTTCTCCTTTTTATTTCTCCTCTTTTTGCTCTATTTTTAACCTGTAGCAGTTCCTCACTTTAGCTCGGGGTGGGGAGAAGATGCTCATCCCACCATCCCATCGCCCCCAATCCAGCTGATGGAGGTGCCAGGTGGGGTGCAAAGCGAGTTATTTTATTATTATAACCTACAATATATCATCTATGATATATGATTCCATTATTATCATCTCGGCGGAGCCCCCAGTCAACACTGTGTGTGAGGAGCCGGTATAAATTTGGCCCCATTGCTTTGAGTCATTAGTGACGGCTCCTGTGACGCAAGACGAACACTTTGCTCATTGAATCATGACATTTATGGGAAGAAAAAGGCCTAATTTTTTTTTTGTTGTAGTTGTTATTTTTTGCAGCTGGAAGAGCCAACGTGTCGCTTGCTTTCTCTTTTCTATGTAAAGCCGATGTGGGAGAAGGACTAAATGAGAATGGATCCCTTGGGGCGGCTTGGCTCGGCTTCCAGGGCTGCAGAAAACCCTTCAGCTTTTTCTGGATGTTCCCTTTGGAACCAGAGGGTTTTCCTCCCTGCCGGGAGCCTCGCATGACAAATCCACCAGCTGAACTACACCCTGTTCTCACTGCCTTTTGCAATAAAAAAACCCAACAAAAACCCAAGTGTTTGTGCAAGGCGATTTTCTGAGGTTATAAAAATACCAGCTGGAGTCACAAAGCGCTTGCCCAAGCGATGCATTTCCTTTTGCACCTGCCCCAGGGAAAAATACTGCGGACTGGATTTACTCTGCAGTCCCCCAGAGTAGTCTTTTTCCTCCAGTGTGGGCAAGTTGTCTTCATCGAGAAGATGCTGCTTCACAGAATCCCAGAATCCCAGAATGTCAGGGGTTGGAAGGGACCTGGAAAGCTCATCCAGTGCAATCCCCCCATGGAGCAGGAACACCCAGATGAGGTTACACAGGAAGGTGTCCAGGCGGGTTGGAATGTCTGCACAGAAGGAGACTCCACAACCTCCCTGGGCAGCCTGGGCCAGGCTCTGCCACCCTCACCCCAACAAGTTTCCTCTCATACTTAAGTGGAACCTCCTGTGTTCCAATTTATACCCATTGCCCCGTGTCCTATCATTGGTTGTCACTGAGAAGAGCCTGGCTCCATCCTCCTGACACTCACCCTTTATATATCTGTAAACATTAATGAGGTCCCCCCTCAGTGTCCTCTTGTCCAGCTCCAGAGCCCCAGCTCCCTCAGCCTTTCCTCACACGGGAGATGCTCCACTCCCTGCAGCATCTTTGTTGCCCTGCGCTGGACTCTCTGCAGCAGTTCCCTGTCCTGCTGGAACTGAGGGGCCACAGCTGGACACAAGATTCCAGGTGTGGTCTCCCCAGGGCAGAGCAGAGGGGCAGGAAAACCTCTCTGACCTACTGACCACCCCCTTCTAACCCACCCCAGGTCCCATTGGCTTCCTGGCCACAAGGGCCCAGTGCTGGCTCATGGTCATCCTGCTGTCCCCAGGACCCCCAACTCCCTTTCCCCTACACTGCTCTCTAATAGGTCATTCCCCAACTTACACTGAACCTGGGGTTGTTCCTGCCCAGATTCAAGACTCTACACTTTCCCTTGTTGTATTTCATTAAATTTCCCCGCCCAACTCTCCATCCTGTCCAGGTCTCTGATGGCAGCACAGCTTCCAGTGTCACCACTGCTCCCAGCTTGGTGTCACCAGCAAACTTGCTGACAGTCACTCTGTTCCCTCATCCAAGTCATTGATGAATATATTGAATAACACCAGCCCCAGCACTGCCCCTGAGGCACTGCACTGGGTACAGGCCTCAACTGGACTCTGCCCCATTGACCACGACTCTCTGGCTTCTTCCCTTCAGCCATTTCACAGTCCTGATGATAATCTGGTTGATCACAGTTTGATGATAATCTGCTGATGTCTGGTATCATGGGGTGGTGGAGACCTCAGAGCTGATGGCGGCGATGTCCAGGCACCAAATTCCTCCTGATAGTGATGAAAAACTGATTTTGGGTTATTTTGGGGTGAGGCTGGGATGGGTGCCCATATACAACAGGCTAAATGACACCAGGGTCAATCAGTGTGTGTTTTCTGCTGCCCTAAAGCTCCTGCTCTGCAAGGTTGAGTTTTTGGGTATTTCTCACTTCTGAGTCTCTCAGTGTTGGGGTGAGAACTGCAGTTACTCACAGGAGCTGAGGAATTACCCCCCGCCCCCTCCCCTAGCAATTTCTTATCTACCAAAAAAACAGTGATTATCTCTTGGATTTGGGTCTGTGATGTTGAAAAGCCAACAGATCTAGTCTCGCTGCTCACGTTTTACCATCCTGGCAGCAAAAGGAAGGTGGAAGCAGGGAGAAGAGCAAGCTAAACTTTAAAAGACTCCCTTGATAGGCAGCAAAATAAGAATATTTGCAAGAAGAGCTTTTGTTTTGCGCCACTCAGAGCTGACTTAGGTGGCAGAAGGGCCCACAGAGCCAAAGTATTCTTGAGAGCATCAGTTGTGGGACTGAAGCCTGGGGAGCAAACAAAGCAGATCAGCGCTCTGCTCATGACACCAGCTCCCGTGGGATGTTGGGAAAATCACTGCAGCTCTCTCAGCCTCACTGTTTTTCTCCTTAATTTGGAAATAGCTGCACTTCGTGACTTAGTGACGTGCGGTGTAACCTCCAGGTGGGAAAAGCTTCAGATCACATCAGCGTTGCTAATTGCTGACACCTCTGGATAAAGCTCTCGGCTACACCTGTGGTGAGATGATGTCCTATCTGAGCAGCTGTGGCAATGTCTTCTGGTAGCTGGGGAAGGTGGATTGGAAAGGACAAGTTGGTTCCTCAGCTATCACAGAATCACAGAATAGTTTGGGCTGGAAGGGACATTCAAAGGTCATCTGGTTCAACCCCTGCCATGAGCAGGGACATCTTCACCAGCTCAGGTTGCTCAGAGCCCCGTCCAGCCTGGCCTGGGATGTCTCCAGGGATGGTTCATCCACCACCTCTCTGGGCAACCTGGGCCAGGGTCTCACCACCCTCGGTGTCAAAAATTTCTTCCTCATGTCCAGCCTGAATCTCTTCTCCTTTAGTTTAAAACCATCACCCCTTGTCCTATCATCCATCTGTCCATCCATCCATCCATCCATCCATCCACCCATCCATCCATCCTTTCTCCCTTCAGCTGCTACAGGGCAGATGTCCCTGCTGAGAGACTCCCTCAGCTCTTCCTCAAGTCAATGAAGACCAAGAGAAGCGATTCAGCCATCCTGCTCCAGACATTGCCTCCAGCAGGTCTCCATTGCCTGATGAAGGAGAACCCCAGGGGAAACGTCCATGTTCAGCCAGTGGGATCCCTCCCAGGGTGGTGGTTGAGGATTTTCTGTGCCCCCCTCATTGTTTCAACCTCGAGTGCTTAATTTACTCCGCATTTGCCTCTTCCCCGGAGACATCCCAGGCCAGGCTGGACGGGGCTCTGAGCAACCTGAGCTGGTGAAGATGTCCCTGCTCATGGCAGGGGTGGCACTGGATGAGCATGGAAGGTCCCTTCCAACCCAAACTATTCTATGATTCTATATCCTACTGCTTTTAGTGACCATGCACAGAAAACCTGGATTTTAAGTGCTCAGCTGAAATATTTCCCCTCTAGAAGCACAGTGCTCTGACATCCCTTACTTTGCCAGCAAAGCTGCCACCTCTGAAACACTGATATTGTGTCCTGTCACCCCTGGCTTTTTCCAGCTGGAATTCCCAGTTAATGAGCTGTAAAAGAGGAGAGTGCTCCAGCTTTCCATGTGAAGTCGCTTGGCTACGGCCATCTAGAAGAAAATGTAACACCAGAGGTACTGGGGTTATTACCACAGTGTTTGCCTGGATGGGGATGAAATCTCGGCTGTTCTCCATCATCAAAACCTCATTAAGTTGCGCAGCCACTAATTGATATGCCCAAACCTGACAACTCGCGTCAAAGGAGAAGACGGCGGCCGCCCTGGGACCCGCCAATCAATGTCACAGCCATTCCAGGCCCGCGGTGAACTTTGACCGCCTGCAAGAATGACGGCGATTGTTTCAGTTGCAAGGAGGAGGATGGAAACCAGCCTAATTATAACATCAATGTCAGGTCACATACCCCCACTGGACACCTGCGTGATGGAGAAAATAACCCCAGACACTGGCTCTCTGCGTCTACTACTACTGTGAAACTGCTAGAGGTGATGTGGGTGCTCTGGGTTGTCCACGCTGGAAAAGCTTCACCTTGAAGAGTTTTGTTGACCCAGCAATGGTTCTTCTGGAAATCTGAGGATGCACATTGCAGGGAAACTGTGAGTGGTAGAATGGCAGGAGCGAGAAATGCTGATGGGTAAAGGAAATCCTGGGATGTTTGCAGCGAAGACTCAGGGTCTGCTGGAGGAAGGACCACAGAGAAGCAAGATCTGGTACAGAAAGGTGGTGAATGCCTAAGTTACTGCAGGATGGGATCATTTTGCATCTCTGTGAGGTAGCAATTCCCCACCGGGTTCATTCCTTGCTCCGTTTTATCATAGAACAGTTTGGGTTGAAGGGACCTTCAGAGCTCCCCCAGTGCCACCCCTGCCATGAGCAGGGACATCTTCACCAGCTCAGGTTGCTCAGAGCCCCGTCCAGCCTGGCCTGGGATGTTTTCTCCAGCTCGAGGCAGATCTGCTTAAGTCAAAGGTGGTTTGACCTCAGCATTAAGGCTGGGCATGGAATCCAGAGAAGAAGGTGAGCAGACAACGACTACCAAGGTCCCATTTGCTGAAATGCAAGTGTAAATTAACCTCAACACCTGGCTTGTACGGTGCAGTAGTTTCTGAGCATCCTCCCATTTAACCTTGGGTGAGGGCATCCTTGCTGCAGGATGCCAAAAGTTTGTAGGGGTCCACCAGAGTTCATGGGAGGAAAAACGTCTCAAGGACTCTTAATCTACCTGTGGATCTGAGTATTCTTGACAGAAGTGGGAGAGGATCTATGTCGTCTGCCATGAAGTAGCTGTAACATTCGCTGGTAGCTCTGTGTGGTATCTAGAAACATCACAGATGAGGACTTTGGAAGATGACAGAATCATAGAATCATTTTGGTTGGAAAGGACCCTCAAGATCACGGAGCCCAACCATTAACCCACCCCGGCACTGCCCCATGTCCCTGAGAACCTCATCTCCGTCTGTTCAACCCTCCAGGGCTGGTGACTCCAGCACTGCCCTGGGCAGCCTGTTCCAATGCCCGACAGCCCTTTGGAGAAGAAATTGTTCCCCAGATCCAACCTCAACCTCCCCTGGCGCAACTTGAGGCCGTTTCTTTGTGTCCCTGTCTCCCCTCAGCTCCTGTTCTCCAGCTGAACCCCCCAGGTCGCTCAGCCGCTCCATCACACTTGTGCTCCAGCCCCTCACCAGCTCCATTCCCTTCTCTCAACTCGCTCCAGCACCTCAAGGCCTTTCTTGGCATGAGGGACCCAAAACTGAATACATCTTCTTAGCTATTATCTGTTGGGACACATCCTTGCCCAAGACACATGGCGCACAGACTTGATCTCAAGGAAGGACTGGCCAAGGGAATCCTCATGGCTGAGATCCTGAGGTGTCCTTTTTATTTCCTCCCCTCCAGGGATTCAGGGGAGAACCACTCCGTGTCCTCTGGGTTTCTACAGTTTCTTGTCCAAATGTGCATTTACTTTACATTTACATTACTCCTATACATTTTCAGTGTGCACGCCATGCTTATCTCTAGGGAAACAGCTGTGATTTCTCCTCGATAAATAGATGGCAATTAACATTTAAGCCCGTACCCGTGATGCAGTTACAAAGGCAAGATAATGAATCAGTCTTTTAATCATAAGCTCTGTAACCTTTGAAAACTCACCCGGGTGGGAGCTGGGCACCCGACAGATAATGTTATCACTGATGCTGGCGCTGTCGAAATCACTCCACCCTTCCCTGATCCGTTGACCGGGGTCCGAGGGGCACATGCTGGTCACTAATTAGAGCTGATGCCATGAAAAATGAATTTATGCCTCTGCAGCCAAAATAGAAGTTGGTTCCCTATTTTATTCTGCAGGGCCAGATGCGAGCTGGCCACAGTTCTTGGGTTAGGTCCTGATAATATGAGATGAAGAGGCTGGAGAGGACCATCCACCTCTTCTAGTCACTGTGTGAGAGGCAGGCATGGGAAAATGGGGGAAAAAGTTGAGATTTGAGGCCGTGGATGTGGGAGGCAGTGAGTGCGGAGCAGCTCTCCTAACCCACTTACAGCCAGCATCCCGGATCTGAAGGCACACATCTCTGGAGGTGTGAAATCTGTAATTATAAACCAGCTAACGAACATACACTTGCCAAGTGGCTGGGGGCCAGCAGAGCCCATCATGGGCTTGACCCTTCACGAAATCACAGACTGGTTGAGGTTGAAGGGACCTCTGGAGATCATCCAGTCCAACCCACCTGCTCAAGCAGGGTCACCAGAGCAGATCACACGGGAAGGTGTCCAGGTGGGTTTGAATGTCTCCAGAGAAGGAGACTCCACAGCCTCTCTGGGCAGCCTGGGCCAGGCTCTGGCACCTCAAAGGAAAGAAGTTTCTCCTCATATTCAGATGGAACCTCCTGTGTTTCAGTCTGTACCCATTGCCCCTCATCCTGTTGTTGGGCATGGCATAAGCGTGGTGAAGATGTAGCTTTGGGATGGGTCACTTGCCTGGTGTGTGGAGATACAGGCTGGGTGGGGATGGGTCTTCTTGTAGAGATCTTGTTCCCCTGATTGAGGTGGAGGGGTTCACTGGTGGCTTGAATAGAGGAGAAAACATGGGTTTGGCTTGTGTCACCAGGAATTTCTTCAGCTGTCAGATACTACCTATCGGAAAGTCCTTTCTCCTTGGCTGTAGACCAGGCCTTTCAGTGGGGAAAAGTCCCAGCTGCCCATCACAGGAGCAGCCGTTCATCCACGAGGTCCTGAGTCTGAGTCACCCTGGAAGAACCTCCACCCCGCTGGCTCCAGCCGAGGAGCTCAGACCCACCACATCTGACTTCAGCCTCTCCATTCCACACCTCCCGGGAGGAATCTGGGCCCAAATCCCTGTTTTCCAAGGAACAATCTACAGCAGCCAGTTTCCTTGGCTTGAAATCCCTCCACCAGCTGCTCCAAGATGTCCTGAAATAAATATATAGCTTTCTGGAATGCTTGTCCTCATGGCATCTTCTAAACCAGAATCCATCATCCCAATTTTTCTCCTGGTACCCAAGGAAGCCCCTGAATTCAGCTTTGAGCTCCTATAGGGTCTAATCCTGTTTGCAGGGAACTAGGGGCGTGCTGGGGAGATGCCGCCTGGTCCCCTGGTTTTAATGAGGTCCTTAATTGTCTTTTTAAGTCCTCGATCCAGCTGAGGCTTCTCTTTGCATTAGAGCACGACTTGATCTCCTGTGAGATGTTTTCATAGTTTTGCTTTGGTTTTCTTTTTCCTTTTATTCATATACTTTCCAACCTGAAATGAAAGCAAAAGCAAAGCTCCAACACTTGAAATCAAATAGTAACGACTGGCAGCTCTTGGCAATGCCAGATTGGAACATTCTGGCCATGGCTGGCTTGAGGTCAAGTAGCAAACCACAGAAAATTGGGGGGAAAAGAGGGGAAAAAGGAAAACAAGCGAGCAGTTCAAAAAACACTGAAGCTGAGCGTTTTAACCGCTCTTCACCGGGGAGAAACAGCATCAAATGTGGCCTTTTTCTGCCCATTTTGCTTTCCATGAGTTAAAATGCTCTCAGGGACTAATTTGTCCCATTGGAAAGTCTCTGTAGTTCCTCCCGGAGGGGGAACGGATGAGCTGCCCCTGGTATTTTCATGGATTAAAAAGAACAACAGAACTTTGCCAGATATTTCCAGACACAACTAATGCTGAAATCAAAAGCTCTGTGAACTTAAGCTCTACTCAGGACGGACCCCCTGCAGGTAAACTGAGGCACGGAAGCCTGCCCATACTTCAACAGTGGAAAGGTTGGCTCTAAAACCAGCTCTTTTTGGCCCGTATGTTTCCTTTAGGTTTTCTATTTCAGGATTTTCTGTTGCTGTTGGGTCTCAGGGAGGTTTCTCGCAGCAGATGGCAGCAGCGGGTTTTTGTGAAGCACCCACAGCCAACCCCAGCACCCAAGATGCTGGTGAAATGGGCTCGTACAAAATGCCCCATCCACAAACCACCGACTATTCCATTCAGCAGCAAAGCATCAAAAACCCGATTGCCTGGATGTATTAACTCATGTGGATTCTCCAGTGTCTAGTAGAGGGGTTGAGCATCCTTCCCCGTCTCCCTGGTGTTTTCATCTCTCCTGCCCCAAATGTTAAATTTTAGGAGGTCTATAGGACTCAAAGCAACCCCAGAGACCTCTGTGTGCTTGATACTGAAGCTGAATCATCTCCCGTGGTGTATGGGAACTGGGACGGACAGATGGACAGACACAGCCTGATTGCTTTATCCTTATCTCTCTGCCATAGCAAAGATTCCCCCTGGAATCTCACGCAGTCTCTTAATTGCTTGTTGCTTCCTAATTAACATATTTTTTCTCCTTTTTTTTCCCTGTTTTTTAATTGTTTTGTTTTGTTTTGGTTTGTTTGTTTGTTTTTCAGCTTGCTTTCTGAAATCAGGGCCAGCTCTCACATTTTTGGGGTGAATCTCCTCTACAAGATTATTAGTCTATATGCTCATTTCATCCCAGCTCAGCAGGAGCTCAAAAAACACCTTTCCCAAATCTGGTATGAAATCCCTGGAGGAGCAGCCATCCTGCTTATACCCTCAGACCAGACCTGGTACAAATATGGGACAAGTGATGTGACCAAGGCCACACAGGCAAGATGTCAGTGGCAGAGGGGGGGATGCTGGTGTGTGTGTGTCCAGCATCCACTGGGGACCAGGGACAACACAACCAGGGGATGCGGCTCAGCCTCCTCCGGGCTGGTTTTGGTTCTGCCAGAGCTGATCTGTGTTTCTGGACCGTTGCTGTTAGAGGGTGTTGGGAACTGAGTGATGTCTGAGCGTGACCTGCTCTGGGGGACGAGGACATGAGGGAAGGGGACGCTGCCCAATCCTGCTACTCCTGGGTACAAACCAGGTGGTGGCTTTAAAAGAAAGGGTCGTTTGTTTTATTTTCTTTTTCTTTTTCTTTTTTTTTTTTCTTTTTCTCTTTCTTTTTCTTTTTCTTTTTCTTTTTCTTTTTCTTTTTCTTTTTCTTTTCCTTTTCCTTTTCCTTTTTTTTTTCCTTTTCCTTTTCCTTTTCCTTTTCCTTTTCCTTTTTCTTTTTCTTTTTCTTTTTCTTTTTCTTTTTCTTTTTCTTTTTCTTTTTATTTTCTTTTTTTTTCTTTTTCTTTTTCTTTTTCTTTTTCTTTTTCTTTTTCTTTTTCTTTTTCTTTTTCTTTTTCTTTTTCTTTTCTTTTTTTTTCTTTTTCTTTTTCTTTTTCTTTTTCTTTTTCTTTTTCTTTTTCTTTTTCTTTTTCTTCTTCTTCTTCTTCTTCTTTTTCTTTTTCTTTTTCTTTTTCTTTTTCTTTTTCTTTTTCTTTTTCTTCTTCTTTTTCTTCTTCTTCTTCTTCTTCTTTTCCTTTTCTTTCTTCTTCTCCTTCTTTTTTTTCTTCTTCTTTTCCTTCTTCTTTTTCTTCTTCTCCTTCTTCTTCTGTTCCTATTCCTATTCCTATTCCTATTCCTACTCCTGTTCCTGTTCCTGTTACTGTTACTGTTCCTGTTCCTTCTCCTCCTTCTTCTTCTTTTCCTTAATTTTCTATTTTTCATCTTTCTCTTTCGCTTTCTCTCTCTTCCTCTTTCCCTCTTTCCTTTTTTTCCATTTTCTTCTTCCATTTTCTTATACTTTTTGCTTTACACCTTTTTTAACATTTCTATGTATTTTATGCATAGATTTGTACACATTATCTGGCAAACACCTCTGCAGCTGCTGCAGCAACCGGGGAAGAGCTGGCAGCCAGGGGGTGGTTTCCTATATACGACCCCTAAAATAATTAACCCCTCTGCCCACAGCCTTCCCACACGCACACTGACCATGGAACCCGCAAAGTCCCCACTAAATCTGGCTTCCCCTTCTGCACATGCGATGCGGAGGGCGTGCGCATCGCTGGGTCGGGCTTCCAGACTGCATCCCTGCTCCAATATTGTGGGGGGACCATTGCAGGACCATCCATCCTCCTGGCCCCGGGTCCATCCTGCCCCTCACAGCAGGCTCGGGGGTGGCTTTGTCCTCCCAGCGCCTGGGTGGTCCCCCCCGGCATCAGCGACTGAAAAGATTTCTCTGAATCGCTGCGTTTGCTTTATAGCAATAACTGCGGGGAGTTATTCTCCCCAGAATTAAGTCCATGACCGGTGGAAGGGCGTTAAGGTAGCGCTTCGCAGCTCCAATTATCTTGGCCCCTCGGAACAAAAAAGCAGATTGTGTTGCTGGACAAAAGGCGTTTTCTATGTAACTTCTTGTCTCAAAGCATTCATAGTGTGTAATGCTGATATAAATACCCGAGGGCTGGGCTATCTTATGTTGTGGGCAAACCTCCCACTCAAAATAACCATCTACTGGGGAATTAAACTGAAGGAGGGGGGACTCAGACGAAACATGGGGAAGGAATTTTTTGCAATGAGGGTGGTGAGAGCCTGGCCCAGGTTGGCCAGAGAGGTGGTGGATGAACCATCCCTGGAGACATCCCAGGCCAGGCTGGACGGGGCTCTGAGCAACCTGAGCTGGTGAAGATGTCCCTGCTCATGGCAGGGGTGGCACTGGATGAGCTTTGGAGGTCCCTTCCAACCCAAACTATTCCGTGATTCTATGATTTGATGAACTGCATGCAGATTGGGAAGCCAAAAGTTCTTTTGGCTCCTTCTGTTACATCCCCAGCTGGATGCACCGTCTTTAGGGTCTGCTCTGGATAAAATCCTTGGTGACACTATGACAGATGTGCGAGGCTGGGCCGAGGAGATGGGATGAGCAGAGATGCTTGTGCAATGGGCAGAGACCCCGCCGGCCCCTGTTCCCCCAGCTTTTCTTCCCTTTCTCCTAATTTTTAGAGCAAGAAGCGACGATGCACCATTACACGCTGCTAAACACATAGACCCCCAATTCCCTACCCTACTCCTGACCATGGGACAACGGTGACCAAGGACCACCTGCCACAGAGACCATCTCCCTGGCTGCCCCATCATCTGCTTCACATGGCAGTGGTGTCCCCAGAGAAGGACCCAAGGTAGAGAGTGACCCAAGGGACAGATCAGTGACAATCAGGAGCTAAACATACCCCAGGGAGTCATCACACTGCATCGTGCCTCAGTTTCCCCACATGAACTCTGGACTGTATTGGGAGGATGGAGACAGGTGGCATCCAGCATCTCACAGGGAGCAGCTTCAGGGATGTGACAGCAGAGACCGCATTGTCATGACGCAAGGCCATCAAGATGTCAAAGGCTGGGGGGACATTTTAGCCACTGATGACTGGAGTTCCCATAGCTGGTGGCTTTCAAAAACTGGTGGTTGGCTTCACCTTAAGCCATCTTTCCATGCTGAGGGCAATGGCCAGAGTATCTTCTGCACCCAGTCAAAGCCAAGACCAGACTCCCCATCTCAATCTTTTTGCCTCAAGAGCTCTCATTAGGTCTCAGCCATCGCTGCAAACCCAACTTAGTTTGCCAAAGGGGACACCAAAATTTCTGTTAGTCTGGTTTCCTGAACTAAATGAAGTGTATGTGAACCACATTGCTTTGTCTACCGGTCCTTGTCCAAGCTTGTGAACCTGGTGGCCAATGTCCACCAGCTTGCCAGGAGGTGGTGGTCCATGTGGTTTCTTCAGGAGACCTGATGGTTGCTGATGGTTGTATGACACCCAGGCAAAGAGAAAGAGGGGACATTAGGATGTCCAGGAGGTTGTCACAGGGGAAGGAAAAGGGATGAGAAATGTTTCACCCATGGGATACAGGTCTAACTCATTAAAAAACCCATCTGACCCCAAATCAGTTGATGACTGGGTTTCATTAAGCCCATTGGCAGGCAATTAATTTTTTACCTGCAACCCTGTTTATCTGCAAGTAGCTTTTTTCATGCTTAGAAAGTTTAACCGGTCTTTGACAGCAGAGAAAAGGTCTCAAAGACCATGTGTTGGCCAATGCTGTGTTCAAAGTGGGTTCTCGCTGCCCCGTGGTGTCCGTCATTGGATTTAGCATCAGGGAAACCCTTTTCTAACAGCGTTGAGAGAGAAAAACAATTTGGGGAAAAATAAACTGGAAATGCATGGGCAGAAAAAGGCAGGGACAGGCAGAAAGAGGTGAACTGGGGTAGGACTTCTTGGAATGAACTTCCTGGAGGGGTTGGAGGCCAAAGCCCATCAAGAAGAGGACATAGAGGCTCAAGTAAACTGGTTGTCCAAGGTCAGTGGTCAGGTAGGGAATGTGATGTTGCTTGGACCCCACTTGGTGGGCCATGCCCTGGGGCATCCCAGAGATGTCTCAGGAGAGTGGCAGCAAGTGCACCACAAGGTTTCGCAGATTCGGGCTTGATGGTGGAATTTATCTAATTTCTGGTGGCTCCTTCTCTTTTCACACTTAAAGTCTCCCTTCGAACAAAAGGCAATTTAACTGGAAATGGTTTCACCAGACACAGAGGAGTTTTGCTGGAGACTGTGCCACTTGGGATGGTCCTATATCAGCCACTTCCATGGGTTTTTGGGCCATTTTCCTGCATGTTGCCCACCGACGCTGGCTTTGCAGGGCTGAGCCAAGTTTCTGTCCAAGGGACTCTTTGTCTGGTGTGCAATGGGATTAGGGACAATTACATGCAATGGGATTAGGGACATAGCATGAGGAACAGCCCATGCACCATTCAAGATCTGGCCAAGCAGGTCAATGTGACTGAGAAACCTTCTTCTCTAAGGTTTGGAGCAGGTTACCTCCAATGTTCTTACACTGTTGTTGCAAGCACCAGGCGTGAAGCATTACTTGGTCCATCACTGGAGTCAGTTGTCCAGAGAGCTGTCACATCTCCTTCCTTGAAGGCTTTCAAGACCCAACTGAGCGAAGTCCTGCGCAACTTGGTGTGACCCGATCGCTCACTGTGCTTTGAGCAAGAGGTTGGGCTAGAGACCTCCTGAGGTCCCTTCCCACCAACACTATGACCTGAAGATCTTGTCTTACCTGTCCCTGGGTTTGAAGGTGATGTTTGTTTCCATGAAGGTTTCATCAAAGCAAATAGCCATCAATCGCAGCTCTGTCCTGGCAGCTGGGCCACCGCTGCAGGGTTTGGAGATCTTGTTCTGGCAACAACCCAGACCCGTGGGTGGTGCTTCCTAAATCATTAAAATTTCACTCCAGAATTTTTAAATTTTCTGTGAAATGTTCAATTTATTGCCTCAGCCATTTTGTCAAAACAATTTGGAAGAAATTCATATTATTTTTAATAATAAAAAAAATCCATTTCATTTTGGTAGCATGACTGTTTTAGATTTTTTAAATTATATATATATATATATATATATATATATATATAATTTCTCCATAGCATCAGGTTTCTCCGAGGGTTGCAAACCAGAGCTATGCCCAGAGCTGCCCCAATGAAGCCCATCTCACCCAGTTCACCGGAGAAGTCACTTTGGTTCCCAACATCAGCTCTGCATTTTGGGTGCCCCAAATTGGGTGATAAGACCTGGAGCAGGATCAAACCCCCCAGCTCTCCGGAGGTGCTGGATTTGGCCTCTTCTCCTCCTTTTCCTACAGCCTGTGGGTTTTTTGTAGGGACGGTAACCCAGGAAGACCCATAGACCCAGCTGGCCCAAAAATGGCCAGTTTGGGCTATTTCAGAAAAAGGACCCCATTTCCTCTGTTTCACCCAGACTTGTCTGATATAGATGCAGCCCAGCCTGCCCTAAAAGTGCAAGGTTATTCTTATCTTGCAAATAATCCTTCCTGCTCATATATGTTGGAGAGAGTCATAGATGCCTTCTCAGCACGAGAAAGTGTTAACTCTGAACACTACTGATGGCCTTTCTGCTTGTCATGGGCACTACGAGCTTTTGCGCTTTGTGGCAGCCACTTCTCCCTAATGTGCTTTGCTGGAGGGTGTTCCTGGTTGCCCCTGAACCACAATAGCTTCTTTTGGGGATCGGGGTGTCACATACAGAGGTGCCATGTGGGTGGGAATTAACCGACTGCCCACACTCATATGGTCAGAAACACAGGCACATCACCTGGCAAAGCTTTTGGGGTATGTAAGAGATAAGAGACGGCTCCTCCTGGCAATAAAACAAAAACAAAATGAAAACTAAGCAGAATAAAATCACCACAGCTTTGAGTTCCTCCAAAAGGGCTTCAGTGACCTGTTCTCCAGGCTGCTGGCCTGTCCCTGCCCAGCGGTGACATTGCCGGCGAGGACATTTCCAACACTAGATGGAGCAGTGACCCTAGACATGAAGGAGCAAAACCATCTTGCTTTTCTTTAGTTCACTCCTTTCTCGCTCTGCATCCCAGCCCCAAAGGGAATTTGGGGCAGAACAAACCCTTTTCCAGCATCCAGGCATGTTGCTGGCCTTTGGTGGATGCTCAGTGTCCCATGGTGGGGACTGTCCCTTGATGACTTGCCCGTGGTGGTGGCTGAGGGCTTAGGGTCTTGCTGCTGGGAGGTGAAGCGGGATGAGGGCGATCAGACTCAAGGTCATTTCCTTCTTGCCTTAACACGTGTGTTTTCTCCTCGACCGCACAAAGGCGGAAGGTCAAAGGCTGCGGATTAAAAGGTGATGAACGGACATCTGAAGAGTGTTCGTGCTCAGGTGTCTGACAGCCATCCTGTTTTGTGGGTGAGATAGCTGTAAGGACATGGGGAAAGGCTGGAAAAGCTCCTCAAGATCATTTAGTCCAACCATTAACCCACCACTGGCACTAAACCATGTCCTTGAGAACCTCATCACCGCATCTGTTCAACCCTGTTCGCTGCGATCCCTCAGCCATGGTTGTGTCTCCAGGAAATATTTTCTTCAGCAGCTGAGCAGAAGGCTCCAGGATGGAAGTCTCTGCAAGTGGATGCGTCAGTTTACCTCTCAGTATGAAAGCTATAAGCAGAAAGCAGACACCCCAGCTCTCTGGAGTTGCTGTGTGATTCAGGACATGCTGAGAAAGTGTTTGGAGCTCCCTGGAGTAATATTAGAAGGCTACTTCTATATTAAGAATCATTCATGGTTGTCTGTCGTTCTCATCTCATGGCTGCTCTATGAGCTCTATGTCACCTGGTTGGTGTCTCCGTGGCACGATGTGCTGATGTGAACTAGAGGAGACCTTTTACATCAGCATTTTGGGGGGCTGGTGTACCAGGGATGTACCTAGACATGGTTGGTACCCAGAGAATCTCCTATCCATGGTGCAGCAGGACAAATTACCCTGATGGTAATGGTTGTCCTTGTCACCTTCATGAGGATGGTAATAGATTTTAAGGCCCTGAGTAGCTTTACACAGCCCAGCCACACTTTCTCCCCATGGGCCCATCATCCTCATCATCTTGAAAAGAGTTGAGTGGTCCCCAATGGCCCAATGAAGGTATCACTTTCACCAGCTTGGAAAGCCCAGGGACAAGACCTGAGTTGGCCTCAAATCTCATGCAGGATGAACAGCTGCAGCTCTTTTCATCCAGGCAGCTCAGTTTTGGATCCACCCTCCTGGATTTTTTGGCCCTTGGCAGCTGTGCCTATATTCAGCTCCTGTTTGTTCTCAGAAATTGGAGGACTGCAGCTCCAATGGTCTGTTTGGTCCCTGGAGGTGCCTGGACTCAAAAAATAAAGGTCCAGCTCCCAGCTGAGGCAGCTCAGCCAAACTCCTGCTCTTTGACAGGATGGATCTGAGCATTAATGTGGCTTTGAGCCATCTTCACATGGGGTCACTGTAGGAGCATGTCAAAGAGCAATCAAGTGCAGGGCCGTGTGCCCATGTCCCACACTGCCCCTACACTGGGTTACAAGGACAAACCCAAACCTATCCCCAAGACCACCCAGCCTAAAGGGTGTCAACCAGACCCTACAGGAGATGGAGCTGCTTGTTCCTCCTCAAGCTGGACCTCCCCATGAAGGCAGATGTGGATGTGGCTTCTCTGTCCTGGCCCCACCACCCAAAACTTTCTTCTGGGGTCAAGGCACGTGGCTGGGCCACCAGACCTTGCAGGCTTCTCTGGCATGCTGGGGTGCAAAGTGTGGGGCAGGAGAAGCCATGCCACAGCCCCAGGTGGTGGGAGCTTGGGCACCCACCTTAACTGAGTGCTTCAAAAGTCACTCCCAGCGCTGGGAAGGTGACTTAGCTCCGTAATGACCAAAATCTCAAATACCTGAGGCTTGAGTCACGGCTGGAGGAGGGAACGTGCAGAAACAAGCAGCAAGCCAGGAAACTCTACCCCTGTGATGGTCAAAGGTAGAGCACGATAGCAGCAAAACCCCAAAGCAGCAAGTTTGAGCCGATAACCGCAGCACCCTGGGCTGTACTCGTGTGAGCAGATTCAGGCAGCGCCGTTGAGGAACACCCAGGCTGCCGTGCTGGGGTGGCAGGAGAAATCACTGCGATCCCCTGGGATTTCTGATGGGGAGGGGGAATAAAAGCAAAGTTCTTGGCCTTGGGGGTGAACAGGGTGGGGAAACTGAGGCAGGGAGCACTCCGGAGGTGGTAGCTCATGTTTCTGAGCCCTCACTCTGACCTTGGTATTTCTTCTCTCTGCCAAGGCCAGTGCAGGAAATAAACAGCCCCAAATCTCAGCTGTCAGGGCTGCACCCCAGCAAGGCTTTTCCCACCTCACCCCTCCGAACTTCCCCTCTTGCTTGAAGGTGTGAGGGGAAAGAAATGTCTCAGGGCATCACCCTGGGAGCTTCCAGCCCACATTCAGGTTTGGCTACAAGCCCCAAGGATGGAGGTCTCAAGTTGTGCCAGGGGAGGTTGAGGTTGGATCTGGGGAACAATTTCTTCCCCAAAGGGCTGTGGGGCATTGGAACAGGCTGCCCAGGGCAGTGCTGGAGTCACCATCCCTGGAGGGGTTGGACAGACAGAGATGAGGTTCTCAGGGACATGTGGCAGTGCAGGAGTTGGGTTAATGGTTGGACACAATGATCTTAAGGGTCTCTTCCAACCAAAATGATTCCATGATTCCTCCTGTCTCTTTTGTGCCTTGGTTTCCCTATCCTCCCACAGGGATGCTCTGAACACAGTTACAACATTCCAAATTTTTCTCTGCTGAGCATCCATCAAAGAGAGGGAAAATCAAGTGTGGGTCGGGAGATGGATGGAGGAGACCTGGTGCACCTGGGGAAGCTGGAGAACTGGTGAAGATCAGTCATTACTAGTGGCTAGTGGCTCAGGGGGGAAAACAAAGACAACCCTGTAGCATGGCTTGAAGTAGAACCATGGGCTGATTTTCCATCCCATGTCACTGTTATGGTGTTATGTCATGGTAGCAAGTGCCGAGGAAGCAGAATGTCTTCGTCCAGGGTGCCTAGTTGGCCGGTAAACAGCCAAGGAGTGATGGACATGCACCGAGTTTGCCTTCCTGGCTGGAATGTCCCTTATCACCCTCCCGGCATTTCCCATTGTTTTTCTCTTGCCACACTTCAAGCACAAGAGAGACGTTGTCACTGTTCCTCCAGCTGCCAGGCGGGGAGCACGGAGAGGGGAAAACACCCTTCTTGGCCTCCCTCTGCCTGTGTCTCTATAAATCAAGTGGATTTGTGCAGTTCCCCAGTCAAGTATGGGCATTAACGCCGCGATGTGAAGTCATTTCAGTAATGTGCACCCAGGAATGCGCCTTATCTGATTTTCCCTCCTGGATCTTGTATTTTTTTCACAGCCCTGCAAACCAAGGCTGAGGTTCTTCCCCGGGGCTCACAGACCCAGGTCTCCATGGACAACATCAACTGGGTGCTGGTGGGATTCACCAGAGTGTTTCTGGTGAACGTGGACACAGGACCCGTCCCCAATGGTGGGTATAGGCGCTGTTTTTTGGACACTAAACAGTTTCCCAGTGCGGACAGGGGCCATCTCACGTTGCCCAGGGGAGGAATGAGGCAATGCCTGCTGCAATCTGGGGGTCAATAATACAAATTTGCTCTGCCAGTCAAGACAAGGATGAAAAGATTTTCCTGGGAGCTCAGATATAACCTATGCATGTGCACAAATTGTCCTTCAAATAGATTCCCCTCTGGATTACTGCAGGTGGGGAGCTTTCTGTGCTGGATTTCTTTTGTAAAAAAGAGCTTTTCCTTTGCTGGGGCGGGAGGGGGCCGGCGGCCGGGGGAAGCACGTCTGGAATGTGACAAGCCTGTTCTCCTGCTTGTTTGTGTAAACGAGTTGGGTCTATTCCCTTCCTCTCAAAGTGCAAGGTTTTAAGCCTCCTTGCAAAGCAAATTTACTTTGAGAGTGCGTGGATGCCAGCACGGGAGAGGAGGGGCAGGACCTGGGGGTTGGTGATGATGATAATTAATAGTATTAATCACTGAGAATAGTTCTCCCTGTGAGATGCTGGATGCCACCTGTCCTCATCCTGCCAATACAGCCCAGAGTTCAAGTGGGGAAACTGAGGCACGGTGCAGTGCAATGACTCCCTGGGGTATGTTTAGCTCCTGACTGTTACTGATCTGTCAGTTATCATAGGATCATCATAGAATGTCAGGAGTTGGAAGGGACCTGGAAAGCTCATCCAGTGCAATCCCCCCATGGAGCAGGAACACCCAGATGAGGTTACACAGGAAGGTGTCCAGGTGGGTTTGAATGTCTGCAGAGAAGGAGACTCCACAACCCCCTGGGCAGCCTGGGCCAGGCTCTGCCACCCTCATTGAGAAGTTTCTTCTCAAGTTTAAGTGGAACCTATTTTGTTCCAGTTCCAGGTTGCCCAGGGAGGTTGTGGAGTCTCCTTCTGTGCAGACATTCCAACCCGCCTGGACACCTTCCTGTGTAACCTCATCTGGGTGTTCCTGCTCCATGGGAGGATTGCATTGGATGAGCTCTCCAGGTCCCTTCAACCCCTGACATTCTGTGATGTCTCAGCACTGCAACCCCTCTGTGTGCTGACATGCCATGTTCTGGGATGGGACATTCATGGTGCCTCAGGGGGTCTGGTGATCAGCAGGACTGGGAGGCCAGCGGGGCATGTTGGGACCTCCTTGGCAAAGCCATCTGGGTTCATGTCCACCATTCCTCTTCACATCAGCCAGATGCAGGAAGGCTGAGGAGGCAACATCCCTTTGTATGTGGTCAATTGGCACATACAGACTAGACTTTGCATCCTGCTATAGATCCTCAATGTACACATTGAAGGGTCCTAGGGGAACAGCACAGTATGGATGTGTGTTTCTGCTGTGCGTGGTTTCAGACATGCTCCATCTTTCCTAAATGCTCATGTCCAGATGTTAGTAGAGGCGTCCTGGAGATGAAGGTCTACAACAGCAGAGACCATTGGGCCATGCCATTTTGTTACATTAACGATAAGTGTATTTTGTTCTTTTTTAAAAAAAAATACGTACTGTGTGCTTCGTTTTCCCTTCCTGATAAAAAGGCGACCTGGGGCACTCAGGTCACTAATAGACTGAGGGCTGATTTTGCAAGAAAAGGTTGAATTCTGACATGTTCCACTTTGGCAGCCCAAACCCCAAAGGTATTGATGGTCTGAAGATGCCAGAGAGGTATTCCATGACAGCTGCCCTTGGTGTGCAAGACAATCTCCCAGGCTGCCCACATTACCCAAATAATCTGTTTATTTTAGCAAACAAAGAATAATCCTTTTCTCCCCCACCTTTGCTTGCCAGATGTCCCCCAGGCCACTGAATCCCTCTCAGAGCAGCTGAGATTTTGCTGCTTGGTGAAAGAGGGCTCTTCACCCTCCATTGTTGGCTCTGCAAAGCCCAGGAACTTCATCCCATCACCATGATTGAGCCTTAACTAAACTATTTCAAAGCGGTGCTTCATCTCCTGGATGTCAGCTCAGCAAAGGACAGGAGAATTTCTCCAGCCGTCTGTGGGTGCTGCTGGAGTGACCTGTCCCCAAACCATGCCGGGGCTCTGCCCTGGAGAAACCCATGAGGTGGTCCAAAACAGAGTCATTATTAATTGGCTTCAGGACCTGGATTGCATCGATCTTTTGAGCCCATGGTGCCCTCTCTCCTTGGCCTGATCCAACACGTCTTCAGGGGAGGAGAGATCTGTCCTGGGATGACTTTACAAGAGCTTCTAATATGTGCATGGACGTGCTGAGGAGCTGTGGCCTTTCCAGATGGGCTAAGAAGTTCTGCTGGTGCCAAAACACGTTACCCACCCATCTGAGAGAAAGGCAGGAGGTGATGAGGGGGAAAGAAGGGATGGTTTTCTTTACCTTCTGCACATTAATTGTGCAACAAGTGAATTTCCCATCTCTAGGTTTGGAAGAGCCCTCCAAACCCATTTCCCATGAGCTGCTATTAAAGTTCCATTTTGATTTGGCTTCTGCCTTTTCTTGGTCCCCATGGGAGTGCTGGATGTGCTCAGCTTGCTCCTGGCCAGAAAGACTGAAGCATGAACTGCCTTTAGTGCAATTCCCTGGCTTGAATTCTTTGGGACTTGAGAAAAGATGATCCCCTTGGTTCCTCTGGTTCTGCATCCCCAGCTCTCTATGTCTCTGGTTCTGCATCCTCAGCTCTCTGTGTCTCCTCCATGCTGACGCAGGTGGAGGTGTTTGTTTCTGAATGAGCAACGGTTTGTCCAGCTGTGCCTGGGGTGCAGCTTCTCGTGGTCTGAAATCTCCTGAGGTGTTGAATCTGCTCCTGTTGCACAGTGAGATGTAGTTGAGAGAGTCCCCTAAGTAAGAGGTGGTGTGTACCCCGAAACAGGCACCAACCCAAATCCTACCCCATCCTTCTCCTTCACCCACCTGGCTGCGCTACCTTATTCCCTCATCGCAGGACACACATGGACCTGCTGGAGAGGGGCCAGAGGAGCCACAGGAATGATCTGAGGCTGGAACAGCTCTGCTAGGGGACAGGCTGAGAGCGTTGGGGTGTTCAGCTGGAGAAGAGAAGCTTCGGGGAGACCTTATTGTGGCTTTTCTGTGCTTAAAAGGAGCTGATAAGAAAGACGAGGACAGACTTCTTAGCAGGGCCTGTTGTGATAGGACAAAGAATGATTGTTTAAATGAAAGGAGATGAGATTCAGGGTGGACAGGAGGAAGGAATTTTTGACACTGAGGGTGGTGAGAGCCTGGCCCAGGTTGTCCAGAGAGGTGGTGGATGAACCATCACTGGAGACATCCCAGGCCAGGCTGGACGGGGCTCTGAGCAACCTGAGCTGGTGAAGATGTCCCTGCTCATGGCAGGGGTGGCACTGGATGAGCTTTGAAGGTCCCTTCCAACCCAAACTATTCTGTGATCCTGTGATTCTATGATGGCCTAGTATTGACCTAGGCTACCCTGGCGTTGACAAATCATTACTTCCAAACCCCAAATTTTTCCATGCATGAAGGATTACTTTCTTTAATTTTGTCTTTTTACCATTCAATGATTTTAAACTGAAAATGGCTGAATGCAAACACCAGAGGAAACCTTGCTGAAGTGACACCAGGTCTATCTTACAGCCTACCTGCCAGCTGCTTCCCTGCTCCACGGTGCACCCACCAAGGACCAGATTCATGCCCTAAGATGGAAAAAACACTCCCCCAGACCACGATCAACAGAGAATGTCACCTTCCCAAGGCAATTCATGCCACCAAATCTCTGGCATTCCTCTTGGACGTGTTCCCATCTTGAGCAATGTCTCTCTCAACCAATGTGGTCCTTTAAGCCCTTGAATTATGCAGGATCAGCTAATCCTGGGTTGAGATGTTGGGCTCCTTTTCTCATGCAATATTTGGTTTCTCTACTGGAATTCCCCAGGGAGTTGCTGCCATTGGTTTGAATGGACTCCTGTCCACCCCTGGCCTTTCCAACCCCCAAGCGTGGTGTTAAACGCTGTGAAAACTGTCAGGCTCCAAGTTCTGTGTCGGGACACGTCTGAGGCATTAAGCTCCAAATGCCATGTGAAGATCGGGAACATTTTTGTGGCAAGTTGCCATCTTCCCCTGAATTGTTTACCTCTTGAGTGACATCCCGGCTCTGAAATGCTTCTAATGCTTTGCAGTGCTGTGGCTCCTCTCGTGCAATCCTCTCCGAGTGCGGTACAGACGTTATCTAATTACGGCCTTCCCTGAAGCAAAATGGGGCAATTCCTGGCATTTTCAGCATGCTTGTGTTTGTGTCATATGGAGCCAATCCAGGCAGACAGATAATCCTGAACTCTGGCGTTGCCTGAGTCTACCTCTTCATAGAGTCATGGAATTATTTTGGTTGGAAGAGACCCTTAAGCCTTGAGTTCATTGAGTTCAACTGTAACCTAAATCTAGCACTAAACCATGTCCCTGAGAACCTCATCTCCACTTCTTTTAAACCCCTCCAGGGATGGTGACTCCAGCACTGCCCTGGGCAGCCTGTTCCAATGCCCAACAGCCTTTTGGGGAAGAAATTGTTCTCAAGATCCAACCTCAACCTCCCCTGGTGCAGCTTGAGGCCATTTCCTCTCATCCTGCTGCTTGTTCCTTGAGAACAGAGCTCAACCCCCCCTGGCTCCAACCTACTTTCAGGCAGCTGCAGAGATCAGGAGGTCTCCCCTCAGCTCCTGTTCTCCAGGCTGAACCCCCAGGTCCCTCAGCTGCTCCTTATAAGACCGTTACATCCTTGGATGGTGGTCAGAAAGGAAATTTGAGGGCAGGGCAGAGGTTTTCAACATATCTTTGCTTAGGAGCTGAGGTCATTGTAGAAAAGGTCCTTCAGATTGAATTCTCTGAGGTTTAGGTGCCTGGACGAAGCCCAGCATCTCCACTGGTTCCAATGGGAGCTCAGACACCAGATACCTAAGAAGCCATCTACTATGGGCACCTCAATTTGGATAACTTAATTTATCAGCTGACTTTCACCTCTAAGTTAGGTGGGATGGATCCCACCTCAGTTGTGAATAGCAGCGGTGGGATCAGGTCCTCCCTAGATCATCTGTGCTCGTTTTCTTCTTGCACAGATACAACCTGGCTGTGTGGGCTCTGCATGGAGTGGAAAATATCACACCAGCTGTGTGGTCTGGGGTAATTTTCATTAGTCTCCAACTCAATGGGTGAGTTTTAAGCCCAGTCCTGGAGCTGTTGAGCAACATGGTTATTTAGACTTGATTTTTCTTTTTTTTTTAACTTTTTTTCTTCCCCGTTGCTTTTGGCCAATACACTTGGATGATTTACTGATGTAGATCTGCTGGGTTAAGTAATTGGTTTGGTGCCTTTTGAGTGCCAAGAAAGAAATACCCTGCCAGCAAATCCAACACTAAGTACTGTTTAAAAGCTTCTGGAAAGGCTGGTGTAACACTCGCAGAGCCACCCGGGCTCGTGTTCCCATGTCCCCTGCCCCAGTGCCTTGGTAGGACGCTCTACAAGGGTGGGGATGGGTTTTTATTCCCATCCCTTTCCAGGGCCAGTGGGCTGTGTGGAGTGCATGGGCACCTTACAGCTTGAACAGGGCAGGAAATAATCGTAATAGTAGAAATTTTCCCATTCTTCAGCGAGGTGAGCTCCAGGCCATCGAGAAAAGAGGAAAGATCAGCTCTGTGGGAGGATGTCTAGTGGACACATCAGCCCTTCCCAGGGTTAGAGATCCAAGTTCAATCCTCTTTTCTACCCTCTACTTTGCCCTTATCATAAACTCTAAGGAAGGGAGAGGTTTGATAGTGCAAGTACTTAATTACTCATTAGAGCAGGTATGAACTACTGTTGGGATATATCAAAAACAGTGTGGTCAGCAGGACAAGGGCAGTGATCCTTCCCCTGTGCTCTGCATTGGGGAGGCCACACCTGGAGTATTGTGTTCAGTTCTGGGCCCCTCAGGTCAGGAAAGAGATTGAAGTGCTGGAGCAGGTCCAGAGAAGAGCAACAAGACTGGGGAAGGGACTTGAGCACAAGCCCTATGGGGAGAGGCTGAGGGAGCTGGGCTTGTTTAGTCTGGAGAAGAGGAGGCTCAGAGGTGAGCTCAGCACTCTCTATAACCACCTGCAGGGCAGTTGTAGCCAGGTGGGGATTGGTCTCTTCTCCCAGGCATCAGCAATAGGACAAGGGGCCATGGGCTTCAACTCTGCCAGGGGAAATGGAGGCTGGAGATTAGAAAGCAATTCTGTGCAGAGAGAGTGGTCAGGCATTGGAATGGCTGCCCAGGGAGGTGCTGGACTCACTGTCCCTGGAGGTTTTTAAACTGAGATTGGACATGGCACTTAGTGCCGTGATCGAGTCAATGGACTGGAGTTGGACCAAGGGTTGGACTCGATGATCTCTGAGGTCTTTTCCAACCCAGTCGATTCTGTGTGATTCTGTGTGTTCAAAATCCTCACTGTTCCCAACTCACTTATCCCCCTTGGGGCTCCCTTGCTTGTCAATGCTGAATATTTGAGTTTCCAGCCATGTGCTATGATGAGATGGTTAAGACTTGGCGTCTGCGGAATATTAGTAAAAAACTGATGTACCACCAGAAAAAGAAAACAAACAAGCTTTAAAAAAAAAAAATAGGGAGAAAGAATGGTGTGACTGGAGCTCCCATTTGCCCTTGGCATGTTTTTAATTTGGCAGTGTATCTTTGCTTTTTTCTGGGGGATGAAGAGTCCCTCAGAGAGCTGGTGAGGGCCCTTCATGGTGAGGACTTTAATTAGCCACTCGTCTCTCGCTGCAGGCATCTGGATGCTTTTCCCCAGCACGTTGTCCGTCCCTCGGTAGGGCACAGAGGGGAGGTTGGCAGCCTCCGGGCTTCACAGGGTGCAGAGTTTGCATCGGCTTAATCGGAGGTAGCGGAGTTGGCCTGTCTCTATGTTTCTCCTTTTTTTTCTCCCTCCCTCTTTGTTTTGCTTTGTGATAGGCTGCTGAATGCATGAAGTGATGTGAGTTGGTTTGATTTAATTAATCCATTTAAAAATATATATATATAGATCTGGTGTTTGTACATTTCCCTTCCATCTCTCTCGTCGGATGGTTGGCTCTCGGCTCTGGCAGAGCCATCAAACTCCCTCTTCTGACAGGGCTACCACCTGTTTTCTTCTAGCCAGAAATCTATGATAGAATCAGACTTCCCCAGCAGTACGATTGTCTTCATGAGAACAGCACTATGTATTGATTTCCTCACTTTATCATAGAATTGTAGAATGGTTTGGCTTGGAAGGGACCTTCAAAGCTCATCCAGTGCCATGAGCAGGGACATCTTCACCAGATCAGGTTGCTCAGAGCCCCGTCCAGCCTGGCCTGGTGTATCTCCAGGGCTGGGGCATCCACTCTGGGCAACCTGGGCCAGTGTTTTACCACCCGCAATATACACCAGTTGTTGTCGCAGTGCATATTAACATCCTGGGAATGCTGCAAGTCCCCATCCCTAACCTGGCAGTAGATGGTGGACAATCCAATGTGAACATCCCCATGGGAGCAGGGCTTTGTTGAATGGACACTTTTGGTGTCAGCATGGTTCCCTGATCACTCATCTTAATTTTCCAGCAAGGACACAGGTCAAGCAGGAGGGATCTGAGTTCACTTACTCACAAAGCAAATTATTACCCAGGTTGAGTAACTGGCATCTGCCCAAGAGGGAATTGAGAGAGTCTTTCAGGAGAGATTTTGCCCATCTAGTGCTGGGACCTTATCAGGGCTGGACTATGTCAAGGAAGGATGCTTATCCATTCAGACACTTTTTGTTGAGGAGATTTCTCCTCCACAAAGCAAAAAACCCATACTCATGTGGAGAGCTTCCTCCTCCGCTGTGGCAAATGTACTTGACGGCATGTACCTGAGCCCGGCCCTGAAAGCAACCACTGTGCTAAAGTGTTTGCTTGGCTTCAGAAATGTCAAGAGAGGGAATTTCTCTTTAGGAAGCTTGAAGATGTTGGTTTTGAGTTCACTCTGTGCCTGATCCAAAGTTTCTTGAAGTCAACGCAGAGCCATTGTGGACTTGAAGCCCACAAACTCATACCTGAGCAGGAAAAAAACAAACAAACAAACAAATAACCAAACAATCCCCAAAGCCACAGCAGATATCTCCAAATGAAGAAAGATCTTGTTTCCAAAATCCCACCCTGAAATGCCCGTCATTGGAGGGCTGGTGCTCCCTTCCCTTCTGGATACTATAGAGGTTACCCTTCTGCATCTCCATCTGGATCAATGTCCAGTTTGCTTTTGAAACCCGCTGAAATCTTCTCTGTTTCGCAGGACAAACATCCACCTTATGCAAAGGTTTATTTTGCATGAACACACTGCACATGGACTTTAGGTAGCATTTGTGATGTGTAAACAATATTAGAGGAGGACATAGCCTTGCTGTCAGGGAGCTCTGGGAGTGAACAGGGGGCAGATGGAAGGAAGGAGACTGAAGAGGGCAGGGAACCGGTCTGACCCCAAAAAGAGCTGGAAGAGTTGCCTGAAGGAGGGACGTGTCTTGCAAACAGCTGGAATGACAGGGCGGTGTGTTGGCAACACAAAATACATCAACAAGCAGCAATTAAGGCTGAAGCACGGATGCTCGCAGACCACCAAAGGAGATGACCTGGCTAGGGGACCAGTGTTTCACTCAACATCTCCCTTGAGGCCAGAGCAGCTGGATCTGGACAGGTATCTCCACACACCATGGCATCACTCTTCCCCGAGTGCCCCAGGACACAGACATGGCCCAGAGGTGCCACCAAGTGCCTTCTACCTCTCAAAGAATGAGGAGCATCTTCCTCTCGATGTGAGCCCCTGCGTGGAGATCAAAGGCTGGTTTCTGTTTAGTGAGTGGGGTCCCGACCCCAGAAGATGGTTGAGAGAGCAGCGAGCTGCAGCTTGCACTGTGTCCTGGTTTCTATCTGACTCTAATGGAGGTTGGTCTGACACTTCCCATTTGAAGATGGTATTTCCAGTTTTTCAGACTCTGACAAACTTTCAGTACTTGGGATGAAATTTTCCAGCTCCACATTTGCCTGTTTGCCGCAGTTGAAAGCTGAGACCGCGGTGGTTTGTCCCTTCCAGGAGCCGCTGCTGGTTCTGCTGCTGTGAGCTCACGCATTTTGGGGGGCAAGACCTTCTATCCCATTAGCAATGGCTTTAGCATGAGGATTTTGTCCTCCTGCAAAAGCAAAACTGAAGTGTATTCCTTCAGGGACGAAAACCCTGTTTGCAAATAGAATCATAGAATAGTTGGGGTTGGAAGGAACCTTCAAAGCTCATCCAGTGCCACCTCTGCCATGAGCAGGGGTATCTTCACCAGCTCAGGTTGCTCAGAGCCCCGTCCAGCCTGGCCTAGGATGTCTCCAGGGATGGTTCATCCACCACCTCTCTGGCCAACCTGGGCCAGTGTTCCACCAACCTTAGTGTCAAAATTCTCTTCCTTTTATTTGGCCTGAATCTCCCCTCCTTTAATTTAAAGCCATCACCCCTTGTCCTATCACAACAGGCCCTGCTAAAAAGTCTGTCCCCATCTTTCTTATTGGCCCCTTTTAAGCACAGAAAGGCCACAATAAGGTCTCCCCAGAGCTTCTCTTCTCCAGCTGAACACCCCAGCTCTCTCAGCCTGTCCCCAGCAGAGCTGTTCCAGCCTCAGATCATTCCTGTGGCTCCTCTGGCCCTTCTCCAGCAGGTCCATGTGTGTCCTGTGCTGAGGAACCAGAGCTGGATGTAGTACATGACCAGGAGATGCCCATTAAAATGCAGGAGCTAAATCCTACAAGAGTCCATCTTCATAGACAACCTGCCAAGCCCACAGCCACTGATGGGTCCTGCACTGGTCCTGAGATGTTGCTGGTCTGTCTCTGAACTTTTCCATTTCAGTGACTGTCACTGGCAGCTCAAGGAACCTTGAGATGAGCGAGGCTTGACAAACCTCACAGAGTTATAAAGCTTCATCTACACAGTACCCAGGCCCTGCAGATTATGGCAATGGTATTTCCCAAGCTCAGAATAACATCTGCTGTAGCTAATGTCCTTCAATTGTGACATTTCTGGACCAAAATTTGTCTCTTGGTGCACTGAACAAAGACAGCCATCACCACCTGCTTTGTGCAGGTCTCACGGGGACCTACCCCTCCTTCATTCAGTGCTGAAACCAGTCCAGGACCACATCTCTGCTTGATCTTCTGACCCATGATGGTCTTTCCTTCCTTCTTTAAGGGTGGCTGGGATGGGGCACCCATTCGCTGAGCTGGGCTGCTCCAGGGGCTGCTCATCTCCTGCAAGATCACTCACTCGCTGGTATCAAACCCAACATTCCTGTGGGCAGCCTGACACCTTGGGCTCTCTCAGGCCAGCAGTGGCAAAGCAAATTTTCCCTCTAGGTATATGTGAAAGAAGGCATCAGGGAAGAATTTCCAGTGGAAAAACACCAAACTCTTGCACTTGACTGAGAACCAAAATAGATTGCAACAGTGCTTTCCTCTGGGTGGAATTTTCCTACCTGGGGGCAGTGGGGGGAAAGGGCTTGAACAGACAGGTATGAGGTTAAAAAAATTGTCAGGTTCTTTCCTTGCACAAGGGAAGGGGGAGGTTGGCATCCGGGCATCTCTCCTGCATGTTGTGAGCAACAGAGATTGGTGCTGCACCTTGCTTTAGGTACCTCGTGTTTTCCTTGTGAGCTGTCGGAGCTGAGTGGATGGTGTCCCATCAGCCAAGGAGAGACTGGAATACACTGTGTTCCACCATCGTATACATTATACATTCATTTAATTTGCTGCATATGGTTGTTGCATATGTATATATGTAATTTCACAGGATCATAGAAGATTTGAGGTCAGCAGGGATCTTTGGAGATCAACTAGTCCAAACCTCTGCTCAAGCAGTGCCATCTAAAACAGGCTGCCCAGGACCTTGCCCCATTGAGTTTTCTGTATCTTGAAGGGTGGAAGCTCCATAGGGCAACCTTGTCCACTATTTGACTGTCCTCACAGTGAGAAATCTTTTTCTTACATTTGAACAGAATTTCTTGTAGTTCAATTTGTGTCCTATTAATTATTTGATCTGAAGATCCACCAGGGTCTTGGCAATTAGCTCCCTTTCCAGTTCTCCTTTGTGTTCACCGCTCTGCTGGCCAAAGGTCCAAATTCACATCTAAATTCAGACTTTGAATCCCTTGGGGGTGATGTGCAGACCTGACCTTGCTCTATAGATGGTCTTACCTGACCTACCCTGTTTGCTGGGGAACAAAGAACAAGCTGGGTCACCTTTCAAGCACCTTCTAACCACATCTCCCACCGCCTAAATATCCCACCAACCATCGTTGTGTCCAGTACAGGTTTTGGGATATGGCCTGGAATTGGCTTCCCAGCTGAGAAGGGGATGGGGGCTCATCCAGTGACTGTCCCTGGGTGGCAAGATCTGTCCCCACGGCTGACAATGGGCTGGTTGTTGGGCTGAGGTGTTCGACAGGACCTCGAGGTAAAGGGGAGACTCCCATTTACTGCTTCTTGCTTAATAACAGGCTTGAGGATATTAATTACCTTAATTAGAGCTGGCCAAACCTGTTTGTCTTGGAGCTGGGAGTCAGTGGGGACCAGCTCTCTCAGCTTTTTTCTGCTCTCAGGTCTCATGATGTTCCCCAAAGAGCAAGACCTGTCCTATTTCAAACGTAATTAAAAGGCCTTTGAGAGGCTCCTTAGATCCTGCATCTTTCTGAGCAAGGAATCCTCTCTTCAGTACGGGATTCTGTTGCATAAACAACCAGAAAAGGGCTTTATCTTACACCACTGCCCAAAAGAAAGCCAGTTGTTTTTAGTAATGCAGAATGGCATTGAGCACCTTCTCAACCATGGGCATAAGGGACCACGACTGCAAAAAACCCGCATTCTTGGGGTTGTAAATTCCCTTCGGGAATATGGAAAGTCGGTTTGCAGATGAAGAATCTGGGCCAGTCATGAGGTGACAGCCCCCTGCCTCAGTTTCCCAGCTGCAAAATGTGCAATGTCTTGTCCTGTCATCCATTTTACTGGCACATAGGTAATATTTAGCTTGGGCCTGGGGTACCAAAAGCAATAAAGTTTGGTCACATAGTTGCTCAGAATTTGCCCAGAGAAGGGCACGGTGAATGCCACATCTATGCAAGGTGAGATGTTGGGTTCCACGTGGCTTCTCTCTGGGTTTCCCTGGTTGTTGTCACTCTCCCAGAATACATGGTGGTTGCTGATGACCTGTTGTCGTGCCTCACCTTTCTTTTTCCCTTTGGATGAAGGTGCCGAGCTCACCGAAGGCTGATCTCCAAACTGTGATTTATCCATTTGCAGGTCCCCCTCTCCCTGTGGCTGAGAGAGGACACTGGTGTGGTTCAACCTACAATTTGTCTTGCAAGAAAGCAGGACTGTCTGTGGAAGCATAGTCTGTGAAGTATGTGCAGCCTCCCATGAGCCCCGCCAGGGCTGCTGGTTTCAAACCTCTATAGACCCAAGAGGTGACAGAACCCATGACAGACACCTCCAGTGCTCATTGTGTTTGAATAATGACTTTGTTTCTCTTTCTCTGTGTCCTATACTATCCCATCTGTTCTCTTATCAGTTCCAAAGCTTCTGTCTCCTCTTGAGAAAGCACGAGGATGTGCTGTGGGCTGACCCTCTTTAGCAGGTGTCATGGAGTAGACACTAGCCATATGAAGGCATCTCAGTGAGGTGGCTGAACTACCAACTTATCTGCCTGGGGTCCCTCTGTCCTCAGGGGAGAACTTTGTCCAGATGGAGATTTGGCGCTCTTAAGCTGTGTTTTTGCCCTGAGTCACCTCCCAGAGGCACTTGATCATTTTGCAATTCTTCTGAAGGCTCTTAGAGGTATTTCTTATCTGGTTATGGCAGTTGGGATCCATTGTGCCTCACTGTGTTGCTGTGCATGTGTTATTAACACAGCCAAAGCGAGACTTGCCCTAGCCTAAAGTAGAGGAGATGAACTGCATTGTTTCACTCCAGTGACTACGCAGGGAGGCTGAAGTTCTTCATGAAACATCTTATGAAGGTTGGGACCCATATAGAGTTGGCCCTCAGTCATCCCATAAGCCTGGGGTTGATTTTGCGCCATTACTGCCAGGACTGATGGTGTATACATGACTGGGTCAGCTGCAGGGCCCATGGTCGGTCCTCCTGATAGGCATGTCCATGAGCACTAAGCAAACCTGGACTTCTCCCCTTTCCAAAATACCAGCTGGAGAGGATCCAGCATTGCCAGGGTACCCAGACTGGTGGCTGAGGCCCCTGCACTATGTATAAAACTAAACTGGAAGAGAGTCTATTACTCTGTTTCCTCCTTTCCTCTACACAACAAAGAGAACATGTTCTCCTTTGGTGGGACATCACGCTGCCTATAAACATAGGTAGAAACTACAGAAGACAGTGCATAGTTTTGGTACACATGAAATAGTGTTTTCAATGAATAAAATATTTACACTTAGAAATACTTTGTCTGGTGCAGATGATATTTAGCTATTTAGCCAACTGGCTTTTCCAAGCCAAAGAGGCAAAGTATCCATCCCAATCCTATTCCTCCTCTTTTACGTTTCTTGTAAAGAAATGTGGAGATGATACACTCTCCACTAGGTATTGTTACTAACACATTGGAGACAGCAGTTATTACATTTATTATTTTAGTCCAGACTCAGTGTCTGAGTATTTAGAAGGTTACGAGGGTTGTGGGCTCTCCTGATCCTGAGATGTATGTGATTCTTGCATTTGCTCAGTTGAAGACAATATTCAAACTGAAGGTCACATAGGAGTTACTCATCTTATTTCTGTATGTGTTATCTTCAGGGAGCCAATGAACAGAAAACATCCCCCCCAACAAGAAAACAGCTTTGTATTGAAAGCTCCCTAAAATTACTGGTTTTCTGATTGGACTCAAAATGAAGTCGTGGACTACACTGATTGAGGGACACTCTCAAGATCTATTTTAGTGATTCCAGTGCCTGAAATGCCCTTTTTAATTTGTTTTTATTTTTCTTTTATTTTTTCAACAAGATTGGTCTCATTCGTGCTTTTGAAACATCAAATTACAGCCCAGGGTGCAGATTTGTGTCTTGTCCATCTATTAGTGAATGTGGCACTGCACGTATTGAAAACCTGTGTAAGCTGGTGTAAAGGTAAAACAGACCATGGTGGTTATGAACTTGCAAGATAGATTTTTTCCCACCAAATGATGTAAGGTCAGGTCTTAGCGACCTACTCTGTGATGTTAAGGGCTACAAGTACAGGTACTAATATAGTACTAATTAATATAGCTGGATGCTAAATATCAGCATGGTATCACTGTGGGCTGTACTTGAAATTTGCATGTGTTTGTGGTATGATTTACAGCTCTGTCAACAAGTATTTGCCATCAACATCTTGCATGACCTCAGCTGGCCACCCCAGCTGGAGCCTTAGTTTTGCCTCTCTCTTCTCAATGACATGAACCTGGCTCCTTGGCCAACTGCTCTCTTGCTCCAGACCAGCTGTCCTCCACCTTTGGCATTCAGGTGCTGGAGCGAGTGGAGAGAAGGGAATGGAGCTGGTGAGGGGCTGGAGCACAAGTGTGATGGGAGCGGCTGAGCGACCTGAGGGGTTCAGCTGGAGAACAGGAGCTGAGGGGAGACAGGGACACAAAGAAACGGCCTCAAGTTGTGCCAGGGGAGGTTGAGGTTGGATGTGGGGAACCATTTCTTCCCCAAAGGGCTGTGGGGCATTGGAAAAGGCTGCCCAGGGCAGTGCTGGAGTCACCATCTCTGGAGGAGCTGAACAGACAGAGATGAGGTTCTCAGGGACATGGTTTAGTGCCAGGGGTGGGTTAATGGTTGGATTCCATGATCTTGAGTCCAACCAAAATGATTCTATGGTTCCATGACTGTTTGACATCCCCTAAAGCTGGGCTGCAGACACGGTCCCAGGTTGTCCAGCATCTCCAAGGACAGAGGCTGCAAATGGGATCTAGGAGGGACCTTGCTCCTGCTAGACCTCTCCAAGGCTGGTCCCAGCTCCTCTGTTACACTTTGTCTTTTCTGTTGAATTAAAGACTCTTCTCCTACATCCCCTTGATTACAGATTTTGCTCAAGGCACCTCTTCACCTCTTTTTTAACAAACTTCCTGAGTGCCTGATTTGGGAGTTGTCTTTCCAGATCCCCAACAACTTGTGCAGCTACTTCCCCTGGTCCCGGTGTTTTAGCAACATCTCCAACCTCTCACAGGAGACGTGCCCTGTGTTTTGGCTTATCCTAGGAGCAAAAAAATTGTTGCTTAAGCAGGTTTCAGGCATCTCAGCCTGTGACCTTTCTGTAACTATTTGAATGACTGTATTGACTTGTTCTGTGAATTATAAACTCTGTTAACTCTTTAGTGACTCCTCAATAGTTAGTGAGAAAGGCTCAGATCCAGGACATTTCTAATGTGCCAGTTTCTCTTCAAGCTTACAGGAAATAGGAGCTTAATCCCCATTGTACTTCTGGTTCAAAATACCCTTTGCAATCCTGGCAGCTGCTGGTTAGAAATTCAGAATTAGCAACTTCATCACCCAGCACTGTAATCTTTTCTTTTCTTAAAATGCTTTGCTATCAGTCTATGAGAAATAGATGTACTGTGCCTTTAATCCTGCCCTGCTAAGATTTTCTTCTTCAAAAAAAAAGAAACACACAACCTAAAACGACTGCACTCCAGCAAACACCTGTATAGCCACTGAAAGGCCTTTTGCTAATATATTTTTCCCCCTGTTCTTGATCACACCTGTCTAGCTTTGGGCAAAATAAAATATTCACATAGCTGCCAGAAGTAAAGTTCTTTCCTTGGCTTGAGCTACTGTGTGTAAAGATCTCCAAAGAAATGTCAGATCACTTTATTGAATCCTACTGAAAACTTGTTTGACAGTAACATGCAGAAAGGATCAGGACCTCTCTGTAATTGCCAGTGGCTTGAAAAGAGCATTTGTTTTGAAGGCTTAAAAATGTTTATTCTTTTTTTTTTTTTTAATATATTTTTGTGAGGATAATTGGGTGCATTAAAAAATGCAAAGAGGTCTCCATGCACGTTGCTCATGTATTTGTGTAGATGCATGAACACAAGGTGCCTGCACAGCTGGGGAGGGCTGGATCTGCAGCTGGATTACAGCCAGCACCAGCCAGGCTGCAGATTAATAGATGCAATTCTTCAGGTGCTCTGAGCTTCACCAGAGAGTAAAAAGCACCTTCGTGCTTTTGCTACCACGAAGCTCTGAGTGTGAACAGGTCAGAGCTACTTCAGAGAGGCAAATTCCACCCTCCACACACTGTGTCTTGCAGCCCCTTCTTCCCGTGGGTGGAAACAAATGCCTATTGTAATGGGGAAAATAATTAGGAGCAGGTGAAAGCACATTTGTAATGATCCGCTGACCAAACTGATGTTTAATTTACAATACGAATATTCGCCTCTCCAAATCCTCACCTGTTGCTCCCAGATGTTAATTATGGTTTGTCACTCCTGCATCTGCTGTGTGAAATACATGTTCTTCTGAGCAAGACCTGGTGCTAACCTCTGTCTTGGCATCTTGGAGAGCACTTCTTTAATTATTCTTTAGTTTTGGAAGGAATGACTTGGGTTTACTAATTTAATTGATCTCCAGCCTTTGAGATGGGGGAGGCAACTGGAACATCACTGGAACTCCCACTTCATAGAATTATAGAATCATTTTGTTTGGAAGACAACATCAAGATCATTGAGTCGAGTCCAACTGTTTCTATCTGAGCTTTTCATATAACTTCAGTCTGAGCTGTTCCAAGTAGTCTCCTAGACCTCAAAATCTGAGGTTTTTTGGGACACTCAAACCCCACCTTTGGCTCTTTTTGTTTCCCAAAGGCTCTTGTTTCTATTCATCCAAGATCAAGTCTCCATTCTCAGAGGTGGAGATACTTTGAGGTCTGAATTTGCACAATAGCCCACTGCTTCTCAGTCTTCCCAAAATCCTCAGGTGATGCCTCATCCTTGTTGAGTCTGGCCCATTTCTGATGTCTCCATTCTTCTGTGGTCATCTCCCTACATAATGGCACCCCAGATACCATGGGTCTTGTGGGAAATCCGAAGACACCAGAGGCAGCAGCGCAGAAAATACACAGAGAAATATCATTTCCCTTGACTTGAACTGAAGTCCAGCGAATTCAGTAAGGGTGATACACATCTCACCTGCCTTTAGGTGCCCACAAGATTGATTTTGGCAGTCTAAGGAAGTCACCTGCATCTCACTTTGTTGCCCATAAAGAGAAATGGGAAGCTCTTGACTAAAGGTTTAACTTGTGTCAGACAGGAACTGAAGACACATCAGAGAAGTTGCCACCTTTGTCTGGATGTTCAAAGTTAAGAGGGTTGGACCATTCCCAAGGTCTTTATCTCATAGCAGAGCTTTTAATCTGTCTCAAGGGGACCCATTATCAACAGTGAGGACAGCAACTCAGTTATACTTGTCTTCTTGGTGGAGCAAGGGTGACTGAATCTGGTTTGTATTGTACACATGGACACACACATTTACCACGTTAATTTTGACATTGTTACCCAGGCCTTTGGGGCCACAATGCACCTTTTTGTGTTGCACAATTAAATAACTCAAGGCAAAGGGACAAGCCCATGGACATAGGAGGAGCCAGACCCACAACAGAAGAAGACTGAAGGAGAAGACCTGGTAGAAGCAATAGTTTCAGCTTGGAGACATTGGCAGCAGAATGTGTGGTTGCTGATGGAGGTGGTGTTTTCTGTCCAGCTCCTCTAGGCATCTTGTTTCACAGCTGAGGAAATGACCAAGTGGTTCCTTGGCTTTGCCAACAGTAGCCCTACAATTAGCTGATATCCTAAGCAAAGCCCCCTCATAAAACCAGTATGGAGCCATCCAGGGCTTCATCCCAGAAGGGACAAAGTAGAACCAGTCAAATGACCTGATTGATAACACGTCATATGTTCACATATGGACTCATGAAGCACTGAGTTGCAGGAATTGATTTGGAAGGTTAACATGCCCCACACCTCCACCCTGGCTGGGGACAAAAAGGCTGGTTTGGCATTAGCATCCCTCATCTATAGTTTTGTGGGGTTTTTTTGTAGCTGCAGTTAGGAATGGAGGAAAACTGAACAAGCTTCTCCTGGTGGTCAGGAACCTGGAGTTCGCAACGTTCTCCAGTAAGATGGATCTTTTCCTATGGGTTTGGGAGCACTGGATGAGAGAGAGTCACATGAATTAGAAGCAGGTCCTCCAGCACAGCTGAGCTGAGTGACAAGAAGAATTTCAGACCAGGTCTATGCACATAAAGCTCCCGCCAGTTTAATAACTTCGACAGGGCTGTGGTCCTGTGAAACCCTTTTTGTACCCATTTTGCAAGAGAGAGACTAAAAATCTCTCTATTCAAGAACATCCAATGCCGCTGGAGGAGATAGAAGGACCTCATACCAGCCAAAGCACTTGTTTGCTCATTCAGGTGTTATCTCCAACTAGAAATTCTCTTGGCTGGTAGAGCTTTCTAAAGTGACCTCCCCTGCGGAGTGTTCATGTCTGCTGGATCTTATCCATAGGGACACCTGCATTAACACAGACTTCTCCCCACGTTGCCTGGGAGTGCAGACCCATGGACATGCCAATGCATGCAGGAACCCATGCTGACATGCTTTGGTGTGTGCAGACATCTGGGCTCATGCTGGTGGTGTGACCTTCTGCATGGAGCTCTGCCACCACCTCTCTGCTCCATATAAACCCATGCGAAGCCTTTGTTATTAAGGCAGATCATTGGAAACCTTCTCTTGGGCGCTTAATTCCCCCTTACAACTGTCTATGCATGAATATGTGTCCACATCCATGCATGCACATGGATATGGACTTTCTATGTCCTATGTTAGGGACTCATAGCACACCTGCATGTCCAGACTCAGGAAGGAGAGAAATTAGGAAACTGAGATCTATTTATTTTTATGCTGCACTAGGGTAGAACTTATGGTCAGATCTCTCCCACCTCACTGAAACATGGAATCACCATTCACTTGGAGAGGGATAGACCTCTCCAGTGGCAAGTGAGATCTTGAGTGGCCCAAGTTGCCCATTGGGATGAGGTTTCTCTTTCTTCTTGCAGCTGTAGGCGAAGCCTGGTGCAAAAAACCAAAGGGTCTGATCATGGGTATCTACAGAATATCTGTTCTTCTTAGCGGGGAACAAACCCAAGGGATATTTGAGCTGGATCCACAGGTTACTCTGTAAATGTGAGAAAGATTAGCAAGCAGGACTTGAAATCTCCACTCTGCTTTCACACTGGGGTTCCAACACATGTAGAAGTTCAAACTAGGACCTCCAGCAGGTCCTTGAACAAAGAGATGTGACCTGCACCAGGTGCTTGGGTCTCCCAAACGCTTCCCATGCAACCCTTCAACCCTGTCTATGTTAGTTCCCCATTGTGAAATCTTCCCTGTCTCCAGCTCTTGAGATTGAAAACTGCTTTGGTGATGGGGTGATGGCCTATTCTATACACTGTCAGCACTCAGCACCATGGGGGCTTCATCTCATGACAGCAAACTCCGAGGCTTTGCAGCTTCACCACTCACTAATCACTGCTAAATAAGAAAAGGGGCAGGAAGGCCACTGAACTCATAACAGGCGTGTTTAAATCAAGGAAAGAAAAATCAGAGGCCAAAAATTAAGGTGCTTTGATCCTTGATTTTATGTCAACAGAGACGAAATAAGAACACTAAGTCTTTTTACTTTTTACCAGCTGCTGCTTGAAACAAAATAATTGGATAATTAAAAGGCCTTGCCTTATGTCAATTTTATTTAGGTGCCTTGATCCACTGATGGAATGTGTCATTGATAGAAGGTTTAAGAGCTCATTAGAAAAATCTCAGAGATAAACAGGAGGCTCAGCCCCTTCAAAGGGCTGTCACCTGGGAGGGGAGCAGGGATGCTGTCCCAGAGTGGCCCAGCATAATGGTACCACAAGGGAGAAACTGCGCTGGGCAACAGCTGTACAAAACCAGGCTATTCCTTTAGCACAGCCAGGCTGCAGGTGTTGTGAAACACCCCATGACCCCCTCAGCAGCTGATTCAGGGAGCAAACGAAGGAACAAATTTGCCTTTTGTCATGGGGTGGCATTTTTCCTTGGCAAAATGATCAAGTTTTGGAGGGGTGCAATGGTGACATCCCATCTTGAAGCCACCCCTGCTTCTCACCAGCCATCCCCTGCCTTGTCCTAACTTGGGCACTGGGTCTTGGGCAGGAAAGAAGACCCTATAGAAAATAATGTGATGAGCTTTCCTTGCCCTTCCCCACCTCCCTTGTCTCCCAAAACTCCAATACTTTCTCACAAGACTCAGTTGCGAACGATAAATGACTCAGTTTTCTACCTCTTTTGAAAACACTGCTAAATTTAATATACACATTTAATGCCTTGCAAGGGGTATGGCCTCTCATATAGAAACTCTTCCTTGTGTAACTGCGTCTCTTTAGGGCCAAGGCTGAGGATGATATTCTTGTCTGGGAAGATAACATGGTGCCTTTGCAATGATTTAAATATTTGGGACAAAGAACAATTTATTTTGAAGTATTTCTTCCCCTGATGGATTTTGGGCGAAAGTTTCCAAAGGCTCCTGAGCAGGAACCAGCTCTCCATCAGAGGCACATTCCTGACTCTGACTGCCATGCGAGCCTCATCACCCCTGGAAATAGAGTTCAGGGCGCTGAGTCAGGTAGATGCTTTTGAAAAATGAACCTTTATCTCAAATATCTGCATCAATTTGTTAATGCTGGTTGTATAATTACTGTCCTTGCTGACTCCATTTCCATGTTTAACTCCTTTTGTGACCACAGTAAACTGCAGTTAACAGCCTGAGAGAGAGGATGTTGTGGTACTTACACTGGGTAGGTCTGATTCCACACTGTTAAAAGAGAGGCAGGTAGCTTAAGCCACTCCTTTGGCCCTTTATAGAGTCCATGGATAGAGATGAGCATCCCTAGAGAGTGGAATTCAAGCCAGACATGAGGATGAAATTTTTGACACTGAGAATGGTGAGAGCCTGGCCCAGGTTGCCCAGAGAGGTGGTGGATGAACCATCCCTGGAGACATCCCAGGCCAGGCTGGACGGGGCTCTGAGCAACTTGAGCTGGTGAAGATGTCCCTGCTCATGGCAGGGGTGGCACTGGGTGAGCTCTGAAGGTCCCTTCAACCCAAACTATTCTGTGACTCTATGAAAAAGAGATAGCTATATACACAGAGCTTAGACACACATATACCATATACACATGCAATTTTGATTTTGTGTGTATGTATACCCTTATGCACATTGTATACTACTGTATGTGCTGTATGTGCATATGCAGATTATTTACTTCTTATTTGCATGCAGAGGTGTGTGGAGAATGCACAGTGACATACCAGCCAACAGGTCTCAGACCACTGAATTTCGCTGGCATGGCTATAGGTCAGAGGGTTTTCTCTAGTGCCCCTGAATTTTTTGTGTTGCAGGATGATCTGGTGACCCTCAGTTCACTATAACCTCTAAATATGGGGCACACCCAAACATCTGGGGCTTCTCTCCTATCAATGGGCTACTTTCAGGGGGGCAAGTTATTACCATCTATCTGGGGAACCTATTTTGACTAGGATCATAGAATCAATAGAATCATAGAATAGTTTGCATTGGAAGGGACCTTCAAAGCTCATCCAGTGCCACCCCTGCCATGAGCAGGGACATCTTCACCAGCTCAGGTTGCTCAGAGCCCCGTCCAGCCTGGCCTGGGATGTCTCCAGGGATGGTTCATCCACCACCTCTCTGGGCAACCTGGGCCAGGCTCTCACCACCCTCAGTGTTAAAAATTCCTTCCTCATGTCTGGCCTGAATCTCCCTTCTTTTAGTTCAAAGCTGTCATCCCTATGTCTGATCCCTTGTCCATTCCCACCAGACAACCCCTCCCAGGGAAAGCAGAGGGAAGGGGAGCTGATAATAGGCATCTAAAGCAAGAAGAGCCCATCATGCTTAGTGCCAGACACTGCGAACACCAGTGGGTTTATGCCTTTTACCTGCAGTACTAGATGGTGTGGCATCAGGGAGCAGCATCACCCTACGACTGCTCCTCACCCCTTGACCCCACACACCAGATACAACCAGTCCATGGGGTGACGTGGAGCCCCCAAGGCGGCTGTCCCAGGACTAGGTGTTGGCTGCTCCCTCATCAGGCCCTGGTGCTTATTGAGGGATGCCTAATGAAATCTGCTCAGGAAAGCTATTTATAAAGATATTTATCATGCAGATATCATGCAGGCTAATCAGCTCCTAATCCAACACATAATCTCTCCGCATGTCAGAGCAGTGCACAGATTGTTCCAGGGAGAGGTCGGGGAACAGGAGATTAGAGCCAAGCCCAGCTCTCAGCCATGGCATTGCAAAGCCACAGTGGGCTCAGCGAAGCCAATTACACCGCAAAAGTACCTGTAAATCAGTCACAAATCAAATAAAGCAGAAAGCATTGCTTACACTCTGCGGTTTCTACCACCCACTGCCGTGAGGATCACAGCCTCAGCGGATTCACACAGCGCTCAGCATGCTGGAGACCTGCTCCCACCGCCAGCGTCAGCAACACCAGCGATGGGGTTCCACTCGTTAGTTGTGCTAATGGCACTTTTAGCGATGCAGGCAGCTGCTGTGGCCTCTATGGAATCACGGCTCAGGTCCACCATAGTCCTTTCCCACCACGCTGACTCCAGGTCATACAATTGGGTTGCAAACCTATATAAACCATTTTACCATACAAGGTGCATTTGGCCCTGAGAGATCTATCAATACACACATATATATTTCTCTGCACTTCATGGTATTTTAGCACGGCCTGTTGTGGCAGGACAAGGGGTGATGGTTTTAAACTAAAAGAGGGGAGATTCAGGCCGGACACAAGGAAGAAATTTTCAACACTGAGGCTGTTGAGAGCCTGTCCCGGGTTGGGCAGAGAGGTGGTGGATGAACCATCCCTGGAGACATCCCAGGCCAGGCTGGACGGGGCTCTGAGCAACCTGAGCTGGTGAAGATGTCCCTGCTCATGGCAGGGGTGGCACTGGATGAGCTTTGAAGGTCCCTTCAACCCAAACTATTCTATGATTGTATTCTGATTCTGTGGCATCCTCCCACATTGCTGAGTCCATGAAAGACTCCAGCTCTAGACCAGGAAAAGGGCCTGACTGTGCTAGGTCCTCCACAAGCAAACCACAAAGAAGAAATGCTCTGTGGGCAAGAGATTTGAAGAGGTTAGGATGGTGTGTAGCAGTATGGGAAGCATCTCCTTCTCCAAAGGCCTCCCCTGTGGCAGACCCATCTGATTTCAGTGGGATTATCTCTCTGATAGATTTGGTCCTAAAGCGGAATTGCTTTAGAGTTTCTGGCTATTTATGCCTTAAATATAAAAATAAGAAGGTTCCTAAATGACGCAGTGACAGGATGAAATATTCCTTAATCCAGTTACCGTTGAAGAGTTTGAGTTGAAGCTCTTCTAACCACTGTATGAGCCTAAAAATCAGGCTGAGCCATGGTGGCAAAGGGAGTTGGAAGGCCAGTGGGTTGAGGCCTCATTCTCAACAGAGATACATAATCAAATCTGCCCATTGGCAATGCTGTTTGAAGAAGGTGCTGTTTCCATTGGAAACAGAGTGATGCAATGGAGTGAGTGTATGTGTCTCCATGTACAAAAATGAGGAAAGAAAATGGGAAGAATACAATGAAAACCCTCCCTTGACAGAAAGGAGGGGAAGATTTCTGAGAATTGTGGTCTTCCCAGCCATAATTCTTTCTCCTGGCAACTCATGATGAATTCACATATGATGGTGAACGCGTGGATGTCTAATTAGACTGGGAGTGACTCATGCAGTGATGCTTCTGTGGTCCTCAGAGGACAGTCTTCCTCCCCATCCTCTGTCTCCATTTAGGGCCAGAGTTTGAATGGCCGGAGGGGAAGGCTGAGATTACCCACAGGCCTCTAATTGTAAGAAAAGCCAGAGGAGGACATTGCATAAATCCCACTTAAACTGTGAAATACACTTTGATAAAACATTTAGCCTTCCTTTTAAAATCCGTGTGATGTGAATTGTTGCTAAATTATCCTGTCAGACAGTCAACTTCAGTGTTAAAATATATGCCATGTTTGGTTGTGGATCACTTTGATTTCAGGCATTTAAATCTTCTGGTAGCTTTGCGTGAGATACTGGAGAACTCTCTACTACTGAACCTCCACAAAACAGACTGCTCAGAGCCTCATAAACTAGCGTATTTCTGCCTATTGAGTTGATGTACTGTGCACCTTTAAGGGTTTCCAGGCTTACCTCCGTGCCCAAGGCTCTTCTCCAACTCCTCTTTGATTTAACAATATCTTTTGGGGATTGTGCCTTCTAGTCCTTCTGAAACAGTGCCTGGTTTGCAGTCTGGGAGGAAAAGTGGGGAGTTTTACCCCCATCCCTTTTCATCCTGGCTTGGGCAGCAGAAGGACTTAGTGGGTTCTTGTTGCTTTGCTCCCTTGGAAAAGCGTATGGGGCCATGCAGCATCTCTCTCACCAGCACTGGCAACCTGCTTTGAATCCCAGCAAAAGTATCTCCCTTCCTCTGCTGCCTGCAGAAGCAACCAAGGGGAATCATCTCATGCCTCCAGCTGCCCGGAGTGTGGGATAATGAGGACATCCCATAAATTCAGCATTTCTTCCTTTCTGGCATCAAAGAGCAAGAGACCTTTGAGCAATAAACCCCAATTGCAAGCATATTGGGTCAACTGCGGTGATGCCCGAGTCTCTCCCAGTGTTGCTGCTTCCCAAGAGAGGCAATATGGTCACATTCTTCACTTAGAATCATAGAATGTCCTGAGCTGGAAGGGACCCACCAGGATCATGAGTCCAACTCCTGTCCCTGCACAGGACACCCCACAGGTCACACCGTGTGTCTGAGGACGTTGTCCACTCTCTTCTTGAGCATTGTCAGGCTTGGGGCTGTGACACCTCCCTGGGGAGCCTGTTCAGTGTCCGGCACCCTCTGGGTGAAGAACCTTTTCCTAATGTCCAACCACCTCTACATTCGGCCCTCACCTGCTTGCTACCTACCTGCACCCATCTTAAACAAATGAACCCTTTTGCACCTTACCATTGACCTCAGCCTCCTCCTTACATGCTAATCCAATAGACCTTGTGCTGTCACCAGCTTTTTTTTTTAAATTCCAGAACGTAGAGAAAATATTAAAATGTGTACTGAGGAACCGTTCCCTGTGGGACCTGACAAGGAACACACCCATCTGGCGATGATCCCTTGTTTAGAGTTACGCTTCGAGACCTACGTTAGCCAGTTTTTAATCCCTTTAATGTGTGCCATGTTTGGTACTCTAGTTTCTTAATCAAAATATCATACAGTACCCAGGCAGTTGCCTTAAGGAAAATCCAAGTAAAATTGCATCAGCACTCTTCCCCTTATTAACCATGCTTGTGCTGTTATCAGAAAATACATCAAATTAATTTGACAAGATCTATTTTTCATAAACCCAAGTTGATTGGCAGCAATTATATTACCTCCCTTTGATTCCATAATAAACAAATCTCATATGAGCTATTCCATTCTTTTTCTTGGGATTCATGTCAGGCTGGCAGTCTAGAACCCGTGTTGTCCTGCCTCCTCTTTAAAAGCACCAGCAGAACATTCATTTTCTTCTGGTTCTCTAGAACTTCCCTGGGGTTCAAAGACTTTTGAATAGGTTCCAGTCCCTTCTTGGCCAACTCTTTAAAAACTGCTGGATGTAAATGATCTGAATCTGCAGATTTATTAATGGCTAGCTGTGGGAGATGCTGATTACCATCTCCCTTGCTCATGGTTAGAGCCGTAAGTGTGATCATCAGCGGTGTGTGGTAGAAGTAGCTTGTGCAGCTTTTTCTCAACATGCAGAACTGAAGTATTTATTGAACACGCAGGGCTTTTCTTGGTTATTATCTGTTGTTCCATCATTCCCCTAGAGTAACAAATTAATGCTCTCGTCAGGTTTTCTTTTGTTCCTTGTACAAGAAAAGCTCCTACTCTTCAACCTTGACTCTGCTGACTATAAATATTTCTTCAAGTCCTTTATTTCCTTTATTGATTTTCTCCACTCTTGAGTTCTAGTTAGGACAAAAATGTCTTTCTTTCTCCATGCATTACACAGGTTTTATTTTAATATAACAACTTACTTGTTTTATTCCTTATCTTAAATACCTACTTTTACTTTCCTTCTTAATCTGGTTAAAGAAAAGCAAGTATGGTCTCTCCCCTTGTTGATAAGGGTTGTAGATTTTAGATCAGTAAGTAGAAACACTCTTGAATAGTTCACATATTGACTCAGGTACAGTCTCTCCTATTGAGGCTACTGCTATTTGACCGTTTGGATCTGTTCCTCCTTTGTTTTAAAACAAGGCCCATAAGGAATTCACACACGTGATGTATGAATTTACCATCCTTAATTTTCAGAAATGGTAAAGGTCTTTCTCTGGTGTGTGGTATCCCCAGCCCACATCACTGAGGTTGCACCTTGTGTGTGTGGGCATCCAGTCTCTCTCACAGAGCAGAAAGGTGCTTTAGGACATGGTTGTCTTGTTCTTTGCAGAAACCTGATGGTCATTAGTTCACACCAACTTCTGCTCTGCTTGTGTGGCTATGGAGGTTTCCTGGGTCCTTCCTTTACATGTCTCACTGGTAGACAATTGTCATTGTGGTCACAGACAATTACCTGGTGTTGCTATTGTGTTCACATTCAGACCTCTCCCCTGCATCTGGATTAAATATTTACCGGAGACCTTGGCAATCAAACCAGGCTTCTTAGCACTGGACCTTGTTTTGTGATTTTGTAGTTAAAAACAGTCTGGTCTGACCTCATAGCTGGCCTTGCTTTGAGCAGGAGGTTGGAGTAGAAACCCAAAGCCCCTTACACTATGAACCCATTATTTCTTTGGTTAATCTCACTTAAAAATGCAAAACAGAATGTGAAATTTTCAAATTTCCCTCTTCTAATTAAAATGTTTCCTAGGTAAGCTTCAGCACCAGGCTCAGGTACCTAACATCTAGTTGTCCATACTATGTAAACTTGTACCTGAGATTTCCAGATAATCCACAGAGATCGGGAGCCCATAGAATGATCCAACTGACCAAACTTGAGGATCTCTGGGATCTGCTGAGAGGGTCTCAGTTGAGTTGCTCGCATGATGGACACATGGTCCCATGTGGGACTGCAGACCCTTGAGTGAGGCTGGCAGATGTGGTACAAGAGCTCAGGGGACTACGGTGCCCTTTGTGACCATAGCCTGAGGGCATCTCACTTGACGTGTGGCACCACAGCATGCCCTGGCACTCTACACCCTTGGAGACATCCTACATATGGGTGTCTGAGTCTGGAGATGACTCTCTTGAATTTTAATCCATAACCATCAAAACAGCATTGATGAACTCCCAGAGTCTCTTGCTAGAGAAGGTTTTTGAGGCAGATGGTATCATCAGGTTCAAAAAGGGGCTAGACAAATTTGCGGACAACAGGTCCACCCATGGAAAGCGGGCAGAGGTGCACCCTCCAGCATTCCTGTGTGATAGCTGTGGATTCTGGGGCAACCTGAGGGCAACGACTGCAGAAAGTGGCCTCCCTGGAGGCATCTTCTGTTGTCACGGTCACAGATGGGTTATTGAGCTACACTAGCTGCTGGTCTGACTCAGCAAAGTGTTTCTTGACATTTCTTAATCTGAAAATGCAGGGGTTTCATTTGAGATTACTTTGCCTGACATGTCTTTTCCCTCTTCTAGCTTTTTATTCCCCACAAGTTTGTAAAAAATTCCTTTATGTGTATCTCTGAACAGCTCTGTAGGTATCTGCAGGACCCCAAACCCACCATGGACTTCTCCCCAACACTCCTACACTCTTTGCCTTGAAGCTTTGCTGAGTTACAGTCTCCTGCTCAGGAACCAAGTTAATTTTGAGGGACCAAAGCTGCTCAGATGGTCCTTTCCTCTCCGTGGGAGGTTACCAGCTCGGCAGAGGGATGCCTTACCAGGACTCTGATCTTGGTCCTAGGCCAACACGTTTAATAACCCGGTTTTCTTAGTGTAAACTGACATTGGCAGCAGTTTGTGTCAATACGTTGGGCAAATCCCCCAAGACTACAGATAAGAGGCAAACACTTCACTCTTCTGCTGCCCACAGCATTGAGAGAGAGGCCAGACTTGATCTAATCTTTCTGTTTGCATTATAAACATGCCTAGAGGCCTTGCTCTGCTAAGTCCTACATGTCAACCTAACGAGGGATGGTTCCTGCCTTGAGTACCTGGCAGCCAAAATGGGCAACGGAGATGGAAAGTGTGAATGGAGCAAAAAGCAGAGAGACCATCTCATCCAGGGTCACTTGGGGGTGGCCAACAGAACGCCATATCACCTGTCTAGGACTTTGTTATATGGCATATATGTGTTGAAGGGAGAAAACTGGGGAAGAAGAGGTATTCAGATGTCCTCACAGCATTTGAGAGACCACCCTGGAGCCCTGGTCCAGGGACTTTCCAGCTAGGGAACCCCAGGGCTCTCTTAGCAAGCTCTTTGTGGCTTGGCATCATGAACTATGAATGGTCAGCATGCATCATTATGAATGGTCAGCAGCAAATTTGACCTTGCCACTGCTCTTGAGGGCACTGGAAACACCTCAGGGGAATGCACAGCTTAGTTAATTAGCTAAATAGGGCCCTGGGAGCTGGGTGTTGAAAGTTCTCTTCTTTAATTGCACTCATTTCTCTCACTTCATATCTCCTCACTGTACATGCCCCACCTGCTTTAGTCATCACGAGCTAACCGGTGAAGATGGACATTTCCCAGTCACCAAGGCAAGGTGGTGGGAATGGGATAGGAAAGGGCAATGAGCTCATCAGAACTGCTCCCAAGCTTCAAGTCTGACCAAACTGCGGTGACACAGGGCATAACATAATAGTGTTTTGGTTTTTTTTTCTGAATAATTGCTTTTACTGTGAAATATGATGGGAAGTGACTGCTGTAAAGTGCAGCGGACTGGAAGTCATGCTGAAGGGATGCCCATGGTGCAGCCAGCCTTGCAGAGAAGATGTTTGCAGGCTGGATGTGATCCTGGCTGGGACCAGAGCCCAGCAGAGGGCACTTGCTGAATGCAGCAGGATGCAACGCCCGTCCTTGGGCCACGGTTTAATTACAAACTTTGGCACGGAGCGATCTCGTTGTCTAAAGTCTGTGGTTACTCGGTGTATCAGTTTCATAAGCTTGCCTACCTGCCCTCTGTGACTCAGTTAATAATAATTAGATGATTCTTTAACAATGCTGGGTAGATTTCCAGCCATTTTTCAATATGCGTTAATAATCCTTCATGTTGGTGAACTTCCAAAATTCCTGGGGTCTGGGTTGCTGAAATATACCCACACTGATGGGTCTGATTCTCTGTTCCCCTGGGCGGTCATTTACGGGTGTTTAAAATGCAAAGTAAGTGTAAGCAAGTGGAGAATGCTGATATTGGTAGTATTTTCTCTTAATGGTGCTCAGGTTTGTGAACTTGGTCCAATACCCCTTGGTGCTGCAGAGGCTGCGGGCTTTTGTAGGCTTTGGAGGGGACTGGGCACGGCTGTGCAAGGTGAGAAGCACTGAGATGTTATCCAAAACTTCTCCAAAGGCCTCAAGTTGCTGACTCTGTGCAAATCAGGCAAGTGTATCCTGAGAACAGGCTTCTCTAGTGCTGTGTCCTATCATGAGGGAAGAAGTTCAGACACAAAATTTCCTGCAGTAGCTGGGCTCATCTGTCTCCTCTCATATCCAGAACCTAAGAGCCTGTTTGTCTTGAGCCGATCTTTGCAAATCCAACGACACGTGGTTGCGCTTTTTGAGCAATTGCGGACTGTGAGCCATAAGATTCAAGAATAAAACAATAAATTCATAGCCTCCTAAAGATGGAAGGTAACAACTCAGATGATCATCTGGTCTCATCCCTGGCATCGCACAAGCCAGAGGACCCCACCAGTGATTCCAGAGGCAAGGTTTAAATATCAAGGGGAAATATATTTTTAAGGAAAAAAGGATGGCCTTGATTTAATGAGTTTATCTCATTAGCTAGCAAACTAGTTCAACTCCAAGTTGAAAGTGTATGCTTTATTTCTAGCTAGGAGGAAGGGTAGGCTCTGAACTCTTCTCTTTAGTGACCAGTGACAGAACCCGAGGAAATGGCAGGTAGATGTGCCAGGGGAGGTTCAGGTTGGACATTGGGTAAAAGTTCTTCACCCAGAGGTGCTGGACACTGAACAGGCTCCCCAAGGAGGTGTCACGGCCCCAGCCTGACAGTGTTCAAGAAGAGACTGGACAACGTCCTCAGACACACGGTGTGAACTCTGGGGTGCCCTGTGCAGGGACAGGAGTTGGACTCCATGATCCTTGTGGGTCCTTCCAACCCAGGACATTCTGCGATTCTATGATAGCTCTGGCTGATCTAATGAGTCACCTGTTTCATTTTAGATCTCTGCCTTAGGATGGAGTGAATGCATCCCATGGCTCTGAAAACTTCTGGAAATATCCTTGCCGACCATAAAAGCAGCTGGATGGGGTTAGCTTGGGCAGGCATCCACCACATTTAGTCACGTGAAAGCAATCCAGTAGAGCAGTTTTATCTTTTAGCTCTTGCATCATGTCATGCTTAGTTCTGTTTGTTAGATTAAGGACACATCTGCTGTTAGGGAGCCTGACATACAGTATTTTGGAAGGAATCTACAGATCTCTAGGAAAGTTTGATAGCTACACACAAAAGCTGGGTAGATACCTGGCTTAGTTGCCCATCTGTGCCCGTCTGTGGGCACCAAGGCTCGGCTCCTCAAATGGCAAGTTTCATCCAGCTTTTTTACTCATATGGTGACCAAGAGGTACGATAAGTGTACTCTGGTACTTTAGAAAAACTCACTGTCAGGCAGTTAAAGTCAATAGGTGTTAGTCCTCTAAATTGTAGCTAATCCATCTTTGAAGGCCTCGTTGGCTCACTGTGCTGATGAGCGACAGTACAAAGTCCTAAAGAACTCAGAAGTTATCTTCCTTGTAAAGAAAGTTGCAGCTCTCCGATGGCAATGTTCTTGCAATGTGCTTCTTCATTAGAGGAGGACTAACAGCCTCTGCCAGAATTATGAAGAGGTCTTTCTATTTTGGGGCCAACGTTGTCAAAATGTTCTGCAATTCATGTTTGTTGTGCTCCCTGCAGGACAATGTTCCCCTCCAAATGTTTTTTCATCCTCAGAATCAGTGGGAACTAAGGCTGAGGTTCAGTTTATCTGTTTTGGGGTGAGATAAATTGTACTCCACTGATGGTGCTAATCAGGTCTCTGTGGTCTATAAAAGAAGTCCATGAGGACTACCTCAGAACCAGATGCATTTATTTCATGTGTTTGCACTTGGTTGGATGGTGCCTATTTGAAGTCTTCTCCACCTTCTATACAAAACATCTTTTCTAAAATTGTGAATCCTCTATTAAAACTGAAGTTCCCCTCAAGTGAAGGAGTATTCCTCTCCACTCATTCTTCTCCATATGTGGAAATTACCCAAGAGAGCATGTGTAGAACAGGATGGAACAAAAAAGGGTCTGGCTCCCTGTGGAAAATGGTGGTTATATGATGGTTATGTGTTGAAGGGTCTAGTTAGACCCTGCCTGGGGAGTCTTGGCTTTATGCTTGATGCTGTTTTTTCCCCTGATGTCATGAACAAACAGCTGTGACCTCTCTATGGTGCATCATGCCATCGAGATAGCTTGCCCTCAGTTCAAATCTCCTAGTGTCATACATGGTCTGCCTTCTAACTGCTGGCTTTGAGCCTGCAGTTACCCACCTGTCTTCCCAAATTTCAGGTGAAAGGAGGAACTCGTTGATCCAACCTGAGCCTTGCCGTACGGATGGTGCAGATGTCATGGCTCGAGCCACATGGCATGTTCAAGGTCGCTTTTGGGCATAGTTAAAAGACACACTACGGCCACTGCCAGCAGGACTTGGAATGAGCACCCCTGATAACCCTTGTGTTTCTCCAGGTTACTCCTGATTTGCTTCCATGTTAAGAAAGATGTTGGATCAACATGTGATTGCTCTGTTTCATATTTTGTTTCCTAAGCCATTTGACTCTGTGATGCCCAAGTACAGTCCAACAGAGGGCTACAAATATGATGAGGGGTCTGGAGCATCTTTCTTACAAGGAAAGGCTGAGAGAGCTGGGGCTGTTCAGCCTGGAGAAGAGAAGCTGAGAGGGGATCTTATCAGTGCTGATAAATATCTCAAGGTTGAGTGTCAAGAGAATGGACCAGACTCTGTTCAGTGGTGCCCAATGACAGGATGAGGGACAACGGGCACAGACTGAAACACAGGAGGTTCCATCTGAATATGAGGAGAAACTTCTTTACTTTGAGATGCCAGAGCCTGGCCCAGGCTGCCCAGAGAAGTTGTGGAGTCTCCTTCTCTGAGACATTCAAACCCACCTGGACACCTTCCTGTGTGATCTGCTCTGGTGACCCTGCTTGAGCAAGTGGGTTGGACTGGATGATCTCCAGAGGTCCCTTCAACCCCAACCATTCTGTGAGTCTGTGACATTGTGATTTTGCGAAATGAGTGGGCTTTGGACCATGTCCAGATGGGTGGCTACATCCTGCTGGGAACCCAGGAGAGTGAGGATTGTGTGTGTGTGTGTGTGTTTAAATGCACCTGTTTTTAAAGAGAACATGTAATTCTGCCTCCAGTAGATTTGGTGACAGGGTAACATTGAGGCTGGAGACCATGCCGTTCACGTATCTCCATTTGGAGACTTCCCCCAGATGAAGATGTGGATGTACATCACCTCTTCCTTATGTATTTCTATCCTTTGCTGTGATTTGAGGCTACACCTTAGTGCTCTGGGATCCAGCCAGACATTAGGAGGTGATGAATCAGCACCCAAAACAACATCCAAAAGGCCAGATGCTCAGCTGGCATGAAATGGCAGCTTCCTACTGAAGTCAGTAGAAATGGGCTGAGTTGTATCAGCTGAGGGATTGACTGTAGGGGTTTTAGGTGAATTATCCTCTGTTTTCTCAAGACATAAGCAGGCTGAAGCAGGTAAATGGTCCTTGGTATATGATGCTTGGCTGCAGAGAACACCTTTCTCCTTGATGTCAGGTTTTTAACACACCCAAGCCTTGGCTTTGCAGGCTAACACACTAGAGGGGATCTAAAGGAATCATCCTTCATTATCAGAGTCATCCCATTATTGAAATAGCTCCAATGATTCTTCACAATTACAATGCCTAATTTGCCCTCTGAGCAAAAATTATATTAACACCAATGAGATGCTCAGCCCTTTTTCCACCTGCAAATGTTTTGGGTAATCATTGCAGGTGCTTCTTTATAAAATGAAGCAACTGCCTTTAAATATTTCAATTATTTTTATTAGATTCCACTGTTTTGCAAACCTCATTGGCTGCTAGCCAGTCCTCAGCCTATTCCCCTGCCTTTGAGTGGCTTAATATTGAAAAGGATTCGCCTTGCCCTTAGACTGGATATGTTTGTACAAGTGAACTGTCTGTTGATAGAAACAGATGTGCAAACCCCAGATTTCTTGCATGTTTGGTCCATGTGAGTCCTGAAAAAAAGACATATCATCCTGAGCCGATAACCTGATACAGGGGATAATATATAGATGTGATGATGTTTGGTGCAGGGTGCACGGTCAGTGAGACCGATGCTGAGTCCGGTTGCTTCTGCAGCAGGTTTAAAGGTATGATTAAAGTTTAATTCTATGGATGTCTTTGGGTTGTCCTGTTTGCTTGACACTGACTTAATCAGAAGGTTGGATCAGATGGAGGCAACCGGGCCAGTGTTGCTTAGGGTCTGTCACCAAGTCTACAGCAAAACTGCCACCGTCTCCAGTAAGAACTATGTGTGGATCATTTTTGGGTGATTAGACACCACAAATTATGTTTGAGAGTTTCATGACTCTCCCTTTTTCCTACCCTCCCTCCCTCTACTTCGCAGAGAAGCAAAGTAGACTACCTGGGGAAATTGCCTGGAATATCTTGAACAAAGCAACACTTGCCTGTCCTTTTTCTCACTGTAGCCAGGCTTCTCCCTTGTATATATAATTACCCCCCAACATTTATGAAACATATCTGTTTCCCTCCACAGCCACATCCTTTGGAGACCGTGGAGCAGCCAAGAAAGCTTTAGAACTACAGGTCTTACCGCCTATGATGGACCTTTTCCTGGTTAGTAGCTGGAGGTTAAGTGAGATAGACTTAGGGCTAGTTGTATGGCCATTCATATGTAAAGCACAGCTCACAAGACCGCAGAAGATTATCTTGGCTCCATTTTCTAAAGTAAACCAGATATCTTGGTGGACTCTGACAGCAGGTCCTATTCCCCCGTCTGTTGCCCAATGCTCTTCAAGTATCACCAGCAGGATGAGATGTGGTGTAAGGAAACCCCTCTGCTTCCCTTTAGAGCTCCAGTGGGCCGGAGCTGGCTGGCCAGACTGTCTCCATCCCTGGTGTTGGGGATCATGCCTGGCCCATCTGGCCCATCTCAAGTGAGGTGAGACAGCCATTGTCTCCCCTTGTTCTGCCAACACTTTCCCCCTTCACCCAGCTGCTAATTGCAGTTCACAAGGAGATGCTTCCTAACACCTTTCACCACCTTTACCTTCTCACTGGGGAATTGAAGGACTTTATTGGCCCAGGAACAGACATTCAGACTTCAAAAGAAATCCTGTTGGCCTTTGGAGGAGGGGGACCCCATTTGGGGCTTGGAAAGTGCATCCAACACATTTCTTGCAGATCCTGCACGAGTCCACCAGGTACTTAAAAGGGGCTGATAAGAAAGATGGGGACAGACATTTGAGCAGGGCCTGTTGCGATAGGACAAGAGATGATGGTTTTAAACTAAAAGAGGGAGATTCAGGCTGGACATGAGGAAGACATTTTTGACGATGAGGGTGGTGAAACACTGTCCCAGGTTGGCCAGAGAGGTGGTGGATGAACCATCCCTGGAGACATCCCAGGCCAGGCTGGATGGGGCTCTGAGCAACCTGATCTGGTGAAGATGTCCCTGCTCATGGCAGGGGTGGCACTGGGTGAGCTTTGAAGGTCCCTTCCAACCCAAACCATTCTATGACCCTATGAGCCTGCAACATGCAAGGACTTACATCACTAGGACTACTAACCTGTTGGTAGATTTAGCTGAAAGTGGCCAATGAGCTTAAAAAGTTAATGGGTGAAAGGAGAGGGTGGCTTGTGTCACTTAAAACCCAGACAGTGGCCTGCTGACAACCAATATGTTTGGATGCATCTGTCCAGGTAGACAGACCCGTAGGTGTGGGATGTATTTACTCCAACATCAGCTTTCTGAGCTATCAGTTTCAGCGCCGAGCAGGTGGAGGGTGGTGCACACAACTGTGGTTTTTGCTTCACTGGCTTCCCAAATTGCTCAGAGAACCAAAAAAAAATGTCAAAACCATTTTGCTTCGACATGAATGGAATGATGTATTTGACTTCAAAATGATCCATTTGGTGTTGTTTCTAAGCTCTCCCTGGATTATTTTAACTACTGCAAGGAGCATCGAATGAAAAAAAGAAATAAAGACGTTTGACTTTTTGAGATGTCCCCACCTTTTCCACAAAAATCTTTTGTTTACATCAGCATAAATTATCCCCCCAAAAACATCGCAGGTGAATCAAAACTATGCTCCCTCACTGATCACTTCTCCTCCTTCTGCTGTGTCCCTCTCTGAGCCCATATGCCTTTGGCCTGGGATTTGTTCCCCCGAAATGGATGTTTTCCCCGCAGTACCATGGATGTTATGTATAGAAGGGAGGAAGCTTCTTGGGATGTGAAATGGCTGTTCTGGACCAGGATTAATTTGGGATGAGCTCTGCACAGCCCCACTGAAATGAAGGTTGCGCTTGCAGCTGGGAGGTGTGGAGTAGAGATGGACCCTGGTGAAGGCGGGATGTCTCTGTGGGTGTGTTTAGTGGGGCACAGACCCAGAGCTGTGGGACCTTGAAGGGTCACCCATCTTTACAGAAGCCAGATTAGCTTCCCTTTGGCTGAGCAGCTCTGCTTGCCACATTGCAGCATTCTTCTGGTTTTGTACAGGAGCTCTGCCAAAGGCACTTGGACATCTAAAGACCTTAGGCTCCCCAGGAAAACAAACAAGCAGAAAAATAGAAATCTAGCTTTGGTTTGTCCTAGTAGCACCTCATGATGAAGGAAGAGCAAAATAGCAATATTTAGTTGTTCTCTGGCACGACCCAAATGATGTCCATGGACTAGACCCAGATAAGGGAGGTTTCAGCCCCACTTGACACTCTCCTGGAGGAGCTTGGAGTGGGTGTGGAACAGCTTTTGGGCAGGTGGATACCAGCGCCATGGGTCATGCCTTGACATCAACCTGGGAACCACCATAGAATCACAGAATAGTTTGGGTTGGAAGGCACCTTCAAAGCTCACCCAGTGCCACCCCTGCCATGAGCAGGGACATCTTCACCAGCTCAGGTTGCTCAGAGCCCCGTCCAGCCTGGCCTGGGATGTCTCAGGGATGGTTCATCCACCACCTCTCTGGCCAACCTGGGACAGTGTTTCACCACCCTTATTGTAAAAAATTTCATCCATGCAGCATGGAGTGGAGAGTCCCACCACAGGCAGCTCTCCTACGTCCACTTTTCCTACCTTGTAGCCCTTCAGCAGGAACCTCTTGGAGCAAATCTGTAAATGAGGCCAATAAATAACTCTGGTTATACAAATAGGGAAAACAGAGGCACAGACCAGTGACATGATCTTCCTCTTGTTCTCCTGGGTGCAGGACCACCCCTATGACCAGCCATCCCAAATCCTATCTGTCTGGTCTAACTGCCAGACTATGTCCTGGGGTGCCCACAATGTCTTTATGATGCTACACCCAGGGACACCATTGCTGTGGCTAATGGAGAACCTTTGTATTAAAGATACGATTAACACAGATGGTTGACCAAAGCACCAAACCACTTCTCTAGCAGCAATTACACCTTTTCATCCTTGTTGAAGAGCAATCAGTGGTACTGGCTGGTCAAATACATGAACTTCAGTTTGCTTCTTCAGGCTGGGCTAACCCAACGTCCATCAACAGAGACTGGAAATGCAGCTTTCTTCCTCACTTTACAAACACGCTTTATGCAATTCACAGTCCAGCCCTAATTTAAACTGCAATTATATTTTTTTTTCTTCCTTCATGAGGTAAAAATGCCCATCTGTAATTTCCATTTAAATCTAATCAGTTGCTACATGGCCCCATCCTCTTTGCTTGGAAATGCACAGGACATGTCCATACAGCTCTACAGCACCATTCTCCTCCCTACACCCTCTCCACCCCCGCTTCCCACCTCCCCCCTCCCCAAACTATGACTCATCTTAAGGCAGGAGGTTAATTTAGGTTAATTATCTTCCTGGTTAGCAGCGCATACATGTCCTGAGCAGCAATAAAGGTTTGACACCCCTCCTGCTGCTGCAAATCAATTTTCTTCCTCATTTACTGTAAATGGAAATGAGCCAGGTTCTTTGGCATCAAAGTAAACATTTCTCTGCATGAAACTCAACTTGTGAACCTGGTAGTTTCAGATTTGCTTATAACATGTGCATTTGCCAAGGAATAAAAAAGAAAAAAGAAAAAAAAGAAAAGCAGCTGTTTGATGTCTCCAAAAACTAGAATTAGCCCTGTAGATCAAACATCAGTTCGCCTGCTGCTTTAATAATGGAAGGATCCAGTTGCATTAAGCACGAGGATATCATTACACTATGTACAGTGCTTACATATAAGCTAACCCCTAATTCCCCTACTTAACAGCTAATGCATATTATTATTATTTACTCTTTGAGTTAAAGGCTCAACCGTGAGCCGAGTCCTGCGGTGTTTGGTGCTCTACAGACGTGCACAAAAGGAGAGTCCTTGCCCCAAAGAGCTCGCAGTCTAAATAGACACAGAAGACAACAAAGGACGTGTTGTTGCCCCCAGGAAAGAGGAGCGTGAAGGGGCATGTGAATACCCCAAAGCAAGTTTACAGCAGAAGCAAGAATAAGACGCTTGTGGTTAGAGTCGTAATCTAGTCAGCTGCCGCTCCTGAAGGTGGATATCTCGAAAAGGTGGAAATTAGTTCCCTTAACTTTAGCCCCTTGAAAATTAGGCTTTTTATCTGAGCTGGTCATGCAGGCTGTCTCCAAAGTCAACAGAGACAGGTCAGCACCTTTGAAGGACATTTCACTGTATCCTCCATAGGTGAGAGTCTTCTCTCATAGGCCAAGGAATCTGGAGCAGACTCACTTGCCCGAGCTGAGACTTTAGAGCTCTCTGAGATGCCTCGAAGTATCTACAGCAGCCAAAAATGCTGGCAGCCATGTCACATGTATCAGACATCCTGCACCAGTGCACCCAGAGAATGCCAGGTGGGATCCAAAGTGCATCTCAAGTGAGTTGACCAGATGAGACTAAACATTTCAGTAGGAAAGGTGAATCCCAAACTAATTTCCCAGTCCTTGACTCCACGTAATCTCTGCTCAACAACAAAAACCTCCCTGTGTTACCAATACTGTTTTCAGCACAAATCAAAAACATAGACCTGTACTAGTTGCTATGAAGAAAATAAACTCTGTTCCAGCCAAAACGGGCACATTCTGCATTCCTTATTTACATCATGTTCAGGTCCCACGCCATCCAATTACCCTCATTACCAACCACCTCCTTTCCCACCCTTCAATATAATACGGAGATACCCTGTCTCCCTGAAAATAAGACGGGGCCTTACTTTAATTTTTGCTCCAAAACTTTTTACTTTTTTACATATATAGCTGCCTGGACACTATTTAAATTTACATTATTCTTTTAATGAACAGTAACTAGGGCTTATTTTAGGAGTAGGGCTTATATTTTGAGCATCCTAAAATATCCTGAAAGATCATGCTAGGGCTTATTTTCAGGGTAGGGCTCATTTTCAGGAAACAGGGTATCATTCTCTTAGTCTATGGACCACCCTTGTAAAATGTCTGCAATGTCCTTTGAGGTCATTTAGTCCATGAGTTTGGGATCCATCTCTTCTGTTGGCCACCCAGGACAGGAGAAGTGGTGTATTGTGTGGAGTACCTAGGCGCCAGAGCCAGCTCAGCTCAGGTCACTGCTGCACTTGCACTGCTTGTTGTGGGGCTTGTTCTCCACCGGTTTAGGTGGGTCTTGCTATGGTGCTTCCTACAACGTACAACTCGAATCATGGGTTACAACAATTTAAAGGTATTTCCACTGCAGTCTCAACCCATGGTCTTTTTGGACCAAACCATCAGGTTTAACATGGCAATGAACTCCTCCCCTTGACCTTTCTCCAGCTTGGACTTGCCCACAGACTGCAGTCCCATAAGTTTGCACCTGCTCCAAGTGGAGCCTTATCTGTTAGTCACAGCCTCTCCAGGGATGTACCTGTTGCAGCATAGACTTATTGACAGCCACAGTCACTTTGAGGTGCACCTCTTCCAGTGTGGTCTTCTCCATGGGCCACAATGCCTTCAGAGATCTACCTCCTCCAGCATGGCCTTACCCACAGCCACAGTCCCTTCAGAAGTGAACCTGCTCCAACATGACCTTCCCATGCCTGCAGTCCCCCCAGGGATGTACCTGCTCTGTCATGGGCTTATCCATGGCCACACACTTTGAGGTGCTCCAGCATGACCTCATGCACAGCCACTGATGCTTCAATGTGTACCTATCTTCTCCAGCGTGGTCTTATCCTTGGGCCATAACCCCTTCAGAGGTATCCCTGATGTGACACAGACATAACCACGGCCACAGACGCTTCAAGATGTACCTGCTCTGTTATGGGTTTTATCCATGGCCACAAATGCTTTGGGGTGTCCTAGTGCCATGTGGATTTATCCACAGGTCACGATTCCTTCAACTGGAGTTCACACAGGAGTTCCAGCCTGTCCAGCCCAGCAACACAGACACAGCAGTGATGTCCTGGCCATCTACCAACCTGGGCATCCATTGCTGTTACCAGAATGTTTCCAGGCACAGCACAGTGTGACGATCACCAGCACCACAGTAGTGAAACCAAATAGCAGCCGCTAACGAGCACAAGACTCTAATTTACAGTAGGGCAGGCAGGTCCCGTGGTGAGCTCAGGAGCCTGCTGATTAACAGTTAAACAGCTATAAATTTGACCTAGCACATTCCAGTCAAATATGTCATTATCTTAAAATTTTCAAGCTCCATGTTGTGCACCAAAACCAACTGTCGTGGTTTAACCCCGGCCAACAGCTCAGCCCCACGAAGCCGCTCACTCAATCCCCCCGGTGGGATGAGGGAAAGAATTAGAAGGGTAAAAGTAAGAAAACACATGGGTTAAGATAAAGACAGTTTAATAGATAAAGCAAAAGCCACAAACACAAGCAAAGCAAAACAGAGGATTCATTCAACACTTCCCACGGGCAGGCAAGTGTTCAGCCATCTCCAGGAGAGCAGGCGTCCATCAAGCATAATGGTGACTTAGGAAGACAAACACCATCACTCTGAATGTCCTTCCCTTCCTTCTTCTTCTTCTCTCAGTTTTATATACTGAACATGACATCATATGGCATGGAATATCCCGTTGGTCAGTTGGGGTGAGCTGTCCCAACCGTGTCCCCTCCCAGCATCTTGTGCACCCCCAGACCACTCACTGGTGGTGTGAGAAGCTGAAAAGGCCTTGACTCTGTGTAAGGACTGCTCAGCAACAATGAAAAATCCCTGTGTTATCAACACTGTTTCCAGCACAAATCCAAAACGCAGCCCCATCCTAGCTACTATGAAGAAAATTATCCCAGCCAAAACCAGCACAGGCAATTAATTCCACGAATCTATAATTCATCACAATGAATCATATTTCCTCTCTGACAGCGAGAAGCATGAAAACACATTTTCATGCTGTATTGCAGCAGCTCAATGACTGTGATAAGAACAAGACAATTAGGAACCTCGAAGGGATGTTATATTTAAGGTAGAGTCGATTTTGCTTAGGGCAGAGAGATGGAGTGGATTTTTCAAAATTCATTCAAACAGGATTATCTGTGCCTTTAAAAATGCTTGGGGCTCCAAGAAGAATATGAAAACATATCCCTGTACTATCTCTGGATTATTTAGGTCAGGAATTAAAATAAATTTGGTTGGCTTTCATAATTTTATGTACAGCTGTTTTTTCTTGTTGAGTTCAGAGCTATTGGGTCGATGCTGCCTATACTGCCGTTCATACTACTATCTGTTTTGTTGGGCTTGCAAAGAAAAAATGCAAAGGTGTTAATTTGACTTGTAAGCTTAATGAGACAGTGATCACTGCAGTAAAAGCTGGAAGAGTGTCAAAAGTGTAAATGGAAAAGAGCAACATTTCTACCTTGTCCTAAGTCATACACAAACTCACATACATTCATGTACAATATAATATTATGTAGCAGTGGGGTGTTTTTCTTATGGTGGGATACTTCCTGCCCATTAAACAAGATCTTAGCGCTTAATTTGCTGTTCGCTCCATTGGTGGCATCTTTGCGTCCAGCCAAAGCTTTCATTTCACTGGGGTGTCACTAACCCATCTCTTTAAAAAAGTTATATGGGAGACAGTGGTGACATTATTTTTGGCTTCCCCATCTGGTGCTCACCTCTGTAAACCTTCTGAAACCCCCAAATGAGAAATATTGCTGAGAAATATTGTGTTTATAGTGAAACACGACAGAGTAAGCAAAGGATGGACAAAGGTACCACCACTGGCTAAGAGGTCCATGAACCACAGGTGACTGGAAACTGAGAGGGCACATGTTTATGTTGCCATTTCAAACTTCTGTTTTATAGTAGCATCTCAGTCCTTAATGAAATTAAATCGCTGCTGTGCTCAGTTTAGTGCAGGAGCATAAACTCTGCGTTTGTGCACAGGCCAAGGGCTGTTCTTTGGTTGTGTGGCCAACTGGCACAACTAGGCTTGCATGAAAACTCACTTTCCCCTGAAAACGGTGTGGCTGCATCCAAACTGCCCTCCCTGGTCTCCTGAACCGAGACAGCCACTGAGCCAGCCGACCATGGGTTATCCTCAAATCCAACCTTTGTTTGGTTTGCTCGTTTGCTGGCCAAAGAGGGGCAGTTCCTACCTTAAAGAGGTGGCAATGAAGGTGATGAAGAGTGAGAGGGAGGAAGCAGCATTACCCTTGAGTGCAGCTGGGGCTGGGATGTGAATCATAGAATCGAAGAACCATTTTGGTTGGAAAAGACTCTTAAGATCATCGATCATAACCTAAATCTAGCACTAAACCACATCCCCAATGTAGACATCCCATGAGCTGTCAGGGGATTGTTTGCAGACTCACAAATTGCCTACCACATGCGGGTGAAAATAATGAAAATTAGAAAAGAAATGCAAATTTATAGTGCATTGCACTTCTCTTGGGGTCTCAGAGCTCCCAGGTTGACACTTAGATAATTTTCTTTTCATCCACAAAAGGTGGCAGCTTGACAATTATTAATGAAGCGGCCATAATCACAGGACTCAGGGAGCTGAGGACTGCTCAAAGAAAACACTAAAAAAACACAGAGAATCTAAATTTGTCTCCTGCTCGAACAACTCTTCTATAATGTAATGGATCCCAAACTTTCTCACTCTGTCCCCTAAGTGTTGCAATGTCTGCTTCCACATTCCTAGATTTCTGCTCCTTTTCCTACAATCCCTTGTTTAGGATTTATCCGCCCAAGCATAACCATCTAAAATAAATCAGACAAACTGCTCTCTAAGGGTGTTTCTTTCTCCCTGTTGACCTTGGGAGGATTTTTGTGCGAGCAGCTCGCATTTGAAGCGAGCTGAGATGAATCCTGTCCTACTGCCTGCACTCCGCTGGCTTGTGCTAGCTTGAATACCAGACTTGTTCAGCTCTGTATGATTACGTTATCCTCAAGCACCTGGAATCCAGAGATCATCCTAGTCCTAGAAGATTAAATATAACCCCTAACTCAAGAAATCATGGTATAGGTAGTAGGAGGAGAGCGTTGTCACTTGGGTTATGCCATGTGAGACCTGGTGGCACCGACGTCCCTTGTACACGTGCAGCAAATCCGCAGATGCAGCCAAACAATTGCCCTTTTTTTTTTTTTTTGAGAAGGCAAAATTTGCTTCAGGAATACTTATGCAAATAGCTTGTTCTCTGCATGACTATTAACACTAATTTTGAGACCCAGACCAAGCCAAGTAGTTGTTTATGAGATGTTTATGAAGCAGAGGCCAAATAGGTTTTTATGAGGCAGCGTTGGTGCCAAAGTCAAAGAGCACCTCTGAGTGATGACTGGCACAGAACCATCTCTTCAGGCTGAGCTACAGAGGAGAGCTTATTGAATTCAGTGGTGCTACTGGTGAAGCACTCTTTGCAATTAACCCAGTGGTGGAATGGATGGGGAAGAAATGAGCCTTCCCCAGATTCTGGCAGCTGGGAGCAGGAGATTCTTTGCAAAGAAAATAGGAAAACTGATATTGAATCATAGAATCATGGAATCATAGAACATCCTCAGTTGGAAGGGACCCACAAGGATCATCAAGTCCAACTCCTGTCCCTGCACATGACAACCCCACAGTTCACACCGTGTGTTTGAGGACGTTGTCCAGTCTCTTCTTGAACACTGTCAGGTTGGGGCCGTGACACCTCCCTGGGGAGCCTGTTTAGTGTCCAGCACCCTATGGGTGAAGAACCTTTTCCTAATGTTCAACATGATATGAGAAGAAGAGGTTGGGACCAAGCCCTGTAGAGGCTCCATGTCGATGGTGTCCCTTCCTCATTACTCGGCACAGCTCCAAAGCAAAGCTGCTTCACTGTCCCTATAATTTAGCCTCATGTAGGAGCTGCAATGTTGTTCCAGACCTTCCCCTCACTGAGATCTGAGGTCTTTTTGTAATTTGAGGGTTCCCATGGTCTTAACATTTATTTTTGAGCATGATATGATTTTGAGCTGTTTCTCCTCACAGGTGTCAGTATTCTACATTGTCCTGTGGAGATCCTACAAAGCTCTTGGACACAGAAATGACATGACTGAGGTCCATCAGAGGTTTTATGGGAAAAAGTACTTTTTTTCAATAGATGGCTTTCATCAAAAGTCTAGGTGTTCCGAATAGACACTTGTGTTACCTTTGTTCTTAAACCCTCTACTGAATTATGTTCTCTGCTTCTAGTTTTCAGTCTCCTCTTTCCCAGACCAGCAAATTCATTTCTTCTGAGCTTTCTTGTAACTATTTTTTTTCTAGGTACCTTATCATTTTCCTCCCTCTACTCTGATTCTTTTCCAGCTTGTCTACATCATCCTTAAAATTGAGTGTCCAAATTTAGACCATTAACTCTGTCCCCTCATACACAGGCTTTCTCAGGAAATAACTTTTATATCAGAAGTGCCTCTCTCTTGTAGTTATTCTTACCTCTAGCCTTGGTAAGTCCCCATTGTCTTTGTAATCCCTATGAGTAACTTTTAGTATGTCACAAATCACGTTACAGGAGAGTAAGAATTTTCAGAAGAAATCATCAATCTAAAACTGAACATAGGAAAGAAGAGATACCAGCTACTGCCCTGCAGCTCATGCAATTGCAATAAGAAACTTCCTTTATATTACCTGAACATGCAGACATCAGCAACATCCCATCACCCCGAGCTATTTAGATGCTGGATGTCTATTTACACAGTGAAAAGCCACGTGGGAAGGTGTTTTGTCTGCAGTTATTGAAACCATGTGGCCTTATTTAGAAGAAAGACCTTACCAAGATAAACACAGCTGGTGTTGTGGCACAAGAACACGGGACTGGGGGAGAAAAAAAAAAAGGCAAAGATGATGAGCCAGCATCTTCTCAACCCTTGGTTAGAGGCCAGTGGAGTCATAATTCACCTCAAAGACACAAGAACAAACCTCTAATCGTTCCCTCCCACCACGCTAAGATCTGAAAGTCGAGATATTGTGGTGGACATAGCAGGAAATCCTCTGTCAAGTGGCAAGATGGAGCTTTTGTTGGGCTGTAGATACATGGAAAGGAGTAGAGGGTGTGCATGAGGTTGGGCCTCCATCATTGCCCTCCAAGCTGCAGCTCATCTGCAATTACAGGCCTGGTGTGCCCTTAATAAGACAGAGGTTGGCTCATTATTCACATAATCACCTGGAAAATGTATTTCTCAGGCTTGTTCTTTGCTGTATCAAAGCCTTGTTTCTGTAGCTCTCCCCTTTTGTCCCTCCCCTCCCCTTTTTGCCCCTGTGAAGCGACCAGGGATGGCTCGTAGTGTAGCCCTTGCCTGTGATTAACGTGCTGACCTAGCAATTATTCACATCTGGATGGGTCTTTGTTCTACTTTGAAGTCTCTCAACGACTTCTCTTTCCCCCCCACCTGTCTTCATTTTCCCCTCCGTGCCCCCCATCCCACCTCCTCCCTCTCCACCTTGTCTATTAACTCCTCAGAAGTGCCAGTGGGCCCAAAATGAAATACAGGAGGGACCAGAAATTCCTCCTTAATGGGCCCAGGTGAGCTTGGAGCGGGAAAGGGAAGGCCCAGACCTTGAAGATGACCTTTCCGAAGTACTTAAGTCAATAACAGTGTACAACCCTCCATAGCCCCTTGTTTAAAATTGACAAGGTGGAGACAGACTGGAGGCTCTTTCTTCTCCCCAAATGTGTGAGATCTTTGAATCTTAATGAAAAAAAAAGGAGAAAGAGAGGGGAAAACAACAGAGCAAAGCGCTGGGTGATGGATGAGATAGGGTAATTGGTTCACCACAGAGTGAGGCTGGGGAGATGTGACTCCTGAGGTCCATCCACGGTGGGAGAAGTGCTGGTTGAGCAGCATCTCCTCTCGCAAGTTTTCCTTTGTACGGCATGAGAGGAGGAGGGGATGCTTCCCTCTTGTACATTCTTACATCCAGCTACTGAGGCACGTTCACCAGCAACTGGTTAAGAAGAAAGATTAAGGGGCTTTGGGGGAGTGGGAAGTCCCTTTGCTTTGAGGAGATTAACTTTCAAGAAGAAGTAAAACACAAGGCGATAGTCTTTCAAAATTGCCTTCCAGCCGTGACAGGCAATGGTTAGATTAATTAGATTACGAATGCTCTTTTATATTTGGGAGATGAGCTGGGACAAGGTGGGGTGAGGGGCTGGGAGAGAAATAATCTATTTTTTTTTTATAGTATGGATATTTTTGAATGTAACACAGGTGCTCCTGGCCACAGGTGGTCAGAAAGTGTCCTCCCAAGGGTCCGAGCAGACTTTGAAACAAGTGCTGCTGTAGGAAGTCATAGAGAAAAACTGCCCATGGTCTCAAAGGAAGCAGAAACAATAGATATTAAATGTAAGAAGTGAGAGGTAACAAGACTAACGTAAGATTTTTCTCTTTTATGTAGAAGGTGTGGGTGAAATGATGATGGGAAAATGTTTTGGTACCCAAGGATTTACATCCAAAGGAAGTTGTGTCCATTTCTAGCAAGTTTCACTGAAAGGTCAGGCTTATGTTTGCGTAATTTTGATGTCAGTCTATCTTTGAGAACTCCTTCTTTCCAAAGCTTTCTAGAGGTAAATAGAGAAAGCACTTTGCACTTTGTTCCTATGGGCATTGGAAATAATAGAGATAGTGAAATGCACAGGCTGAAGATACATCTGGGATAGAGCTAGAAAAAAATCTGAGGTGAAGACACAAATTAATAAACATTTACAAGGGAGACCTGTTGTTCCTAAAAGTATCCTAGTGAATCATTTTAGACATTAAAAAAAAAATCATGCCAAGTAAAACACCTTGCTCTCCTTTTATATCCAATTGATAGAAGTAGATACATCTGAGGATACGTCTCTAACCTAGAAATACGTAGAGTCATTCTTCTTAATTGCCTATGAATGAGATTAATGAAATCAGTACGACCAGCTGTTATTATTAAATCCTGAGCTACAGCAGAACAACCATGGATTTTTTAAATTCATTTCCATTTTTTGACAAACTTGAAGATCTTCCCCTCCAAAGCATGCTGTTCGTTAAGTATGAGCTCTGACCTACAAGTAGTTTTGCAGGTCTTGGTTAACCTTCCGAGATGCAGGTTGTCCATTGATGCTGCTATGGAGCTGTAAGGGGATGAAGTGTTTCCAGTCTTAGTCTATAAAACCCAGTGTCCAAGATCTGAGTCTTCCTCCAGGCTCAAGGTTACTTGCAATTATCTATACGGTCCTTTTGGTGAGAGAAGTCAGGGCTGGAGGACACAACATGGTGCAAACCACTGTGGGGATGGAGTTAGATAGGCCTAAGTTTATAATAAATTATTAATGTGCAAATCAGGAAGCAGCCAGAGTTTGCAGGATTATTAGGCTGAAATACTAAATAATTCAGCAACTTGAAGCAATAAAAATAACAATTTATTGAGAACAAGAAGCTTGACATCCAGATAACCCAAAGAAGACTAGAAGCTTTAGTCAAACTATTTGTGTGGAGGAGGAGGTCTGAATATTGGTCAAGATATTTGTGCCACTGAAAGCACATACATGACCAGTGTGAAAACAACTTGTGTAGCTAAACTAGAGAATGCATAATACAGTAGAGAAGGATATATTCTCTATTTTAAGGAGACTGGAGCTGGGAGGACAAGGGACATAGTTATCAGAGGGCATATCCTACAGCTGGGTCTGTGGGAAGAGTGAATGTGGCAGGATGAGCAAACCACAAGACCTGTGATAACAGCATAATGCTTTCTGGTTTAAGCTCCATGGAGGTGGAGGAACCTTGTGAAGAAAGACACCAGTGGAGACACTTGTCACATGTGTGGGAGCCTCTCTGAGGTTCAGTATACATGTGTGTAGACCATCTCCACCACTGCCACATGCCCAAAACTTCTTGTTCTCTGACAGGATGAAGGGACTTCTTAGAAATGTCACTCTGGATTGGTTGTATCAAGAATGTCCAGATTTCCAGAAATTTCATCGTGTGCGTGCAGGTGGTGGGGACCAGCAAGGAGCCATGATACTGCAATTCTGTCTTCAACAGCTCCTCCTGATTCCATCTCCACTATCCTTGGATGGAGCCATACTCAAACTGCTCTGAGACTGCTTTGTGAATGTCCTGGATTGTTTGCGGTACAGGTGGGCATGCTACCTAGGAGGTATATCCTGGTCCCTGCTCCTGGCCAGTCCATCACTGTCACCTCTTCTGGCTCCTAATTAGTCCCAGCCAGACATCCCGTGCTCTGGAGATGACATAAACACCACCTGGGTGACAGGCTGAACGTCTTCATCTTCCTTCCAGCTCCATTTGCCTGTCATTTTACCTGTGCTCATTGTAAACATCACCACGAATGGGCCTAAAAAGCTTTTCTTAGAAGTATAAGTTAATGTTTGTCCACCATAATGTCCCATCTGCCCGCTTGCAGCTTCTCAATGCTGTCCTTATTTGATCCTGTGTCTCGCTCAGGACCATATCCTTCAGATACCGGTAGCTTTATGACATTCCTCTGAACTGAGGGGGTTAAAGATCTATGTAAAAGTGTGCAGGGAAAGAAAATAGCAGGGTAGAAATATTAATACCAAAGGATTTTGACTAGGCAACTGAACCTCATGGGTGGATGGTCGTCCTAATGCAGGCTCTGGTCAGAGTAGCTGACCCAATTATGCACGTGAATTTGTTTGAGACTCAATCAACACCTCCCCGTCCAAATATACCGTTCAGTGCCAGACTAGCCGAATTGCAAAAACTGACCCTGAGCACATCTGGAAGAGTGAATCAGTAGATCTCGACTGAATAGATTACTTTTTTTAGTATGCTGGTATCCTATGATGATACAGCCTGCCTTGTTGACTTTATCTCTTAATTACACAGGCATTATTGCAGAATTAAAGATTAATTTATCAGGCTTTCAGAAGGAGCCTCTGCTCTGCTGTTGGCCCCGGAGATGAACCAATCTAATGACTTTTATCTCCCTTCCAACCAATGCAAAATCACACTTCTCTCTTGAGCTTCTAAACCTTCCTGTAAATAACCTGTCTTGAAATAACCCCCCTGACCTTCCCTCCTCCCCCCTCCCAATCCTTCCACCCAGTTTTCTTCCTGTAATAGGTCTAAAAAGGTTGAAAGGTGCTGAACTCTTGTGCGGGGAATTCAACTTTAAAGACCCTGAACTTTTAGATTCCCTGAGGGTTGCAGAGGAGGGGAGGAGGAGGAGGAGGAGGAAGGGGGGACTTTGTCTTTTGCTTTAGCACAGTGACCTAAATGATACATCTCATGTCCATGTTATGTCAAATGTCATCTCTAGGGCTGGAAGCACTCTGAATAACCTGTCTGGTCAGTAGAGGTGACCGAAAATACTTAGCTGCAAGCCATGGCTTTTAGAAAGCCTTGTCTTTAATACTTCTTTATCTATTTATGGGCTGGGGATTTTTTTATTCATCTCCCTGTGCAACATTCAACAACTTTTTCAACTTTCACATTTGGCAATTTGCAGAACTGTTTGATGAGCAGCAAGCAGCATCTGCAAAACAGGAAGGAAACCGTGAACCCCATTACTATGTGGTTTTGGGGTCAGAAAAGAGAAACTGTGCCCAGAACAATAGCAGAAGGCCAGCTTGGGCAGTCTCATTTGGCTACACTCAGCAAGGAGGATGAAACTCAACTGGGATGCCTTGATGGAGCCTCATACCCTGTGTCTTGCAAAGCCAAGTGGCAGTACCAGCGTTATGGCCATTGTCCATAGGGGTGCCAGCTTCACCCCCAAACCCATCTCCTCTCTGCTGTGGAGCCTCTTACCACCTTCCCAGGGGAAGATCCCATTGATTTTTCCAAAGGGGGATGTTCAAAGGTGCCTTTGCCGCAGTCTCCCCAGGGAGCGAGTGCTGCCTACTCATGGGCTCTTCAATCTGCTGGGGAAGAACCCAAAAACAAGCAGTGGGAGAAGAAAACCCAGATTAATTCAAAGTAGGAGTAAATCAGAGTTGCCCCGGGAGGGTGTTTTCAGCCCACCTGTTTCTCTCTAGCAGCTCAGGAAAACCTTGTGAGCTAGGATATGTGCCCAAGTTTTAAACAGGTGATGTTTGGGGTGTCATTAAACAGGGAGGGAGAAGATGTTGAAGAAAAGCCTGAGGATGTGGCTTGATGGAAGGGAAATCCTTTGGCCTGTGGTGTGCTGGACAGCAGACTAAATGTTAATTACTGAGCCCCTCAGTCCCTCTCTGAACTGCAGTTTTGTTTCTCTGACCTGTCACTGCCTGCTGAGCACCGCTCTGCACCCATCCCTGGCAAAATTAATCAATGCAAAGCAACAGTTGGTATGTGCTTAATACAGTTTGATCTTGTATGGGGGACTACTGAAATGGGAGCAAATACAGAGATAATCTCAGTCTTAGCATTGACTTCTGCACCTTTCTGATGGGAGATGCAAATCTGCATCTCAGCAAAATTTTGATCTGTCCTGACAAGTGAGTGATTTACACGATGGGATTATCGCTTCTAGGAACTTGGCTGAAATGTTCTTTTCTGAGTAGTGGGAACTAAACATTTGAAAGTCAGGCATGTGAACTTCAGGTCAAGAGCTTAAAGCCCACCAGCGTGAGGTGACCAACACCTGGAATGGCTTTGCCAACAATCTTGTGGACACATATGAGGGGGTTTATCCTGCACCATTTTTCCAGAGGACAAGGAAACTTTCACAAAACAACCATCTGATCACTGACCCTGCACACCAGGATTTCCAAGGGAGGAATCTTCCTAACTTAGTGCTGCCTTTTGCCCTTTTACCATCAAGATACCGTTCGTACTTCAGGTTTCAGGGAGAAACAAGAGGATAGATTAAACCCTCCCAGCAACTCCCATCAAAAAAGTTGTGTTTTTTTAAAGCATGCACCTACATTATGAAGGAATTCCCTAGCTTTTGATAAATGCTTTGAACTTCCAGCTGTTCTTGGGAAGAGAAGAAACATGAAAGACGTGCCTGCAAAGGCCACTTGTATACCTGAGCAGAGCAGGGCTCTGAGGGTGCATCTATGAGACTGTGTAGGGGGACCAGGGAGAGTGAGAGTCTGAATTCAGTAATGAGAGAAAAAAATCCATCACAGGGAGTCCCACCGAAAAAAGAAACACCAAATGAATCCAAGTACCTTCATATAATGTAATATCAATTTACGTATTACGACAAAATCACAGAATCGACTGGGTTGGGAAAGACCACAGAGATCATCAAGTCCAACCCTTGGTCCAACTCTAGTCCATTGACTAGATCATGGCACTAAGTGCCATGTCCAATCTCAGTTTTAAAAGCTCCAGGGCCAGTGAGTCCAGCACCTCCCTGGGCAACCATTCCAATGCCTGACCACTCTCTCTGCACAGAATTGCTTTCTAATCTCCAGCCTAAATTTCCCCTGGCAGAGTTGAAGCCCATGGCCCCTTGTCCTATTGCTGATGCCTGGGAGAAGAGACCAATCCCCACCTGGCTAGAACTGCCCTTCAGGTAGTTCTAGAGAGTGCTGAGCTCAGCTCTGAGCCTCCTCTTCTCCAGACTAAACAAGCCCAGCTCCCTCAGCCTCTCCCCATAGGGCTTGTGCTCAAGTCCCTTCTCCAGTCTTGTTGCTCTTCTCTGGACCCTCTACAGCACTTCAATGTCTTTCCTGACCTGAGGGGTCCAGAACTGAACACAATACTCCAGGTATGGCCTCCCCAATGCAGAGTACAGGGGAAGGATCACTGCCTTTGTACTCCTGACCACGCTAGTTTTGATACAGATGATGTTTGTGGGATTGCGTGAAGCTACCTAGGGGTGCTTCACCCCCCTGGAGCTGGTATGCCAGCTTCATCCCGAACTTTGCAGATTGTTGTTGAAAGCAAAGATATAGGGTGATAGGGAAAACCGTGATCTCTCCTGGACGTTTCCTTTGGCAAATGGTGGGTTTTTTGCCTCCTTGTGTTTGGCTGAAATTCAATGTGCAGCTCATCACACTGGAAAACCTCATGGTCTTTTTTGGTCTTAAATTCCTGTACATTTATAAAGCCCTAAAGAAAATGAACACCCTTGCTTACAAGTGTGTTGAGTTTGACAGATGCTCATAGAGAAATTTAAAGCATGCAGGAATGCCCCTGATCAACGCCCTGCTCAAAGCAGGACCAGTCTCCAAGTTGGATCCACTTGCTCAGGGCAAATTTTAAATACCTCCAAATAGAAGGGTGCTGCACCCTGAAACACCTCCTTGTATTCAAGAGTCATGGCCTTGGTCAAGGAAGGAAAGATGGGAACCATTGGGAGGAGCATTGCTGACAAGAGCAGGAGAAAGTAGAGGCACTTTGAGCTCCTGCGAATGGTGCAATAGTCAAGGCTTGTCATGCAGAGAAGTTTGTGTGTCCACCTGGGCCAGCCCATCTCCACTTTGGCCAGCTCACCTCCGGGGAGATGATGGTGTTGATTGTTGCTGCCCAGCACAAGATTTCCATAGCCATGAGATTGGCTCCCCGTGGAAAACAAGAAGGCTGGTTTTAAATCCATAAGATGAAAGTAAATTGTCTTTTTATGAGCATTGGTTTAGGTTCCTAGGTTGCGTCTTCCTTGTGGCCATCAAGGCAGGCCATTAGCTGTTGAAAAAGAAAGGGAAGGGGCAAGAAAGCAAGAAGGCAAGAGAGAGGAAGATGAAAACCAGGGAATGGCACTCGACATATTAATCCCATGATGCAAGGAGTGTGGGCTTGCAAATGGGTGCAAGTATTAGGAGCAGACCCCAAGGGATGGCAACGTGGTAGAAATCCAGCTACAAGGTGGAACAGGGCCAGTACAGCTTCTCCTGTCGCGGTTGAGACGGACAAGCGACATGGACCAAATTCTTTCAAGATGAAAGTAATAGATGCCATTTATTGCTACAAGTGCACTTTTATACAATTCTGCCAGTTCATGTGTCTTTTCACTATTGGTTACAAGTTACAGCACTAACATCTCATTGGTTAAACTTGCTATCATCCATGTTATTCTTCTATCCCCTTCTCTCTCACGAGTACATCTCTCTCCGGATACTCCTTTACTCCCATCCTCCTCAAGGGTAAATCTTAATATCTCAAGGCTGATCTCTACTCTCATATTTTCTGTCAAGGATTCCACAGACCCGCTGCAGTTTCCCACATTCTCCTGGGAATTCAGGACAATTTCCTATTTCTGTAACAGACTGGCCTTTTCATCAAACTTCATATAAAACCCTTCTCCATCTGTCACTGTTCTTCATGGCCCCCACAACATCTCGGTACCAGTGGCTTCCCAGGTACATGCCGAGAGACATTGCAGTGTGCAGTGTCCTTTGCTAGGTCCTTCCATAGCTGCTTGAACTGTCTTATAACCATTAGTGTTTGACAACACCAAACAGCAACCTTTTAATTGCTGAGAAAGACAATGGATGGCTCTGAGATTGGGGTACTACCTGTGGTTGAGAGGGGGAAACTCTCATGCCACAGATTTCTTGGATGACCTTGGGTGAGTCACTTAGCCTCAATTATTGTATTTTAAAAAAAATGGAGTGGATGTTGCTTCCTCAATTCAAAAAGGTTGATGAGGATGGCTGGGTGAGGCCACGAGGCCAGACGAGGAGGGTGTAAGGGCTGTGCTGTTCCCCTTGCAGCTTCAAAGCTTTCAATGCCTGTGTTTTTTGGGGGAAGGCAAAATTATTTAGGCAGCCAGGAAAGCAGAAGTGCGTGATTTATCACGGGGGAAATCCACAACTTCTCCTGCTGCTGCTTAAATAATTGCTAAGACTGTCATGGTGTAAGGTAGGAATGACTTAGAAAGCAGCATCTATTTCTTTTGAAGTCAGAGCTTCAGTAAATTCTTCCTGCGTGTTGCGACTGGAGAGATTAGCTGCACTTTCTCAACTTTGGTTACTTTTGTTTTCTCCTTTCCCCCCCGCACCTTCCCCTTCTTTGTTTCCTGAGAAGAAAGTCTTGCTTGGAGACAATCAAAAGAAATAAAACCAGGGGATTTGAAAGTTAAGGGATCTGATTGTGTAGAGAAATTGCTTCCCAGTTCCAGAGCTGAAGTGACTGGGGAAGGGGAAAAAAGGGATAAACGTGTGGTTTACTGGGAGAGGGAAGGTGTTGAGGGACCTGGAGTAGGTCTGGGGAAAGGTGCTATCACTGGGTTGAGACCTTCCACCTGAACAGTCATTTGAGAACCGTTTAATGTCTCCTGCCTCTTTTTCTTGTGCTCTTGTGTCCAAATTCAGGGAGGGGAGGGCTCAGTGGAGCTGGGTGAATGCACAGCCTGGAACAAGGGTCTTGAGGAAAGCTTGGGGTGTGTTGAATCATTTGGCCCATTTTCATAGGAAATGGGAGATGGGGTGGTTGAGAATGAGGGAGAGAGCATCAGCCATTGTGAGAATGTCGGAAAAGGCTCAAAGCCAAAAAAAAAGAGGAAAAAAAATGAGGTTAAATACTCCGACTTGGAAAGGGGTTGAGGATGGGAAGCAAGAGAAAAGGATGAGAGAGAGGTTGGTGATCCAGCTACTTGGCCAGCCTTTCCAAAGCCCCAGTGTTCTCTATTCTATTTTTAACCAAGGCTCAAGGTTCAGCCTAAATTTGTGGGACAGACAATGGGGAAAGGGATGGAAAAAGAGTGTCAAAGTCACTTGGGATGCCTGTGTCTTCCCATCAAGCATAAGGGGGCCTATGTGGATCCAGGAGGTTGAATCTTAGATGGTGAATGATGGACCTGACCTCCTGGACCCTGCAAGGGTGAACGATCCAGTTACAAACGTGATGCCTTATGGTGAAACGTGGATTCTTCATTCAGCAAAAGTCTACTCCCAAAATAAGAAGTACAATAAAAAGAGCTATGATGCTGCAAAAACCAAAAGTGTCATTCTTAATCAACTAAATGAGTGGAAAGAATATGGCTTGAGCTGATGGAGGAGACAAAGTTGGTTCGATTTTCCTGACATTTTAAATCTTCATGTTTAGAAAACAATATTTGTTTAAAACATTGAAAAAATAGTTTTTATGACAAAAATGGCACCGAGACATGTTGAAGATCAGAAATCACACCTCTTCTTTGGAAATACTGAAATAAAACATTTCCATTTTCCTCTGCCTGTCCACAGATTTTTTTTCCCCTATAAAACAAAAATAAGAAACAACCTCAAAGCCCCAGATAAACTGACACAACCCTGCAATGCATTTCAGGGCCAGGGATATGGGACAACAGAAGATGATGGCTGAAAAATAGTAACTTTGACAGGCCATTGTTTGCACTGCAAAAATTACATTCCCAAGCCTGTCTGCAAGAAAACAAGAGGAATTTTGCTGCAAAACCTGTGGTATTGGTTTATCTGGGGATGTATATCTTGAATACTGCAGATGGCTCCTGCCCAAACAGACCCTGCTTGGACATCCCCAGCCCCTGAATGATGTTCCGATGATGCTCACCAAACATCAAAGGCCGAATTATTCGACCTGGAGTGTGACATGTGGGAGGAACGTCCCCAGCTTGGGAAAACAGTTCAAATAGCCCCCAACGCAGCGGTAGGACGTATAGATATGCAGAAACTCCCTCCCTCAGGGCTGTTCGCCTTGGCAGGGGGAGAGCGGTGTTATGGCCATGGGGTTTTGTGTGTGGGATGTGTCAGAGGAGGCTGATTGCCCTGAAAGCTGCCCCCAACCCTTTTATATGGTCATTAGGAGACCTGAATGGGGTGGGAGGCTGCGGGGGCTTCTCACGCCTCCAGCCCAATCCAGCCAGCAGCTCCTCTCTCAAGTACCTGCTAACAGGTTGACTTGCCTTTGGTCTCAGTCAGGCCTCAGTGGAGATCAGGCACCATTTCCTAGGCTAATAGGTGTGAGGGGAGCCAAGAATTTCACTCTTTTCTTATTTTTTTTTTTTAAGGTCTTTTCAAGGCAGGCTATAAACCTCTTGTTTTCCTCCTCCTCTGGGTTTGTTTCTCTGCTTCCTTTATTTTTCCTCCCCAGGTGGTGTTAAAAGTCAACAAGTCCCTTTATCTCAAGGTTGGCCTTTTTCCCCAGGGATGCTGGAGCGAATCCACATTGCTGAAGGGGCAGCAGTCCTGCATCCTTTGGGTATTTCCAGCTCCTCACAGGGACTTTCCCCACCTTTTGCTGCGGCAGATGATTCCCCAGGCTTGGGGCAGGGTCCCCATGAGGCAGATTGCAGACGGACAGGGCTGACGATCGTCATTTTCCTTCAGTTTGCAGTGGTGAAGTGCAAGAAATGCTCCATGATGAGCAGCAGTAAGTTGTTATTTGCAAAGAGGAGGTCATCATAAAAACATAGGATAGTTTGGTTTGGCAGGGACCTTCCAAGCTCATCCAGTGCCACCCCTGCCATGAGCAGGGACATCTTCACCAGCTCAGGTTGCTCAGAGCCCCGTCCAGCCTGGCCTGGGATGTCTCCAGGGATGGTTCATCCACCACCTCTCTGGCCAACTGGGGCCAGGTTCTCACCACCCTCAATATGGAAAATTTCCTCCTCGTGTCTAGGTCATTTGGGAGATTTCAGAAGAGATTTCAGGCCTATGTGCCAGTCAATTCATCTGGTGTCTTCTTCTAGCAAGTCTCCCTGCCTCAGTTTCCCCACTGGCAAAATAGGGATGGTGAGGCACAGCTCTGAGCTGAACTTTGGGAGTTGCAACGCAGCTTTGTTTGAAAGGGCTTTATGTTCTTTCCCCTCCTGCATTACACTGTCAGGGACTTCTGCCTTTTTTACCCCACTGCGGGAGCTGAATCAGGTGTTAAGACATTTTCTATTTCCACATGTTGTTTTCTTTCTCATTGCAGACTTGACTTTTAGCTCTTCTGTATGCTGTTTCTAATACTGGGAGGAGGAATGCCAGGATGGCATCCAAGGATCATTTCCAACCACCATCTTCAGGAGCCTTCCTACTTCTCCCCTCTCCCTCTCCTGACAGCACCATCCACCCTCCCTGTCCTGGTGAAGTAACAGGCTGAGACACCGAAGCCCCTATCAGGGGTTGGTGGGGAAAAAATTTCCCTCTGTGGTGCTCAGAAAACACCCATCAAAATGTCCTCCTGAGGGACAGCTGGAGACTTTTCCTGCAGAACGCCTTGGACATTGTAGGAAAGAGCCAGTGGTGAAGAACTATAAAAAATCTTATTATCAATGAACCCTAAAGCAGCGCTTTATAGACCTGGATAAGTTGGGTCTAAAGATAGCAGGGGACAGTTTAGGCTTACACGAAAGCTTGGCAGTGTCACTCCCTCTCTAACTGCTTTGATTTCCAGAAGAGAAATGAGCACTTTACTCTCACTCTTGGCTTCCCACAAATGTTTAGACTGGAAGACCCTCCAAATGGCTTAGGTGCCTCCTGTTGAGTGCAATGCAAGATAATACGTTTGTGGACATGAAGCTGGGGACATTGTCACTCAAAAACCTTGGAAAAATGAGGATGGGCTCTTAATGAAGTCTCTAAATATCCATATCCAGCAAAGATCGTAAAATCATAGAATCAATTTAGTTGAGAAAGATCTTTAAACCATCCAGTCCAACCGTTAACCTAAGACTGTCAAGTCCACCTCTAAACCATGTCCCTAAGAACCTCATCTATGCATCTTTTAAACACCTCCAGGGATGGTGACTCAAACAGTCTTTATTGACTCTGTTTGGAGAGTTGCAGATCCCTCTCTCACACATTTTTTGGCTCATGATCTGGGATTCGGTCACCAGGGTGGAAGTGGTGGGGATGGATGGGAGCTGGGGGGTGGTCTTTGGGAAGATTAGCTCGGGGTGTGACATGCAGAGGGTTAATTGTATTAGGGCGAATACCTGAGGAATTAATAATGATTTGCTGCTCATCAGGCAGCCTTCCTCGAGAAATGTAACGCAAGAAAAAACACGTTAGGAAATGCCAGAAAAATGCAGGAAAAAAAAAAAAAAAAAGAGAAATTATGGGGGTGTGGGGGTGGGGGTGTGAAAAAGCAGCCTGGGACCTTAGTTGCTCTCAGTATGGGAGTCACATAAGGAGTCTCAGTGCCTGGACAGGGCCACCCAGCACCCCCAGGACCTTACTCTGCCCTTAACTCCACCAAGTTCCTGGAAACTAAAGGGCCATGGGGACTTTTGTGTGGAGTGTGATCCACCTTGCTGTGGTGCTGCTGCTCCATAAAAGGAGCTTGGGAAAAGAATCCACCCATGTTGGGAAGGAGAGGAGCAACGCTGGCATGGCAAGCGTTTGTGGTGAGGATGGATCACCTGGGCTCCAATCAGGGCAAAAGAAAGGGATGCAAGGCCACCGCAAGCCATGCACAGCTGTCCTGTGGTGTCTCCATCTGGGGAACTCCTTGCTGCAGAAGACTGCTGTGCTATCATAAAGGTGGAAGGAAAAAAAAGAGATAAATAAAGTGATTTAGAAGAGTGATAATAGCATCTGAAGGTCTGCTCAGACAAAATAGCAAGAAGATGTGCTACGGGAGGGTCAGGTTGGACATGAGGAACAGGTTCTTCACCCAGAGGGTGCTGGATGCTGCAACAGGCTCCCCAGGGAGGTGTCACGGCCCCAAGCCTGACAGTGTTCATTTACAATGCCCTCAGACACATGGTGTGAATTTTGGGGTTGTCATATGCAGGGACAGGATCTGGACTTGATGATCCATGTGGGTGCCTTCCAGCTCAGGAAATTCCATGATTCTACAAAAACCTGAGGGCTTAAAAATGCTCATATTTCAGGCTACAGGGAGCTGAAGTAGGAGTGGTTAACAATGAACCCCAGTTTTGCACATCAAGGAGAAATGTAGACAGCCACCTTGTCATGGAATCATCTCCAAAGCTTGAATGTCCCTACCACCATAGAATGTCCTTTGAAGGGTGGCCATGGTGTGAATGGCATCGCATGGAGAGGGGCGCTGAGGTGCAGGGAGGCAGATGACCAATTTGGCATCATGTGTGCAGGTACTCTACATCCACCACAGGCCTGAACCACATGTCCACAATAGCCCCCTTATTTGCTGTCCAAGCACTTGTCCAACTTGACTTACTGTGGCCTTTCAGTACTTAAAAGAGACCTATAAGAAAAATGAGGACAGACTTTCTAGCATGGTCTGCTGCGATAGGACAAAAGGGGGTGGTTTTAAGCTAAAGGAGGGAGATTCAGGCCAGATGTGAGGAAGAAATGTTTTACGCTGAGGATGGTGAGAGCCTGGCCCAGGTTTCCCAGAGAGGTTGTGGATGAACCATCCCTGGAGACATCCCAGGCCAGGCTGGACGGGGCTCTGAGTAATCTGAGCTGGTGAAGATGTCCCTGCTCATGGCAGGGGTGGCACTGGATGAGCTTTGAAGGTCTCTCCCAACCCAAACTATTCTAGGATTCCATGATTCTATGATGTGGTGCCAGTGAAGTTGGGTGTCAGAGAGTGGTGGGGTTTGGGCAACATGAGACGTTCCTACTCAGTGCCCTGTCCCCATGGGGTCTATCCATAGTCCTCTATTGCTTTTCTTTGGAGAGTGACACCCTTTGCTTTACATCTGTCCCACATCATTCTCCTCATGCTGGTTGGGTCCCACCACTCTCTTTCCCTGAAATGGGGCTGGCGTTAGCTTGGGATCTGCTTGCTAACAGATACTTCAGCGGCAAAACACAAGAGACTTGTCACGCACTTCCATGTAATGGCAGGAACATACAGAAATCATTAATGTTCTTTTGTTTTCCTCCATTTTTGGAGTCTTTTCAGGTACCTACTCTAATGATTAGTCAAGTCAGCAATGTCAACTCAATCTGCTGCCTGTCTTCTGCTTCCTCTTCCATCCTCTTTCCCCCTCCAAATGCAAGATCTGTCTTTGGCAGGTTGGAAATGGCCCAGGCTGGATGTCAGCTCTGCTATCAGAGAACTGGCACAGCCATTTATCAGTGTCGAGGTATATTTTTTGATAGTCAAGGTGCTGCTCCTGATTTCCTTGTCTGTCACCCGCTCGGAGGAGGAAGACACCTCATGCATTTGATGTGGAGCCAGCCCGTTGATGGAGAGATGCTGAGGAAAGATCACGCCGCTGCCAAACGGCTGATGAGCTGCTCCTCAGACATCTCTTTCTCTGCCTTTTGCTAGGCATGATTTTTTGTCTAGATACCAGGGAGCTGTTGATGCATGGGGGATGTCTGATTTTGAGAGGAAATTTGCAATTGTACCGCATCCAAAAACAACCCATGGACTAGAAAGAAAATATCTGGTTGCTTCCCAGGCATCTGTTTCATCGATCTTGGTGAATATCAGAGTTTAATTAGCATCCAAAAGCCAGAAGTTGCCTTAAAATGCAGAGATTAGACCCTGGCCCTTGCATTTGCAGGGATGATATAATCTTTCCTATATGACTTTTCCTGAAAATACCATCCCTGTGAGAAAAAAGAGGGGGGGAAATAAATCAGGACAATTTGTGTCCATTTACAGATCTGTGGTTCAACACCCCGGCTCATTCTCTCCTTTCTAATTGCTGCTTTCTTCTCCTCTCGGGCTCCTTTGTTTCTCTCTGCAAGCAGCCTCAGCTTTCAGATGGTTTAGGGTCATTCCTCCATGTGCTGCAATGCTAATTATTTCTTCTGTCCTAATTCGGCTTTACGTATCACTCCCAGCCATGTAGCGCACACACCGGCACGGTCTCTGCATCCACACGATAAAACCTCCCCACAGACACACGTGGGACAACACAAAGCTGCAGGATCCCGATGCCCGAGAGCAAACCACGGTTTCTGTCGTGCTGCAATCGCTTCCTAATCATGCCATCTTAATTAGAGAGTTTCCAAGGCTGATGCAGCCATGTACCAAATTTGCCTCACTAATGCTTTTAAATTATGAAGGTAGTGTTGATAATAATTGCCTTTTATTACGGCCTATCTGCAACATCCAAAATATGTTGAAGTAGAAACTACTCAAAGGATTTTCCGGTTAATGAATGATTTGTGAAAAGCTCTCTTTTCCAGAAACGACCGATATTAGAATCGGTGCTGATGTCATGTAACAGCTCCCATTCAGAAAAATCTATTGAAAACAGTCCAAGCTCCTCAGAACTGTTAAATCTCTTTTAATTTCTCCTCTTTGTGTAGATATAAGCTGTGGGGGTTTTGTTTGTTTGTTTATTTCCCTCTTGCGGAGAGTAAGTTTTAATTTAATTTGCATGTTGGGTTGCTGCTCTTTTTGTGCTGCATTTAATATATTCAGAGCATTTGGGGAGCTTGAGGTTTGGAGGCAGCAGAGAGTGAGATTGTTTCCATTGGTGAATGTGGCTTTCAGAAAAGGAACGAAAAAGTTGGGGAAAATAAATTCCATGAGTGCCAGCACAGGCAAGGAAAGGGAGGATTGTTTTCCTTGCTTTTTTTCCCAGGCAAAATCAGCAAAAAGCCTGTCCTTCCTCTTTTATTTTATTTTGTTTTAATGGCACGTGCTTTAAGAAAAATAATGGCAGTGATGGCAAGAAAAAGAAAAACCTAGGCAGGGATTAAGGTAGATAGGTCCTAAGCAAAGATTAATTAGAAAATGCATGGAGACGTGCGTCTCCCATCCAAAAATATACTGGAAAATGAACATAGAGAGGCTGATGAAGAGGATTTTTTTGCACAGTATTGGGTCTTGCACGTTCAGATGGTGTTTTGCACCCTGAGAGCTGTCCGTGAGGATGAGGGTGCATGGGATGGGGATGCATCGACGTACCATGTTTTCTGATATATAAACCACTCCTTCTTCCTGACCACTTCTTCCCTTTCCCCTTCCCTCCCCAAACTTGCTTTTTTTGTTGAAGTGGCTTTTCTAGTTTCATGTTTTAGAGCCTAAGATGAGCAATATGTTACAAAGAGGAGGTTTCCTCCAGGCTGAAGGTGGAGGTAAAAAAGTTGAGGACTCTTTCTCAAGGAGCCTTTTCTCACATAAAGAAGGTTTTACTATTTTTTAGGGGGAAAAAATCAGCCATAGGCAGGTTTGTCCCCAGACAGGAAAGGGCTGTGTGATCTAAATCATATTTTGCCATCCTGAGCTGCTTCGGTTTGGTGTGGTTAAAAGACACACCGTGCACCTGCACCCAAATTCAACCTTGCAAACTCTCTCTCAGGAGCCTTTGGGAACTGTGTGGCCCAATCCAGACTTGCCTTTCAAAATGAAAGAGGAGGGTCCCTAAAAGGCACGTTGAGGATGTTTATTTTTTTTGGTTTTCCCTCCCCAAAACCTACACATTTAGAAAGCGCATCTGCTGCCAACCCAAGGGATGCACCTCAGGAGTTACAAGAGATGATGCTCCCCCGGGGATGCCCAGATGAGGGTCAAACCTCTGTGTTTCTTGCTTAATACTAGAGACTTGTCACCGCTCCAACGTGAATTCCTGGGGACAATGCGAGCCGTCCCCAGCCGATGAAAGGCCCCTGTCCTGCTGGGTCTTCGGGGAGATAACCCCAACAAAACCCCTGCAAGCCTCCACCGAGTGCCTCCAACCCTTCCCCCCGGGGAACCCGGAGGATTGTATCCCCCCGTGTTTGCAATTTGTGTGTGTGGCACCATTAAGAATTGATATGCTCGATATGAATGGCGATAATTCAAAACGCTTGAATAGACCCCGAGCTCCCCCCACCAAAAAAAAAACCAACATTGTTGAAAAAGTCCCCTACTCAGCCTGGGAGGGAAAGTTTGTGTATCAATCTAGTTTTATAATAGTGTAATTTAGTGTCTAGGCCCGGGCTCTGGTGGTGATATTGTACTGGAATGAATGAAACAGAGGACTCCAGGCTGAGCAAGAGCTCGAGGACCCGGCTGGCTCTATTCAGGCCAAACTAATCGGCTTCAGCTCAGCTCTCCGCCAAAGCTCCCCTCTCAGTAGTGGGTTTTTCTCTGGGTTTTTGTTACTGTTTCTTAAAGAGCTCAGCTGGCTGCTGAGGCTGAAAAGAATCAAATTATTAAAGATTTTGTGGAAAATCCAGTGAGAATGGGCCCATGCAAGAATAATAGCATTGTGCCACCATGGGCCATTCCCAGCTTCCAGTCGAGAGAAATTGTCAACTCTGTCTTTGTTTTCTTAACCCTTTCAATGGAAACAAAATAATATTTAGCTCAGCACAAAATACCTTCTTTTTCATTTCTAATCCTTTCAGGTTCCTTTTTTTTTTTTTCCTTTCCCCCCTTCTCCTCCTCCTCTTCTTCCCTTCCTCTCTCTTTATCTCTCCCCCTCTCCCTCTTTTTCTTGGCTGTCCTCTGAAATACACTTATATACTTCATACATCCCCCTTTTCCTTGCCAGTTGGCCAGAGTGGCATCTGTTATCAGGAAGACCCTTTCTTTTTTAAACAGGATGTAAAATGGGTGATTAAATCCTTTATTAACAGTCACCACCAGAAAAGGGAAGAGGAAAGGGAAACATTTTCTTTCAAGCTTCTATTTTTAACATTTATCGGGAGTTAATAAACCATTAGTATGTTGTTCAACGGGCTGGCTATGTAACACGTCATGTTTTTAAATGTCTGTATATCTTAAATTTAAAAAAGTATTTAATTGGGGCATTTTAGTGTCATTAAAGAACAAAAAAGAAATGTCTGCCTGTCTGTGCGTCCATCCTCAACACATCAGGGTAGATACAGATAACTGAATCACTCTCCTCCTCTTTTATTTAGGGACTAAGTAGCTTTCCATTTGTGAGCTATATATTTTCTTGGCAATTTCTCTGCTGCATGCAGGGATCCTAAATGCTTCGAGGAGTGGAATTGTCTCAGTGATGGGAGGAAAAGGCCCCTGGCCATGGCATGGACGTCAAACCTGGCTGTGCTGCAGATCTCTTCAGGTTGTGGATCAACTGGTGGCAGGGAGCTTGGCTGCACCCCATCTTCGCAGGGGTGACAAAACCCCTCAGCCACCACCTCGTTGTGCAGGGAGCACAAAGCCACTGCCACCTTTCTGAGGCCTTCTCAGGGATGGAGCAGAAGGAGGAGGGATTAAAAAAAACCATGTTAAAATTGTCAAAACAAACCCCCTCCACGCCAACTGGCAGGCATCAGGGATGGGGTGAAAAAGTATCTGCTCCTGGTGTAAACCCAACATCAGCAGAGTTAAGTGGAGGAAAACTGGACAAACCTGTAACCCACTGAGTTATAATGTTGATAGCAAGCTCGGTATTAGGGTACGGGGGTGAAAATTAAGTGACAAAAGGGTACTCACTATCCCATTGTGGGATATCCCCCTAATCAGGATATACTCCCTCAACTTTGCTCCGCTCTAACCAATTGACAACAGAACTAGGTCATCTTGGTGAATGGGGTAGATTTTCTGCCGCCTCAGTGTCTTTGAGGCTGGAAGGGATTGTGTGTTCAGTGTTACAAACAAACCTTCTTGTCTTTTATTTCCCGACCAGCAGCGCTCCGCTTAACAAGAAGAACTGGACCAGCCATTTTTTTTCCCCGTAACAAACGGACGGTCCCATCCAAGACGTCCTTGCCAGTTGGCTTTCAGACAGGGGAAGCTTATTCATGTTTTTAGACCTCAGCCAAGTTCAGTCAGGAAGCCTGAGATGTTTTAAACTGGGGGAAAGGTGGGGGTATCCAGGGCTCCCTTGCTAGTTAGGAGGAGGGAAGCGTTGCATTATTACGGTATTTTATTTAGTTGGATCTTTTTTTGTGCTCTTGCAGAGATAGAGTTGTCTCTATCCCTGGCATAACATTGGCTTAAGAGGGATGTGCGCAAGGATTTTTTGTTGTTCTCCTGGCAAACCTCAAGAGGACAAGTCCACCCCTGCTTGCTTGAATCACCTACAATGGTGGGAGAAGAATGGAGGATGTGCGCTGAGGTTGCTAGTGGTGAGGGATCTCATAGGTGAGTCACCGCCAGTGTAGGTGGATATTACGCTACAGCCCAAGACATTAAAATGTCTTGTGATGAGCCAGACACAGAGAAACTGTTGATTACCTTCTTTTGGAGAAGATATTTTTTCCCTATCCCTCCCTAGGATGTTTTCTCCTCAACCGTCTGCTTTGGGCAAGGACAGAGCGTCATCATGCTCTCCATCTGAGATCATGGTGCAATGTCCCAGGAAAACGCTTGCACCACCTTTGTGCAATGTTACTGCTGGCCCTTTTCAAGTGTAAAAACATCCTCTGATCTTTTGGGGTAGATGATAAAACTATTCACTTCTAAGGAATAGCATCACCCTGTCTTATAGATCCTGCAGACATTAGCTCATGGCCTTACACCCGTTTTCCTAGTTAGTCAAGCCTCATCTTCATTACTAGGAATGAATGACTGCTATCTTTGATCCTTCCCTGCCTATTTTCGGGCACCATACAGAAATGTCACCTATAATTCACTGGACAACCACCTCCTGCACTGTCCATCAGCTGCTCCATGACTTTGTCCTCTGGGATCCCTACTCCCAACCCCACAGCCACTCCTCAGCACCACCGTTTGAGACATCTGAGATCAGGATGAAGGGTGAACACCTGGATGGGGCTAAGTAGGGATGACTGACACAACAGTGGTGGAGCAAAACCTTCTCAAGGACATGTCTCATCCTGGTAACACTCAATCTTCCTCTTCGCAAGCTTAGAGATTGGACAAGGAGGGTCAGCAGGAGAAGGGATCCTCCTCAAATATCTTGTTCCTTGTGGTCATCCCTAACTGTCCTCTTCTGTCTGCTCTTAGAGGCAATTTTTGGTGCTCAGAAGGTTTTTGGTCTGATTCATTAGAGTTGTTCTCAAGCTGTAGGATGCTCATATAACTGCTAGAGCTGCTGCTGAGGATATTGTAGTACAGGAGACAATGTGTCCTAAACTTGGCTATATGCCTGGATTAGAAATTAAAGGCAAATAAGGCAACCTAAGGTCTGGAACTGCATCAAAGGCAAATCCAGGCTAAATGGGAAGGATCCAATTTCACAGTTAAGTTTGTTAAATAAGTGGGTGGTGATTGCCGGTGGTGCGCACGTCCCTTTATTAACAATTTAAAAATGAAAGGTCCCTGCCTGGAGATAACTGGAGGATCAGACCTTTTTCTGATTGTCTTGCCACAAGGAATCCTTACTCATGCAAGGTTCCTACTAAAACTGACAGCACTACTTGCATGCACAAGGACCATCCTGGATAAACAGAATATAAAGGCAATGATGATGGGAAAATTGAAGGGACAGTAAGACATGCTTGGCAGACCCAGCATAGCAGAAAATAATCCAACAAATTTAGCTCTTTCTTTTTCACTTGTGAGTAGTCTGCAAGCAAGTAATTCCCAGCCAGAAATTATTCAGCTGTTTCATTTTCAATGGCTTCTGCATTTTGCTGGAATAAATTATACTTCAGCATGTGCCCCTTGCACAGATCCTCTGAATGCTTTCCCTGCAGTACACACCAGTTAAGGATGACAATGTGCAGAAGAGAATTTGACAGATTACTTTTTTTTGGTGCAAATCATAATGTTAATGGGTAATCATTAAAATAAGAGTTTGTAGAGCTTCCAGTGACACTGTTGTGATGCATATTTTGCTTGCAGATTACTCTTTGCAATGTGAAAAAAGAGGCTCTGTATAACCTCAGAAAATGTTGAATAGTTTCAAAGACTCCTGCATATGTTTGTTTGCAGTGTTCACTGGGCATGAATTATAAAAGGTGCCTCCTCTACCTACATCAACATCTGGATGAACAAATATGACTATGAATAAGTCATTTGTGCCACCTTTTATATACATCTTTGTGTGTAACATTGAATTATTACTACCTTTTGCTGATATTTTTTCTTACTTATGGTAATTTATGATTATACTATAGAATTTTTATTTCTGGACTTATTCTAGTGTTCCCGTTCTCAGCCGTGTGAAATATCAGTTGAAATGAAACAAAACCTCTTGCCTGGATTTTTAGTAGTCAGAATCAGGTTTGAGAAAAATCCCTGCAAGGACTCAGAAATCAGAAAATCAATCACATGAATCCAGTGTGAACTGCTTCTGAGATGTCACGATTTTTAAACCGATTTAATTATTTTAGTGGGGAAATGACTTGGAGAGTCTGGGCTGCTTGGCAAGGGCAGTGCTGTGGTATGCTACATTAAATGGTCCTGTCGACAAAAGGAGGTAATTAAAATACGTTTGTCAGAAAAGAGCCCAGATTTCCCATGCAACACGCAGTTCTCTCTACACAGCAGAGCTTTTCCTTTCTGCGCTCCCCTCAGCTCCTTGGTTTTATCATGTCTCAGTCAGAGGCAAGCAAGACAATAGACATTCTTTGACAAATTCACTACAGGGGATGTGGAGCTGAGATCTGTGGTGCCAGTTTTACATCTCCTTAGGTCTTGTCTTCGTGGCAAATGTGACCAGAATAGCTATTTTAGAATTAGTTTTCTATAGTGTTGCTATTCCAGAGGAAAGAGATTTTATTCCAGATGAATTACCCTGTTTACGAAAGCGCTTGTTATTTTGCAACTGAAACATATACGTGTAGAACAGCACATGGTAATGTACAGAGATATGTGATATAAGGAGGGTCAGAGGCCATATGGCCACATTAATGCCATGCTCAGGTCATGCTCTTAACTTCAGCATCATGTAGTTGCATGCACCCAGAAAAAAAACTAGGATATTAATTAATAAATTATAGTTGCCTAAAATACATTGTCCAGTGTGAGCTGGACACTCTGTCCTTCTCTGCAGTTAATGGGGTGAGAGGATCCTCCAGAAGGTTGTTGGTCTCAGCTGTCTTAGGTATCTCAGGGTGGGCAAACTGCTTTGTGCAAACATTTGCCTCTCTGCTGACTAGAAAGGAAACCAGAATTCAGAGCTTAATCTAGGTTTACAAGAGCAGTGATGAAATAAATCCTTCTTTGGGTGACTTCTGTCCTCAGACAGGTCGTGGGACTGGTCCTGCCAGTTCAGGTCAGGGTACACACCACTTTTTGAGGGGTGTAGAAACCCAAGATAAAAGTTGTTACAGTCCCTGTGAAAAGGTTTAAGGTGCCAGCGGGTCACTTGTAGACAAAATCTTTGCACCTGAGTTCAGTTGCATATCTGGGCTTCTTAGAAGTTACCACCTTCTCATGAATTCCCTTTCACTGTTGCTCCTTGCCAAGCAGCATCTTTTGTGTGGCTCAGCTCCCACTGCCTGCATACTCTGTGTTGGACTTAGTATTTGTTTAAGTGGATCAGTTGGCCCTTTCCCATCTGGGAAATTGTCCTTCGCTGCTTGGTAGCGACCTGCTTGCAGAATTATCCATCCTACTGTGCTCCATCCCTGGAGACATCCCAGGCCAGGCTGGATGGGGCTCTGAGCAACCTGAGCTGGTGAAGATGTCCCTGCTCATGGCAGGGGTGGCACTGGATGACCTTTGAAGGTCCCTTCCAACCCAAAAAATTCTATGATTCTATACCTGGTGGAGGTAATTTTTCTGTTTAATTAACCATGTATGATCCATGGGAAACGATAAAACAAAATAGCACATCATGTTTAGGCAGCATCAGAAAGCATCTCTGAGCCACAGATCCCCCATGCCCACTACAGTGGAGGAGATAAGTCTGTATGGTTTCTACCTTTTTGATGAAAAATTAGGAATCTTAGCAGGTTTTCTGATGGGAAACAGAGAGTGAGGATGTTCTCCTCTAGTCGAGTATTGCTAGGGAAATTTGTCAGGCCCTCAACCTTCCAGTGAAAGATGCTCTATAAATGCAAAGGAAAATCAATGCCACAATGGTTATAGGCCACTCAGAGTTTGTGAGGAGAGGGAATATATTTTTAGGCCATCTGATACAACTGCAGTAGCAAGATGTACTCCTGGGTACACAAGACCTTCTTCTCATCTAGATCAGTCAAAATTAGGAGAGATGAGACAAATGAAGAAGGTAGATTAGATTGCACCCTGTGGTGGTAAATGGTTTTCAGCCTCCTAGACATGACATATGCTGAGCCTTATCTCATCAAGCTATGCACAGAATGAACCTCGGAGGCCTTTTCCAGCTACAGTCATTTGTACAGGCTGGCTTTATGTGAAATACAGTTCCTAAGGATGGCAATGGACAGCTCTGGAGAGCAAGGGCTGCAAAGTCAGTATGTTGCAAGGCCCATTCCCAATTCAATATGTGGACTGAATGTTCTTTCTGGTTTATGAAAGATGTCTTACAAGGGTTAGGTTGAAAGACTGGCCCTTGAGATGAAGGGACTTAATCCCTGTAATGCAGTTCTTTGTGTAGTATTGGGGAATTTATTCGATGTGGGACTCATCTCACATTATCTATCAAAAAAATAATGTCTAATCCAACATAGTCTTTCACCTTCTATGGTTAATTAGAGAGATCTAGTTGTCTAGAAAGTGATTTTTCCCATCCATCCCAGAGGCAGAGTAAGATTGTAAGCTCAATGTATGTCATATCAAAGTTTTATTTCCTCAGGTTTTCCAGAGTGAGACATGCCCATCTGTTTCTCCTGAGGGCATCAAAAGACTTGATACTTAAATTTGAGAGAACCCAAATCAGGTGAAATGTCTTGCACTTTGGCTTCTTTGCGCTTCTGCTCCTCCTTTGTAAAATAAAGATAAGAGCACTCAACTCTATTATAGAGAAGATGTGGACAGAAATATGTCAAAAACCATGAGCTGTGGTCACAAACATGGCAGAGCAGTGTAGGTTAATTGTCTTGGCACCTGCCGTCTTCTGCTTTGATGGACGGTGGTTGAGGGCACGCAGTTCAGAGAAGGCAACCAACACAGTAAACTTCATCCCTATTTCTGGATGCTCAGTAACCAAAATCCAGTGTCCCCGCTGGGAGGCATCAATGGTAGGAAGAGGTTTCTGTAGCACTCATGGGTTTGGACTACAGTTGGTGAAGAAACCAACCTGTTCCTGGCATGAGGAAGTGTTCCAACTTAACCTGAAGCAAAATTGGCTCAGGAAATTTCTGTAGGTGTTGATTCACTATCAAAACAAATAGTGGTGGAAAACCATGGTGAGCTGTTTTCATGGTTTTAACACTGATGCCTAGTATGACCTCATGAATACATTGGCCCACCATTGTGCTGTCACTTTTGGCCTCCTGAACCCAGCTGAAGTGCTGATCTGAAAACCTTGTCTAGCATAGATGAGCAAAGAGTGTATGTTACTATGGGAGCACTTTTGGCGATGGGTACTTTACAGCCTACAACAGCTACTACAAAGCCACCTACCTTAGCAAAAATAGGGATAGCAATAGTCAACCATCTCAGTGTTGTACTTCAGTTCTCGGGCTGCCAAGAACCATGGGAAAACAGTGTAAGTGGGGCAACAGTGCAGAATTAAGCTCATTTTGTTATTTTTTTCCTTGCCTTTTCTTTCATCCCATGAGTAGACAATTCCAGAACAAATTCCTGTGCTGGTGACTCTTCAGGTTTAGAGTCTGGAGGGATTAACAGCCAGTGAAGATGTGTCCCCTCCAGTAATGCTTTGGGCCTGATATCTGAAGATTTTGAGAAGGTTTCAACACTCATCATGCAGTAGAGGACTGGGAGGAATTATTAACAGTGCATCTGTCAGATTACTTTCCAGCTGCTGGTTTGAATGCTGTAGCTCTTCTCTCTAGTGAGCTTTTGGTTTGGAGGGCTGCAGGGATTAAATAACCCTCTATCTCACTTAAACTGCCAAGTACAGAAGAAGAGCTGCTTATGAAGCCTGGTGGGAGAAAATATTATTTTTGCCAATGTTTTGTTGAGAAAAAGAGAAATCAAGACCTGATTGATCCACCACCCTTTGGATGTCCTCTGAGATGGAATGAGAAAGGGCAGAGAGAGGTCTGGGATGAGAGAGATGGACTTGAAGCCAGGACTGGAGTTCATAAGATTTTGTTTCTATTCTCTGTTTATCTGCAACACTCCTCTGAGATAAACTGGTTTCACGTGATTTATCCTTCCTATTTATTCATAACATTTATAAGCCACAGAATACCTATCACTAAGTGCATGCACAGTAGCCAACCTTCGGTTATGGCATAATACAAATAAAAAATTAATTTTCTGGGAAACATTGTGGCAGGAAGACTCCTTAACACCAACTACACCAAACACCTTTACTGCACTAAGTCTATTCAACATACCTGCAAGATTTGAGCCCTTTTGGGTTTGCATGGCCTCTAGTACAATGGAGACAATATAACTGTGACATTCAGACTCTATTTGAATGTGTAAATAGTAGCTGAACACTGTGACTCTGACATTACAGTGTAGGGGACAATATGCACCTGCTGGCCATTGTTCTCTGCTTATGCAACTGCTCATGTATGCTCCTCAGGGTATTGACTGTTGACCTCAAGTGGTGTGCAATAGATATTTTAGAGCACAAGGAATTACATATGATGGTTACAAGATGCTTCTTATACATGTGTTAAAGACCTAGACTTGCCCTTGTTCAAATCTATATTCTACCATTGTCTCAGTGGAGTAAGATGTGAGAAATATGTCCGTTTCATTTCGGACCTTTTGGAGGCTTCCAGTGAAATCCAGGGTTTGAGGCATCAAGAAGAGACCTGTTGTCTTGTCAAATACATTTTTGGCACGTTTTTTAACCCAATGAACAGACAGTAGATTTGTTATTGATGTGTGAGATATGGCGATGTGTGACAGTGCTTCAAGTGCACTGAATGGCATGGTGGCTCTGAAGATACACGGTCTTATTGAGACACTTCCCTAGCAAATAGATGTCCCAAGATCTATTTGCTTGCAGAAAATTATTCAGCCACCAGATGTCCCTCCACGCTCCCCTGGTGAACAAGGAAGACAAAAGTGAAACACAAGTCATATGGAAAAATGCTCATTTACAGTTTGTAACTCTTGTTCTTTATTAAATAACTTCTGCCTAGAGTTGGCTTTACTTCATCTCAAGAGATGCTGTGCTTCAAGGGTAAATTTTCGTGCATTTCTTTGGGTTGAAGAGACTGGAATAAATATTCTCTGGAGCTTCGTATATCAAAAGTTTTTGTCTGCCTGTGGCTATACATGACAGTGCTGTTGAAAGATTAGTACTAAGAAAGTCACTGAGGAGGTCAGAGGGGCTTTATGGGAGGTGGCCTTTAATGAAGGTGTTCCAAAATAGAGACTGTCTAAGATGTGAGTGGAGTAGTCAAAGAAGAACATCCAGCCAGGAATTTGGAGCATGGAAAAAGAGCCTATAGAGGACATATTTCCAACATGCACTGCTTCTCTGAACAACTGATTCTCAATCTTCTTCATCCTTCAGATACCCTGTACTGAAACGATCTGGAGTCTGAAGCAACTTTTGCCTCCTATTTATTTTGAGAAGTTTAAAGTTAGAGACCATTGTATCAGCCTGACATTTTTGAGTATTCCAAACAAAAGAGAAAATTGCGTGCTTCTGACACTAAGAGATCATGGACCTGGAATAAGTGCAGCTTCCTCTATCTTCACAAATTGTGGATGACTTTGTTTCCAAATGGGATAGATCATTTTATTCTGTTTAGTAGTCAGTCTATAGCAGGTTAGGAATGAAATATCCGAAATCATTTTCTCTCTTTTCCCACAGTACATATATATATTTTATTTATTTATTTATTTATTTATTTTCTTTAAAAACTGCAGTATGAGTTGAATTTGTGGCACCTGCAGAGTTACAGCCTCTTACATTTACTCTTCAAATTCACCCCTAGTTCAGATTAACAACCAGCTCCTGAACCTGTCAGGAAGCCCTTCTCTTGTGGAAGTGAGAAGACAACAGGTCCTTGGATCTGGAAGAGGAGTCCACTCACCATCACTGGCATATTCAGAAAAACTCCTTGCTAAGGAAGGCTTAGCAAGGCAAGTGCTAAGTTTGAACCAACTACTTTCCTTCTAACCACAGAGTCAAAATCCAGCTGACTCAACTCAAAACTTTTGTGCTTCTTCAGCAGGTGAGTAGAGTCTGTTCAGATTACTCCCATTAAGGATATATTGTTTTATGGTCTGGACAGACATTAAGGCCAGTTTCTGGTCAGAAATGAAATTTGCTTTGGTGTATTCAGACACAAGTTTAAGTTTCTTCTTAGTTAGAAGTGGCCTTCACTCTTCAGCTTCTGTGGTTATCAAGAGCTTTTCTTTCTTATGGAAAGTATTGTAGACCTCTCAGAGGGAACCGGTTTTGGGCCAGGAGCTGGCATGTAAACCTGAGGGGTTCAAAGGAAATTTTGGTGCCAAAATTTAGTCATCTTGTACAAAACAATTTTCAAATGTATTTGCATTTTCTTCAGCATTTATTACACTTTTTTTGGTACTTTTTCTACATTCTATCTCACAGTTGAGATTCCTGCAAATTTAAGGTGAGGCTTGCAGTTTTGGGAGGGTTTCATCAGCCCTAATTGACGCCTCTCAAAGTGAGATGCCTGGGTCCAAGTTAGTCAGCCCAGGTTTGCTTTGTAGTCAAGGGAGACGAGAGTCATCCCTAGGGGAAGATTCATCTTGTAAAACAGACACCTAAGGTCAGTCATGCAAATCACTTGCTGGACATGTCCTGTTCTCTCCTCTTTGCTGTACAGATTTGTCAGAATTTCAATCTTTTTAAAGTTAAGTGAAATGACTACTATCTTCAGCATTTTTCTTCCAGACTGGAAGAATAAATAACTTGTTTCCTGAAAGGCATTCCCCCCTGAACCGCAGAAAGTATGTGAGTCTCTTCCAAGTTTGTTTCATGGACATTTACATGTTGATGAATAGATGATCATCTGTGCTGGATCAGACAGCAGGTTGTGTTGGCCCCATCTCCTGTCTATGACAGAGGCCAAGAGTAGGTGCCTGGGGAAGAGCAGAAGAACAGGACAAACACAGGGTGACACTGCCACTGGCGTGTGCCCAACTCCCAGCAACTCCCAGATGGTATTTCTGATTGAGAAGTTGTATCTCTGAGTGTAAAAAAACCTCCTCATGCATTTTTCTTCAGTGAATTTTGTCTAGTTGCTTTTTAAACTCGGATAAATTTAAATATCCACAGCTCCCTGCGGCAGAGATTTCTACGGTTGAACTGTGTCCCATGAGAAGAAACACTCCTTTCTGTTGTTTTCAACCTGCTAATTACAATGGATGTCTCCCAGTTTAATATGATGAGAAACGGTAGATATTTGTTCTATATTCACTTCTCAGCCTCTTGTCTCCCCAGGCCTGGCTGCTCCAAGGATTTCTTTTGCAGATCATGCCAGCTTGCACCCTATGGCCTCTGCTTACAGAGCAGTTCCCACCTTCTTTATGCTAGCAAGGTATAACCACATGTTTGGTGAGCTAGCAGAACTCTAAATTTTTTATTGACTTGTACTAATTCCAAGCCACAAGTGAAAAAAGTAATTTCCTTGACATGACACGTTTGATAAATGATGCTAAAAAGTGGACCTCACTTTTCTTTAGTTAAGCCAAACACTGTTACTATTACTAACTTGCTGTTATTTTTGCATTCAGGTGACTTGCAAGACATCTGCTTGGTATGAAAGACTTTGTGGCCTCCTTGGGTATGGTTGTTGTGTCTACAGGCGAACTGGCTCAGGCAGCCTACAGCAATGGCTAGTGTTGGTTTTATCTATCAGCATCGCTGATGGATGTTAACAGGGTTAGGTAGAAACAGATGACTTGGACTAGAAGTTCTTTAGGACACAGCCCACCACCTTGTTCTGCATTTGCACATCACCTAGGCCTTGGGGTTGTCTTCAGCCGTGATGGGCACCATAGGCACCATCACAAGACGTGGCGTATGACGATGACTGAGATTATCTTAATAACAATGACACCTGGATCTCATTGTGTTCCCCAGATATCGAAACATCCTAATTAGAAGGGAGGACAAAAAATAATTCAACAAAGTTTTGCAGCCAGACTTTTGGTTGTGTTTGATTCCATATGAATTTGGAGTGTCTGCTGACTTTTAATGTGTAACCTTCTTCTTCCCCGCAGGGACAGCATCTGCTGCTAAGGAGAGGTGTGTCGAGCAGTCCCTGCCAGCCTGTAACAGCAGCTGGGCAGCTGGGGAACTTATTCAGAGCTCTTGAGGGCCACTCAATTGTCATTCATTAACAAGTCTAAAGGTCAGCTCCTTGCCAGCCCTCCATGTGCCAAACTCCTTCTTGATGACTGCCGTGCTCAGAGAATGTTGTTCCCACTCCATGGTTGAACCAGTGACAAGTGTGATTATTGATTTAGCTGTTAATAACAACCAAAGTCCTTTCCTTACCACCTCTAGGGTTATTTACTCGTCCTGCCCTCTCCACTTCATTGAGACACCCTACTGTCCAACTGACACTGCAGAAAGCATGCCTAGGAGAAATCTCCTGCAAAGTCCAGTCTGATATTCTGGCCTGGATTAGCAATGTAGAAGATAAAACCATCTGCAAGGCGTTTGAAGGGGCTGTGTCTCATCACAATCTACGTGGAAAAGCATAAATATTTGTCAAAAAATTCACCCATCTTCATTCCCATTGACTACCCGAAGGCTACTGTGGAGTCTTTACTGTGAACCTGGGCCTAAAGAGTGGGTGGGACCCAAGTTACTTCTTAATTTTTGAGAGCACTTGTAATTCAGGTGCATCGCTTGTGGGGGAGCGGCATGAGGAACAGAGAGGGAGCAGCAGTTTCAGAGGAAGCATTTTTCCCCTGGAAAGCAGAAGTTTGTTGAAACTAAGATTCCAGCGAGGTTGCTCAAGACTAGACTGGAGCTATCAGTCACTCAGAAATGGCTAGTGACTCAGCCAGGATGTTGGCTGTAGGTTCAAGTCTCTGTCTGATAGGGAGGGAAGGCTTGCCCTGGGGTTTCCATGTGCTGCCAGTTGTCCTTGCTGTGTGGCTGTTCTGGAATCTTTTTCTCACTGAAGTGATCCTATTTTGCATAAAGACCTTGATATTCCCAGGATGAAAGATGCTGCCTGCATAACCCAACAGCATTGATTAGGACAGAAAAAACAGGTTCGAGACTCTACTTGGATGCCTGCATGAAAGAAATTCTTGCTATAACAAGTTGGCACCCCACCACTACCACTGCTGTTTCCCACACACACTGATGCTGCAGAATTGAGGATGACCATGGCCTCATATATCCCAGGAAAAAATCTCATAGATGCACTTTATTTCTCAGAGCTCAAGTGCTTGTTGAGATATACTCAACCCAGCCTTGCTGTACATCCTCTTAGACAAAAGAGCAGACGAAATTTAGGGTATTGGGGTGTGCATGAGCCAAGGAGAACAGAACAAGGTTTCAAAGGTTCAGGTCCAGAGCACAGATCTATTTTAGATCACGGTTAAAGTCTATTTAGTCTTGCTGTCCTTGCATGAAACCAACTTGGAGAGAAACTGAGCTGACCTTACCTTAACACTACCACCAAGTTCATTAGTTAACACTTCACCTGTTGACACTCGCAGGCAAATCCCAGACTGGGTTGTAGCCCTGTGGAATGCAAATCTGGCTATGTGCCTCCTAATGACTGTACGGTGGGGAAGAAAAAAAAATCCACACCTGCAAATAAAAGCGATCAGTAAGCAAATTCCAAAGCCAGGCTGGGTAGCAACGAGGTGGCAAAGCTTTCAAATTATATTGGGTCACAGCTTATTTCTTTATGGCCTGGTTAGCTGCTGGTCAGGAATTGCTTTCAGCTGGTTTTCACAGCTTCAAAGGATGTTGTATTGGACTGATTGCTCAAGCGGGATTCAACTTGCAGATTAAGACATCTAAATTTAGGCAGCAATATGTAGTGTGCTGCCTACATGTGCTTGGAGAGTCTAAGCTCCCATTACAACCTGTGAAGATCAAAGTGTCAGTGTACTTGCCTAAACACAGGATCCTGGTACGATTTAATGTGCCTTAGTCTAATTCCCTTGGTTATCCACATCCCAGTCCAGAAGGGCTTAGGTCTCCTAAAGGGTCTGTAGCATGGGATGTGCCAAGTCCATATGATATTGCTGATGTCCTCAGTGATCTAAGGCAGCACTCAGTCCTTATGGTTAAATTAATCCCTTTCTAGACTTCACTGACAATAACGGGAACTTGAAAGTCAGACCTCAAATTCAGGCAAATTAGACTCAATTCACTTGAATAAAATGTCTAGTGCCTTTTGATATGTCTTGGGGTATCTGAGATGTCTTCCTGGAGCTTCCAGACATGACAGAGACCTGCAGGAGACCCATGGAGGTTCTGGAACAGCACCTGGAGGACAGGCAGGATACTCCAGATGGAAATGCCCAGAGGGCATCAATATGCCTATTTATGGTTCTGTGGGCACCTACATTTGTGTGTTTGAATCCGTGAGTTGAATCCCACTCCTTGTAATCAGTGAAGCCTGCGTGGCAAGTCTGCAAGTTTGGGGAGACTTTGGATGCCTTGTTCACATGCAGATCTGTCTGACTATGGGTGGTTTATTTCCACCAGACTGGTGCACAAGGACTCTGGGGGTTGTCAGAAGCCTTGGGCTCACTCTGCATGTACAGAACAATTTTCACACGTGCTACAGATCTGACACATCCCAGACAGCTTTGAGTTACTCTTCATATGTGACTGGGTTGCCTGTGCATGCAAAGCAGTCAGAAGAAATGGTGTAGTTCTACCAGAGATGTGGCATGTGAACTTGGCCGCAGTTTGGCCTAGGAGTAGTCTAGTCAGTACTGATTCTTTGCTGGGAACCAGACCTTTGGCCAAGTTCAGTGCACTGTTCTCAAAGAAATGTTAAACTCTCGACTCTGATGATTACAAGCAAGCTAGGTACCTAATTACTTCTCTGCATCAAGGCCCATGTGCACATCAAAACTTAAATTATGCTTGGGAATGAGGTTAGACCCTTGACTCTGAGTATCAAATAGCGGCCACTTGATTCATGGAATGGTTTGGATTGAAGGGACCTTCAAAGCTCATCCAGTGCCACCCCTGCCATGAGCAGGGACATCTTCACCAGCTCAGGTTGCTCAGAGCCCCGTCCAGCCTGGCCTGGGATGTCTCCAGGGATGGTTCATCCACCACCTCTCTGGGCAACCTGGGACAGGGTTTCAGCCACTCTCAGTGTACAAAATCTCTTCCTCATGTGTGGCCTGAATCTCCCTCCTTTAGTTTAAAACCATCACCCCCTGTCCTATTGCAACAGGACCTGCTAGAAAGTCCGTCCCCATCCTTCTTATTGTCCCCTTTTAAGTACAGAAAGGCTGCAATAAGGTCTTCCCAGAGCTTCTCTTCTCCATCTGAACACCCCAACTCTCTCAGCCTGTCCTCACCGCAAAGCTATTCAAGCCATCTGAGTATTTTTGGAAATACTGGAAAAGTTTTAGGTGACTTCTATGAGCTAGGCTGTCATCAGCAAAGTCCACTGCAATGGCTAAATGTGACCATAGTCTGTGCTGCCTACCCATAAAGAAAAAAAAAGACTGTTCTGCAAAAGAGAGGACTGCCACAGTTTCTCTAATGGTGAAAAGTCCAGGTCATGGGGCAACAGTAAGTTATCAACACCATATTTAGTTCATAAAAGGGACTAATAATAATAAAAGGGTTAACAGCATGCATAAAGTAAGAGCAACTGAGATGTCCACTCGTTTCAAACTTTTTCATATTTAAACCAAAAAAAGGCTCTTGCTCAAACCTGGTGAAGCAGGCAACACAGCTTGACAAATAAGCTTATCTCAAGTGCTCTTTAATAAGAATGTTTATCATTTATTTCTGGAAAATATGCCGAGTCTGGTATGCTGAAAGCTCTCTGTGGTGTTTGACCTGTGTCATTCAAAGCAAGGCATGGGTGTGTGTTTGTGGGGGGACGGTATTTTGTCTGGGCCATCACAGTGTGCTACTTGCTTCCCGGTCCCTTCTCATGGGAAGTGTGCATGTTTCGTTATTTATAGATGTGCTCATTTAGATTCTCTGTAGGAAAACAGATGTCTCTGGAAGGTGATTTATACCAAGTTCTGTATTTCGAATAAATGAGATGAATCTCTGAATGTGCCCAGATCCTTTCATTAGCTATAAAGGATGAGCTTAGATGAGACACTTGGTCTATGAGGGATAAAGCTGGATGGCTTCAGTGTCTCCTAACTGTGTGGTGAAGGCCACAAGAAGACCTGTGGTATCTGATCTGCTTCTGTTTGTTTGAGTGAGCTGGGAGGTGAACAGGCATAAAGCCCTGGAAATGCTGCTCTGTCTGCCTGCAGCCATCTACTCTGCAGTGAACCACCTCTGCAACCAACCCATCAATTCTGCAACCAACCCATCAACTCTGCAACCAACCCGTCAACTCTGCAACCAACCCATCACCTCTACAGCAAACCCATCAGCTCTGCAGTGAACCCATCAGCTCTGCAGTAAACCCATCACTTCTGCAGTGAACCCGTCACCACTGTCATGAACTCATCACCTCTGCAGCCAATCCGGTCAAGCTGAAAGTGTCGAAGAGAAGCCTTGCTTCTTTCTGAATCAAATAAGCCCATTTCATGAGGATGTCTTTCCTCACTAAGGAGAGAAGAATGGGAAAGGCTGTTACATGGGGTTTTTTTGGGGAGCAGATTTCTCTGTGTACGGTCCATGCTAGCCATAGTAGGTGCAATGGAAGGCCAGCCATGGTAGGTTCCAATGAAAGGAACAACATCAGTTGCCTCATCTTCTCCATCAGTGATGTCTCCCTCTAATTGTGTCCTAATGCACAATCTCTACAATCTATTCACTTTTCCAGCATGATTACAGCCTTGGTGGATGCATGACTATGCCCAGAAGGCTTCAAACCTAATGTAGTGGCAGAGGAAGAAAATGGCAGGAAATGGCAGAACCAACACAAAATTTCTTAGAACCTTCCACAAGCATTGTGCCAAGAGAATTCTTGTCTCCATCAAGCTTTTGTTGTTCTGGAGAACGAATATTTAAAGCATCCACATGCTGAGGTTATAGTAGCTCGCCATGTACCAGCTCTCAGCCGTGAGTAGCTCTGTGGTTGGTCTTTGTTCTCCCCATGTTTGAAACAAGATGAATGTCTTTTGTCCACCTTTCTTTATGTTGCAGGAGGGAAACTAGGTCTTTGTCCTAGTGATGCTCAGCTAAGAAATGGGCTTGTGGCAGTTGAAGTGTAGATATTTTACTCATAATTGGGTTGTCACCTACCATGGCACCTGGGTATGGGCTAAACGGTGCCAACTCATGTGGTATCTCTTCTTCCAAAGTACACAACTTCTGTCATAGAATCACAGAATCATAGAATGTCCTGAGTTGGAAGGGACCCACAAGGATCATTGAATCCAACTCCAGCCATCCTACAAGAGGAAGACATATTTGTTTCCTACTTCTACCCATCTGTATTTCAGCCCCTGATAAGAAATATCATCCCATCCATACTATGGAACAGTGGGAAAAAATACCCAAACACAGGTTAAAATTAATGCTTTTTTTTATTATTATTTTCATTATAAAGTTAACACATCTATCAAACTTAACTGGTAACAAAAAACAATTGTAAGACATCGCTAGTGTGCTGTCAGTAGAAAATAGGGTAAAAGCCAATGAGGTCACAAGCACAACAGCAGAGCAACGACACTGTCCCGATGAGTTATTTCCGCAAATATATACTCTTACTAATATATACATTTATTCATAAAATAAATAATCATAAAAAAATCATCAGACTTAACAAAATACTGAGAAAAATAAAAGGTGACAATCCTACTTTGTACAATAGCTTTGGAATTTCAGGTTGTATCATACATGCAATCTGTACAAAGGGGTGCGCAGGTAGGGTGAGGGCAGGGGAAGGGTTACAGACAGTGATGTAGCTTTGAAGAAGGCGATGTAATCAGGCAGACAGTCTGTGGGAAGGGAAAGCAACAGTGAAAAAAAACCCACCCGCAAGAAGGTACTTGTCCTCGGCTGCCGGACAATCATGTTTTGTACCATGGGGGAATCCCCTGGGGTGCTACAGGTCTGTGTTTTATGTCTTCCACACTGCTGGTGGGCTTGTCAGATAGTCCAAAGCTACGACAGGTCTTGTTCGGGCAGGTTTTGTCCTGGGAGTGACAGAAAATGATGCCATAAGAGATAGATTGAGTGGATCTCCACCGAGGTTAAGAGGCATAAGGCTGAGCAGCAGTCAGATGGGGACAGGAGAGCTTTGAGGTAACCAGGTCTGGAGGAACACACATCAGTGGGAAACCAGGGTTTCAGTGGGAAGGATTTTGTTGCACACAGGAGAATTTTGAAGGTTTTTGGAGCCTGCCTTAGGCTTCTTGTGCTTTCCAAGTGGTAGCAGCAGGTGGCAAGTACACATTAGGAAGGAGCCTTGACAAGAATGTGTATTCCCTCAAAAACATGGGTGATACCCGGCTACTTGCTAGCCTATGTCTATAGCAGACGTGCCTTCAAGACTTTTGGTGGAGTGGAATGAATGGTGAGAAATAAATAAATACTAATAAATAAGAATAAAGAACTTTCAGAAGAAAGGAAAATGATGAAAGAATCTCCTCACACCTTCCCCACTCTCCACTTCCATGCAGGGCTGTCCAAGATCTCCCTTGGTCCACAGAACATGTATAAGAAAAGCAAGGTCTAAAGAGGCGAAGTAAATCAAGTCATGTAGAAAAGACTCTTGTTACTGTTGTGCTTCAGGAGCTTTCTCTATCTGGATGGTATTCCCATAACAGCAAGCTTTTGCCTGTAGATGACTTGGTGAGACTTGTCCATTTTCATTATGTGCTCACCAAGAGGAAGAGCAGAGATGCTCCCTTGGGGTCAAACCCATTACATACCAGTCAGTAAAGTGGATTCAAATAATTATTCTTACAGAATACGTCCACCCTCTGCTCCCTTTGATACACTTGTAAGTCTGGCATTATGGAAATTATGTCTGCTGATTTATATCAGTTTGAGAACAGAATTGAGCCCATACACAGTTTTCCGTCTTAAAGTCTCTAAAAACATGAGAGTTAGGCATCTGGAGTGGGATCCAGCTCATACATAAAGACACACACTTGTAGACGTTCACAAGCGTGTGTCTCTATGTGACTTAGACATCTTAACACCTGTATCTGATGGAGATTTAGTCACCAGTCAGTGGAGTCCAGAGACTGGTTCAGCTTGCCCTAGAATGGACACTTGCATTTGGCCAGCCGAATTCTTCTCTAACCTCCATTCTTTATTGACTAGGAGGTCAACTGAGTTGCTCAAGCACAGCCATCTATTGTCTTCTGAGGTGCCCTGAGGTTTCTGCAACATCTATGTGGAGCTAGCAGATACACCATACGACTTAGGGGAAGGCCATACTCTTCCTGAGTAGTTTCTAGAGGTCAGTGGGATACCCTGGTGCACATCAGATGGCTCTAGACTCTAATTTCCAATAATTCAATTCAGTTCTAGATGATATGTTTAGGCAAAGGGATCTGTATGGGAGTTCAAGCACCTCCTTCACATGAAGATACCTGCATTGAAGCATCTCACCTTGTATTGTGAATCCCACCCCAGGTACCACTGCTTGGGAGTTAACTACTTGCCTCTCATTTGTGCTTGAGAAAATCTCCCTCTCCAAGGTGGAGACGCACCTCTGGAAAACTGCAACAAAGTGGGAGTAGAATGACTTGCCCAAAACCACAAAGAGACTAGAAGTGTCAGGAATGAGGACTAAACACCCCATTCTCAAAATGGAGACCAAGGAACCTCTGTTTCACACCAAATGGAAGTATCTGCACCCTGCAGGAGTTAATGGAGGCCTGAGGCAGGAAGGTCCTGTTCCCTTACTGAGTTGTGATGATCTGCAGAGCAGTAGCTTTTGTCGGAGCACACAGGAGAGGGCAGGAAACATGAGAATGATGGGCTAAGCCATGAAGAAAACAATTGAGCAAAAAAAGCAAGCCAGATCCTGCTACCTGACAAAAGAAGGGAAATCTAGAAAAGAGATTCTCCCCTAATAAGGAGTCCCTGCAACAGCCAAGATTTAGCCTGAAGGCAGGTAGGAAATAGGAGATATATAGCTATGAAGGAGAGATGGGATCTCCTCCCACCCAGCCCACCTTCTCTTCCATCATCTAATGCTCTCTCCATATCGTCTCATCCAAACAACTACTTTGGCACATGACTGAGAGATCTGATTGAACATCCCCTGTCCCTTGCTGTGTCACTAACGGCAGAGAGTTGCCTTCTCGGCAGCCTCAGCTCTGGAGTAGGTCTCTGGAAGAGCCAGGATGCATTTCCCTATGGGCTGCCTGTTTAACCAGATCCAACAGCTGGTATCTGCAGGGTTGTTTGATTCAATGTCTTTTCATGGCCATGCTTTGTCTTCTCAAAGAAGATATCATTAAGGCATCAATGGAAGTCCAAAGTAATTTCCATAGTGCAGAACCTAGGACTGGATTCACAGCTCCTAGCTCTTGCAGGGTGCTCATGCTGTAACCCTGAATATCCACAAGAACATCGGCCTCAGATTTTCATCAGTGAAACCCCTCTTTGACTCTAAAAAATGTGACCTGAAGCTCATAGAGTTTCTCCTATATTTGAATTTGAGGATGGGGGCATGACAAGCGTATGAACACACATGATAAATATGTTATAATCCATGGACACCTCTGTGGGAATATATCTGGAAATACCAAAATATTCTAGATCGAGTGGCAAAATAATTTGCTCTCTAAGATTTGCTAATGCAGAAATCCTGCAATGCTCGGCTAAGACCACAGCACTTTTGTCTGCAGGGCTGATGTGGTTGGTGCTGGCTCAGAGATTTCTGTAGCACTTTTGTCTGCAGGGCTGATGTGGTCGGTGCTGGCTCAGAGATTTCTGTACCAGACTGCATCTTGTGCCTCGGTTGCCTCTGCAGTCCCCTATTGAGATTGAACTCTGACTGGTTTAGTTCTGCACGTGAAGGCCCTTGCAAGGAATGGAAACAATTCTGGAGACTTCAAAATGCTTTGGAGAAGACTGTCAGTGTTGAGCATGACACTTAGACAAAAGAGATACCTCAGGGGTCAAGTATATAGAAAATGTCATGCATTTCCCTCCTCATGTTTTTCTTTTCTCTAAGAAAGAGAAACCTCCAAACTCTAAAACGGAAAGAAAACAAGAAAAAACTCCTAAACTTTCCATTTCTTTCATAGAAAGAAAAGAGATGAGGCCAAATTCACCCCTCACAGGTAACTCCACTGTCTTTGATGAGGGTGGATGTGGAACTGATGGGGACCATCAAAGCCATCTGTTCAGTTAAAGAAAAGGTTGGGTAGCAGCATGTAAGAGGATTGAATTATGTTCCTTTTTTAAATTTTTATTTTTCACATATGTTACTTGGTTAGATGATATCTTCTCTCTTTTCCCTGGTACTGCCAGACACATCCCTGATATAAACCATCTGCCCGAGCACAAACTTCAAAATAAGTGAAGACCAAAGGGAAGAGCAACACAGATCATGGAAGTTGAGTTGGCCAGCTCCGATTTGTGGGAAATGAATTATCTTTTCATTTTGACTATAGACTGGTCTATTACCCAGTTCAACAGAGATGAAGTTTTGACAGAAATCTATTTCCTGAGAAGTGCACAATTCTACAGGTAGGCATCTCATGTCATTTTGGACACCCTACAGTCTCTCCCTGACCTATCTGCCCAGGTTTAAGGCTGGTGGGAATCATCAAAGCAACAGCTGGATCCCAATAGGTTATTGTAGAGCACATAAAATGTCACCAGATGCTTACATTATTGAGTGAAATCCTAAGTCCTCTCCATAATGAAGACCCAGTGGTCTTCACAGAATGGGAGAATCTGAGGCTGAAGGCAGCTCTAAGATGGATTTAGACCATCTCCTAAATGGTGCTAAGTGTAGGCATGATGATGCATAAGGAAGGATGGCACCTCACTCAATATTTCATACCGGTACAGTGACAACCCTAGCTTGAAATATCTCATGTAGGCAATGGAGTGAGGTCTTAGTTTTTCAATCAAAATTCATGTGCATTAGGGAGCGATGGTCCAAGTCTCTCCTCCAAAGCCATGGGATGAGACTCAGACCTCACATGTGCACTCAGCATGCTCCCACATCCTTAGCAGGCTCTCTCCCTTCCCTCCTCATGGGTGGGAAGAGTCAGACCCAGGACTAGGGCCCTCAGATGTACTTGGAGTGATTAACAGAACTCACACAGGCATTTTTCATTGTCTTTAGTAGCAGCTGCTCAACCCTTTACATCATATCGTCATAGTGGATGACTAATTACATAATAAAAGCAAACAAGTATGCATGGGCTTCATTAGAATGGGTGGAAGTCCCCAAGTACTGAGTTGTTTCAAGCCTGACCCCAGCTTTGGATGAAGGAATACAACTTCCAGCCCATCTCAGCTGATGATCAGATTGTAGCTTCTCCTCCTTGACTCATGATGGACTTCACATCATCAGCCTGTATCCAGGAGCTCATCATCTAGTATGAACTCATCAGCTAAAGTCAGAGGAAAGACAGAGGTATACCCAGAGGACAATTTACCAAGCATAGCTTAGATACCATCCTAGGCTATAATGAATCACCTTCTGGAGTTGTTTCTTGCAATTGATCCTAGGAGAAAAGTAGATAAATAGCTTAGACTAGATGACATGGCCAGATGAAATAAATTCCACTACTGCAGTCAAAATCTGTTTGTTCACTTTGAGAGGTGATTGCTCAGCAAATGTTTAGTTTTTTGTTGTGTGTTTTGGTTTTGTTTGTTTGTTTCCCCCTCCCCCCATTCTTCCCAAGGAGTTTCGCCTGCTAGGGATGTTGGGCTTGTTTCTGGTGCAAAAGCAGAAACGGTGGATGTTAGCATGCTGTGGATGTGCTGGGATCAAAGTCCAGCTCCCATGCATGGAAGCCAAGTCCTTCAACCCATTTCTTCACCAGTGTGGTATAAAAGGAGTTTGAAACTACTTTGCTTAAAAATATTAGGGTGAAATCAGTTGTAGGTGTGATCCTGCTGAAGTCAGTGGATTGACAGGGACTGTGACCTGCAGCGATTTGCATCCTCACCATCAGGGATACCATTAACTTACACAAGTACCTGGTGGGACATGTCTAACATGTCTTGCTGTGGCTGCTAGCACTGCATCAGATTAAGTAAATCAGACATATTCCTTGTCCCATCTATTCCAATTCATCAATGTCTCCAACACATATATGGTTTTCTTCAGCTTTCTTGAAAGCTTTTGTTTGAATATTGGTTATTGTAGCAATATCCCCCTGCAGTGGCTTCCTTCTCTATTTGCCATAATAACCAGATTTTCCTTTTCTCCCAGACTGTATTGTAAAAAATCAGTCACACGTCCATTAATTGGTCCATCTTTCAGTTTTTAGTGATCTATTGCTTTCTACCAGTCGGTGTGTGGCCATCCGTTGGGTGCAACATTGACGTGTACAGATATGATTGATTGGTTTTCTCCTCCTTTTTTCATTGTCTCTCTTGATCTCTTCCTCTCTTCTGTGTTTCTGCTCTCATTTCATTGCAGTTTGGTTTAATTTTATATATATATATATATATATATATATATATTTCAGAGAGTAATAGAAGTGCCTCCATCAATAAGCAAAGTTTGCTTGTGCCCTTGGGCACAGCCCTGAGACAGATGGGTGATGCACAAACTGCACCAGCCTTGGAGTGGTCCCAGGAGACGCCATGACTCAGAGTCAGCCCTTGGAGGCATCATTTCCTCCTGTTTTCCCTCTGATGGGATTAAGCTCTGTTTGTTCCTTGCCTCTTTTGCATACTCCCTCTTTTGGTTCCCGAGAATAAGCAGGGATAAAAGAGCACTCCAGTTTCTCTACATAGACGTCTAGGTGTGAACGAGCCCATAACCATGATTGCATTGCCATGAAAATACTCTTACGGGTCACTGGGAGTTAGATCATGCCTGATTTCCCTTCCTGTACTGAAGAGGGAGAAAAAATGTCAATCCATTGTCCTTTTCCCAAGATAGGAACCCACAGGTATGGGTAAGGCAAAGAGGACACAGGACAAGAGCATGATTCACCACTCATTTATGCCAAAATTGACCAGGAGTAACTCAAGCAGAGTTACAGTGTGATAAATACCAAGGTGATGGGCTGAGATTCACATCTGACACCCAGGTGGCTGAAGAAGCCCTGGTGTCCACGGGGTAGGTGGGAGCTGTTGCTGCAGACTGGGAATCCTGACCTGAAATCAGAAGCAGGGCAGCACACAAAGACAGGAAGTCAGAGGTGAACAGCAGAGATGGGGCAGCGCTGCAAAGCCGGTATTTGTCTCTATGTCCAAGCTTGCCCAAAACTCTGAGCTGGTTCAGTGCCTGGGCTTTGTGCATTTTAATATGTGTCACTTTCAGAGGCGGGAATGGCTGTAGAAATTAGGTGTGGAACAAAATTCAGCATGAGTCTCATACTGTTCCAGCTTGTGTGTGTGGGGGTGGTGATGCGTTGGTTCACCATCACGTACGGTAATGAGTGACAAGCAGTCCTTCAGAGTCATGTTCCCAACAGACTTGTGATCTGAGGCTTTTGCTGAGTGCCCGGGGGGAAGCCTGAACGAGGTGCAGAGAGTGGATGGACTAAGTGCACTTTCCGCTGTTGGTGATGGTGTTTTCTAAGAAGGTGGTTTCCTCCCCTATGGGAGCACGCTGGGATGCTGAGGAGCTGCACGTCCCACTCCCAGCAGCAAATGTCCAGCCCCAGGACACTCGCTTTTCACCGGATGTTTCCAAGGAAAACTCATTTGAACCATGTGCCAGGCCACAGCTGGAGCAACATCTCCATCCGTGGGACTGTCTTCTTGACACACACACCAAGTCCTCTTCTCAGATCAGGCACTGAACTTGTCCATACCTTGCACATCACCTGTGTGCCAACAGGACATTTGCAGGAAACCATCAGCAGTTCTCTGTCTTTCTCTCTTTCTTCTTTCCTCCCTCTCTACAGCTGTCACTGCATCCTGTGTCAAAACTGGCAGAAACTACTGTGCTAAAAAGTTCACGCAAAAAGCCTGCCCACTCTACAGCTCTATTACGTATTTGTAGACTTCTCTGCTTCCAGGGCAAAAGCAAAGTATTTGCATTTTTTTTAAAAAAAATCATTAATTTATCTGCTTTTCTTTTTCTTTTGCTGCTTTTGTTGTCGCTCATGTTACACACAGAGCCTGGCCATTCGGGTAGGTAGATAGATCTCAGAAAGCTTAGTGCTGCTGTCCAACACAGCCTCTGCCAGGCCAAGGGAAAAGGAGACACTCAGGAAGATGCAAGTCTTTCAAAGGACACTTAATCACACAAGTCACTTCGAGTGGGCAAGAGCAGAGCAAATCCATGCTTTTGCTGATGCTCTTCTTTCCAGCTCTGTGTTCTCGGCTGGTTGAAAAATCACTGTCTCCTATGGGAGACATCATCGGGGCGCAACTTGTGTCACTGCCTGATGTAGCTCAGGATAGCCCAGAAGTCATTAGACCTATTCTATCCGACCAGTTTTAGCCTTTTTTTAAAAAAAGTTTTTATTCTTTTAATATCAAAAAAAGTAGACTTCTCTCGTGTCTGCCTCAGAGGAAGTAGGCTCGAATCTGTTTCTCCACCCAGAGCCCAGCAAAGGGTTTTTTGCCTGTTTTATTTGCACGTGTGGACATCATAGACTCGTATGCACTCCTGGCAGCGGACATAACAGCACCAGTGGAAGATACAGTGGCACTTCTCTTTCCGTTTCTCAGTCCTCGTGTTGTGCCCGCGGCCGCAGCACAAAAGGTCACAGCCGTCAATCCCATGAGAAGTGACATTACAGATCCTGTCACGGGTCCCAAAGGAACCCGTCTCAGGGTTGGGCTCGCAAAAGTTCGGTGAGTTCTCGTAGTAAACCAGGTCCTTCTCGGTTGGAGCCTTGAAGAAGTTGTATTTGGGCCTGAGGGTCTCCACCCAGCCGCGGGATTCTCGGTGTTTCTCCACCACCATTTCAGAAGCGCTGTCGTACTTGTCCTTGAGGTAGTCACCGATGACCCTGAAGTCTGGCTGAGACCACCAGCAGGTCTTCACTTCGCAGCTGCCCGAGAGGCCATGACATTTGCACTTGAGATGCATGAGTTCAATAATAGACTGAAAGAGAGGAGGGGGAAGGCAAAGAAGAAGGAAGACATTAGACTGTGTTCCAAACACATATTGCATTCTGCTATTTAGCCAGGGTTTCCTAAAGAATTGCGGTGTTTTCACAGATAATTTTACACACTTATGAACAAAAATCACCTTATCCTCTAGTCAATGCCCTGCATAGATGCTGGGTCTGAGGAAGATAAAACCTCTGCAACTTCATTGTTTTCAGTGACTATCTCTGGTTCCTACCCCAACTTTAAGCATCTACCAAGTGCTTTCACTAAGGGCTGAAGAGATTTCGGTGCATGCTAACTTCTATCTTATCAATGTTCACGTGTGAATGTTACAGTACTCTCACCCAAAACCACAACTCAGACACATCTAGGCAGAGAAGCGAAGAACACACAAATCTACTGAAACAATGTCTTTGTAAATGCAATATACAGCTATTCTATTGGAAATTGAAGCAATATGAAATATCCTAACTGTCTAGCATGGAATTCCTTCTTTTACATACGTTTCATGTTTACTTAAGCAAACAAAGTTCTAGCCTTGCTGCGGCTATGTTCAGAAACCTGAAAAGTAATGCATTTTTATTTTTAAATCAGGTTTATGATTTTTCTAAAACCATTTCAAAGAAAAAAAAAAATAGCAGCCCAACTTTTGATTTTGAAAGGCTCACACATAAAACCCTGTCCTGGAATAAATCCAAAGGTAATTATTGATCCCAGAAGTTTTGCTTTTGCCTCTTATAAAATTGGTCTAAAGGTTTCTCGAGGTGTTGCCCTCCAGTACTCTGAGGTGGGAGATAGCCTTATGCAACTTGTTTGATAATCTGCGTTTTCAGACTGATCAGCAAATTTCTGGGTACGTGAACAGACTAGTGCCAGCCTGAGTCCAAAAGATTTGCCATGAATCAGCACCTTGGTGCTCACCAGGTGCTTTCCTGTGTTATTTATGGAGTATCACCCACCGCAAAGGCGGTGGTAATTAGCGATGAGAGAGAACCACAAAACGTTTGGTTCATATATTCATGCTGAACTTAATCAAAGCTTCTGGCCTAGTCGTAGGGGTTGAGTTCATATGGGAACTAATAAGAAATATTGCCTATGGGTCAGGTTTAGCTGGAAACACTTCAGTATCGAGGCCTGGAGATCTGTACCATGCGTGCTGGCATGGTAAGAATGGAAAACACTAGTGCTTTATAAGACAATAGGATTTCAGATAATAGTGTGACATTTGCTCTCTGATCTTTGACAGCTGTAAAATGCACAAAAATAACTCAGTGTCAAGGAATAAGGCTTATGGTAAAAAGACCTCCAAGCCTGTGGTCTCAGAGATGTTTGTTCAAAGCTCAGTTCTTCCAAGAATTCTCATTTAAGGGCGAAGATCTCCTTTCCACTCTACCCAGCTTCACCACAGCCCTCTTTATCTCATCTATCCCAGCAGCTGCTACCAGCAATGCGTGATACCTTGGGGTACATGGAATAATTTGGGCCAGAGCTGGAGGAAACCACTTAACTTCTTGTAGGTATCTTCATTGCAGACAATTTTTGCTTCTGCTGGTACTTCATTTTGAATGGCTGTATTCCCTACCAGTTCTCCTGTGGTGTGAGGTGGAGTAACTCCATCATGATTTGATGGTGTCCACCTGAGGAGCTCACACTGAACTTCTAGCCTGCCTGAGGACAGCTGTTTCCCCACACAGTACAGTTGTGTTGGCTTTGCTATAGCTCACTGCACAGTCGTATGTCCTCATAGACATGTGTAAGGTTGTCTCCTGAGGCAACAAGACCATATAAATCTCTTCTGATTACAGTGAGGTATCTTTCTTCCACTCAGGGATAAACTATCTCAAGTTTACCACATGAGAAAAAATTCTGTTATCTTAGAGGAGCTGTGGCATGGTCTCCATTTGCAAGAGCTTTTACAAATTGTTTCCTGTTTTTCTAGCATTTATGGGCTATTCTTGAGATGAAAAAGAGAATGTTCTCTTACTGGGATTGTTCCTCCTTATGGCCAAAGATCCACTGTGTGTGAGGCAGTCATTGTGATGAGGGTAAGATTTTGTGCTTTCAGTTCCCTTACTTATTATACTCTGTGACTGAAGTGAAAACACATTAGCTGTCTTTGGGTCATGGTCCAGGTTTAATCAGGAGGCACCAAAGTCACATTCCCTCTCGTTTTCTTTAAATACTACCCAGGGAATGGAACAGTGTTGAGAAGAGGGGTGGTGGGAAATGCTGCCCTGCTCTTCCCTGCCCTCAAACCTACAGAGCAGGGTGGTGGTCCCAGGGGAATGGACAGTTGCACTAAAACTAGGATTCAGTTGCCCAAACACACGCATCTAATGCCATTTGTGAGCTCTAGTAGTGTCCAAGGCATCAGTTAATAGATAGTGGAGGACCTGCAGGAGACCCAGTCTTTCCCAGTAGCAGCTCATGGGCAGGCTGGATACTTCAGGATATCTCAGTTTACATTAAAATGCCTTTGCTTAAGCAGCTGAATCCTCTGGTCCATCTCTCCTATCTTCAGATATCTACAGTATGGACATCTCTGTCTGTACATCTCACTTTCTTCCTACAGCCAGCTGAGGTGGACAGGCAGAGTTAGGGCATCTTTGACTGAGATATTTCAAATTACTCCCTCAAGGTGGGATCAAATAGCATCCTAGACCTGTCTGAATTGATCCATTCTCTATAAAGACAACTGGAACACTGACTGCAATGTAGACGTTTACATTTGGGTGGGCAAATTTATTTATAGCTTTGATGGGTCAAGTACATCAATCACCTCCCTGACAAGAACTATCGTAGGATAAGTATGAACGTTTCATGATGTAAACCAGCTTAGATTTAGGTTTGGTTATTCCATCCCACTGTTCATTGTAATAAAAGATTAAAGGGAGATCGAGAAAGGAGAAACTAAATGTCCTTACGGTCCTTCCAGCTTCGTTATTGTGCCTGTTCATGGCCGATCGGGCATCTGGTCTGTTCTCTCGGGCGTCTGCAAACTCCCGAGACACCATGCTCCCAAACTCCACGTCCTCACTGCAGCCCCCCCATTTCCAGCCTTCCCCAGGAGAGCCCTTGTGGCGGGTGTCGCAGCCGCAGATGGTGGCCGAGCCCTCGGCGCAAGATCTGGTCACCGCGAAAGCCACTCCGGCAGAGGCAATGGCGTGGACAAAGGCTGATTCCCTGGTAGCTGTGGAAGAGAGAAATCAATGAATAGTGGCCAGTGAAGGCACCACCCATGGCTATGATCAGAATACCTTCTCTCCAGTGCATGGCAGAAGGACAGGAAACTCTCCTCTTCCCTGTGGTCCGGCTTGGACCTACTCCAAAGACATTTACTTATACTAAGAAATAAGCTTCTTGTGTAGACAGGACCAGGCTTGATTCAAGGTCAGCCAAGAGGTGTTGACTAAAGTCATCTTAAGGTCTTAGGATGGGATCATGGCAAAACAGTGCAAACCTGAGCTTCAGAGGCCATATGGTACATACTATATGGTACTTTGGAGGCAATGCACCTCGTAGCCATAGCTTGTGCTACAGTTGTGGTGTCAAATGTGCAGAATTTGGACTGTGTTCCCATAATATGGAAAATGCAGGTCTACACTTACTGACAGCCTCCACCCTTAGTGGTGGGACCAGCACCAGTTAAAGCGCCTCCTCTTCCTTGACTGGGAGAGGTGCTGATGGCTAGAAGGTAGGAAAATGCCAGGATGGACAGATACTCCCCAATCTTCATTATGTGAAAAAAATATTGTCCCCGCCCTCCATCGTCAGGCCACCTTCTTTTTTCTGGGCTGTCTAGCTCACTTGGCATTCAATATATGACATCTTGAACCTACCCAAAACTTTGCTCACTTGCCTAATTAAGGTGACTGTGAATTAACTTTCCTTTTCTGCCCATTGCTTCGGGTTGGGGGGGTGGAATCAGCCAAAAGATTTCATGGTTGGGGTCTGAGGAGCTGTGGTCTGTGTGGAGACCTTTCCTCATAGCCCTTAATCCTAGTTGGACCTGGGTGGGGAAGGACAGCTCAGCATTAACCTGTTTTTCCTGGATGCTAGTGTTTTTTTCTACACTGTGCTGAAATGAAAACCAAACATTTAAAACTGCTTTGCGAATGGGCAATATACCAGAATATCAGTTTGTATTCTCCAACCCCCCAGTTTTGGTTTCATGATGTTTCTTCACTCACTTGAAATGACCCTGGAGTTCAACACCACATCTCAGAAAACATGATTGCTATGTTTTTTAGCTTCAGAAAAATGGCATTTTTATTGTGAACAAGGCTATTCTCAAATCCTTGAGGTAGTTCTAAGAAGACACACGGATTCTGATAACTGGTCTCCCTTAGCCTACATCATTCCCCTCATTAACTCATCTCATGCCTATAGACCAGTTAGCCACAAAAGCAGGTTGTCTCTGACACCTTTCAGATCCATAAAGGCAGGTCAGGTTTTCAGTTGATGCATCTTCTCCAGTTTCTCCTGAGCTTTACATCAGCTGATGAGGTGCCTCCTCAAAACCACTCAAACCTTCTCTGCAACATATATTGCTGATCTGAGCTTTCCCTCGGCATTTTGGCTTAATCTTTACCTTCAAGATGCTTCCAGGCTTTACTAACACTAGGAGAGTTTAATATGCCAAGCCAAAATGCCAACATGTTCTGGGGGAGAAATCAAAACTGCATGCTTGCAGAGCAGTCCAGGCTAGATTGAAGGCTTAAGCAAGAACTTGTGCAGCACTACTTCGCTTTGGGAAGACTACCAAATACAACAATATGCAAATCAAATAATGTGCATGAACTTACAAGCCGAAGGTATGAGCAATGTCCTGGAATATGATGTCAATGCTCATCATGAGGCTAGTAAGTCACTGAGGTCTAGAACCAAAAAAAGGAAAGTGCAGGAATCCTCAGCTCCACAATGTGATTTTGAAAAACCCTTGTTCAGCATCTGTCCAGCCTGGAGGATCCCAGGTTCCTGCAACTGATGACCATACAGTTCCTGAGCTGTGTGAAAGCTCAGCTTTTCAGCGTGAACAGATGAGTCCAGTTCTAACAGGACTGGGGACTTAGCATCTTGCACTTGCCTAAGCCCAGGTGGAATCCAGAAACCAAATCTTGGGGGTAGGAGACTTGGTGTGGTGTCTCCGAGGGCACTAATTACCAGCCCTGTGGTCTGTAAAAGGCAAAGGCTTCTTGCAGAAGCCAGTCAGATAAACTGGTGGGATGAATGCTGAGGACATAGTGCCTGACCAGAAAATAGCTAACACACCTTCCACCTCCTTCCATTGTGGCCCAGTTAATCTTGAAACCTTTTGATATGCTGCTGTGCCATGGACAGGAAAGGAAGAGGATAATTCTTATTCTTCTTCTTCTTTTTCTTCTTCTCCTTCTTCTTCTTCTTCTTTTCTTCCTCCTCCTTCTCTTCTTTTCTTCCTCCTCCTCCTCTTCTTCTTCTTCTTCTTCTCCTTCTTCTTCTTTCCCCTTCTGTCTGACAGCTGTAGAGGCTAAAGGACATTTCTCTCATCTCCTGTGAATCACCCCTTCCTCTATTCAGAAGGAGAGACCTGGTCCAGGCCTTCAACTACCTGGGAAGGTGCCATAGGTGCTGAATTGATGTTTCAAATGCCATGGAGAGCCCTTGTGGTTTGCCACACTGAGACAGACAAGAAAGCTACTGCAGCCATGGTGTTTGTGTAGAAAAACTTGCATGAGGATGAGAAGAATGGTCTTGGCTCAGGAGCCCAAAGGTGGTGGATCCCACCTGCACTTCAGCAGGAGCAATTAGCTCAGAACAGAGGTGATTCTCTGTGCATACAAGTGCAGAGCTCACCAAAATCCAGGGAGCTTTAGGCAATGTAGCCAGAGAGTCTGCAGAATTTCTACATTTGCCATGGTCTGGAGCACAAGTGTGATGGGAGCGGCTGAGGGACCTGGGGGGTTCAGCTGGAGAACAGGAGCTGAGGGGAGACCTTCTGATCTCTGAACTGCCTGAAAGGAGCTTGGAACCAGGGGGGGTGTTGATATCTTCTCCCAGGTAATAAGTGATAGGATAAGAGGAAACGGCTTTAAGTTGCACCAGGGGAGGTTGAAGTTGGATCTTGGGAATAATTTCTTCCCAGAAAAGGTTGTCGGAACAGGCTGCCCAGGGCAGTGGTGGAGTCACCATCCCTGGAGGGGTTGAACAGATGCAGAAATGAGGTTCTCAGGGACATGGGTTAGTGCCAGAGTTGCGTTAACGGTTGGACGGGATGATCTTGAGAGTCTCTTCCAACCAAAATGATTCTGTGACTTGGTTGCAGCTGAACAAGGGGTTGTGGAAGCACTGCTTTGGTTGTAGATACCCAATTCTGCCTAAATCCCAGGTCTGTTACCTAAACTCTCCACTGGTGCTAGCCCTTACTGAAAGCCTACCGCTCCAGGAGGGTACTGATAGGATTTTCTCTAAGAAGCACCGGTTCTACTCAGCTCTCCTCTTCCCAGAAAGAGCTCAATGTCTTTTTACAGCCTGTACATGCCGTAATCACTCCCCTGCTTTTGAAATGCAGCCACCCCTGGGGTGGAGTGCAGCCACCACTTAACAGCACACAACAGGAAGCAAATAGCATCGTATCTGATTGTAACTACCTGGGGAATGTAGGCAGGCAGAGAGAAGAAGCTGAAATCTGGCCCCGGGGCACTGAGGTTAGGAGTTTGTCTCTCTTGAGAAAGTTGCAGCCTGATCTCTTCTTAATGACTCCACGAAATTAGGGCACACTGGGTTTACATCTCCTACCCCTAACTTAAGGCACCGAGTTCAATATTGACGCAGATGAAAGAGTGCCGTGGCGTGAATCATGTCCTGCCACCCCCTAAGTTATAGGACTGTCCTCCAATTACTAGAGCAGACCTGACCCTGCTGAGCTCTGAAGAGCTCCCCAGGTTGTAGCCGGAGGCGGTGTGGCTGCAGGAATGGAGAAGGAGTGTATAGAGATACAGATAAGCAGAAGGAAAGCATGCACTTGTAATGGAAATGAGGGGTTATTAAGGTGCCATATAAAAATGCAAGAGACTTTAGCAAAGATAACAGGAAAGTGCAGTATATTTGTCAGGTCGCCTCATTCCTCTCTGGGTGGTTCGGGTAGCAGGAGACAAGCAGCTCGTTAGGACTTGAAGAGAGCTTCTGGAAAGTCATCTGGCAACAGAAGGTTAATAAGGACTAATACTTCATGGGGATGTTGACTTAAGAGCATTTTAACCACTTTTTTTTCCCTTATTTTCTTTTGCAGTGCAGCACAAGGTCACCAAAGCTCTGGCTTCAGCTTGTTTAATTCCTGCTTGCTCCTGACTTTCCCTGCAGGGCTTAGAGACTTGAACCGCTGGTGTTCCAAGGTAGCCTGTTCTGGACCCTTTTTGGGGGATGTCTGCCAGTGAAAAAGGTGCTGAGACATATATAAGGCCTTTAGGGATGCTTTGTAGCTGCCCCCTCATGCAGAGCTCTCCAAGTCACTGGTCGCTTCCAGAGATCAATTCCTAAGGAGCCCAGTCTGGGAAGCTGAGAGCCTGAATGTCCCATGCAGAACACTTCTGACCACCCTGCCTCAGCAGAAGAAACATCTTGGGATGCAAAAATACGTGGCTGGGCTGCATCAATATGAGAATTCAGAGGCCTGAGGATGGGGTGACCTAAGATTTGATGTCCTGTTTTCTCAGTGACTTTGGGCAAATCCTTTAGTCAGTTCTTGCCTCTACTTGCTTATCCATACACCTGAGAACAATCCTACCTCTCTCCTCAGGAGCCTGCATGTCTTCAGGATTGTGGGAAGAAGGTGTTGGAGCTGAATAGCAGGTCATCAAGTTATCGGATGAGGAAGACAAATGAATAATCACAGAAATATCTCAACTGTCTAATATATTAAAGCCGCTTTCATGTGTTCTTCTGCCCAGACAATGACTTATTTTCCCTGAATCTTTATCTGAATGACTAAATGATTAACCCCAGGTCAGGTAGATATCCCAGAAATGAGAGAGGATGGACTACGGTGGTGTAAAAGGATGAACATGACGGTTTATTTTGGTCTTTAAAAGCTACAGTCTCTTTTTACCACCTTTGTACCATAGTGCTGTGCCCTGTTGTCCACATGTTTGACACCCTAAATCTTTCCTTCCTCCCTGCACAGTGTCCTGGTGGTAACAGCAGGTTCTTGGGATGGGGCAATGCAACCCACCTTCAGATGTGTTGGGAGCTGAGGTTGCAAGTCCTGTGTCCTGGACCACAGCTTGAACTGCTGGATGGTATTTTAGAAAGGAGGCACTACTCTTTCCACTGACTGCTCTTTAAAAGAGAGAAGTGAGATCTGTGCAGAGAAAGAAAGGAAGAAGAAAAGAAAAAAAAGAAAGGGAGAAAGGAAAGAATCATAGAATATCCCGAGTTGGAAGGGACCCACAAGGATCATGGAGTCCAACTCCTGTCCCTGCACAGGACAACCCCACAGTTCACACTGTGTGTCTGAGGACGTTGTCCAGTCTCTTCTTGAACACTGTCAGGCTTGGGGCCGTGACACCTCCCTGGGGAGCCTGTTCAGTGTCCAGCACCTCTGGGTGAAGAACCTTTTCCTCATGTTCAACTGACCCTCCCCTGGCACATCTTCTGCCATTCCCTCAGGTTCTTTCATTGGTCACTAAAGAGGAGAGTTCAGTTCCTACCCTTCCTCCTCCCCTTGTGAGGAAACTGCAACCACCATCAGGTCTACCTCAGTCTCCTCCAAGCTGAACAAGCCCAGTGACCTTAGCTGCTCCTGAAACAGCTTCCCCTCCAAACCATTCACCAGGAGGTGAAAGAAGAAGGAAGGAAGGAAGGAAGGAAGGAAGGAAGGAAGGAAGGAAGGAAGGAAGGAAGGAAGGAAGGAAAACAAAGAGAGGAAGGGAGCAAGATGTCTTGCTTGAGGTGGTTCTGGATGGTACATCTTGCGAGGAGGGAAGCAGACCTCAGCAGCTGGAGAACAGATAGCCAAGCAGTAGAGATGGATCCTGCTCTAAGTGTTTCCCACTCAACACACCACAGTGACCACGAGATGGTGGAGTTCAGCATCTTGTGTGGCAGGAACAGAATAGCAAGTAGAATTGCAACCCTGGACTTTAGCAGGGCTAACTTTGGCCTTTTCAAGCAATTGCTGGGGGAAATCCCATGGGCAAGACTGCTTGAAGGAAAAGGGGCCCAAGAGAGCTGGATTGCATTCAGAGATTGCTTCTTCCGTGCTCAGGATCAGAGCATCCCCACACGTAGGAAGTCAAGGAAGGGAGCCAGGAGGCTTGCGTGGTTGAATAGGAATCTATTGGGTATGCTCAAGCAGAAGAGGAGAGTTTACAGGTCATGGAAGCAGGGGCTGGCCACTTGGGAAGAATATAAGGCTGCTGTTAGAGGATGTAGGAAGGCAGCTAGGATAGCCAAGGCCTCCTTAGAATTACAGCTGGCGAGAGGGGTCAAGGACAGCAAAAAGAACTTTTTCAAATACATAGCGGATAAAACTAATACCAGAGGCAATGTAGGCCCACTGAGGAATGGGGTGGGTGCCCTGGTGGCGGAAGATACAGAGAAGGCAGAATTACTGAATGCCTTCTTTGTCTCTGTCTACTCTGCCGGAGGCTGTCCTGGGGAGCCCTGTACCCCTGAGACCCCAGATGAAGCCAGGTCAATGGAGGAGCTTGCTTTAGTTGATGAGGACTGGGTTAAGGAGCAATTAAATAGACTGGACATCCATAAATCCATGGGTCCAGATGGGATGCATCCGCGGGTGCTGAGGGAGCTGGCTGAGGTCATTGCTGGACCGCTCTCCATCATCTTTGCCAAGTCTTGGGAAACGGGAGAGGTGCCCGAGGATTGGAGGAAAGCAAATGTCACTCCAGTCTTCAAAAAGGGCAAGAAGGAGGACCCGGGTAACTATAGACCGGTCAGCCTCACCTCTGTCCCTGGGAAAGTAATGGAACAACTTATCCTTGGTGCTATCTCAAGGCATATCAAGGATAAGAAGGTTATTAGGGGCAGTCAGCATGGCTTTACCAAGGGTAGGTCATGCTTGACCAACCTCATAGCCTTTTATGAGAATGTTACAAGGTGGATGGATGATGGCAGAGCCGTGGATGTGGTCTACCTTGACTTCAGTAAAGCCTTTGACACAGTCTCCCACAGCATCCTAGTTGCTAAGTTGCAGAGGTGTGGTCTAGACAATAGAGTAGTGAGGTGGGTTACAAACTGGCTTAAGGAGAGAAGCCAGAGAGTGGTAGTCAATGGTGCGGAGTCTAGTTGGAGACCAGTATCTAGTGGAGTACCTCAGGGGTCAGTACTGGGGCCAGTATTATTCAATATATTCATTAACGACTTAGACGAGGGAATAGAGTGTACTATCAGCAAGTTTGCTGATGACACTAAGCTGGGAGGAGTGGCTGACACGCCAGAAGGCTGTGCTGCCATCCAGCGAGACCTAGACAGGCTGGAGAGTTGGGCGGGGAATAACCTAATGAAATTTAACAAGGAAAAGTGTAGAGTCCTGCATCTGGGCAGGAACAACCCCAGGTTCCAGTATCGGTTGGGAAATTACATATTAGAGAGCAGTGTAGGGGAAAGGGACCTGGGGATCCTGGTGGACAACAGGATGACCATGAGCCAGCACTGTGCCCTTGTGGCCAGGAAGGCCAATGGCATCCTGGGATGTATTAGAAGGGGGGTGGTTAGTAGATCAAGAGAGGTCCTCCTTCCCCTCTACTCTGCCCTGGTGAGACCCCATCTGGAATATTGTGTCCAGTTCTGGGCCCCTCAGTTCAAGAAGGACAAGGAACTGCTAGAGAGGGTCCAGCGTAGGGCAACCAAGATGATTAAGGGAGTGGAGCACCTCCCTTATGAGGAAAGGCTGAGGGAGCTGGGTCTCTTTAGTTTGGAGAAGAGGAGACTGAGGGGTGACCTTATTAATGTTTATAAATATATAAAAGGTGAGTGCCATGAGGATGGAGCCAGGCTCTTCTCGTTGGCAAACAATGATAGGACAAGGGGCAATGGGATCAAGCTGGAACACAAGAGGTTCCACTTAAATTTGAGAAAACACTTCTTCTCAGTAAGGGTGACAGAGCACTGGAACAGGCTGCCCAGGGGGGTTGTGGAGTCTCCTTCTCTGGAGACATTCAAGACCCACCTGGACATGTTCCTGTGCAACCTCACTTAGGCGTTCCTGCTCCAGCAGGGGGATTGGACTAGATGATCTTTTGAGGTCCCTTCCAATCCAGAACATACTGTGATACTGTGATACTGTGTTCTACATGGTCCTCCTGAGTCTGTGGAAACTCCTTTGCAAATGGAACCTGGATGTCTCCAGGGCAGCTACTGGCTCTGCTGTGTGGAGACAAATCTTCAATTCCAACAACCCTTTACTTCCCCTGACCCTGGCACCATCCCTTTTGAAACATAGTCCTTGGAGTAGAACAATGACTTAATGCCTTTTTTTTTTTTTTTTTTTTGGTCTGAATAATATATAAATGACACAGAAAAGAACAGAACTGTCTCAGATTGTTCTGGAAGACATATAGTGAAGGAAAAAGTTCCCACATCTTAAGCACTCCTCCCAGCTATCATTAGCATATCTACTCTTGAACAGAGGATCCTTCTCCCCATTCCACACTAGGAAAGACACTGCAATGGTATGGCTGCAACATACGAATTTCTGACACTACAGACGTCTTGACTGCTCTTGGGAAAGTCACTTAGCAAGCTGGGTAAAACAGAGAAAATCTCATATCTGATAGAACTGCAGGGAGGACACACATTTTTCTCCTTTCAACTTCCTTTTTCAAAACTAAAAGACATGAGAAAGCTACTTGTTGCATCAGCTATTTCAGACACCCATCTCTGAGGGACAGAAGGTGTAAAGTCTTTCCAACATTTGTCTGGCGGGGCATGTACCCGGGGAGTGTGAGGAAGGGCTTCAGTTCCCTCCTTGGCACAAGGGGACACAAACCCATAGCTCTCACGCTAGGATTTGCACAACAGTTGACACATTGACTCTGGGTTTAAAAAACAAAAAAACCCCAACAAACCAAAGCAAACCAAACCCAAATAAACCCTAAGAACCAAGAAACTGGAAATAAAACTGGGGCCAGACTAGTGTTTCTGGTATTTGGAGCCAGCACAGCCCTGTCCTTTACACTGAAGGCCTATCCTAACAGCTTGTTGTGGTTGGGGTCCTTCTTGCAGGGATTGCAGGGAAGGAAGGAGTTGAGGCTGGGCCAGACAGCTTATGTAAAACCCTTCCAGTTGATTTACCTGAGATAGGTTCCTCTATTTCTACAATCGAAAGGAATGTGGTGAAACTGAAGCTCGCCTGCCTCCAAGGCCACGAGAGCCAACATTTTGTTTCCAACATTCCCAGTGTTTTCCCAAATGGATGAAGTGGATGAAGATGGTGAGGAATTTGTGAACTGAGCTTTGAGAGTTTTGGAAGCCCAGTCTGTGACTCAGGGTGAGATGAATTTTGTTTTTTGACTCTAATATAAAGAGGACCAGCCAGCTGCAATGAGCAATCTGTGGTTTCCTCCTTGTATCCATCAAGAGAGCCATCTTGGTGAGATATGGGAGGGGAGCTGTGCCATTCCCTTGTGGGGAGGGTCACCCGTAAACACCTCCATGGTGAAAGCTAAGCCAGAAGGGCTTGAATGAAATACCATATTGCATGATTTTGGATGGAAAAGAAGGATGCCAGAAAAAATTAATACCAAATGCTCCTCACCGTGCATGTGGGAGTTGAAGTACTGATGGTGCAGGTCAATGCCTACTCCTTATTTCCAACTACACTGAAGCCAAGGTTGGAGGAAGGCCTCATCTCTGAAGGGTACCTCTCAGAGCTGCCTTGAGCCAAAGTCTCATCAGACGCTAAGTAGATGATGACCCTCCAGGGGAAGTGGGTTGTTTTAGGCTCACACTGACAGCCTTGCTGGCTCAGCTACCTCCTGAATAACAGAAGTTAAATCCAATGGGACTGGTGAATCAGAGCTCACAGGAGCTGCAAAAATACACTCAGAGATCACTACAGGCTTTTACAGGCATGAACAACATTTCCTGTTGGCCTCGAAATCTGTGTGCAAGGTAGGCAGGGACCACGTGCAGCAATGAAGCCTTGTTTGTGTCAGACACCAGAAGAAGATCCTCCAGTCCCCTCAGTCCTGCTAGTCTCTGTGCTAAACTTGACAAAGCTATTAGATCCCTCAGAACCAAGAACCAATGGATCAGGACATGGGAATGATGTCCTCCACCTTACGATGCGGTTGGCACTAAAGGGAGCTTGTAAGAAAGGTGAGACAGACTTTTTAGTGGAGTTGTGATATGAAGAGGGGTGATGGTTTTAAACTAAAAGAGGGGAGACTCAGACTAGAAGGAAGAAATTTTTGACAATGAGGGTGGTGAGAGCCTGTCCCAGGTTGGCCAGAGAGGTGGTGGATGAACCATCCCTGGAGACATCCCAGGCCAGGCTGGACGGGGCTCTGAGCAACCTGAGCTGGTGAAGATGTCCCTGCTCATGGCAGGGGTGGCACTGGGGGAGCTTTGAAGGTCCCTTCAACCCAAACTATTCTATGATTCTAAGAAGTGAAGGGTCACATCTCAGAACACAGGACATATTTCTCCCCAGGGAAAGGAGGAGGGAAGGTGGGAAAAAAAACGTTAAAATGCGCTTTTTTTTTTTTTTTTTTGCCAGATCACAAGGAAACAAATCGTTTGCCAGTCAGAACTATTAAACATTGGCATGGCACCAGGTGAAAACAGAGAACAGGGAACCCTTTGGCAAATGCCAGCTGACAGATCCATCCACACTGCAGAGACAGTGCCCAAGCGCTGGAGGGGAACAACTACTGTTCCCATTCTAGGGGAGGAGGAGAAGGAGGATCACAGAGGTGTCACGGCTGCTGTGAGCCTGACATTGCTTGTGGGGAAAACACTGGGAATGTTGGAAACAAAATGTTGGCTCTCGTGGCCTTGGAGGCAGGCGAGCTTCAGTTTCACCACATTCCTTTCGATTGTAGAAATAGAGGAACCTATCTCAGATAAATCAACTGGAAGGGTTTTACATAAGCTGTCTAGCCCAGCCTCAAGCTTCCTCTAGCAGCTCTCCAGAAAGGCAGAAAGTTCTCATGTTTCCCCTGACCCATCCTCAACAACATCAACGTGTTGGTCTCCTGCAGGAGCACCTCCTGGCCTGACACCGAAGGTTCCTCAATGACCCCTTTACCCCAAAATGGGATTATTGTACCACAATTGCTTTTTTCTTTTGTAGGTGCATCTGCTACCCATTAGGGAAAGCGGAGAGGAGAAAGTTGTGGCCTTGGATGCTCTGAACACAAGGAAAAAGGAGGGGAGAAGTCAAGCTTCTTAGTGGGAGAGCGAATCATTCATAGGGCACATCTTACTAGGTATTGGAGAATGCTTTCCAAAGTCAAAACTGCAGGAAGAGCTCCTGAACTTCCTTAAAGCTTTCATTTCTTTACTTGGTGTCACTTCCAAGTCTAAACACCAAGCAGCCAAGTGGCCTGATGCTGATTTCTATTTGATCACAGAAGCATCTATCAGGAAGTCCTTGTTGTTAGTCTGAGAAGATTCTGGAGGTTTTAGGAAGATCAGAGCCTGGTGGCACCTCACAGGGCTACAAATGCTGTGCTCTCCGGACATACATGTTTCCAAAACTGCCTCAGTTTCCCCTGTTTGCAAAAATGGGCAAAATTCACATATCATGACACATAAATCAAACACTCATCGATTCATTCAGATGGTAATCACTATTGACTGACACCACAGACCAGATCTAGCATACTGTCTGTACAGGACAGAGACAGAAAGCTCAGCTTACACTCTGTAGCCTGAGCTTTGATCACCATTTCAGAGTACAATGTCACGGAGGAGAGGGACAAAAGGGAGGACCTTTCTCTGCACCCACTATTGCATGATGCCTTAGTATCCTAGAAGTGATGCTTGTATCACTCTTTTCCATAGGGTCTTCCACAAAAACATCAGTACCCTGAGCTGCCTCTGTCCTGACCTGTGTGGACATGGCTACTTTCTTATCAGCATCTCATCTGGGCTTAAAGCCATTGCAAGTCTCAGAAATAGGACTTTCCAGGGCAGCTCTTCATTGCAGAGAGAAGATGTGTTCAGAGCTATATAAACTCACACAATCTTGTACAGAATCACAGAATCATTTTGGTTGGAAAAGACCCTCAAGATCATCGAGTCCAACCGTTACCCCACCCCTGGCACTAAGCCATGTCCTGAGAACCTCATGTCCGTCTGTCCAGCCCTCCAGGGATGGTGACTCCAGCACTGCCCTGGGCAGCCTGTTCCAATGCCCCACAGCCCTTGGGGAAGAAATTGTTCCCCAGATCCAACCTCAACCTCCCCTGGCACAACTTGAGGCCGTTTCTTTGTGTCCCTGTCTCCCCTCAGCTCCTGTTCTCCAGCTGAACACCCAGGTCCCTCAGCCGCTCCATCACACTTGTGCTCCAGCCCCTCACCAGATCCATTCCCTTCTCTCAACTTGCTCCAGCATCTCAAGGGCTTTCTTGGCTTGAGGGGCCCAAAACTGACCCCAGGATTCGAGGTTTGGCCTCCCCAGTTCCCAGCACAGGGATGCGATTGCATGGGATCCTTTAGAATAGAACAGAGCTGAAATAATCACATGGGATCCCTTGAGTGCAGAAGGATCACTAACTCCATTCCTCAAAGATGTGTTTGTAAGACTACAGTCTCACTGTAGATTTACAGACCGACCTGAATGATTTGTAACCACACACTAGTGAAACCCAAATACCCACTTCTCTTATCTAGTGTGTTGCCTTGTCTCAGGTCCCCCAGTCTTTAGTAGAATTTCCTAAGTGGGTTTTTCACCAAATCTGGGAAAGCCTGCTTTAAAAAACACCAGTCCTTGGGGACTGCAGGTAATTGAGCCTTTCAAGCCTAACCCTGACATGGAGTGGCTCTAAGAGCAGATGCAGTGATAGGAGAAATGCAGCTTCGGAGCACTCACGATGGAGCAAGTGATGTCAGCCAGGAGCTGCCCCACAGGTCCATGCCCAGCTGATTCTGCACTGTTTCTCATAAAAATCCAGCTCTGGGGTTTGTTTGAAAAATCAGGCCCCCAAATGCAAAGACTTATGCAAATGCGAAGCATAATAACAAGAAGCTAACCACGCTTTTGCATATCTTAAAGGAAAGGTTAGATTTGGGTCCCATCTGTGTTTTGAACGAAGTTCTGGTTGAGCTCTTGTTTCCTCTGAACCAGCGTGCTAGTGTCAACACATCCCTGGGAAGATGAAAGGCCCTAAAAAGACATTTGATCAGATTAGCTGTGATTCAGATCATTGGAGGGAAATTATTAAATGGGCAATTCCTGCCAGGGAACATGAAGGTGATACAGATAAGGGGGAATGTTGGATTGAAGGAGGTTGGATTAGCACAGTTTGTAAAATCCTGAAGGCCAAGTTCCCCTTAAACACCTAAAGAGCACTTCTTTTTTTTTCTTTTTCTTTTTCTTTTTCTTTTTCTTTTTCTTTTTCTTTTTCTTTTTCTTTTTCTTTTCCTTTTTCTTTTCCTTTTTCTTTTTCTTTTCCTTTTTCTTTTTCTTTTTTTTCTTTTTCTTTTTCTTTTTTCTTTTTCTTTTTCTTTTTTCTTTTTCTTTTTCTTTTCCTTTCTTTTTCTTTTTCTTCTTCTTTCTCTTTTTCTTCTTCTTTCTCTTTTTTCTTTTTTCTTTTCCTTTTTCATTTTCTCTTTCTTTTTCTCTTTCTCTCTTCTTTCTCTTCTCTTCTCTTCTCTTCTCTTCTCTTCTCTTCTCTTCTCTTCTCTTCTCTTCTCTTCTCTTCTCTTCTCTTCCTCTTCTCTTCTCTTCTCTTCTTCCCTTCCCTTCCCTTCCCTTCCCTTCCCTTCCCTTCCCTTCCCTTCCCTTCCCTTCCCTTCCCTTCCCTTCCCTTCCCTTCCCTTCCCTTTTTCTCTTTCTTTTTTTTCCTTCTCCTTCTCCTTCTCCTTCTCCTTCTCCTTCTCCTTCTCCTTCTCCTTCTCCTTCTCCTTCTCCTTCTCCTTCTCCTTCTTTCTCTTTCTCCTTCTCCTTCTCCTTCTCCTTCTCCTTCTCCTTCTCTTCATTTTCCTTCTCCTTCTTTTCCCTTATACCATGTCATTTTTCCCTTTTCCCTTTTCCTTCATGCACTTTTTTCTTTTTTTCTTGCTGTTTGCTTATGTTTATCCTTGCACTTAGCACAACAGAGCTGCAATCTCTGGCACTGTCCTCTCGCTTCCAAACCTTTCAGATTCTACCCAAAACAAGTAGAGTCAGATTGCCAGATGCTGGAGCATCCTGGGAGCCTCGTACATGGCTCTGGGATCAGGGCTGGTGCTCCCTGCTGCCCTCCCATCCCGTGTGAGCCGATGGCTGGAATGCAATCCCTAATTAGCTACTGTCAAAATAACCCCAGGTGACCACAGGTAACCAGACCCCCAAGACAGGCAAATCAGCAGGACTGTCTGGTATCAGTAACCCAAGCCTAATACCTGCAAAGCAAACATCCCTCTATCTCTCTCTCCATCGTCCTATCTCTCTGTCGATCTAATCACCACCATGTATGTCTCCCTACCTACCCTGCTTAATGCCAGCACATTTTATCTGTCTTTCTGTTGGTTTGGTCATGTGTGAAACACTCAGTGTCTGACCCCCCCCTCCTGCCATCCCATAAATGCCTTCTTCTGAATATTCCATTGCCATCTCAAGTCCTTAAACAGCACAGTCCTCTCAGCCCTTCGAACCACCCCAAATTACCCCGACCCCTCGTCTCCCCAACGCCCGACATCCCTGGGAGGCGCTAGACAAAAGGAGGCTGTGCACCAACTGGGGGTTATTAGCAGAGATACAGCGTGCTCATTGTGGCAGGACGGGGTCCTTAATGAAAGGGGAAGGTGGAAAAGGAGCTGGGGTGAAGTTCTTCAGGGTGTGCTCCAGGTTAAAGGATCATGGGGGTCCCTTCTAGCCCCCCCCCAAAAAAAAAGGAAACAACCCCAAAAGGCAAACCCCAAAGAGTGCTATGAAGAACAGTTCTGTTGTTTAAAATTATACAGGGAAGGAAAAAAAAATATACATATAGTTGTATTCTGTTATCAGAAGCAACATGGTCGAACAAAAGGATCGCCTTCGCCCACCTGAGAATGGAATGTGAGGCTCCATTTCGCTGCTCTGATCATATTTGACAGCCCCCCTCGAGACTGCCTGGTTGGTATGGCAAATCGTCCTTATTACCTGCTGGGGTGAATGAATCCTCCTTTGTGCTGGCACTGTCACGCTGCATTAGGTTGACAATGGCCCGAGATATTTTATATGAAATTTGCCCTCACTTGTGATTAGCCAGCATCAACTAAGTCATAGCAACCTAGAACTATGCATTGGCCGGGCCCCGTTGTCGGCCGAAAGGGAAATCCCTATTCAAATGGTTTAATAAAACAATCTAAAGGGCGTGTGAATCGTGAAAAGCATTTTCACTTTTCTCTTTAGCTTAATCTCATGGTCGCTGGGATATTGTGCTCTGAGCAGACCCCAGCAGGGTGTGGGCTAAGGTCCCCCATCAACTTCTTTTACAGCCTCCTTTTCTGCGAGTTAATGATATACCGGTGTGATTGCCTCCCGCAGCAAGAAGAAACACGCATTTGATGAAAAGGATGGACCTCCTAACACATCCTAAATGGCAACAATTTCTCATCCAAAGGTCACAGGTCATAACCTGGATTTTGAATCACCACCCAGATCTTTTTCAAAAGCCCCTGCTAAAGCTGGGGGATTCTGCAAGGCCGTTTTACACACACAGAGACACACACACACACACACAGACACCGCGTTATCTCTGGAGGTTCCCGCTCCCCTTGAGTTTAGTGTTTGGAAATAACTGGATTTTTCCCTGGTTTTGGGCTACACTTTGCTGCTTTTCACATCTGCTCAGCCCTGGGCTGAAATGCAGGAAAAGCACAAGAAATAGGTGGGCAAAGCATCATCGCTCTGTGAGATGCCTCCTGAGGCATGAGAGAGTTGGGGTGTTCAGCTGGAGAAGAGAAGCTCTGGAGAGACCTTATTGCAGCCTTTCTGTACTTAAAAGGGGTCTGTAAGAAAGATGGGAATGGACTTTTTAGCAGGGCCTGTTGTGATAGGGCAAGGAGTGATGGTTTTAAATTAAAGGAGGGAGATTCAGGCTAAACATGAAGAAGAAATTTTTTACAGTGAGGGTTGATGAGACACTGGCCCAGGTTGCCCAAAGAGGTGGTGGATGCGCCATCCCTGGAGACATCCCAGGGCAGGCTGGACACTTCCAACCCAAACTATTCTGTGATTCTGTGATCCCAAGAGGGGCACCCAGGGCTCAGCAGCATCCAGGGTACCAGCAAGACCTTTGGCTGAATCAGCAGCTGGCCATTCACCCCAATGGTGGCACACTCCCAGCCTCCAGCAAAGCTTTGAGGTCTCAAAATTCTCCCTACTCGCTTGCGCAGATCACAAAGCTCCCCCAGTGCTGACCCCTTGATAAGCAGGATCTACTGAGGACAGGAGAGATACAGCCACAGAGATTTATTTGTGGATGGGATGGGAGGAGCGGGAAGGAGAAGCAAAGGGTTCCCCTTTTGCATTGTTGCTCCTCTTCCTCACCCAGGCTGGGAAGCAGAGGAAGGCAGCAGGTGCAAGGTGTCCCCAAAGCAAGCTGAAAACCAAGTGCTCATCTTAACGTTTACCCATACAGAGGAGCACTTTGCACTGCAAAATGAGGCTGGAAATCCCCAAGAAAACAAGATCCCTCATGAACCTCCCCCAGCTGAGCTTCCGAGTACAAATGAAAGGTGAAAGGGAAACCAGCACAGAAATCTGTTTCGTTTTCCCCACCTTTCTTTCCTCTTCTCTATCTTTTTTTCCTTGCCCTCCTGAAGCCTCGGGCCTCTGTTGGTTGTATTGTCAATATTCTCCTTCGATTTTTTCCCACCGGAGCTCAGCAAGAATGGGTCTGCAGGGAACATGCACAATGGAAACAGCCCATGTTCTCATGAGGGACCCTTTTGGCTTTGGAAATCCACGTTAATATCTCCTAAAAGGTGTTCACATGAGCTGTGGTATGTTTGCACTGCAGCTTTCCATGTAATTGTAAGGTTTCTGGGGCAAGGAGTGATTTGGTTGTTATGTGCTTGTACAGTATTCAGCACAATGGGGCCCTGATCTCTGCTTGGGGCCTCAGAGTCTACTGTAATACAAATAATTAACCATAATAGAGCTGGGTGAATATCTTAATAAAGGCAGGGAATCAATTTGAGGCAATTAAGCAATTTTTCGGCTTGCAGAATTTTTTGCTTTACAGGCTCAATTTGGAGAAGGGAGGAGATTTTTTGGGTGCTGGGGGAACTGCAGGGAATAGCTCAGCCCCATGCAGCAGGCTTTGGCAAACTTTCTTTATTTCTTTCCCATTGGATTCAGTTTCACCCATCTGGGGAGGCAGAAAAGTTTTATGCATCTCCCAAAGCACAAAAGCCACATTTTATAAATATCTTGTGAGAGGAAGCGTGGTTTGGAGGCTGAGTTGATGGTTCCTGATGGAGAAGGGGCTCAGTCCTAAACAATATGACTTTCCAACAGCTCATCTGCTTTGCCTCTACCCCAAGTGCCCACCTGTGAAAACTGAGAGCAATCACTATTTTCCTACTTTCTAATCCCAAGCACCTGAGGACGCAGCGAGCTGCTAAAGCAATGGGGATTGCAGATTTATTTAGACAGGGAGGAATAAGAAAGCTGCAAAGGCCCAGACACAGACTGGATGATTAACAAGCAATTGGAAGTCAGCAGATAAGCTTTGGATGACAGATATTCTGATTGTAGCTGGAGTTCTTGTATAATTTGCAAGTGGAAAAAGGAGCTAAATATAGTGAACACTTGTTTAAAGTTGTATTCCGTTCTGTACTTGTCCGTCACAGAGGGAGTGCATGTGAGGACGCTACAGCAAGGGGCACATCTTCTAAGTAACCTCAAGAACTGAGCTACAACACCCTTTTCTGTAGGAAATAGCTATAACCTCCATAAAAACATCTACTGGCCTTCTGCAGACATCAAACTTTGTCATGCATAGATCTTTTATGTCCAAGCCTTTGCAGGGACTCTAGTGACCAACAGCCATGTTCTAAGAGGCATTCCTTAAAACTTTTAGTCCTAGAAAGACACAATCAGAATAATCACAACAGAAAAAAGTGAAAAAAATGAATATATCCCTCCATACAGCATTTTGCATTGGCTGTATGGCTATTATAAGTCTGTCAACTGGTGGTCAGCCTGTTGTTGGCCCCAGACATGGGAAAATACTTCCTAGTACTGAAAAATTGAAAAAAAGAATCTGCATCACAATGATTTCAAAGCTGACCTGACTATCTACTGCACCTATGTCCTAACAATGGTTCATTTTAGCTACCATGAAGAGCTAGTCTGTCATCCTGATGGTCTGAAAATGACTTCAGTTTGATTTGGGAAGTTAAAAAAACATGCAAGGTGAATACTTGGCTAGGAGACCACCTGATAATCTGTGACACTCAGAATAAGACAGAGAACTTGAGTTGTTGGTGAATATAAGACCACAGAAATGACATAAATGGAAGTGTTCCATCAGCTTCACTGTCAAATGGTAGGTAGACATTAAATAATAATAATGTCAACAATAAAATAGCCATAACTTGTATCTACTTGTGATTTAAAACAGTGAAGCTCTCTCTCACACAAACAGTATCTACTTTGCCCCCACCATGTGAATGGGCTTTGTGTCATGGACAACTGTCCACCCATGTGCCTGTGCCCACACTGGTGAAGTGAGTGACATGGAGTTCTCATAGAATCATTGAATGGCTGAGGTTGAAAGGACTTTCAAAGCTCACCCAGTGCCCCCCCTGCCATGAGCAGGGACATCTTCACCAGCTCAGGTTGCTCAGAGCCCCGTCCAGCCTGGCCTGGGATATCTCCAGGGATGGTTCATCCACCACCTCTCTGGCCAACCTGTTCCAGTATTATCACATTATCCTGTGATGTGGGCAAATGCCACATGCTCTTACTGCAGGGACAAGGAATCAGCTCAAGGACTGAGCTGTTTTCAGCTGGAACATCCAGCCTGAGTTAGAAGAATGGTTTGAGTTTTCTGATGCCCACCAGGAAGCTCTCATACAAGGTGATTCCTGTTCCTCACTGAGCCACACTCATTTTTTAACCAGTGACCCCCAAACAGTTTCAAAATTGTGTAGAGCTGTTGTCAAGACTCTGCTACATGATCCCTCCCATAATCCGAATTAGCACAGATTTTGCAGCATGAGAGAGCTACTTGACCTCAAAAAACCCACCAAAACAAAAAAAATTGCTGTAGAATAAAGGACACTACATACCTCCAGACAACTTTATCAACGTGCCATCATTTGTATTCATAAGACAAGCCAATTCCTTATGCTTACCTTATTTTCTCCAGGTTTCTTAAGCTTGAAAAACACCCACCTACCTAATTAGAGAGATGCAGCTTTCTCATCCAGCCCCGTGTCACACACTCATCAGCCCTCATGGCAAGAGCTGCTGGAAGTGTGCAGGGATGCTCTCTCCGATGGAGACGATCTCTTGCAGTCTGAACTGCACATGGATTTTGCCCTCCCAGGCAAGTAAAGAGACACACAACCAGAATACGAATAACCACCAGGTGGGGATTGGAGTCTCTCTGAAGACATATGGAGGCTGTGAGCAAGTGGGAAGAAGAGGCAGGTGCTGGGGGTTTAGATCCAGCTTCGATCTCTGTCTCTGGGTTTGCCTGTGTTAACCTGTTTTAAGCCAAATGACAACATTTGCTTTGATGAAGCATTCTCTTCCTCAGGCTTTGCTTCATTATGGTATTTTTGCCTCTTTTCTTTCACACTGTGAAGCTTTTCCAGAGCTTCTCCACTCTGATTGCAAGAAAACTTGCAATTCCAGCTTATACTTCTCATTCTTGCTGCTTTTAATTCACCAAATGCCCTTGTGTCAGCCCTGCCCTCGTATTTGACAAGTGGACGCGATGTTATTTCTGATTTTGCATCCTAAATGATCCTGTAGTTCTGCTACAGGTTGTTAAAGAGCATCCACACCCCACAGCTATGGGTGTGTGCACCCCAGAGTTGGTGGGAACAACTCATGGCTCCTTATCCAACATATTAACTTGGGGAGGGTAAGGAAGGGTGATGACCTGTTCTGCCTACAACATCTTCAATGACTTTAGTGGGAGTGGAAGGCATTTGCCAAACTGCTGGAGGAAGCCAGTACCTTAAGGGTTATACTGACAGTGCACATCGCTTTCATCCCTGACTATCTTACAGCAACAAAAATCAAAGCCATGCATCCTGCAGCCTCTTGGGATGGGAGCTGGTGAAGATTCCTCTCTTGCTGTTAAATGTAAGCAGCACTGCTGTTGCCCTGTGTAATGAGTGGGGGTAGATGAGATGTGAAGTGCAGAAAAATTTAAAGGAAAAAAAAAAGAACAAGCAAGAACCCTTAGGAAATGTCTTTGAAAATTAGTTGCTGAATAAATCGGGTGAAGTAAAAAGTATGTTTTGGCCACCAGCAGAACAACACGGGGCCTGATTCTTCTCTGGGCCTGGTGTAAATCAAAACAATCGTTTTATAATTCAGTGTAAATGGCAGAAAAGTTAAGTCAGCATCATTATGGGTACATCTTGGTATAGGATAATTTTTTCCTACGAAAAGCTTACGTTTTCTAATGAGACACCTCAGTTATTATTTTGCATGAAACTGATATCTAGATGCCCTGGCAGGCTCAGGCCCTGCTCCAGGAAACCTTAAAATCATAGATATCAGACTTGGACCTTGCACCTTTCTGCCCAAAGGCAGGATCCACTCTGCCTAGACTATCCCTGACAGATGTTTGTCTAACCTGTTCTCAAAAACCTCCCAGGTCGGAGCTCCCACCCCTTCCCCAGGCAATCTGTCCTCATGCTTCACTACCCTCACCGTTAGACCACTCTTCCTAAAGTCTAACCCCAGTCCCCCCCGGCTGCGATTGAGCTGGACATGGAGGAGAACTTGTCAAATTAACCTTGGCAAACCAAAGGAGGAGGAGGAAGCACGAAGAGGAGAGAAAAACGAAGTGATGCTATGAAGTTGTACAGTGGCAGAGCTGGGAATAGAGCTCAACTCCCTTGACTCCATGACTTAAGCCTGCGTAAGCGAGGGAGTCCTTACCTTATTAATCCCACTGGGTACCTTGCCTTTCTCCTGGCATTTTTTTTCCTACCCTCCCTCTTCTCACTCGCTTCCATCTCTCATGTTAATTTTCCTTGCCTTTCAGCATCTCACATGTGCCCGCAGAGGGAGAGGCTGTTGTAACATACGCAGTCTTCGACTGATTCATCCCTTTGCTTATACATGACTAACACTCGTGCTATTTGTCTAACTATTTCGACTGATGTACATTTAATATGTAAAAATTTAATTAAAGTGTTATTCATAAAAAAATATCTGGGCCAGTTTAATTTTTTTTTTTTTTAAATACCCAAAGGGAGTATTCCAATTAGGGATTAAATGCCAGAAAACACTGTCAGATTCCCCCCCCCCCACTCCCATCTCTAATCAAAGCAGCAGGTTTTGATATTATAAAGAAAAAGCCACCAAAACCACAACAATATTTACAGGCATTTGCTCTGCAGGTGTAGAGATCAATCCCAAGAGAAGCTGAGAACTTCCAGCTCTCAGTGGAAACCGGTGGAAGTTACTCTGAGGAGAAGCCAACTATGTATGCAGAGCCAGCTCCTTACCTAGTGGATCTGTGCTAGTGCTCTGATTGGAGAATTTGCTAAATCTTTCTAATCAGCTTGGTCCTGCAACCTTTAATCATGTAAATGGCTCACGTCTTCAGTGCAGTTCCAGACTTGCCAGCAAAAGGGAAACTGGGATTTGTGCTGGCACAACAAAGTTTCTGACGGTTATGGGCCTGAAAATGCATCCCTCCAAATAGATGCTTCTCCCAAGTTAGCTGGGAGGAGAAAAAACTCTTGGGCTTGCATATTACATGGCCCAACAAGTCTCTTTAGTGGACAACGTCATTCAGGAGCTTAGCGGATATATTAGTGTTTGCCGTTTCCAAATAGGCAAGGACTACCAAAATGAAGGAGTTAGGTGGAAACAATGGCCCAAAAAACCACAGCAATCATCTTAATTTGTTTATCCTAAGAGGACCAACTTGGTCTTGGGAAAAGGCTGAGATCAAACCACCCAGTCTTCAGTTTAACATCATCCTGACCTGATTCACAACCTTGGTCAGAAGGTCTGGTTTCCAGTAACTTCAGGTAACTGTGTAATAGTGGTTCAGTTAAAAAGTCTGCCCGGGACAATTCCCCACAACAAGGCTGGATGTGTTAACATGCAGTGCACACCAGGCGGTATAACAGTGAGGAGACAGAATTCTTATGTGACTCAGAACGAGGTGCCACACCAGTCAGTGCTGATGGTGGCCCTTGGTCTCCCTCCTGCTTCCCAGCCTCATATTGTCAACCGAAAGTCGCGAAAACTTGTGCTCCCTAACAAACTCAAGACTTTCAGCATGAAACAGCAAAGCTTCAAGAGCAGCAATGATCAAAATGTTCAGTCACCCCCATCCCAGATGGACATCTTTATGCCAAAACTTCAGCTGCTCTATGGCTGACACCTGCCTACAGGTTTTTGAGACCTTTTCAAGGTTTATAGGAATTTGTGAAAGTCTTGAAATGCCTCACTGTCATTCCAGTGCAAAAAGTCTCAGAAACCAGTGCAAAAATCTCAGAATTGTCCTCGAACTGGAGTGCCTATTTGCTACATTCATCAAAGAAGTCACAAGTGCCATGTCAAAAACGAGGCCAATGGAAATTCTGTGTGTTATATGTAAGGAGAGGTCCCCAAACTCTCTAGCCGAAGGCTGTGGATGAGTCATGAGATCCATTCTTCAGGAAGACCTCCAAGCCCATTTAACCCAAGTCTCAATTTCAGGCATTTTTATGAGGTTGTTGCAAAGGCTCAGTCATTTATGTCTTCGGAGGGAGATAGTAGGGTACCTGAAGTATGTGTTAGTACGTGATTCACCTCCATGGAGCAGCAGCCTTGCAGTGCACAAGTAGGAGCTGTTAGATATGCTAATACGCAACACAGGCCTCATCTTGAAATCTTAAGAGGGGATTAGAGCAGATGAGTCCTCATTTAGTTTTCCACAACAGTGGTAGAAATAAATCTGGCTGCTCTTTTGCTGGGTGTTAAAGGGGGATTTCCTGGTGGGTGGGTCCCCTCAGCGGAGTATTATTGTCTTGACAGTGGGGCGGAAAGGAATGGATTAAGCAACTGGCAATGGGATGTGGAGCCTTTGCATGTGCTGACAATGGATATGAGCTGGGGAGGGTGGAAAGCTGTCAGTAGACTATAGGAAATCAGGTTTGGTTCCTGGCTTATTCCTGGAGACCGTACTATCGCTCTTGAGCTGGGCATTACTCATCAGAAACTCAGTCATGGCTCCCACCCTGAGTATGTGATTGGTGACCAGTGATGGGGCCCAGGTGTTATGGACACTGCTGGACCTCCTGGTGTGGAAGGTGGTCAGCCAGTTGGAGCTGCTGAAGCTGGGTCACCCATACATTGCCCAACCCTGCAGTGGAGTGATAACAACACTGGTAAGAAATGTTAACTCCTGCCCATAAATCACTCCCAGGTCCCACCATCCTCTTGGTTTTCTTGAATATGTGCATTTTTTTGGCTATGTTTCCTGTCTATGGTGAAGATTTTGACACACTTTTCTTCTAATATGCATGTTTTGTCTTCTAGTCTGGATAAACACGGGCGCTATGGGCGTCACCGTCAACTTTGGTGCTAAATTTGGGGGATTGGTGCAAACCTGCAGGGAGTTCAGGAACTAAGAGCAGAACTGAGCAAAACAGAGCTCAGAATGAGTTTCCACTTCACCCTGGAGATATGGTATCATTTAGAGAGGAGGTATTTAGGTGAGGATCTGCAGAGATTCTTCACATTTCAGGGCCTGTGTTTGCCCCTGTTTTAATGTTAAATGAAACATGCTGACCTCCAAAGCTCTAAGTCCTGTTGAGTAAATACATTTAACTTAAGAAGCAAAACGCCCATGATCCGCAGATTCTCATAGTCTCACAGAGCTGCTTAGGGATCAAACACAGAAATGAAGAGCTCCCAGGTGGTAAGTCCTACACAAGGAAGATGCATAGAATCATAGAATCATTTTTGATTGGAAAAGACCCTCAAGATCAAGTCCAACCACTAACCACTGTTACTACTTCACCTAGTCCTTTGACTAAGTCAGGTGAGAACCATTTTCAAGGCAAGGAAACTTGTGTATTAGTTCAGCTGAGTATCTTAAGTTCAAAGCAGGTTTGGGTATTATCTTCAGTGAGTAGCTGAAGTTAGAGCTGCTATTGCAGGAACGTCTCTCCAGCAGCTCCTGAGTCACATGTGACTCTCCAAAGTTTTGCATATGGCTCTTTGCCTTGGCTATGGTATGTGGTTGGTTAGCAGGAGGGCCATGCTGTGTGAGGGCTAGAAGCCAATATCACTGGGCTGTATTACTCTGGGATGTGGCTTGCTTGCCCAGGCCAGCCCCAGAGAAGCCAACATCATCCTCTGAGGTAGTCCTGGTACACCTCTAAACCAGACTTTCTGATGTACATCACATGTGGCTCATAAAGTAAAGAAGATCCACTGTCTCACACTCAGATTCATCCCAAAGCTGTCTGATCCAAATCAGTACTAAGCTTAGCTCTTCTGTCGTTTTAAGACAGGCTAATTGGCTCAGTTGCCCAGTGAGAATTAAGAATACCATTCTTCTTCTGGCAGGGTTGATGGAACCAAAGAAAAGTCTTAAAACATCAAGAGACACAAACCTCACAAAAGGAGGTGTAACCCTGGATTAACAAACTAACAGTCGGCTCCAAGCCTCTCAAATGTCAGAATGCCCAGCCCTAGCTAGAAAAAGCCTAATATACTTTCAGCTTTTGGTCAACCACTTTAGTGGTCAACCCCTTTAGTGGTCAGCCCCACAAAATAGGCTAATATGTGTAGTTAACAGTTCAGAGTGCTTGACGCAATGACCTCACTGAGTTGCAACACAGGTGATTACAGCCTTTTTTCCAGTGGAGCTATAATGCTGATACATATATTTTTAAATTGCATCTTTCCAACTCTGCAGATTTTGAACAACTATAATTTTGTATCCAGCACCAGTGTATGAGGCTTGTGCCAGAGTTGTAATGGTGAGAGTGGCTGTTTGAGCAGAGTATCATCCATTTCTGAAGTATCTACCTGAAATGTCAGGTTAAACATGGAAATACGTTTGGGTTCCTTAGAAAAACAACCAACCAAACAAAAACTAACTAAGTCCACAAAAGAAACACCTTTTTCGCTTTTCTTTTGCTGTTCTTTTTTGAGAAGACACTGACATAAGTCAGGTTGATTTAAAGATTTCAGAGAAGTCACAATAGCCTTAACAAGAATAATGAACAAAAGTATTAATGACTGATGGAACAAGAGTATTCTGAAGGTTAGTGATCTGCTTTGGTTCAAATGAGGAGGTTCTAGGGAGAGTTTTTAACTCTTACACTTGATTATTCTTGCATATTGATTATTGATTACTTGGTATAGCTCCTGAAACCTTAGGACAAACATTAGCAACATGGAACTGGAAACCAAGATGGTGCTTTTCTGCTGTCTGAGAAGTTCAAAAGCTTCAGTGTCCATGTGGCCTCTTGAAATCCAAAACAAGAAGGCAAGAATCCGCTGTCTTGCTTAAAGGAAGTATTTTATGATAAGACATTTGTAGGTTCTTAAACTCTTTCCTGGTCCACAGGGATCGGTGAGATGATGTGGAGATGTGTTTGGACCAGGATAATAATTAATAAAGCCATGAATAGAACTTTACAAAAGCTATTATTTGATAGTGTCTTGCCATCAGAAGCTTACTAAGTTATTTCTGATGTGTTCAGGTGCAAGTGATGCTCACGTTAACTTCTGGTTGAGAAGACACTGTGCCGAGGCGAGCTAAACACAGAGAATATTCCTCATTGTAGGTGCTGGGCACAGAAAATACTTGAATCACAAATCTCACCAGAGTGCTGCTGTGCTGGGCACAGGCTGATCATCTAACACAGACCGGCCGTGCTCCACAGAGCTCCCATCTACCTCTCTGAAAATACATCTATATCTTCACATTCATCTACCAAGGAATCTATATCCAAAATGCAGTTAGGAAAGCAGACTGAAATTGTTGTACAAACAGAAGCATCTTTCTCCACCAAAACCAACAGCACTAAAATACTTTTTCACCTTCTGTTTCTTTTCTAGGAAGGGCCCGTGCAATTTCCTGCTGGAGCATCTTCATGACAGGACCCTGTTTATAACAGGGCAGAATGAGTTGTGGATTTGGGGCTTGTCTTGTTGCAGCTCTCATTTTATAGAGCTGTAAGGCTGCTTTATGAATTTAGAGGGGTCCTTAGGAGAGCCTTGCTAATACTTTGTTCTCAGTTAATCTGGATTTGGGAATGAAGGAGTTTGGCAAGTATGTAATGCCTAAGGCCAGTAAGGAGGATCGAAAAATCAAATTACTATATTATGGGAAATTCTGTTTTATTTTATGTTTAAGAGTTAAAAACCAGATACAAAAATTTTGGATATTTTTTGCTTGAGGAGATAAAATCATTCAGTTTCAATAATATTAAAACACTACAATAGTCTATAAAAATATCAAGGTACAGCAGTGTGTTTTTTTGATAGTTTCATGTCTTTCTATTTTGACAGAAGATCTCATTCAAAGTAAAAATAAGTAAAATGTCTTCTTTTCAAGAACTCAAATTAAACTATCTGAAATGACAAACAAAACAAGAAATCAAAAGCTGTTCATTTTTGGTTTGAAATTGATGAGGTTCTGTAAAACATCTCCATTTTGATGCAGCTGCCTTTTCGTATGGAAAAGTGGCCCAGAAAATAAATAAATACACTTGACGAGATATAATATCTCCCAGACTGGATCCTGTGTGCCTAGCCTAAGGGGTCTCCAACTTTTTTATGTCTCCGGGTGAACAGAAATATCTCCTCGTGCCCTCCCCACCCATTCACACTCCCACAACATCCCTGTGGCAACAGCTTCCCTGGGAAAGTAGCATGATTAGGAAAGGATAAACCATAATTATTAGCTATCATTTAATGTGATTTAGCACCTGGAAATAATGGAGAGGAGATGGTGCCAGATGCTTAGTCAATGAAGCCTAACAGGAAGCGCTTCATGAAGCATTACTGTCCCGTCGATCAAAACTGAGAGCAACAGACCTAAGTAGGCCAATAAAACTACCTAAATTATGTTGCAAGAGCTGCAGGGCCCTACATATGACCTACTTTGGTATCGCTCTCTTTGAAGTATCCAGTTGTTGCTGTGGTGCACTCTGTCATAAGCGGAGACGTAGAGGAAGGAGGACGTGCTCCACTGTCTCCACCACAGCCAAAAGCACAGCCAGAACCAGAACCAGAACCAGAATCTCTCTTTTCTGCGTTGCTACTCATCACTGATCCAGGCTGGGTCCGGAGAAACCAGCCAAATAACACGTATGCTTTGTAAACTGGTTTTCTTCTCTAGGAAGGGGGAGATAAGTCAAGCTGAAATGAAAAGCGAAAGACACTCTCCATTCCTCCACCCATGACCTGCACCCAATCTTGAGTTCCACCTCAAGCCAAGCTCTGTGTTTCCCAGGAGCTGTCTGTGCTTTGCTGTCAGGTTTTAGCTCCAGTCCCTCCCTGAGGTTCACCATGACGTCTTCTACTTCCTAAAAATCCTTCCCAAAGCAAAACAAAACCATGACAGTTTCCTTCAAGTCCTTCCCTAAAGCATATCTATACTGTGACATGTCTATAACCTTCTTTTATGGGCCCATCTGCTGTAGGCAACACTTTCTAGAACCATCTCAGTGACCCGTGAGAGCACGTTGAAGGTGAGCAGGAGACAACACACCATGCACTTCCCTGCTTAATGTCTTTGGGTCTACTTCACACTGTCCTCAGCTACCTCGGCTTCACTCATCTCATGCTGTTTTTTCCAAAAAATGACGCTTCTGCGCAGCACCTCTGCTTACCCTTGAGTGGTGGAAGGCCCTACCTATGACAGCTGGGTGCTGACTCCCATGAAACTCTCTAATCCTGTGACTTTGCACGCCCCAAGACTTTAGAGCCTCCCAAAATCCTGCTTTCCCTTTACTCCCGCTTTGGCCTCAGTGCTCAGTCTTAAGTCAGCTGTGCCTTAATCACTGCTGTAACCACATTGCTCACATGTGCAACACAAATCCAAAGAGTCTTAACAATCCTTTTCAACCCTTCCCTCTTTCTGGCAGCCGACCTCTGCCTCCTTGTTAATCCCATGGATCTTCTCGCATGATGAGTCCTTCCTTTGAAGGACGTGCTCCCTGAAAGATGAGGGAGCAAGGAATGAGAGAGGTTGATCCATCGAGGCGTACGCTTTCTCCTGCATCAGACCTTCACAGGGAACATGCAGGAAACTATCTCCTGCCAAAACATGCCTTGGCTGTCTGCCTCATCTTCTCTGCAGGAAACAGCCCCATTCCCCTCCCATGCAAGCACACAGAATCACAGAATAGTTTGGGTTGTAAGGAACCTTCAAAGGTCATCTAGTCCAACCCCTCTGCACAAAAGAAGGCACGAAAGGCGTCTTTGTGTGCCCTGTTTTTGCCCTTGCTGCCCTGACCTATCTGCTCAGGGAGGAGAGATGGGAGGAAATTCTCTGCTTTTTATACAGGAATCCAACCAGATGATCCCACAGCCCCTTCTGGCCTTAAAATCCCAGCGTCTATTCAGCACTGCCAGCTCATAACGCATCTCACAGGGAAGAAAAGCCACATTCACGGGCTTGGATCTCTCTTTGTCAGACGACTTTGCTTGTTTTGGCTGTTTGATGCATAAGAGTGCGGGCAAATACATCTACCACCTCAACTGGCAAAAGTCACCCTTGTGGACCTAAGGACGGTGAACCTCATCTCCAGAGACATCCCAAAGTGGTGCTTAAGGGTGAAACCCACCATGTCCTCCTTCCCACCCCAGATGAAGGCGACCAAGCCTCCGCCATCCCCATTTCCCTCCCTGGCTCCCGTCCATGCGTGTGTATGTGTTTGTGCCACCCCATTGTGCGCCGAGGGCCCATTTGGGGCTGGGATTCTCCTGGGACAAAGGGATGCTAATCAGCTCCCTCTACTGTTGCCTTTTGTCTAGGACTAGCTCCCACGCTTGGACTTGGCACTCTGGGATGCGGCAGAGGGAGCTCCTTGTTGCAACCAGCCTGAGCCCAGTTGGGGAATGCGATGTACCCAGCAGGGAAAGGGGAGGAAAGGGAGGGGAGCGGAGGAAGGAAATAAATCTATAACTCTGCTCAGCCCCACTCCCTGCCAACCCGTTGCATTGTGCATGCTGCCCGAGGCAGAAGTTTCCAGTGCCTCCCGCCACCGGGAGAGAGACACCACCGGTTTTGTAGCCACAGGCTGTCTTGTTCCTTCTTCCCTCCCTGATCCCCCGTCTAACGTTTTAGTCGCCAGAAAAAAAAAACAAAACAGAAAAAAAAAATCTCCATGTCAGGGCTGACAGATGAGAGTTGGTGCAGTGGGAGGGAGCAGAGGGAGCATAGAAAGCAAACAGGATCAGCTCCTGGCATTGCTGCCATTTCCTTTTCACCATCGCCGCTCTGCCGGGTTTGCAGCCCGTGCCTGGGTGTTGGCTGCTTACTGCTGTTTACATGGGCTGTGTCATTTCCAGAGAACTGTACAGATGCACAAGAGTCAGATCTTTATCCTGGGATCACTTTTTGAGGTGGAGAGGTGATGAGATCAGGGTCTCTTGCTAAAAAGCCTAGGTCACACTTCAGACCACCAAACCCAGGCCATGTGCAGCCTCCAGTTGACTCACCTGGCTGCATGGAGGATGGAGAGGCAAATACAGCCAGATGTGATGCTAACCATAATCTTCTGACTGCTATCCCACTGTACCAGAGGACTGCCCTTACTTTCCCAAGTAGCAAGGGGTAGGACAAGAGTAAATGGCCTCAAGTTGCACCAGGGGAGAGTTAGATTGGATATTGGGAAAAATTTCTTCCCAAAAAGAGTTGCCAGGCATTGGAACAGGCTGCCCAGGGCGGTGGTGGAGTCACCATCACTGGAGGGGTTTAAAAGACACATAGATGAGATTCTCAGGGATGTGGGTTAGTGCCAGTGTGGGGTTAGTGGCTGGACTCAATGATCTTGAGGATCTCTTCCAACTCAAATGATTCTATAATTCTGTGATTCTGTGACTATAACCTGGCCCTAGCAGCAGCCCCACCAGTAAGAGAAGGAGCTCCTCTACCACCTCACTGGTGTCCTGTTCCCAAAGATAAGGGACTAACACCTCGGCGAGTTTCCTCAGCATCTCTGTTTGCTGCCATCACAATTTTGCTCTTGCCAAGGCCCCGTGAATGCTGCTAATCTCCCAGTACTGATATGGGCTACAAACCAGAGACGTGTCTACGGCTCATCTAGATCTCCCCAAAGTGCATTTCCTTGCTGATACTGCTGCCGAGACTGAATTACCTACATGAAAAACAGCTCAGAAATGCTGCGACAGTGAATATGGGCTGTTCTGTACCTGTGGGCTGGAATGTGGACTCAGGCAGCACAGTGATGTACAGGCACTTATGTCTCATCACTGGCTCTGAGATCAGTTCACATTGACACTAAATACAACCAATGCTTCTGTCTTGAGCCAGGATCTGCCAGTCTTCTTCCCAGCAGCACTGGCAAATCTCTGGCCTACAGTATATATGCATCTTGACGGCTGAGCGGAGCTTGCATACTCACATTTTCAATCCTGATCCTTCCAGTTTCCTTCCCCATAGTTACAGGGTAGAGTTTGTAGATCTCCGTTGTTGATACCAGGGCAGCTGCCCAAATTGCCATTAGCGGAGAGGTAGACGGGGTGTGGTTGGAAATCAGATCCTCTTGGGAAGAGTTTCATGAGAGAGCAGAGAGTACCTCCTACATGTAACTAACCTCCTGGATGGATTAGTATCTTGTGGCTTTCTGCTCATGCCTTACTTTATTGCAGAAGTGGAGAAGTCTGATCTAGAGCAAGGAAAAGGGGGGGGGGGAAGCATTTGGCACAGAGACAACTGAGATGCCAGAATGCCATCAGGAAAAATATGACGAGGTCTGCTAATCATCTTAATTTTAAATCATGCAAGACATTATGAGATGGTATTATGCCTGAAATAACAAGGGACTGCCTGGATTCAGTGGTCCAGGAGATCCTTTTCAGTGCCATGTTCTTGCTTTAGTTAAATGGTCTCTCCAACAGAAGCTGGATTTCAGGACAGGTTTCTAACAGAAGAAAGATGAGGGGTGGGTATATTTGCCCCCAAAATGGGCCTCTGAGCAGTGGACATGGAAGTTTGAGCCTGTAGCCCTAGGCTCCCTCTATAGTCAATGGAGAGAAATAAACATCTTGGTATGATTCATGTTATCCTGAGATAGGTGTCTAAGATAGGTCAGATGAATTGCTCTCTGGAGATGCCGATTACTCTCCACTGACTGCAAAGGGAGCCTGGGGTGACTAGCTCAGACTTCGACATCTAACTTTGGTAGATGAGATCAGGCCTATCAGAGAGCCTAGGGAGCAGTATTGTTACAACACAGCAAGAAAAAAAATAGGGAGAAGACTTGTGTCTCCAAGGTATTATAACTGAATTTAAAAGTCTTGTTCCACTCTTGCTAAACCCAGAGAAAAAAAACTCACGTGGATTTTGCTAGACACAAGATGACGTTTCTCATCCACGGTAGCAACAGAGACAAAAGAGTCAGCCCATGAACACAGCTACATTTTGGATTTCTTGAGACAGACAAGACATGAAGTTTATCCCTAAAATGTCTAGACTCCAAAATAAACATAGCTGCAAAATAGGACTAGTCCGAAACAAGCCTAGCTGCAAAGGTAACAGTGGCCAGCATCCCGTATGAAACTGGATGTGACTTGAATCGCACATCTCTCATGAGCTAGACAAATGCCTGAGCTGCCCTTCATGTGGTCCCAGGGAGCGGGAGTCTTCTCATCAAGAGCCGGTCTCCCTGGATTCCCTCAGTGATTGATGGAGAGATGTAGAAAATTCAGGGTGTGAATAATTTAATACTAACTGTCTAGAATAAAGCAGAGGAATCATCGCCCAGAGGACCCCAGCATCAAATGGAACTCCCTTGACCTGTCTCACTGTCTGACATAATGGACCCAGACTTTTGCTGAGCTACTGCTCTTCTGCAGGCCTCCATTTTAACTTTTTATGAAGTAAGAGTAGCAAAGAAGATGCTTTGTTCTATAAGAGTTATTCTGAACCTAGAAAAGGAAAATATAGTGGCCAGTTTTCAACAGCAGAGTGGTGTTCCATTAGAAATGAAGAGGTTGGTGAAAGGAGACATAGATAGGTTGTCTAACTCCTGGTGTCAAGGCAAGATGTCTTTTGAGAAGAGATGCCATAGCCAAATTCATATTTTGGTTTCATTCCAGAAGTCTTTAGGGGAAATTCTACCGTCTGCATCATGCAAGAAGTCTGCTTGGATAATCTGAGAGACCTAGCAGGCTGTAAACGTGCAGTGTGTTCTCTACTGTGGGAAGGATGAAAGCATTTGAGATCCAGAGACCTCATATCTCTCTACCAATAACACACTATTATTGCTGTCCCTTTCCATTGACAAGTGCCCTTCAAAGAGATTATTTGGTATAATTTTCTGAGGGACATTCTACTTTGTCTATAATATTGTGTCATCTACAGGAACATCAGGAGTGAAGATAATAGTAATTCATGGTCTCCCTGGATAATATGACAGGGAGATATATACCACCCCATTGCATCCCATCCCATCCCATCCCATCCCATCCCATCCCATCCCATCCCATCCCATTCCATCCCATCCACCTTGATTAGAACTAGAAGTTCTGGAAACCAAGACATCTACACAGTTTAATAATGAAGCAATCAAGTGGTTTTCAATACTCCCTATTTCATTCCATGCTCATCCTGGTAACTGCACAGACAAGAGCTGTATGAAAACGAACATCCCTTTGCTGGACAGGAACAGGGTTAACCCAGGGGGACACGGACAGTGGTCACTATGCAGCTTTTGTCACTCTTGTCATTTGCCTTCTAGCAGGGTCGACAACCAACAATTGTTTCCGGAATGAACTTATGCCTCCCAGCCTCTGCATCACCCATTAGGCTCTCATTTGTCCAGTGGGCAATTTGATATATGTCCTCAGAGGACACATCCGACGGGCGCGGACACTCGACAAAGCAACGGGACACTCGCGCACCCGCCCTGGCTCGTTCAAACCCCCTCGCAAACTCCCCGACTTATAAAAAGGGACGGTGGTGGCTTCCCAAGGTCGCACGAGTGTTAAACTCTAATAAACAAGCCCCGTCGGCAAAAGCTGAAAGAATCTGAGCCCTCTCCAACAAAGCATTTAATCCAGTTTGGCATCACCTTTGACATTATTAGGGATCGCAGTGACCCTAATCCAATCAGATTGATTAACTAAAGCAGAGACCCCATAAGCTGACCCCCCTCTGGCCTCTGCTATTTAGTCCTGGCCAAACAGTGGGAGAGACGTGCCGTGTTTACACCACAATGGGTCCGCGCTGAGAACCTGTTTCATTACAGAGCGACTTAAACTCCCATTACTCCATCAATGTATCATTCTTCAATAGTTCATTAAAAGCTGCTCCTCCACAATAACTATTAACCATTTCTCAGTCCAGCTGGCAGGTTTAAAGCCCCAGCCAGTCTTTAGCAGAAGGAGGTAGGAGTGAGTGAAAGAAATAGATAGACAAGGGCTCCCTTTTAAAATCCCTTTTAAAATTTAAACGAACTGGGGGCTTAAATAGTTTGAGGTAATTTACTTTTATTGAATGGGGGGGGAGGAGAGGGAGGAAACTTTTATTTTGACTTAATTATGTGCTGAGGTCCTTTAAAGAGAAAGGGCCATGATAAGCTTGTATTGTATTGCTTCTCTTGAGGTCAGTTCATATTTCTGCCCAGAAGAGTTTCAAAGAGAGCTCGCGTGGTGTTGAGAGACTAGAAAATGCCCCACAACTTAAAACATGCACAGCATCTTCAGTCCATAAATGTTAAAAACAGGGTGAAGGACACAGTTTCCAGTAAATAGCACTTGAGATGGAAAATGCCCATTAGGTTGGAGAGTTCATTTTCTGCTGCTAGTGATGGTATGTCCTTCTACTACATCCTCCAAAGTTTTATCCTGTATATTTTTAAAGGCAACTCATAAATCTTCCCTTGTCCTTGGAAAACTGAAAGATGTGGCAACTGCCTTAAAAACTGTCAAACCTCTAAGGTAAATGACTGGTCATGAGTTGTGGTTAAGGTGATCACTTAAGGTCTTGTAGCTATGGCCATATTCTGCTCCACTGCTTCACGCAATACAGGTGCAGTGACCATATCAGTCCCAATGAAACAAGTGAGAAGAAATTTTTTCCTCTAGAAGTTACTGCCTTAAAAAAGTTCAAGTGACGTGTTCTGTCCTCTGTCCAGTAATTGAGATTTGAACCTCTGAGAAATTACATTAACTGTAGTCTCTAATATATGACTGGTAGAGAAGTAAGTAGGTTTAGAGAGGGGGGAAAAGATCAGGCTCAATTATTTTGCTATATATGTATCCTGTTCTTCACACTCCCAATAGTTTAGGTTACCTGAGCCACCTATTTCCCAGCCCTTAGCAAGACAGACCCAACAGTGGCATCTATCTGAATGTTTCTCCATGGAGCTGCACATATGCTTATACGCTCCCAAGACACAAAGGAGGAGGCAAACTCTCTTCCAACAGCCCGGTAGAAATTTCACCTCCTGTTAATGCCTGTATCATTCCCCATGCAGGTAACACAACACAGCGAGGAAGGGGACTCTGTTCTTTTCAAATAAGAAACATTTATTCCACAGCCAAGGACAGGCAAAACTGAGTAATTGAATAGCTGGATGGGATGGGGACTTATGAAGAGCTAGAGGGACATAGGGTCAATGCTGTCAAGGGTTGACCCCAAATAGCAGCAGATATGGTTCTCCTGAACATCACCATTCCCTTGTAGCTGGGCTCATGAATATAATCACTGTTTAATATGTGATTCATTAGGCCTGGCTATGGAAATGTAGAAAACAAAAAACAAAAACAAACAAAACCCCCCAAAAAACAGAACCAAAATCATAAGTATAGTTGTTGCTAAAACATGTGGGATATCTTTCCTTAAACAGGCTGATGGAGAAAAAAAGCGTCTGGTTTTAGATGAGATATCAGAATATGGCTCTTAATGGGACCAAAGTCTGGTGACAGTTTGGCACCGCTGAATCACAGCTCAAGCCTGGCCCTGAATTAGTAATGAGATAACAGAGCAGCAAGGGCAGCCCAGACACTGAGGCAGCCTCGGTGAGATTTGGGCCTAGAAAGTATTTCCTGAAGGCATAAAATCAGTCCTTTTCAGTGAAAGAATTTCAGATAGTCTTGTAAGGCAAAAGAGAGTTGCTTTAGTGACTATTCTGGTTTGTGCTGAAGGAGGATGAGGTTCTTATCGACTCAGATGAGAAGCTGCAGTTAGATCTTGAAGTAACTTAAAATTCAAGCTGCAAAGTTTTGCTTGCTTGCTTGCTTGCTTTCTCTCCTTTTCTCCATCTCTCTTTCTGGGTAGGAACTCAAATATGTTCCTACCCTGGGGGATCTGCCGCACAAGAATGTGACTGAGCTGTTTTTTTTTCTCCCCCCCTCCTGCTGTAGGTGAAGCAAAACTGAAGGGTGGTTTGATTCTCCCTCAAGGAACAACATTCTTCAGTTATGAAATCGTCCCAGCCTTCTTTCCCTCCCTGAGCCCAGCTACTGAAATCCTGCATTCTCAAGCAGGTACAAACCCTTTGTGTGGAGAATGTTGTGAGATAAGAGAGTTTTGGGGGCATTGGGATCGGGGCTCCTTCGGTCACCGAGGAGGTGAGGATCATTTTCCTCCTGTACAGGGTGTAATTGCTATAGGAGATTTGGAACTTCTAACCTGAGAGCATCTGTTGTAAAATGCTGACCCAGGTTTCCCAGATTGGTGGTGGATGCCCCATCCCTGGAGACATCCCAGGCCAGGCTGGACGGGGCTCTGAGCAACCTGAGCTGGTGAAGATGTCCCTGCTCATGGCAGGGGTGGCACTGGATGAGCTTTGAAGGTCCCTTTCAACCCAAACTATTCTGTGATTCGATGTCTCCTTGCGGACATCCAGCCTTGTGATGAGGTCAAGGTATTGGGTTATCTGGTTCACTTACTGCCTGTGCTCAGTGAATGATCTTGGGCAAGTCATGTTGAGCTTGTGTCTGCGAGAAAAATATTCAGCTTGGCTGTGCTGGCCTAGTTCAACTGCTGTAGACACCCTAGAGTGATGTACCCAGAATGAGTGTTTTAATTGTATACAGAATATTGTGGTATGATACTTTGATATGGGCTTAAGTGCACCATGCTGTAGATCTTACAAATGTAATTATTTTGGGATGATCTCTCACCACTAAGCCTGAATAGTGACACCAGCATGAATATAGTGTCTTGGCTCCCCAGCTCTAATGGGGTAACCCCATCAGCTGAAACCACCTGTTCTCCTTCTGGATTCTGGCTGGTGGAGGCCCCACCATGATACAAATCAAGGCTTTTCTCTCCCTTGGCTGCTGCATTTTTCAAAATTCATCCAAGAAGTAATGCCCAAGTCTCCTCTGAGTAACAAAAACACCCCTATCTCCAGATGGCAAGCACTGGGAGAATGAGCCTCAAGGTGAGTGTAGATCACCTATATATGTTGGGTCAGGACATTCCCTGAAACTATCTCAGGTGCTTCCTAATCTCCTCCTACAAGCTCAAATGATGATACCCCACTATTCCAGGCAAAGTCATTCCGACTCTCAGACTGTCAGGAACCTGCAACTATTTTCCTTCTGTGAAACAAAAAGAAGGAAGGAAGGAAGGAAGGAAGGAAGGAAGGAAGGAAGGAAGGAAGGAAGGAAGGAAAAGAATATAAAAGAAAGAGAGGATATCCAAGCCTTTTCTGCTGGTGCTGTCCTAAGAGAAAGCAGACACGTTCTTCCACAGATCTGGACAGGGCACCTGGACTCACCACCTGGGCAGGATTCAAATGCAAAACCAGTCTGCCCCTTGGATGAACCCCTTGGTGCTAAAGGGAAAGGCAGAGCTTGACCCAGACTTACTGAGACCAGCAAAAGCAGGCTGGACTTTAAAAGGCATACTGTGATGGCAAAAAAGGATAAAACACTTCTTATGGGCTAAAATAGGCTCAGACTAATTTACAGGGGAAAAGACCAGATACTCAGACTACGCCAAGTGCTTAAATCCCACTGCATTCAACAACTTAGGGGAAAACATTTCTAAAAGCCCCCACTTATATCAATGACTGCAGTGTTAGAATTAGTTGCCTGAATTAGCATCCTGTGTGAATTCGCCACATTCGTAACCAATGAAAGCAGAACCATTAATTGATGGTGATTTCCTCAGACCTTTGATCTTCATTTTATCCTATTGTGGTATCAAAACTGATAGTATCTGATAAGTCCAGCCAACAGCCCATCAATTCACCTCCACAATTATTGAGAGAGCTGAAAATGCAGCATGAAATTCCGTGGGCTCAGAAAAGGAGCCAGACAACCAGCTTGACCACTGAAAACACAATAATCCTTTGTGTTCCTCGCAAGGGGCATAGGATCATAGGATAATTCGTGGGATGGGCTCTGAGAGGTCTCTAGTCCAACCTCCTGCTCCAAGCAGGGTCAGAGATGACCCCACTCTCTACGCACTCAGAAATGGGGCACTTCTTGGTTCTATGCATCACCTGTACCCTCTCAGTAGAGCTTTGGGGTTGAAATAGTTGTTACCTATGACTGGATGCTGTTTGTACAATGGAGATGGTGGATAACCACCCTCCTTGCATAGGGGCGGTACACACTTACTAGCTATCCCCATGAGAAAGCTTAATAATCCTCTTTTCTCTACAAAAGACCCTCTGAGTCAAGTTGAAACTACTTGGATGAGGTCCTGGGTCAACAAAACTTTCCCTACCTTTGTCACACGTCTCCTTTATCAAGACAAAGTCCTGTCTCCAGCAGCCCATTCTACATGACGCTTTATCACAAGCAAATGAGTTCACAGTAGATTTCTCAAGATCTCTGCTGCCTCTCCACCATGGATGCTGCTGTCACCAAACCCATAGCACTGCACTCACCTTTATCTAGCACAGGCCCAAAAATGGCTAAGCTGTCATTGACGGTCGTGCAGTTCCACCTCCTCCCTCGAAACTGGTGTTGGCATTCTTGGATCCCAATCTTTACGCCTTCTGCCACGCTGGGCATGATCTCCACATAGTTCCGACAGAAGCGTAGCTGCTTGGGTACAAGTCCTGGGATGCTCCCGCAGAGGATGGGCTGAGTCCCCAGGGAGGAATACTGGTGACCAATTGCCAAGGACCTGGGAGAAAAGAAACACAAGGAAAAAGAGATGCTGTCAGTCTGGCTTTCACCTTTGTACTTCGTTCACAAGAATGGGGACAGAAAATCAACATCTTCGGTTCCTCTGGATTCCCCTCTCCAGAAAACATCCTTTCCGCAGTCATCCCTCCCCAAAACAACATCAGCTCTCCTGAGTTCCCTACTGGCCCAACAAGGCAAGCAACTCTGCCTTTAATATCTTCTCGTTTCTTCATCCTCTCAAAACCTTAATCCATCATTGAGCTGCTTCTTCCCAAAGAGGCTCAGCTCATACAGCTAGTTTGCTTTGCAACCAGAGGGTCAAACCCACATTTCTTTCTTTGAAAACCAAGCACGCTTGTAAGAGAAAAGGTAAGTTTTATAGGAAGTTTCAGCAGCTGATGAATCCCAGGAATTAGAGAGTCAAAAGCACTTTCAGAACTACACAAAGTAATAACACCAACAGTAGACTAAACCGTACTCCAAGTATTTGGAAGGGGAACAATAAAAAATTGATAGACATCACACAATTCAACAGCATGCCTTATACATTTAAATTTTTCCAGGTAACTTCTGTGCACTGAAACTGACACTAAAGTCTCAAGTAGTTTGGGCCTCGAGAACTTAAAAAAATCCAATTCTGAGCTAAATGCTGCAGAAGTGCTACAAAAACACACCACCCCATGATGCTTTCATAAGCAGTTATATTTCCTGTGCTGTAGAGGAAAGGGGATGGAAACATAGCCCTGCTGGAATAGAAAAAACCTAGGGAAAAACACTCCTATGGCTTAATATGGGTCCTACATCAATGCTATTCCCCTGTGTGAAAAACTGCACTCATGTTACTAGAAATACTTGTGCATAGGTTCATACAAGTTTGGAACCAGGACTGGCATATTGGTAACTTCCTTGAAAGTGTGGTCTAGAAAAGATTTTCTACTCTTTAGCAAAGCATTTCCACACCTAATTAATCCAGATGTGTGCTCTGCAAAGCTGAATACTAGGGCTTTCTAATCTGGCTCAAATGCTCTAAAAATAAGTTATTAAAATGGCTGCCAGCGTCCTTGTGGTTATTAGTTTAACACATTTTCACTTTACTTTCACACCAGTTTCAATTTGGGAATTTTCAAAAGTAGAGCTGTATTTTCACAAAACAATGCCGGCTTTGCTGTGCTGTCACAGGATATGGAGAGCCTGCTTTGATCATCAATCTATACGTTGGTTAAAGCGAGAAGAGTGAAATTAAAACAAAACAAAACAAACAAAACAAAAGCTAAAAGAACAATAACAAAAAACACCACAAAAATAAAAAACAACAACAAAAAATCAACAAAACTTGAGTGCAAATTCTGTGCTCAGCCAATTGGAAGTCTGTTGAAAGGAGCGTCCATGAACCATTAGGTTGGTTGAAGCCTTAGAGACAAACAAGTCAGCTGTGCAGAGAGATCAGCAGATATGTAGCTAATTATATAGATTTTTAAAGTGTTTTTACTAGTGTTTCTAATAATAACCTTGATTACTAAAACTGAAGGGATTTTTGGAGTATAATTTCTTTTTCTTCTAATTAAATCTCTAGATTGACTTTTCTGCTCAGAATTAATGACAAACAGAAACCTGCCTGGGCAGTGTGTACTCCTGTTTACATTCATTTTTGCTATGTGATCGTCTTTGGGCTAGGATAAAAACTGTTTTAAAATGTCTGTCCTTTTTATCAGACAAGGCTACTTGCAGTCAATTATGTCCCTTCCTGGTGGGTACCTGGTCAAGAGGGGACAGAAGTGAAAAGAGTTGGACATTCAGATGAGCAGGTACCAAGGTATTTTAGGCTGAACTCAGTGGCTTTACTAAGTATGCATAGACTAGGCTTTACATATCAGTCCTTTCTAGGCAAATGAGGCACAGGGACATCCAAATGACTCTGGTAGGAGTCCAGAACCAAGGCAATCAGCTCAGCCAAAAATGTGCCCTGTCCCTGAGTAAATGAAATTTAGGTGGGCAGGATAGGAGTTATCTGGGAAAGCAAAGGATTTTCAGCTGATTTCCTAAACTTAGATGCCTCCTTTCCACCTCAGCTCCACCTTTGGGGTATCAATCTCACTTAACATTAGAGGACAACTGACCCTACTCTGGGGAGGGCAGATGAGAGAAATAGCATGAAGTTCCTCTTTTTCACGGTATTAAAAGAGGGAGGAATGCAGCTCACATTGACCAGGAACTGTGTTCATCTCATCCACATTCTGATGTCTGCAACATGGACATCTCCAGCTGATCTACTCACCCCAGCCTGCTTTTGTAATCAGCCAGTGGAGAGAAACAGGCACTTCAAGGTACGATTCATCCTCTCTATTTTAGATGTCTACTTTGGGGTGAAGTGAATCATGGCATTGCCTCCATTGACTGTATTGGCTAGACTATCAAGACAGCCTGTCTCTTTGGTTGACTGGTTAAGTGGGATATGTCTGCACTGCAAAAGTCTCCAGATGAATCATGCTATGATATCTAACAACTGGGATGGCTAAATTCCTGGAAAAAGTCCCACCCAGGAAAGCAAAGTGCTGTGTTGAAGGACATGCAAAGAGGTCAGCTGTAGGAAGGAGGCAAGTTCCTGCAGGAGCCCACAGGAGAAGACCGAGGAAAGGACATGGTTAATTTGTTTTCCCTATCCAAGTGGCTTGATGTGTGTTCGCTTGAGTTTAAGATTAATTCAGGGAACAACCAGTGGCAGAAAAGCATCTGTGAAATGGAGCCCATGCCAAGCCAAAGAGTGTTTGCTCTGTGTATGATTTGTTTCATTGCTAAGTTATATAAAAATGCTGGATCACAGTTTCTGGACTAAACACAGCTCCTAAAACACTCTTTTAGGCTTCAGAAGACTTGAGTGTGTTGCCTCTGTGACCTTGTTGGGAACGCAGAGTCTTTGGGTACCACATCTCCAAATCTCAACCTATTCAGCCGCCTGAGTACTGGGATCTAGGAGGTATTCACAGATGCCAGATTCAGGCTTGGGAGCTGGATGATCTCTATAAACAATAGGGAGAGATAGATGCCTTCACTGAAGCCTCCAGAGAAGAGCACCAAGTTGCTCTGACTCATCCTTCAGTCATTGAGTATACAGAGAGTCCAGGATGTAGCCACCTTGCAGTGTCTAAAGTTACCTTTAATGGAAACATCTGTAGAGTTTGTTCCAACAACTAGAGTCACCAACATCCTTCCCAAAACTTTCAAAAGTGCCCTGTTCAGTTCCCGCTGAGGACAAAGTATCCACTGAGACTGAATCAACCTGCTACAGGGTCCATCCATAATGTTGTGAAGCCAGGAGGACTTTCTTGAGCTATTTTAATAGGACCTGGATTAAGTTTTAGGATTCAAGTCTCGTAAACTTTAATTTATGTGAACCACCAAACTCATTCCTGTCTCTGTGTTTTTTGGTGGTTACTACAGTGGTAGAACAAAAACATCGGTCATAGGAAGAGAAGCTTATAGGTTGATGCCCTCAACTGTTCGTTTCCGTTGCTGGGAAGATCATCTAAGATAAAAAAAATAAAAACATGTAGAAATACTTTTAATTGCTTTTCTCACTGCTCCCTTCTCAATACAGTAGGGAAACAGTCACACCTTGCTTTGATGTTACAGTCTGGAAAGTTTATATCTGCAAAAGACAATCTCCAGCAAGAGTCATGTTCTCAAGGCGTCATCAGGTGCTGAGGCAGTGTAATGCAAATTTGGCATTTCATGGAGGAGTGCGTAGTCACTTGACTTTCAGCTGAAGGTACAGGGTGGAATCTCAAAACATGTCTCCATGAACAGCATCTCTGCCATTAAACACCTCTAAGTACTTCTTCCTAGCTCCCTTGAAGACTCTGGAGTGTGATAACTTATATCACACCACTCTCTTTTGGTCTCTGCTTTGCTTCCAGCTTCTGGGTATAAATGCTTTCTCTCTCTTTCTAAAGTCAATTTATCTTAAGGAGGACCAAGTTATTTCAGCATCCTGTCATTTTTATTGATCATGAGGTATGAACCTTAAAAACTTTCCTCCTCTTCCCCCAAAAAAACAACAACAACCCAAAACCTTTAGAAAAGATTGGGAAAGTTTATAAAGATCAGAATCTTATTTCAGTGTTACTCAACCTGCTAGTAGCTCCCATCATTCATTTTTCCACACTGTTTCCTATGATTAAACCTGCCTTTTGCATTTTTCCACTCTCCTACCATCTGCTTCTAAACTGTCTTCTGCATGTGGGTAATTTGGAAAATGTGGTGTTGAGAAATGGGCCACGTGTCATCTATTGTGGTCTAACCAGGAATAATCTTCAAGTTTCTTAAGCATCAACACTTCCTGGATGTATTGACACCAACCTCTTATTTTCCACTGGACAATTAATGAAACACTCAAGTTCACAAACACACTCATCCCCAGAACAGGTACTGCTCAAATCTGAACCAAAGGAAAGGGTCAAAGAGCTGGTTTTTTTCAGACCAATTAGCTTTTTCTTCCCATTATCTTGGGAGGAGCCATGAAAACACTATTCTGTATGTCCACAGCCAAAGTTCTTGGCTTATCTTTAAGCCTTGCATGCCCTGAAGTGTTTAATTCTACCTTCAGTGAGCATTTTTCTTTGCCAACACACCTAGAGAGCTCTTCATTTCCCTTATCTCGATCTATCTGCTCCTTCAGCAGAGCCATTGTAAATACGTACCTGGCCACCTTCTTAATAAATTACGTGTACCTTCCCTTTTGGAATGGACACCCAGCCAGTTTATGAGGAAGAAATATGCAGGAAATATATGCTCATAGCTTTTTCAGAAAATGAGAAGGCTTCAGTTCTGGATGACCTTGCTGTACAGCACAACTCTACTGACTTTTCAAGGTCCCTACCTGCTCAGTATGGCTGTCAAAAGTCCTTGACACATCAGTAGCAGTATGTAGAGGCGTGTACAACTGCCTGTTTCTTCCTGAATTCAATTATTCTTGAACTCTGTAGGAGCTTTATTTTGCTGTTCATCTTGGAGAGGCCTTTTGCTGGCTCCAAGTGCTGCCAAGAGCTTCCTCAGCAGACATCCTTCTGGGATTCCGACCCAGGTGAAATAACTGCATTTATTAATGCTGTACAGAAAGAGTGTAACTTGTCTAATGAGCTGGTATAAGACCCAAAGAGCACTTAAGTCTCCATTGAATATTGAGAACTGAACAACGGTAGTAACTTTTGTCTCATATAGATGCAAGTTGGCAGCCAGTCCTGGTGCAGAAGTTAAGTCAAAGGATGTTCATCTGCTTGTAATAGAGGGAATTTGTGTTGGCTTGAAGATACCCTAGGTTTTCTTGCATGGGATCCCCTAATCGGAGGATTTCACACATCCTCCAAATCCTTTCTCATAATCTGTTCAGGTCTCCATTGTTTCATTGTCTTTTCCTTTCTCACCCTTTTTCTCTGCCCCTTAATGGTGCCACATCTAACTCTTTGAAGATGAATCTCAGCCACACTATGAAGAAGGGGACAAAACGTGCAAAGCTGTCTGTCTAAAAAGGTGAACACTCAGAAAGCACCCTTGGTATTACGAGACAAAGATACTGAAAAATGTTGCTTGAGAAGTATTTATAGGTCCTGCCAAGCTATAAGGAAAACCCAGCAAGGATTGTTTCACATCTCCTCGTACCAGACCAGAAGGGCTCACAGGGAAGCTGCTTGCATGCGGCGAGTAGGCAGACCTTAGACCATCCTACAGTATTAGAATTAGGCCATCTGAGGTACCCTACCCACAATCCCCCATGGACTGCTAAGGTTGACAAGCATGAACTTCACGTATTTGATGCTGCCTAAAAACTCCTGAACATCTAAACCAGAGCTAGGGACCAGGTATAGGAGATGTAGTTGAGTTAGTGTGTCTTCTTTTACATTTCTATAGCATCCATCAGCTCCCAGGCTTTACGAAACTCTTCTGTAGAACTGAACCACCAGCCCAGAGGCTGGGTGGGTGGGTGGGCAGAAACATTAATAAATCTGCATTCGTTTAATGGTACTCTTTTTCACAGAAAAACACCACTATTCTAGCATATGCAAAGATTATTTTTCTGTTTTGCTAAGAAAATGAAAATAAAACATGAAGAAATTTTAGAATGGAAAGAAAAGGACACTTGCCAACCCCCATCATTTTAAATGGAAAAGGGTAATTCCACTAACTAATGGCCCCCCTGGATGGAAGTTATTTTCTTGTATGGTGTTAAAACTATCCCAAACTCAAGCAACTACAAAATGTAAATTTTGATTAATGTTTTAGTTGCAAATATTTTAGCTGAAAATTTGAAAATCACTTTAACATAGGTCAGCAAAACAATAGGTTTTGCTCTAGAAAACATGAATCAAATAACTGATTATCACAACAAATATTTTTAAGTTAGAGGGGATATTTTGTTTATGTAATACTCAGTAATATTCAAACCTAGGCCTAAGCAGTATAACACTAATTGCAGAAGTAACATATTGTGATTGAGAAATTATGAGCATCTGTAATATTGATTGCAGTGGAATCTTCCACTTTTGATCTCTGAGGGTCTGGCTTCTCCTAAGAGGTCCACAAAGAGACCTAAAAAATCTAAGCCTGTTGTCAGGCAGCTCAAATTAACTGTGTGGGGATCTATCCTTCCAGATTTCTTTTTCCAGTCTAGAAAAACAACAAAAAAAAAGCCAAAACAAAACCAACAAACCAACCAAAAAAGGCTTAAAACTGCTGGATTAACTGTTCTTTCCATCTCTTTTATGAGATATCTCTTCTTTCATCCTAAAGTAGAGCACGAGAGCTACATTTAATTATTTTTTCTCTTCTACATACAGAAAGTATGTACACAAATGTGTAGCTGGGTCTGATCCTGCAATCACACAGGCATGGAGGTAACTTTTCTCCCACGAATAATTCCCTAACCCTTGCCCTGCATTAATAACAATGATGGTGATGATGATGCAGCATTGTATTTCTCTAGCATCTTTCATCAGAGTTTCTCTGAGCGTGAGACTCATCTCACCCAACTTTGACCATTTAAAAATTATCCATCTCAGCCAAGTTAGCTGTCCACTAGAGTCCGTGAAGCAAGATCAGCATCTCCAGAGGGCAATTCAGCCCATCCTAAGATAGGTGCCTCAGATAGGTGGGCTGAATCACTGGAGATGGCCAGGAGGCAGCACTGGCTGTGGAGAAGTGATGAGCATAAACTAGATACCTTGTTTTTAGCAAGTTAGGTAGAGACCAGGGATCTCACCCTTTTTAGCTGAATCTCAGAAATCACAGGATAATTTGGGTTGGAAGGGACCTTCAAAGCTCACCCAGTGCCACACTTGCCATGAGCAGGGACATCTTCACCAGCTCAGGTTGCTCAGAGCCCCGTCCAGCCTGGCCTGGGATGTCTCCAGGGATGGTTCATCCACCACCTCTCTGGGTACCTGGGCCAGGCTCTCAGCACCCTCAGGGCCAAGAATTTCTTCCTCATGTCTGGCCTGAATCTCCTCTCCTTTAGTTTAAAACCATCACCCCTTGTTCTATTCCAACCGGCCTCACTAAAAAGTCTGTCCCCATCTTCTTATCAGCCCCTTTTAAGCACAGAAAGGCCGCAATAAGGTCTCCCTGGAGCTTCTCTTCTCCAGCTGAACACCCCAACTCTCTCAGCCTGTCCTCCCAGCAGAGCTGTTCCAGCCTCGGATCATTCTGTGGCCCTAAATTCGTAGAGGGCTGGTAAGATGACACAAAGGAAAGTCTTTGCCGAGAGATAGAAGGCAGCTATCTCTAACGTGGACCATGGCAGCTTATTTATAACACCCAATAGTGGTTTGAGTCTGGATTTGGAAAATAACATACTCGATGGCACCTTCGAGTGGATGCTAAGAAAGCAGAGTGTAATTATATGAGTTGAGGTTTGGCCAGGACAATGTGTTCCCACAGGAACTAAGGCAACACCACAACACTCAGCACCTTCCACTCTCAGTGCAAGAGATGTTTCTTTGACTTTGTCTTCCCTTAGGATCTACAGAACAGAGCAGAAGGGGAGAGAACATGAGTATTAACAACCCAGTTCCTTGCAAAAAGTCTCAGGAACTCTTTAATTACCCTAGGCAATTAACTCCTCTGTTATACATGTCATCTGAAAAACAACCCATCCAGCAGAACAATGGCCCCTCAAACCATATTTTCAAGCCTGGCTCCCGGACACAGTGACCCTGATATTGTTTCCATACCACATCCTATATTCTCCCTGGAGGTCTCTCTGCTGAGATCTGCCTCCCTCCAGCTCCATTTGTTTTATAAGATTTGCCAGGATTAGAGATGTATAAGCATTAACATTTTAATCTGCCACCTACACTGCAGTTTATGAGAGCTGTAAATCTCGTGGTTACAATGAACTCATCTAATGATATTGCTGATGGATAAATTTACCTGGGACGAGGAACAACAGTTACTTGCAAACGAAAGAAGAGTAATTTGAAGTTTCATGTAAACACCTTTGCTGCGTTACATCTGACTTCTCCCAGCCTAACCCCTACCAGAGTTTCATGACAAATGGAAAGTATGTATGTATGTGTGTTTGCAATGCAACGACTGGCTGGCCTGTGAGAGAACCTGCCTCTTTCTACCCAGCTTATGTATCTTAGGCACTGGAATCAAGTTTTAGCTGAAAATCAAATTTTTCTGGGTCATGTGAGCTAAATTAGGGGAATGGCAGGAAGAAAGAAGACAATTATATTAGGCAATGAAAAATGCCCACAGTATTTAAAGTTATTTAGACTTCTACTATGAATTGCAACAATTAGGAGTGTGGCTAGTGCTAACCCTCCTAGTTCTCCCCCATCCCCAAAGCATCCCAACTTGAACTTTTTTTAAATGATCAGCAATACAAATTACATATTGTGGTTTCAAACCTCTCGTTAAGGCCCATCCCCCTGAATTGAGGTCTGTTCTGGGCTATGTCAGTGCTAAATACCTTGGAGGACTGGGCTTAAAGACCTCAGATCCTTGTGAAGATTGGATTTGGACTTCTAAATTGCTTAAGTGCTTAAATGCTTGGGGGAATTTTATCCTGAAACTCCTTAGTGATGAAGCCAATTTTGAAATGAGAACCACGGATGGAAAGAACTGTCATAGTGGTATTTAGGCAACCCTATAAGAACAACACAATTTTCACTGTTCATTTTTCTAATACACCAAATTATTCCAAGAATGCATTCAAAATACATATATCCTCCAAGAATATATTTTGGAAATGCATTTGGTCACACTAAACACATACCCTCACTCAGTCGTGCACGCATGTCTGCGAGATCCTTCTTTGGCTTTCACTGAGTCATCAGGCTACCAAATGTGTGAACTCACGCTATAATGTTCTCCCAGAAAAATAACAAATTGATTTCATTTTTACAGGCTACAGCATGCTATATAATTGGAGACACTGCCTTGTCAACTCAGACCGGTCTGACCCGACCAGAGACATTGCTTACAGCTGTTTACGAAGCCATAAAGTTTCCTTCTCTTTGTTTTTCCTTCCTTTTGCACCCTCTCTCTCCCTTTTTTTTAGTTCTTTTGCCTTCTCCCTCTAATGAATCCTACAGCTACTTTTTGTTCTGGTCATAAAATACTGTTAAGGAAAATGTAGGAAGCCTTGATTTGGAAAAGCACTTCAGAGTGTGCTTCAAGTTAATGCTGTAATCAATGGGAGTTAAGCACATATTTAAACCTGAGCATATGTTTAAGGACTTCTATTGTGCCAAGACAGCCAGCAAGGAACTTTCTGTTGTGCTGGTGTGTGCTTCTTTTTTTTAATTATCGATACCAAATTAGAGGTTTTGATTGAGCAATCTGAGGGACTGTTTCCTTGTTAGACCCAGAGCACAGCTCCAGTTGCATCAGGAATTGTTCCATTTCTCATTGTCACTGTGTCCAAATCCTGATCATTTGAAGAAGAGCAAACTCTTACGTTAGTTCATCTACTCTATTGAAACTGCCTATTAGGACTAGGCACATTTCTTTTTTTACATGAATCTATTTCTCATAAAAATACATCTATATCAAAACCCCCACCCTGAAATCTGCTGAGTATTTTTCACAGTAGTTTGCCACATTTGCCGAGCACTTGGAAGGACTTAAAGTTTCCTGACCATTGTAAAAATACAGTTATGGAGGGTGGTTGTGCATACAATTTTACTTTGTGTAAATGTATTTTATGTTTACGTTAAAATACTCAGAACCTGGAAACTTAAGTGAAATACTTTGATTTCTGATCAAAAAAAGAATTTCTGATCAAATGTTTGATTTTCCAACCATGAAAAAGGTGTTTCCATTTTGAACTACTGAACAGAAAAAGAAAAAAAAAAAACAAAATGAAAAAGATCCCAAACCTGAAAGAGCTTTTCATCTAGTTGCACCATCCATCAAGATACCATTTAAGTACTTTGCAATAAATTACGGCTGTGCTTCCTTTCATATCATCCATTCATCACCAATTCTGCTCCTCCTTTGGTCTGAAATGTCTCAAGACTCAGCTTATTCGATCCATCTGAAATGCTCAAGGATTGATTAATACTGAATGGACTGTTCCGAAGTCATACATAGATATGGATATATATTATACCCTCTTTGAGGGCATTTCTGTACACAAGATGGGCTTAGGACTAAGCAGAGTATCTCTGGATCTTGGTCCATACTTGTATGGGAAAAGGATGTGAGAGTCGGTCAGGAAAAAGAAACCAGCTTTCCTCCAAAAAGACATTGAAGCTTTTCAGGTTTATATTTTTCTTTTTAGAAATAATTGGAAAGGAGCAGAAGGCAGAGACCTCCTTAACCTCTCCTTCCTTCTATTTTGGAAGGGCTGCAGAAAAAGCTCATTGAACAGCAGAGAAAACACATGGAGGAAGGTCATGATGAACACGCCAACCCAAAGTGAAGTCAACTCTTACTTACAGCTCAACTTGTCCAAGACTGCCATGAAGCTCAGAATTTTTTTGCTGCTTATACAAACATTTTTTAAAATGAAAAGGCCATTTTATTTCTGCAACAGAACAACTGGATTTTTTTTTTTTTTTTTTGCAAAGAAACTACTTTGCATGGGAAAAAAATCCTTATGGTTCCTTGACATGTTTCAGCTAGATCTCGCTAAAATTAAGGAGGTACAGACTGATGAGTCGCTCAAAGGTACAGGAAAAATGCCAGTGTGTGTCCTGGCACTTATATACATTTTGAGAGAGAGAAAACTTTTCCCTCAAAGGTGATCTCTCACAACAGAAAAAAAATAACAACAGCAATAAACCTGACGCAGAGAAAGAAGTGAAAGATTTCATTCATTCTGATATTTGTAGACACCTCATGTCTGCTGAAATGAATATATTTGGTCTCCAGCTCAAAATTTATTTTAATGTGAATGGAATAGGCATGGATGTTTCAGCCATAAGGCAGCTCAATTTTCCTGGGCTGCTAAGCAAAACATCCCAACTTCCTACACCTATGTCAATGTTTTATAGTCTGTTTTCAAAAGGGGAAGCCCTATACATCTGTAATGAGAATCTATTCACAACCAGCTTGCTTTTCTTAGCCATCTTCTGTGGACTATTGAGCAACAGGCCACCCATTCCAAGGGTCAAAAAGGGTGATTTGGGTGAAAAGCTTTTCCAGTCTTTTGAGTAACCAAGGAACAGACTTGATCTGATTTCTTGCAACACATCTGGATAATTACGGCACCATGTGGGCATCAGATCATGAAGAGAAGGACAAAATTTTCTTCTCCGGGCTCCTCTCCCTAAACTTGTTGGAGTTCGGTGTTCGCACACCAGGAGCCATGGCTCAAAGATCTTGTCCGAGTCAGCAGGTGAGGTGACTTGATCACAGAATCATAGAATCATGGAACAGTTCGGGTTGGAAGGGACCTTCAAAGCTCACTCAGTGCCACCACTGCCATGAGCAGGGACATCTTCACCAGCTCAGGTTGCTCAGAGCCCCGTCCAGCCTGGCCTGGGATGTCTCCAGGGATGGTTCATCCACCACCTCTCTGGCCAACCTGGGCCAGGCTCTCACCACCCTCAGTGTACAAAATTTCTTCCTCATGTCTGGCCTGAATCTCCTCTCCTTTAGTTTAAAACCATCACCCCTTGTCCTATTGCAACAGGCCTTGCTCAAAAGTCTGTCCCCATCTTTCTTATCATCCCCTTTCAAGTCCAGAAAGGCTGCAATAAGGTCTCCCCAGAGCTTCTCTTCTCCAGCTGAACACCCCGGCTCTCTCAGCCTGTCCTCCCAGCAGAGCTGTTCCAGCCTCGGATCATTTCTGTGGCTCCTCTGGCCCCTTTCCAACAGGTCCATGTCTGTCCTGTGCTGAGATCCCCTCACAATAACATAACCATAACTGTTCTCCAGCCTAGTAACTTCTCAGTGTGACCGGTGACTCAGTGCCTGACTGAAAAAAGCTGGTGATGGTAAGACTGATGAATGGGAAAGAAACTTGGGTGAGAGAGGAAGCACATAGGAGGGGTACAATTTGGAGGAAAGAAAGAGTTTCCTTGGAGCAGGAGAAACTAACCCAATATTTGTCTTGAAGGATGAAATAAGATGCTGGATGAAGAGCAACAACGATAGCAGTGGGCCCATTTTCCCTGGTTGGTGAGGACAAATGACCCCCTAGTCCTTGGGACAAGGTGCCTCCTGCAGAAGGACCTTTGGAGGGTGGCAGCAGCCAGGAGCCTCACCTGCAGACCTGTGTGCAGGATCGGAGCCTTAATGATTTCTTTCTGAAAGTGGCTGGGGAAACGCAGACAGTCTGCCAGATAGTGATCAGCTCACGGAGGGGTGATCACTATTAGGCAAAGATACCAGCTTTGACATGTAGGGAGGGAAGCGGCCAAGAATTTGGGAAAAGCAATCCCAACTTTCTGCCGCATGTTCCTCTGCCAAGATACCTCCTGTGTTTACTTTAGAAACCAGAGACGAGCCCTCCGCTTCATAATAATAATAATAAAGCTGCAGGGTCACTCGGCTTAACAGATGGATTCCTTCCAGCTTGGATTTCTCCTCGTTTACCTGCAGAACTGTTGCACTGATGTATCTGGGGCATTATGCAATGTTAATAATTGGGTTTCACAGGAGATCTGAACAGTGACAAGGGGAGGCTGTGGGAAGGAAGCTTCTCTGGAAAAAAATCAAATCGACCCGTGGATCTCACGTGGAACCTGTGGACTTTGCTCAAGTTTGAGGAGCCTGAGCAGCTACATAGACCATGCAGCCCTCTGCAGCAGGAACTTGTTGCTTGCCAGAAAATTGCTCGTATTCATGCAACAGAAGTAGCTCTGTCTCAGCAAAGAGCTGCAGGAGAAATGAACCAAACTGCTTCCTCTCCAGTTTCTGGATTTCCCATGCTCATGTACTAGATCCTAAATATCATAGAATCATGGAATCACTGAATAGTTTGGGTTGGAAGGGACCTTCAAAGCTCATCTAGTCCAGTCCCCTGCCATGAGCAGGGACATCTTCAAGTAAATATCTAGAGGTGCCTTACATAGCAGGGTTAGAGAGAGAAATCCTGCAGGAATATTCCCTTCCATTTCTTTTCTGTTAGTACTGAATCAAAACCTTAAGTTGTGGATGTGATTGTGCTGAAATCCTCAAAAGCCTATGCACCTCAAAGCTTTTTTGTGCACATTTCTCCTGTGATGCACAGATTGTATACAGAAGACTAAACTTGTGCCATTGCTGGATTTAACCTGCTGAGGTTTTATTTTTTGCTTTAAAAAAGTGAAATGTCAGGTTGCAGTACAAGTAACTTATTTTTCCACATTGAAGCAACTTTTAGTACTGTAACTATTTACTATAGCTCTGCATGCATTAAAACATGCAGAAAAGAAACAAGAGAAGTAGAGACCCAAAGGAGATGTTTTGACTGGCTGGATATATTTAACTGAACAACGCACTTGGAATGTTAGCAACTTTTTTGATTAAGAAATAAAGATATTTCCATCTACCTATATTGTCTGAAAAGAGAAAGGCCAGTTTTCAAGGATTTTTATAGGAAGAATAAGTTAAGTCACATACAGATGTTACAACTACTACCTCATAAGGCACTGCACAACTCCAGGTTTCATAGTTATTGAAAAATTATTCTGTACAGTGTTCAAGTATTTAGTTAACATAACTCAGTTTCACAAGTTATTGTCAAGGTTCAGAGCTGAGCAGGAGTAAGAAGGGATCAGCTATTCTACGCACAACGGCATGGAGATGCCAGGGTTTTAAAGGCGTCTAAGCACTTCATCTACAGGGCATTATCCCATTTATCACCAAATAGGAGGGCAAAGAGGAAGATTTCTTTGGACGGAACAGTCTATTCCTTAACTGCAAGGCTGAAAGTGGCAATGAAAGCAAAACCATGAACAGAACAACATGTTTACCTTTGATGCCACCATCAGATGTTTTCTGCCTTCTGTTCCCTTCCCTTCCTGCATGTACCCACGCAGAGACACACCTATTGACACATCCCTGTCCACGGAGGCACAATTTAGCATTTCTCTGCTCTAGTGCACCTAAGCATTGACCAGAAACATCAAATGCCCTCAAGGAACTCTTTCTTACTTTTTTTTTTTTTTTTTGCTAATACCGACTAATAATATTTGGAAATCATAAGCTCAGAACTAGAGGGATTAAATTTCCAAAACCAGAGAGGTATTTCAAGACATGGGAGGGTCAGTTTGGTTGACTGCACATAGGCATCTCACACCCTTTTAGCTATGCTTGGAGGTCCTACCTGGTTCCCAGCTGCTGCACCAAAAGAGCATGGGTCTTCCATAGGACCTTGTCTGGTAGCTACCAACCTCACTTCATTATCTTGGGTACCATCAGGAATCTACAGCAGAAGTGGGTGCCTTGATGTGGCCCACTCAGCTGGGTGGGATTCAGCTCAATACCTTGTAGAAGACTACAGCATAGACCTGAGCTAGCCACCCTACGTTTCCCATGTGCCCAATGGAAAGAAAAAGGCACAATTAAGACACAATGATTTGGCCTAGTTTAGATATTTGTTTCAATATGAAGTCACATGCTGGGCTCCACTGGCTAGTAAAACAGTTATACCGCAGGTGGGAATTCCTGACACTGTAGGTGTTCAGTGGGATGAATCCCACCTTGAACACAGGATTGTGTTTTCAAGCGATAAACAAGAGCATTATATTCAGCTGTACCAAACCCTTTGGCCAAACAAAGGCCTGGTTCTGGAGAAGCTCCAGAGAGACTTGCTGAGAGGAGAAGGGGGGCTGCGGTGGAGTAGAAACCCCTCCCATGGGAAATATAACAAATGTAGGAACAGAGACCCACATCCAGATTTCATAGAATCATAGAATAGTTTAGGTTGGAAGGGACCTTCAAAGCTCATCCAGTGCCACCCCTGCCATGAGCAGGGACATCTTCACCAGCTCAGGTTGCTCAGAGCCCCGTCCAGCCTGGCCTGGGATGTCTCCAGGGATGGTTCATCCACCACCTCTCTGGCCAACCTGGGCCAGGGTCTCACCATCCTCAGTGTCAACAATTTCTTCCTCATGTCCAGCCTGATTTCCACTGTAGCCCAAGCCAGGACAGAGGGAGTCTCCCTGTGACACAAAATTCTAAAGATTCAACACCTTTCCCTTTGCTTGCCTCCAGGTGAGGTAGTTTTCCTCAACTGGGGCATGTGAACTGGTGAGAAGCAATCCCAAAAAGCTAGGAATTCTGCCCGGTTTCTCTTCACTGGCATTGTAATCTTATTGATTCATCAACATATATACTTTCCAAGCCAGACCACCCATTAGCTCATCTCCTCTACACCACTGGCCATTGCTGAATCATCTTCTTCATAAAGTCTTGATGCACAGATATCCAGAGATGGGGAATCTACCAGTTCCCCTAGGGATGTCCTAATCTCTTTCCCTGGTATGAGCTGCTGGTGCTGCTGAAGCCAATCACCTGTGGCAATGGTGGCGATCACAAACCACTTTGTGGAGACTTCTGCAAAAGGAATATGGCTTTAAAGACGTGGGCCTAGCAAGTGCTAATTTTGATTCCACTGAAATCGGTGAGACCTGAATCCTGTCCAGAAGAGGAAACAAAAAGGGGAGACAGTCAGTTCCCTATAATTTTTAATCTGGGCTGGGTTTGCCTCCTTAAAAATAATAATTAGTGGCTTCACCTGCTCCCTACAAGAGATCATTTATTCATTCTCCTGAAAAGATGAGTTTGTAAGCAAATATGCTGGATCTCTCCTGGAAGTGCTTCTGCTGGGTATTCACTTTAACGAGGGTGATCTCACCAACTGGAGAGGAGTTGGTGGTGGGGAGGAGGGGAAGGTTTGCACTGTTTAAGGAGGCTTGTGGGGGAGGATGGGGGGACCAACTCCCCTCCACCCCAAGCTGCTTTCCCCCACCACACTAACCTCCTTTTACTTTCTGAGCAGCAAGCTGCTGCTGTTATTGACACATATTTCAAACAAGCCCGTGCAAGGGACTCGAGACACATTACATTGCACATGGTGCCCCGGGCCACAGATTCGCCTCCTTACACCGACAGCACGTTTTGCTTCATAAAGAATGTGCAGGCCTTGTCCTCGAGCTATTTATCTGGTGTGCTCAGAAGAAATAAGAGAGAGGGAGAAAGCCCTAAATGCCCATGTTGGCTGTTAACCCCATAGTACATACCCTATAACTGGCCAAACATTGACCTCTGTCTATTTGAGGTCTGGACCATCCTCTGCTGATGAACCTGGATGGGTGCCTGCTGTCCATCCCCCATCTTTCTGTTCACCTGCATTTAGGAAAATGGCTTCTTGCAGCTCTTTGTAACTTCACTGACCCATTCATACAGTTCTAGTGTCTGTTTTATCACAGAGCACGACTGGAGCTCTCAGGCTCCAGTGACATCCCACACTGGAAGAGGAAGATTACCTGGTGAACAAAAGTTGCTGATACACACCTCTTTCCAGGATCAGGGTAATCTTCTCTTGCTGTTAGCAACATTATTTTTTTTTCTGCTTTCTCTAAATCTTTCCATCATTGTTATTATGATGATAATAACAATAATTATTACTATTATGCCTTGAACTTGAGTCTGAGCTTAGGGCTCCCATTGTGTTCAGACTTTGATGGAGAAACGTCAAGAAGCCAATTCGTGCTGGAGAAAGCTCATTGTCTGCTTTCAGGCAGGACATGAAGGGGTGAATGAAACAGAGAAAAGGGGCCAGGAATGAGGTAGGATGAGAGGCAGCAGTAAGTGGAAAATGAAGAGCAGTTAGCAGAATAGCAGGAGTCAGCACTGGTGCCTTGCCTAAGCAAACCCCGATCCCCGTCTGTGTCCACACATGTCAAATCTCGGCAGGGAGAAGGGGAACGCTCCCTTGAATTTTCCAGCTGCAGAAATGTGTAATTTTTTTGACATAGCAGGGGGAAAGCCTTTAGCAGCTGCACACAGGTCTAATTGCTGCCATTGCCTCTTCACTGATACAGCTCTGATTCAAATATGTCAAACGTCCAGAAAAAAAAACCCTCAGTGGCAAAATCAGGGTGTAGAGCTTTCCACCACAAAGAAAACCTACATTACTTGTACCTTGAGAAGAGGTATCTGCAGTCATGTCCCTTTTGGGGACTGGAAAGCTGCCAGGGATCTGGGGTTAGGAGTTGCTAACATCGTGCCATACTAATAATTTTTCATTTCACGCACCTTTTTTTCTGTCTCTTTAGATTAGATTTGAAGCGCTGGAGGGCAGGGACTGTCTCTCGCTATATGCGCATACGGTGCTTAGGACAAGTAGCTTTTCAACTTCCTTGGAAGTGGCGACTGCTAACGTATTGCAATTAATAAATAATTGGAAGGATCTCGAAAGTTGAGATGTGAAATGACAACAGACTCACTGAGAGGGACAGGGAAGGGTATAAAAATTTTGCAAAGGATTTTTTGGTGGGGAATGGTAAAAAGATGCACACATTTCCTGTCTATATACAGGAACAAGGAATTAATCCCTCCACCTGGACACAGCAACACTGAACCACAGCTTAGGTCAGCAAGGGTAAAAGAAACGTCTGTCCAGGTGGAGTGACATGAGAAAGTGAATGTAATTCCCTAAAGTGAACATCTTCACACTTATCAGGAAACGACAAAGTAGGTGAAATCCCACAGGTTGGTTTAAAATCATAGCTCATAGCACGGAATCTCAGATTAACTCCATTTCTACGTGCACTCATAAACAATGTGAGAAGAGTGGGAAATTGTGAATAAAGTGAATATAAATCAGCACTAAGTAAGGCAGATAAGTGATAAGAGAAGGTCAAGCCATCAGTGATTAATACATGGCTAGTAGTGCTAATAACATGAGAATGACCAATAAATAATTGTTTAATGTGCGGTTAGAAAATATACAGATATTCAAACACACACACACTCATACACAAACATACATTTGTAGTTTCTAATAATGAATTAACCATATGCAGATAAACAAGAGATAAAGAATGAAGGGAATCTAGGGTATTTCTGGGTAACTGCTGTTAACATTTGTAATAAATCTCGAAGTGATGATGGAAAACAAGAAAATGCCAAATAGGTTAGGAATCTCCTGTGTTGTTAAAGAGCAAATGGATAACTGTAAATCTGTTATCTGGCCCAAAAGGGAAATGGATGATACAAGACAGAACCCATAGAAAATTAAAGAGTTGCAATATGATTAGTGGCGGTAACCACAGTTACATGGTAAATTAATTTCATGCAATTTTTAAATGAGATTGTTAAACACAGATGACAAAAGAAATTTTGTTGATATAGCATTATTGTCAGAATATAAAGAAAAACACTGAATAAGGTTTTCAAAGTGGTAATATACTGAATCAATATAGCACACAATAAATAGATGCACAGCTGACGGCTCTCCAGCATCGTTCTGCTAGGCAATCATCATCAGATGGGGCTGTTTCTAACTGAAACTCTCTGAGATCATCTCAGTGCTATTTAACCCTCTCACCAACACTCAAAAAAACCCTCCATCACATTATTATTTTAAAAGTCTGTAGGATACTAAAGCACCAGGCAAGAGAGAGTGAAGTGGAATCCCTCACAAAGTGAGGGATCAGGATATGTCCACTTAAAGCCATTCTTCATGGCCAAGTCAGGCTTGCAGGGGTGACATAAACCATGTGGAGGCTCTGAGAGAATGTAGAGATTTGGGGACAGACCCTGATGATGTGAATGCTGAACACAACTGGGATGGTTAGGAAAGTGAAGACACAGGAGGAGAGAATAACCTCTGCACACAACACTGGTGAGGACGCTACCAAAACTCCACATCCAGATGTACTGAAAAGCTGGACAAGACCCTGAGGAAGCAGAAAGACATCTGAGAGGAATGACTGATTCATACCATCTGCAGTCCTCAGCTGCTACATCATTCCTCCTTTTACAGATAGTGAAGACAAGAAACGCAAGATTGAAGTCAGTCACATACAGAAGATGCTTTGAATTTTAACAAAGCTTTTTTTCCTGGTGACTCAGACAGTGCTACAGTTTTGACGGGAATCATTAATTACTTTCTTGATCTCAGATGCCATAATATGCACTGATAAGTTCCTCTATGGTCTAAGGATAGTGATCTGAATATGGACTACAGGAATTTCAGAAAATGCCACCTTGAACATCTCTCTAAATGCCGTAGCTCTAATACAAGTTATTAGACCTGATGAAGGAGTGACCAGGTGTAGCTCTCAGATGTGATAGTCATAATGGTCCTGAAGAGACAGAATCACACTCAGATTTCCTTGAAGGTTTCCCACCCAAGTAGTGACTCAACCTCCTTATTGTTTCAGGTAAGGAATCTGACACGATCAGGCCCAAGATGGTCCATGGCTTCAGGCCATAAAGTCCCCTATCACCAAGTGCTATAAAATTCTCTGATCAGAGAAGCATTCACCACCAGCCCTCAAAGGGCTGAGTACCAAGATCTGCCATAGACAATGGGATGTAATATATCTACAACCATATAAATAGCTGGTTGGATGAGAGTTGGATAAGATTATGGCTTTACAATGCTGCCCCTCCTGCTTTTAACTCATCTCAGCGTTGGCTGAAACCAGGATGTGGCAAGCCTTAAAGGGATTTATACCTTGAAATTGCTAGCCTTCTTCAGCCTTTACAGGAATAAGGATGTTGATTCTCACCAGCAAATTGCTCCCACTCAGCACTGGCTTTCCTGTTGATCCTTTTAGCACCACCTTTTTTGTTTAGAGCATCTAATCAGTTATCAGCAAAGGTCCTAAACTAAAAACGCTGTTTGGAAACATCACAGTTGTGGCCCTTTCATTCCATTGTCCTGCGGCATCCTGCTCAAAAAAAAAAGGCTTTTGCACCCCAGACTCTCCCTGTAAGTGATACTCTACTCAGTTTGGGTTGTCATTGTGAAAGACACCCTGTGCTAGCAGAAGAAAAGGAATTGCCTTGCTGCAATTCCGATGCTGCTTGCTGCGACAGGACAGAAATGTCTCTTCGGTACCCAGAATGTGGTTGGCGCCAGAGCTCTGGGAACAGACTTAAAGGCGTGGGTTGGTTTTGGATGAATCATGTTTTTAATCATCAAACACTGCCAATCAGAATTGCAGCAGATTTTCTTTTTTTGGTGTTGTTTTTTTGTTTTTTGCCTTAAGAATGATAATTTCAGGCTCCCAATTCTGGATTAAGCACAAATAGGAACTTCACAAGCGCTGACTAATAGAACCTCACAGCCCTCTTGTTTTAGATGAGAGAACCTTCAACACCAAGAGATTAAGTGATTATGAACCTGTCCTTAATGGATCTGACATGAGATTTGAGATAATAACCCTTCCAGTGTGCACATGGATCGATTATATCAGTGACTAACTTTAATTAGGAGAGATGATGACGTGGCTATTAAGGCACGAGTATAGGACTGTGGATTCAATACCTCATTGCACAAAAGATCCCCTGTGGACTTGAGGCAAATCAGGCATTTTGGTTTGCCTCAATTTCCCATCTGTGAAGTGGGAATAATATTACCATACAAATTCATGGAAACAGCCATGTATTTAAGGAATTAAAGACAAGCACCATTAACAGTTTGATCATGGATTATTAATAAATGAGCCATACTTCAGTGGTAAATTGAAGTTCACACCAACCACAGGAACAGAAGTTAACTGATGGATCACTGGATGTATTTTCTTCTGGAAAGGATGCAAAGATGCACATCATGTCTCTGCCTATATCCAGCACTTTAACATTAAGTATGACAGAGTATGCAGACTTGACCTCCAAGTCACTGTAGCATCTATGAACACTAGTTTTGGATGAGAGAGGCTTCAATTCTATTTCTATATAGGATTCCCCAAACTTCATCCATAAAGCTTTCTCGTAATCTTTGGAACAACAACAAATGCAGTTGTTTTCTACAATTCCAGTAAATCCTTGTCTGATCACTGGTAGATTTTTGTTTTCAACGTTTCAACCTACTTTTCTAGGTAGGACAGATGGTGGGAAGCTGAAAATTTCCTTCTCTCACTCCCAGGTCAATGACATTTGTTCCCGATTTACCCAATGACCCAGTCAAGCCATGGATCAATGAGACATAAGCAAGTATGTAAGTACAGGATGTTCCAGGTGCTTAAACATGTGGTGAAGTGCTTTGCTGAACCAAAGTTTTCATAAGGATTAGATTTAACACAATAAAATTGAGTAATCTCACACACAACTCAGGTTTTCCTGTGTTAGATGCTGTAACATTGGACCCTACCCTGAAAAAAAATGCTGTTATATTTTAAATTAAGACTTTCAGAACTTGAAAGCATTAAAATCTTCATCTGTTTAAAAACAAACAAACAAGCAAAAACCCCTTTAGATAAAACTTCCAATCAATTTATGTTCTGATCTACTTTACCAATCATAATAATCCATTTACGGGCTTAATTCAAAATTTGTTTGTATCAGTTACTAAGTCAGCAAAGATCTATGGAGACACTTCAGAATTTGTAGACAAAAGTGGGCACATCATACACTTATATTAGATGGAAAGCTTGATCTATAGCCTGATCCGTGTGGTCCAAAGACTACTGCTAAGTAGAGACATCCAATAAAGAGACCTCTAGGAAACCTCAGCCTCTGCAGCTGGTTTAGTCTGGCTTAAAGGGGAGCCCAAATAGAGACATGATAGAGTAGCCTGAGTTAGGAAACCAGAGTACCAAGGTGGAATGTTTCTGTCTTTGCACAATGGATATTTTAACTGATGTTAACTCTGTTACAGCATCTTCTTGAATGATGACCAACAGGCCAAATTTAGCCAGTGAAACACAAGTAGATAGGAAGGTTAGATGAACCCAGAGAAGAAGCAGCTCATGGTTGTCTAAGATCTGGTACTCACAGAGCAGAAGGTAAAAGTCCTGACCAGACACCTTCAAGACAATCGCACAAATACAACACAGATAAGAGTCCTGAGCTCTCATATTCACTTTAGCTCTTCTTGACCACTGTTAACTGCGGTCTGCATACTTCTAGTGTCTTCTTGTATCATCTCCCATTCAAAACCAGTTTGGAGCTTCTGTTTCTATTTATTTTAAAGGTTACATGAGAATAAAGAATTAGGGCAGTCAAGTCAAGCACCCTAATTTTTGAGAATGTCAATTTCGGGTTGCCTTTTCTGGTCTTTCTTTTCTTTTTCACAGAGACATGTAGGGAATCACGTGCTCAAGCTGTCTCTTGGGAAAAAGCCTGTATTCAGGTGGCCACAACTGTCACATACACTGTCCCAGGAGAAACAAGCCCAGAACAGACTGTCATCATCTGACCTAGGAGCTCAGCTCCTGAAGGATGGTAAATTAAAGGCATTTTATGTGTTTAAGGCATTTATTGTATACACATCACTTCAATCTTTTTTTGAGTGAAATCAGTATTTCCTGGAAAAAGTTGGGTTTCGATAAAATAAAGCAGCATCTTGGTCATCTTTTTACACCCTGAATCCCATGCATAACTTCTGCCAGCTAACTGCTCTCGGGTACCCATACAGCGCAGACAAGATCAACTTAGCGCACAATCAAGATACAGGGATTCGATCAAAGTGAGGAGATAAGAATCACAAAGGCCAACTTTATGACTCTGTTACTGATAACGTGACAGAGCAGGGACTAATCTAGATACTAGCATAATTGATAATAACCTTGGAGCTTCTCGGGGTTGTTTAATGACCTAGGAATCTGGGGAATGCTGTTGCATGGCAGAATTCCTGCCATGTGCCTAACACAATCTCTACCTGGGGCTGTGAGAGGAGGCATTAGGTCGGTTAGGTTGGATTGACAGGCCAATACTGAGCAAAAGGATTACTTCAGACCCAAATGTTGCATGTCTGGCATCTTGGATCCTGGTGCATCCAAGATTCTGGAGTACAACATCACAAAAGATAGAGAAAAAAATATATAAATCTTTGATAATTCAGCAACTGGCAGCCAATCCAAATTCGCTAGGCAAATTTGCTCATATAAGCTGGGAACCTGCATGTCGTGCCTTGACCTGGAATCAATAATATTTCAGTAGCTATGGTAAAATATGCAAACAGTGACTTCCAGCTGAGACAAGTTCAGCACAGCTCGGTCAATGGGGTGTAGGCTCAATTTTTGACTCACCCGATAGAGTTACTGCCTAAGGACCCTCTGTGCAATGTGCACATGAGCCGTGAAGTCCAACCAATGCTGGGAGAAGGGGTGAGGAGGATCTGTTCGCGTTTTTGGTTGTCAGCTGGGTGGGAAGCGTGAGATTCTGCTCCTGAGCTTGTCTCAGCTGGAAGGAACTCACTGCAGACATAATTCATCCAGACTCTGCCCTCTGCAGCTTTCTGTATAAATCTCATCCCAAGGCACTTTGGAGCAGTACATAATGTGACATGACAATGCTGCTGAAATCCAGTGATCTCTATCAGCTCTGAAAGAAGACAGGACCTCAGGTGGTGTCAAGCTGCAGCACTCCTGGGCTCTCAGGAAACAAGAACTTGGGTCCTTAAAGGCATTTAACAACCAGTCTGTATCTAAAGATACTTACTCCACCTCGACTTTGATGACATAAACTCTCCTCCTTCCTACCAACTCCGTACATGAGCATTTACCCAGTGATCTAAGCAACTCCACAGCTAATAGGACACAGGAACTTCAGCAAAGAGGAGTTTGCAGGTTACATATTCCCTTCTTCTACCTGCATCTTGTTAAGTCAGTCACTCAACTCTGACACTTTGCCCCATATATAGGCATTTCTTTGGCCATTTTACATGTCCTGTGAGAAGCCTCTTCTTCAACACCAACTCTTTTACTGCATGAGCATGCTGGTTGCCCAAATTTTCAGCACAGTGTTAAAGAGAGAAGTATCACATAGTTCAAACAGTGTTGATCCTGGGAGTCTTTTTTAGATCTGCTATAGGTGCAGCCCTCACACACTCTGTAAGACTGGGAAATTGAGAAAATAACCATGTCAGACTGAGAGCATTTCCAAAGGAGAGGAATTCTAGCTCCTGCTCTGGCAAGCAGTAGGACATCACTCCTTCACTTCATCACTTATGAAAATTTAAAGTAAAGCATTGACCTTAGCTTAAGTTCTCTGATGAATTATTATCTGTTCTAATACACACTGGAGCTTCTCAAAAACTCATTCGCAGCTCAAGTAGAAACCATCTCACCTACCATTAGCCATCTAAAATGTAGATGTTTAGTCTCAACTACTCATCCAGTTCCTAATAGATTTGATGGAAGGAAAAGCAATTACAGGAGGCAATTCAACCTAACATATCTAAGTTGTCATAACCTTAGTGAGAAAATTCCTGTTTGTGGAATACAGTTACTTGTTGGGCTACAAGATACATTTCATGAATAACACTGTGAAGGTGCATGAACCTAATCACAACAATTTAGTGTAGTCAAATGCAAATTATGAATTTACACACTTTGTTGTACCTGGTACACAAGGCCACAAATTGGCAATTTTAACATTTTACATCTAAATAAGTGAAGTCCTCAAATTGAGTACATGGATTAAAGCCTAGGGAGACCATACAGTTGTATCCTGAATTCCAGCTCTTCAGTAGCCTCTTCTATATCTTTGGATATCTACAACAGCTCCACCCAAGTCAGGGGAGCTATAGTGATTCACACTAGCTGTAGATAAGCCCTCACTGAATTCCATACAAAAATTACTGATTTACCTTGGCTCTACCCAGCCTCTTTGTAAAATAGAAACCTCCATCACAAATTCTCCACGGCCTTCCCTGGGATTATGTAATATAAGTCAAATAATGATAGTTCCACCATTTGAAAATCACTCCTCTACACTCTTGACATTCTAGAATGTCAGACAAGTTTCATTTCCTGATGTTTAGCTGATATCCCCTTTTCTTTCCTTCTCCTAGTAATGCAACTGATATCCTGTAGAATGATTCCTCCTTGCTCGGTGGAGGGCTCAGTGCGTTTGATCATGTGGCTTCTTCTTCCCCGTCACCTTGCATTTCACACTTAGGCTGAAGGATGCGTGCCTGTGCAGAGCTGATCAGTTCACCTCTACCTATGTGAAGTTGTGCACGTTGACATGGTAACGCTCTTCATAAATGTGGAGGTAGGGGCTCTACCTCCCTCTGTTTACTCACCAAGGTGATGAGAAGCGAGGTATTGGCACGCAATGAATGAGATCAAGTAATTGGCAAGTTCCTGCCTGCCAGCAGAGCTGCTGCGACTGTCCATGTGAGTGTGCTTAGCCTACACCAACTGGGAGACGCACAGGCTTAAGTCCCTTCCTTTAGCCTTGACATTAAATTAAGTTCAGGCCACGTATGGGTGTTGTTGCACCGCTGATGGTTGGTATATGTGGACTCACAGCAACTTTATTGCAATCAGTTATCTGAAGATGATGCACATTTTTATCACAAAGGAAGTTTGATGTTTTGATAACCTACATCTTTAAATTTAGTGCAGCTGCTGCGGTGGTGAGTTCAAGATTATGCTGTGCAACGTCACAACTTATCGTTCTAGGTAAGACTAACAGTTTAATTTTCTTCTTCAACAACAACCAGATGCAGATCAATTCTGTGATTCTATTCGATCTAAATCACTAATAGTAGATTACTCTTGAAAGTGAGAATTATTTGAAGTCCATTTATAGTCAGTGACTGGTGCTAGGCTACCAGTTTCTGGAGACAGTTGTCTTCCTTCATCTCCACACATCTACTGTCAAAGTGAACTTCAGCTGCTCTGAACATAGGCTAAACCTGATCCAAATTAACTGAACCAAAACACAGGGGTATGGTTAATTATTTTTTTTCATATTTCAGCCCTCTGACTCCATGATCAGTGATTCCCAGTATGTCCTGTTATAGTCAAGAGCTTCATGGCCAGGCTAGCAAACCTCTCAAATATTATTCACATTTATCAGGATAAATGTTCATTGCTGCACACAATTAAGATAACATTATTTCACATAATACTGTTAACAGGGAAACAGACATCCTGAAGCAAGCCTGCTAACAGCTGGTTTTTGGGAGAAATTGCATGTGCGTGTTTGAAATTATCTTTTTTTTTTTTTCCTTAGTTTATCACATGTTGAATTCTCAGGGTGGAATTCAACCGCTTAAGCAGAGGTGTGTTGAGTGCCATTTGAGGTGCTTTACAGTATCCACCTGGCTCCAGCCTGCTTTTCTAAAGCATGTGGATACCTCAAATGACAAAAATCATCCTGAATGGCACTACACATTTCTGCACATATATAACTGCATTGAACCTTAAATCTCCACTGATTGCAGCAGGACTCGAACAACTAGCTAGGCATCGACGTCTATTATTGTAGAAAACCAAATGAAAATATCTGAATCTGAAGCTCAGGGATCAATTCAATTGGCTAAGTATTTCCATGTGAAAGACCCTATATGAGATACCTACACAAGGCTTGCAGATATAACATGGGACTTATGGTAGAACTGCAGCCTTCTGGAGCAACACATGGACTTCAAGGAAATCTCAAATGGCTTTTGACATCTATGTTTAGTCAAATGTATCAAACTCTCAGTGAGGCCTATTACTGTTCAGTTCAAAAATTCACTATGTGTAGTACTGGACTAAAGTCCTCCTTTTTTATTTTGCTCAGACTGTATCAGAAATAAGGAATCACAACAGTGAGATTATGGAAAGGGCTATGTATGGGGAATGGAACTTGCAGCATTGTACAGGTTATTGAAAGATACTGATTAAAAAAAAGATACTGTATCATTCATTATTTCTCCAACTCTCAGCCTCTCTTTTCATCTCTTGTGGGCTCATGTATCCAGCTACCTTGGAATTTGACCAATTCTCCAATTATTTTGGCTCAAATTAAGAGAAGAATCGTATGCTGCAGAGAATCTCTAGTTCTCTGAGTCATCGTATACACCTATAAAACATGTATAGAAATCACTAATGATTTACCTACATGAGACATCATCACGTAGCAACCTGGATTGCAAATACATTAGGTGCTACCTATTCCTCATAAACCCTGAAATACAAATAGTCAATAACACGTGCATTTGAATAATCTTAATTGGAATGTCCCAAAAGTGACTCCTTCTTTGAAAGGGGGCAAGTGGTTTTACTTTTAGATTGTAGTTTCTGAGATAGGCTTGTGGGATTGGAAGATACAACACTGGACATTTGGGAGACCTGAGCCTTTTTGGAGGGACAGGTGGAGGCCCCCTAGATGGCACTAGGACCCTATGGCCTGCAACAAAATTCATCCCTCCCATTTGTCCAGCTGCTGACATCTGCAATGTAGAGGTCTACATCTAAGCAAGACATCCAGATTTCCTTTTCAGCAGTTAAGAGAAATACGCCATTTTAGGGCACAGTTCAATGTGCTTTCAGTTTTTATTTTAACATCTTTAGGGTGAGAAAAGTATCTCAATATAAACACTAATTTCTCTTCTTTATTGACTATAAAGGAGACAGAAAAAGATGTCTCTGTCGCAGATGTCAGAATGTGGATGTCCTAGAGTGCCTGCTGAAGGGATCAATACATGGACTCTACTGCATGATGAATTCAGATCTCCACTTAGGGCTCAGTCTCATGGTCAAGCAAGTGAGGCTCAAATTACTATGTACTAGTTGACCCACAGCAATCCTACATATATGGATTCCTAGCCTACAGCAAATGCTAGAGAATGTGATTTAAATTAACCCTTTTTTATTGTGGGTAAGCAAAGTCTAATTACCTCACTTGCTGCAGGCTAGCAGTGAGCACACAGACACTTACCAAGGGTCAGCTGATGTGTGGTAACTCGTTGCACCGCAGAAACTTGATCATGAGTTTAATTTGCTATAACTTCCACACACAGGCAAACCCTTAGACCTGGATTCTAATTTCTGCTAAAGCCTCGGGCAGTACAAAATTGACTAAAAGTTGTATTGAGCAGAGGGAGCAGTCACACCGATACCCCTCTCTGCTGGGAGATGATACGACATGGTGGACATCAGTTCATATTCCTCCAAAAACTTCAGTTTTCCACAAATTAACTAGTGTAAAAATAAAAAACCCTAAACTTCTGAATATTTTTCCAGATTAAAACATTAAGAGATACTTGTGTCAAATATCTACACATGTATTTCACAAGAGACAGCTAATATCCCTTGTAACACACCCCTACCTAATAGAAAACCATAAAATGCATTTATTTCTTCCAAATAAGCTGTAAATGAGACAATAGTACTTTTGTTTCTGAGCCAGGAATCAACAAATAAAAGTCACCAAAGGTCCTTAGTCATAGATATTGCGACAGTCCACCTAGTCTAAGGTTTCTAAGTCAGAATCACAATCTCTTTGTTGTCAGAAAAGAGATCTTCCAACAGAGACACTGACCATTTCTTTTCCCTCATCCCATCAATATTGTCTATTGCCCAGGTACAAGATAGACATGCTCAGCAGCAGTCTCAACATAAAGGAAGACCTGGGCACCTCACCAAGCTCAGAGCAGGACAGATAAAACTTTGTTTCTTGGACCTCCAGTGGCCCACAAGGTGCTTTTGAAATTATTTACTCAACAGATCCTCCCAAGCAGATACTTATATTATATGAAGGTTTTTTTCAGCCTATCAGTGAAATGGGAACCAGTGATGGTTCACTGAAACCAGCCAAATTCAGCTCAAAGGTAGACCTGAAGTACGGCAAAGTTGATGAATCGTCAAGTCCGTCAAGAGAAAGAGTAGTTTCTCCCTCCTTCTTGATAACTTCAAAATCATGACTGAAAGCTCTTCCCAAAAGTGCATTTCAGTCCAACACAAGTTATTTGGATGAGCAGGGGAAAATGTGGTGAAATCCTCATTGTTATATTAAGAAACGAACCCATAGAGCCTTACATCCCAGACCCACTTTGAAATGGCTCAAACTATCAATCACCTAATGCTGGAGTTTCTCAGGATGGGACTCAGGTCACAGGCTGAGACATATACACATAGATTTTACATATAAAAATGCCCAACAGGGCTAATTCTGGCTTTACTGAATCCGCAGCACACAGAGTATTCTGCAGTTAAACCTTATCTATCCAGGACTGCAGGGGTCCCCAGTCACCTCTGGGGCCAAGCTCTCAGTATTTATGAGAAATACCTGGAAACATGGACCAGTGTTATGCTAAAGAGCTGAGCTTGCTACTCCCATCATTCCCTCTGACTTCTTAAATAATGTATGTGGTTGGATTGGACTGTATGAACAAATGAAAGAGTTTCTTAAAACATAGGTGAAACGTGACACAAAAAGCAGGAAAGTGATGGGAAAGGTGTTCAAACAACATGGAGTTACAGGGAAGCAGATTAATGTTTTACTTATGAGAAAAAAATAAGTTTTAAGTTTTTCAAAGCCAAAACTTTGCACTTACTTCAATAGTTATCACTTTTGCCACAATGGTAAGAATGTGAAAACGATCCTAAAAAAAAGTTCCATGGGGCTTTGAAGCTCAATGCAGACCAGACCACTACTCTGCACTACCACATTAGTTGCAATGACATCTCTCATTTGTTTGGGATGTTCTGAGGAAATCTCCCTGTTTCCAGGTTGCCTCGTCTGAATACACATCCACAAAAACCTAATGAAATGCCGCGGCTTGTGCTTATGTCTGGAGACAGAGTTGTTCTCCATGTAGAGGGTTGAAGAAAAGTAAGAAGGAAACTTCCAGAGATTCATGGCTTGGTTAAAAACTTCCCTGAAGTCAGGGTTGCTATAGTATTAGCAAAATTAGGCTTTAGAAAGGCTTGTAGGTACTAGTAAACTTCTCAAGCCGTAACACTGTGCAAGCAGCCTCTGTAGCTTCCTCAGCCACAATGACCTCATATTTCATCTCTGCACTATAATACCATTGGTGTGATGTTTGTCAGCTGCGGTCCCCATCCTCCAGGCTATAGAGCTGTGCCAGTTCATACCATTTAAGCTTTAAACAGGTTCTCAAGCCTGAAGGACTTCAACAGATTTGCAAAAAACACTCAGTTCACCAAGACTGAAATCTCACGCATGTTAATGGCAGAAACCAATGCTCATGCCTAAGCTGGTCACCTGAAACAGGATTCATCTAATCTCAGATCTCATCTCTCTATAGTCATCAAAAAGTTAGAAATCCAGTTAATGATACCACCTCAGCTCCCTGTGCCTTCATAACAGAGAGAAAAGAAGGCTCCAGGGAGACCTTATTGTGGCCCTTCCATACTTAAAACAGGCTGATAAGAAAGATGGAGATGGACTTTTTAGCAGGGCTTGTTGTGATATGACAAGAAATGATGGTTTTAAACTAAAGGAGGGAGGTTCAGGCTGGACATGAGGCAGGAATTTTTTACACTGAGGGTGGTGAGAGCCTGGCCCAGGTTGGCCAGAGAGGTGGTGGACGAACCATCCCTGGAGACATCCCAGGCCAGGCTGGACGGGGCTCTGAGCAACCTGAGCTGGTGAAGATGTCCCTGCTCATGGTGGGGGTTGGATTGGATGAGCTTTGAAGGTCCCTTCCAACACAAACTATAAGATGATTCTATAAGATCAGCACCTCAGAAGAGCAGGTTGCTTTGTGTTGAGGATAGGTGGGGTGAATTGGTTTCTGGAGACGTTAGTCCCTACAAACGGAGGCTACACAAAAGCCATAAACTAGATATTACATTTTTAGATGTAAGAAGCTTGCTGAGATGGATCCTACAATTTTTGTGAGCCTTATACAGGCACACACACACAAAATTCAACAGCGCATTCAAAGAGAGAAGTTTTTAAATCACCTTTCAGCATGGTTAACAATGTACTGTTGGCAACTCAGCTTTACATTTCTCCAAAACATTGTCAAAGGTGTACTGAGCAAGTCACAAATCATCAGCTGCCCTCTGAAGGGTGCAGTGATGAAAAATTGCATCTATTTCCTCTACAAAGATCTTGGTGTACCCCTTGCAGCCACAAATGGATGAGCATTTAGCACCTCAGGCTCGTGACAGTGCTCTAGTACTATAGAAAAATGTGAATTAGCAGACCTGAGACCAGTAACATTTTCCTAGAGTGGCCGAAACTGGCTGCTCCAGAAGAAAATATAAGTATACTTGTGGAAAATTCTCTCCTTGCAGGAATCTCATTATGATCTTCAGTAGCCAGAGGTCACCTTAAGCCCAGAAATGAAAGTCTAAAAATACCTGCTGTCATTAACTATGACAACCCTGAAGATTTGTAATATATCTGTAAATATTGTCTTGAAAAATTCTATTGAAAAATTATCTTTAACTTTCTTAAGTTCTTGGCCTGATTATCATCCTGTTGTTTATCCCAAAGCTAAAAACTGGCAGGTTCTGCTTCTACCTCAGGACAGAATATAAAACTCACGTTCCATGGGAAGGGAGGTAATTTTAATTTCTTTCTGAGGCCTTTTTGGTTTTTAGAGCAGACCTGCCTACCCATTCCATTTTCATTTTTTAATGGCAAGCTCTTTCTTTCTCCCGAAGTAACTTTGCAAATCAATATCTACTTCAGTTTGTTTATGTGCGTAAATTGGAAGAGTTGTGCTGTTTGCAGCGCAGAGGATTTGGGTATTTTACCTCTTATCTCCAGGCAGAATCTCCGAGGAAGGTCAAGGACCTGACAAACACTTAAGCCTCCTCATCAGCCACTCTTAAAATAGGGATAAAAACCATCCAGACACCAACTGGCATCACATCAATGATGCCGGTTGGGCGTTGAGGCACTCAGTCATACCTCCCAACTTTAGCTGTCTAAAAGCTGGGTGTTTAGGCTGTTTCTGGAGTGGATGGAGAAAGATAGGCAACTCCAGACAGTGATTCATCACATCCACTAAAAAAGATACCTATCTCAGGAAGGATGAATCGCCTTCAGAAGATGCCCATCTTTCTAGAGGGAGGTAAGATGATTAGCTCAGATAGTTATGTATTACATGGCTAAAATTAAATGAGTGAATTCCATCCCGAGGTCTGTTAGAGGAGTGTGCTGTCATCCAATGGAGCACAGATACAACTCACTATATGCTTGGAAACAGAAGGTGTCCTCAAACTTTCTGGGAAAGCCCTATTTTCAAAACGGGTTGTCCAAAGTTTGTGTAATGCTTTCTTGAGCATAAACTGAATATTCCCAGTCTATCTGGAAAGGAGATGTCTCAGTATAGCTCGAGTCAGCCAGCCTTTGAGATCTTAATGAGACAAGGTCTCACCCTAGAAGCAAGTAGGGTTTGTTTGTTTGTTGGTTTTTAACTGGAACATTGAGTCCAGCCCCCGGAACATTTTGAAGGCATTTTTCCTTGTTCAGTCATTTAAGTCCAGGCGCAGTTATGCTCAGCCTGCTCCTAAGCAAAGTTGTCTATCTCTGCAACCCTGGAAGGTTCCCAGACCAATATGCCAAAATATTAAATGAAAATCATCTCTCCAGAACTGTGACCATCTCCCAGACCTATGGGAAGTGCATGAAAAAGTGCTGAGCACCCCCTGACCTCAAGGCAACCTGCAAGCACTGCTCATCTCACAACCACACCACCTTTACTCCACATGGCTAAATAGTGTTTTATGTGCCCAACTTCATATCTCCACATGTTTAAACCTCTTCAAGGCTCAAGGGCTGGCTGTCATAAATGGGAATATTAACATTATGTCAGTGCCCAGAAGGTCTCTGACTACGAGGCAGGCAAAGCTTGTGAGGTGTCAGTAGACTATTTGCCCATGATGGCTAAAGCTGGCCACAAGGATCTCAAATGGAGCTGTTCTCTGCCAAAAAAACTGCAGTGGAGCCAAGCTCAGCAAATCATTTCTGGCAAACCAAAAATGCAGTAAAATTATTATAATTGGAAATGTAGAAATGGCAGATTTTTTTTTTTTGTTGTTAAAACTGAAGAGTTTGATTTTTTTTTTCAGGATGGATTTTCAAGGCTACTGAGGTTAGAGGCACAGACCCAAGTTACTGGGAGTTAAAACCAGGGTGTGAGCCATGTGAACATCCATGTGAACGTTCTTGCCCCCTGGTATATATGAACCATCTTGTATTTATTGCAGGGTAAGAGCATTCACACGGGCAGTTACCACAGAAAAACTGGCATCTTATTAGTTCACGCCCTAATTTACCTCATGGTAATTTGTTCATGTGCCCATCCCCTAAGGTGCCATTCCCAAAGTGAAGTTAGAGGATGCAATGTCCCCTTTATGCTCATAGTCAGCAACTTAGTGGTTAGGGCATTAACCCACGGTATGGGAAAATGAGCTTCATAAGTTTCCTCTGCTTGATTTGAAGCAGGGTTTTGAATTTGAGTTTCTCAAATCTCAAGCAGCACATCCTAGCCAACAGATTATGCTGTTCCACAGAACTACCAAATCAATTATCCACATTAATTGAGTCTTGGCCAACACCGGGGATTAGCCAGAAACCTCTGGAGCTCAGAGCATAAGCTCTCAACTCAACACCCATAGTATCTGAGACCTGGGTGCAGATCAGGATAGGTAGTATATGGATGGATTTTGCAAATGCTGAAACCCATTAAGATACATGCAAAAGTTCTGCAATTCTGCCTTTGCATGCCCCAAAACTCCATTCAGCTCCTCGCCAAGTTTTGCTGCATGTTGTCAGATATATACAAGCCTTAACTGGGTTCCTTCTCTCTCCTGCAATGGGATAGGAGATGAGACCGAGAGATATGCCTGTAATTTACATACATTATTACTGTATGTCCCTGATAGCATATATATTAATGTGCTATATATCAGCCCAACACAGAAAAGGCTGCTCTTCGGCTTGATCTCAATCTATGTGACCCAGCTTGGTGCTGGTGCATAGAAAATGAACAGAACTGTCCAGATATTTAAGGATAAACACAAAGCTAAGCAGCACTTTCCTGGCCCAGAATCAAAATATGAAGCAAATTGCAGGATCAAGACCTAAAGGAGCTCAGAGTATAAGACACAAGACAAAGAGATTGCTTCAAAGTCTGTGAAATTCAAGGGAATATTTCCCTTAAGTTCGACCTGTCTCTGGAGTAGAAGCTAAACCTAAAGAGAGGGATATATGCATAATATTAATAATAGGCACTTTTTTTCTCCAAAGAGTTGTCAATGTCATCAATAACTGGACTTTCTGGAAGATAGACACCAGTCCACCAGGGAAGTGGGGGCATTTCTGCAGCAATCCTGTTCCCGTGCTCACGAAACACAAGCTGGCTGTTCCCACAAACCCTTCATCACTCTAATTCACTTTGTCTTCTGACCCTCTACTAAAATGCCTGCAATGCACAGATGTCATCCAGGTAGGGGACATGTGGAATGTGTTGTCCTGGTATGGGAGAGAATCTGTGACTGCGAAGCAGGGACCTTCCAAGTAATGGAGTCCTCCACCCTCCTTGAACCTAATGAAGCTAATGAGAGGGTTAATTCACCGCATCTCTTCCTCAGTCATACAATGCGATATTTACTATCAAGAGATTCATTGCATGGCCCATTCCCCCCATGTTCTCCTTCCTCCCACAAAAGTCAGAGTGAGAAGGAAGGGGGAAGAAACATAGGACGAAAGAATGAAAAAAAAAAAATAAACAAGGAATTATTCTGCAGGCCTTGAAACTCATGAGCGCTAATTCTCTGTCCTCCTGTCTGGATTTCTGATGTCCTGGGATTGTTGCACACACGTGTATACGTGCAAACGTATGTACATGCTTACTCCCATACATACACACATACACTGCAGCCTCTCAGGCCAGACATGAGGAAGAAATTCTTTACAATGAGGGTGGTGAGAGCCTGGCCCAGGTTGCCCAGAGAGGTGGTGGATGAACCATCCCTGGAGACATCCCAGGCCAGGCTGGACGGGGCTCTGAGCAACCCGAGTTGGTGAAGATGTCCCTGCTCATGGCAGGGGTGGCACTGGGTGAGCTTGGAAGGTACCTTACAACCCAAACCATTCTACGATTCTATGGTTTTCTCCCTCTGGGAGGGAAGCAGTTGCATCTCTCCCCAACTGCCCATTTTTGTGAGACTTGTGGGTATCCGATATCTTTGAGAACCTCTGCCAAATGAAGCTTGCATGGCCAATAGGTTCAAGTATCTTTAGGAGGGCAAACAGACAGCAGGATTGCTTAAGCCTTGATTAATGCAGAAACCAGCTGTAAGAGATGTAGTAGAGGACCAATGTATCTGAGAGCCCTTCCAAAAGTCCTTCCCTGCCCCAAGCCTGCCAGCCCCTCCAGGGCCACACAGAACGTGTCCCTGAAGGATGTCAGCCCCTTTGCACAAGCTCTTCCCTTACAATTAAAGGTCTACATTTAAAACACACTTTGAAAGGGGCTGAATTTTACAGAGGAGGGGACCAACATTGCCTGAAAAGTACACAAATTATACCTGAGGTGTTGACATCTATTCTCTCCTAGTATCGGTAATAAAATCTAACTTAGAATAGTAGTACCTAAGGTTAAGTTCATGCCTAACTTAACATCCAGACAGTTTTAATTGCAAAACCTATGTAGAGTACTGAAATTCAGGCAGTTTACAGGGATGTTCACATATTTTCTCTCACTCTTCCATTATATTGATGGCACCACATTCTTCTGGCATGAATGAAAATCCCAGGCATCTCTCTTGACACCTTTAAGATCAAGGAAATTTAAGATAAGCCAAACCCTTCCTCATTCACAGCAACAGAAACAGTCTGGGAATTTGAGGACTAGACAGCACAAGTGTGTGAATAAATGTACACAGATCTTATCAGCAAGGTCAGTAGAACCATAGAAATCTCAAGCTCAGGGGAAGACAATATGAGTTGGTGACTCTTGCCGCAGTGATTTTGGAATCATGATTGGCCTTGGGGGTAGTCTCTGTCATGATAACTCCACTTGGCAGCTCACTACTGGTTATAAAAATCAGCCTAAATGACTATTTTTATGAATTATGCTTCTTCAAGGGCACCTTTCTTGAATCAGCCTTTGTGTTGTAGGCTAGCATCACAGAAAAACAAAAAGAATAGGCTTTTGCCGAAATACAGATTCCTTAAGTGTGGGATCACACAGCTGTGCACAGAATGAACGCAAGGATTTGGGCTTCATGGAGTTTGATCATCTGACATAACCTTGTTCAGCCAAAAGTCAGGCACCCAAATAGTCAACTTGGTTCTCTTGAACACCAACATAGAGAGATCAGCTACTACAGGGAGAGTCATTGCATCCAAAGATTGACATCAAAGATAGGTCTGATGAATCAGCGTGAGGAAGTGTCAGCCTCCATTCATTGACTAGAAAGGGAGCTTAGATGACTACCTGAGATGAGATGTCCAGCTCTGAGATGGAGTATGACGAATCCCTCTCACCACGGCTGCAGTACGTAAGCATTACGTACATCTCTACAGTAAAGTGAACCAACCTGAACTCTTCGCTCATGGTCTGTGTCATACTGACTCACATGTCCAGCTGCCCAGACTGTTCTCCTCACCCGTGTCGGGGTTTTTCTTTTTTGAAACAGTGAGTCAAAGGTATGTCCAGCACAGCTTTTCCTCCTGCACCTCTGGCTCTGCTTGGTGACCCCAGACTGTACATTGAAATAGGATGTGTGCAGCCCATCTCTGCTGTAGCAAACTGTCTGGTTTTCCAGCTTTCTGATTCTCATCTGTCCAGGTCACCAAGCTTTTTCTTTAGGTTTGTGGAAGGCAAAGAAGAGGAATGACCAGAAGTCCCATGTCCTAAGGATGTGCTTTAGCCCCTGAGTTATTTTTTTTTCCCCTGGTTTATCACATTTCATATCATATTTCCCTCTCCTCCTTGTACTAGAGATGTACAAAAGTGGGCTCTTACATGCAGGAATGCAAACAAGAGCCTGTATTGCCTTATTCCTGGAACCTGTGTATAAGACAGAATTTTTCAATGTATTCTGTCTGGGTACCAGTGTCAGAGGCAACAGGATCCACCACGAGCATCACTGTTGATGGCAGACACCACCACTGGATCTGTGGTTGTAAATATATGCTAGACTATATAACCTTTACATTAGTTTCTGTATTACAGTTTGGAGATTTTTCTGGTAAACATGACGGTTTACTTGTAGTTTTAGAGGAGCTGTTAGAAAGCTGTACCGACAACACATTGCGTTGTATGATGACTGAGCCTGAACCTTTCATTCACCAGGAGACGCAGACTACATGTTGCGTCAGCAGGACAGATGGACTCAATGCTTCCTTTCTATCACAGACTTCCCTTATGCCTGTGGGCAAGTTGCACCAAGAGTTTCAGTGGCCACTGAATTAGCATTTCGCCGTCTGATTCCCAATCTTCTGCTAATGTCTCTTATCTATTCTCTTTCAACTCAGTTGTTTGCCCCATCTGTCTGGACCTTATACTCTTTCAAGCGAAATCTAGTTCCCACTGTGCCCTTAGTCCTCTATTGTAAGTGACTTCTAGGTTTTGCAATCAATCCACTAATATCTATGACTTGTCTTGTTAGAAAAAGGCTGTGATCCAGTAAGCTCCTTCCCTAACCAGCTGATATGCTTGGTAGTAATAGCTCAGTGCTAACTACCTCTTAAAACCAACACTCCTTCACATTTCTGATTTAGGTACTGATTTAATCCAGCCTGGGGCACATGAGGAAGAATGAGGTGATTTCTGGACTGAATGATTTAATGATGATAGAAGCTGTTATACCTATTATTGCAAACCCACAGTGGGATGAATCTTGACTAATCTAAGGTGCCTAATAGTTAGACAGCTAAATCTGTACTGCTTAACTTCTGTTCTCTCTACAGAATGCAAGGAGAAATAAGCACTTCAATAAAAGCAAGAGAGCTAATCCACTTTTCTTCACATTCAGAATGAGCTCAGGGTATTCATGGACCAGTCACTGCAACCCACTGAGAAGCAGCAGCTCAATAAAATCAGTTAATTGATCAGGTTGCAGCAATGCAGTCAATAAGTCAAAGGCATAAAGCAAGAATTATGTGTCTAAATAGCCTTGTACTTCACTTCTTCTGTCCTTTTCCACTTAAACTCATATTGTTTTGTCTGAGCACTTCCACCAGCAAAACTTTCCAGATGGTGACCAAACCACATCTCTGTTAATGCTGCAGCAAAACAGCTTTCAGGCCCTAGAGATCAAGCTGTCACTTTCTTTCTATGTAAATTTACACTATTTGTAAATGGGAGACTATCAAGGCTTTGAAAATGTCAGCACACTTTGTTCAAATCAGCTGGTGAATGGGCTAAGCTGGAGTGAGCTTTTTGGTCCCTGCGTCCCCCACTACCTCAAATGAGGTACCCAGCTCTCCTGGTCTGGATCAGTAAGGCAAATTATTTCACAACAAATGCATCAGGTCTGGTCTTACCATGGAAGAACTCAAAGAAAATGATACTTCATGAGAATTCCCTTCAAATACCCCCTGAGATGTGGGATTGTCACTCAGTTCTTTTATACATATATGGAAGGCAACACCAGGACTACAAGTGATGGGTTTTTAGAGGTAATTCCATTGCTAAAGATCTAAAGCAATGCCCACCAGGATTGTCAAAAGGATCTTGCAATGGAAGTATCCTCTTCCAGTATTGTACATGTCTAGATAGATCATAAAATGCCTAGATGCTCCTAAGCTTTAGGAGCATATTCAAAGTAAATTTAAAAAAACAAAAAACAAAAAACAAAAAACAAAAAAAAAAACCAAAAAAAAGGCTGGATTAATCTATCTCAAATGAGATATCTTGGTCTGACGTAACCATCCAGGATCCTTTTCCAGGCAATGGTTGAGAAAACTGGCATAGCAGAGATATGATTCATCTGATCCAAAAGCAAACGTCTACCACACGTCAGATGAGTTGCGTCTTACTTCTTGCCAATAACTCTAAAGGCAACTTGGCTAGAGACTGATACAGCTGCAAGGTGATTCTTCCTCTGGAAGGGATAGGAAAAAAACCTGGGTCTCCCCAAAACCAGCATTAACCAGGTTTTTATGCCTCTAAAGGAACAGTGGATCTCTCAGTAAATTCTGCAAATCTCACCTGATGCCCAGTGGTGTTTCCCCAGTCGTCACTGGGCTTTGGATGGGGTCCTACCTGTTTAGCAAGAGTTTAGACTGTCCTATTTCTTGCTAGTTACTGTAGGGTCATAAATATATATATATATATAAAAGGAAATACTCCCTTAAGTGTGTCCCTCAGCCTGCAAAGGATTTAGAGTTGCTTTCTGTCATGCCATGCAACACTGTTTAGCAACAAGCTCTATTGTTGTTCTTCTGGAAGCAGAGGGACAAACTGAATGGTAGGCTTGGCAGCTGTTCAAGGAGTTTCATTCCTGCCTTCCCACCCCTCAGCAAATATCTCTATTAGACAAGGTGCAACCCTTTTGGAAGCAGAACGAACTCCTGCTCTGCTCGGTGTCATTTGGCTTCATTTCACAGCCTTGGCTACAGCAGAGATGGGCTTTGCCTTTTCTCGCTGCTCCATCCCGCAATGTGAAATCTGTTCAATAACAGCGACTTCCTTGGAAACCTGAACGTGCATAATCTCTGCCATAAAACTGCACCTTCCAAAAGAGATATAGAGGAAATACAAAATCTGGGAAGTGAAATTAAGAGATATAGGCTGGGAAAGGAGAAAAGGTTTGATTTCAGAGAACTGAAAGTAAAACAGAGTCTCTTCAAAATGCAGATATAACTCTTTCAGTACTAGGAGTGACCGTGCCCTCTGCTGAGATAACTTTCACAATGGGGAAGCAAGAAAACCATTTTATAACTATTTTAAAAAAGTTTGGGGATGAAATTCTATCACAAGCTTGAGTCAATGACTCGTGGATGTGGTTGGAGGATGGTGGGAGACTCTGGGTATGTTTTGAGGTTAAGGAGCACTAGGAAGATGTATTTGTGCTCTGGCGTGTGCTGGACTAGAGGCAGAATTAAATGTTACAGAGGAAGCTAAAAACACTCAAGCTGCTTAGGCTTTCATCAGCTGTGATGAGACGTGACGAAATATAAGATGGTGTGAATTGGCTGAGGAGAGGGCTGGCCTAGAGGCTTTTAGTACCAGCCTGGATGGATGCGTGTTCCTGCAGTAGCAAAGCATGGCTGCACCCATTCCAATTCACCAGCGAGCACTGTGCACTAAAGAGCTTGTTTAAATAAAGGAAGAAGGTGGAGAAAAAGTCCAAGAGTTGATTTTAGCCTTGTAAAAATAAACCAGGCAATGGGAATTAGAAACAGAGCTCATATCTTAACAGCCAGGAAATACGCAAATGAGCAAACTGTCAAAAGGGATTCCCTGTCTTGGAATAATCTGACTTAACCTGGATAACAGCGGTGGAGGCACCTCTGAGCTTGTTGCCTCAACTCCTCCATAGTCACAGAGGATTTAGCCAGTCAGGCTCAGTTAAAGGACTGAAACATTAATTGCACCGTGAGAAAGTATCCATTTTTTTTCTCCTCATCAATGAAAAGAGCCAAGAACACCTGCCTTGCATGGAGACATTTAAACTGCAGACACATAATGGGTGAAATGAATTCCACACCAAGGCTTTTCTCAGTTGCCTGCAGATGGGCATCGAGTGCCGCCGAGATGCTCTACAGTTTTCTCAACTGGCCTCCATCTGCTGATGAGAAAGGAGCATGTCATGGGTGGTATACAATCCCTGACAGGCCTCTGAGGACAGACAGAATGTCATCAAGCATCTTGACTGGAAGTAGAACCCACTCATGGACTGCTGGTGGGAGCCTGTGCATCTTCGTTTTTGAACTAGATGTCTCTCCTAGGAGATAGGCTTAAACTGAACACTAGGGCTGATGCATGGCAATCAGGAGAGTTTCCAAACCTGTGGCAGACACGAGGCCAGGCCAGAAATGTGAGGGTCTACCATTATTTGAGCTCATGAAACCTCTAAGGCACTGTCTGAGACTTCTAGGCAAACCTTCTCCAACACACTTTGAGCCTCCAGAGCTCCTGTAGAAGAGGAGAAATGACCATCCCAGACACCTGGGGTGCCCTGTGAGGCCTGTGACCCGAGAAGGGAATCAGCCCACATACTATGATATGATCTTGTTGGTGAAGCCTGAGAGTGTTCAAAGATGCAATCAGAGAAGAGCATTTCACACCAACGGAGCATGGAGGGTATATCCACATTGGAAAAGAGTAACAACATACCTGCTGAGGATTATCACTACACCAACATAAAGCATAACTGACTATTATTTATACCAGAACAGAAACTGTGATGAGACCAAAGATGCCTTGAACTCCTTTGATGGCCCAGGCTCTACAAATGCAAAGTGCTCTCTGGGTATCAGCAACATCCAAGTGGGAAAGGGACTGTGAATATGCAGGTGACAAACAGGGACAAGAGACAAACAATGCCTTTGTGATGCATAATGCTCTCCCCTGGTTTACAGGCTCTTTTTGGAAGCAGTGTCCTATGTTAGGAGCTCAGAACAAGGGAGTTAATGTATTGATTCTTCTTCCCTCCTCTTGATTTTTTGCAAGTGCAGGTAGAATTTAGAGTCAACTAATGAACTGATGATTTTTTATACATTGTGCCAAGATCATCAGAGGTCTTAAAGCAAACCTTGCCACTTTTAAAGGGACAGAAGGGAAGAAAAGCATTGTGAATGGCCTGGGCTAGATGGAAATGGCACAGACAGTGTCAGGAGTCTTTTTTCTGCAAAGCCACTCCTTTACCAACCCTCAGTCTGATCCAGCAAAGCTCTAGTGGAAACAACATGGGAGGGCTCCTGACCTTACAGTTTCCTGAGTATTCCTCTCCTTTCAGTATTAAGCCCCAATGAGTTGTCTTGGTTCTTACGGACTCTGGGTCTTCATTTGGCTCCCAGTGGCATCAGCAAAGCAGAGAAGTTTGGTGAGACAGGATGAGAATAAATCTTGCTGGAGTCTTGGGCCTGTGCCCCATCCATCCTTAGCTGAGTGCATGGACAAGACATACATGTTCTGGCCAGTACTTCTCCCCGTGCTATTTCCCCTTCCCTTTCACTATATTTTTTACTGGACTCTTTGGCTCTACAGGGTTTCCTGTGGGATCCAAAGCAAGATCATGAGGTCAGTCCTGCTCTGGGAAGGGAATTTCAACACAGATGCTGGTGGGATCAGGACCAATCCATCCCTGCTCACAGGAAGCCCTGGTGATAAGACTGCATGCTCAGCACAAAGCCAACCGCATTCACTGTACTCCATAAAGCTCAGCTGTCCAAATGGAGCATCCCTGACTCAGAGCCCAGTGGATTCCCCCTGTGACACCCTTGTGCAATGCTCGTTAAGTGCTGTCATTAAGCCCAATAAAGCCCTTTGAAATGCGGCTGGGCTCTTTGAGTCATGCACTCGAGGAACACAAGCACAGATGCTGAGCAAGGGGGAAGCGGGTGTATCAACCTGTGGTTGTCCCATTGGGCTTTTCTTGTTCTCCTCTACATACAAAGCAAAAACATTTACTCCACGCTAGGTTTAGCACAAAATAGGCTCCTTCCCCTACTCCTTTGCACCAGTGACAGGGGAAGAACTGCAGAAACCAGCAACCCCTGTCTGGAGAGGCAGCAGCTTTGCTGCGGGGCTGGAGATGAGTTGGAAGTGGGATGCAAGCAGGAAAGGGATCCCATAGTTTTGGGATGAAGACATCAGTGAGCCAGCCTCGTTTTTCCTGGGTAAGAGCAACAATCCCTGATTTTCCTTTCCTAGGAGAAACCACAGATATACAGCAAAAACCAAGGCTCCTCCAGCCGGACCCTTTGGATGAAACAGTCAAAATGTCTTTTTTTTTGGCCACCAGAAAGCAGAGTTAGAGCCATTCCCCTGTTCCAAGTTCTCTACTTACAACAGGCCAAGCTGTTAAGCTGAATCTGAGGATTTATTAGGAAGAAATTACGATAAGGGTGGCAAAATACTGTCCCAGGTTGACCAGAGAGGTGGTGGATGAACCATCCCTGGAGATATCCCAGGCCAGGCTGGACGGGGCTCTGAGCAACCTGAGCTGGTGAAGATGTCCCTGCTCATGGCAGGGGGGCACTGGATGAGCTTTGAAGGTCCCTTCCAACCCAAACTATTCTGTGATTTTATGATCTGGAAAAGAAATGCCATGTGCACAAGTGAAACATCTCGTCAAGACAGCACAAGAGCTCAGAGAGGATCACAGGACCCACCTATGTCATTAATATCTACTGCCCCTGAGAGCAGCTGTTTCATTATCCTGCTCTGGTGCTGTGAACTGCAATAGCACCTAAGGACGAGGGTTCTGTGCAGAACAGAAAGAAGAAGAACAGACCTGTCTGTCCTCTGCAGGTCTTGGTGCTACACCCATCCCTGCTGAAGGATCACTGTGATGTCCAGGGCAGGACCGTAAAATTCTTCTGCCTCTGCTTACTCACTTGCAAAATGGGAATAAAAACCATCACTTCTCATCCTGGGCACATAGCAGAGTTTAAGCCATGTGAGTAGGTGCTCAAAGATTTTCAGATGAGAAGACTTAGAGGTGTTCAAATGTCTGTAAAGGACATATTTTTGCCTCTGGGGCTACCTGAAAAGGAATGGGGAGCAAAATTATTCACTTTATCTTATTTAGGAAAGTCTTGCTTGTTTAACGCCATGCCTTCATTCAGTGCTTTGAATATCAAGCTGCTGGGTTTCAGGTTAACTTAGCTAATAAAGTCCTCTTAAAACTGGAAAAAAAAATATGAATATGTAGTAGGACAACACAATTTATTAAAATGCATCTAAAATATGAGTAGATGGGGGCTCTTTAGCACACACTGCTCTCTCTGGGAGAGTCCCAGCCTCCCCACTGTGTTTGAAACAGGGGCTTCTTGCTCAGATCTTGCAAAATTTTCAGTTCCTGCCATGGCAGAGGCTTCTTATATGATTTTGGTCCAGTCACTTAATCTCACAGCACATCTGCTCCACTCCTGGACTATACCAGAAGCAACATAAATACCATTACACAGAATCTCAGAATGTCAGGGGTTGGAAGGGACCCTAAAGCTCATCCAGTGCAATCTCCCCATGGAGCAGGAACACCCAGATGAGGTTACACAGGAAGGTGTCCAGGCGGGTTGGAATGTCTGCAGAGAAGGAGACTCCACAACCTCCCTGGGCAGCCTGGGCCAGGCTCTGCCACCCTCACCATGAAGAAGTTTCTTCTCAAATTTAAGTGGAACCTCTTGTGTTCCAGTTTGTACCCATTACCCCTTGTCCTATCATTGGTTGTCACCGAGAAGAGCCTGGCTCCATTCTCCTGACACTCACTCTTTATATATCTGTAAACATTACTGAGGTCACCCCTCAGTCTCCTCTTCTCCAGCTCCAGAGCCCCAGCTCCCTCAGCCTTTCCTCATAACGGAGATGCTCCCCTCCCTTAATCATCTGTTAAGAGTCTGTTTCTTGGGTTTTACTGTGAAAAAATGGAGATGGGGAAATATTTCCCTTACCCTCTGCACATCACACCCTTGCATGGACCAGGCAAATGCTTTTCTTACCACTTACACCTCCAGAGCAATGTCCCCTCCACCCAGTTGCCCTCTATCCTTGTTGCTGGTTGGGTGCAAATCACCCATAGTGTGCTGAAGAAAAAAACACGCTGGTGGGCAAGTTGGTGTCTGAAAACAGCCTAAACCATCATTCTCTGCTTATACACCGCCTGGCAAAACAGGGCCGTGCAAGATACTGTTATAGATACAGGGATATAAAGATAATTCCCGAGCCTTGGGGCAAGAGTGCAACTGAAATGCAGCCTCTGCAGAGGAGCACGGCAGATATTTGACATTGCACCACAACTTGCGCCAATAGTAGAGGAAACGGAGACGAATGCCATCGCCTCGGAAATATCAAAATCCTCAACTTCAGCTTATCAAGCAGAGAAGTGAGTAGATGCAATTCATATTTCCGAGCTCTAGAGGTTGCTTTAGGAGCTCTGGTGCCAACGTGCATGGCTCACGCTGTCCCTTGGGTGACCTTCCCCAGCTCTGCCTGCCTCCTGGCTAACGAAGGATGATCATCTCTCACTTAACACGGTCTCTCTCTGCCAAACCTGAGCTTCGCTTTCTCAAGTGCAGAGGCTGCCAAGACTCAGCTTGGTTCTCCAGGGCTTGCAACAAAAGGAGAACTGGGTTTCTCATGGGATCCAGAACCCTGCCTGGCTTTCGCTCACCCCAGTGCAAATCTGCGGTTGTTCTCCTCACCCCAAGGGGGACAGACCCAGGAGAAACCTGAACCAGCTCACAAGCCATTCACTGTTCGTATTGCGACGATGCCATCTAAGTCTGACAGGGGCAGGTTCAGGTGTTGCACCTGCGTATTTCTGGAGTAATGCCATTGGGTTACCTGTCTTTCTGTTGGCAAAGCTCCCTGCCACCCTGCTCCCGTGCACTTGCATTTCCTAAATTGCAGAAAACAGAGATGGGAAGTTCTGTTAGATCACTTTCTCCAGCCCTCATGGGCTGTAAAGTGGCTACATCACAGACTTTGGCCAACTTCATCCTATGTGGTTGAGTAAACCAACAGAGCTTCTGTGTCCAGTCTTGGGGAATAAGCAATAAGAAGGCAAAAGCAAATACAGGTCACAGCCAGGAGAATATTCCTAACACACATCCATCATAGAAATATAGAATCATTTTGGTTGGAAAAAAAGCTGAAGATCATTGAGTCCAACTTTAACATAACACTGTCAAGTCCACCTCTGAGCCACATCAACATTCCAAATACCAGCCTGGCATCTCTGACAATACTGCATTTACTCTGTGGTTGTGGCTCATCTCTTTGACCAGTTTGCTACGGGACTGTTCTCCTCCCACCACACTCCAGATGTGATACAGATGTTACAGGGAGCAGCACAAGAGACAAAAGCTCCACCACAACCAGCGGGACGGAGGAAGGAGCACACACCGCTGCCCAAATCAATGCCGACAGTGCCAGTTCCTGTCTCCTCTTGTAAGATGTCCTCCTCCAGCCCTTCTCCAGGCACATCCTTCAACTCTCTGCATCCCCCAACATGCACCGAGCCGCCTTGCACCCCAGGAAGAACATTCGAGATGCCACCTGTCAGGTTTCTCCCATTCCAAAGAGGTCTGCCTGTACTTCTAATTCATTCCCATGATCACCTCCCCTAATTCCAGCCTCCCAGGCTACAGAAGGTTAAGATCCCCAGTGCTGAAGCTCTGTGTTGAACCAAACCCTTCTTCCTTCTGAATCATTTCTGCACTCTGTTTCTCCTCAGATCAAGTCAGGCCTCATGCCATTTATTAAAAAATAAAATAAAATGATTTTTCCATTCCACAGACAGCCAGACCATCAGCCAAGGCTAGAAACAGTTCTAAATTTGTTCATGCTGCCATTGTGAATCTGCATGGACACCAGATCCTAATAAGACAAGGAACAGGTAACATCTAATCCTCCCCCACCCATTAATTCTGCTTCTGAATTTCCTAAGTTTTCTTTTACTCATTCCAACCTCCATTCTTTAAAAAAACAACAACCACCAAACACAATAACAGCACTAAAATTTGAAAAACAAACACATTTTTGCTGTTAATCTGCCCTCCCAGGTGTGGAAGAGCCTGTTGCTCCTACCAGCAGCTCTTTAAGGCTGACCAGCTCAATTCTGTGCTGTGGTGAAGGTCCTGTGGGGTTACAGAGCCACAATAAATCACGTCAACACCTCCCAAAAAACTTGCCACATCAGCCTCAATAGGAACCGGTGCCCTTTTCTTTTACTATTTTAAAATAATTATTTCTAAAGGCGACTTCATCCCTCTCTCTAAATACATTATTTAGGAATTTTCTGTGTTTAAGAAGACCCAAGTATCTTTCCCCCTCCGTTGTTGCTGAAAGGATATGGATGGAACACAAGAGCATCACTGCTCTGGGGGATCCTTTTCATTTTACTTCACTGATTTTTTTTTCCCAAAAGTACATATTTGGGTCTGTGTGGATCCCACCCAGCACTGCAAGGCCTGATTTTAAACAACTGCCCCTATACCATGGTAGGAACAGCAATTTAAACAGCTCAGCTAAGCAAGGAGCTCTATTTAGAGGTAGGCAGAAATTACAGTAACAGACACATGCCCACTTGCTCCCCCTGACAAACACGCACTGGATGTTTCCTCTAATTTCTTTCCTTTGGGAGAATAATTAACCAAAACCTATAGGGGAGTGTGGCTTCTCAGTCCCTGCTTTTGCTCCAATTGTCTGGAAGCTGAAAGCAGCGTAAGCAACCACAGCTCTGTGTGCTTTAGGATGAGTTTACACTTTAATTAGAAGCTATTATTCGAGGGGGGGGCACAATTAGGGGATGGTTAATTACAGATTTTCTGCTGTAAGCAGTTAAGTCGATATGAGCCAAGGTAGGGGAGGCTTTAAAGAGAGATGGGTGAGATGAGCTATTTGTTGCTTGCACTACCAGACAAAAAAAATTCCTGGTCCTTTTCTGCTGTCCTTTCAAAAATGAAAAACAACTAAACCCCTTCAAATAAAAGAAAAGAGAAGAAGGAAATTAAAATAAAATAAATAAGCATGATCAATTTGCTAAATCAGCTGATTTGAAAAGCAGATTGTCCTTGACTAGGAGAAAAGAAACCAACACTCCCGACATTGGGATATGCATGTGGGGGACCCATATGGGGGTATAGGGGGGACCCCAGTGCCACCCCCCCAGCCCTCCTGTCTCCAGGGCTGCTCCCCAACATGGGGGTGGCCGCGGGTTTATATCTTGCTTGAGGATAAATGAAGAGGGAAAGGAGTGGGAGTGTGTGAGAGGGGGAATTTAGGCAGCCAATGTAACAGCACCCGGCCTCTCCTCCGACTCCCCCACCCCAATCCAAACCCTCCTTTGCATTTCCATGGCCTAAGGGGGGGGTTGATGTCTTTGCGAAAGAAACGTCTAAAAAACCGCTGGTTGGAATCGGGGAAGGATAGAAGCGGCATTAATATTTATATATTAAAAAAATAATTAAAACACCGAAGCGAACCAAAACCCAAAGAGTCGCCGCTGTGGTCACCCCGCACTACACCTGATGCCCCGGTTGGGAAAAAGATCTCCTGTCCCCCTCTCAGACCGCCCGTCCCTCTCTTAGACCTCCCGTCCCCCTCTCCATCGCCTTTTTCCCCCGACAGCCGCTTCTCCCGCACCGAGACTGCGGGGTCGCCCCGGCGGGGACAGAGGGACAAGGGGACGGAGCCGCCCCCCTCTGCCCTCCTCTCCCCTCGGTGGGTGACAAGGGAATATTTATGTTGGTATTAGAGGAATGCGATTCCTTCTCCAATCAGGAATGCGAGCCGAGTTTCTAATTATAAGTTAGATGGTGGCTGGGAATAAAAGATTGCTTTTTAATGACTCCCGTCCAGGTGCTCTCTCTGCCTGTCTTCCCAAGAACACATTTGCATTTTATTGCTTTTTTTTTTGCCCTTTTTTTTTCTCCCATCCCAACGAATTTCCCTGCTTTCAGACATACCTGAAATAGTTGGAGAGGGGCTGCCTTCAACACCCTCACCTCTGCACCGCCGGGCAGCGCAGTACCGCGGGGCCCCCGTTCGCACCTGAACCCCGCGAACCCCCCTTCGCGGGATGGGGCGGTGGCAGAGACTAAATACACTTTAAAATATATTTAATTATGACGATTATTAGCATTTTTTTTTGAGGGGGGTGGTTGGGCGCTCCGGAGTTATTTACAGCACCGCCCCGGGTGCAGAGCAGCTCCGCGCTACCTTCCCTCCCTTTCCGCGGCTGTGGGAGCTGGTGGTTCCCAAGCCGGGGAGTTCCGCACCCGCGCAGCCGGCGGCGAAGCGCGGGGTCCCAGCGGCCCCGCTCCGCGCTCCCTCCGCGCTCCCCCGCCAAGCTGCCTGCAAAGCCGGAGCCTTCCCGCACCCAGGGCTTCCCTGAGCCCAATTACCTCCGCGGGGTAATTAGAGCAGATCTTGCAGTTACATGCCTTGCCCAGCACCATTTGCTTTTTTTTTTGTGGGGGAGAGGAAAAAAAAAAAGCTCTTAAAGGTGTAGGGTGCAAAGCGCGGAAATTAAATAAAGAAAAGAAACAAAAATGAGCTCAATCCATACAAAAAAGTGCTTTATGCCGGGGCTGCGCGGGTCCCCGCCGATCTTGCGCGGGGCAGCGCCGGGTACATCTCCCCGAGCCCCGGCTCAGCCTTTACAGAACGAGCCCAGGTTGCTCAGCCTCCTCTCACCTCCTTTCTCTTCCTTCCCTTATTTCCCCCACCTCCCTTTCCCTCTAAATATTCCTTAAAGCGAAGGGGGGAAATAAGAATGTTTTCATCCTTTCCCCCCCTTCCTTCCACCTGACTAGCTCGAAATCACCTTGAAATGCTCATGTCATCTTGTATCATTATCTCTTTAATTCAGGCAGCGCCTTTTGTTCTTCACAGGAGAGGATCAAAGCACTTAAAAAAAAACTTTCCGATCGCTCTCTCTCTCTCTCCTTTACAGTAGGAGAAGGAGAGATCAGGTATAACCCAGTCAAAATAAACAAAGTGAATGCATAAATAAAAGAGGTGAAATGCAGGTTCTAAGAACTTGCTGGCGCTGGAACAATCCCACCTCTTTAGCTGAGTGGCAACGAAAGGAGGATTTCAAGACATCTTAAGCGCAGGGGTTGCAGAGAAAACAGAGGAGGGGAAAAATAAATGAAAATGAGAGGGGAAAAAAAAAAGAAGAATAAAACTTACCACCAGATTGGGTAACTTGACAGAGCCTGACTCAACCCACAAAGAAACAGGAAATATCCAAAAGAGGCCATTGATGAAAAGTTGTCTTTCCTTTTTTTTTTTTTTTTTTTTTTTTTTTTCTTTTTTGTTATAACAACCACCAGAGTTGCCAAAAACCTTCCTTTCTTCTGAGGCAGGATGATTATTTTAATAATAATAATAATAATAATAATAACAATAATTTAAAAACAAACCCCCCCCAAAAAAAAGAAGTCAAATGAAGTGAACTCAACCCGACACCAGGTAAATCCTCTCTTGCTTCCTCTACTACTACTCTCAAGGAACAAAAAAAAATAAAAGAAAATAAATAAAAAATCTCAGAGAGGTAAAAAACTCTTCTCTCAGCCAAGACACTCAAGGCAAATATTAAAAAAAAAAAAAAAAAAAAAAAAAGAAGAAGAAAAAAAAAGTTTGAAGTAGCTCTCTTAAAAAGGACCCAATCAGCACTTATTGCCAAAGGGAGAATTCTGATGCTTTGGCTTGTTCTGTCAATCAGGAGCGCGAAGTCAGGAATGAGCTAATTGCAAGGAGATAGTGTTTTAATACTCATTAGGGGGCACGTTGGCCCACAAGCCAAGGGATAAAATGTAGTTTTAAAAAGGGGAAGGAAGATTTAGGGGGTTTAAATAGACAGGGGGGACCCCTGTGGATTTGGGTAGCTATAACAACCTGCCCGGATTTCACTCCCTGGGTCGAAGCTACTAAAATGCAAAGAAAAAAAAAAAGTGTGAAGTTTTTTTTTCTTTTTTTTTCTCTTTAATTATTATTTTCTCGATTTGCTCCTTCTTGCCATTCTGTTTGCTTCTCAGATCCCTATTTCCTCACGGTGATGATCGGGACGCATTTGAACCAACTTTCTAGAAACCTTTGGTTAGCTCCATATTTTTTTTTCCCCCCTCCTTTTTTTTTTCATTAAAAAAGAAGAGGATTTACACGCAGACATGCACGCACACACACGCACACCCCTTCCCCACCAGTCCAACCAGCCAGATATCCAAGAGCTCCCCCGAAGTCATCTGCTCAGAAATCAACTCCTTCCACGCAAATCTCGATAAGGTTCCTCCAGATCATCCCCATTTACAGGAGTCCCAGCCCCGGACTTTGTGAAGACGCCGCTGCAAACGACTTCATCCACCACATCCACCCCACGGGGCTCTAGTAATTGATCTCTTTTTTAATTTCTCTCTCTACATATTGCAACAATTTCTCTCCTTTCAGCGGCGGTGGCGGGGGGTGGGTTGGGGTGGATCGCCAGGTTCCGAAAAATCCGCAGGTTTTCGGTGGGGTGGAAATAAGGAAAAATCGTGGTTAATATTATTATAAAGATGTAGCTCCTTGAGAGCGCGGTTACATTTCCCCTGGAACAGATTGTTTAAAGGTTGCTGTATCTGTGAGCAAGTGTCACCCAGCTGACAGGCTTTCCCCTTATCCTGGGTCATTTGAAAGGGGGGCTGGAGAGGCAAAAACGAGGGGACTAAATGAGCTATTTTCTCCCCGGAATAACAATGATGATTCTCTTTTACATTATTTTAATTTTGGTTGTTGTGGTTGCTACCTGTTGTGGGCTTTTTAAAATATTTTTTTTTGTTTATTTATTTTTTTTTTTTAGCAGAGAGAACTGGATGAGAATTAATTTATTTACTTTATTTTATCAGCGAATCAGAAAAATTCTGTGGCTCCCACGGAACAAAGACAGGTACAATTTTTAATGACTTTGTTGGAGGGAGGCTTGCAACCTTGCGTTAGCTCAAATCAAAATGCGCTTTCTTCCTCATTAAAAAATTGCATATATATTTTCCCTTAGTCGGGAATATTTCTATTTACACACACAGAGCTTTATATGCATACATATATATATAAAGATATGTTTGTGTTTAGACTAGATGGAGAGATATATTCATTCTAGTGAAATTATACTAGAAACGCAGTTCATTCGGGGATATTTAAATCACTGGGAATTTGGCAGGGGTCGGGCCCTGATTATTTTCTTTGGGGTTGGATGACAAGTGATTGCAAATGGGAGCTCTGGCAAGTGCTCCCGAGATTTAATCGCCCAAACTCGAGTCGATCCGAGCGGCTGCTCCCTTGACTCCAGAGGAGGGACTGATGCTCTCGCCGGCTCTCCCAGCAAATCCACGCTGAAATTATATTGAGTGCATTCAATCCGACCCCCCCACCACCTCCTTCAGCAGATCCCCCACCCCAGAGGAGCCAAAGAGGCTGGAGAGGGAGAGTTTTATTGCATAAGAGGGGGAAAGAAAAAAAGGAGGAGGGGTGGCGGTGTGTGAAAAATAATCTTAAAGGACTTTCCCTCTGTATTAAGAGAAAAATCCCATCCCAATTATAGCATTACTGGAAAGAACCAAACGCCGAGGCTTTCAAAGGAGGGGGATTTCTCTGTCTTTTCAAGTGAAATTGCTCACGCTGCAGACGGGAACACACACACACACACACACACACACAGACCCGGAGACACCGGGTCCCGGCAAACCGGGGCTGGAAGGGGGAGGAAGGGGCAGCAGACACATCCCTTCCAGGGGTCGAGCTAATCTCCCTTCCTTTTGTTCCTGGGGAGAAGATTTAAAACATCCCCCAAAGCCTCTGCCCCTCCCACCAGGAAGCACCAAGGCAAACTTTACCTGGAGGTACAAATTCAGCCACTCTCCCTTTTTTTTTTTCACCCCCCCTCTCTTTGCTTTGCAGCTGCTATTTTGGGGGAGGATGGAGATAATCCACTTTGTCATAGGCACACACACACAAGCAGGATGGTATTGATTCCTTCCGCAGGCAGCATTGCTACTTACTCTGACGCCAACTGCTTTTAATTACACTGATAAGAAGGTAGTCGGGTGTATAACAGCTATTCCCCTCACTTGGAGCACTACTGTAGATTAGTTATCTATTATCAATGTTACCTTTGAACCAGAGCCCTTTAAGGGCCAGATTTTGCAGCCCATTAGAGTAAATAAAAAGGCTGCCATGGGCTTTAGGGATGTGAGCCTGCTGGTTTTTGGGTGCCCAGATCATCAGCTTTTTCTCCCAACAGCTGGTTTCAGGGCCTGATGTCAAAACCTAGCTAAGCTCATCCATGCTAGTCCATTGGTTTCCATCCCTCTCCCAAATATTTGGAGATGCATTCAGACATATGTGTTGCAATGGACAGGAACTGGTCCTTGGAAGGGTGACAGAGAATGGCTTTGGCTCCTTTGGTCTTGGTGCTGCTCATCAGTGCCCAGGGACAAGTTTTGAGGGAGGTCCAGGCTGCAACGTTGTGAATCTTCAGTGGTAACCACCAAGTCTTAATCATGGTGGAGCTACAACCTGCTTTGCACGATTATTTTCACAGTGCCCATCCTTACACCAACAACGTAAACGCCAGTTTTGTTCGTGACTTCCCCAGGAGATGAAAGTCCATCACTCTGACTGTCAAAAGGGGGAATAAAATCTCGACCATGCTCACAGCCGTGGGACCAATTCCTCAGCCCCCAGGAGATTGCTGCAAAAGGAGGTGGGTAACTCCAGTTATCAAACTGGCGTGGGGAAAAGAGGATGGAAGGATACGGAGAAGGCCTCATCGTCATGGGGTTGGAATGCCTTATGAAGGCATTGCAAGCTGGTTCTATCTTGCTTACTCATGGGAATGGCCCAGCTGGCATCTTCAGGGCCCACTTGAGTTGCAAATAGAGCTGGATTTAGAAACATGACTGTTTCATGGTGCAGTTGCAACAGGGAACAGCTGCGCTCATCCATGTTCAAAAAAAGGCACATCCAGGATGTTTCCACCCCAGAGATGTCCATGTAAAGAGATGAGGGTCAAGAGGAGGAGGTTTGGAGGGATCCAGGCAGACAAGAAGACTGGCAGACTGGTTCAATGCAGTCCATCACACTTCTCAAATATTCTTTGTGTCACTTCTCTTGCTCTCCTTTCCCTTCTGCCCAACATGGAGAAGATTCATCGTGGCTGTAAGATGGGAGAGAGCATCCTCAATGAGAGCAAACATGGAGCCATGGAAGCCTCCTCATGGGGCAGAAGGTTTTGCTTGTTTATAGTGGAGGGCAGAGGTACATTCTGCCCCTTCCCTCTTTAATATTCTAATTTCCTCTAGTAAAATCTAACCCATCATCTGCTTTGGTAAATTTCCACTGGGATTAGTTCTTGCTGGAAGATGGTTGATTAATCTTGCCCATTTGCAATTTGTTCACTGGGTGCCTCGCGCATCACTCTCTGGACACAGTGGTCTTCATGGTTTGGTGTGGCTGCCATGTCAGTGTGAGAAACCCACGACCTATTTTTCCTTCCATGGTAAGAAGCCCATGTCGTAACACGTTGCAATAATGGGAGCACCACTAAATCCCCACCAGGCAGCTTTGTAACCCACCCTCCCTAAAGCCAGCCCGGGTGAGGAGCCCCAATAGCATGTAGGAGTTGCTACAGATACCTGAAGACCCATACATCAAAATATGTTGTGAACACTAAACCTCCTCCCTCCACTAATGCATGGAAAATATAATTTAAATGCAGGGATCCTGAATGACTTGGTGATGGGTTGCTGGACATCTGGCTTTGCCATGGGCCTGTTGACTTGTGGCAGGTCATTCTGCTTCCCTCTTTCATTTTACCTCTATGACTTCTAAGGTCCCTGAAGACTGAGATCCATGTCATTCGTGTCATCCATACATCTCAACCAGAAGTCAACAGCAGTCCAAATAGTGATAAGGTAGGTTAATATTGATTGCATCAGATGCAGACTACGGCAGAAGATGTGTAACATCTGGCTCATGGTATGGTTCAGTGACAGAACCGCTGAAAAGATGGATTTTGCTGCTGAACTCACGACTCTTCTTCAAGACAGGTCTCTCTATGACCAGCTCTTTCTAGAGAGGAAATGTCACTGCTGTTCAGAAGTGGAGGTTGGTCAGTGTTGGAAATAGAGAGGGTTTTAGAAATGTGCAAAATAAACTGACAGCCTGGGTTTTACCTTGCCTCCCTACAGCTGTCCAAATCCTGATTAAAGTACGTTGGCTGCCTCTACGGTCAATGGTTCATTGGAGACCTGAGCAACTCAGACCACTGTGGACACTGTTATGTGTTAGGTGGGGTGAATTGCTTCCAGAGTTGCACTTCTCTCTGGAATCTAATTTTGACTTGGTGTCTAACCTTCAGATAATTCAAGTTAGATGGGATGCCTGCAGGCCATTGCCTCTTCTCTAATCTCTAAAGAGGCACTGGTGGCAATGAACTAATCAGGAGCACATTTGGGCTGGGTTTCTCAGCTCTTTAAGCGGCAAGGAGATATCCTCAACTGCAGGGAATGTTTGACACTACCTGAGACACCTTTGGCTATAGCTGCCACCTGCCCTGAGATTTTGTCTGCTCCTGGATCCCCATCAAAACAATTCTATATCAAGGTGTTATCCTCTGATCACAGTGCTCATGAAAGAAATGAAGGATGGCTGAAAACATAAGATCCAGTCCTGATACGTCCCCAGAAGGACAGGAACAGTTAGATACACAGCATGGCTTTCAGTTCAATGGAGACAAAGCACCCAAGAGCAGAACTGCAACATGCCAAACTTTTTTTTCGGAATGGAGCAGATCTGTCATGGGTGGTGATCCTTTCCTTTGGACTTTTATATACAGGATATTCTGTTGCCTCATCTTGGGTGAAAAAAGTGTTATTTTGGGGAGGGTTCCTGTCTCACATTGTGTGTGCCTCCATTTATTACCTGCAGGCACTGGTGCTGACTCTGTTTCTTCCACACCAGGCTCTGAAGGGCATGTCCTGACCATCAACGAGCTGCTTTAGAAAGGCAGTAGGTGGTAAGGCCAGGCCTTGAACTCATGGTGGGGGCTCTGCTCTTGCCTTTGCCACCCATCTGTGATGTGACTTTGTACTTCCCTGGCCTATGTCATGTCCCAGCTGGGTTGCTGTCCCTGAGGTGGTCACTTCTTTAGGACAGGACACCAGTCCTGCTGGGGTCTGAATGACAGCAAGACTCAAGGTGAAAATTGAGGCTTTCTGACACCTCTCCCTATTAATTGCCTCCATCTCCTGTCCCTCAGCTGGCTGTCCCTTGGCCAGCAGACATCAGGCGGGCACCTGCCTTGCCTGTCTTCTGCAGGAGAAGTAGGACTCTCACTGGTGTAGCTTTGGCCCACCTAGTGGTACAGCAGGAGAACAAGCATGGAGAGAAAAAAAAGCAAAAATGCAGACAGTGCACAAGGATCTGACCCAGGAGGGCTCTGGTTTCCTTTCCTCATCTCAGAAGAGTTGGTAGAGCACAAGATGGGGTAGGGGATTGTCCATGCGTTGTCAATGGGGACGCAGGGATCCCAGAGAGGCCTGGTGAGCAGAAGAAGGTCTTGCCTTGGAAGGCAGGAGGATGAACTGTGGGTGCTACCTCTTCCTTTGGCTCCTCCATACATGCTCAGGAGAGGTCAGTGCTCTGGGATGGTGCCACCTTGCAGCTATTTCCTTGTCACCTGCCCAAGGTAGGTGGGGACACCAGAACCCCTGGGCCTGGCCTTATACCCTGGTGAAGAATAGGTATGCAGGAAGGCAAAATATCTTCTGAGAGTGATGTTGGCAATTAGAAATAACATGGGCATCACAAAAATATCCCCTAATAAATAACAACGGGAGGGAACCCAACATGTACATCCAATTTTATTAGACAACAGTAGCAGCCAAGAAGTCAGTGCCAAGTTCAGCTAAATATTTCCTTTCATTGTCCCTTCCTCCTAAACCCGCTGAGTTGGTCACCTTCAACCATTTTCTCCAGATCCTCTCACAGCTCCTTAGGGTTGTGGCAAGAGTAACCTGTGCTCTGCTTGGTCCATTTGCTGATGGTGAGGAAGACTTTTCCAGGTGGTCTCCACCAGCGGTTGCCTGGTTGATGTGAAGTCACTTTGTGGAGACCATCCTCTGACAGGTAAGAGCTGTGAAGGATAAGTTGGGATCTTCCTCACAGGATGAAATTTGAGGAAAACCAATTTATTTTGACAGGCAAAATGAACATTTGAAGGCAAACTTAACTCCCTGAGTACAGAAGGAGTCACCCTGTTTTTCTGGCACATTGAGAACTCTAGTTTTACAGAGGAAACAACCCAGAATAGGAGCTGAAGAATCTGATCAGTGTTAAGTTTTCCCCTAAGGACTCTAATTCAATAAACGTATACACAACCTGATCCCTACCTGTGTAATTTGTGTTTGCGTATGTGGGATTTCTCTAGGCCAGATTCAGATTAAAAACTTGTTTATTAATCAACAGTGGAAGCTGGCAATCTCTAATAATAGAGTAATTAATCTCTAATATAGAGGTAATCTCTAATGGCAGAGTAATTTATAGTTCGTACTTCAATGAATATCACTACCAATGCAATATCACTGGTCTCAGAAGGAAACCAGAGGAGCAGAACAAGGCTTTTGGGGAAGATTCCCTCTAAACTCACACTCAGAATAAGGACTGGCTTAAAAATTGTAATTTCTTTACTCTGGTCCATCCAATCTCTCTTTAGAGAGGTGATTTTTTTGGGGAATACATTGGATTAAAGAAAAAAAAAAGAGGAAAACCAAGTGTTTGAGAGACAGAAAGATCAATAATAGGAACATTTATTAAATCATCGATGTTGAAATTTTCTAATCCCAGTCTAACATACCATTCAAATAACCCATTTTCAAAGGGCTAGCCACACTCCTGTTGGAGGTACAAACAAAAGGAAAATATTGAAATTGAAATTGGCACTTTATCCCTCTGTGAATTCAGTCATAACACCCTTCTTTGAAACTCAAGTGATACTACCACTAGTAATGAATGCTGGGATTCAGACTTGTGCTTGCAAATCAATGTGCATTGTAAACAGGGATTACAGCACGCTGCTGACAAGCACTGGACTGAAAAACTGCCCAGACTGGAGTGTCTTCTCTTCAGCCACAGAGCGAGGCTAATTAAGATAAATTAAAACCAGAAACTAGGAACCTAGAGTACAATTTGAAATCATAGGGGCATCTGCTAGACTAACACTCCTGTTACTCTTGTCAAGGCATCAAAACTATTTTTTAATGTTTTAAGAGTTTGGAATATCAAGATTTGGTCAGTACTGGGCTTATTTTAGAACAGTTTAATATGAAATATCATGATGGCAAAGGTGTTGTGATGTGTTGCATTGGGTACCAGCCCAATGGGAGATGGGAACATGGTGGGGGATGATAAGCTGGGCCAGAGCTTTGGTATGTGATGGGAAAAAAAGGAATAAGCAACAAAATCTCTCACACACACACAAAAAAATCACTGTCAAGGGCTGGACAGGGCTGGATGGGGGATTGAGACTCTCATGATAAGAGGACACACATTCTTATAAAAGAATAGAGAAGAAAAAAATCTGCCTACACTCAGGGGAGGAAAAAGGATGGATTTGGCTGAGAGAGTTAAAACCAAAAAAAGGCACAAAATCCCTCAAAACCTCATCAAGGTGCTAAAACCTCAGTCAAGTGAGGTGTTGACAAGGGATCCGAGTTGATAAATAAACAGAAAGGAGCTCTCCCTTGCAAAGCCTGAATGACAAAGAGAGAAAACCAGGTCCTTGAGAGTGTCCCTGACCATTTTCATCACAAAAGCTGACGGTGGGGAGAAGGTTTTAACACAGGAACAAGTCTGACTTTCTCTCCTTTTCTTTTTTTTCCTCCTTTCTCCTCTCTCTTATAAACAGAGAGGACAAGAGGTCATATCCCCAGGGTTTAAAGAGACACTTCTCCCCCTTCCAGGGAGGGTGGATGTTCTTTCAGCCTGTTTACAAATTAGTCAAAGTTATGATGTCTTAATGCAGTTGCCGGGTGGCCACCTGTCCTAGGCTTTCTTCTGGTGCGTTTACTTCATGTGCAGGAGTGACACCTGCAGATGGTTTCTAGCTCAGCATCCAAGTCAATGTGTCAAAATGGGGCAAAATGCCACGAGTCCAGTTCTTTGCGTCTGTTTTGCTTTTGGTGAAGATCAGTGCATGGGTTTGCAAAGTCTGCAGGATGCTTTGAAGACGGGCTGTGCTTTCAGACAGGGTGATTGATGTACGTTGGGTTGTTGTATGGACCTAAAAGACACCTCAGGGAGGGATTTCTGCCAGAGGATTTGGAGCATGGTGATGTATGGGAGCAAAAACAGGGGCTGCATCACCCTTGTTCACAGGATCAGAATTAAGTCCAGATCCTCCCATTCTTCACACTGCTTTAAAAGGTTGTTTCCAAGCCCTGGGCATGAAGCAAAGTGGCTTAAGCAGCAAGTGGTTCAGGAGGAAATGGTGCTAATGATGATCCATGTCCCCTGCACCTTCCTATGTGTGCTCTCTGATGCTTAATAAAGCTTGAGCTCAAATTGCAACCCTTTTCTCCCAGGGGGAATGCAGGGAAATACAGTAATAAGATCTTTCTTCACCTACCCGTACCCTTATTTTCATACAACTTAATCTCTCTGCAACTTTTATCTTTCTGCCAAATCAGGCTGGGATTGGCCGAGGGGGCTCAGAACTTGGAAGGGAGGAAACGAGCGGAGGGAGGCACACGAAATAATCAGTTAAACCACGTTTCCCAAGGAAAATCAGGTTTCAAATGCGCCATAGTGCTTTGCAAGTCTTGCAGGAGCTGCTTGTGAGCCAGAACCCCCCCAGTGCCAGGCACTGTATGAACAGATTCCTCCACACAATCCTTTCCCCAGGCCAGTGCTCAGGAGGTTAAAACAAGAAGTTGAAGGCATGTAATGTTGGCAAGCACCCGCTTTTCAATATGAATGTAGAGCAGCTCCCTTAATGTGGGTTGTATTTGGCTGGATTCAGCAAGAGAGCAGAGCTGGGCTCTGCCTCTGCTGCAGCTCTTTTTTTTTTCATGGGAATGGCAGGGAAATCACAGGGCTTGAAGAACTTTGCCTCCTAACAGCCCGGCCTGGCTTCAGTCCTGCCCAGAAAACCTATTGGCTCGGTGGAGTAAGAAGGGAGTAAAATCTGCAGGGCTCAGCCCCACTGCCAGCTGTGCAATTAGTCCTTTCCTTTCCTTTCCTTTCCTTTCCTTTCCTTTCCTTTCCTTTCCTTTCCTTTCCTTTCCTTTCCTTTCCTTTCCTTTCCTTTCCTTTCCTTTCCTTTCCTTTCCTTTCCTTTCCTTTCCTTTCCTCTCCTCTCCTCTCCTCTCCTCTCCTCTCCTCTCCTCTCCTCTCCTCTCCTCTCCTCTCCTCTCCTCTCCTCTCCTCTCCTCTCCTCTCCTCTCCTCTCCTCTCCCTTCTCGTTTTCTATTTTCTATTTTATTATTTTTCCAAGAAAAAAAAAAAAAGAAAAAAAAAAAAAGGGTTATACTCTTTCTCTGCAGCTATGTCAGGTAGAAAAAGTACTTAGGTCTTCATGTGGCACAGGTCACCTATATGCCATTGCCCTGCTGGTGTCACACCAGGGATGAGTAGGTCCAGTGTCTGGAAAATGCCTTTATCTACTAAGACAAGTGGTAAACCCCACAGACTGCAGTGGGGACCACTGCACAGATAATTTCTATTTTTAGGCAGCTGCTGGGTGCCCATTGGTTCCTCATCCTCTCCTCACCTTCTCTCTCCCTAAGTGAGCACCTTGGAACTAAAGATGCACAAGTCTGAACCTGCAGATTTAGAAGACACCAGGCAATAAACCATTGGCACTCCAGACATCAGGACTCAGCTCTTTCTGCCTGTTTCCTCCTCTCAGAACTTGTAAGGTTTTAAAGAATAAAATATATTTCGAGTCACGAGTTGCTTACTGCTTTTCTGGACTTTCAAAATAGGTGGGGAAGATGGCTTCTGAAATATATTGCACACCATGAAACTTACTTTATGTTTGCAAAAAATAACATGACTCTGGAATTTGGTGCATTGAGAAGACAAAACAAAAATCTCCATCAAATATTGAGACATTTGGCAACTTAATTTGGAGATATAGACATTTGGAGAAGTAGCAAGTGATAGGACAAGAGAAAATGGTCTCAGGTTGCACCAGGGGAGGTTTAGATTGGACATAAGGAAAAAATTCCTGATGGAAAGGGCTGTTGGGTGTTGGAACAGGCTGCCCAGGGCAGTGGTGGAGTCACCATCCCTGGAGGGGTTTAAAAGGCGTTTAGACGAGACATGGTTTAGTGCCAGAGTTAGGTTATGGCTGGAATCAATGATCCTGAGGGTCTCTTTCAACTGAAATGATTCTATGAAATGGAGAAAGTGACAGCTATATTCAGATGGGGTAGGCAAGGCTAGTCACAAGGAATATAAAGAGAATTCTATTTGTATTCTGTCCCCATAATTTCTTTGCAATTCTCTCATCTCCTTGAAGCTCTTTTGTAGATCTGAGGGCAAGGGACAAGTGGAGCAAGTCCACACCAGCTCAATGTGGCCAGTTAAGGGAAGGTGACAGGGCATGGGGACAAAAAACCAGGTTGCCCAAAATGCCTTTTTGCCATAGCTGCTCCCATCCAATGTCTACCTGATACTTCCTGCACAGTGTTGAACATGGAAGCTCTGGAGCATCCTTGGATACAAGAGGCAGTGAGTTTTAGGTGGGTTGACAGAAGGAAGTTCTCATCTCAGTTAAGCAGTTGGAAAATGCCCTAAAGCAAAGGCCTCAGTGACCTTGTTCAAAGGTACAGACAGTATTTCCCCGTGTAAGGTTACAGCTGAAGAAAGCGAATCGGCAGTTTTTCAAGGGAGAGGTAGGTGACAAGAGAAAGTTAAAACCTTTCTCCTATTCCAGTATAGGGTTTGTAGGAAATGACAGGTTTTTTGGACCTGTGTGTGGTGGGAAGTGACGTGTTGCCTTGAATGGTTGGATGAAATATTCTCATGAGCTTCGTGCCATCAAACACCACAGCGCATCATTTGAACCTACTTCAAACTCAGCCTTCTAGGGTTTTCCTGATAACCCTTCTCAATGCTGTTGTCCATCATAGACAACATGATGAAGGAGGGTCATCGTTGCTCAGTCCCTACAGTTAATCATTTATGGCATGCCTAAACAGATTGAACACCCTGTCTTCTCCCTAGAATTATAAAATCATAGAATAGTTTGGGTTGGAAGGGACCTTCAAAGCTCATCCAGTCTCACCCCTGCCATGAGCAGGGACATCTTCACCAGCTCAGGTTGCTCAGAGCCCCATCCAGCCTGGCCTGGGATGTCTCCAGGGATGGTTCATCCACCACCTCTCTGGTCAACCTGGGCCAGGCTCTCGCTACTCTCAGTGTCAACAGCTTCTTCCTCATGTCCAACTTGAATCTCCCCCACTTTAGTATAAAATCATCACCCTTTGTCCTATTGCAACAGGCCCTGCTAAAAAGTCTGTCCCCATCTTTCTTATCGGCCCCCTTCAATGCATTCTGTATCATCCTGGATGTAAAGCACTGGTCTGCCATCTCCTTTAGACGGAGGATTACTGCAGCACCATAATGCATGAAATATAGGATTTCTCAGTCCAGGAGAAATGAGCAGCTGTCCAGAAGAAAAAAAATAGCAAAACCAGAAAGAAAATGCTGAATGCTACTGAAAGAGACGGAAATATGAAGAGATGGGAAGAACAGGGAAAAGGAGGAATAAAAGCATGTGGACAGGAGAGAAAGTGTCAACTCCTGTTGAAGGAGGTAAGAGGAAGACAGAACCATCCAAGTCAAACATACTGGTTAAAAAATAGCTTATGGATGTGGCAACAAAGCGGTAAAATATCTAGTGGTGGTTTAGGTTATTTGAGGTTTGATTAGCATCAGGCAAATGAGACCGGCTGATAGCATCCAGTGCAGGTAGCAGGTGATGTTGCCTCTGAAGAACCTAGATTGGTGGGCACCATGCAGGTCTTCTCCATGAACTGTCACCACTCTGAAAAAAGCTGTTGTCCTTGGTGGGCAGTTCCCTGTGCAGGAATGATCTTAAAAACACAAGGAAAAAAGAAAGGGCATCAGAACATATATATATATATATATATATATAATCCTGGGAGTACTTAATGAGATTGCCTAAATATTAAAACTATATTCAGCTTGAGCCACCCTCTGTCAAAACAGACAAAAGAAAAAGAAGAGAGAGATGAAGAGGAGCAGATTTAAAATATCAGGATTTCATTGCTGAGAGCTGGTGAGTAAGAGATGTACAGTGTAATGAACAGGATAGAAATCAGTCAAGAAACTGGAATTTGTTCTGACTCATGATACCAGCCCAATGGAATTAGAAGCAACAAAATTAAAACCAGTAAAAGCAGAAGCTTTTATATATATAGCTAATGATTAAACTGAGGAACTCATTGCCACAGGACAGCATGGGCATTTAGCAGGATCAAAATTAAAAAAAAAAATCCCAAAAGAAATTTAAAAAGCAGTTTTACGCTCTGATAAATCAAATAATATCAGATTTTGTTTTGGAGAAGTGTTGTAATAACAGCTCCAGCATGACTTGGAGTCTCTGTTTTGGGCATCACTACAGGTCCTATGAGGATGCTCAGCCTCTGCTTGCATTGGATGTAGGAGCTTCTCACATATAGTGTCTGGAACATCACTGCAACCTTTGAGTCGCTGCTTCCCAAACTGACAGACACAAGCATGTCCTGAACGTGACTACAAATGTGGGAGTTACAGAGGGAAAAAGAGGTCATCAGCAAAATACTGTGCTGCTTCCCTTGCTGTTGGACAACGACTGGGGATTCCCAGCATGGGTTTTGGGCAGCACCAGCTGTGATGCACTTCACAGTTGTACTTGCAATTCCTGCACTGCTGAGAGGACAAACAAGAGCCTGGAGCGAGTTGAGAGAAGGGAAAGGAGCTGGGGAAGGGGCTGGAGCTCAAGTGTGATGGGAGCGGCTGAGGGACCTGGGGGGTTCAGCTGGAGAACAGGAGCTGAGGGGAGACCTTCTAATCTCTGAGCTGCCTGAAAGGAGCTTGGAGCCAGGGGGGTCGGGCTCTGCTCCCAAGTAACAAGTGACAGGACAAGAGGAAATGGCCTCAAGTTGCATCAGGGGAGGTTGAGGTTGGATCTTGGGAACTATTTCTTGCTCAAAGGGCTGTAGGGCATTGGAACAGGCTGCCCAGGGCAGTGGTGGAGTCACCATCCCTGGAGGGTTGAACAGATGCGGAGATGAGGTTCTCAGGGACATGGGTTAGTGTCAGGGTTGGGTTAATGATTGGACTAAATGATCTTAAAAGTCTTTTCCAACCTAAGCGGTCCTATGATTCTAAAAGGTCAGACTTTTGTGAAGGGGATGTGAACCCATGTGTCTCAAGGAACCAAGATGTGGCTGAGCTCCGTGTTTTCTGTGCCAGAGAGGCTGAATGAGCTCAGACCACTCCATTTCGTTTGCTGTCAGAGTCCCTGGAGACAGAGACCTAAATGTCTGGTAGGATCCCTCTGTCCTGTGCTGATACAAAGCTAAGCTTATGGAGACCACAGCACTGAGTGGGCAGCAGTCTGGAGCTATTGCTGCTCCTAGTAGCACACATGCCAGAGGTGGGGAAGGAGTAGAGACCCTTCAGCTCCAACTTGCTGTGACACATTGATCCAAATTTGTTTTTAACAGCTGAAGAAGGAGCTTCATTGTTTCACTAGATGGGTTGTCCCAGTGGGCTCCTGGTCAGCATCTGTCCCCACAACACATCAAAATGTCCTTGCTGAAAAGCTTTGTTCCAAGGGACTCTGATTTCTCCTCAGCCTTAGACAGCCTTCACCTGTCAAGGACTGCCAAATATAAACACTCACTGCCATCTAGTGACCAACAAACAGCTCACAGAAAACTCATTTTTTTAATTTCTCAGGGGCAACTGCAAGGGGATGTGGGGAAAGAAGATGACCAGTTGGCCCTAGGCAAAGACACTAAGACTATGCATAGGTACATGTGAAGCTAATTTAAGGTTGCAGCTGGAGGCATTATTTCATTACCCATTAATTTGCCATTTCTTAGGCAGGTGGGAAGGGAATATGAGCTTCACTGAAGTGTCCTTAACAGCTACTGTCTCTGGAGGACTTCAACTAGCTGCTCATGTCCTCAGCAAAAGCCGTCCTATCCGTGGAGAGGGTGATTTGGGGACACCTATTGCCTTAACTCCTGTTGTTGTCTCTTTGGCTCAAGCTAGAGCTGAGCCACAAAGGTGCATCCACCAGTTTCATTCAGCAAAGTGTTAAAGACACCAAATTAATTGATAGTGTTGTATTTTGCCATGTGAGAGTGAACCACTGCTAGGAAGAATTGCGATTTAAGGGGTTTGTTTCTCAGCTATTCATCCTCACTCATCCCATAAGGTGAGTTGCTCCAGGATGGTCCCAAGCCACATCTCAGATCCAAAATTTCAGCCTTATTCTCAGTGGATTAGCAAAATGGGACTGAAATTACAAGTAGCCCCTGGCTCATTCATGGTGAAAGCTGAAGTGAGGTTGTGTTATCGATCTCAAATGCAATGTTTCTGAGAAATCCATACCTGAGCTAGCACAACATTATATAATCATATAAAACTGCATGGACAAGGAAAAGAGCATTTCCAGCTCTTCCAGGCATGTACAGTCTTTCATTCTACATCTGCACACAGCCTACCAAAATGGGGGTGCAATCCATGGCTAAACATGGTGATAACACAAAAAAATGTCAGTGCATCTTCTGGAGAGCTCCTTGTCCAAAGCGACCTGAAAATCTGGAGTTGTACCTTGTCCTGCTAGTGATCCCCAGGCTGTGTGTTGCTTGCTGGTGCTGGGTTGGGAAAGGTGTCATTTGCCAGAAGATGGCACTGGTTCTCCATGGAGCACATGTGAGAACAGGTGCATCCTTACCCATCCGAGCTGCTTATGCTCCTCAGCTTTAGTTAAAGCCCTTCCCCAGTCCTGCAGGTTGCAGGTTGATCAGAATCACAAGGACAGCTTTTTCCCTACCTGGCCAGAGCCCAGGTCCCAGAAATACACGCCTCTTCCTACATTAACTAGTGCAGCCCATGCATGGTGGATTCTTTGCTTGTAATTGTACAAAAAAGCCACCTTTTAATATATATATATATATAAATTTATTTTCCCTTCCTGCAGTACTTCACTCCCTCATCATAAAGCTTTGCTTTCCTAAGGAGAAAAAGCACCTGAAATAAGTGCATTTAGCTTGGCAAACAAGGACTATTTTAGGTTAACCCCCATTCATCTCTACTATTGCAGCCACTGGAGATGTACATCTGCTCACTCCTGGAGATGATAGGTCCTTGTTTCAAGATGCGCACAGAGATGATGGGAGAAGTGGGAAACCGAGGGCTGTTGCCCAGTGGCAGATGAGCAATTTTATATGATTTCAGCAAGGTCACTTGTGCTTCAGATCAGATTGTGGCCAATAGATGGGGCCATTTCCACAGCTACTACTTCCAGGTCCACTCGAGCAGGTTCTCCCAGTGACCACAGGAAGGTGGTTCCCATGTTGATAGGATGAAGGCTTTTTAGGTATGTGGTTAGGAAATGCAGTCAGGAAGGCTGGTGCTTGGGCCCTTCTTCTTTCCTTTGCAAAAGATGAGCAAGTCTCCTTGTTGCTTCACTTCTTTCACCCGAACTTTCCGTCTGTGGTGATATGGGACTCCTCTCTGCCTTGAGAAAATTAAGCTATTAATAATTTAGTGACTCGTGGCACTTTGAAGAGGTCAGATGCTCACCAGTGAATCACAGGATTCCCAGACTGGGATCTGGGACCAGCAGTGGATCTATCAGAATGGCAAAAAAAACCCCCAGTTGACCCATATCTGGAAAAGCAGGAAAAATGGAGAAATACTAGTTGGCAAGAAGATAGGAGCTCCTCTGTTATTCCAGTTTCAACAGTACTTTTTAATCTCTTGGACATTAAGACCTCAATAGGTAAAAAGCAGAAATAAATACACCCAGAGAAGAATTTTCCTGCTGATTAATTGCCCTTGGACATGATGCAATGACCAAGTGGAAGAGAGTAGTGCTCTGACTTACTTTGGCCTGCTAGCTACCATTCTGCCTATGGATTTTATTGTCTGTACATTTGAGTTATTGCTCCTGTCTTGTGGGGGGAGGAGAGGAGGGTTGTGGGATGGGATGGAAAAGCCCTCAAAACAAACAGAAAAAAACACTCCAACATCAAAGAATAGCCCAACAAGTTTCAGTTTTAATCCAGGACATATTTGAGTCACCCAGCCATAATCCAGCCACACAGGTGGGTGGTGGTCCTATATTTTTAAAAGGCTCTTGCCACTCATACTCATGAAAGTATTTATGTTTCCAGCTTTGTGTCCCCTCACAGCATCACCCTTGTTGCTCAGGAATCACAGCAAGACAGAGGAACATGGCACTGGTGTCCGTCAGAAAGGAAATTTCAGCAGGACAAGCTAGCCCAAGACGTACACCATTTTTACACCATATGGACCTATTAGACCAGGTGTCCTATCAGTGCGATAAGTCTCTGTGAACATCTGCACACCACAGATATGAATAAATATTCAACTGAGGAAATCATCTCTTCCTAGAAGAGTGAACTCATTCACTCCTCCATAACAGGGAAAGGTGAAGTTCCAAAGAAACCCTTCCACTTTCTGGAGATGAGAGTCTTCCTGGCTGTCAAAAATAAGAAGAAACCAATTCCCATTCTCTCTCTGGAAATTCAAGCCTTGGACTTCTCAGGAAGAAAATACCCAAACTCTGCATTGTACCAAACACGGTTTATGGCAGTCCTTCTCTTCCTTCAGTCCTCATGCCCTTAATCTTCTCTCAAGGCCAATGAGTTCATGCAAAATCCTCTTCCCAGGCTCTAGGACCCTACTATTGCTTCTGGCCAAGACTACAAGGACACCTACTTCCAGAATCAAGACCACCTTCAGCAGCTAAACCCTCGTTAACTACAAAACCATCTGTAGACTAATTTCAGCACTTTACAGCTTGGTCCACCAGTCCCAGGCTTTGTTGCAACTTGCAATTGCATGAGCCTTTATGAATTCCAGAATGGTTTTGCTTCAAGATAGGGCCCAAAGGAAGGATGGACTATGTACAGCCTGTACTAAATGTGCCAACAAACCATGACCAAGTCATACATATTTTTGAGGATTTAAAGTGGGTAGTTAAAATAGATGTGGATTACTTTTATATGCCCAACAACAATAGCCAGCAGAAACATGCACTTGGAAGTTGCACATACTTTTTGGCTTTTTAATGTGCCACTGTGGAGGGAATGAAGGTCACACAGAGTCCTCTTTGCGGGAAGCCCAACTGCTGCACCCTTCCCTGAACGTGGGATCTCACAAACCTACCGAGACACCCACATCAGCCCCTTCCTGCCACTATCGTGGTGCATGGAAACCCTGCCATAACCCTGTCTTAAGTGGGCTGGGCTTAGGACTACAATTAATGTTACTTGCAGAAAGATCAAAGAATCATAGAATCAATCGTTTGAGTAGGAAGGCACCTTCATCCAGTGCCCCCCCTGCCATGAGCAGGGACATCTTCACCAGCTCAGGTTGCTCAGAGCCCCATCCAGCCTGGCCTGGGATGTCTCCAGGGATGGTTCATCCACCACCTCTCTGGGCAACCTGGGCCAGGCTCTCACCACCCTCAGGGACAACAGTTTCTTCCTCATGTCTGGCCTGAATCTTCCCTCCTTTAGTTTAAAACCATCACCTATTAGAAGGATACAGGTTGGTAGGGGTTTCAGGAGGTGTCCAGTTGAGTGATGGATGAGGACAGGCATCAGGGGGAGGTGAATGTGAGACAGTCCTTTGGCCTGGTGGTAGGATGCAGAAAGAATGCGTGAGCAGATGAAAGAGAAGACCTGGACTGATAAAAGGTTAAAAAGGGGATTAAGAGAGGCTTATGCAAGCTGACCGTGGTGATCTTTGCATTTTCCATCCACATGGTTGGCTCCAGCTCACATGAACAATCAACATGGTGCTTAAGAAACATGAATCTTTCAGTAGATAACTTGAAGGAGACCCATGGCATATGGCTGATGGACCATGATGTATTTTGCTTTGCCCAAATCTTATGAAATCACAAGAATGAGAGGGTGGTCATATAGCAGCCAAGCAGTCAAGTGAGCTCACTCTTGACAGATGATGCAGGTGTGCTCTGTCATTTCTTTGCCGCTGAAACCAGCATTTTCTGTGTGTAAGGCATCTGAATGTGACAAAGCTGCATCTCCTCTCACCCATGTTAAGATTTCTCATGCCTCCCATAGCTTGATACCCCTCTGAACTTGCATGAGGAACCATCCTGGGAGTGTCGTGCTGTGACTGCTCATAAATCAGCAGTATGAGAGTGGATGCTTCATTGGTTAGTCCCTGAACTATGGCCTAATACGTGTGAATACTAACAATGATTTACAGGCCAGGAGTGGTTTGCATGTCCACACACACGCTCACAGGTGCCGAAATGCCCTTGCGTGCTGGCAGCTATGCACTTCCCTCCATCCCCCAGGGCACCTTGGCATCGGACAGGTTCTGCCTCTCTGGTCCAGTGCCATCATCTGTATAATGTGAGGAAAAAGAGCAGATTACTTCCCTCTTGCTCCACATTGAGTTTTAGCAACAACCAAAACAGGAGAGTAGAGGGCAGGTGGGTAACGGGGAATCGGCAGCAGGAAGAACATAGGGTGAACCCCGCACATCATTTGTGAGTGCCTGCAGCAATTTTAAACTGTCATACATTATTTTAGCATCACAGAATGACAGAATCATTTTGGTTGGAAAAGATCCTCAAGATCATTGAGTCCAACCATTAACCCAACCCTGGCACTGCCCCATGTCCCTGAGAACTTCACCTCCATGTCTGTTCAACCCTCCAGGGATGGTGACTCTACCACTGCCCTGGGCAGCCTGTTCCAATGTCTGACAACACTTTCTGGGAAGAAATTAATTATATCCAATCTAAGCCTCCCCTGGTGCAACTTGAGGCCACTTTGAATTCATGTGTGCCAGGCTGGCCACAATGTTGTCCGTGCTTGCCCAACAACCTGAGGTCTGAACCAAGGCCCTGTGGCAATATCTGTGCCACTAGATAACAAGGTGGAGGATGCTTTCTGCATTTGAGGGCAAAGAGCATGGGACAAACACATCCAGATACCTGCATGGTGTCCTCCCTCCCAATATGGTGGCTGCCCCAACTGGCTTCCGTGAAAATTACATTTTCCTCAGAAATCAAAAAGTCATAGAATAGTTTGTGTTGGAAGGGACCTTCCCAGCTCCCCCAGTGCCACCCCTGCCATGAGCAGGGACATCTTCACCAGCTCAGGGTGCTCAGAGCCCCGTCCAGCCTGGCCGGGGATGTCTCCAGGGATGGTTCATCCACCACCTCTCTGGGCAACCTGGGACAGGCTCTCAACACCCTCAGTGTAAAAATTTTTTTCTCATGTCCAGCCCAAATCTTCCCCATTTAATTTAAAACCATCACCCCTTGTTCCAGTGCCCTGCACTAGAAGAATCCACAGTGAATAATTACATATTGATATACAAAAGCTGATACTTTCCTCCAAATTTACACATGCAGTAGTTTCACTCAACAACAAAAAGCTCGGACAAATGTTCCTGAGCAAACCACTTAACCTGTGACTCATGCATATGGTCCAGTTTTGTGGAGTGACAATATCAAACAAGAAACAGACTTGAGCATCCAGCATCTACAGTGCACACAGCAGAACATTTTCCTGCTATCTATCTCATCCTCAGAAAGCTGGCACTGATCCAAAAAAAACCCCAGAAGTTGAAGACAGTAAAAGTAACATTGAGATAAAGTAAACTACTGGTCAGGACTACCTTAGACTCCTTTGCAGGCAGGGAAGGATGAAAATGCAGAACGATAGTGAGTCTATTTCGTGGCTTCTTCCAAGGTCAGATTTGGCTTCTCATTTCAGGTCAAAGCTGAGGGCATCAGGAAAGATGTGCAAGTTAACCTGACACTTGTGGACCTGTAGGCCTCATAAACCTGGAAAAACTCTTTGCTGAATCCAGCATATTCAGGTAACATTTCCTTACATTTAGGTCATTCCTTGTGGCTCCATGAGGTCCAGGCACATGAATAGGAAATATGCAGTCACTGTGGGTCTATCAAGATGAGTTGAGTGATGGTCCACATGTTTTGTGATAGTGGCAAGTACCATGGCAGCTGAGTCCCCTTCACTGACATCAATCTAGGCTGCTCTCCTCCATGCTGATATAAGCAAGAGATGTAGATGTACCAGAATGTGGCTGCCTGAACCCCTCCCCAGTCCCCATCAATCAGATCTCCACTGCTTATAACGCAAACTTCAATATCTTCTTAAATGGAGACCCCAAAGCTTGAATCAACTGCCTTGATGTAGGTGTCTAGTGCTATTTGAGACACTCTGGGGCATCTGAGACATCCATATGAGCCTGACCTGCAGGACATAGGACCTTTTGGAAGGCTGCATTCAGGTGGAGTGGCACCTGGACGCTGGTGGGGCATCCTACAGAGCATTTTAAATGGCAGTAGATACCTGTGGTTGAGTAACTGAATTGTGCCTCTACAAGTCGACACCAAAATTGAGGTGCTTTGATGTGCAACAAAATCCCACTCCTACAGCTGTTTCAAGGTGGAAGCTAATTCAAAGGCTTCCTATAATCATCAGAGCTTTAAATGCAGTGACCAATGAGAAGAAAACAGCCAAACTGGTGAATATTTGGCTACTGGGATCTGGAGATGGGTGTTCAACCTCTGCATCATTTTCTTGGGCATGAGGTCTCTTGCCAACCATCTTCTAACAAGCTATGAGTGAGCTGCCCTGGGCTGCTGCCAGTCTTGCCTTTGGCCATAGTCCTGACAGCCCCAGAGCTCACATGAAGCACTTAGGAAGCAATAAAATAAAACCATTTTGCTAGGGGAAAGCAGTGGATGTTCAGAAGGGGAACCACCGAGAACCAACATCATTAACTTTACCCAAGGTACTTTTACAGTAGTCACATTGTTAAGAGCAATCACATTGTAAAGAAATGAAAGCTTAAACTGTACAGCTTTTTTCTTAGCTGACAGTGTGGCAAACATTTTTGATCTATTGGAAAGGGATACTTGGGTGGGAAGAGACCTATTAGTTGCTTGTGTTGCATTGTGATGTTCTCCACTGGGCATTTTTGGGCAGACTGTCAGCCTCTTTCTTCCCTAGCATAGTTGTGCATTTAAGTTTTTCTTCTTTCAGACAGTGCAAAGGAGAGAACAAGCTTTGAAAGAGTGAGATGGGGAACTGGAGACCAGCTACAAGAAGCAGCAGAGCGATCTGCAGGCAGGTATGCTATCAGAAATGTCTGACATACGGCTCGATTGCATATTTTTTCTGTACCTTGCAGACGTCATCAGCAGAAAATGAGTTTGGATTTGAATTTGAATAGAAATTCATGAATTATGGTCCTTGAAAAAGGGAGGGGTGGCTCTCATGAAGCTGTAACTGTCCAGGCTTGAAAAAGGTCCTGGGGTTTTCATCTACCCTGTTGTCCTGTCCCAAGACAGCACCTCATCTGCCAAACCACCCCAGGCAGGAATGTGCCCCTAAGGATCTCCATACAGGTTGTTTCCAGGCTTTACATGAATTCTCAGTTAAAAAACATAAGCCTGGTAGCCAAGGCTTGAAAGACAAAGCACCCCACTCATCACAGCTGTGCTGTGTGGGGACAGGTTCCCAAAGGCAGGAGGGTGTATTGGCAATGGATGGAGAAGAGGAGCAGAGCTAAAACAGGGGTGGGAAACAGGCAGGTGTGAATCTTGTTTATTTTACGTGGGTTTATGTTTTTGTACTGAGGGGGGATTTTGTGTGTTACTTTGCTTTCCCGTATTATTAGCTTTGCCTTTTCTCCCTTGAGTAAAATATTGTTTGTTGAACTAAATCATTTTTCTTGCTGAGTGGGGGAGTTTTAGCTCACCGGGCACCAGAGCGTTGCTGTATGTCCTCAAGGTTCCTGGGGCTGGATCCCAGGTTGGTGTTTTCTGAGTGACCCCTTCACACTTGAGCCCAGTCCATGTTGTTGCCAGTCAGGCCAGCAGACGGGTCACACTAATGTTTAACTCCAGCCTGTGTCACTGCATTCAGAGCCCATTGTCGCCTCCCCTCTCATTGAGCAGTTTATTCCCTTCTTTTCCCAGCAGTGCAAGTGGATAAATTGACCTCATCACCTCTTGGTCTCCCCTTCACCAAACAAGTCTATTCCTCCATTACCCTTCACAAGTGCTATTTCAAGATCTCTTTCCATCTCAGTTGCTGTCCTGTGATGCTCTCCAGAAGGGACACATCCTTCCTTGAAGTGCTGGGAAGCCTGAAACAGGTCAAGGATTATTTTTGCTAGGAAGGACATAGGAATTTCTGTGCTGGGATGAGGACAGGATCCTGTAATAGGGCAAATCCAGGACTACAGGGTGATAGGGATCCATCTCATGGTCCCTGAGCAAAAGCAAGAGGGAGGTCCATCTCTTTGTTACCCTTTGCCCACAGTGGGGTTGGCTATTTCATCCAAGCGAGTAGGCTCATCTGGAGTAGCTGGGCTGTGGGCACTGTTCCACAACCTTCTCCAGAACCTCTGGCACAAGGACAAGTAGAGGAGCTCATGTCTGAAACCAGGGCAAAGAGATCCATGCCAGCTCAGACCATCAGTATTTGCCTCAGTCTGCTTCCTTGTGAAGAAACCACAGACTGCCCCATTCCTCCCATTTTTAAGATGCAAGTTAAGCACATTTTATCCCTGGAGACAGAGACTAACTTCTTCTGCTGATCACCTTCTCTAACCTGGCAGCCATGACCTCTCTCCATCATCTAGCACAATGTTTGCTGCTTAACGACGAAAACATTTGTTGAGGGTGCAGTGTTGGCCTGCCTCTTCAGACAGGAAGGGGATCTTTACTTCAAAGGTTGCCCATCCATGCCCTGGAAGGCTGGAAGTACTTCCCAAGTGACAAGTATCCGCTGGAGAGGAACAAACACTCCAAGTGTTTGTAGACCATTCTCCTATCACTTCTTACCTCTCTAGAGGATGACATAAAGTCAAGGCCGTTGTTCCTAAGTGGACTTGAAGTATATTGACCATACTGAGTCACGAGCATTTCAAGACTGCTGTGGGGAGTCCTCTGTCCAGACTACTTGCTGTTATTGTCTGAGATGTGTCTTTTTTTCATCTAAAATGCCACATTTTCCCAGTGTTGGGTTGCCTGTCTGTGTGCTTCAGCAGATAGGAAAATCATGGCATCCTACTCAGAGTGATGGGAATGTGTCAAGTATAGTTATAAATAACATCTCCCCAGCATACTGGTGGTTGGTGTTTTCTCTCATCAACTCATAGACACCTGCCTTGAAAAGGGACAGATCATGTTCTTTGGGACATGGTTACGTGCCAATGTTGGGTTAACAGTTGGACTTAATGATCTTGAGGGTGTCTTCCAACCGAAATGATTCTATGGTTGTATATTCTGGAAGTAACCATCTTGAGAGAGTGGGGCTGGATTCTCAGGTTAAACTACATGTAGAATCAAACTCCTGTCAAATCTGAGGAGCCTGGAGTGAAATCAACATTACCCTCAACCAATTAACCTGCATATTTGTCACTGTCACATAGAGACAGAGATTTTTAGGTCAAGATATAATTATGGGGTTTGATAGCCTGAATACAGTAAATCAGGAAATTTGATCCAGTGATTTCTGCCTTGACCCTGACAAACTCTGACTTCTCATCTGGATGACTACAGGTGCCCCAAGGCTCAAAGTAATGGTTTATTCGTGGTATTAGAGATGCTGAAGCAAGAAACCTCTCCTACATAACACCAGCAAGTCAGGGACACTTGTAAGTAGAAATTGGCCACCTGACTTCTAGGTCTACATCATCTCTGCTGGACCTATTCAGACAGCACAGGGTGCAGGGGTGAGATGTGCAAGTTTGGGATCCAGATGTCTGGAGTTGTATGATGTTGAAGCAACCAGGATACGAGGTACTACTGAGAGTCTGAAATCCTGAATGGTGATGACTCTCAACTTGCTGCTTAAAAGGGTTTGGAGTGAGTTTTGCATGTCAGGTTGCAGCCACTTGTGTGATATCTGCTAGTCAGCTGATTAAACTGTGGGAAAATGGTCTGGGGTTGAAATATTCATTTTATATGCATCTGTGTATGTGTATACACATACTTTTTGCATATGCATACACGTAAGATAGTGTGTATGTACACATATATGTATTTAGGTGTGTTATTACTTCCCTGGTTTCCACCAATTTGAAGTCAAAGCCTTGTAGTCTGACATTTCTCCTCTTTCTTATTCTCCCAGTGTCAAATACTTTCCCTGCACACAGCTGAGAAGTCAGCCTGTCACATGAACTGCAGGCAAGGAGCAATATCTGCCTGGGTTTACTTGTTGAACAACGTTAAGTAGATGATTAACCATTAAAGCAACAGAGTTTGCTGACCCATTAACCACATAGGAAGGCCCTCTGGTTTGCTAAACAATGGGTCCCATACAGAAAGCACCTCCACTTGTCCATCTCATCAGCACCACTGCTGACAGACCTGTGCGGATATTGCGATGTAATGACTCAGTTCGGGCTCTCATGCAACCAATCGCCTGCTGAAGGCCAGTGCTCCCCACATTTTCATCTCCACTGTGTTGACCTTGGAAATTAATCTTGCCCAAATTCATGCTTTGTGTCAAACCCTGGGAGACTTTATAGCTGCCACTCATTTTTTCACCCTCACTTTTGCATGCAATGTGTCTCGGCGTTGCAGAAATGCTGTGTCTGAATTCAGCAGCCACTGAAGCACACAAATTTACTCATCTGGAGGCACAGGTCAAACACTCATCAGTTCTTGCATGGGGCAGGATTAATAATTCCTTTCTAGTTTAGCATTACTAATTAATCCCCGCATTGCGTACCATCCTTGCCTTGTCAGTCAGATGCCTTCCCAATCAAGACATAACCCTTGTGATGTTGCTCTGTGCATGCTCAGCTGTCAAATACTTGTTACCTGTCATTCTCCTTGGTGGATGCTACCAGAAATTCAGGAAACAGAATGTCCCACCTCTCTAATTTCAAAAAAGAAGGAAAACTGGTGATCTGATTGTATGAAGAGGGAATGTCTTCCATCTGAATGTCATCAAAATTGTACTGTGACACAAAGACCAGATACTCTGATAGACCTGGGTCACCTCTGTCAGCCATATCTTGTTGTCTTGGTTGGCAAACAATGATAGGACAAGGGGTAATGGGATCTAGCTGGAACACAAGAGGTTCCACTTAAATTTGAGAAAAAACTTCTTCTCAGTAAGGGTGACAGAGCACTGGAACAGACTGCCCAGGGGGGTTGTGGAGTCTCCTTCTCTGGAGACATTCAAGACCCACCTGGACATGTTCCTGTGCGAACTCACCTAGGCATTCCTGCTCCAGCAGGAGGATTGGACTAGATGATCTTTTGAGGTCCTTTCCAATCCCAAACATACTGTGATACTGTGATACTGTGAACCTATGTCCTCTCAAATGGCCAAAGATGCTTGTGTTAAGACAACTGATTCCCACATATGGATTGCATAGATTATATTGCCTCGGAGTAGGGTGAGAGTTTAGATGTTAAGGGGAGAAGAATTGCCCTTTAGGTCCCACTGCATATATTGCATAGATCTGCAATAGCTATAAAAGGAATAAGACATGAATGGCTAGGTCAGATCATACAATCATAGAACAGTTTGGGTTGGAAGGGACCTTCAAAGCTCATCCAGTGCCACCCCTGCCATGACCAGGGACATCCTCACCACCTCAGGTTGCTCAGAGCCCCGTCCAGCCTGTTACGGGGTGTCTCCAGGGATGGGGCATCCACCGCCTCTCTGGGCAACCTGGGCCAATGTTTCACCACTCTCATTGTAAAAAATTTCTTCCTCGTGTCCAGATGGAGGTATCTAGACTGTAGATCACTACATCAAATCCAGGGAATCTCATTTAAAGATTGAATGGAATGCAGATTAAACAAATATATGCCAGCTGGTGAATTTTGGACCAGATCTGAGTGATACCCAGTTGGTGCATGTAGGATAAATATCCCACCCTATAGACGGCATGCAGATCTCAGCTTACCATGGCTTTTGTGGATCCTGCTTTTCAGTACTCTGCTTACCAACTACCCAGCCTGCCCACATAGTAATGTCATATCACAGACATCAAACAGACAGCACAGACTGGGAAGGTTCAGCCCATCTGCAAGAGCCTTGTTGAGATATGAAGCTGGATGATGTTAGATAACAGGGCTTTGGGTTGTCACTCAAACTGGCTGTGTTAGATCTTAAGCTTGAAATCTAAGACACAATGGCTACAGAAGAGAGGAGAGGAGAGGAGAGGAGAGGAGAGGAGAGGAGAGGAGAGGAGAGGAGAGGAGAGGAGAGGAGAGGAGAGGAGAGGAGAGGAGAGGAGAGGAGAGGAAAGGAGAGGAGAGGAGAGGAGAAGAAGAGAAAGAAGGGAAGGGAAGGGAAGGGAAGGGAAGGGAAGGGAAGGGAAGGGAAGGGAAGGGAAGGGAAGGGAAGGGGAGAGAAGAAGAGAAGAGAAAGAGAAGAGAAGAAGAGAAAAGAGAAGAGAAGAGAAGAGAAGAGAAGAGAAGAGAAGAGAAGAGAAGAGAGAGAAGAGAAGAGAAGAGAAGAGAAGAGAAACAGTGAGATGGCTTTGCTCAGCACGATGGTGTGCTCGTAAGGCATTACACTGGATCAAGCAATACATGCTATCATCATCCTTGGTCACCACGATAGTGTCCCGCCACCAATGGTATCTGAAAGCCTAAATAAGAGAGAATTGCAGAGTTCAGCCCTGAGTCATTACAATGGCTGTATATGGAGACCACTCCTTCTACACCAGTTACCTCAGTAGTAGTATTCAGATTTTCCCCAGCAGTGAGTTACCTATTGAGATCTGGCATTTTTATTCTGTCTGTTACTTTGATGGAAAGAAGTGGTAAAAAATTTCAGAGATGTGGTGGTCTGGAGTAAGGTTTGCAAGAGCCTGAGCAGCAGCTGGCACATTGCAAAACAGTTATTTCATCACTCTGACTGTGCAGGGAGGAATTAAACATTGAATAAGCAAGCAGAGAGCACGACTGGTAGCAGACAGGTAGCGTAGCAAGAGTGATCCTCTACTTTCCACTCAAGAAGTCCTAAACCTAGGAACATTTAAATAATTACAAACATCATGGATGTTCACGCTCCTTTTACAGCCACCGGAAATGCTCAGTGCAGTTAATGGGGTGGGATTCAAGTATCCAGACATGGGCATCTAATATTGTTTAAGATGCCTTAAGGTGTCCTGGTGACCTTCGGCTGCTGCTCCAGAAGACACAGGTCTCCTGCATCATGCCTGTGTGGATGTCCAAGGTGCCCAAGGCCAGCTTACTGACCACAGACATCTGCCTTCCATCTACCTTCCATCAGGTACCCAACAGACACAGGACATCTTTGCTGCAGATCTCTGAATGGAGAGGAGTGGGTCCCATCGAGGGTTTCTGTGTTTTGCCACACATCCGCTCTGGAGCATCACAGCTGACAAGCCCATCTCGACTTCTGAACCTGAGTTTTCTTTCAAAAGGCTCATTTTGCTCACAGGTATGTAGATTCACTCATAGAATCAGAGAATCATAGAATGGTTTGGGTTGGAAGGGACCTGAAAGATCACTTAGTCCAACTCTCCTGCCATGGGCAGGGACGTCTTTCACTAGACCAGGTTACTCCAGGACCCGTTCAGCCTGGCCTTGAACAAATCCAATTCGGGTCTCATGAGCAAAAATCTGTCAGTCTACTCCCGCACTGACATGGATATAAAAACACCCAGCTCCTAGACTCTGGCTGAAGACCAGACAGATGACAACCTTCAAGACAATGACATTTCAGTTACAGCAGTAAATCGTAAATCCCACTTTAAAAGAAGGCTAAACACTGTGAAATAAACCCCTTTCATTAGCATGAAACATCCAAAAAGTGAAACAACATGACCAAAATCACCCTTCATCTAAAAATAAAAGCAAAGAGAGGGTTTTCAGTAGTGCTGGAAAATACCCGACACGCGTTCAATGGGTGGGCTTGATATTGTGACTACAAAAATATTTTCGCTCAGTTTGTTTCTGGCTGTTTTGCAGCTGATGTTTTGCCAGATCTCTTCAGCATTCAATGAGATGGGTTTGCCAGCTTCGCCCTACGGTTTGAAGACACGATGGTGCCGCCGAACTGCGGAGATGACCTCCCAGTAAATGTCCCAGAAGTACCCCACCATTCCGAACCGCTGCAACTGTCAACATGTGCAGAGAAACTTCCCAGAGCTGCTTAAAACACAACCAACGTCTTCTTGCTTCGGTGTTTTGGACGGGGTGTAGCGGGACCAAGGAGCAGCCGTTTTCCCATTTTGCTTAAATAAGTGTGGCTGCTCACAGGACGGAGGAGCATGGGAGGACAGGTCCCTGGGGACACTTCCACCATCCAAGTGCTGGCGGTGAGTGGTTTTGGACAACGCTCTTGGCTCCTCTCCGCCAACTCACATGGCCCCAGCATGGGGGGAAGAGAGGGAGGTAGAACCCAAAAAACGGGGGCTGGAAAGTGGTGACAGAAGTTCAGGTAGATTGGAAAGACCAAAAGGTTTATTTTATTTTATTTTTTCCCAGGCTTTTCAGTAAAAAATGAAATTGGAGAACAGAAAATGCCCTTTTGGCTCAGCTCATAACAGTCCATTTGAGATCATTTGCTGGTTTTGTTCCTTTCTCAGGGCATTTCACTCCTCCCTTTACTGCCTTTCCTTTGCACAGGGGTATTTTTTTTTTTAAGAGAGCCTATAATTTTCAAACAAAAAGGTCATATTTTGAAATTTCCAAGGAAATCTGTTGGCATTTCAGACCTGCCTTGAGAACGTTGCAGGGAAATGTTTCATTTTTTCCCCAGAAATTTTCTGCTACCTTTTCTCCAGCCCACAAAATTTCAACACGAATTTATGAATATCTTCTGTCCCTCCTGAATCTCCATTTCAAAAACATTCACTATTAGTTTTAAAAAAAAAAAAAAAAAAGAGAAAATAAACTACCCAGACCTGCTTTTTATCCACTATTATTATAATTTCTTGCTCTTTGCTATGTTAAAAAGTGATCCAGCATCCTGTCTCCCTTCTCAGTGGAGCCAAAGGAGGGAAATGGATCCAGGATGAGCATCTCCAGCCTCGTCCACCAACCCACACCCTGGTCCTTCCCTTACTTCCCATGAACACACATTGACATTCAACACACACCAGCCCATCTCAGCAACATCTGGTCCCATGTTGCAACCCACATGAATAAATGCAAGTCCAGGAAAAGTAGGTGCTATGACCTGTCATTTACCAACAAGGAGAGACCTCAAATGACATGGTGGCAAGAAACTAGGAAGCAATAAGATTTTTAAAAATGTATTTTGTTAGAGCAGTAATTAATTGGGGGAACTTCAAAAAAACCCACGGTGGATGGCAACATCCACAGACCACTGGGATGGCTAGAAACTGTTACAAAACCTCAATTAAAATTGATTTGCAGACATCTACAGAGGTTTCTGTGTACCTCTTTCCAAGCAGACAGCCAGGGACACAGAAACAGAGGCCAGCTGGACTCTAGAAATGCAGCCTATACTCCTCACTCTCTATTTCTTTTTCTTATTACTCCTTTCCCCCTTTTTTTCTTGCATATTATCACACCCGTCCCTTTCTGTCTCAAGGACTGTGCATGCCCTTCAGTTAACTGGTTTAATGTATGTTCAGGCTTGACTTGAGCATATTCCTGGTCATTGCCATCAGTCCCTAAGATACAGAGGCAAGGTGGGTGACCTTAAAGATAGAGGAATAGGTTATCCCAGGGCACCTGTCACCCTAAGGATGAGGTAAACAAGAGAGCTACAGGAGCAGAGTTAATGAGGCCTCCTATAGATATGCAGATGGAATCCTGACATCCACCCTCACAGTAACCCTTGCTTCACCTTCAGCTCCCCTAATGCCTACCTGCACAACCTCAATTTCATAGAATCATAGAAATATAGAATAGTTTGGGTTGGAAGGAAACTTCAAAGCTCCCCCAGTGCCACCCCTGCCATGAGCAGGGACATCTTCACCAGCTCAGGTTGCTCAGAGCCCCGTCCAGCCTGGCCTGGGATGTCTCCAGGGATGGTTCATCCACCACCTCTCTGGCCAACCTGGGACAGGCTCTCACCACCCTCAGGGGCAACAATTTCTTCCTTATGTCTAGTCCGAATCTCTCCTTCTTTAGTTTAAAACCATCACGTCTTGTCTTATCACAACAGGCTCTGTTAAATTTCCCTATCCCCATTTCCCTCCCCCGGTTCCTTGGCCTCTCCCTCCACTGCTCACCAATTCGTGTCTCTTCTATCCGTATTTCCTAAGGAAGCAAACTGTCACCAAAACCCCTCAAATAATGTCCAGTAAATCACTATGTTTTACAGCAAGGGTTCAGACAGAATGCGAAAAGAGTCCCTGCTTGCTTGGCACTATTTCTTCAGGCCTGAAAAATACCTCCTGCAGCTCTGTCTAACAAAAACACATTCATTCCTAGCATGCCTGATTGTCATAAAGACAATAAGGACTTTATTTTGCACTGGGACTAATTGTATTAAAAAATCACTCTGGTCCAGACTGAAAAGTCCCCAATTCTCCGTGAAATCACCAGGAGGAAGGTGTCCATGTAAAGGACAACCTGTCTGGGTTTGCTCTGAGGGACTTTTTTCATAGTACTCATGTACTTAAGAAGAAAAATCTTCACAAGAGCAAAGCACAACCCAGGAAAGATATGCAAGGGAGTAGAAGGCAGAATAACCATTTTTGAGTCATTTTAAAATATTTTTGCCAGCTCTTGGGAACATCGGTGAAAAGAGATGTCTTGTGCTGCTAGAAAGAAAGGATTTTAGCTGAAGAGATGCATTTACTGGGCTTTCCATTAGTGGGAAACTTTATAATTTCAATTCTTTAATGATACAGAACAATTAAAAAACTTAAAACTTTTTTTTCACAAACATGGTGTATAATACCAGCAAGCCCTGAGGTTTGGGAGACCCCTGATGGTGCTTTCCTGCAGTTCAGGACCATTGAATCCATCTGAGGAAGCCCCATTGAGTCACCCTCCTCTCTCCCCCTCCCTGCAGAGTCCCACTGTCTGAAGGGCAGTATCCCTGCCTGCCCTGGGCAGGATTTGCTCATGGGTTCACCTCATCAATTGATAGGTTGAGGCCAGTTGTATGAGGTTCAATAAGGTCAAGTGCCAGGTCCTGCACTGGGGTCACAACAACCCCCGGCAGCGCTACAGGCTCGGGGAAGAGCAGCTGGAAAGTGCCTGGGGGAAAAAGTCCTGGGGGTGTTGGTGACAGTGGCTGAACATGAGCCAGTGTGTGCCCAGGTGGCCAAGAGGCCACCAACATCCTGGCTGGTACCAGCACTGGTGTGGCCAGCAGGACCAAAGCAGTGACCGTCCCTGTGCTGGGACCTGGGGAGGCCAAACCTGGAATCCTGGGGTCAGTTCTGGGCCCCTTGTGACACCCTTGAGGTGCTGGAGTGAGTTGAGAGAAGGGAACGGAGCTGGTGAGGGGCTGGAGCACAGGTGTGATGGAGCGGCTGAGGGAACTGGGGGGTTCAGCTGGAGAACAGGAGCTGAGGGGAGACCTTCTGATCTCTGAACTGCCTGAAAGGAGCTTGGAGCATGGAGAGGTTTGGTCTCTTCTTCCAGGTAACAAGTGGCAGGACAAGAGGAAATGTCCTCAAGTTGCTCCAGGGAAGGTTTAGATTGGATATTCGGAAAAATTTCCTCAACAACTTTTCTGTTTGTCGGGCATTGGAACAGGCTGCCCAGGTCAGTGGTGGAGTCACCATCCCTGGAGGGGTTGAAAAGATGTGAAGATGAGGTTCTCAGGAAGAATGTTGGGCCAATGGTTGTATTCAATGACCTTGAGGGTCTCTTCAAAACAAAAGGATTCTATGATTCTATGTAGCGCTCTGCAAAGGCATCTTTCCTCATCACCATGGGGACTTTGTAGTCCAGGAGTCCAAGGACACCCCTAAATGGGAGACATAAGTGCTGCTGGAACCTATTGAGCTTCTTTTGGTCACACTGTCCTAATCTGGATTCATTGCAAGCCTGTGCAGATGCTGGGTTATTGCTGCTATCACACATCACTCCAAAGACTGAGAACAAATGTAACACGGCATCAGCAGCTCCTGTGGGTCAAGGTTTTAACAACATGCCTTGGGGTGTAGGAGTCCTTGCAAAAGATGCAGAAGGGTGGACCAGCTGCAAGTGTCTTCAGCTGCTTGCAATGCCCGTCCACCTCTTGGGGAAAGTCTGTGCAGCCACTTTGAGCTCACTTGATACAAACAGGTGATGAGCTTGGTCCTTCTTTCAGCTTAAATCGCAAGCAAGAGCCTCTTAAATTAGGTGGAAAGAGGGGAGGTAAGCCCTTGCTTTTCTTGCAGGAGTGGCATAACAATAGAGCAGAATGCTTGAAGTTCACTCTTAAAAAAAATAGAAATAAAAGGAACTGCTCCTGCCGTGGAGTGGGGGCTGGACTAGGTGACCTCCTGAGGCCCCTTGTAAACATATTTTATGAGATTGCCCGATTATACTGAGAGCTGGCAATGCTCAGGAAGGATCTGCGTGAGCCTGTTACCGTGGGCCAGGAGTAAGGTGCTTGCTAATGCTTAATAAGATTTAGCTGCTGTGTAACAGATGCCTATTGGGACTTGTTGGTTAAGTCTCTTTCAAAGTATTTTAATATGGGTCCTGTAATCAGTTAAGAGAGGGGATGTCTGATGGGAGGGAGGTTTAGGGAAACCTATGGCTTGTTGAGAGTTGGTACGAGGGGCCCTGCTAGGGGTCAGTCCCATGACTTGGTGGCTTGCTTGGTGCCCTGCCCTAATTCTGATTCTGTTCTCATCAAATGGCGTCATTTTGGGGTAGATTTATATAGCAACAAGCAAAAAACCTCAACACGTAAAGCCCAATGAGCTGTGGCTCCACGTCTGTCATGTTTCCCACAGATCTCAGGGGACAAAGCTGGTGGTCCCCACCTCCTGCAACTGGGGACACACCTGTGTTCCCACATCCATCTCTGCCCTGCATGAACAGGAGGGTGGAAAACTGCTTGCAGAACATCATGGTGCGACAGGGTCTCATTTGCTTTTTTGTCTTCAATAATTGACTGCTGCTGGTTTTGGTGCCTTTTATTCATTTGGAAAACCGAGGAGAGACAGGGTAGGAGTAGGGGTCAGGGCCATGCTGCTCCTTATTTGCAGTGATTTGTGCTCCCCAGAGCCCTGAGGAAGCAGGGATGCTCTGAGCCTGGCTCTCAGCAGCCCATCTGAAAGCAACAGAAGCATTTTGACCCCATCTATACCCCTCAAAATCATTGACCCTGGCCAGAGGACTGGGTGCAGGCAGGAATGAGGTTAGGGATGGAGGTGCAACACAACAGCATGTTGCCTGAAGCTCAGAGCTGTCCCCAGGGTGACTCTAACTGCATTCAAGCCTGATGGAAAAGAAGCGAAAAGCCTGGCTTCCAGCCTGCGTGTGATCACTGGAAGGGAGGAAACACCCTGAAAGTCCACGTGATGGTGAAAAAAGAGTAACTGGAAATGAAGGCGGTGGCAGCAGGGGGGATTTGCATGGTGTGATCCCCGAGATGGTGGAATAAACGACGTCCTGTGGGCAGGCGGTGTTCCCAGGTCTTGTCTGTTATTTCAGCCTGCATCCGGAGGGCAGATAAATGCCAGGCCCACTTCTAATTAAGGAAACTGAGGAAGGGAAATGTGAGTGGCTCGTCTCGGAGGTGATTTGTCGGGAGGAAATGCAGCTGAAGGCTTCTCATCTATCCCGGGCACAGCCTCGGATACCCAGATGGAGCCTGGGGAGGTTCCCCAACTCTTGCTGCCTTGCTTGAGTTACTCTGATCTGGGAGTGAGTGCCAAATATATGGTGGGGAACCCATGCAGGACTGGCAGCGAGGGATGAAAGAGGTGACCTCATGGGTATTTTCCTTCCCTTTTGCACTTCTCTGACTCAACCGCCCCGCTGAGCTGGAGTCGCTGCCCTGGAGAGGTTTGGTTCCTGTGGCAGCAAGACATCTGCGAGCGGGTCAAAGTCCTGGCATCTCTAACGGGAACTGCTTGGAGGGGAGATGGAGCCCGGCTCTGTGCTGTGGAAAAAAGCCATAGGGAGGGAAGGGGAATCCTGAGTGAAAGAGACACAAGGTTTCCTGCAAAAACCATGACAGGGATGGTGGCGAGGGCTCCTCAGGGATGGGGAAGCCTCTGGAGTGATACAGGCAGCTCAAGAGCTGAGTCATGGAGAAGGAAAACTTCAAGTCATGCTCCGGATCCTTCTGTGGTCTAAAGCGCCCGGGAAGAGCCTCGTGTTGCCCGAGGATGTCCCATTGGCCGTGTCACGAGTTGGTGTCACCCACAGGGCTGGGGGGCAGGGCTCACCCCAGCAGCGGGTGCAGGAAGCCAGGAGCCCTTTGCAGGATACCAGACCCTTTGCTGGAATCCTCGCAGTCATTCCCCCACCTGCCTCACATGCAGGATGCACATTATGGAACCACAAGGGTGGGATGGGGGTTAGGGAGAGGATGTGGGTTTTCTGCAGATGCCAACGCAGAGGCAGGTCCAGTGGCAATCGCTCTGGGGCTCCTTACCCAGCATTGGCAATCACAGAATCACAGAATGTCCTGAGTTGGAAGAGACCCACAAGGATCATGGAGTCCAACTCCTGTCCCTGCACAGGACAACCCCACAGTTCACACCGTGTGTCTGAGGACATTGTCCAGTCTCTTCTTGAACGCTGTCAGGTTGGTGCTGTGACACCTCCCTGGGAGCCTGTTCAGTGTCCAGCACCCTCTGGGTGAAGAACCTTTTTCTCATGTTCAACCTAAACGTCTCCTGGCACATCTTCCTGTCAATGCACTCTGGCATCTTCTTTTGATCCTAAAGAAGACAGCACGGTGCTAGCAGTGGCACCATTCCCTTTTGCAGTTATGGCCCTTTGAAATTGTCGCTTGAAACACCTTGAAACTCCTTGGCCACTTGGCTGCTTCACTCTGGCTACTGCATGTCCCCTCCATCCTGGATATAAAGCATCCAGCTGAAAAATACCCAGTTAAAAAGCCAAGCAGACACCAGCATGTCCATGCTATGTGGCACTGCCCTCTGCTGTCGGTGGCTATGGGGACACTGCCCAAGGCCACTAGCCCTGAGTAGTAGAAACACGCAGCTTTTGTGTCACCATAGGGACTGCTGAAGGACCTGGAAAGCCACAAAGCTGTCCGGGAGGATGCTGAACCCAGGACTGGTGTGTGTTCCCCAAGCACGACAAACAGCGTTCGCAGGCAGCAAAGCCCTGGAGGAGTCAGCACTGGCTTGGGCTTCCCTTTTCCCTCAGCTGAAAGCAGAAGTGGTGACTATTTTTGGTGCTGTCTCACTTCGGAAAGAGCCATGCACGCCTCAGAGCATCCCCCCCAGCTATGGCACCTTGCTGCGGGCAGAGGAAATGAGTAACAGTGAGGGTCGCGCTGCCTTTCCATGACCGGACCTCTGCCTCGGGGCTGCCTGGTGTAACCGGAGTTTCCTTCCACATGCTGGGCACACCAGCTTCTATGGGATGAGCATAAAGAAGGACTCTTAAACTGTCTTTTCCAGTGGAGAAACACTCAGGCGAAGCCTCTCAATTACATATATATAATGTTGCCTGTCCTTGCCTCCATCCGCAGCCCTTATTGCCTGTTCTTCAGTTGGAAGAGTTTGGGTGGGAGGTTAAGGACATCCAACGTGACCCCAGAGCTGGTTCTTATCTCCCAAACTCTCCTTAGTGAAAGGCCTCTAGATGGGGCTTTAATGCAATATTACATTAAAGTCCAGTGCTGAGCTGTGATTGCCCGCGGAGCCTGGGGGCTGCTCAGCTTGGGGACACACGAGGTGGTGACATAGTGCCACTGCACCCCAACCATCAGCATGAGGGAACTGAGATATTCCCAGATCCTGGTGAATAATGTGGATTTATGGAAGACTTCTGTTGTATTGGATTTGACTCCCCCCAGGATGTTTCAGCCCCCACCACAAGGGATGTGATGCGAAACCACCCAATCTCATCCATGGATGTGCAAAGCTTTGCATAGTGATTTTCCACAAGGCTGTTTTGCAAAGGTTCCGTCAAGGACTGGGCTGATCTGTCTTAGACATCAAAAATTAAAGCAGCTCGCCCCTCTCCTTCCCTCTTCCCCCACGCTTTTATTCTGAAAAGAAGCAGGACCCAAATAGTTTGCACAGTGCTGGAAATGTCTGAGCACACGGCCAGTGGTGGAAATAAATTCACTGAGTTCCCAGTGCCGCTCCAGGGGCTATTCCAGGACAAAAGGTTCGTCTCTATTAACCCACCCCCTGAATCGGTTTGTCTGTGAACTATCGGAATCAGAAACACCAACCCCACCGCTGTTATCCGAGGGTCTCACTGTCTCATCACACACTCAATTGCCACCTGCTGGGCACATCTCTGTGGAGCTGAATGGCTTAAACCCCCTCCCAGGGACAGCGGCTTTTGGGACGAGAGCCCAGCGCCAAGTGCCTGCGTGTCCTCCTGTCTGTGTCCCCACAGGGACACGTGGTGGTTCAGCAGCGTGACACACAAGCGTGCTCAGGAGTGAGACCTTTTTGTTCTTGCGTGGCAGCAAGTGTAGAAATTACCTTCAGGATGACGATGAGGGTGACGTCTACTGACCTGGAACAACGCTGCCACCAAGCACCGGTGACATTTAGGGCATTAACTACTTCCCAGCCAGGGTGCTCATTGTGCTGTCCATCGCTGGGGTGCATTGCTCTTGCACAGGGCTGGGAATGTGTGCACAGGAGTGTGTGTGATGCCTTTCCATGTCCAGCCTTTGCACAACTGGGTCAGCCCTCGCCCATCTTGCCTCTGCAGGGCTGTCCAGCCTTTAAAAGACTGACAGGCATGTCTAACCTTTGGATGACTGTCCAGCCCTTGCACAATTACCCAGCTTTTGCACAATGGATCATCACTACCTGAAGTCCTTGCATGCCTGGTTACTGCACACCTGGCCCTTGCACACCTGGTGCTTGCACAACTGCCTATCCCTGGCACATCCAGCACTTGTGTGACTACCCAGCCCTTGCACAGCTGCCCAGATGTGGTGCATCCACCACTGGCACAGCTGCCCATCCCTGGCACATTCAACCCTTGCACGACTGTCCTGTCTTGGCACATCCAGCCCTTGCACTGCCACCCCTTCCACACCTGGCCCTTGCACAACTGCCCAACCTTTGCACAGCTGCCCATCCCTGGCATGGCCAGCCCTTGTGCACCAGACCTTGCACAGCTGGCCATATGTGGCATGCGTACCCCAGGCACAACTGCCCATCCCTGTCATGTCCAGCCCTTGCACAGCAGCCCAGATGTAATACATCTTGTCCTTGCACATCCACCCCTTGCACAACTGCCCATCCCTGGAACATCCAGTCCTTGCATACCCAGCCCTTGCACATCTGGCTAGTTGTGGCATACCTACCCCTTGCACAACTACCTAACCCCTGCCCAGCTGCTCATTCCTGTCACATCCAGCCCTTGTGTGAATACCCATCCCTTGCACAGCTGGCCAGATGTATCACATCTTCCACTTGCACAACTGCACACGCCTGAAATGTCCAGCCCCTGCATCATTACCTATCGATTTGCACAGCTGCTGAGGTGTGACATGTCTCCCCGTTGCACAACCCCACATCCCTAAAATGTCCAGCCCTTGCATGATTGCCTATCAATTGCACAGCTGGCCAGATGTGACACATCTTCCCCTTGCACAACTGCACATCCCCGAAACGTCCAGCCCTCGCATGATTACCTATCAATTGCACAGCTGGCCAGATATAACGCATCTTCCCCTTGAACAACTGCACATCCCTGACACATTGATCCCTTGCACGCCCATCCCTTGCACAGCCAGCCCTTATCCGTCCGGTCGTGTCACACCCAGCCCCGGAACACTCAAGCCGGGGACACCCCGGCTGGGGACACCCCCCCATTCCCCGCCCCGTCCCGTTCTCTCCGCCCCGCCTCCACCCCCATCTCCCGCCTCCCGGGGCGTGTCCCCCCGCCCCTCCGCCGCAGCCCCGCCCCGGCCCCGCCCCGCCCCGGTCCCGCCCCCCCCGCCGGTCGGGCTCTCGCCAGCGGCCGCGCTATAAGAAGCGGAGCGGGCGGCGGGGCCGCAGCGGGCGCGGCGGGGGAACGAGATGAGCAGCGCCGGCGCCGCCGCTGCAAGATGCTGGATGGACACGTCCTGCTGGGATGGCTCTTCTGCGCGCTCCTAGGGCTGCTCGCCTGCGCCCCGCGGCCCTCCGCCGCATACTTCGGGTAGGTGCCCGACGTGGACGCACCCGCACTCCCCCGCCTCCTCCTTTTTAACTTTTAGTATATTTTTGCTTTTCTTCTTTTTTTTTTTTTTTTGCATTTTGTCCGCGCAACCCGAGGTGCGGATGGTGCTTTCTTCCCGCACGGTGGGTGCTGGCATCCAATCCGCCGGCTCTGACAGCCGCCCAGGGAGAGGGGTACGGGGAGGGACAACCCCGTGTCTCTTCCCCGTCCCGCCGCTCGGAGCCGGGCGACTCTAATCCCCTGGGTGTTCTGCCGGGCTCCTCGGGAGCTGCAGGTTGCTGCCTTGCGGGGGCTGCCGCGCTTTTCCCAGGGGCCGCCGGCAGAAACTCTGTGGGCGAGGGAGCGTCAGGTTCTGCCCTTCCCCGACGGGGCGGGCGGCGATGGTCTGCCCGGAGGGGACCCATAGCGGGGCGGCCTGGGGACATCGGCTCCAGGTGAATGCTGTAACCTCCACCATCATGAGGCAGCACCGAAAAAAACTTTTATTTTATTTTATTTTTTTTTCCCCTTAATTTAAGTGCATGTTTCAACATCAGGTGCTCCAAGCAGGTCCCAACATCACCCCGACGGCGTTATAATTATTTATTTTTTGTTTTTTGGGGTAGCATGCTGCTGTCACCAGCCTGGCACGGTGACAAAGCTTTATTCCCGAAGGAGGTGAGGGTTCCGTGCGGCGGTTGAGCGCGGAGAGGTGCGGAGCCGGCGCGGAGCCTCCGCATCCCGGCGGCGCTCACCTGTGCGCGTTACAGGGGCGCGGCCGGCAGGGGGCGCTACCTGTCCGATGCGCACCGCGCAGGTGGATCCCGGTCCCCCCCAAGATCCCCCCTCGATCCCCCTTCCTGGGCCTGGGTGGCTGAGCTGGAGATGCCGAATAAAACTCACTCACCCTCCTTTTTTTAACCCACTCTGCAACCGCAGCCACGTTGCGATGCTTCAGCCTGAAGCAGAGGGTTCTCTTGGCTTTCCATCCCTGCAGCCCCCTTTTTGCTTTTTGGGGTGTTGTGAAGATGCTTTGTAGCTGTTTCTTATCCTCTTATAAAGACTTATCCCCAAATGGTGTCGGTTAGTGAGGGAAGTGGGATGCGAGCACCTGAGTAAGAGGTTTGGGCGCAAGTTTGCTCAAGAGTGATGGTCCTTGCTGCTTTTTGAGATGTTGTGCTGTGACCGCTGGTAGGAGCCACTGGATCAGCACTGGAGAATGTTTTAGCAGACTTGAGGTTTCCCTTCACCCCCCCTCTCTTTCCAGTAAAACAAATCCTGGTGCTGAGGCTTGTCCATTGCTTGTGGTCTGGCAAAGTTTTCCAAACAGTGCTACTTACATCTTCTGTTTCCAACTCAAGAACCATTTAACTTCCTGCTTCTGAGGCTGGTTTTGTGGGGAAACAGCCTGTCCTGTGTGCTCAGATTTTTAGGAAAAGCCCTTTTTTTTCCCCCCAGCAGCACACAGAGGGCTATACTGAGCCTGCTAGCTCGTCTGTCTGCCCAAGACCACCAGCACTGTGCAGTTGTACGATGCCTCAGGGACTGACAGGGCTTGTAAGGAGTTTGGCTACAACTCTCACGCTAATCCACGTGGTGCTGGTATCTGCTGTAGGGTAGCAGGTAACTCATTCCAGTCGCTTGCTTCTGGGATTTCTCTTTTTGGCCTCGTGTGGCTGGTGTAGGTTTTAATTTCGGAGCGAACATGTTGAGCTGAGGGAAAGCGTGCTGCTAGGTCTGTCCTGACCGCTCTAGGTTATTCCCTCTGTCTCAGCGCAACTGCTGTTTCTGATTTGAGACTCCCTGTCTGGCAATAAGCAGGGGAGAGGAGATGCTGCCAGATGTGCGCCCAGCCAGATGTGCACCTCAAGTGCTCCAGGGCTGCTGTGGAGTGCGGTGAAGTTTGCTTATGCAAAGCATCCTGCTCTCTGGTCAGAGCCACAGGGAAGGAGCAGCATCTGCTGCTAATCTCCTCTTTGTTCTTCCAAGAGGCTTAAAGCAGAGATTGCACTTGCTGAGCTGCTGGGGACATGGGGGAACAGTCAATGCTGAGGTCCAGGGTCCCTGCTAATCCCTGGTGATATGTGATCTAACAAGTGTGTGTGGAAGAGCTGAGCCCTCCTTGCTGTGGGCTTCTGTGTATTGATAAGAAAATAAAACTTACCTGAGAAAAGGTGTCTGTCCCTGCGGAGCTCTTGGTGCCTCTGCAAGTGTTCTGTGAAAGCTGGTATTAGCCCTTCTTGCTATGCCTAGAGAGGAACTACTCCAGGTGAGGAAGCACATGTGTATTCTAATAAATCATTCCTTAAAAAGCCTGGATGCATCACCTTTTGCTCAGGGGCTGAGCTGGAATGAATGTACTCAGTTAATGTAGCTCCCTTTCTAAGCAAGGAAAGGGACATTCCTTCCCAGTCCAAAGCATCATCAAAGCCACCGTGACACCTTTTGGTGGCTTGTTAGACCTTCTGCTCTGGGTGCCAGCATCCCTGTTGGAGGAGGTGGTTGGGAGCAGAGCGCAGCAGGCGTCTGTGTTAAACAGATGTCACGCTGTGGCTGCAGCTCCGTTCCGCAGTCTGGTGGGGAATAGGGACAGCTGTGGATGATCCCTTCCCACCCCTCTGGCCCCATCCCCAATGTCTTATTTCAGGGAAAGAATTCAGTGTCTCCAAATGTGTGGCCTCGTGGGGGAATTAGTGCAGGGGGGGACAGAAAACGGGCATGGTTACATGATAACAAGGTTGTGTCAGCATGTAGTTATGCCTGTGTCTGCCCCAAAGGGGCAGCTAGTGAGTGGGAGGGGATGCTGGGGTGGGAAGACCATGGCTGGAGGCCACTGCTGCTCTCTGTGTCTAGCTCTGGCATCTTAGAGGGATGCAGTAAGCAGCCAAAAATGATAAATGCCTTCTGGAAGTAGAGTTTGGTGTATGTGAGATAAGACATTGCTGCATATGAGACCCTTGCTGCTGGTTTGCTCCATCCCCAAGCTGCCTGGCTGGGACAGATGCTGAAGGTAACAGTTCACTGTCCGGGTTGAAGGGAGGAACAGTCTTGTCCCTTGCTTAGGGTGATGCCGGCAGCCTCAGTGCTGCTCCCTGGGTGTTGCTGACCTCCCTGGTGCAGGAGAGAAGCAGGTGCCACCTCGACCTGGAGCTGGTACACAGCAAAGGCAGGACCTGATGCTGATGTGCAGCTGTGAGAAGAGCTGGGTCCCTATAGGCACCTACTCTGGAGGGGTCTGTTAGCCCTAATTACTGGAAAGCATCTGTTTCAGGGGTGTGGTGATGCTACAGAGGTCTTTAATATGAGTATCCTTGATGCTAGAGAGGAAAAAACATGCCTGCAAAACTGAGCAGGACTTGATGGCTTGTGGTGTCACCCATTGGGATGTTTGATGATGAAGGGAGCACTTTAGGGTAGGAGCACGTATGGGATACTGTTACTGGCTGATTTTATACCAGAAGGGGAAGCATTGCATTGAGATAAGCGTCAGCTGAGACCGGCTTGTTGAGATGCACTGACTGTTCCAAAAGTGAAGCCTGCTTTTTATGTCCAGCCATCTCCCCTGCAGCTGGGCTGTCTGAAAACTAATTTGCACCATATTACGACTGGCTGGCGGGGGTAGCTTGGAGCAGCCCCAGCCTGTTGGGATCCCTGAGAAAGCATTGCATTTCACTTTTCTCTCCACTTTTCTCGCGCATGACAAGCTTTGGGTGTGGATACCTCCCTTTCCTCTCTCAAATGTGGCTGGGGGGCGGTGGAACTGCTGTAGCAGCATCTGGGAATCGTGTCGGGTCTTGCAATACTGGGCTTTGGAAGTGGCAGATGATGAGATTAGCCATGCTGGGGTGACAGGCTGATTAACTTCAGTCCCCCTGTGCACTGGTGTTAGTGGGAAGGCAAACTGGCCCATAGGAGCTTGCTGCCTGGTCTGTGGCTCTGAGGTTGCAACCTGTCCAGACCATAAATCAAAACCCCTCTATTTCTTTCTGATTTATGGCCTGACTCAGTTTTGATGCACCTCCCTCCTTTTTTTTTTCTTTGTTTTATTGGTTTCTGCAGCTCAGACTTTTGCTCTGCTTTCCTCCCGCAGCAGAAGGAGCTGAGCAGCTCTGCTCCCTCTGCAGAACATTTGTCAAGACAAGTAGTAATGTTACAAGTGGCTCATGCTTACATAGTGTTTATATTGACAGATTGCAATGTTCTTCGTAAATGTAACCGATCCGTACACTGCACGCAGGCAACAGGAACCCTGAAATGCTTGAGTGGGGTAGAGGGAGGGAGGGGGAGCATAACTTGTCCTAATTTACTAACACATCACTAGTGAGAGCAGGTTCCTTACTGCATGGTAGAGTGCTTAAGTGTGGGAAGTGCAATATATTTATGTTCCCATTGACAGATGCAGAGCAGGTACCTTGCTGTGCTTTAGGTGCTGCTGGGGTAGAAATTTAAAATGCCCTGCCATTCAGGGTGTGATTCTGCTAAAATCACTTAACACTGAAGTTGAAGGGGGTTATTAAGGGTTGTGACCACCCTGATGGAGTGGGCTCTTAATGGGGCTGCGATTTCGCACAAGTTGTTGAACTTTGTCACTACAAGTGTGTGGCATCAGCTGGAACGTCATCTCCAATAAAAGCAAACCCACTGGTGCTGGCAGGCTTTGACTGACTTTTTTTTTTGGTTTTTTTTTTTTTGTTTTTAATATTTTTCCCCAGCCTGTGGGATATGCAGGTGCTAACACGGCTTGTTGCCTATCAAGAATTTCTCTACCTGTCACTTGATGGTGGTGTGGGGCCACACGTTTTTGCTTTCAGCCGGAGGCGTGTGAACTTCTCCGGGAAGCTGTTGGCGTCGCCAGGCCACAGCGCGTTGGCTTTTTCCAGACACGCCGGTTGTCTCTGGCGTGTGTGTGTGTGTGAGAGATGGAGCAGCTGGTTCTCAGCTACAATCACCCCCCCAAATAAAAAACACCACAAAAACCTGGAGTCGGGTGGTGAGGAAGGAATGTGGCACGCAGGCAAAACACAGCTGGAGCGTAAGGAGGCAGCTCCTGAGGCTGGGAGAGCGGCTTTGCCATCCCACCCTGTGGTGTTCTGCCTGTTTCTAGATGGCGATGCTGGTTTTCAAGGTGCTGGATTTCTGGTTTTTCTTGGAAGAGGAAGGGTGTGCGTAACTTTAAAAATGTATTTTTTTTTTTTTCCCCCCTCTGCTTCTTCTGAGCTGAATTAATTGTCACGTAGATACTGATCTGAGTCCTGGCTTCTCCCCCAAGTTGTTTTTTTTTCTGGGTGATTTCGAAGTGTTTAGCCCCCATTCTTTTGCAAAGGGGGAACCCCATGCCTACAAGAAGCGTTTGTGTTGTAGATGCTTGAAGGTGGCACTGGACATGATGAAGTGCCATAAGGGTGGTGACAAACCCAGGAGCATTTGGAAAGAACTTACTGTGTATGCAGCTTGTGTCTGCCAGACCCACATCTTCAGCCTTGGGGACCAGGGTCTGGCCCAAATTGGGCTGGGAAGTAGCTGTAAACTCCTTCCACCTGCAGCATACTTAAAGGATGGAGCAAAAACTTATTCAGAAAGGGATTAGTACATCTTAGACTTACATACTAGATTGACCATATTGCTTGGGCCTTGGGAACCACTACATTGTGCCTCAGTTTCCCTTATTGGACAGACAGAGGAGCATTTCTGTCTGAGCTCAACTAATGGTGAACATTGTGTGTGGCTTCTGTGTTCAAATATTGCATGTGTTGGGTTTTTTTTGCAGGGATCACCAGTGCTACAGTGCTTAGGAGGGCAAGATGGCTTGTTAGGAGAATATTCAGTGTATACTTGACAAAGCAGGAGGCCAGTGACTTTCTGTAGTGTGACTGGTGATGCAGAAATGGCGACCAGGAATCTATAGGACTCTGGTCTCCTGGTGAAAGGCCTGGTCAATGATTAACTTGCTTTCTGGAAGCTGCGAACAACAATAAAAGGGAGTCCAGTCCCACAACCCCAACACAAAAAGCCCATGAGTGTTTAATAATTAAAGGCTTGTGCTTTATCGCAGAGTAATGAGAATTGCCTTAAGGCTTATTCAGTGGCAGGTAATTGAATTAGGTTGTGGGACTGGGAAGGGGGAGGGTTGTATGGAAGTTCTGGAAGACTACATGGAGAAGCCAATGTGATGCTCCTTAGTTTGAATCTTTCTGACCAAACTGAGTTTTGTCAGTCTCCGCTGCTTTCTTAATTTTTCAGTCTGTTTAATCCACTGTACTTGCAGACTTGGTGTAACTGCCTCTCGGAGAAGATGTTCCTGTCCCAGGGATGCTCCATTCCCTTCATTTAGGGAGATGCTGGCAGTGTTTTTATTCCTGGTGTTTTCCTCAGTGAAATGTTGATATTTAAATGCTCCTTGAGAATTTTTTGGTGGAAAAGCCAAGCCAGAAGACACTGAACTATGCTCTTTGTATTTATGGAGGGGTCTGATGAGCCAGAGGAGATACTGAACTGAGCATCACCAGTGTTCCTGGTGCAAGAGGCAGTTTCTGATGTGGAGCTGACCAGAGCTGCACAGGGGTGGTGGGACCAAAAAAGCTCAGAAGAACTGAGGGCTAAACTTGCCTGCCCTGTCTCATGTTCCTGTGCATAGTGGCTTTCTAAGACATTGTTAGGTTGGAGGAGAGTTTTGAAGGTTTTTTTGAGACTGAGATGTTGGAATATTCTGGTGTGAGAGACTGTCTTGAACATGGTCTCAGGCCACCAGAGGTATAAGGACTTCTGCTTCCTGAAACCTGATGTAGACCCTCTGCTCTGGTTTCACAGGGCAATGTGGCACCTTCAGGACTTGGGTTGTCTGGTCACTTGAGTTTTCTAGAGCACAAATGAGACAGCTCATTTTAATGCTTGTTGCCTGAGACATTTGAGAGAAGGCTCTGAGCTATATGAGCTGGGTGAAGCTGTCCCTGCTCATGGCAGGGGTTGGACTAGATGAGCTTTGAAGGTCCTTTCAACCCAAACTATTCTCTTCTGTTGTGCATGTGAAGGCGCTCTGTGCCTAAGCACCCAGGTACAGCCACCTCCTGGAGAAAGCACTCTTGGGTGGGATGGAACTTGCTTACTTTGTACTAAAAGCCTATGTTAGACACTAACTTCTTTACCCCAAGTTCCCTGACTGTCCAGGTAGCAACCTGCCAGCTTCCCAGTGCTTCCCTCAGGGTATGTGTTGAAGCAGTCCAAGAAGTCTCATGTACCTGGCTTTCCAGGCTGCAAACATGCCGAGCCTCTGGCTTCTCTCCATAACGAAGCAGCCTTTCCTCTGCGCAGCCAAAAAAAGCTCTCTGGTGGCTTGTAGCGCGTTAACGCAATCGGTTTCTCAATCTGAGCGAGAGGGCCTGTTGCTTGCGCTGTTAAATGCTGATGGGAGGCTACTGGTGCTGCAGGTCCCAGACCAGCACATGGTCTGGCTGCAGGCAGGACAGGTAGGGTATATTTTCTCTACTGGGTCCAGAACCAGCTCAGGACAAGTTGAGTAGGAGTTAAAATTATGATGTTGGGTGTAAAAGGGTTAACCCTTTAGAAGCTGTTTCCCCCCCCTGTTTTTAACCGTACATTTTAAGGTTCCCTCGGAATCATGTCTGTAAGTGCTAAGTCTTATCTCTTGAGATACTGTCATAAAATACACTTATGAAGTTTATCAGCTCGGTAAGCTTTACGTTTTATTGTAATGCGTGTTTGCACTGTGCTAAGTGGAACAGGGAGTATTTTGACTACATGGATAAACATAGCAGTTACGGGGTTTGCTTTAGCTGATAGAAAAATCTACTCTGAGTTTTTTTTTTCCCCTTAGCTGTTGCAGAGAACTCTTTCAAATGGATCAAGCAGCTCCTGCACGTGCTATGTGGTCTTCTAGTCCACTTGTGACCTTAAATCATTCTTCTCTAAGGTGTGGGGAGTAATTTGTTAATTCAGTTGCTGAAGGATTTCTTTTGGGGGAAGGGGAAATGACGGGTTAAAAAAACTTGAACTCTTCCTTTGGAAAGAACACAGAGCAAAACAGCTCTTCTATACATCTACTGTAGAACATGCAAACTCAACAGTATCTGACATTAATGCTGAGTCTGTGCTGGCTTGGAAGGCAGCATGGAGCATGCAGTCCAGGTTGATGGGATGTCAGGCTGTATGGGAGCTGGCGTGAATTTTATGAGCGTATTCATTTGGTGTAGCTCATTACAATGGCATTAATTGTATAGCCAGATGCTTATGGAGTTTGGGGAAAACTGGGCTTGCTTGGACTTCTGCATTTGCTTTGCACTGGATGGACAAGTTTCACAATTGTAGCAATAGTTTCCTTTCTTGGAAAAACTGTTCTGAGTCTTCCAGAGACTAAAGTAGCATAATTGGCCATTTACTGTGCATAGTAGGAGGTAATATCTTGTGCTGTGGAGCAACATGTGATTTCCCCTACATGTGAATGAAGTACTGAGATGCCTGTAGGAATCTGAGCTTTGCTTAAAAACCTGTCAAATGGCCCTGTCAGGCTAAGACAGTCCTGGGAAGACTGGGCAGTTTAGCCAGAATCCTGGTCTGCTGTTGAACTAGTCTGAAATCAAATTGTGGAGCAACCTTCCAAGGCCAGTAGGGTCAAGACCAAGTCCTTTTGGATTCCTGGAAGAGGTCAGCTGATTATGAGAAGTTACCTTCCATCTGCTCTTGGTCTACTTAATTTTTTTCTGCCATTGTTGGAGTCTAGCAAAATTAAGCTTCCTTTGAGATATGCAAGGGTGTGTTTTGAGTCTGACCCTTGGATGATGCCTTCATGTGTAGCATATCGGTAGGTGGGACAGGCTGCCAAGATGAATTACTTGGATGCACAGAGCTCATGGCTTGACATGGGGTTTCCTTCTTCTGTATCTTAAGCATCTCTTAATTTATTGTCAAAAGGAAGCTCGTGACTTCTCCAAAATCATCAGCACTACCAGAGGAACATCTACTGAGGCAGGCTCAGAATCCCAGAATGTCAGGGGTTAGAAGGGACCTGGAAAGCTCATCCAGTGCAATCCCCCCATGGAGCAGGAACACCCAGATGAGGTTACACAGGAAGGTGTCCAGGTGGGTTTGAATGTCTGCAGAGAAGGAGACTCCACAACCTGCCTGGGCAGCCTGTTCCAGGCTCTGCCACCCTCACCAGGAAGAAGTTTCTTTTCATATTTAAGTGGAACCTCTTGTGTTCCAGTTTATACCCATTGCCTGTTGTCCTATCATTGGTTGTCACCGAGAAGAGCCTGGCTCCATCCTCCTGACACTCCCCCTTTCCATATTGATCCCCATGAATGAGTCCCCCCTCAGTGTCCTCTTGTCCAGCTCCAGAGCCCCAGCTCCCTCAGCCTTTCCTCACACGGGAGATGCTCCACTCCCTGCAGCATCTTGGTGGCTGCGCTGGACCCTCTGCAGCAGTTCCCTGTCCTGCTGGAACTGAGAGGCCACAACTGGACACAAGATTCCAGGTGTGGTCTCCCCAGGGCAGAGTAGAGGGGAAACACATCATAGAGGCTCACACCTGTCTTCAAGAATACCTGTTCCAACTTCCAGTCAGAGCAAGTCCAGTCAGAGCAAGTTGGCTACAGGGACTTCTCCCAGGGTAATCAATGACTTAATGGGAACTTGGCCAGCTCAGGGACACAAAGTTCAGCTCATGGCTCTGCTGTAAGCCCAGCTGTGCTACAGTTCTCCAGGGCTGCCCATCTCTTCTGACGAGAAACCCTATCCTGGAGCCCAAACCCCTCTGGGGACAGTTGACCTGAACTGATACTTTATTTAAAAGAACTGACTTGTTTTACTTAATCTTGACAAAATTCTTTTCTAGACCTAATCCTCTTCCAGTGTAAGGTGAGATCTTGAAAACCCAGCAGTCTTAGAGCAGAGCTCTTTCTGCATCTGTGGGCCTCTCTGTAATCAAAGGTGAGGGGGGAGGCAGGGATGTTTTTGGCCCCTGTCAAAGATAAATCTCCTGCTGGGAGCTCACAGGGAGCTATTTCCCAGTCTGTGGTTAGCAAGTTGATCTGACAGGCCAAAGGTGAAGCAGCCACTTGAGCCCAATTGCAGGGTCTAACCAAAGATACAACACTTCCTTTGGCTCATTAGCACGGCTGCGTTGCATCCCTGGTGACTATTTCTATCTTCTGGCTTGTCCCATGTTGACTCTGGAAATCCAGAGGCTTAGCATGAGTTTGAAGAGAGGACTGAAGCTGAAGAGCTGCTTTTTGGGTGAGTGAACTGGATGAGACAAGGCTTTGAGCAGCTCGGATGGTCAGCATTACATGGCTACTCTTTGTTTTGCCCGATTGAAGCCATAGTTTCTATACTGCTTTTTGTAGCAGATAAAAATGTGTTTATAGGCAGAGATGTCTCTGCAAGGTGCGGGACAGATGTTTTACAAAAGAATTAGGATTTGAAGGGGAGTGGGGCCAAGCATAATCCTGCATTGCAGAAGGATCAACAACCATGCAGAAACAAATCTCGCTAAACATAGTGGAGTTGCCTTAAAACTGCGTTGTGGTCCCGGTCTTCCCCGGTGCACAGACTGGGTTCCCTGTTGTCTGTCCCAGACCCTGCCTCATGGGAGGCACCAAGGCATCCTCCCTCAGCACTGCATCCCTCGAGGCGCTTGCTTGGGCTGCTGCAAAGCTCATGGAACAACTGAGAGCTGGCGCTGGGAGGGAGGAGGTGAGCTCGAAGGCTTGGCCTTTTCTGACTCATCATTTTGGGACCGCACCAAGCTCGATGACCCTGTTATGTGGTGACACTGGCTGTATTTTAACCATGTCCCCTAGCAGCTGGCTAGAGTTGGCATCTCTCCCTTGCAGACCGTGCTGTAGGCTGGGGGGCACACCTCGTGGTGTGAAGGTGGGTGGTGACCCCATCTGCTCCCAAAGCTGGCTGTTCCAGCATGGACCCTGATGTGAGGCTGGTGAGCTGCTCCCAGGGATGCTGCGCTTCAGCTGATGTTGGATGGATCAGAGGGAGGGGCAGTTGGGTTGCCTTATCCAAACAGATGCTCTTGTCTGCTTGCGCAAGGCTGTTTACTCTGTTACCAGAGCTCTTTGGCGCTCTCCTTTCAACTGAAGTGGCTCTAAAGCTGGTGTCTGATCTGTCTGGATGTGTTCAGAGGCCAGGGTAGGTTTTACCTCCTTGCTCTGTGAGGATGAAGGGAGCAGAGAGATTGCCAGGCATCTGCATGTCTTTGGGCACATTCTTTAACCTCAGGGTACTTGAGCTTGTAAAATGGGGCTGTTCTCAGTGAGAGCAGACTGAGCAGGGACTTGGTGAACTTTCCTTGGCTCTTCTTGGGACTCCAAAGAGCTGCAGGGTCAGAGACATGGTGAACATCCCTTGGCTCTTCTCAGGACCACCAAGAGCTGCAGGGTCAGGGACTTGGTGAATATCCCTTGGCTCTTCTTGGGACCCCAAAGGGCTGTTGGACTAGGGACCACACCTGAAAGTGCCTGATGAAGCAGAGCCCTTTGGGTTGTAGTTACTGCTCCTGTTCCAGCAATAAAAAGAATGCAATAAAGACAAATGAAGGCGGGGGGGTGTCTACTGATGGCTTAGTGATCTCTGGAATTATAATAAGCAGGAAACCCCTAGCTTCAGCCTGCAAGATCTGACTGCAAAAGGGACCTGGTAGCTGAGACTTCATTTTTAGGGGTGCAATGTTCTACCCACTGTATTTTTCCAAATGTTGGGAGATGCATGGCTGGATTTTCAGTGCAGCTGCTGCCCTTGCATAAGGCACCAGCCACGCATTGCTCTTGCTACTGTCAGCTGCCTGAGCGCCTCTGTTTATGCATCTAAAACTTGAAGGGCTGGAGAAGGAAGAAATCTGACCAGTGCAATGGAAAACTTCAATTCCCTGCAGTCCCAGGAGGAGAAGAGTAGCTTCAGGCTGGAGCTAGGAATGAACTTCATTTGTACGCTGCCTCGCCTCTCCAGGGGGAGCAGCCAGGAAAAATATCAACAGTTCCATTAAAAAGTCTGCTGGTTTGCTAAAGTAGTGGAATAAACATACCTGTAGGCATAACGGCCTGAACCGCACAGGAAACATTAACTAGAAACGAACACACGCAGACTTGCTCCCTCTCCCCCTGTATATCAACCAGATAAAAAAATAATGTGCGTCCATGGTAATGTGTAAATCAAACAGCAGCTGGGGGGATTATTCTTAGCTGGGGAAGAACTGGCTTGGATCAAACAGAGGGGCTCGGTGCTTTCCTAGAAAGGCAAAACCTGTGCTGAGCCTGTCCTGTGCTGCTGCCTGGTTTGGGGGAGGGAGGAACTGCAGTAGAAACTGGGGGCAAGACGGGTTTTGGGGTGGTTGTTTGCTCTCTCTGATTTTTATTGCCCCTTCTTAGCTGCTTTCTGTAGGAGCTGAGTGGGCCTGAACTGCTAGGACAAGGGGGGATGGTTTTAAACTAAAGGAGGGGAGATTCAGTTAGACATGAAGAAGAAAGTTTGTACAATGAAAGTGGTAACACCCTGTCCCAGGTTGGCCAGAGAGGTGGTGGATGAACCATCCCTGGAGACATCCCAGGCCAGGCTGGATGGGGCTCTGAGCAACCTGAGCTGGTGAAGATGTCCCTGCTCATGGCAGGTGTGGCACTGGATGAGCTTTGAAGGTCCCTTCCAACCCAATCTACTCTGTCATTCTATAGCCAGTTGAGTCCAGTTGAAAAGCCAGGGTGGAAACCAGTGGGAAACTGGTTAACACCCTAGGAGCTTGCAGAAGAGTGGGTCATGTGTGATGTAGTACTAAATGGGGAAACCAAGCCCACCCAGGCATCAGTATGTGGTGGAGGTGGTCCCTTTAGTCCTCCACTGAGCTCACAACACATCTCCTGACATCTCTGGGATGGGGGGTATGGAGATCTGCAAAATCGCGTTATGTATTTGAGTGAGGTGATGTGACCTTCAAGCTCGAATGGGAGATGCTGCCAGCACTTTTTTTGGACCAACAACATGGTCCCTGAGCTCCTCATAAAAGCAGCTTCCCCTTGGCCATACCCAGCATATACTGTATGTACGAGAAAATACATGTGGAAAATGCTTTCAGTTGCAACCAGATGGCACCTGTCAAGCACAACTAGACATTTCTATTAGTGTTCTTGAGTGTCTTGGACCACTCCCAGCCTCTGGATAGCAAAATAGCCCTGCTGTAGCTGTCCTCCCAGAGGCAGATTGATGTGATTATTGCATGCTAAGAGACAGTCCCTGTGCTCCCAGGCCTCATCTGCACAGCCACTTTAGCACAACTAATCTGAACTGACTTTTAAAGTGGATTAGTTCAATTACTCTTAACTAGCCCTGGTGGAAACACTCTCCTTGGGGGATTAAAGATCCTTAATTCACTTTAACGTACTTTATTTCAATGCAAATCAGGCTAAACTGAATTAAGGGCACTTTAGAGCCTTGTGTGGAGGCACTTCTTCAAAATTGATGTGGTTTAACCACCCCACTTTGCATTCCTGTGCTCAATTCATTCCAGTTAGCGTTCCTGAAGTGTCCCCTTACAGATGACTAATATAGGCACCCTCTGGGATATAAAGCTGCAAACACATTACCTTAGGCTGATGTGTGAACCGGCTCCTGTATCTGCTGATTCAGTGCTTAAAATTGCCCAACTAGGGTGTTTTAGAGATGTTTGCTCTCCTCTGTTTTTTTTCACTCTTCATTTTTCTTTTCCAGATTTTGCCTTTTTTATTTTTTTTTAAATTCTTCAAACCAAGCTCTTTGCTTTTTCGCTTAAAAATGCAGAGCAGTGAGTCACACAGCAGTTTTTCTCTGCAGTGCTTAACTCACTGGATGAAATATAAAATGAGAGTACTTCAACAGTGCACTCATCCTTTTAGCTCAGTAATTTAACTCTCCAGTTGAAGAAGAGCTGTGGTTGTGAAAGAGATTGGCCTCTATTTCCCTGAAGCTTGAGTGAAAAGTAGACATTATATCTGTGGTGCCTTGGGCAAGCGGGCAGGATAATCCTTTGCCTTGGGGAGAGCTGTGCAGGACAGGGGTTTTTGTCTGTGTTTTAAGTGTGAGATAATGCATGTGTTGGGGGGAAAAAGGTGAATCCTACCAGCACCAAGTGAGGGGAAGATCCCTGAGCAGGAGAGAGGGAAATTATCATGATATTTTATTTCCTTCATGCAGACCCTGAATATTTTGGTTTTGCTTTCCCATGGGGAGCTGAGGTAGCACTGATCCCTCTGCAGATGATCTCTCTCCCCTTGTCTGTATCCCTGCAGTCCATTAATTGATTTAATACCATCCTGACCCCTTGAGCTTCACCTGAGCTCCCTGTTTTGCGGCTCTGGGTCCGAATTTAATCCCTGCTGAGCAGCTGCCAGCAGAGGAGGGAGGGGAGGGCTATTTGGCACAGTTTTGCTGTTTTTCACAGGGATGGTGGCTGAGGAAAGGAAGGGTTAAACCTGAGGATTGAAATGAGTGCGGACATTGCTCTTGGTTCTGCTTCTTCAGCCTGCCAAAGCAAAGGTTTATTTTGCTAATAGCCCTGTGTAACTTCACCCTGTGCTACTCGCATCTCTTCCTGCTTATGATATTTTAGCTCTTCTACTTAGTTCAGCATCAGTTAAGAAATAGGTGAGCATTTTGGGTGGTCACAGGAGCAGCTGGAAGCTATATGAGCTTCTCTGGTGGGGAGGGAACAAATTTTCAGTTTCTTTAGTTTGGGTTTTTCATGGCTCTCATGAGAAGTCCCAATGCCCCACAGGCTGTGGAGAAGGGAACATGCTTTGCACACAAATGGGATGCAGATGCTGCTGTGCTGGGCCTGTGAGATAACTCTGTGCTGTGATGCCAAAGCTCTGAAATCCCTCAAAGGACTTGTTATGCCACCATGCAAAGCCCACATCCTGCTTATGGCCATGAGGATGGCGGAGGATTTCTAACTGGGCATTTGGAGATGTTCTGGGTCTTCCTCATAGAATAATTTGGGTTGGGAGGGACCTTCCAAGCTCATCCAGTGCCCCCTCTGCCATGAGCAGGGACATCTTCACCAGCTCAGGTTGCTCAGAGCCCCGTCCAGCCTGGCCTGGGATGTCTCCAGGGATGGTTCATCCACCACCTCTCTGGTCAACCTGGGCAAGTGTCTCACAACCCTCATTGTACAAAATGAGGGTCTGTTGGGTTTTATGTCAGGGAGTAGAGGTGAAAGGACAGTGCAGCCTGCTGCAGCTGGATTATGAATTTGGTCTGGAAAGGCCCCTGTTTGCAAATGTCTGAACAATCGCTGGCAGATGCTTTGCCAGAACAGCCTTTCAAATGCTCAATGAAAGGTGCTCTGCTGTAAACCTGGCTGTTTTCACCAGTGCTTCATTTCCTAGTGATAAAGATTTTCCTCTAGCATGTGATAGAAATTTCTGTGGCTGAACCATAAGCCGATTTCAGCTTATTTTCTTACCACCAATGGACTCCTCCTCCTCTCTCTGTAGCATCTTGTGCGTGGCCGAAGAACATCACCATGTAGCTCTACAGTCCCCAGCCTTCTTCAGGCTTGGTCATGATGTGGACACACACAGTGACAACATGGGTGTGTGCTGATGTAGTTATGCATTACATCTGGTTTCTCTGCCTAAGTTTCCTAGAGTAGTGATGTAAATCAATGGCCAGGTCTTCAGAGGTTTTTTTCTTGTACTCTTGCTGAAAGAATACCCTCACAAAGGAGTACTTGGAGTATTCTCTACCAGTATGGGGGGGGGGGGGGGGGGGGGAACACAACAGTCCTATAAAGTTATTATATCTTTAGATTTTCTTTCTTTATTACCTGAGATGAGACCTCTGTCTTGCTGAGTTTAGGTGGCAAGTCCTAATGAGATTAGCACCATGAAGTGTTGGTGTTTCATTCTTTGAGACATGAGGCCATTAACATCATCTTTAGCATCTCTTAAGATTTTTCTGGGGACTATTGATCTGGGCTGTCCTGAAAAGAATACCTAAACTGATCACACATCACTTTTTGTATAAGCAGCCAACTCATAGCTTCACTCCTGAGAAAATGGCAAGGTCTTACTTGAAAGGAGATGTTTAATGTAGGTACAAGTTTTTTCTTGGGGTGATGCTGTCGTTCAACCTCATGATGTATGAAAAGGTATGTTAATACACCTTGCCAAACTGTACCATCTGTAAAACCTTATCTTCTTGTAGTGCCTGGACAAGCCTGGGGTACATTTCCAGGGTAGCTCTTTGAAGACCACGCTTATACACAGTAGGCTTTTCAGTAGAAGACAACAAGTAGGGTTGTGGGAGCTGGGAGAAGAGGTATCCCAGTAACACGAGAAGTGGTTGAGTCGCCATTCCTGGAGGGGTTTAAATGACATGTAGATGAGGTTCTTAGAGATATGGTTTAGTGCCAGTGTTATGTTACCAGTTGGACTCAATGATTTTGAGGGTCTCTTTCCAACCAAAATGATTCTCTGATGCCATAACAGAAAAGAGAGGCCTGTGCCTCTGGGGAATTGCCATCCTTTTGTGCAGTGAGTTGGAAATGAGGATGTGCATTAGCTAATTAGTCTCCTGCTTCTGTCTTGGTGGTGTCACCCTTACTCAAAACTTGTGGCCAAAAGACCTCAGATTGCAGTGATGGAAGGCAGCTGGCATTCAGTTGAGTCTGTAACCATCATCTAAAGGAGTTGCTTCCTAAAAAGCTGGGAACTGCTCACATCAAAGAGCAACCCACAGTGTGACTTTCTTTTCCTTGGGGCTGGTGGCAGGGAGCTCCAGGGCAACTTCTTTAAGTAGTCAGGAATGCCTCAAATGCAAGACCTGCACAGACCTGTGAATGGCATTTTGGGCCCAAATGAAATGGTTCTGCTGAAGATGTGACCTCTTCCATTGTGCATTGCTGTGACCATTGGGCGGAATTTTAAAGGAGGTGCAGGAGCTGGCCCTTATAATGGGTTTTCAGTAGGTGGAAGAAACCTGAACTTAATTCTCCCTCTTGTGAACCTTCAGTATGAGGGATGCTGGCCTGTGACATTCATGGGGTCTCTGGGGTTTCCTTGCTGTGTTTTCAGGCTGTGTAAATTGGTCTCTTCTTTCTCTTCCTGTAACGTGTCCATAGAGTTCAAAAGTATCTGCTGGAGAAGATAGATGCTCAACTTCCATTGGCAAAGATGAAGTAAATGGTGTAAAAATGGGGAGCGATGGATCAAGTGAATTATTTGTGTAAGAGTTTTATGGATATTTTGTGATTTCAAGTTGCTAAGGACAAACCTCAAAGTTTAATTCTTGCTGTAATCAAGTGTGACTAGGGAGGGGACTGGGTGGAGGAGCTGAACAGAACAAAATCTGGGGTAGTATCCAGGCTGCTACCAAGTCCTGTCTCTGTGGCTACAAAGGCTGGATTACAGGGGACCCAAAAGAGAAATTTCTTTGCAGACTAAGCTCCAGTTAGATGATGGGGCCAACATCTTCTCTAATACTTATAAATGTATCTTTGACAGAAAGATGTTCTCTTAAAATCACTGAAACCGTTTAAAATCAATGAAAATCCCTGTTGTAGGATGTTTATACATCCTGCTTAATGGGTTCAGCTTGGAACTATTTCTTGATCTCTTGCTGCCCTGTTTTCAGTAACCCCTGGACACCCTGTGGGCTGTTTTATTACATGCCAATATAATTTGGTAAGGATTTGTCCTTTTTAATGGTTTCTTTCCCACCTCACTTTTTAAAGCTGCTCTAATTCCATATTGCCCTAATTGTGATATGCAAATGTTAAAAGGAAAATCACGGCCAGTGTATTTTAAGATTCTTATGGGCAAGCAGACCCCTGCTTAACGTGGTAAATTTGGACAGCTTTTCTCCCTAAGGAAAATAAAAAGCCTTCCAAATCAAGAAATTATGTAAGCAAATCCGATGAGTGTGCTCTAAAATTAAACCTGCCTCACAAGCTCTGGGCCCTTCAGTGTGAAACCAATTAAGATTATTTTGGGGAGGCTGTGAAGCCTTGCCTGGGGAGTGTCCAGTGATGTCTTGAAATTTTCTCCCTCCATTGATCAAATCACCTGTTTGATATGACCAAAAGTGTAGGAACATAAAACTGTTGGGGACCATCAGCCCAGCACCAGCTCCCCATCATCCTAAATGAACCACAATAGGCATTTAGCCCCAAAACTTCACAGAAGCACTGGATAACTTGTCCCCTGTCCTCATGCAACTTCTGCCATGCAGCATCCTACTCAAAGGCGTGACTGAAGATGTCCCTGCTCATTGGAAAGGGTTTGCACTAGATGACCTTTGAATGTCCCTTCCAGCCCAACCTAATCTATGATTCTATGACTCTGTAGCGCTGTTTTAGGTACATATGTGGTGGACCGAAGTGATGTCTCCTCATCTGTGACCCAAAATGGCTGCTGTGAGCTTCCTAAGGTTGAAGTTTGCAAGCTGTGTTACATACATGACAGTAATTCTAGGATGAAGCTGGCAAACTTAGAATGGCTTTTACTTGTCTTCTTGCCATAAACCTCTGTCTTCCTCGCTCTGTGTGTATTGTGAGGATCCCTCTTGTTTTACTGTTGTCTTCAACCTCTCTTGTATTGTGTTACATAACTCTCCTTCACTTTACAGTAACATGAAGCATGTTTTTCCATGTTTTTTGGTGGTACATGGCCAAAGCTGCTCTGCAGATGGTCATTCCCATGCTGTGAGCTCTTTGGTAAAGGTCAGCATTATCCTCCAGTGATTTGAGTGTGTCTCTGTGAGGTTTCTCCATGGGGACTATGGTGCCAAACTCCCATTGTGGGGTGGGAGAAGACCCCGGTCTCCAGCCATGGCTGGAGTTAATTGACCTCCTTCATAACCATTTGTGCTGAGATGGCTTTGGGATGCTGATAGGCTGGGGTGATCTGAAGGGGTTCATGGCACTTCTTAAGGCTGAAGCCAGATATAAACACCTGGGAAGTCTTATCAGGGAGCACATCTTGTCTTATGGCCCTGGTTCTTGTTACGCCCATTAGATCTGTCAAATCAGCTGCACAAGGTATTTCCATTTGGGGGAAAAATTTCCCCTAATTTTGTTTTACTCTCCTGTTTGCACACTGATGACAGGTTTCTAGCAAACACACAAAGCATTTGTTAGTGTTGCTATCGTTTCCCTTTGCCTGAGCCGTTCTTTCTTTCTTGGCCCTTGATCCTCCTGAGCTCTTCCAGCTAGGAGACACTGAAATCACAAATGTGCAAATTACAGGATGGATAAACATCTTAATCTCACGGATACTTCAATCTAAATGTTTTCCAAGGCCCTTCTTCAAGAAGGATTAGCCGGTAACAGCATCTGAAAGGTCGTAGCCTTTCTTCGACTTGCTCTGCTACTCAAGATGCTGAACGTGTGTGAAAGCTTCAGCAAAAGGCCTGAGATGCCATTGCTGTTCTCTAAGGCTCCAGGGAACATCTGTGTGTCCTCTTGGGCTTTGGACATTCGTCTTGGAGCTCTGCCTGTATTAGCCATTGTGATAGCGTTGCCTGGAGCGCCCAAATGTGACATGTATCAACTGGCATTTTGGCTGCACTAAGTGTAAGATTTTTCCAGTGTAGGTTTATGTCTGTTTGTTTTCTCTCAAGCGTGTGCATATTACTGTTATGATTTATTTTTGGGCTGTAACTTCAGTTTTATCACTTGAAATACTTTGGAAACTTAGAGGGCTGCTTTTTTTTTTAATGTGTTGCAAGCCCTCTTTAACCTGGAGGAAAATTTCAGTGTGAAGAATGCTCTTGATTCACAAAGAAATTGTTACGGAGCTCTGGTGTAAAGGTTTCCTCTCATCTTTGTGTTGTTTGGGCCTTATGTTCCTCCTTGAAGCTGTTGTTTGCTTTGATAAAGTTGACTTTGCTTCTCCACAGCTCCAGAATAGATCAGAGTTTGTTATTGAATTGTCAAGACTATCAACATGGATCTCCTTCAGCAGAAAGCTGGGTGGGAAATTATGACCCTAGGAAACTAGTTTTGAGTACTTCCTTCAACTTTTTGACACAAGGTGGAAGAAATGAATACAAATAATGTTTTTGATAAGTAATATCAATAGTTGCATGCTAGGTTGGGTTATTCTTGCTCCCTTCTGTCCTGAGACCTGCAGTCAGCCTGTAACAGAAAAACGTGATGTTTCCTGGGTGTTGCTATAAAATAAAATGTCTTTCCCTGATTTTAGTTTCACCATTGCTTATTGCTCGAGCTGCATATGCAGATTATATGCTGTTGGGACACTTTAAACCACTGCTATTTTGAGGCTGGAGAGGGGTAAACTGAAGGGATTCCTTTCTCCACCACCGAGAAAACAAATGTCACTCTGGGGATCTTGGTGGAGAGAGAGCTGGCAAAGCAAGTGAGATCCTGCCACTCTTGTTCCTGTGGTTCGGTCGGCAGATTTGCAAGTGTAACCCATGCTCGCAGGGTTTCAGGGAACTGAGGTGTGAGATTTGTGGGTTGGCATCCCTTGAGGATGCAGGTCAGGGGATGCTGGATGCCTCCGTAACCTCAGTGAGGGCTGGAGGGAGCCAGGGAGGCCGGTGGAAAGCTTGGCATGTGCTCTTGCAGGGATGAGAGACCAAGGCTTGGGGGTGGGACAGTTTTCCTGACAAGGGGCCAACTGGAAAGTCTCAAGCATAGATGAAGAAAGGGGAAGGGGGAATGTGATACCGTCTACCAGGGAAGGACTTAAAACCGAAGAGAAGGACGTAGCCAAGTTTTGTCGCAGTGCTATTGGGTTTCAGCTGCTGCTTCAGCAATGCTGTTTTGCAGTGATTTGCTTAAAGCGTTGGGAATTTCTAGTTCTGGTTTGTAGAACAGGCCAAAGAGTTATCTTGGTGAATGTATCTATTGAACTTGACATTTGCATGAGTCTCCTAATTATTTCCCTTCACCTTGCGTTCGTACCTCTCCTTTCAAATATGCTTTGCCACAGTATTCAAGGGAAAACATAACTCAGGCTAAACTGGAGTGCAAGTGGGGTGGTTCAGCCAGCTTTTAACTACTTTTGCCCTGACTTTCTCCTTCTGCATGTTATTTGGCCTTGAGCAGACAGCTCTAGTCCTGTTTCTCCTGTATGGTGAGAAAACCTGCTGGGGAGACTTATTCATAGGCAAGTTGTTTCTTTTCTCAGAAACATAAGCCTTTAGTCTTGTTCCAGTATCACTATTCATAATTTTTGAGATTTCCCTGTGTAGCTGAGCACCTTTGTGACACTTGGAAATGAAGTTAGACTCTGATTTTTCTTTTATTTTAGCCCATTGGCTCCAGTTCTGATAGGTGCCCTGTATCATCCTGGGGATGATGACTCAGTCTCTAGACCCACTGAAAAAGGTGGGATGTGGGAATTGTAAAGCAAGCCCACGTGCATTTTGAAGACAGATGGAAACTCCATTTCAGGCTGGAGCTGCTCTGGTTGTGAGTAGCTCTAATGAGCATCTGTTGATGGAGTAGTCTAAGGAGGGAGTTCTCAGTGTTCTTTATTACCGGTCATGTTAGGATATGAAGTGTCAAGCAGCAAAGGAAGATATAGGTTGCTCATGAAGATTGCAGCAAAGCTTACAGAATATGCTCTGTGGTGGTTTTTTTTTAGTTTTGCTATTTGTAGTTTTCCATGTCAAATTTCGTCTGCACCAAAGCATTGCCATTTATTATCTGATTGTTTATACATGCTGCAAGACTTCACTGATTTATATACCCAGCAGGAACAGGCTGGAGACACTGGGATTTGCTCATCCCTTGTAGTGCTGAACACCATTTCTGGCAAATACACGTGAAAAATGAGCATAACTACAGAAATCCACTTGCAAGGAAATTCAGAATCCGTGTGATTTAATGCGAGCACCTAAAGCATCTGGAGGTAGGTTTTAATACACAATTACAGCTAATGTAAGGTTTCACAGTTTAACTTGGGAAACTTCAGAGGTGAGCTGTATGAGTAAGCTAAAACTACTCTGTGCATGCACACTGCAATGGAATTCCGTTCCATGATTGTTTGCAAGTTTTTGTCTGCAAAATCTTTACCTCTTCCAGTGAATGGGCAATTGATAAATATTTCTCTTTACCATTCTCAATAATCACATGGCCCCAAGGCTTATTTAGAACACATTATCCAGGTTCTGTACTCAATGGAAAACACATTTGGTTCCTCGTGGGTGTTTTTTAAGATACTGCCTGAGACACAGTTCAAAGAAAAAGCTCTCAAGAGTCCACTTATCAACATCATCCCTTCTGATGCTGAAAGTCAACTTTCTTTTTATTATTTCTGAGTACTTAGAATTATAAGTCATCCCACGTTTAGTTGTCATCACTAGAGAAACCCAAAGACTCAGTACCTGGAAAATGAGGCACACTAATGACTTGTGAAAGATCTAAAAACTGTTTGACTGAATTTGAGTTGTAGTATGGATTTTAGTTCTTCAGAATGATACTTATAAGATCATAGTTTGCTCTTAATTTGGTCCCCTGCCTCCTTTTCATCTAGTTGTCCTGAGGGAACGAAGACAAGATGGGAATTTAGAAAATAATGTCTATCTCATGCAGTGCTCCTTTTTGCAGAAAGTGTTTCCATAACATTTTTAGGTAGAATTAATTTCCTAAGGCATACACATAGTTAGGCTGATGTTTCATGGCCCTTCAGTGGCTGACTTGCCAGTCATTTGTATATAATAACTTTGTTCTTTTTACTTCTTCTGCTTCTAGTTCTTAAAGGAGTTCACCAGGAATAATTTAGATACAAGACTTTCAAATCTCTTAATCTCTGTTTCACAGATGGACTCTAAAGTATTCTGAATTCTAGAGGAGTTTAGGAATATAAATCATGATTATTTCAAATAAGATGTCAGCTATAAATGCCTTTGTTAATTTGGGAAAAAATGGTCATTCAGCCCTGGACTGAGAGGTGGATCGTGTGTTTTCAGACCACACAAACAATTCACTCTGTAAGACAGAGTATCAACCTCGGTCATTCTTGTAGGGTTGAGCCCAGAAAGTGAAGTGGTTGGGTTTTGTTTTCCCAAATACGTAGATTAATGGGACATCTCTCGGTTGGAGCTTCTGTAGATTCTCACAGTCATCTGGAACCTTATGCTGTTCATTCAGCTGTAACTTGATAATCTTTCTGAAGGAAAAGATTCAAATCCTGCACTGTAGATTTGTTGAAGAGGGTGGACCCAATGACATTTCTGGAGTATAAGGAATAAAACAAAGGGAAATGGGAAGTATTTTCCTTTTTCATCACATTCTTTGGGGCTGGATGGTGCATTACATGGCCATGATCTTCACCTTCAGTCCTTGGAAATGACCATTCTGTGACATATGGAAGTGGCCATTATATGACATACTGAAATGACATACACAGTGTTACACCATGGCATTTTTGTGTATCTCTTAATGCTGTTCAGTAGGTGAGGACGGGGCATCACATAGTATTCACCTGCAGACCTCATAACTTACCTCTGTGGTATATTTGGGTAACCAATGACTGAAGGACTGTTCTTCTGCTCTGCTTCTTTTGCCAGTTGTTGGTGGGTGGTTTAGAAAATGGGAACTTGCACAAATTGGTTGACTGTGTCTTGGGTGATGTTTGCATTCTGGCGTAACTCTAAGCCTGTAGAAACTCTTACCATGAGACAGTTTTTCCTCAAGGTGCTTTCTAGCATGTTTTATTGCACTTTTTACTTAGAATTGAAAATGTCTCTCCCTTTAGATGCCTGCAGGCACTGGGAAAGAGTGTTGTTGGGACTGGCATGGGAATAACATTGTGTTGGGATTTCCTTTTCAAGCATGAGGAACCTGGAAATCAAATGGCTTCCTCTCCTGGTTTGCTACTTCTAAGGTCATATTTTATAGTCAGTGGTTGTAATTTGAGGCCTGCTCTGAGCTGCTTCTTGGAATTGAGGTAAAACAGTCCCAGCTTCATAAAGCATGTGTCTCATGGACCTGGTGAACAGTTCTCTGCTAAATGAATATGGATAGAGCTGTGGCATCCAACAATGGTACATCTTTATGTCCAGTCTTAAAGTGAGGCTATGTCCTTCCAAAAGAAACTTGAAATCTGTCAAAATGCTGGCAAGAACAGCTTTTACATTAGGTGAGGACTGGGCTGGCGAGGTGCAGTGTGACATAATGTCTTTGCCCTCTGTAATCTTTTACCCCTTCCAACATCCAGGCACACAAGAGCCGATTCAATTCTTAATCTTGGTGTAACGAAACCACCTCGTGGTTTCTGTATTTGAGTTGATCTAAATTGGGATGGCAGGAGTTCTTGAATCCAACAGCTTTAGGCTATTTTAGGTGGTGAAAATCTGCCATTGGCACTATGGAAGGCATTTATAAGTAACAAGCTAATTATGTAAAATGCACACTGTCCACTTGTTAAGATCGTCTTAAAGTTTCATAATCTAATCAGAATTTGCGATGTATAACACTTGGCTTGTTATCCACCCTCCTGCCTTTTTAATGCAACTTAGTTGGATGGAGGGATGATCAATACAGGAAGGAAATGCTTTGCTTAATGCTAGTTGGTCAACTGTGCCCCAGATGCCTTTTTAATACAACGCATAAAGGGTTTTCCTTTAATTACTGAGCACAAATGTGTTGCTTTGAAGATGGATGGTATGCAGCCCCATCTATTCAGCAGCACTATTAGAATAAAGCTTTGGCTCTTTCTGGGCTATAGTATTTTGATTAATATGATTCTTCATATAAACTCTGTATAGCATCACAAAGATGTATATGCTGAAGTTGCCAAGTATTCTGAGGGTATTCACCTGAAGTTCTGGCAAAGGTAGGTCTGGCTCAAGTCCTTGTTGATATTCTGTAGTCCAGTCACCTTCAAAAGCTTAGGGTCCTGCCAGCAGCACAGGCCTGTTAAAGACATCTTGGCCATTAAAATCAATGTATTCATCACCTGTGATTAGATGCTGTTACAGCATCTGCTTCCCTTCCACAGAAGTGTTCATGGATTCAGTCTGTTGAGGAAGGGTTGCATCATTGCTATGGTGGTGTGAGACCTGGGCCTTTCCTGGTGGTGGTGAATGGATGTTAGAAGACTGATGACAGATGTTCATGGTTTTTATTCTTTCCATCTTCTTGCTGGGACAAATTGTGATGTGGAGGAGCCGTGTTTTGGGGTGCTGGAGAAGATCAAGGAAAAGAGTAATGTTGTTCAATGGATGGCAGTGAGGGAAGGACCGTGTCGAACCCTTGCATTTGGAGCAGAAGACAGCAAGATGTGATGTTGGTTGGCTTCATAGGAACCTGTTCTAGGATACACCAGTGAGAACATCTCCTGCACTGGTGGTTTATCCTTATCTGATGAGTTTGGAACCTTGGCCAGATTTAACTTGCTTAGCTGAAGATCCGACTGCTGAAGTTTCATCTGAGGCTTGTGAAACCTCAAGACTGTGAAGCTCCTTCTGAAAGACATTCATAAGACACCTTTTGTCATGGGATGACCTTTATGCAAGAGATTTTGAGTATCCTTCTCTTGAGTTTTGTAAGGAACCAGCCTCTGTGTTCACAGTTCATTCTGTTGGGGCTCAGAATGAGGATAAACTTGAACCATCCCATCAGCATAATCTGCATCTCATGCATCCTGCTCTCTCCAGTGCCCAGAAAGTTTGTTTTTTCACCTGTTTAGTTTTTAAACCTGCCATGAGGATAATATGACATTAGAGTGGAAAAGCTATCGCTGTTGTGCAGAGGAGGAATTGCAGAGCTGTAAACTGCTCCTAAAATAGATCAGATGATGTGTCAAACTGCCCAACCATCTAAATACTCCACGAGCTGACCTCCGTACGATATAAAATAGGGGCTGGGTAAAATGTTTTGAGGGGAGGGGGAGGTGAAAACCCCCTTCTGCATTAATCTGCATGCCTGTTTCTAGAAACTGTCATTTGTCCAGAAATTGACTGGGAGCCAGTTTGCGTCCAGCTGGGACCTGGATATAAAAGCTACGGCTGGGGAAGGAGGAGGAAGCTCATTCTTCAGTTTTTCTGTCCCAACAAACTTGGGGAGCTATTTCCATTCAAAGGTTCAACTTCAAGCTTCTGAGATTTGTGTTGTCTCCAGAATAACCTTTATTTTCCCTTTGCTACTGTGCTACTTGAGCGTGTGTGTGCACAGAGAGATCTCCAGGCTGGGAGGTGAAGCTGCTGCATTGGCTCCAAACAGTTTTTCTTCCCTGGCTGCCAATCTCTGTGGTCTGGGCAAGGGCAGCTCCGTAACTGCAGCATCTGCCGAGAACAGACCGGGCAGTGTTCGGGAACGACAGACGATTTATCCCACAGACGGGATGGGGAAGGGGGGGTGGAAAGAAGAGGCCAAGTCCTGCTGTGTGGTGCGTGCTGTGGAGCTGTTAAATTGGGTAGATAAAGGCTTAACAAAAGGGCTGGCTGAGGTGTTAGTGAGACAAATGGGTGATTCATGATGAACTCAGATGCGTTCCCTGGCAGGAGCGGGTGGGAGAGACTGACACTGACACATGGCTGGCCGTGCTGTCGCTGGAGCCGTGCGAGGCACGTCCACGTCCCGGCGTGCTGAGGGCTGCCGTGGGCGGCTGGGTTGCTGCTGGGGATGTGGTGGGATTGCTGGGAATGGGGCAGGGTTGCTGCTGGCACTGTGGAGGTGGGGTTGCCCAAAGCAAGCACGACAGCAATAGTGTCTCTGCAGAAAGAGCTGGCTGTATGAATCCATCAACCCAGCATTGCAAAGCATTCATAGAACAGTTTGGGTTGGAAGGGACCTTCAAGGCTCGTCCAGTGCCACCCCTGTCATGAGCAGGGACATCTTCAGCAGCTCAGGTTGCTCAGAGCTCCATCCAGCCTGGCCGGGGATGTCTCCAGGGATAGTTCGTCCACCACCTCTCTGGGCAACCTGGGACAGGATTTTACCACCCTCTTTCTTTGAGGAAGAAATTTCTTACAGTGTGCTAGTGTGTGGCGTGTGCTTGTCACCACTGGGTCAGTTCCTGCTGTCATCCAAAGGGTTGGAGAGTGTGAATTAAATCATAGAACTATAGAATGGTTTGGCTTTGAAGGGATTGTAAAGATCATCCCATTCCAACCTCCCTGCCATGGGCAGGGTCACCTTCCACTAGACCAGGTTGCTCAAAGCCCCAACCAACCTGACCTTGAACACTTCCAGGGATGGGGTATCCACAGCTGTTCTGGGCAACCTGTTCCAGTGCCTCACCACCCTCATGTGGAAGAATTTTTTCCTTGTATCTAATTTAAATCTCCCCTTTTTCAGTTTAAAGCCATTACCCCTTGTCTTATCACTACATGTCCTTGCAGAAAGTCCCTCCAGCTTTCTCGCAGGTCCCCTTTAGGTCCTGGAATGATGCTATAAATCCTGCAGCCAAAGAGACTCTGCAGTGCATCTCTTATAGGTACCTGTCTTGGTGCTGAGAACGTAGTAACTACCTTATAGGGACAAACCAAAAGTTTCTTCAACCAGGCATGGACATCTGAGGAAGCCAAAGAGAAATGGGACAAGTGATGCGTCTCCTGGCATGTCCTCAGCCAGAGGTTGTATTCAAGCCCTCGGGTTCCATCACCCACCTGGGTGAACCGCCCTTTCCTGAATCTGTCTATTCCCTCTTGGAACCTGTTCGTAATTTTCGGCTTCACGACATCTGGTGGCAATAAGCCTTGCAGATAAATGATGCGCTGTTTGGAAAACAGGCTCCGTTCTCAGTCTTGTATTTATTACTTTTTTTTTTTTAATGCTGCATGTGGCCTGAGTCAGCAGGTCTGATCTCTGCACAGAGGGTGGTGGTCTCCCATATAACAAGCAATAGGATGAGAAAATGACCCTAAATTGTGCCAGGGGAGGTTTAGATTGGATATTAGGAACAATTTCTTCCCCAAAGGGCTGTGGGGCATTGGAACAGGCTGCCCAGGGCAGTGCTGGAGTCACCATCCCTGGAGGGTTGGACAGATGTGTGGATGAGGTTCTTGGGGACATGGGTAGTGCCAGGGGTTGGGTTAATGGTTGGACTTGATGATCTTGAGGGTCTTTTCCAACCAAAATAGTTCTATGATCTATGGGGTTTTGGGTTCTCTTTGTTTAAATTTCAAAGGTTAGATGTCCTTTGTTACGTGCAACTGTCTCTAGACAAGGGAAGCTACCAAGAAAGACCAAGAACTTGGGTTTCCTTTGCTTGGAACAGAAAACCAAAGCTATTGCTGCAGGTTAATAGCAAAGATGACACTCTGGCTTTTAGGAATTTGGGCTTTAGGTAGGAGCAGATGTAATAGAGTTTGCATATGGCTCAACATTTTGTTGCCAGAAAATCATGCCATTGAGCACCTGATCTGTTTCTTTTGGTCTGCGTTCTTTAAAATAAGGTATAAATTATTCTACTGTATTCCTTTGTGTGATCCATTATATCTGTGATCTTCTCCTGGTCCTCAACCCCACCAGAAAAAATTCAAAGGCAAGGTGGGGAGAGAGATGGTTATGTATATTTTCTGTAAATGTGATCTAGAAATATCCCTTGTTTTCTATGTTATGGAGAGTTCTTAGGCCCAGTTCTAGATTAAAACAAACTGCTCTAAGCCCATGTCAAGGATGCAGCTGAGCTGGTTTTTATTGCACCAGGGATCTGACAAAACAACTCCTCTCTCCCCAAAAAATCCCAAGCAAACAACAAAAAAATCTACACCACAACCCACAAAAAATACCTAACAAATGAAGAAACCCACAATAATTAAAAAATCCAAACCTACCTTATGTTAGTATTGTCTTCCTTCTGCAAGGAGGTGTTACTATACAGCATAGATCTGATGTGCATGTGCAAATCTCTCTCCAGCTCATCATGGAAAATATTCTGCAAACCTCTCTTTACTCCTTCCACACTGTGGAGAGCTAAATGGGTTAAAACAAGTCTTTTTTTTTTCTTCTGAGCTTATTTCTTCATCTTCTTCTATCGCTTTGCTCCCCATTTACCACTTCCCTGCACCAAAACTCACAGGTACTTGTTGCCTACGGTCTAGTGGGACCCATGCCAAGAGGAATGCTAAACTAAAAATACAAAAATAAGCAGTGGCTGGGATAAGGAGCAGTGATGGGTTGTGGGGTGGGGGTCTGGGAGCTGCCCAGGCCAGGGGGGTGTAATTCCTGGCACAGGCTGTGAAGGGCAAAGCTAATTCCATATTAAATCGTTAGTGAAAGCCCCTTTTGCCGCCTGGCCCGTGCATTCCACTGGCACCGCGGTTCACCGGCCAGTTTTAAGTTGGGTTGAAAATCCTTCATAAATCTCGCTGATTGCTGTTTCATTCTTGAGAGGATGAAGGGGGAGAGGAAACAACCTTCTCTTCCTTCTCCCCCCTCCCTGCCTCCTTTGTCCACCTCTGCTCGCTTACAGACAAAATGGGTTATTCCAGTGGAATTAGGTTGCTGGTAGCTCTTGGGGCCAAGCTACTTGGGATGTCCCAGCTGAGGGCAACTGATAGTCATCGAGCTGTATAAACTGAACACCCCCTCCTCAAAAATCCTGCAGTGTTTTTTCCAAAGGCACTTTGGCGCTGGGAACTGTTCAGCACAAGCTATGGGAATTGTAAAGGGAATCTTGCAAATATTGATATTTGCTTTTTCCTTGATATTGTTTCCATGCTGGTGAACCTTAATGCTGCAACTCTGATATTTACCTAAAATAGTCTTTTGCTTTTATGGACTGGAAACTTTCACAGAATCCCAGAATGTCAGGGGTTGGAAGGGACCTGGAAAGCTCATCCAGTGCAATCCCCCCATGGAGCAGGAACACCCAGATGAGGTTACACAGGAAGGTGTCCAGGTGGGTTGGAATGTTTGCAGAGAAGGAGACTCCACAACCTCCCTGGGCAGCCTGGGCCAGGCTCTGTCACCCTCACTGAGAAGAAGTTTCTTCTCAAATTTAAGTGGAACCTTTTGTGTTCCGGTTTGTATCCATTACCCCTGAATTGTCATGATGTCAATGACATGACCCCATTACCCCTTGTCCTGTCATTGGTTGTCCTATCAAAGGTTGTCACCTTTCTGAACAAGGTTTGTTGTAAGGAGGGGGCAAAAAAGAAGAATAGTTCAGTCTTGTGCTTCAGGAACACCACCAAGGGCTGAAAGACCCAAACGTGATTCCTCCTTCTCCTGTGGGGTTTTCCTGTGATTGTTGATGCCCTTCTCACTGGGGAAAGGGAAGCAGAAGGGAACACAATGATTCCTTAATTCAGTGGGACACTATTAGCTGTAATTCACAACCCATGCGGATCTTCTGCTTCACATGAGTGGGAAATGCTGCAGTAGCTTGAAGTATTTGCTTGTGGTCCTTCCGATTGCCACAGTGCAAAAATAGCTGCTCCTCATAGCACCTTGGTCCCACAGGTCCTACTCAGGAATGCACTGTAATGAGAACATCTCCAGCCCTCCACATCTGAACCAAGTCACGTATTCCCTGTTCATTCATTGAAGTAATTTTCCTTCAGCTGCTAAATTTTGCCCTCATGTGCTATGTGCCAAACTTTTGGTAATTTGTACAGGAGAAGTTGAGGGCATGTTCTGGCAGGAAATTGCATGGAAGCTTATTTATATATGCAGTAACCATGCTGTATTTGGGAGGCAACCATCTATGTCTTGCCCCATTCACAGAAAAATCCCATCTGAACTGGTCTAAAGGTGCTTGGGGTCCAGGTCTCTTCTTGGTGCAGGACAGCTGGCTTGGGAAGATTCCACTTTCTTGGATTGCTGTGTTTAGCAGCTTGGGAAAAGTCCTCTGATTTCTGTGTGAAATTCAGCTAAGGCTAAAGTGGGAAACTTAGGGAATAAATTATCTCTGTTCCTAAAAAAAGCATAATGATTCAGGATCAGATTGGCTGCTGTGAGTGTTAGAAGCATTCAGGAAAGTGGGGTTGGAAAGGCAAGAGCTGGGGATTTGCACCAGTAAATTCTTTCTTCCAGAAGTAGCTATTATTTCTCTTTTTTGCTGGATGCTAGGAATAACTTTTGATAGGACCTAAGAGCCTGGCAGGCATGTGTAGCAGGATCTTTACATGTCCACTCCTCCATTCTCTTGTACAGGATGCTCAGAGGAAACCACTGTATAGATCTATCCAGGCAGAGGAGTGATCGAAGACAAGTTTGAATGACTGAAGCCTAAAAAAATCTGCATATTTGTCTCCTAAAAAATAAAATGAAAAGGAGAAAAAAATCCATTTGAGCATACTTCATCAGGAAGTATGGAGACTGATTGCTTCCCTGTTAAGAATCATCTATTGGGTTGGAAATTCCCCCATGCTTTAGCTTTTCTCCTCTCTATCCTCCTAATTCCCACCACTCAGAAGGAGATCCAATGATGAGGATAGCTGTATTTGTTCCTTGAGTTTCTAATTTTTCTTTGCTTTGTTTAATGGTCTCCAACAGCAAGACTCCATTGTTTGTGGAGAATGACATGAAGAGCAAAAAGGTGAGCACAAAGCAGAGAGTTGATTGGGAAAGATCTCAAAGGAAGAGATCTAGCATGTGTAAGGGGCAGTGGTCTGTGGATGATGATAAGGGGAGCAACGTACCAAGATAAACGGAGTTTTAGTTGGTTTGTATTTGTAGGTGCAGTGCAGGCTGTTCATCTCTGTCCTGTGAAGTCCTAGGTGATCTATGTTTTCTAGGGCTGGGAGAAACACTTTTCCTCCTGTCACCTTCTCAGACCCTCACAATGTCACAGTACAATGGCAGAGGAGATTGGTGGAAAAATTATGCCAGAAAGGGGTTGAGCTAAAAGTGAATAACTCTAACAGAGCAATCTTCATTAAGGGAGTTAATGTACTGAGATAGCAGGATATTGTGGAAACCAAGAAATCCTTGCTGAGCCTTGGAGAATACCTTACATTATATTTTTTTGTGAGGACTTAAGGGGATATGGGATCTTATTTTTTGCATGTGTATACATTAGCCAAAGTAGGAAACCTTTGGCTTTGTAGCTCAGCAAATGGGAGTGAATTTTGAAACTAGCGTGTGTGGGACTGGATTTTGTGATCTGAGTAAGGTGACATAGACTTTGAGGGGTAGATAGAAAATAGAGATCTAATTATTTAGTAGCAAAGAAGAGAAAGCCTTCTCTGATCTGGAATGATTTGGGGGTCTACCAATTATTCTGGCAGCTCTGGGAAGAGCAGGAATGAGGTGGTTGAGTGCTCTTCACATAGTTTCCTCCAAAGGACATTGGGTTACAGTGTGAGCACAATGGTGGCACTTGTACCTGTGAACACTTAAAAGAAAACCCCAAGCAACACAATACAGAATACAGAATGAGGAAGTTGATTCTTCAATGGCCAACTCACAATGGAATTCAGCATTTTCTTGGACTTTTGGCTTGTTGCAATTCAAATAGTATTTAGGCTTTGTGGGTTGGAGGGACGATGGCAGAGCAGTCTAGGAAAGGTTCAAGAAAGTCTAGGAAAGGTTCTTTGCAGTGTGGGAAGTGATGGTGAGGGGAAGAGAGGGCAGCTGAAGGTTGTTGGATGCAAGCTACAATAGTATAAGCCTGGTGTCCAGCATAATTCAGTCTGCCTCCTTAATTTGTAGAATCATTAATTTGAGTATTACAGTGAAGAAAGTTAGTATGAAAGTTCTCAACTTTTCAAACATTTTTTTTTAATTATTATTAAAAAAGTAAAAGTAATGGAGAGAGAAGAAAAAGGATCAAAAGAGTAGCAATGCTGAGGGAAAGACATTAATGTAAAAAGTGAAATTAGAATCAATTAGATCTTTGTACAGATGTACTAAAGATAAATCTCCCGGCAGTGAAGGAAGCACCGGGGTAGGAATGCAATATTTCAGCAGGTCTGTCATTCCAGGCGGGTATAGCAGAGGCGTTTCCTTGCAGGAAAGCAGCTCACCTTGGCTCGCGTCTCTGGCGGCATTTGCAAAGGAAACTCTTGAGCACGTCAAAAACAAGAGTGCGCTCACAGGTCTATGCAGGCGCCTTACTTCTGTCTCATCCCCCACAAATTCTTACCAGGAAAATCCCCAGTTAAATAAGGGAAAATACAGGGGCACTGATGGAAGTGTGAGCTGACGAGGCTATAAAAACCCTTGACTTCTGAGATGAGCTGAAAGCAAGACCCATCTTGAATTTCTTCTCTGGAAGGGCAGTCATTCTGTGGTGCTACAGATAAAACTTGGCTGCACAGCTATCAGTGTGAGTTGTGCTGTGGCAGGGGCTGTTTTTGGGTTCGCTCCCAAGCCTCAGTGATTGGAGTCTGAACTCCAGGATGGCAAAGAAATTAGAGATGTTTGACATGAAGTTCACAACCAAGGCAGCCGAGCGCCACCAGTAGTGCATGTGCAAACTGTATAGGTCTTGCTGGTGATAATAAACCTTCTGTTTTCCTGGCTTCGAACTAATGACATTGAATTGGAAGGAGAACAGTGCAAATGATGTTGCAAAGGTTCCTTTCAGGGAGGTGGGTATGGCACTGAGCAACCAAGTCCTTCCTGAGGTCTGGACAGGGCAAGTGTGCCACTCAAAGCAAGAGTCGGACAAGGTGCACAGAAGATTAAGTCAAATTATGAAGCAGAAATGGTCTCCTGACTTTGTAGATTCATATTGTGCTCATAGAGGCCAGAGTTAATTTCCGGAGAGTTAAAGGTTCCTGGTTTGCATGCAATGTGCTGTTTGGTCTCTCTCCAGGTTCTTGGTGGACAAACACCTTCATCTCATGCTCAGCCCCCTCAATTGAAAATAACACAATTGCACAGAGTGCTAATTGTAACAGTTGTGGATTGGGTGTGTATAAAATAAAACACCTCTACCTTCTCCCCTGCCCCCAAAAATTTCCTTGAAAGGAACAGCTTGGTCTTTGTGAGGAGCTGAGAAAGCATCCGACTCTGACACCGTTGCCTTACGGGACCTCACTCAGCCTAGGTTGCATAAAAGGGCTTTATAGGATTATAAAGGTTCCATGCAGCGGCAGCTCCGAGGCAGCATTTCAGGTGGGGGCACCGGCTCTCCCTGGCTCTGCCTGCGCTTGTTTATTATTGATGCCATGCTCTGAAAAGTGCCACCTCACCCTTCTTCTCCAGGGCTGCTGGAATATGTCTGCAGAGCTAAGGCTGCTGCATCGGTCCTCCCCTGCTGATTTGGGCACATGTCCAGCGCTGGGGAGGGAAAACTTGTGTGTTTGTGCATGTGTGCTGCTTTCACTCATGGAGGTCTTCACCTGGAAGAGCTTCATTGCTTCCTGGCTAGGAAAAAAAAGAGAAGCCCCTTCCCCCTAAATTTACTCCTTGTCTTGTTCTGGAGATGCTTTCCTAATTCATTTGCTTCGATCTGATTCAGACCAGCTTGAAAACCAGTGAAATTAGTCTAAGCAATGACAGTGATGGATGGGCTTGTTTTCACCAGATTTTCATGTCCTCTTTTCGCTAATGTGTGAGGACAGGGCAGAGCTGCATCAGGAAACAGGAGGTGGAAAAAGGTGTTCTTATGCCTTCCCTATAAGAACATGGTGTTAGTGCCTTGTCTTTGGGTTGTTTTCTCAGAAGGGGGTGGTGTTCTTGAAGGGGTGAAGTTCTGCATGCTGACCCAGCTTTCCCGTGTCGCTACAGTTGTTACCCAAGTGTCCCAGATATCAGAGCTGGTGAACTCCTACCTCAGCCTTTTGCACAGAGCACTGAAAATGGACGTTTCTGACATTTTTCTATTGTTTCTATGGGTTCTAAGCTGGCTGCTGGAGGGCTGTCCTCTGGCATTGTGCTCACCACAAATCCTGTTTTCTACATTCTCCCCATCCTGGGCTCGTTATTTTGTTTTTGTTTAGGTGACTTTTATCGGGACCCACTTTGGAGATATGTCAAAGTGTAGCTGCTGATAGCACAACCCAATTGCATGTATCTCAAAGCCAAGCATCTAAGGGGAAAGGTGGTGAAGGGGCTCAAAATCACCAACTGCTCTACAGAAATCTCGACTGTAGAATCAATTCCTGTGTCCCTTCTCCCTGTGATAGCCATCTGCTACATGATACTTGGAGCTTATGTTTTCCAGAACATTTAGCTGAACAATACCTGCTCAATTGAAAAGGTAAACTGGGGAGCTGGAGAAAATGCTTTCATGCCTCCCTCGCTTTCCTTTGCCAGCTCTTGCACCAAATGTGAAAGCTTGCAGGGGTGAACCTTCAGAGCAGAAGTATTGATGGAGGCCAGGAATGAATGTCCTGGAGACCTTCTTTACTACTGGGAAGCTCAGATCAAGCCACCTTTCTCTTGAACAAGCCTGCTTGGAGCTTCAGTTCATGGGGCACCAGGGCTGGGTGATGTCCCCACTCTGTCCCAGTCCAGACAGAGCAAAAACATAAGGGATAACATTTGTCAGTTGGCACTTTGTCCTTTTGGATGCTTTTTTATCACTTTTGGGGCAGCAGAATTTGAGGGGAAATAAACCAAACTTTGTTGGAAGTTTATACAGATTACACTAGCTTTCCATGTTTCCTACAAATCATTCTGACTTCACTTTAGCTATTGCAGTTTTTTTCTTGAGATTCTAATATTTTCACAGGTAACTGAAGGGGAATGTTTCCCTGCTAGCCTCTGTTCCCCTAAACACACAAAACAAACAAAAAAGTAACAAGAAACCCAAACTCAAACAAACACATACACACACACACACCAAAAAACCAAAACCAATCCAAAAAGACAGGAAACAAAACCAGAAAACACCCTAAACTCAGCTTTTTTTTTTTTCCTCATCTTATTAAACCATCAGTAATGATTGGATCTGTATGGGATGTTGCTGCCTGTGGCTCAGGTCATGATTTTGTGCCCATTGTGCAGGGAGGTTTGAGATCTGAGGCATCCTAGCTGCTTGCCCTGTGGGACTGTGCTCCTGGCACGATGCATCCCACCGATTAGGGAGAAATACTCATTAAAATTAAACTAACAAACCACTGCTCCTGTAGGACAGGTGGGATTTTAAAGCATTTCCAAAGTCTGTCTGTGTTCAGCAAAGCGGGTGAGTGTGTGCTCCTCTCCTGTGCCCACCACCCCATTTCTCCCAGTGGTCCTGCAGCGATGGAGATGTCTAAGCCTGTGACCCATCTTTGTGCTCGCCTGTGCAGGACCGCAACGTTTCAGCGTGTTTTTTTAGTTCTGGCTTTAAGCAGTTCTTCCTTTTTTTGGCTGGGAAAATGTGTCTTCATGTCCTTCAAAGCCCAACATAGTGATTCCCATTGACTGCGTGGACTGGCACCTGGCCGGAACAGGACAGAGCCAGGAGAGCGGGGTGCGGGCAGCTTGGCCAACAAACCCGCTCCTGAGCCCAGCAGATGTTCCTCCAGCCTCTCTGCTCCCCGGGGCCGATGCCAGCCTGGTCCTTTTCCAGCAGCTCGTCACTTGACACCGGGAACAGTACGCTGGCTTCTTTTGTTGTGCATTGTACAAGTCGAGGGCCTTGTTCTCAGAGGAGGCAGGGGAGGGGAGAAGGCAATGCGACATTGGGGTCATTTTTTAGGTTTTGAGCTCGTTTTCACTTGTAAAAGCATTTGGCAGTGTTGCCTGTAAAAGCGTATGCTGCTCTCAAGCCTCAGGCTGCGGCTCGTTTGGTTTTATGTCAGGATCTCCTCTGCTGAGGGCAGAGTGTATGTGCTTTCTCAGTGTGTCTCTCTGTGGTCTGGTGGGATGAATCACCCTATCCCACTTCCTAAGCTAGTTCTGATTGATGTGCTGATTTTTATTTTAATTTTTTTTAATGCATATGAGAGTGGCAGCACTGCACTTCACTTTTGACTAGTTCCCAAAGTTCATGCAGTTAGATACCTTCCATTATTTCTTCCCTATTTCAGTTTTCAATGCAGTTCTGTGGTGGAGATTGCAAAGGTCTTATGGCCAGACAAGCTCTGTGAGAGCTCGTAGAGCACATCAATCCAAATATTGCTTCTTACCCTTTTTCCTCTTGCTCCCACCTTGGTCACACACTACAGAGAGAACCTGGCTGTAAAATCACCCCTTGCGGGGGCAGCAGCAAGTCCATGTGGGTGCTCAGCTGGTGGAAGCCAAATCCCACCACAGAATCATAAAACAGTTGTGGTTGGGAGGGACGTTCAAAGTTCATCCATTCCCACCCTTGCCATGAGCAGGGACATCTTCACCAGCTCAGGTTGCACAGAGACCTGTCCAGCCTGTCTTGGGGTGTCTCCAGGGATGGTTCATCCACCATCTCTCTGGCCAACCTGGGCCAGGCTCTCACCACCCCCATTGTAAAGAATTTCTTCATGTCCAGCCTGAATCTCCCCTCCTTTAGTTTGAAACCATCACTCCTTGTCCTATCACAACAGAGTCTGCTCAGTAGTCTGTCCCCATCTTTCTTATTGGCCCCTTTTAAGCACAGAAAGGCCACAATAAGGTCTCCCTGGAGCCTTCTCTTCTCCAGCTGAACACCTCAACTTTCTCATCCTGTCCTCCTAGCAGAGCTATTCCAGCCTTGCATCATTTTTGTGGCCTTTTCTAGACCCTCTCCAACAAGTCGTTTGGCCCATATTTCTACCATGGGCTCTATTTCTCTCTCCTCACCGCTGTCCCTCTTTGTTCCTCCACAGGCTGACGGGGAACGAACCCCTGACCATCCTCCCTCTGACCTCAGAAATGGAGGAAGCTGCCGTCAAAGCCCACTACAAAGTCTGTGACCGCCTGAAGCTGGAGAAGAAGCAGCGCAGGATGTGCCGGCGGGACCCCGGCGTGGCCGAGACCTTGATGGAGGCGATCAGCATGAGCGCGCTGGAGTGCCAATACCAGTTTCGCTTTGAGCGCTGGAACTGCACCCTCGAGGGTCGCTACCGGGCCAGTTTGCTAAAGAGAGGTGAGTGGGGAAAGGGTTTTGATCGGCACCTCCTGCACCCATCAGCTTCCCTGATGTTTTACGGATTGGTCATAGAAGCATAGAATAGTTTGGGTTGGAAGGAATGTTCAAAGCTCATCCAGTGCCACCCCTGCCATGAGCAGGGACATCTTCACAAGCTCAGGTTGTTCAGAGCCCCGTCCAGCCTGGCCTGGGATGTCTCCAGGGATGGTTCATCCACCACCTCTCTGGCCAACCTGGGCCAATGTTTCACCACTCTCAGTGTAAAAAATTTATTTCTTATGTCCAGCCTGAATCTCCCCTCTTTTAGTTTATCACCCCTTGTCCTATCACAACAGATCCTGCTTAAAAGTCTGTCTCCATCTTTCTTATTGGCTCCTTTTGAGTACTGGAAGGGCCACCAATCATCCTGGTGCATCCTTTGCCAGGAGTGGGTCACCACCTTCCCACAGCTCCAAAAAGAGCTTGTAGAAGATAAAAGCAAAGCCGGGCTCAGCTCACCCATGGAAGTGCACAGCAGGCGAAGGGTGTGCTGTATGGCAGTAATTTATGTGCTTTTACTAGTGAAGTAAACCCTGCTGGCTTCCCACTGCTGGCCACAGCTCCTCTCCTTGGAGCTGGAGACGTTCATCTGTGTGTCTGCAACCAGTAGCTCCGGCTCCTCCTCTGTTCTGCTGGAGGCTGAGCTGTTGCTGGAGGAGAAAGTGTTAAAGTTTCTAAAGTTGTTCCCCCTTGCTTTTTTTTTTTTTTTTAATTATTTTATTTTTCTGGGTTTTTTTTTATGCCAATCTTTCAGGAAAGAAATCAAGAAAATACCTTGTTAAGGGAAATAAGGCAGAATTGTGCTGTCCCAGTAGCAGGGATGTGGAGGGTCCTATCATAGTGCAAGGCAAAACCTGCAAATGTTTGTGTGTCCTGTTACTGCTCTACTCAGGGAAAAGGTCCCTGGATGTGAGTGGTGGGTAATTCCCACACCCCTTTCTAGCAGCTCAGGTGGAGATCACTAGAAGCTGAGAGTATTGGAGGAGCAGGTGGGATTTTTGTCTCTCCTTTGCACGACTGACCTCACATAGTCCAATTTTCCACACTCTTCAAGTAAAGCCCAGTTCTTATTTCTGGACTGAAGCTAATGATGCTGAAGGACGATTTTACAGATAGCTTGCATGGGTTTCAAGCATTTTGGTGACTTCCAGAAAGTCCCACATTCAGCGATGGAGCTGGACATGGAAACCCAGGTTCCGACATGCTCAAAGATAAGAGCAGAGATTTGCAAAGCTTCTTCCCTTGCTAATTAGTGAGAAGGAGTAATTCAGAAGCCGTGGGGCTTAACTAATGCACTGTCACTGAGTGCAGTGGAAACAAGGCAAGTCCTTATGAAACCCAAGAGGTCCAGCCAGAGCTGCAAGACATTTAAAAATATCCCTGCATGCCAGAGGAGTCTCTGGATTAGTGGTGCCTTGGGAAGGCCAAGCACTTTCTCATGCTGACACCTGGAGGCGACAGCTTGTTCCTTCAGATGTTTGTCCCCATGGGCAACCCTCGGCAAGGAGTATTTCAAAGCAGCCTGAGTTGACTTAAAACACCATTGAGGACCACCCCCCAAGCCCTTGTCAGGACCCCCTGTAATAAATGGTAGATGTGAGGGCTACAAGGCTCTGCCTGCTGTCTCATTCTCCCATGTTTTATGCCCCTGCAACATCTCTGCCCTCCACCGATGCTGTAAATCCTTCAGATGTTGTTCCTGCAGCATAACACACTGCCCTGTAAATCTTTCTCCTCCTCTACGGGAGCTGCTGGTTCCTGGTTCAGCATTGCAGCAAGTGGTACCCCGGGGCAAAGGGGCACATGTATCACCCACTAAGACACATCTATTCAAATATGTCGGTGTGGGCTTGCTTCTTTTCCTGCAGGACTATTGTAGCTTTTTAGGGAGAGGCATAAAAAAAAAAAAGAGAAAAGGGAAAAAAACCCACATATCACTTAGGAAAAGTTTTTCCTTCCACTTTTACACTTGGTCACCAGAACAGCCTGGCCGCTGGTTTGCAAGTTGGACTGATGCAACCTGTTTCTTAAAATAACGGGGGATTGTTTAAGGGACTTGTTATCCTCTTTGGATACTCGTGAACAATTTTGGAAATGGCTGAAACTGGATAGCTGCGGACGGCAGGCTGTCGATGCACTGGGGGTTAGAATGCCTGCATTGATTTAAAGCTCATTATCTTGTTACAAAATATCTTGGTGCAATCAAATAGTGCATGGCAGAGATGGCTTTAAATCTGGCCAGAGCCAAATGTCACATGAACTTGCTTGGAAGCTGCTCGTGGGCGAGATGATACCCGTGCTGATGGGCACTGGGAATTTGTGAGGCTTTCGGTGATGGAGAACGGGAGGAGTAGAGTTGAAGCTGATGAGGAGATTGATGGAGGGGTGGAACCTGGCAAATTGAAGCAGTCCTCCTGGATTTTTGTCAAACCTGGTATGCATTGTGGTTGCATGGTACTGACTTTCTACTGGGATTTCACAACTGCTCTGAATTTAGTGCTTCAAACCAGAAGGCCTTTAAGTAGGTTTTAGTTCACAGAATCATAGAATAATTTGGGTTGAAGGAACCTTCAAAGCTCATCCAGTACCCCCCCTGCCATGAGCAGGGACATCTTCACCAGCTCAGGTTGCTCAGAGCCCTGTCCAGCCTGGCCTGGGATGTCTCCAGGGATGGTTCATCCACCACCTCTCTGGGCAACCTGGGCCAGTGTTTCGCCACCCTCAGTGTAAAAACTTCTTCCACATGTCCAGCTTGAATCTCCCTCCTTTAGTTTAAAATCATCACCCCTTGTCCTATCACAACAGATCCTGCTTAAAAGTCTGTCCCTATCTTTATCAGCCCCATTTAAGCACAGAAAGGCCATAATTAGGTCTCCCTGGAGCTTTCTCTTCTCCGGCTGAACACCCCAACTCTCTCAGCCTGTCCCCAACAGAGCTGTTCCAGCCTTGGATCATTTCTGTGGCTCCTCTGGCCCCTCTCCAACAGGTCCATGTGTGTCCTGTGCTGAGGAACCAGCGCTGGACCAGCACTGCAGGGGGGTCTCACCAGAGCAGAGTAGATAAATTTGAGCGCTCTACTAAACTGGACCACATCCAAGCTGTTTGTTTGCTACTAGTTGCAATGTCTCAGACTCTTTGAGAAAAGTTTTCATGCCCTGTTCCACCGAGGACCTTCTGTTAGCACACTGGTACCTCTTCATTTCATGGCACAAGTAGTAGCAGTGGCAAGAGGCCAACTCTGCAACTCAGGAGCATGGAGGTTTAGGAGCATCTCTCTAGCAGTGGCATCCCTGTGACAGGCAGTCTAGGTTCTAACCTAGAAAATTCTGAACTAAGCTGCTTTCATCTTCTGTAGGCTAGAAGGCATTTTTCTACCTGAAGGAGCTGGGTGGTCTGCATCCCCATGAGTTTTTTGATGTGTGAATCAAGTAAAGAATTCTTCCACCCTCTCAGTGAGAGAGTTTTCAATGCTGATGGTGTTTCTAGGTTGCCAGAATACATGGTCTAACTTCAGGGAGAAAACAAAGAGGAGAAAAACAAATAAAAACAAAATAAACACAAAGCAACAACAACAAAAAAATAGTTTCTGAACTCTTTATGGTGTCCACAACACGTGTAGTTTTTTGTGTTGTTTTGTTTTTATTTTGTTTTGTTTTTAATGTTAACTTTCCCATGCAGAAAAGGTTCCTGCTCTTCTTTTCCAGATAAGCAGTGAATGGTCAGACAATGCCTACCACGATTTGGTTTGTCAGCTCCTTTGGGAGAACCAAACTTCAGTCTTCTGGACTGGATTTTCATCTGTGTTCTGCTGAAATTCAGCGTTGTGCACCTGGGAGTGGTTTGGGAGGGCAGACCCTGGGCATGGGCCAGGGCAGCACCACATGAGCTTGGTTGGACTACCACAAACCTCCCAAGGAACAGTTCCAAAAATGCCCTGGCAGTGTCTCTGCATGTCCTTGGTTGACACACGAGCTTACAGATATATCCACTACTGTCACCATCCACTTGTGTTATTTCTGAGTGGGGGATTTCTTGAGTTGAATCCAAAGCTGTTCTGGAATTGCATCTCAAATATGCAGTCGTTTACGGCTTCCATAGCAGGAGAATGAGGAGTTATAAATACTGGCATGTTTGCTTTTTATTTCTGACTTTTATCATTTGGATCAAAATCATGGGTCTCTCTGGGCCTCAGTTTACCTGTTGAGCTGAGTGGATGCTGTTGCATCCCTGCAGGTGAGCATGGAGGTATTTGTTGTTGTTTAAAAAAAGGGGGTTGTGCATGAGAGGTTTGAGCTATAAACTGCTTTTTGAGGCATTTGAGTGAGTTGCTGTCTTGGGTGACAGGCTGGCGATTGTGTGTTTCCCAGCCCTCAGGTGTCTCTTGTTAAAATGTTCTTTGATTGGATTTTTTTTGGGTGGGGGAACAGGGAAGAATCATAGAATCATTTTGGTTGGAACAGACCCTCAAGATCATCAAGCTCAACTGTTAACTCAACAGTGGCACTAAACTGTGTCCCTGAGAAACCTCATCTACACAAGAACAAGGGGCCTTCATGATTCTACCCCAACCATCAGACTAGAAGTTTGTCCTGGTTTCCTGCTATTTGGTCTCTCCTTGGTAGCAGTATTGTGGTACCATGGTGATGGTACCTCCATGGCCTGTCCAGCTCTTGCTCACCTTTTCCTGTTTTCAGGCAGAGACTGTCTGCAGGGTGACAGCCACACAGCTGGCCAGCTTTCTTTTGCATTCTTGAATCCTGTTTTGTGCCACTTCTCTCTCTCATTCCTTGCTTTCCACTGTGTTGTCTTCACCATCACCTGGAGCACTGTGTCCAGTTCTGGGCTTCACAGTTCTAGAAGGAGAAGGAACTACTGGAGAGAGTCCAGTCTTTCCATGAGGAAAGACTGAGAGAGCTGGGTTGGTTCAGCATGGAGAAGAGAAGCTGAGGGGGAATCTTACTTACGATGATAGATATCTCGAGGCTGGGTGTCAAGAGGATGAACCAAACTCTTTTCAGTGGTGCCTGATGACAGGATGAGGGGCAATGGGTGCAGACTGAAACACAGGAAGTTCCATCTGAATATGAGGAGAAAATTCTTTGAATTGCCAGAGCCCTGGACCAGGCTGCCCAGAGAGGCTGTGGAGTCTCCTTCTCTGCGGACATTCAAACCCACCTGGACACATTCCTGTGCAATCTACTCTGAACCTGTTTTAGCAGGTGCGTTGGACTGGATGATCTCCAGAGGTCCCTTCCAACTCCAACCATCCTGTGATTCTATGATCAGTGATGTGTGTAGAGCTTGGCATGCATGGACATTCCTCAAATCCTTCTTACTATATTTTGCCTTGATTCCCTCACTTTTTCTTCTTTTGTGTAACCCTTGCTCCAGCTGCAATTAATGCCATCTCCTCCTCTCTCTTGCAGGTTTTAAGGAGACAGCCTTCTTGTACGCCATCTCCTCTGCAGGACTGACCCACGCCATGGCCAAGGCATGCAGTGCGGGGCGGATGGAGCGTTGCACCTGCGATGAAGCCCCTGACCTGGAGAACCGCGAGGCTTGGCAGTGGGGCGGCTGTGGTGACAACCTGAAATACAGCAACAAGTTCGTCAAGGAGTTCCTGGGGAGGAAGCCCAACAAGGACCTGCGAGCCAGGGTGGACTTCCACAATAACCTCGTGGGGATGAAGGTGCGTTGCAGACTGCTCGGAGTGGGAGTTCGTGGGTTTGCGGGGGCAATAAGATGCTGCATTTGGTGTGGAAATGCTAGTGTTGGATGTGATGGATTGATTGTTCTGCTGGACAGGTGAAGTTTCAGTTAAAGGACTATGCCCTGGTTTTGTCACTGTGATTCAAGAGTTATAGAATCAGAGAATATCCTGAGTTGGAAGGGACACAGAAGGATCGAGTCCAACTCCTGTCCCTACGCAGGACAATCCCAAAATTCATGCCATGTGTCTGAGGATGTTGTCCAAATGGTTCTTAAGTATTGTCAGGCTTGAGACCATGACACCTACCTGGGGAGCCTGTTCTAGTGCTTCAGCACCCTCTGGGTGAAGAACATATTTGTAATGTCCAACTTGATCCTCTCCTGGCACATCTTCCTGCCATTCCCTTGGGAACATGAGCTGGGGAAAAGATTGTTGGCTTTCTACAGGGAGAAACAGGCCTTACAGTGTAAACGGGTGGAAAGGCAGGTGCTCCAAGCTTACCTGAGATAGGACAAGGACGAAGAGGTTTATGCTGCCACAGTACAGATGGAAGGGATGCTTTTCTTGCAGTGGTTCAGTGGAGCACCGACAGCCTAGCATTTGCATAACCCAGTTTCTTTAAAACTGGCTGGTCAAACACCTGGCAGGGAACCAGGGTGGAGATATTCCTCTCTGACTGACCTCAGTCCTAGCAGCTCCTTTAGCTGTACTTTATAGCAGCCGCTCACCCCGCCTAGAGCTGCTGGTTTTGCAGCTGGCAGTGCTTGGGTGTGTAGTCCCTCCTTTTATTTTTAATTTTACTTTTTCCTTTTCCCATCCTTATCCTCTCAGCTGGAAGGCTTTCTGTGCTCTACCTCATGTTCCTCCCACGGGGCTTTACCCTCCAGCCTGGGGGCCTCCCCACAGGAATGATGTAAAGGACGAAGTGTCTGCAATTACTGGGGCTTTCCACCTTCTCCTGTAATCTGCTTGGCCGTACCTAGCCTAGAGTTGCTCGAACACGAAAATCCCTCAGATTGGCCAGCACAGGTGCCCAGGATCAGGGTTTCATTGCGCCAACCTCGAAGGGAGACATACTGTAAGGCTATAAATAGCCTCCGAGCCTTGTTATTGTCCGTGTGATTGGATGGAGGGTTGGGGCTGGGATGGGGGACCTGGGTCTCCAGTTTCCCAGGCAAATGCAGCCCAGCCAGTTGTGCATTCTAGGAATCGCCACCCCAGCTCAGTTGTTCCTGTGCGTATGCATAAAATGTCATTCCTTGTGACAGAGTTGGGGCACCGGAGAATGCCACCAGTGAGTGCTGGCCAGCAAAAACTCTCCCCCTCTCTCCACCACCAGATGCTCCTAGACAGTGCTGAGATCAGGATTAGAAATATCCTGGATTTAGCTGATGTCTGGCTTTGGCTGACAGCTTTTCTGCTTCTGGATTAAAAGGCTCAGTGTCTCTGAACTCCTGTTGCAGCTCTTTGGCGTGTGAAACAGGCTTTACAGGGTGATGAAATTAGTTTTAATCCTTGTGGTCGGTTGTTCCCGAGGGCCTGTCCCAAGCCTTTGGAGTTAGCTGTGTAGCAAATGGAACTGAAAATGGAGAAGGTGGCTCTCAAAGGCTGTGATTTCATGCTGGAGAGATTGCTGTGAGATGCCCCTGCTCTCCTCTCTTTCCAGAGCCATTTAATACAGTCTCATCAAAACCTATAAGACTGTGTCTTCAGGTGCCACTGACATGTTTTTGTAGCTCTATGAATACCTCTCTTCCAACAGCAGTGGGGCTAAAAAACTTGTCCAAGGGATCTGACCTAATTCCCTGTGTTCTCCACCCCAGTAGCTGCAGTCAGGATGCTCACATGGCTGAGACACAGTCTTGGATTTAGGTTAGGTGTCCTTATTTGTCATCTCTGGTCTACACTGTCTGTGACTCTGAGCTGAGCATACTCCAAGGATGAGCTGGAGGGAATGAATCTCCCCTTTCTGCTGGCCCTTTCGTGTCCTGGTCCCACTGTGAGTTAGTTCCCAGGGGAAGGGGAGATGTCGGGGACTCTCTTGCATCCTCTGCTTGGCACAGTCAGGCTCTGGTCATTGGCAGTGGTTTCTGAGCACTAGTGTAATATCTACAGCTAAACAGCTGAGTAACAGTTGTGACGGTTGTCCAGACACTGAGAGCCCTCATGGCAATCCAAGTCAAAGACCTTTGCTGCAGGTCAGTGATCCGCTGTTCCTATTTTTGTCCACCCATGCCGTGTCTGTCGAGTTGGTATTGCGATCTGACAGCTTTCCTTGCCTATTTGCAGCAATGTTTGAAGTGATTTCTCTGTTTATGCTCCTAGAATAATTGTGCCTTAGTCTGGTTGAAAGGCAAGCCAACCAGCCCACCAGATTCACAGCAGCACTGTAAAGGCAGAGACAAAATGAACCATGTGTTGAGAAGGAAACTTTTAGGAGGATGATAGTTCAAGGTCAGGAGAACATATATCTATATAGGCAGGATGTGTGGACCTAAACCATTGGCACAATATGGTATCAGTAAGAAGATGATCAAGGATGTGCACATAGGAGATGAGCACCCAGGCTGGCTCTAATTACAAGGTCAAAACTTAGAATGCTTACTTGAGGTTTCAAAATATCAAAAATGGTTTGAAGCCTGAGCATTGAGCTTCTTGGTGCGGTTGGATTGTCTCTGACATTGCTTACACTTGGGTGCCAGTTAATATCAAGTTCAGTCTGACTTCTTTTCCTCCTGGTCTCACTGCCAGTGCAGCGTTGGTGGAGGATGAGAGGTCCTCAGCAGGCAGTACTGTGTTCCCTCGTTGAATTTATTGAAATAATCATTGAGAAGGCAATAAGTTAAATATGAAACTCAGCATGTTTGCTCGTTTTTCTCTGAAGAAGCTGCCCATCTACTACTGCCTTAAAGACTTTCCAACCATTGAGAAGCATGAGATGCTAACCCAGGGACTATGACAGTCTGAAACCACTTTGAACTAACCTAGTTTGGTTACTTGGGCAATAACTTGTATTTAATGTGAATCAGAGGCAATATAGAGGAGGGCAGATACCCTTGATTTGTGCCATTTTGGAACAGAACAATTCTGAATTGGAGCCCTCATTATACAATTGACATGCTCTTATGGCTTCTAAAGTGTTAGGTGTCCCTGTGAGTTTCAGAAAGATGATTATGGTTGGTGTTAGGTTAATGGTTGAACTGGGTGATCTTGAGCGTCTTTTCCAACTAAAATGATTCTGTGATTTTGAACAGGAGCTGAGAAGCAAATTGAATACATTCCCCCAGGTCATACAGCAAGTTGGTGATGAAGCAGGACACTGAAGCCAGTTCTCCTGAATTCCTGCTCAGCACCTGCTGTGATTTTCTCTAACCAAACCACAGATTTTATGTCTATTAGTGAAGCCATACATGCATGAACCGAAACCTTTACACTGCAGACTGCTTTGGGCTGGACTGGGAATGAACAAGGAGACTTTTTCTTTTCCAGTAATTTGTTTTATTTACAGGAGTCTGCTGTGGTGCGTGCACATGTATTTAAAGTGTATGTATGGATGTGCATGTGTGTGTTCACTGAGGGAGTCACTGAGGGAGCACAGGAATATCTATTAAAGATATAGCACAAGCTCGGTGGTCTCTCACTAATTCTTAACAACACAAAATCCTTCCCATCTAATTACTCCCAGTCATGGCAAAACTAACAAATAGTCCCTTGAGACCCAGCGAAAAAAGGACCTATGCTTAATTGACTGATTTGGCAACCAACCCTATACCCTTCTGGTCAACACGGTGGTTTCTCCATGGTGTCACACTAGCAAACAATCTGTGCATTTCTGCAAGGGTGACATTATCGTATCCCACCTAGTTTTAGTGTCTCTTGGTAGACATTCTCATTTAATTATTATTTTTACTTCTAGTTTTTACAACCTTGATGGGCCGACTGTAATTTTGTCGCCACCAATGAAATAATCACTGAACATGTTGTGCCTGTGATGGCTCACAAAGTTATATGATATGACCTCAATCGTTAATGAAAGGGTGAGCTTGTCTAGCGTGAGGATGAGGTAATTAAACTAGGACTTCTCCAGCCTTCTCTTTATTGAATAGCGGGAGCTCTGAATAGACCACTTATTAAAAAAGCAATTTCCCTTCCTTTGGCAAATCTACTGTCGCTCATTCAGCTATTCTTTCAGAAGGGTCTTGGGTGGAGAGGGTGTGTGTTGTGGGGAGTTGTGTTATGTGTCAAGGGAGTGGGAGAAGTCAACTGTATTAAAGCTCCATTGCCAGCAATGAAGTTTCTTGGTTATATTAAATGAAGCACAGGCAGCCTTGCTAAAGCTCTCCTCTTCTATATATCCTTCCCCCTTCCCCCCTCCTTGTACACACAAGTGCAGCCCTCTTTTGTAACCCATTAATGAAAAGTTGGAATATTAGAGCACTCAATTAGTTCCACTGGGCTTGAGTAAGTGATGTTTTAATTAAATTTGCCCAGTTTCTCAGCAAAGTATCATTAAACATGACTTCCCAACTCCCTCTCTGGAGCGTTGCTAAGTTTCTTAATCCCAGGAGTGCTGACCTCTTCCAGAGGTATGTCTGGTCAAGCATGTCTTACAGATCTAAGGGGCACTATTAAAGGGGGCTGCTGTTACCCAAGAAAAAAATAAATAATAATAATAATAATAATTGTCATCTTCTCATTCCCTTTATCCTTCCAGAAGGAGAGATGTAAGCAAGCCTTTGCTTTCAGGACTCTGAAGTCAGGCATATAACCACAGTCCTTTTGAGGGCCAAAACTACGGGACTGCAGAAATAGAGAACAAGAAAATTCCTCCCCTCCGAAAGATCTCTCTTTTGGCAATATCCCCCTTTGAAACTGGTTCTTTTCATGAGGCTTCTTTGTTTTTGCACTATATCAACCCATATGTTTCAGTCTGTGCAGAAGGATCCTTGTTACCCTTGTTGCTGTAGGGTTCAAGTCCGGACCCATCCAGAGACACGTTACGCCTGCATCTCTATAACCATGTGGGATGCTCTGGCGAGGACAGTGGGAGGTGCATGGGTTTTTATTTTCTTTTCCTTGCTGTTGACTTGCTTGTTCTGGAAGACCATGCAAGGAATGGCTTTTCCCCTTAGGCGGTGCTGGCAGGGATCTATCTCAAGGGCTGAGCGTGCCTCCTGCGCTGGAGACGGACTCTCCATATCAGGTAGATGTTTGCCCAGCTATCATCTGTCTGAGGAACTTCACGAGCTATCACGTAGCATGTTATCAGGGCATACCACCCTCTTCATTTCTGTATCTCCATTTTACCAGGGCGGGGGGGGGGAAATTGAGACCCAGAAAGATTAAGTGACTTACTAAAGGTCACACACAGGCGTAGTGGAACAGAGGTTTGCGCCCTGGTCTCCTGTTGCAGATGCAGTGTTTACAAGCACTGTCCATCCCACCTCATATGGTTCCTACTAGGGAACATAATTCCAATCAAACTCCACAGTTTGTTAAACAGGCAACCCCAAATACTAATCTGTTTTTCTGCACCCTCAAAAAAGTGTTATCATTGCCCTTTTTAATGAGACAAATCCAAGTGAGCCTGCTAATGGAGTTGATGCATGGGGCGGGGGGGAAATAAAGGGAGATATAATGCATCCTTTAGGCAATTTCTTTAGTGATGTGTGTGCAGTGAGAAATCTAGCATCATGCTTTTACCAAGGTACAAATCAAACCTAGCAAATACCCTGTTTCCACAAGAATAAGACAGGGTCTTATATTAATTTTTGCTCCAAAAGATGCTTACCTTTTTTACATGTATAGCTGCCTGGACACTACTTAAATTGACTTTTCTAATGAACTGTAACTAGGACTTATTTTTGGAGTAGGGCTTATGTTTTGAGCATCCTCAAAAATCCTGAAAAATCATGCTAGGGCTTATTTTTGGGGGAGATCTTGTTTTGGGGGAAACAAAGGGTAGCAGCCTCTCTGAGATGAGCTCTTGACTTTGTGTGTACAGGTCAGTTTGCAGGGCCACTGCTGGTATTAATTATTCCAGGTTATGACAGGTAGGAATGCATAAGCATATTCTCTTGATTTTTTTTCTTTTCCATCCCCTCCTTTTAGGCTGAAATTGGCTGAGCCAAAGTCTTTCTAAGGCCTGGAAATCAATACTCTGGAAAAAATTGCCTATCCCACAAGTGTTTGCAGTTAGTTGTTTATGTGGAGCTTTCTTAGCATGTGAAGCACACTAGTGATACTGAAGGATGGGAAAATACTTTTAAAGTTCTCAATTTAAAGTAGGGTTATGTTATTCTATGTTTAAGTGTTTGTGTTTTAATGTATGTTTCACTAAAATTTGAGTGTTCACATATTTAAGGAAGAAAGGGTAGTAGAAAGGGAAAACTGTTCTAAAAAAGTTTGAAAACAATCTCAAAAGAAGGGCTTTTTTTTTAAACAAGATAGAATGAAAAAAAGGAAAGGACTTTTAATTACCCATGAAATGTCTATAATTCAACCAATGGCAATGTCCAGTGTTAAGGGGCAAGTCTGGTCTTCTAGTCATTTGGGCACTGTGAAGAAATGGGGACTGTGGCTGCTGTCCAAGCAAACATTAATACTTGAGCTGAGTGGATAACTAAACCTATTTGAATTGAAGGAGGATACGTATGTGGAGGACGAAAGAGGTTTGATTTGTAAAGAAGCATCCCAAAGCCCTTTTCTGAAGCAAGACAAGATGAGGACAGGCTTTTTCCTGGGTGAGCTGATTCTAAGGAGGTTCATCTGCTCCCTTCCTCTCCCCCAGACCATAGCAAATGGTTTGAAGCCTTGGAGCTGCAGACCAGCCATGACGACAGCCAAGCTATAACCGAGGAATTCCCACGGCTACGCGTCCGCTTTGGACTGCTGCTGCCCAGACAAGAGTTGTCTGAAAAAATAAAGAAAAACACAAAACCCCCACTTGCCAGAGCCCCGTGACCCAGCTGGGAATGAATGGGAATCTGTCCTGAGTGCTTCAGCTAAAACACTGAGAAATTGTGTGTTGCAGCATGTCTGAGACTGATCATTACGGGGGCACTTAGTCTGAGCTTCGTAGCAAAACCATTGTTGTGAGGAAGGATTACATGTTGCATAGCAATGCTCTGCTGTGATCCCTTTTCCCTATGGCTCTTGTAAAGCCACTTGGGCAGACGGTCCTGCGGTGCTATCTAATTTCTTCTTAGCAGCAAGCACCAATAAAGACGGTTCAGTCTTGCTCTATGATAATTGTTTTCATCACTGTGCCTTTGTGAGTGTTTGGTATTCTCATGACAAGATCAATGGGAGTTTGTGTTCTGAAGTCAAATGAACTAATTTGCTCAGAGAGCTTTATTTTCCTCCCAAACTGCTCTCTTCTTTGTGAGACTACAAGACCGGGTGATTGTTCAGGAGGACAAAATTTCAATGTGTGATGTTATCCCTGATCCACTGATTGTTTGACTTTCATGGTACATGTTCTCTACAGCATGTAACAAAATAAGGATTCAAATGCACACTGGTCTTGTTACTCCTGAGTTGCTACAGCTTTCATATTGTGGTAGCAGTGGTGTTTGGCCCATGGGGAGCGTGAAATGTTCTGTGCTTTGGATTTATGCTAATACATTTTGCTTCACATCTGTGACAAGACAGAAACATGCATGTGGTGACTTAACATGGTGTAGATGAATTTAGTATTAAACAAGTGGTGAGGCTATGTGCTTCAAGAGAGGTTCAAGTCCATGTAGGATGGAGGCAGATCAGGCTCTGACCTGCAGTGTGCCTTGAAAATAAAACAGGAGTTACCTATGGCTCTTGAAATTATAAGCTTGTGTTAAAGTCTTATTCTCTCTCATGTATGCTAGACTTCTTTTGGGAATTAAAGCTATGTTACAATACCCTGGAAGCCCCTCCAGGCTTGAAAACATGATCTAGATATTAGTCCCAGGGCCCAGCCAGGAAAAGTTTGTCCAACACTGCTCCAAGCAACCTGCTGACTTGGATAAGTCTTACTCTACTTCCTAAAGGCGCGAGCTGGATTTAAGTATCTCTGACAGGAGCCTGAAACAACAGGAGGAACAGGCAAGTGAGATGGGGAAACAGAAGGGCTTTGCCAAGATTCATTTTTGGCTCATGGGTGGCTAGGGGCCCATAGGCAGCAGTTCTCCATCACCCGTCGCCTTGAGTAGCTGCATTGTGACTGACAGCAGCAGGGGAGGCCACCTGGAGAAGAAAGTTTGTCTAAAATTTTCACTATAGTGGCTTCGTAACATTCTTGAGTCCTTCCCCGCCCTTCAAGGAGAAGGTTTATGGAGTGGTTGGGGTGCACCACACTTGCACAGTGACTGCATGAAAGTCCATATGCTGGATTTAATGAACTGTTGCATTCATGAGAATGAGGACAATGGAAAACTTTTGTGCTTTGGTCTGCCAGTGCATGACATCTAAGCTGTCTTAGCCACTGCTTAATGAGGAGCTAGAAATAAGTCAGAAAAAAACAGATTGGGATTCATTAGGCGCTTTGTACATCACTGTTTAAGCACAGACAATGAGAGTATAATTGATCTACCTAAATATACATATTAGTACCTTTTGAGAGACTTTTATGCTTCTGAAGAGGCATCTGGTGATGATGCACAATGTTTTACAGTACCTCAAATAATACTAGAACCTGATATTTAGACATCTGAATTCTGCTCAGAAGGTGGGATTCTGCTCACAGGTCAAGACATCTAAACTGAGGTGTCTCAATGTGAACTGAGTCCCTGGGCCCCTGTTGGTGGTTGAAGATGTGGTCAGCACAGTTGGTGGAGCCTGGAGAGCTGCTCAGCTTGGCAAGTGCAGGTGTCTACTTCACTGCAGGATCCTATGCTTGCTCTGGCTCCACGGAGTCAGATGGGAGTTTAGAGTTTTTTCTCAAATGTAAACATTTAAACTCAAATGTCTGCCTCAGTGAGGTCAACCCTGGCTGGATGGTATGATTTAGGTGCCTAAACCTACATGCCTATTCCTGACTGAAGATCTGCTGCCATCTGCCAGCTGCCAATCCATCAGGGTCTGGATATCCAACATGCGTTGTACTGTATCTACCAGCCCCATGTGGATACCTTGGATATACCACACCTGGAATGTCAGCTCTCCTACTGAGCTCTGGAGAGATGGCTCCTGATGAGAACAGCCCTGTGTCCAGGTTCAACCTTCCTTGTTCAACCAGCTCTAAATGAGGAAGAAATTACTTACACTGAGGGTGGTGAAACACTGTCCCAGGTTGCCTAGAGAGGTGGTGGATGAACCAGCCCTGGAGACATCCCAGGCCAGGCTGGACAGGGCTCTGAGCAACCTGAGCTGGGGAAGATGTCCCTGCTCATGGCAGGGAGGTTGGACTAGATGACCTTTGAAGGTCCCTTCTGACCCAAACTTCTATGATTCTACATCCAGCCAAGGCTGTGCATGGGAGCCTGTCTGCAGCCAAGCCAACTCCTCTTGGTTTCTTACTTTCCCATCTCCTGTACAATGGTAATAGTCTCCTTTTCCAGGTGGAGCAGATGTGAATGAGTTTTGGGGGGAGGTAGAAGGACTGAGAAAACCCTGAACTGATGAACGACTGCTGTGTGCAGCTCTTCAGCATTTTTTGCCCAGTTTGCTGATGGATTTGGGCATGAAATCAGATCTAGAAGCTTTGTTTTGCAGCAACTCAGCTCTAATTTCTGGACAACCAGAGAAATGTGACTTTACATGAGGGACAGTATGGGTGAGGGTGTGTGATGGTTCTTTTTTGGGCTTTTTTTTCTTGGTGCTGAAATGTGTTCTGTATGCTCTTGTCTAACATTGTGGGATTTCTTGCAGAGTTGGCTAGACACTTTGGCACGTAAAGCGTGACAGTCCCTACCCAAGCCGGCCCAGCTGAGCACTATAAGCAGTAACACATCTCTCCCTGTAACCCGTCACTCATTTCAGTGCTACTGTGTATTATTGGATTGCATTTGAAAAGGTCTTGGCTGTCGCAGGAATGAAGTGTGACCACTGGCCAGGTTTTGCTGAAGGCAGTATTATGCAGAGTGTCTTTCTAAAAATGTCTCTGTAATATCTGGATTGGACCAGACCCCAATTCTGAGTCCATGACCTATTGCACATTTGCACATGGTGCTCAGCAGGACTCATGCAGCCAAATAATTAAGAATCGGATGGTCAGGAAATGGACTGGAGCCAGCCCGCTGCTGTCATGAGGCCGTAATGTTGGCAGATGCCATAATGGGCAGAGGGAGGAAAATTTGTTTTGCTTTTAATATTTTCAGATACTGTAGATGCCCAAAGGATGGTCACTCTCAGTAGTATCTTGACAGGAGGCAGCTCTATAAAACAGACTCAGTTCTAACTTGCAGCTTTAAGAGGAGGTTTACCTTACCCATTTAAAGTCAAAATGTAGCCTTTTTTTTTTTTTATGTGGGGGTGCAGAAAGGAGAACTAGAAATATCTGTTTATAATCTGTGGACAAAACACAGGTTGTCTGTGACTGTCCAAATGATGTGTCTACTGTCACATTTCCCATGGAGGAGCCTGAAGCATAAACCTCTCTCTGGAGAAGGTGCAGAGGAACATTCAGATGCTATTTATAAGGAGAAGGATACACTTTAGTGCCGTGAAGCATCTTTATTGCAGGCTGTTTCTAAAAGCATGAGGTCTTTTGTTTAGCATCAGTTGGTTTGTATGCATGGAGTCCTTTACAGCACCTGGAGGGGCTGTTACCATCTTTGTCTCTCTCCAAGATGAAAAACCATTGATTCTTTGCTTTCTTCTCTTCCTTTCTTGATGCTGCTTCTCCTTCTCATGATGCTTTTTCTGTTGAAAATAATCTTCTCTTTATGTTTCCCCATCTCGTATGTGAACGCTGTGATTGCACTGGCTCTGCTCTTCCTTCTGTTTTTGTGCTTTGTGGTGGTCTGAAGAGATCTATTCCCATGCAAGGTATCCCCAGGCAAGATCTGGACACCTTCCTCTATGGAAATTGACTTTCTTTTGCTTTGGGAATAAATTAAAAGTATTGTTGTCTGATATATTGAACAAGTTATTTCCCTCCTTTAAGGATCTGTGAGATGAGCCTAATTTCTCATTACAAAACCCCCTGCAGTTCTTTTACTATTACAATAAAATAAATTAAGAAAGGATTTGAAACCAAGCCTTGCTATTGATAATAGTGATCAAGAGGCATAAGCAGACACGAAGTTTAACATGAGGTTCCTGGTGTGGAGGGGACATAATCCACATCAGTTTATAATAGTGCAAATGTCTTTCCTTTATTTTCCACCTTGAGTTTGAAGACCTTGGTCATAATATGTTTGCTTGTTTGTTTGTTTTCTGTGGGTTTTTTTTGTGGTTGGTTTGTTTGGTTTTGTTTTTGTGTAGAGACTAAAACATGCATTTCCGTCCTAATTGAAAACACCTTATAGAAGGTTCTACCAATACATTATAGATGTTATACTAGCCTGAGACTTGAACCTTGCAGCCTGTTACTCCCAGGGCAGTGGCTTGTATAGACAAGATTAGGGTGTAGCAGCCCCTGAATCCCTGTGTGATGCCTTCTCCCTTTATCCTCTCACCAGAAGCCCTACACAGCATTTAGTTAAGTGGCTTTTCCACCCCTGGATCAGTCTCTTTGTAAACACTTGTGACCTTTCTCACTGTTTTACCTGGTCAGATCTCAGGACTGGCTCACCCTGAGGTGCTGCTGAGGCATCAAGGCAGCAGTTGAGGTTCCTCAATCTCACGTGGATCAGCTCCTGTTTGCTCGTGATGGGGTGGATGGTTCAGCCTTTAGTTCGGGAGGTCTGTTCCCGTAGCTGGAACTGAAAATTTCAAGTCCACTTATCTTCCTGCAGAGCGACTGTCCTGCGTCTCCTCTCTGGTTGAAAGATGAAGACTGCTCCCCTAGTCCTCCCTGCAGCCACCAGCCCTGTCATAGTCCCCAGGAGTCACTGTTTGATGGGCTGAGGACGAAACCCACTGGGCACTGAGATGGGCTCTCTCACTGCAACATCAACCCAGATTTCATGTTTTTTTTCCTCTGTATGAGAAGCCAGCCTTCCAAGCTGCTTATAGTAAATATATATGGCAGAGTAAATCCTGGGGCCTGCATTAAACCACCTGGAAATACTGAGACCTTCCCACAGGAGGCTGTTTTCCATTTCTTCACGTCTTAATTTTTCAGAGAAAGGAAGGGGACAGAGGAGACTGAGGCAGCCTTGGGCTTGACTCTGCATGAAAACGTGCTTGATTAAACTTGTGTTTGGCCAGCAAGCAGCTGCCCTCTTTGTTTTTAAAAGCACATACAATTGTCTTCATTGCTAGCAGAAAAAAAATTGGCAAGATCTTTTGAACACGTCACCATGTTCTGGAATAGGTTCCTGAACACAAGCTGGAGAGGTGTAAGCAACCTTGGTGTTTTTGGAGCTGCTGGTTTTGGTGATGGAGGTTCAGACTGTAATTCTTGAGAGCTTTTGTATAAATTTCAGCTGCATGAAGGCTTTTCCTCAGTCACTACTGGTGGGAACAGCACAGCTGAACCATGTTTCCACTGAGCCTCTGCTGTTGTTTGAGAGCTGTGAGAGTTTAAGGTGGTAACCAGTGTGCTGTGGTATGGAGAGGGCTCCTACTGTCCATGTTCATGTTCTGGAGCATGCGTCACCCCACTTGTGTGTTTGTGTTGCAGGAGCACTCTCCCTCTTCTCTCCGCTAAACCAACTATTTCCACTTTTATTATAGCTCCCGATTCTTATTAAAACAGATAAATTGGTATTCGAATATGTATTAATCTCTTAGTTACATGACAACTTCAGACCTCTGTCTACGTAGAAGAGAGGCAGCACCGGACGGCCTTTGTATAATACATCTTACTGGTATCATTAACTACCCAATAAAGCAATATTTTGGCAGGTAAATGTTGTATTCCTGGAAACTGGGATGCTTCTGAAACAAGTATTTCCTGTAGTACGTATTTTCTGTCCTCTTCCAGGAGTGGATTTGTTTTGTCATCAACTTTGTGTTCCAGAAATGTCTTTTAGATTTTGTTTTGTTTTCTCTGTGTCTTTTCTTTCCCATAACTGATTTTCTTTTGGGGCCGTGTGTGTCTGCAGGTCATCAAAGCTGGAGTGGAGACAACCTGTAAATGCCACGGTGTATCTGGATCCTGCACTGTCCGAACGTGCTGGAGACAGCTCTCTCCATTCCATGAAATAGGGAAGCAGCTGAAGCAGAAGTACGAGACATCGCTCAAAGTGGGCAGCACTACCAACGAGGCCACGGGGGAAGGAGACATCTCCCCACCCAAGAAGTCCATCCATGGTCACAGTGATCAAATCCCAAGGACTACGGATCTTGTCTACATTGACGATTCCCCGAGCTTCTGTATGATGAGTAGATACTCGCCTGGGACTTCGGGAAGGAAATGTTACAAAGACAAGAACTGCGACAGCATCTGCTGCGGGCGAGGGCACAATACACAGAGCCGGGTGGTCACCCGTCCGTGCCAATGCCAAGTCCGTTGGTGCTGCTATGTGGAATGCAAGCAATGCACCCAGAGAGAAGAGGTTTACACCTGCAAAGACTGACGCATCTTCTGCTTGATGGCAACCCTCAGTGACGGGCGATGGCGATCTATGAGAACTACATATGGAGACAAACAGGGTTTGATTGACCTTCTGGGATCTGAAAGCTATGTTGAGACATAAGCACTTTGTAGGGTACAGGTGACCCAGCTGTGTTGCTGTTTTGTTTTTGTTTTGTTTTCCTGTAGACTGAATTTTAATGAGGTCCAACCATGTGGAAATAAGTGCCTGTCACACTGGGGTTAGACACCAGTTGACCTTCACCTTAGTTGTCTACGTAGTTCGATGGATCATTTATCCTTGGATCATCTTGATCGTTTTACCAATCCTCCATGGACTCCTGGGCTAATATATTATCTTATAACCTATACTGTATTCCCAGAGCTTACCCAACTGCTTAGAGAACTAAGCAGATACAAATCAAAGATCTTTCTGCTTTGAATGCGATGGTACAGGAAGTGATCAAATTTTTTCCCCTTCTAAAACTGGAGAGAAGCGTGTAGGGTGAGCAGGAATAGCCCTGATGGTTCCTCTCATGGAGTTTCTGCACATTGAGCAAACAAGGCTCTGACAAAGAGACCCACTGGGAGGTTAAGCTTTTAACAACAGCTCCGTATCCACGTGCTTTGAACACCAAATACAGCCCCAAAAATGTTGGGTCCACCATGTTGCAGACAGAAATATATCCAAGAAAGAGGTTGGGAAGGCAGTAGAAAATCAGATATGCCTGTCCCCTTCAGTCCAATCATGTGTTCTTTTTTTAAAACAATTTCTTTAAATGCCATTTCTTTAGCACTATTGCTGTCTTTTTTATTTTTATTTTTTTTTAAAGAACCACTAGATAATTTTGTTTTATTTTGCATGATTCATTTTCTTTTTTCTTCTCTTCCCACCTCTTGTTGATCGAATTCACCCTGTGGTAACTGCTTCAGAAAGCTGAACTGGAACTTTTTAGTCTTACGCCAGCTGAATTCGGACGTGTGTTTCTGGGTAGGACAAGAGAAATTCGAGTGCATCTTGGAACACAGTGCTGTCTTGCGTTGTAGAGCAGCTGTCTTGGACTGGGTCAGACATCTGGAGGAGTTGACTTTTCTTTTACTAGGTCATCATTCCATTTACTCTAAGCCATGGCAGTGGTACATGACACAAGCTGTATGTAAACCCTATGACCTTAAGATTTATTTTTTAACCACTAGATCAAGAACTGTATTTTTAAAATACAACTGCTAACCCACTATTGGATTTGGAACAACCAATTGATGCAGAGACAAACTATCAAGTGGCCAGAAAAGCCAGAAGTTGACTGCAGTGGTAGATCACTCTGATGCTGTGAAATCAATTACAACCTTCAGCATTTCTCTTTTTCCTTTGAAGAGGACACTTACAATCCAGGACTTGATGCAGCAATATCCTTCAGTCATTTAAAAGTGGATTGGAAGCAGCCAGCGAATGCCTCAACAAAGCTTTCTAAGGAAACACTGGAGAGCGGAGGGCATTTTGTTTCAATTTTTATTGATAGCAATTTTTGATTGTCCGGTAGTAGCAATTTCCACCATTTTTTCATAAGCCATTGATCTGGTTCTTACAAGAGAAAAGCTGGAGTTTTTCAAGCAGTTGTAGATGTTAGCCAAGTAAAAAGAGAGCAGTTTTCCAAGATGGACCAGTATTTTTCAATGTGTTTTTTGGTTTTTGTATTTTTTTTTTTCTTTATGTTCCCCCCCAAATAGTAGCCACTAATATATAAGATGTTCATGTGCATCTACTGGGAGGAGAAAAGGTATTTTTTCTTTTTTATTGGTAACAAATATCCGCAGTCCAGCTTGGCTCATCGGCATCAAATCTTGAGGTGGGGGTATGGAATGTTACTGTTAACAGCCCTATGGTCCTGCAAAGTGAAGCGTACTGTCTCTTTTTTTTTTTATGTTTGCTTATTTGCTGTACAATTCTGGAGGTCGGGGTAGCGCTGGAGAAGGAGGAATCCACAGGTGGTGTTTGTCCCACCACGACAAATACGCGGTGGTGCTTTCGACGCAGAACGTTCGCAGGAAGGTCTCGCAGCTTCTGGGAGATGCACCGCTCTGAAAGTCACCTGCAAGCAGTTTATCTAATGGTTTAGAAAGTAAACTGACTAGAAACCTATTATTCAGTGTGTGCGTGTGTGTATATATATATACACACACGCAGACACATAAATATATATATATAAATATTAAACGAACATTTATTTATTGTAAAGCCCTTCAGAAGGACCTTCTTATGGTTTCAATGTGGTATTATGTTAAATTCTTTCTCTCTCTGTCTCTCTCACGCATATGTGCAAACTCACTGTTACATTTTGTGTGTGTTAGAATAGCTCTTCCCCTCCAAAGTAAGGCCAGATCCAAATGTGCTCAAAACATGAGGATTTGTGGGTCTGAATTACTATTTCTGGCTCCATTCTTTAAAAAAAAAAAAAATTCTTAATTAAAGAAGGGGCCACAATTTATGTGCATTATTACTATAATTAATTAGTGTTGTTATTATTATTGTTATATTTAAACCATGGGCCTCATTTTCCTTCTTTTCACTGGTGTCTCTGTCTCTGTTGACCTCGCTGGAGTAACTCCACATTGCACTGGTGTGAGAGGAGAATGAATCCCTAGATGCAGAAGAGAGGGCAGTGTTGGCGATACAAAAATGGGGAGAAAATGCCTGGGTTGGATGGGATTAGGGTACTTTGGTGTGTTTGGTAACTGGGTGAAGAGAGATTTGGGTGGGCAATAAGGCAGACTTGTCAAAGCTTGACTAGAAGAAAGCAGCAAAGAGTGAATGAACTACTGAGTGAAAGAGCTCTTCTGTATATTATAACTCACGCACTGAAGCCTGGATGCTTTCTGTAAGTATTTAAAAAAAGAAAAAAGAAAAAAAAAACACCACAAAAAATTGTATTTATGTTAATGTGGATATATTACTTGCCTGTTATATATTGTAAATAGCAAGGTTTATTCTCCTGTGGTTAAAAAAAAAATTATAAATAACTAAATAGTAGCGAGGCACATGTGTAAAATGTATAGGCAGTGTATAAAATATACTAACACTCTGAAATCAGGAGAACTTGTTGTCTTGGCCTTTTGACCTAGGGTGGTAAAACATATGTGGGTTATTTTTCTTCTTCTTCCCACCACATTATTCATGTTTTGGGTGTGGGGGGGTGTTTAGTTCCATCGTTTTCTGATGTTTGCCTTATCTTTGAAGAAAGAATGGGGGGGGAAAAGCCTCATTTTGGAAAAATCCAGTGAAGCTTGAGTAGAATGAAACAAGAAACAGCTGGTAGAAAAGTTGTCAAATCCTTGCAAAACCTGCTCAAGATCTTGACCTGGGTTTTATGGTGTTGGTAGATGTGTGTTGGAATTGAGTTAACCTGTGGAGCAGGAGCTTCTGCTTGTGCTGCTCCATACATGAGTTAAGAAAACTGTAGATAAGTGGCCCTGGAGTCCTTTATAAAGCATTGGGTAGTGTCTTGTAAGAGCTTTTTTTGTTCCAGCTATATGAAATTGGATTTTTCCAGAGAGGCTGATTCTACCACCATTCCATTGGATCTCCAGTGCAATTCAATGCAATTGCTAATTTTTGTAGAACTTCTACAAGAATAGATTTGGGTCCCTGAATCTTTCATAGTGTCACTTCATTAAAAAAAAAAAGTGCAAAGCAACTTTTTCCCTTTTTCTTACCCCCAGAGAAACAGGTTTTTACAGCAGATGTAACTGGAGAAGAGTGGATGGGTGTGCGGGAGGTCTCTGCTTTCTGATTCCCTTTCACCCCTTGTCCCCCCAAAAGTGTCAAAGTGTTGGTTCTCCTAAGCTGATCCAGCAAGACTTGCAAGATCAGTTTTGGGGTGGGGGGGTGCAACCATTATTTATATAACTTTTTTATTAATTTTTTTAAAAGAGAAATTAGCTGATGGAAGAATATTTTTTATTGAATAGTGCATTTAGTTATGTCAGAAATATAAAAAAAATATATATAATATTTTTGTAAACAAGGCAAACTGAAAATGTTTGCTGTTTTATATTAGAATTTTCTATTAAAAGAAATAAAACCCCACACAAATAATTGTTGCACCCGTCATCTGTTTTTCAACAAGCTTCTATTCTGTGTGACTGACTCATATATGCCGGATGTGGAGACATGCAAAACAAGTCCTAAACATTACGTTCTCATTCTCTCAAAGCTCTCAAAAGATTGAAGTTGGCAAAACAAGCCAAATCAAAGGGGCTTTTTTTAATACTAAAAATGAGTTATGAAAAATGAGTGGCTTGTCATTAAAATACAAAAGCCTACCCTGAAAATTCAAGCTAACCCTTTTTTAGTTGTGCGTCCTGGACTTGAGATGCTTCTGGATGCAGGAAATCCTAAATCTATTTATAATAACTAGATATTTGCTGTTAATCTCTGTTGGCCTGGGAAGAATAACTCCTAAAAGGTTATTGGGGAGACAAAAATAATTTGATTACATGGGAAGGTTTAATGAAGAGGACCAAATTCCAGGCTTGATCTAACACAAGAATCTTTTGTCTATTCGAATGGGGCAGTGTAAAACTGTGGAGTTGGGAACTTGGTCTGCTGTGGTTCAGGAAGCCTCTGGTTCACCTTTTGGAAGCAGGAGATGAGTTATGGACCATCTGTTTTCAAAAGAGTTTTTGGGATTGCTGGGTTTGAAATAATTTTGGGGTATTTTTTGTGGCCAACCAGCTCGTACACATCTGCCTCTCGTACACATCTGCACAGGTCTTGAATTTCTTTATTAATAGTTTTTCAGCTGCCCTATTTTAGCCAAAATACATTAGGTTGGTTTGGCTGTAGTAGGGCTGGATGAGAACCCAGACGAAGGGACAGATTTCTCAAGGGTACTTTCATGGAGTAGATGCTGCTTGAGGTAATTTTCTGGTGGATTATAGTGCCTGTGAAAAATTCCTCCGTTGATGTTGCAGTAAAATTAGGTCTGTTCTGTACTCGATAAAACAGGTGCAGCAAAGCTTTTCATTCCCGGTTTATTCGGCTCTGCTTGCACATCTGTTGTGTTGAGTCTGCCTTCCGTGGTCAGCTCGTCCTGCCTTTCAGTTTTCAGGGTGCTAACTAGGTGATGACTTTTGGAGAGCAGCATTTTCTTGTAAGAGAAGTAGTACCTTTTGTTGACTATTACTGCTCATGTAACTTGAAGGAGGCTCGGTATGACACATTATGAGGCCTGTAGAAATCTGATGATTGCTTAGGTCAAGCTTAGGGCCATGGATATTACCATCGAGTAACTTTTAGGTTTATTTTTCACTGATGAACATTGCATTTGACCAAGCTATTTACATGTTCCAGGAAGCAATATTTCTGAACAAGACAAACAAACAAAACAAAAAAGGGATTCTCTACTATTTGTGAGTGTGGAGGAAAAAGCAAATGGATATTGCAAGCACAGTTTAGCTCTGGCATCATGGTAGGGCTTCCCATAACCACACTACTTCAAGGTCAAGGAGTGAGCACGGTAGAAGTTAAGACAGTAAATGCTTCAGACGTATAAAATTCAGTAGGTTATCAGTGGACGCACCTGAACAATGCATTTTTCTTGTTTGTTGCTGACTGTTTTCAGAAATGGGCAAAACCCTTCTCAGCAGCATTGGGTAAGGTGGCTTAAAGGGACAGGAGATTCCTCCTTTGCTCTGTCCTCTCTTTCATCACAGGGTTGCTCAGGAAATTTGGGGGAGATGCTGACATGCTTGGCATAGTGGGGTATTTGCAATGGACCTTGATTTGTTCCCTCTTAGGTAAGAAATCTGCTGTCTGCAATCAGTGTAGGCACCTCTAGGAGGTGTTTTGGCCCATGTGGAGGTGCCAGTTTCTTCCTGTTGAAAACAGAAGAGGATAAAGACATAGACACCCAGGTTAATAGAGGTTGGGATGAATTCAGGACTAATCCAGGTATGTGTGGATAGCCCTACCAGCTCCCCTCAGGCACAGAGCCACCTGAAACAGCAAACACCAAACTAGCACAGGAAATTTTCCCTGGTTCCACTCCAGTCTCTAAAAATGCCCTTTGAGGCCTGAACGTAAAGTCTAGGATTTGTTTTGCATGCTTAGGATGGCATTTCCTTTTAAAGGGAGGTGGGAATACTAACATGAAGGATTAGTATTTTTCTTTATTTTTTTTTTCCTAATGTCTTATGGGAGCCTAAGTTATTTTTCTCTACCTCATATGTACAGCTTGTAGGTATAAATCTGATTCTGAGTGACTGTTGAGAATGTATTTAAGTTATTTAACATCTTTGTATAACAAAAAAAAAAAAAAACAAAAACAAAAAAACAGAACAAATGAAACAATAAATGTATTTTAAATTATACTTGAAGCCTGCTCCTCTTTCTTTGCATCTATTGAAAAAGGTTTATGTTCATATGTTCAGTGGTTGTGGGAGCCTCTGTGACTCCCTCAGCACTACCTCTGGTCTTGGAGCCAACCTGTCCCTGTGGCTAATTTAATCCTTGAAAGACCATAAAACCTAGTAGAGTGGAAAGTGTGTTGCCTAAATGAGTAGGATGCTGTATTTCCAGACACAGCTGGGATGGTGGAGACCCTCAGTGTCAACAGCTCAAGAACTGGGTCCTTAACAAGCCCAGCCTTGGCAACAATTAACTCTTGCCAAGTGAACTCTGAGATATGCCCATCTTAGGTCCTTGAGCTGGCCCTTTGATCACAGCCAACTTAGTGCCTCGGAAGTTTAAATGTAGAATTGCAGAATAATTTGGGTTGGAATGGACCTTCAAAGCTCATCCAGTGCCACCCCTGCCATGAGCAGGGACATCTACACCAGCTCAGGTTGCTCAGAGCCCCATCCAGCCTGGCCTGGGATGTCTCCAGGGATGGTTCATCCACCACCTCTCTGGGCAACCTGGGCCAGGGTTTCACCAGTGTAAAAAATCTACTTGTGAAAAATAGTAGTTGTCCTTGTAGTGTTACTGTGGATGGAGTGACCTGTCTACAGAAAGGCACAAACTCTCAGATTCCTACTTTCCCCTCAGATCTTCTACTCTCCCAGTGAAACAGCTCACAAGTGCAACCTGATTCAGGACTGTTACAGAGTGCTCTGGTTTGGGCCAGTCGCGGTGCTGGTGTTTTGAGCAATACAGTGTTAAACAAGTGTAAGGAGGTTGATTGACTCCACCAGCTTTTCATGGGATTGTATTATTCATCATGCTTTGCTACAGAAGTCATAATACCTTTGCAGAATATCATGATGTGATTGCAAAGGTACAAAGGTACTCTGATTGCGTGACTGGCTGAAGCTCAGAATAGGAAAGGCTTGGCCAAATTTAGTCTTTGTGAATGACAACAAAAATTGTCATCCTAAGCTACATATTGTCTCACTTGATCAAGTGTCTTTTTTTTTTTTTTTTTTTTTTGCTTTTCACAATGTCCCCCTGGGGATATTTAGTACCAAAAAAATCATTTCAGCTGAGCTTTAAATACACAGACTCTGTTGGTGTTCATCTTACAACCTAATAATGACTTGGGTGATCTCTGTTTGCAAATTCTGAGAAACCACACAATACCCCTATATGTGGGTGTCTGCAATGAGATGCTACTTCTCTGGACCACAGCTGCAGGATGGTTCACAGATGCTGCTTTTTCATGTGAATGAGGAGAAAGTTTAGAAATCAACCAGCAGCCACCTAAGGTCTAACTCCTCCGAATGTTTAAAAAATAAAGAAGCAACTCAAATGTAGACCTGGAGTAGAAAAAACTTGTGGCAGAAAAGACCTTATTGAGATAGCAGATGGTGGACTATTCAGTAATAGGATGTTTAGATTACTGGGCTTCTCTCTGTTGAGGCAGGCAACCAGGCACAGGAATCCTTGTCACCTCCCTCAATGGTCAAGTTAACATGAAGCATCTTTGTGGCGCAGAATGACCTTACAACCCTTGAAGTTATAAGAAAGGTATGCATTTATTTACAACGCCAGACACACGGGGAATCATTTCACCTAATGCGTGTGTAAAATTACAGTAGCTGTGAGTTTGGTTAAATGCAGTAAAGTGTTACATATTCATGAAAGTTTTAGGAATGCCTATACATATTCATAACCTGTCCCCGAGAAGGCAGTTCGTATTACAATGAGTTCCGGGAGACCATTTCCATAGTCTCCACCTCTGGCTCTTCCTGGTTGCAGCTGCACAGTGATCGTGACCCCAGGTCCTCTTTCTCTGTACACGGTCACCTTTGGTCCAGTGTGATGAGTTGGTTGGGTCTCAGACTGCTGAGTTGGTTAAAACTGATGTATCTCCTGTCCTGTGCCCAAGTTTCTGTTATCTAGGTCACCCAAGGATGCACCCAAGGATTATTATTTTTGCAAGGCATCAGTGAAGTCCTGTTTTTCGTACAATAAGTTACACAGAGCTAAGCAAGGCTAGGCAATAGTGATGTGGGTTAAAGGGTTAGCTAAGTGTCTTCAGTGATGTGGGGTAGGGTTAGTTCTTTAAGTGTTAGTTATTAAGTGTTAATAAATTAGTTGTCAATTTCCTGTATCATCTTCGGGAGGAGGGGAAGGAAAAGCACGTAATCAATAATGGTGGTTCAGCTGGCAGGAGGTAACCTCCTGCTCTTCATTAACTTACGTGGCTTTCACATGTGTGTCCCGCTGCTCCTCAACCGCTTGGCACCCTGTCAAGGCAGGTAAGTGTCATCCAAATGACTCAAACAAGCAGACAGCCAACTCAAGTTGCTTGGCAGGCATGTGACAGAAAAACAGAGCTTTAGTCCCAGATGTCCTTTCAGTGTATCCTTGATAGACTTCCATACGTCCCAGGTAAGACTATTAAACAAAGGCTGCTGGGTTCTTGTTGGTGTGCTGGGGGACTTTGAAAACTCTGGTTTGCGTCTCCAAAGTTCTTCAAAAAGTCAGAGTTCATTATCCAATTGTCTCCTCCTCATGCACGAAAAATTCTGGCACTTATTTTACCTTCATTTTAAACTGTGGTTTACATCCAGGTCTTTAAACCAACCCCTTAAGGGATGGCTCTTCAGTACTTCACACAGAAACAACACTGTCCCCTCCTCAAAGAGAGAAAACATTACCTTTATCAAGTATCATGCTGATGTTGGTGTTGTATATCACTGTTGCACCTCTCACAACTTGATATCTGCAGCATCTACCCAATGAAATGTTTACTAAATAATTGAGAATCCTGCACAAGCAATGCACCTGCATTTGCTTTGCTTTGCTTTATCTGTTCTTCTGATGAACGCAAGTCTTATGAGGAGCAGCTGAGGGACCTGGGTGTGTGTAGTCTGGAGAAAAGGAGGCTCAGGTGAGAGGATATGGCTCTCTACAACTACTTGAAGTCAAGGAGTAGCAAGGAGGGTGTTGGTCTCTTCTCCCAAGGAACAAGTGACAGGACAAGAGGAAACGGCCTCAAGTTGCGCCAGGCGAGGTTGAGGTTGGATCTTGGGAACAATTTCTTCCCAGAAAGGGCTGTCGGGCATTGAAACAGGCTGCCCAGGGCAGTGGTGGAGTCACCATCCCTGGAGGGTTGAACAGACGTGTAGATGAGGTTCTCAGGGACATGGGTTTAGTGTCAGGGTTGGGTTAACAGTTGGACTGCATGACCTTGAGAGTCTTTTCCAGCCAAAATGATTCTATGATTCCATATTTCTATGAGAAATATCAGCACCAAGCTGTGAGGAACCAGGGAGATACTTTAGCTGATGTTTGGTCCAGCTAGTTTTAAGCCAGAAGAATGGATGATTGCAGATGATGGGGCTGGAGATGAGGATCCATAGAGCTATCTCTGGTCTACCTCCCATCAAACTCTGCAGCATACATCCCTGCCTTCTTCAGCCTCCCAACTGACCTTGCATTACACTTCCTGGCAGTTGGGTAATGAGAAATCACAGGCTTGAAACCTCACAGCCAGCCTCCGCCAGACCCTTAAAGAGCTGCTAATGTGAGTTGTAAAGCCGCAGCAGCCGAGGATGTAACAGCGTTTTGACAGCTGTTCCCGCAGAGGAAGTGGGTGAAGCTAGAATGCGTATTGTAAGAATTTGGGATTAAAAAAAAAAAAAGTATCAAATGAGAGACTACACTTCCAGAAAAATAAAATATGTTTCCTTCTCCCTTCTCTCCCATTGCTTTCCTTAGGACCCCTGCTGGGTCTTTGCGAGAAGGTGGTTTCAACCTGCATCTGTGGATGTTCTGAGCAGCTGGGGAGTGTGAGAACTGAATAAAATCCAATAAACAATAGAGGTGCCTTTAGCTTAGAAAAAAGTAAGGACTAGCCTGAACCTCTTACAAGCTTTTAGCTACTCATCTGAGGAATGTGTTTTGTGTGGAACTGTGTATAATCCAGCCAGGAAACTAATGACTGAGCACAGACAAATGCTGAAGAGCATGTGAATTTGTGAGCAAAAAAAAAAACAGAATGAGGAGAAAGAAAAAATAACGAGGGAAAAAATCTTATATAGAGCTTCCTCTTAAATAGGCATGAAATATGACAGTCTATTACTTGGAAAAAATAAAATTTATCACTGAGATGAGAGAGTCGGGTCCCAGATATTGATTCATCATCATCATTACCATAAGCTGTGTAGATGCTTTTGAACATTTAGTTATAGAGGTCCTGAGTTAGTTAATGAACAGATGCTATGGCTGCTTTCAGTCTAAATAGGAGTACAGACACAGAACAAGAGAGATGAAAGAAGGCTAGAAAATAGACATGACTTGCCTAAACTCATACCTTGGTCATTTTGAGAGCTAGGCCTAGAACCAGGTAGTGATAAGTGCCCTCAACACTATTTGAGATGTGGAGGTACCACCCGTGGCCAGGAAAAACACACAACTCATGCTACACTTCAGTGTCCATATCCTGCCTTTCTGCAATGGGAAGCAGATGAGATAGCAGCACAAGTCGTGTGTTTCCCTGTGGATTTGCTTCAAGCCTGGCTCTCCAGGATTACATTAGAAACTGTCTCTTCCGCTTCTGCCAATTACCAGTTTTGCAGTGGGAATCAAACCTGGCTGGAGAGGTTGCTAAAGGTATGGCTCCCTTGCATGCTGTTGGCTACAGTACTGGTGAGGTGTAGCCAGGCTAATAAAGGGTATAGCTGCTGTCAAATGCAAAATGGAGCATTTCCCTCAGGACCTAGTATACAGAGATAGTGAGAGGAGATGCTGCCATTTGCTTGGAAAAGACGAGGAGCCATCTCACATTGTCTCCCAGGTCATTTCTGCTTCTACTTCCAAGAGTCACAGTGTCAATATAGGGAGTGGATTAGGCTTTCTGGCTATATCTCTAGTAGTTAATTAAATATAGCTCTGGTGCTGATGCCACCTGGCATAAAACAACCCACATCCAACCTGTTAAATACTCTTGCTTTCCAGAACAACGTGGTTTTATGCAAAATGTCTCCTGGGAATGGTCCTTGGCCCATGCTAACTCTTGAATCATGCCCAGGAATCGCTCAGGACTGCACTTTTACCTGCGCCAAAGCATGCAGTCAGTTTTCTAGTATTTTAACAATATGTGAGACCAAGTTACAATGCCCAGGAATGTTTCTTGCCACTCCTTAAATCTGCTAAAATAGGTGCAGAAATTCAAGTGTTTTACTAATAATCCTCACACACTAAGTCTGGAGCGTTAGTATTTATTGGTCAGTTCTCTCATTCTGCTGGTGAGGAAACCACATCTCAGGGAAGGGGGGCTTTCCTGGCTGACCAGGACCAAAGCAAGAAGCGAGTCCATCACAGCTGCTCCTGAACTGATTTCTGTAGTGTAACTGTAACTAGACCTCACAAAACTCATCACTTTTTGGGCAAGACGTGGCCAGGCCTTGAAAAAGACCTCATACCAAAAGACAGCCCAAGCATGGGTGATCCCTTTATGTGCTTATCACTATTTGTAGGCCGTACATAGCCTTCTGCTGCTTCTTCAACAGGCTCAAGGTCTGAACAGCCACAGCTTTCTTTAATTGTTTAACAAGGCACCTATATAATGAATCGAGGCAGTAAACTCTCCACCTGTAGTTCATGGAGTGGTAATCACACCTGGAGAATAACAGAGAGGGTAAGTGGTCTCTCTTCTACACTTCTTTTTCCATGAACTGGTCATGCCTTGGGTTATGTGTATGTGTGATTTCATTCCTATATTTACATTCATGTATCCTATAAATTTAGTGTCTGGCAGCATTCACTGCAAGAACTAAACCCAAGGGCTAGAGTCAATAGAAAGACTCTACTGAGGGTGAAAACTCACATCTACATAACTGACATTAAAATATCAGTTGTAAATATTAGAATTCAGGTGCAGAGCCTGTGTTTGAGTCTATTCTCCAACTCTCTTTTGATAAAGTCTCTGATAGTAGCTCCACTTTGCTAAGATCATTCTGGCCAATGGCTTCTGCCTTAAAGAGCTTGATATTGCATCAGGTAAGACAAAAGGGGAAGAGTTTCAGAGCTTTGGTAGCCTGGGGCATTCCCCACATCTCTAGGCTATGCTGTCCTTCTCAGGAAGGAGTTCCCACTGGCTTTAATAAGAATTTAGACTTAGTATCAGAATGACACTTCTGTCCTGGCTACACTTTCATTTATGGCCTTCTCGGCTTCCCCAGGCAGCGTTATTTTCCAAGGTGCTAATTGCAAGGGCACTCATCATAAATTATCACTCATTTCTCCCCCTCACATGGAAGAATCCGTCAAGGGATTATGTTTATTAAAACAGGACAGGATCCTGTATGAGTGATGTCCCAGGAGAACTGGGCAGCCTACTAGGAGGGCTGAGGGAATAACGAGAAAATAAAAGTGGTTGAACACTGAGGTGTAAACTGGAGGGACCTCCAGCCCTAGGGAATCCCCCAAGATCTACTGGGGAATTCTACCAGCTAACCCTGCTTGATGATTCAGACAAGACAGAGGACTCCGCATTTCTGATATTTCGCTGCATTTTGTGATGATTAAAGATGGAAAAAAATGGGCTTAGTTGCTTCTAACAAGGTAGCACTTAAATTGAAGTATTGGACACAACTGAAAAAAAATAAATAATAAAGGCATAAAGAAGATATTTGAGGCATTAGTGTGTGGTCCTTACCTGATTTGATGTCCTGGTTAATTTTATAGGCTGGTAAATTATCCCAAGCATCAAGGCTGGTCTGCTATCATGTTTTCCATGAGAAACCTCTCTCTTGTTTTTCTGTTTATTGTCTCCTGAGGCAAGGAAACCCCAACAAAATACAAGTTTTCCTTTCCCAGGTGTGAATGACCTCACTTGTGCCTGTCAGCCTTTCCTCATTCCTTGTGACACGTGACGGGGACATGTACCCAGCTCAGAGACACACTCTGGCTGTACAAAGACACAGTGAGGAGGGGGTATATTTATAACTGAGTTTTATTTCTGGATTGCATTGGATATCAGCTTTGAATTTGTTCTTTGTTAAAAAAACCCTTACTTCTACCAGCTGGCACTTGGAAAAAACACAGATAAGCCATTCTTAGCTTTTTTGGATGCTCTGGGAAGCCCATCTCAAACCCTGGGCTAATTGTGGTCTTACACAAACCATACTTGGTTGACTCCTCCATGATTGTCTCTCCCTGCTGGGCTGGCTCATCTCAGTTACTACAGCTGTAATGGCATTGAAATGTTATTAGTCATCTACAATCAAGAGAAATTACTTTACAGACAGTCATATCGTTTGTTTCCTGACTTCTAGTTCACAACAAAGTGTGCACAGAGGCTGCGTGCAGCACATAACGGTACATATGATGGGCTTGGCATGAAGATGCTTGTCCTAAATTGCTTTTTCCTTCATGGGACACCACGTTAGAGGTGGTGGAAATCTTCAAGCAAGCAATGCTGTGAACTCCAGTGGGCATCTCACAATGTTGATTCCCTCAAGGATAGTTAGCGGTGCCTCTGAGTGAAATGGAAATGATTGTAAATACTGGATAAATGAAAGGAAAGATGGAAATTCTCTGTTTTGTGCAGATCCAGTTGGTTACATGCAGGGAAGCCAGGTGTTGTTTTATTGTGGCAGTAAATTACTTTGTGAATTGAAATTGCTTCAGTGGAGTGAGCTACAGTGTGAGGGCTTTGAGGAGAAGCTGATGGTACCAAGCAAGCTTTGTGTTACCTCATGGAGGAAAGGTCTCCACTTTCATTCATGGTTTGAAGTTACAGAGGTGGAGAGAAAAAGGGAAATGTGCATTTTTCTGAAGCTTCAGCAAGGTTTGGTGACAGAAAATGAGCTGGAATGTGTTGTTTCAACAACATAAACAGGCCACTGGTGCCATTGACTACAGCTGATCGGATAATGTTTTGTTTTGTTTCTTTTTCATCTGTCCAAAAAGCAAGTTTTTGTTGGAAAAATGGAAAAAAAAAAAAGATAATTTTTAAAATTAGAAAATGTAGCTGAAAAGTCAAAGTTCAATTGCTTTTGTTCCCACTCTCCCCTACAGACTGGCCTTCTGGTCACACCAGACTCCTTCAATGCACAGCATGTCCCTCCTGAAGATGGGCTGGCCATGGACCTTGGTCTGCATCTCAGAGCAGGGACAGGAGGCATTTGAGCATTAACTCTCATAAGCTAGTTTGGGGAAAACAAGAAGAAGTGCATTTTCAGTGCATGAGAATACAAAGGAAGGGATAGCAGTGATGAAATTTGAGTAAAATAGCAGTATTTTCCATGGAAATCACAGCATGTTTAAACTATGTTGAAACCAAAATTCTCCACTGAAAGCAAGTATTTATGGGAATATTTTTCCCATGATTATCTGCAGATAAGAGGACCCTCAGAGAAGATCATCAGTATAGTAATGAAGCCTCTTGATTCCATCTCTTGGCCCCTCTTGCCAAAAATAACCCAAGGCCAACCTCACCCACACTCCCTCAGTTTTACATCTCACCCACTTGATATCACTTGACATATGGGATGTGCTGGAACATTCTCAGAAGGGGAAGGTTGTTCACATTTAAATCCATAGTTCAGTTTTATTTTGGGATTCTTTATTGTGGAATCCTGACAGAAATTCAGAGCCCATTCCACCAGGTTGTACCCACTTAAAATGCAAAATAAACAGCTCTGTGGAAGGCCTTATGATTTAAGTATTCAAGAGTTATAGAACTGAAGTTATGTTCCATATTTTAGGAATGAATTATTTTTAATCAGATAGTTCACTGGCTTAAAAAGAATAATCCTAAGCACTTTGGAACATTGTATCTTTTTACAGGGCTCTCAGTTCACTATTTAGGAGTATCTGATACATTTGAGCTAGGAATCACTAATGGAAGGAAACAGATGCTGTGATATACAGTTAGTCCTAGTCACTTTGAGGGGGAAAAATACTGCTTTTGTGAAAGTCATAAAATCTGAGTAGGTAACAAAATGCAAACATTTTGCTAAATTCCAGCCTTCTAGTGCTCTGTCAAGTCTGTGTCCCACCTGAGCTGTAGTTCAACTAGAGCTTACAAGAATTATTATGACAACTGCCAAAGATGTTTTGGATTTAATGAACAATTACCAACTTTATCTTGGTTATTTCCATGCATCTTGTTTCATTCTGGAGTTACAAGAGATAGTATGGCTCTCATACTTTCTTTTTTTGGGTTGGTAATGCCCTTTATGCTATCTTCTGTCCCAGGAAAGAATCAAATGCAGATTTCATGTTATATCCATGCCTTGCTGCAACTACCTGAAAGGAGGTTGTAGCGATGGGGGGATTGGTCTCTTTGCCCAAGTAACAAGTGATAAGACAAGAGGAAATGGCCTCAAGTTGTGCCAGGGGACGTTGAGGTTGGATCTGGGGAACAATTTCTTCCCCAAAGGGCTGTTGGGCATTGGAACAGGCTACCCAGGGCAGTGGTGGAGTCATCATCCCTGGAGGGGTTGAACAGATGTGTAGATGAGGTTCTCAGGGACATGGGTGAGTGCTGGGGTGGGTTAATGGTTGGACTTGATGGTCTCTACCAACCAAAATGATTCTATGATTCTTTGTCTCTCCTTTCCATCCCCCACTTCCATATGTTCTATTGTCTCTATACAGCTTTATCACTGTTTCTGAACCTGGCATTAGCTGCGTATAGCTCCTATAACTTCCTACAAAGGCTTCACTTCTCACACCCTGATGTTTCTCATACCAGTGACTTCAGCTTCTGGCATGTATAAGTCAGAGCTGTTACTGGTAAGCTAGGGGAAGATCCCCAAAGGATACACACAGCCTTCCTCATAGTATTTTAAACATAAATAACAGTATTTGTAATCAGCTTTATGTTAGATATCAAAGTGTTACATGCTCGAGTCCTTGGCATCTTAAGGAGCTATAAGCCAGACCCAGGACTTTTTGCCAGCTCATGATTTTTTATGAGTTTTGATAATTTTTGATGTTAAGAAATTAGGTATTTAATATTTAGGAAAAAAGAAATGACACTTTTTCATGATCCTCTTTTTTTCACCATTTTCTCAGTTTATTCTGTTAGGTGTTTAAAAATATCAAATTTCTGTCATTCAAAAAAGAGCTGTAATTAATTTCTACTTTTAGGGGAGGGATGCTCTGCATTTGGTCTGGAACTACTGGGATACTTTCTTATTCCTTTATTATTGGTTCCTTCTTTCTCTCTCTCTCTTTTTTTCTTTTTTTTTGGGTTCTCTTTTTCTTTCATCCTTTCAGAAAGTAAAATAGAAAAAAACCACAAAAACGTGCACACACACAAAATACAAAAACAAAACCACTCAGAAAATGATGTTGCCATTGCTGTTCTGATTGTTCTAACTGGAGGAATTCATGATAAGGCCTGGCTTGAATGGTATTTTGGACCAGGAGGTGACCAAATCCTGGAGCTATCTTGATCAAGATTTGATATCTGAGTCAGTCAAAGGGTCAAGGTTTTGAAGGATCCTGGACTGATATAGAGCCATCTGGGGATGTCTATATTTGTATCTTATCTTTTTACAACTCCTTCTCATTATGATCATGTCAAATATACTGATGGAAGTGAAGGTATCTTCACCAGCAAGAGGTAACCAGGCAACTCCTGCTCCTTCATGTGAGAATTAAGGCAGAACAGGTGAGACTTGTCAGATCATCTCCAAGGACATGAGATGCCTATGTCTGGGCAACTGAATTCAGCCCTGGACCTCCTAAATGCCAAGCCAGAAGATATCACTGCTCTAACCATGCTCAGAGAAGACCCTCAATGGTCCCCCATGATCTTGGACAGTCAGGAGTGTTTGACTCCCAAGGCAAATACTGCAAACATCCATTAGCTATGCCTGGCTACCAGCCCAAGACTCCCATTGCTTTCTTGCTATATGTCTTCTTCTCAGTTGTGGTTTCCTCACCATACCACACACCTCATGTGAGCACATAGGAGACTGGGTTTACTTACCTGTGCGTTGAAGGCCTCATGAGGGGAGGCAAACCAATGCCATGCAAAACGGCAGCAGGAGAATCTGAATTGCTGTCCCCTTGGAGCCCAGTCTGATGCCCATGGCAATGTCCTGAATGTCCTTTTTGCCACCAGGTGGAGCTGGTAGAGAGCTCCCTGGAATGGGCCAGCTGAGAACACTCTGGGATGATTGCACAATCGATGTGGCTAACCAAAAAGAGGAATCGTTGGTTGGTTGGTTTGGTTGGGTTTTTTTTCTCCCTCTCCCAGCCCAGGAAGTTCATGTCTTTCTTACAAAGAAGAGGGAATCGAGTGTGGGTTCATTTACCAACAGTGAACTCCTGATGAGGTGTAAATTTGGCCATTGCAACTAGACCTTGGCATGGCTGATGGTTGGCTGGGAGGAACAGCTAACGCAAGGCTGTTGTTTCTGTTTATCTCATGCATGACTGCTAGGTTGGCTCCTCGCTCCTGCCTGTGGTCACCTTGCAGCATGGGACTGCCCACCCAGGCTTGCTGGGAACAAGGCTGGGCTCAAGCTGGTCTCATGGAGCTCCTACCCACATCTCTTGGTAGCTGCTCAAGTGATGGCTGCAGCATCGCTGACCACTTCTGTTATTTCAGCCCAAAGCCCAAGTGCATGTAAATGCTCTGCTGATGCATTTCTCCTATCTGTAATAGGCCATTAACCTCAGTAGACACCGAGACAACTTCTTCCACTTAGCAGCTTATAGGAGCCACTTAAAGTACCCCGCCTTGCCTTTCCTTTCTCTAGGCTGTGTAATTCACTTTCCAACCCTATCTTCACCACAGTGCTAGTGTCCAGTCTGACAGTCATACAACAGGCTCAATTTGCATGAATAAAATCAGATGTGGCCATGCTCTGTTGAGCTGCTGCTTTGTGACTTTCACCTTGGTGTTGAGGAACCTTAATGAGACTTAATAACCTGTGAGGTGAAAGCTATCTGAATAGGTGAACGTGATGCTCTGTCTGTGCTAATATCTACTGCCTCTGAACAGGGTTTATCTCATGAGAGTCACTAACATGATTATTTGAGGCCCAGAAAGGACCCGATTCACCTGCAGCAGGTCAAGGCATGGGTCCGTCGCTTATATGTACTGTTAGGGGTTCGTTGGATGAAAGGTGGCAAGTAGCTCAGCAGGTTTGACTACCGTTTGGAGCCAGAATTGTGGTGCTGTGATCAAAGTCATTCATGGTCAGGAGCTGGAGAAACCAAGGGTGATACCAAACTGAAGTTCAGGGTAGGAGGATGGCTCTCATGTTAAACACCAGGAAATAAGGGAAGGAGATAACAACAGGGAAGGCAAAGAAAAAGCCTGGTCCTGGGACAGACCAAAGGTCAGAAAATATGTTACACAAGGTCAGGACCAGGAGATAGAATAAGCATGGCCAAAGCAAGGTCAGTTATTGGAGATCTTTCTAAGAGCTACCCCCCTCTTATCCATATTCTGCCCAGGCAAATCTCCATTCCTGTCTGGGCAAAGCAATGGCAGGTTCATCACCGGATAGAGTTTCCATCACATGATGGAGAGGTGATGCACAGTCAGTTGCATGGGTCTGGTCTGCACAGGTTCTGGATAATCTGGTGCCCTGTTCTCAGACAGGGGAGACCTCATCCTGACCAAATGCCATTTGTTTGACACACAGGGTGCAACAGCTCAACCTCTACTCATCTGCTGCTCTTGTTTTTACTCTGGGCTCAAAATAATAATTATATAAAATAACAGCATAGGTGATTTCTTGCCTGGGCTGGCTCCTACTTCAGGAGCAGGCAGAGCCCCCACTCTTGACAATGGAATAAGACAAGTCATTTGATGGCTTGTTTTTATTTTTTTTTTAAACTAGACTGACCCTGAGATTTCTTGATTTCACCTCATACTAGACAGTTCCCCTCCCTATTTACTTTTAAAAATTATTATTATTTTTATTCCAGCGGGATTTGCTTTCCTTTTGTTATATTTTTTTTAGTGCTGTTAAACCTTAGTTCTCAGTTCACAGGCTCTCATTTGCTTCCTTCAAGCTCACAGATGATCTTAGTGCAAAGAGATGGAAAAGAAGACCTCTAAGGTGGAGCTGGCTTCTGGAACATATCTGTTGGGGCTTCCAGTTTTCCTCTTTCACACATCATGGTCATATGTTTTGGTCACAGTCCAGGGTCCAAATTTTGCAGTAATAAAAGTGCTTAACTTTGAGTTCAACTAAATCACATTTGGAGGACCCTTTCATGTAATTGCATATAAGGTGGTACTTCCTTAGCCAAAAATAACCAGCATATTTCAGGTCAGCTGGTAGACAGACTCTGTTTCACATCTCAGTGTGGAACGATGGTCTGAGTCCCATTTTTTGGTTCTCACCCATCAAGCAGGGCTGATCATCTTCACTCACACCCAGTCCTGGCAGTGACCCAGTGTGATTGCTCCTGGAGCAGAAGTTGAGCTGCAGACAGAGGTTGATCCCTCAGAGGGTCCTCTCTAGATGGGAACTTCCTACCTGCAGCCTGGTCCCAGACCCCTTCCCATTAACACATCTCCTTCATCTCCCAATGCCCAACAAGTCCATGGTGCATGCACTGTAAGGAGGAGAATCATAGAATAGTTTGGGTTGGAAGAGACCTCCAAAGCTTATCTAGTGCCACCCTTGCCATGAGCAGGGACATCTTCACCAGCTCAGGTTGCTCAGAGCCCCGTCCAGCCTGGCCTGGGATGTCTCCAGGGATGGGTCATCCACCATCTCTCTGGGCAATCAGTGTTTCACCACCTTCAGCATACAAAATTTCTTTTTCATGTCTGGCCTAAATTTCCCTCCTTTCATTTAAAACTGTTACCACTTGTCCTATCACAACAGGGCCTGCTAAAAAGTCTGTCCCCATCTTCCTTATCAGCCCCTTTAAAGTACAGAAAAAGGTCTCCCTGGAGCTTCTCTTCTCCAAGCTGAACACCCCAACTCTTTCAGCCTGTCCTCCCAGCAGAACTGTTTCCATCTGCATGTCCCCATCATCAGTACAAATGACCCTCACTGATGAGCTGACACTGGGCAGAGCAGAGAAGCATTTTCTCTCAGGGTGTTCACCCGCTCGGTTTTATTTACACTCAACCCATGTGTTTCTATGCTGTATTTTTTTCTTTAAACCAGCTATGCCATTCCTTCCTCTAGCCAGTTTATTTCTTTTCCATACGCTCGGCATCCTTCACAGGGCTGCTGGAAAGGCTTTGCAAGCTAGCATGGAGGTAGCATGGGTAATAAAATACACGTTACTGAATGCTATGCAAACAAGTGAGGTCACCCTGTTTAGTAAATCTGTTTTTCCCTCGACTGAGGATAAAACCTTGTTCTTGCAGAATGCTGGAAAGTCTAATGCCTTCCCTTTTTTCCCCTCTCCTCCTTCTTATTTTACTCATTTTTAATTCCCTCTGATGGTTTCCCTTGCGAGTATCCCACCTATTTATCTAATGCTTATTATTAATGTTGGGTAGCTGGCAAGGACTGACATTTTGGTGAGTCCTTTCCAAGCCCACAATACTGCCTTTTTCTCAGCCCCGGGAAAGAAGCTGAGGACCACTAATACCAGTTTTATTTTTGTTGGCAATTTCTGGAGCTGCAGCCAACCAGTCTTACCTTGTGGAGTGCTTCTTAATCAATACTAAATGGCTGACAGTGCAAGCAGCTTCTCTCTGCAAACAATTATTAATCAATATTGGGGAGGGGTTGATGGGGAAGGGTATGCAATAAGCCTTTAAGATGTGAACGAATGGGAGATTGCCCTGCCCCATGTTGGTACCAAGGACCTGATGTCACTTGTGCCAATGCTGAATGGGAAAGATTCCTTTCCTACCCCCTTACCTGCCCCCCCCCCTCCAATATTTGACAATTCACATCAAGCCTATTCTTAAATTTGGCCCTGAAGTAGCTCGAGTTGTGTATTGACCCTTCCTTTAATTTAAGGAACATTTATGTTCTTAACTGGAGAAAGATGGTTAGAAAACAAAGGCTACAAGAATTAAAATTCTGAGAAAATAAAAATAATCCACTCTACCTAAAGGCTGCTTGAATTTAGCCTTAGATACTGAACTGCTTCAGAATACAACAATTAAAATATTTAAATCCCTTCAATTTAAAAGGAATTCTTCGATCACACTTTAATTCTTTTCTGAGAAACGCATCTTCTGGGAAAGGAATAGTTGGGCAGTTTAAGTTCTTAGAGAGTAGAAACTGAAAGCAGCCTTTCTGATCTTGATATTGCAAAGACCTGTCTGAGAGCCAATGGGAAAATTTCTGAAGGAGTGTTTTCCTGTTGGAAAAAGCCAATTTGATAAAAGTGAAATATTTTGCAAATGTTGATTTTGATGAACTTTTTCACTAGAAAAAACAAACAAACAAACAAAAACCAAAAAAAGTTGAGTTTTCAGTTTCAGAATGTGTTTTTATTTCTATTGTTTTTAAGTGCTGTAGCATACTGGTTGTATAGAAGCAATAAATCTCAAAGTCAGTCCAAAAATTTGCCTTTATTGACATGAACATTTCTATCAACTGTGAGTGTCCTTTTCTCTCAGAATTGTGTGTAGTAGGAAATTTTGGAAATATTTTGTTTTCCTTTGGATTCAGACTGGAAAGATATTTGAAAGCATGAGATTTACCACAGAATGGAAAACTCGATTCCCCTCCAGCTACGGTGCTTGCAGGTAATAGGCGCTTTATGGTGGTTTTTAAGTAGGATACGGGAACAGATTGTGGAATAGACTTTCCAGGAACATGGTAGAACCCCCCATTGCTTGAGGAATGCTGAAGCTGATTTGACAAAGCCCTGGAGAATATGTTCTTGAGGGCAATTTGGTATTGGCAGGCAAGTGGACGGGTTGACTTAAGACATTCTTTATGCTTCCATGAAGGGAGGACAAAATGTTTATTTTAGTTTCAGGATTTAATAGGTTTGGAGATATTTCAAGCTACTGGAGGCTTCAAAATTAAAGTATTCAGCCCAGAGAATTCTCCATTTTTTAATTTTTATTTTTTTTCCCCCCAGAAGGACCAAGAGCAATCTGGGCTGTAACAAAACTTCAGTTTATCAACACAAAATCTTTCTCATGTTACACTTTGGGCCACAAAGCACTTTTCCACCTGAAGAATGAGCTTTTAGAGGGGAATGTTTTCTCCCTTCCACAACCACACTGTTCAATCTCCTTCAATCTTCAGTCAAAGTGATGTGGGAAAAGTTTAATCAAGGAGAAATAAAACTCCTCAAATGAGTATTAATTCATCGGTTGTTTTCTACTGTAGGGATAGTGTCTCATGGCTTCCTCTTCGTTTCCGTTGGCTGTTGACATTTCCCTGGGGCTTTGCAAGGAGCCGTGTTTTCTTCAGAATGTGAAGACTTTTTTGCCTTTCAGTTTTCCAACTCCATGTCAGGAAGCCAAAGTCCTTGGAAATGTCGACTCAAAGGGGAAACAGGTGATGTGAACTCGCCATGAGTAAGGGTGAAGGGTGGCTATAGAACTACGATGTTCCAGGAGCTTTATATATAAATACCGATCTGCTGGAGCATAAAATGACCATACTGGTTCCTTTTTTTTTTTTTCCTCTCTTTTTTTTTTTCCCTTCCTTTGCTGCCTCTTTTAATTGTGCGTGTCCTTTTCACTGCCCAGTGGGTTGTGTATTTTGGATGAGGAGGCACCTCCTGCTCTCTCATGTGATGGGATTCAAGGACGGGTCCACCAAGAGCATTAGGAGAGCAGATAAAACCTCGGGAAATCTCCGAATCCAATTGTGAGTCATCAGAAGAGTTGATTTGAAAGGACAGCTGTACTAACATTGACTAAGATGCCTATTAAAAATATTGGCAGTCAAAGAAGGATCACTCACTATTTGATCATCCATTTTGGAAATTAGCAAAACAATCCACAGAGATTCTGAATAATGTTTTCATGTCAAGATAAGGACTTTTCATTTGTGGGTGTTTTTTTCCATTTTACGATTTCCTCTCAGTTTTACTCAGGAAATCGTAGAAACACGAAATACACCTTCTTTGGTGGGACTGATATTTGAAACAAAACCAGAAGCCTAGATTATATTTTGTAAGCCTAATTATGATTTTCCCCCATGATCCATTATTCTTTTTATTAGCCTCTGACAAACTGCCTGAGGGTTCTGGGAAATGAGCAGTTAACTTCATGTCCTCTGGGGCTCAGTTTGTGTGTGGTTTAGTGTCTGGGTAATGCATCGGGCTTTTGGGGCAGTTGTAGCATTTCTGGGAAAATCCTTAGTGAAGAAGACTTCTTTGCCCTGGTACTGAGTGGACATTACAAGATAAGTTCCATCTCCAAAAAGCCCTAGGTTCAGATGTGGTTTTGGGACCACCTCACAAGTTTTGTGCTTGTACATGGTGATAATTGCCTGTATGTATTTTACGCATCAGTAATGGCTGGTCCAGGAAGGTGTCCATTCATTCAGAGCATTATTGCAGCCAAGGTAAGCAACAATGTTGAACCTCAGACCCTTGAAAACAGGAGGAACTGGCTAGTTTTCTGGGTTCATTCTGGAGTAGGATGATCCTGGTCCTTCACATGCCAGATAAAAATGCAGGACAGAAGGTCAGGATGATTTTGGTGAGGAAGGATCCATAGCCAAATGCCTGGGACCAAGGTGAGCTTCAAGCAAGGGATTTTCCTTGAGTTTCCTTCCAGGGAATCCCATCCTCAGCCTCTATCATTTGATGCTTTCTCCTTTCCCCCTTAACACATCACCCTTGCTGGAGAGGGATGGAGCAGTGTCGGGGCTTTGCTGGATGTCTGCTCCCTCCAGAGATGTTGGGGTGTCAGGACTGGATTCAGTGTTGAGACCTCTTGGGACCTATAGATGTAGCAGTTCTATATTGACTCACAGTCCCTCATCCATCTGTTGTTTGCAGGGCTTGCTGAATATAAGGGTTGCTTTTGCTGTTTGTTTGAGTACAAATGATCTCTTTGATGAGAAGAAAATATTTTTTAACAGGGAAATCATCTTTAACTGAATTTTTAACTGGAGATATAAAAAGTGTATTTCCTAGGTTTTACTAGAGAAAAGAGGGGCAAAACCTCTTTTACTTTTGAAAAAAAAAAAAAACCCTCTTTTACTTTTTTAAAGAACTCTTTTGCTTTTGTAAAGACTTAATTCTGACATTTCTTCAACTGAACAAACTAAAGAGAGACTGTGTGTATTTCTCCTGTGACACTGTAGCCCATTCTTTTCATTAAAACAAGCAAGAAAAAAAAAAAAAAGCTTAAGAGAGAAGGTACTTAGCCTTGTCATTTTGTCACAGCTAGATTGTTTTTGTTTTGTCATTGATACAGCATTAGCTCAGCTTTCTGATATAAAGAACCTATCTGGACTGAGCACTGCTCAGGGCACAGAAAACTCAGCAGGAGCAGGACCACAGACAACCTTTCTTCAACCTCTGTGCATTCGAGAACTGACCTGTGTCTTTGTGTGAGCCTGTGTGCAAATGAAACCAGAGAGTGACTATAAATACTATTAATATAAGTAGAAAATATTTTTTTCTCCTTTTTTTTTTTTTTTTTTTCAGGTACCATAAATGTGCTACTTTTTTTGGTGAGTTTTCATGTATTTTTCTTACATCAAGACAACACCAAGCTCCCTGAGCCCTTGTTGAAAAATAACAGCCATGTGTAGCTCTATGGCAGAACAGTCAAAGACCTGGTACACTTAAGAGTGACCAAGAATATACTGAAATTCGAATTTAGACCTCCCATGTCCAGGATGAGGTGCAGCCTCTACAAGACAGCTGCTGGAGGGAGGGTGACAGTTTGATGGTAACCATGCCGTAACAGCTAAACCTTTCCCAAGTTATCTTCTGAACAGGCCCTCAGTGTTTGCGTGTAAATGCTATAATGATCCTGGTCTTGTCCTCCCTGTTTCAGAGGAGAGAGGCAAGGGACAGGAGACATCTGCATCCATCCACTGCCCTTGACTGTGTTAATACTTAAGTAAAGTCCCTTTTTCTCCAGAGATGCTTGATATTGCTCTGTCTGAAGCCAGGCTTTCCAAACATCTCTCCATCCACCCATGCATTGCAAAAAAGTGGGGGATCTTTCTGCCTTTGCAACGTTTCAGGACAACACAAAGAGCTGAATGACCAGTGAAGGAAACCATTAAAAGAGAACCATAATTCCATTCTTCCGCAAGGTACATGCTCTCACCACAAGCCATCCCCCCCTTGCCGCCGTGGTACCAGATGACATTCAAATCTGTGCTGCTCTCTGAAAATCCATTTTCCCATAGCGCTCGTGTTGAAAATCTGCCAGCAAAGGTTATTAGATACCATCCATAAAGCTTGTGGCACTGACCTGTTCTGAAGGAATCAAGTGAAAGCCTATCCCCTACCCAGCCAGAGCCCACCCAGTGAGAAGCAGGCTGGTGGGTTGACTAAACTCAGATTATTCTGTCCAGAAAACTACACTTTTAATGGATTAAACATCTCTGTGTTTTGTGGTTGCCTTCTTAAGAAAGAAAATCATCACAAGAAGAAAATGTTGAAACTGGTGTATGTTTTCATCTTTTGATTCAGAGTAATTTTTCTTTCCTCCCCGCCTTCCTCCTCTTCTGCTTTTCTGAGTATGGAGAAGTAAATTTTGTCACCATGATATTTCTTTGGCTAAACATAATTCAGCACTGCTGGTGCTCTAAATCAAGGTAATCAAAATAATCATGTTCTTTTAATCCATTCACTAGTCCCAACCCCGTGTACTACGTATATAATTCTTTTTCCTAAGGTTTGGCTCTGACATCACTGTAATACTTCAAGAAAATATCAGGACTAATGTCAGGAATAAACCAGAATTGTTAGTTCATTCTTTCATCCTAAGCCAAACACCTGCAGTTCTCCACAGGCCTCAAAGAAGACCTTGCTGCCTAGAAATGCCCAAACAGGACTCCTTCTCCGGCGCTGTGCTGTTGAAAGAAGTGGATTCATTAAGGGGAAAAGCTCAACTCACAGATTCCAGGAGAATTGCAAAGAGGAAAACAAACCCCATGGTAAAAATGAAAGAGGAGGGCCAGATCCTCAGCTGATGTAAATTAGGAGAGCTCTGTCAATGTCAAACGCTTTCCTGATTTACTCCAGCTGAAGGTCTGACCTTGGTTCTTCTACCTGAGGCTCCCAGTTGCTAAGCAAGGATGAGGTATCAACGCTGCTTTTTCTTATAAAGACCTAAAAACAGGCTCTGGGCTTCATTTTTTCCATGCCCATTGAGCTCTGTTGATCCACACCAAGGTCTGCTCAGCAGAAAGTGGTGTGTTTGCTCTTCCCTCTGCCAGGCCACCCAGGCTGCTGTATGTTGCTTCCACAGGTGGGGATGGTGTGGGTGCAATGGATTTGTCTCCTGAGAGACCAAGAGGTTGATAAGGAGTGTGGGAACTCCACCAGGAACGTGGGTAATATCAGATATCTGAGACTTTGGTGAAGCCCAAGCAAAATTTGCTTGCACTCTGAATCCGCTGTTTGATGAGTAGTTTTCTTCTATCGCTTCCATGGTTTTGCACCAGCTAAACTTTCTGGAAACAAACTTTCAGCTCAGACACAATATTTAACACCATACTCATGCACTACGTGGTTTAAAGGACTAATCTTGTATCTTTGTGCCAGACTGAATTATATGAGGAGAGTGGCTGGAACTAAGTATTGGTGCAAGACTTTGCACCATGCTCCACTGCTCAGTCAAAATGTTCCCTTGCTTTGGAACATCTTATGTAGAAAAGAAAAATCCTTCTGACCTCCGTATGACCACTACAGGTGATTGCCACTGTTAAGCACAGAGGCTTTGATGCCTAAATCTTGTTATGCAGGTAATCATATATATAAATGCATCTAAAAATGCATGCAGATTTTAGAATTTTATGCCTTGCTCTTCCTGCATATGTGTATCTTGAGAATATTAAGCCTGGGAATCAGCTTGAACAGTTAAATTTTACACACACTCTCTGTATGCTGATATCAGGGGAACTGCATCAATTCCTTGCTTGAAATGTTGGCTTTGGGAAAATCACTACAAGTTCCTGGGAAGTAACCAGCTTGAAGTTTCAAGGAATCTCTTTGAGAAGCTATGACTAACAGAAAAAGAAGGCCAAAACTGGCTTTCCAGCTAACCATTTATTTTCCCAGAGAAGTCCCTTATTAATTTTTATGGTGCACAAATACCAGAAAACCAGGCACCATTAATTAGTGACTGGTTTTGGTCTTCATGTTCAACTCAGTTCAGTCCAAGCCAAACTGGGATTTATATATATATATTTTTTTTGTTTTGTTTTGAGAGAGAAAAGTACATAGGTGGATAGACTGAATTTGTTGTTTCTTTATTTTTCTGAGCAAGTCTGATCGTGATTTAAATTACTGCAATTTTTTATTTTTAATTACAGTCATGGGGACCTCATCTCATTATTCTTCACATCTACCCCATGTATTCTATTGATAGCTAACACATGTCGCAGTGCTCTGTGGATAGATACAGCATCTTGAAGAGTGAGAACCATTTGTTTTAGATCTTGACCCAACGCCTATTGGCTCAACAGATGCTCTTGCGGTGACTTCAGTGAGCACCTTTAGGGTGGCAAGCAAGAGCCCTTTTGTAGAGTGCTTTTCTGAGAAAGACACTATGCTGGATGTGCAGTCCTTCTCAGCCAGCTCTTCTACTCCAAAAGTAGGAGAAGAAAGGCAGGAGACCACAAAACCCCAGCAGATCCCTGTCCCATGTCTGCATAGAGGGCTCCAGTAGCAGTAAATATTTTGGCTGCCAGAATGGCACCAAAACCATGTTCTTCCTTTGATAGAGGGATCCTTGGACTTGACCTTCATCTGTCATGCCCCACAGGGGCTATTAGCCAGAGGATTTAGATTTAGGTGGACCCTTGTGTTGTAAGCCAGGTTTATAATGGGAGACAGAGATTCCCTTGACCCTGGTCACCTGGTGTTTGGAGAAGGCATTTCTGACAGACGTGGTGACTGTCAGGGATTAATCTGCAGTTTCTCTCTTTGCTGTCAGTTGCTGACAGGTTTCTTCCTCATGTAGAGTTTGTTTTAAGACTTATGGTAGGCCCATCCTTTAAAAAAAAGCAGATAAATGCACCAAGAATCTGGTCTACGAAATCCTTGAACCTGAGATGATCTGAGTTATTAACCATTGGGACTAGTAAAGGATGATATTTCTCTGAGTACTGTATCTGCCAGTAAATCACGCAGAAGTCTAAATTTTAATCTCTTTGTATGTTGAGAGCATGCCTTAGGTATTATGTTAACCCTTTTGTTGTCAGGCTGTATTTCAGCACTGACTGTAAATTTGGATGCTAGCTAGTTGGAGACCACAACAGCAGTAGAAAACTGGGGCTTCCAGAGGTCCACAGGAGTTGTAGAAAGAGCATTCCGTGAGAGATCAGGGCCTAACTCACTTAGGTCCTAAGAAAAAAAGTCAAGTCTAAATATCTAAGCCCATTTTGGTTTGAAATCCTTGGAGATCGCACCTACTAGCAAGATGACACAGTAGTGGTATGGCTGTACAATACACCCTCAACACAATGCAAGTGGACACCTGTGGATACCAAGTCTTAGGTTTGTGTCTAGGTCTTATTGCTGATCCAACACTTCTGTTCCGATTCCTATAGAATCAGGAAAAGAAATCCACTTTACAAGACGTTTTTCTGTATCTTCTGCTGTCAAATTTGATGACAGTTTAGATTGGTTACTCCTAATGTTGGTTTTAGGTGTAAATTTCATGAAAATCTCTCAATTCATCTGTAACAGATTTACTTCATTTATGGAGAGGGTATTGATGGTATGTGACTCATTCCATTCCAAGAACTCATCACACTAGTCACTTTGTATATGGTGACTAATGACTGACAATAGCCAATTTACAAATTTACGCCCCAAATAATTAATTCCTCCTTTGTTTTGATCAAATGAATGTCCTCTTTGGTAGAGCTCCTCTTACATCTACTAGCTAGAGAAGTGTGTGTGTTTAGCTTGAAGAGGCGGGTAGGGCTAGGGCTAAAAGTTGCAAAGACTTCTTTACCTACAAAAGCAGGAGGTGGTAGAGTGATGCATTTTCTGCTTCTCTGTGCTATGGTTTCTTTCATCTCCAGTTCTCAGCATCCCACTTCATCCTCGCTCCCAAATGATGTTCAATAAAGCCGTCAACCAATGCTGAACAATCCATCCAGGTAGGTAGGTTTGTTTGTTTGTTTGTTTTTCTTCACCCCTCCCTGCTTAATTAAATAGTTATTAAATAGAGGAGCCAGTTCCAGTAGCCAATGTAAATTGGAGCACAGAAATGCAGTTGACTGAAAGCGCCTACAGGCGCTGCCAACTCTTTTGAATGAGAAGACAAAGTGAAAATTGGAGATCTGTGTGTTTAGACCACAGAGCTGGGAAAACGGAGTTGACTGAATGTATGTTGGTGAGAAGCGGTGTGAAAATTACATGTCTTCCAGACTCAAGCGCAGCTGTAGAGCACCCAAGGGTATGTGCTGCTCTGGGTTTCTGCTATTCTTGGCTCTCTTAGTACCTCTTAAGTGGCAGATGACATCTTGAGAGTCTCCATACGTGACAGGATCCTTGCGCTCTGTAAAAACTCCATGCAGGATTAACGTGCTGTTTGCTTAGGAGAAAATCTTGATGTCTTGGAGAGGCTGAAATTCAGCATTGTTCAGGGGAATTCACTCACAGAAGTTACCCGAATGGAGCACGCAGGAATTTCAGAGCCTTGGGAATGGCTCGTGCGTGTTCAGATTGACCTTATGTGCGTAGTATGTGTGATATTATACACAGCAGATGAGCAGATTGCGCAAGGAATGCTGTACGTGTTTTCAGGGGGTTGGTTATTATGGGGGGATAAGAGGGGTAAATGGTCTCCCTGGGACCAGCCTGCTTTGCTTTTCTGTTATACACCAGTGATGAATAGTACATGTGTGGGCACGGAGATCTCTAAAGAGGCTGGTTTATAGCCCAGCGACTTTACCAATAATACCGCACTCTTTTTTTGATATTTGCTTGAAATCTCTGTTGACGTTACAGTTTAAATGAAGACAGACTGGCTTGTGGCTTAGATCTAGATGCAAGTCCCAAGTGAGTTTCTGGACAAGGCACTTTAAATTCCCCATACTTTGATTTTCAACTCAGAAATGAAGTGCTTTGGTTTTAAACAATTTTTTTTTTACCCTCCTAAATATCTTCCCCCTCTATATTTTATTTGTTAAATGTAAAATTTATAAAGCTTTTTTTTTTTCCTTCTTCTTTTTGTTCTTCCCCCCCTCCCGCCACCTCCACCTTGGGTCCAGTTCCTGTTGGAAAACATTTTTTCTGGGGAAAACACAAAATTTTCCCATAAAGTGTTCTGACATCTACCAAAGGAAAGCGCAATATAAGATCTATTATTTTTGTGGTGCATTTGGGGTCAGGATGCATTCATTGGTCACGTAGCCTTACCCAGTGTGCTCTCTTCGAATGGTCGTGCTGATGGGAGAGAAACCCTCAAGGACACGGTTTTGGTTTTTTTATAGTCTATTTGTTTTTTAAACATTTCTAAGCTCTTGTTAAATGCAGGCTTCTGCTACTTTTTTTTCAACTGTTTCCAAAGGGAGGAATCCCAAATCCATTCCTCAAGGTTTTTTTGTTTCTATGTGGAAGTACCACACACAGCTCTTATTACTCTCCTTTAACTCTTCCCCTCCCCACTTTTCAACCTCTCCCCCAGATCCCTCCCAAACACTTGGGTTTGGCTCGTTCCTGAAGCCAGTTTGGTTTTCCTTCAAGAAGCCTTTCCACAGCTCCTGTTGCAAACCACACATTAGCAAGGCAATGAGCTTCTCCAGCCCTCTTTGCTCCTTGCTAACTGTTGTGAATCCAGGAAAAAGAAATATTCTGTCCTCATGAATAACAAACATGCTTTCCACAACTGTAGATCATGGTGAAAAAGTAATATGTTCAGATCCTGAACCAGAAGTTCATCAGGTCAGCACCCCTGAAGTCCATAACTTGATGGTGATTTGCAAGGAGCTGTGCAACCAAGTGCCACAACACTAAACTCTTTCACCTGCCCTTTGGTGGATTTGCTGTCTGGTTTGGAGCAGAACCCATGACCTGGATGGGAACATTTAGTTTAAAAAGGAACCTGGAGTTTAACCGTCCTTTGGTTTTGGCTCTGCTGTAAGCAAAGCCCTGGCGTGTGTCTTGCAGAAAAGGGAGAAAACCCAAAGCCGATCACGGCCGATTTGCTTTGGTTTGTTTTGTTTAACTCACATGAACATAAACCAAGAGACAAATGGTTTGAAAGTGGGGTGTCTGAACAGGGAAGCAAGAATGTGATCAAGGAACGTGACCAAAGAGTAATTTTACAGGAGCTGACGGTGATTGTTCAGTATGTGTTTGCACCCAATCCTCAGATCTCAAGCCAGGACCTCTGTTTTCTCACTTGCCATCAAACTTGATGGGGAGTTGGGACTCTAAGCAAGATGTGAGGAGCTTTTCTTGAGGTTGCAGTAATAAAATCTAATTATTAGTTAGATGTCTGGGTTTATGGATGGGTATATATCAGGGCATTCATCTGCAGAGAGGCAGACTGGAAGGCATGCAAAATGTGTGGTATCTGACTTTGGCTTTTAAGAGGATTCTGTAATTTAAAAAACACCATAAACTTTACCAAGAACTTAATCCCCTTCCTTACCCTCTCTCCTCCAGATTGCTCAAATAACATGAATCATTCCACCCTGTACATGTCAGAGAAGGAAATTTTCATCTTAAAGCACTATTTTTTTTTTTTTTTTGTGGGGAAAAAAAAAAAAAATGTTATCAAAATCAATTTATTCTCATGTGGTATTTCCATCTCTTTTCCTGAAAAAGAATATTCCAGAGTAAAACCTCCCAGAGACTCAACAGCTGTCTAGGTCCTAAGAAATTTTTGGCACCGTTCCTTGCTTTGTCACTGCTGCTGGATAAAAACACAGATAGAACCAACAAAACCAATGTCAGACAGTGTTGTAGTGCCCCATTCTGCACCACTGTGCTGAAGGTACCACTGACTCAAGCTCAGGTTCTTTTTTGGTACACACCAAAATCTGGAGATGCTCTTCAGATCACAGCTGTCAAGGTTGACTTTCAAACACAAGTATTTTCAAATGCCAATCCTACTTTCTCCTTTTTTTTATATTTTTTAAAATTTTTTTTTTATTTTTCCTTTTCTGGTTGATATTTTATAGTTTACTCAGAGTTGCCTGTTTCTCCTTCCTCTGCCAAAATATCTGTTTTTCTCACTTTGTTGTGTATATGCGCAGCAGTACCTTGAAGTAAGACTTGCATTGTCTGATGACATTATGGCTCAGACACGTACAATCTCATGAAATCAGACTCTAACAACCATACAGTATACAATGAATTAAATATTTCAGCAAGGAGATTGTGGGTGCAGTTTTGGAGTGAGTTGAGAGAAGGGAACGGAGCTGGGGAGGGGGCTGGAACACAAGTGTGATGGGAGCAGCTGAGGGACCTGGGGGGTTCAGCCTGGAGAACAGGAGGCTGAGGGGAGTCCTTCTCGCTCTCTGCAACTACCTGAAAGGAAGTTGTAGCGATGGGGGGATTGGTCTCTTTGCCCAAGTAACAAGTGATAAGACAAGAGGAAATGGCCTCAAGTTGTGCCAGAGGAGGCTGAGGTTGGATCTGGGGAACAATTTCTTCCCCAAAGGGCTGTGGGGCATTGGAACAGGCTGCCCAGGGCAGTGCTGGAGTCACCATCCCTGGAGAGGTTGAACAGACATGGAGATGAGGTTCTCAGGGACATGGGGCAGTGTCAGTGTTGGGTTAGTGCTTGGAGTCAATGATCTGGAGGGTTTTTTCCAACCAAAATGATTCTGTGTTCCCACAGAGAGAAGTAGTTTTGGTCACCTCACACTTCATCCGCAGGAAAGGGTCATTGAGAGCCATTGTGAAGCTCCATTGCTCCCTCTGTGTGGTGGGACTTTCCCATCCCACCACACAACCGTGTTACTGTCCACTATATTTCCAGGTGCTTCCTGGCACTGGTGGGGACAGTTATTGCCCTAGTCCCACCATCTGGGTGATAAATGATTGATAACAATCCTGAGCAAATAACTCTTGGGAGGGCATGGGGAGTGGTATAAAGCCAAGGAGAGAAGACGAAATTATCATTTCAATAAATCACTCCAGGCCCTCTGCTCTTTGGAAATTTCTGTACATCCCCAGAAAAATCCACCCAAAGCTGTTTTTGTTCCCTTTCTGCTCTGTCTCTTTACCTCTTGTGCACTGACCTCTGTTTCCTTTGGAATGAATACATTTTGCACAAAGAGCAATATTTTCTCTTCTACTCATCCTATCCTCATTTTTCAGCCTGCTCTGGAATGCAGGATTAGACGTTGTAATGTGGCATTAGGAGCCATAAAGGTTAATATCCTGCATTCTAAAGTCACTTTAAGGCTCACAGGCTTTGCTAATGAAAGAACCCCTCTTTCCCCCCAAAAAAAAAGGATTTAGGAAACAGATCAGGGTCTTGTCTTGTCAAGGGTGAGAAAGGGGGAGGGAAATAATAATGATAAATAAATTAAATAAAGACCTGCCATACATAAGAATCAGGAGCCCTTTTTCATTTGAGACTCCCAGCAATTACAAGCTAATCCATTTGGCAAATGCAAGATGGTGCACAGATCAATTCTTCCCAGCCCAGTTTTTTTGTGTGGGGAATGTTTGCTGACTAAATTAAAGGGCAAGCAAAGAAAATACTCTCCTTGTTTCCCTCAAATCAACAGAGTAGCTGGACAAAGCCACTGGCTCCTTGGGCTGTAGTCTTGGGAGATGGAGGCTGCTGAGCCTCTGGATGTCTGGGAAGGCTGGAGGAGTAATGATACTTTTGGGGAAAATTCCTGTCTGCATCTTGGCCCTGCATTGGCCCCCTTTGTGTTAGGGGAACCTAATCCTCTGCCGTTTCTTCCATCATTTGCCACAGTTCAAGGCAGGCTTAAGCAGAAGGCTGGGGGGAGGAAGGAGGTCGTGTTGTAAAAGAGGAGGGTGAGAAAGCCTGAGATGCCACGCTGTTGAAGACACCTTGCATGGTAGCTCAGAGACTTTATTCTTGAGAGGCCTGTACTGGTGAGGGTAGGTCTTGGCATGGGGAGGTGGGTCTAAGCTAGTGGGGTTCATTTTCTTGCTCCTTGGACATTCTGGGAAGGTGAAGGTTCTTCAGGGCACCTAGGGGGAATGTCCAGTCTCATGCTTCCCTGCTGCTGATGCAGCTTATTGCGCCCAAGGGTGGAATAGCTCCTTAGTCCTGGTCTGCTTATTCATTGAGAAATCATGTATTTCTCTGTCGAAGGAGCTGATCATCTGAACCTTGCAGGAAACCAACGAGCTGTACAGGCCAGAAGGCAAGAAGGAGAGATGGCTATAGAAGAAAAATTCTGCTTCATGTAGATCTCAGAAATGACTCACTGACTCTGGTTTTCTCATCCAACCTGTTTTCCCTAGCACCAACCTACAATTAAGGAATTCCAACCCTCGTCATTAGGACATTGAGGTACTAGAGAGAGTGCAGAGGAGGTGATAAAGCTGGTAAGGGGGCTGGAGAACAAGTGTGATAGAAGCAGTTGAGGGACCTGGGGTGTTCAGCCTGGAGAACACGAGGCTGAGGGGAGACCTTATTGCTGTTGGAGCATGGAGGGTGTTGGTCTCTTCTCCCAAGGAGCAAGCAACAGAACAAGAGGAAGTGGCCTCAAGTTGCACCAGGGAAGGTTTAGATTGGATATTGGGAAAAAATTCTTCACAGAAAGGGTTGTCAGGCATTGGAACAGGCTGCCCAGGGCAGTGGTGGAGTCACCAGCTCTGAAGGGGTTTAAAAGGTGTTTAGACGAGGTTCTTAGGGACATGGTTTAGTGCTGGAGTTGGGTTATGGCTGGACTCGATGAGGATCTCTTCCAACTGAAATGATTCTATGATTCCATGAACTTCTTGGGAAGCTTTCTCCGACTCTAATAAGAGATTTTACCTGAAACCTGACAGGCTCTTAGGCAGCATCTGCTTGGAAATCAAAGAAGGATTTTTTATTTTTTTTTTTCCAATGACATTTTCCCCTTTAAAACCATTACTCAAGCGGCCCTTTGAAACCAAGAGGTGCCTCACCAGCAAATTCCCAAACAGCCCTGCCTGAGTGGTAAACAGGAGAAAGCATCTACATGTTGTCTACCTGTCTTGTTATTTGTGTCTGAGTTTGAGCAGGATTGACATGCTCTACTGGGAAGTTTTTATTCTGTCAGGTTATACATTTTTTAGGGGGAAAATCTCCAATAAATTGTATCTCCAAATCTTAGTAATATCTTCGTCTGCTCTTATTAATTTCGTGTAGTAAGAACAGTTCTTACTCCTGCTCTGGACTAGATAGCCCTCATGCCTGTTTGGTTATTTGAATTCCTATAATATTCTTGGGAAGATGTATCTTTGTGATATACATCTATCTGAATATGCCTGGTAAAATGTGAGAATGAGTAATTGTAGGTGCTTAGGAAAAACCTTAAACTGATATTTCAGGCTTTTTCTTCTTGTTTGTTTACTTGGTTAGAGTATTTTACCATGGAGAATATTCCCTGAGATAATCAGTAACCTCAACACTGATTTCTAGAGCCGTCTGAGGCATGAATCAGTAAACAGATAAATCAGTATACTTAAAAGTGCCTGAGCTGTTAATACTGTGTCCCACAGACTCCCACCAATCTCTGGTCTGGGTTTTTACAGAACAAGTACATACATTTCTCTATGAGAAACAGTCCACAATCCCACTTAGTTACACGGGTCCCGTCTTGCAGGCACCAGGACAGTTAGTTTTACACTAATGTTGGATTGAGTTGGAATATCTGAAAGGTTTTTTATTTTCATTCTCAGCTTTCCATGATCCTCGTCAGGAATCTGCTGGAGCCTCCACTCTGGGTATTAAAAATAACTCAGCACCCAGCTCAGCAACTCCAGTAAGCTGCAGTGATCTGGTGGGAGTGACAGCATTTCTCCTACCCAGCCATGGGAAGTGCCATAAAAAGTAGGGAGAATTTGAAATGAAAATCCGTGATTGATGGTGCTCATGAGGGCCATATACCTAGAATTACTCCAGTGTTCATAAACTTAGGACATTCCACTCAACAGCTCAGAGGAAAGGTGTCCCTTTGACACCTTGGCTGTCCTCCAGCTTAAACTCCAGAAAGACCTCACACAGGGCCACAAAGAAAGCCAAATGAACATGAAATAACCTGAGCCTGAGGCCATGGCATGTCAAGACCCAAAGGAATGATGGAATGGTTATTAGTCTAGGAGAATTACTTGTTTCCATGAATGTTGTGTACAGTGTGCATTTGTGAGCTCTATGCTATTTGTAATGTGAGATTATAGGCCTATATTGATGGCTTGGAGATGTTAAGCCCTCTGATTAGGCACAGGACTAATAGACCATAGCAAGAGCAAAGGAGGTCTCCTCCATCCTCCCCCACTGTGGCTGATTCAGTCCTGCTGCACAGGGACCTGAACTGCAGGCAAAAATACACATTGCTGTTCTTAGTTTGTTCTACCATTGCCTGTCTGCTTGGATTCCCTGGCAAGGGAACTAGTTAAATCCTGTCAGGGTTACTAATTGGGTTACTAGTAAATAAAAGATTAGTACTTACCTAAAGGGAGCAGAAATTTCTCCTTACACTTCATCTGTTGTATAATCATAGCATGGTTTGGGTTGGAAGGGACCTCCAAAGCTTATCCAGTGCCACCCTTGCCATGAGCAGGGACATCTTCACCAGCTCAGGTTGCTCAGAGCCCCATCCAGCCTGGCCTGGGATGTCTCCAGGGATGGGCATCTACCACTACTGACCTTTGTCTGGGTACTAGATTTGACCTAGGACCTGATGTAGATTGTTGACTGGTTTTCTTTTTGAGAATTTAGCAGCTCATTTGACAGAGGCTGCTGAAAACACATACAAATAATATCAGCTGTGATGGACCAAGGTGAGCTCTATAAAAAGAAGAAAGCAAGACACTATGCTTTGTCTTTGCAACAAATTTTTCAGTGTATGTTTTCTGAACATGGCTCATGCATTTTTAGGGAACATTTGTGAATCTCAATTGCTTCCCATAAGATGTGCAGCATGTAGGAATCATATAGGAATGTAAAGAAAATGAGAGGGTATATTGAATGTGTTAAGGATTTACCAGCATGGGAAGATATCAGGAAAGGATGACTTTGTGCAGCACATCCTGTTGATGACGGATATGCTTCTGGATGACTTTGGGCATGGAATGTCTGTATTTGAAGATAAAGGGTATGGAAAGATCTCAAATGCAGATGGGTCAAAATGTCCAAGAATTTAATCAGAAATGGCTCATCAGACACAGCTTCCATCAAGGGCCTCTTCTGCTTCTACATTCTCCAGACCAGCTCCAAATTCCATATAACTTTGCTATTATTACTGCAGTTCCCAAAAGCAGCTGAGTACATCAGCGCACAGAGCACAAAACAATTGAATAAAGTAATTTATGGCATTCTTTGATCACTTTACGTGGAATTTCTCACAATCCAAGCAGTGTCATTGTGGATAATGGAACGAGTGAGGTGAAACCTTTGTTTTCATGCCAATTGGTGCAGCGCTTTTTGTAAAACATGGAATTTAAAAACTGACTATTAAGAACCAGCTCTAAGTCTAGTTTTAGTCTTTCTTTAAGACTTGTTGTTTTGCTACTTTATTATATTTCTGTTACAGCCCACTAGACAACCAGAAAGGATGCATTTGGGTTTTTTTGTACAGCTCCAGAGGACTGGACCTTGGATGATGATTGTACTCAATGATCTTAAAGGTCTTTTTCAACCAAAATTATTCTATGATTCTATAATTCTATAAATTGGGTGGATCACACACACAGTGTCAGTGAGTTAGGAACCCAGCTGAGGATTTAAGGATTGAATCTGACCACCAGGACAATCCTCTTTAAACTGCTGCATTTGCTTTGGAGACATAGCAGTGAAGGCAGTGCATGGAGTCCGGCAGCTAAATACGTCCTATCATTTGTCTGGATTATAATTGACCAGAAAGTAAAGGTCAGCATTGCTGTTACCCCATCTGTAGATCTTCTGAAGAAGGGTCCCAATATTGACATCCAATTCCTACCACCAAAGAAGTTGGATCCACTTGTCTTATGGAAAATGTAATGTAAAATAACCCTCTCCTATTTCTTCTAGATGGCTAGTTTGAGAGTAGTCTATTTTGGCTGCGGTGGTCAAAGGCTTTAGTGTGCTAGTGATGACTGACGTGAAATGAATTTGTGGTCTCAGCCCATTTCTCAGTACTCTCAGGGGCTGTGTCATCCTTAACAGCTGGCACTAATTGTCAGGGTATTGAGCAGAGAAGCCAAACCTGGCTTTGTGTACAGGGTTAATTAACGGCCTTTGCAAAGGAAGATGCAGTGGTTAGGAAGTGGGAGGAGGTGGGATGCTCTGGCTCTGACTGGCTCTGATTAAGTGTGGGTTCGTGGATAAAGCCATCTCCATTTCTGAACGTCTAGGAAAACCAAAGCGAACCAAATAAAACAAAGCAAAGAGAAGCCATGGGGAAAGTCACTGCTTTAGAAATTAAACCAATCTCTGCAAGAGAAATTTATAGAATGCAGAATATACCATCAGAGTCTGGAAAAGCTTCCCAAGATAAGGCAGCCACTAACCGCAAACCAGGAGAAACTGAATATTCACTTGTCTGCCAGTCTTCAGCTCAGCCTGTGTGCTATATCCATGCATGCCCATGGACACTCAATACTTCAGGTTTTAAGTGAAGCTCAGTGAAATCAAGGAGCAGTTCTCCAGAAATGTCAAAGGCCATGATGGCTGTAGAAAGCCATCTATGGCCTACACTCTCCAAGCAAGGAGAGCTCCTTTGGTGTGTGCTTCGTAAAGCTCCAAAGGGACTTGATAGTCAACATAAAAAATGGAAAAAGACATTTATTTTCTTATGGTATCTTTCTTGTACCTATGTCAATGCCTAAGTGCCTTTTCTTTCCCCTTCTCACATCCCCACTTACAAATCAACCCAGACATGTGACAGTTTTGTCACAACTTCGATCATTAACTGAAGCAACAGGGGCCAACATCTGCTTTTTGGAAAAAATGCTCCAAAATGTTCTTGTCACTTAGGAGCTGAAGTCAGATTTGGTGCAAGTGTAGGAGTCATGGGCTGAATTAAAATCTGGTACTGGGAGGATGGAGTGGGAAGCTACCTAGTTGGAGGTCATGCTAAGAGATCACCACTAGCTTCTGATTCCTTCCTTGACTCTCTCACTGACCTTCCACCCTACGGATGAGGTGGTTGTAGGGGTGGAAGGTAGCTGTTCAAGCCCAGTTTTGGTTCTCAGCCCAGCTGGGAGTGAGCCTTCTGTCATCAGCAAGATTTGCCCTAGATTTACCCCCAAGACATCTGAGATCAGATTTTAGCCCCTGGTTCTTTGAGTGGGTGATGTAGTTAACAGCTGATATACGCAGGAGGCTCTCAGATTGTGGTTGGTTATTATGGCAACCCCAAGGCTTACATGACATGTCTGTATTGCATATATCTTGTAGGGATTTGTGTTCCTCAACCTGCTGCCTTGTAAAGGCGGAAGTTGGGAACATCTTTTCTTAGGTCTAGATTTCCCAGAGGCTGTTCCAATGGTTAAATTAGAAGTAGTAATATTCTTGCTCATCCATTTATCATTTGGTTCGCAACAAAGCTGAAAGATTCACTATACTGGAAAGATTTTTATCTTCTCAAGCGGGCACCACGCCCTTCTGCTAAGTCAGTTGTCTTGCTGCAGTTTCCCCAGCATGAAAGAAAAGAGACGTCCATTGTCATCCTTGTTTTGTAATATTGTCCATGGCTTTAAAGACCTTTGCTTTATTGTCCTTAGCAGCTTCCATGGTGTGGCAGAGGACATAGAGAGCTCTAGCACCTCAGCAGTACAACTTTCTATACTTCATGGTGATAAATACACCTAACAAGTTGAGCTAGGGCACTAAGAAATTTAACTGACTTCTGTCCAATCTTTACAGATTTCAGGAATTATTGGTCTGCTTTTTAGCACTTTTATAATAAAGACTGCTCCACTGGGTGCCAAAGGCCTCCAGCCAGTGACAGCCGGTGGAAGGAAAGGAGACAGTTTGACTAGGAAGATCAAAATCAAAGCCAGGACTCCATCCAAAATAGAATCGGATCTATTTTGAGAATTTGATCTCTAGTTTTAATTAAGGCAATCTTTGGATTGTCAAACAACCCTGCGGGTTTGTATCAAGTACAGGAGGCTCTTGATTCATGGGTTGTAGACCTGACCTCTGTGGCATCGTGGTGAGATGGGAATTCTTTCAGAGAGAAGTCATCTGCACTTCCCAGGGGAGCTGGTTTCATGGGTTGGCTCTGATCACCAGCGGTTGACGTCGGGGGGAGAAGAGTTCCTGGGATGGTGTTGGGATGGGAAAGTTGACAAACTTGTTGTGACTTGCATGGGGAGAGGAAAACGATTTGTCAGAGCTTTAATAGAAAGGATAGTTGATAGGGATCCTTTGTGCGGTTAAATACCAGCCAGGCTTTGCCTCGAAGCGGGGAGTTATTCCACTTGGGAGGGAACCCAACAGCGTTAGTAATGTCGTATGACGCTATACACAAATCATCCGCTTCTGGTATGAATGGTCCTGCAACCCTTGACAGCAAGTCGCTGCTGTATTTGGCAATGGCCTTACTCACGCCTCTGGGATGCAAACGATACAACTCCTGGCTCCCCCACGGCCCCGTATCCTTACGCTGCGCAGGGCCAGGGGCCAGGGCCCTGCTGTGCCACTGCCATGTGGGGATGGTGTAAGTGACAAGCAGCACACGGTGCGGCTGAGGATATGATGCGAGGGCAATAGCATGTGGAGGGAAGCTGAAGCTCTGTGGCTGTGCCAGCTGTGGCTGGGGTGGACACACGGGGCAGCCAGATGTTGCTTTGCTTGGGAAAGCACCCTCCTTCCCCTCCAGATGTTCCTGCTCACCGACACGGACAAACCCAGCCCTTGCTCTCCAAATGGATCAATATTCCCTGACACCGATACTCAATTCCCAGGGCCCTTTTGCCAGGATGGCAATTGGGAAATTAGCTGGGTGGATGTTTTGTTTAATAATTAAGATATATATGTATAACAATATGATCAGGTCTCAAATAATGAGCTCAGATTTTTTCCCCCTTATTCCTGCTTTCCAGGGAATGCTGGCAGGTTTGGCTCTCTGCATCATACCACAAAAATCTCACTGCTCTATTACACGAAGGAGATTTCTACCAGGCTGATGTATCACACATGCTTTATATATCAGCATGGATTTCTTTAGTCCAGACAAAAGCATCAAAGATGTAGGGAGGGGCAGGGGTTTTGGGGAGCTTTAATTCTTGCAGACGTGGAGAGAAGGGCAGCATATAATGGCTAGAAAAGCTCAGACACAGCCAAATGTAAGAAACAGTATTTATGAGCTGTGTTCAGAGGCTGCCTCTGAAGCTTGCAGAGGAGCTGGTGTCACTTTCAGCTGACATTTGTACAACTAAAACACAGGCAAAAGAAAGTACAAATTATAGACAAAGGTTTGGTGGATGTAGGACCAGGAAATATGTCTTGTGTGGCCCAGGTTGCCTTTTTTATAGACTTATGTCATATTATCTACATGAAACAAAGGTAGGTATTAATCCCAAGGCTGAAATGATGTTGGGGATGGGAGTAATTTTAATGTCTTCAGTAAACTATCACTCAAAACAACACTATTATAGGCTCTGCCAGAAGTGTCCACCCTTCAACAGGTGAACATCTGATATTCTGTCCTTCTTCTCCAGCTCTGAGGGTATCCTACAGTCACACTCTCAACTTGGAGAAGTTACCTGTGAAGGAACATCAGTAGTACATATATAACAGCAATAGAAAGAAATATGTCTGTAGGCGAAGTTCCTCAACAGTAATAATTTAAAATTTATTGCAAGTCACGAATATTTGAGGGTTTTTTTCCAAACATGATTTATAGGATTTTCTATGCTTATTAAATGGTTGTTAAGAAATTGCATGGTGCCTTGTCTTTGAGTTTTGACTAGGAATCATTAACACCCACTCAGTAGGGTTTCACATACCAGGCCCTAGATTTTAAGTCGGTTTAATATATTCAGGACAGTCTAGGAAAAAACAGACCTGCAGCCTGCTGTCAGCTGAGCTGGTGGCAAATAGAGACTATTCAATTGACAGACATGCACATCTCCTGTAACTGTCCTTGAGTGAATAAATTCTTCTGCTTGGCCTCTCAGAAAATCAAAGAAACAGCTTTGTATGGTACAAGGATGAAAAATTCAGCAATGCACAGAGTTGTCCCCAAGCTATCAATGATGTGAGAACATCAACAGGGTTTGGAATAAGATACTTTATTTCCTTTCAATGAGGCTGATTAGTAGCATCCCTCCTACCCACAAAATGACCAGTAGGCCTTTGGACTGGAGTCAATCCGTTTGCATACCTCTGTATAGCCAAGGGCTATGATGCACTAGGTCACCCTCATGTTAGCTGAATGGAATGTTTTCATCTGGATGATATAGGCACCCCCATTTGCTAAACTGTCACAAAATCAATCATAATGGACGCCGCAATGGTGTGAGCTAAGTCATGGCCAGCGTTCAGTGGGGACCTGTCCTGCCATATGTGAACAACACCTTGCAGAAGGTCACAGGGCTCCTACAGGGAGTGTGTTGCAGCTATTGGTCTCAGGGTCTGTTCATACCCTGTCCCTGAGAGTGACAGTCATTTTCCATGCCACATTCGCCCTTGTTGGGCCACCCTTTATCTAGGCAGATTAAGAAATGACCACACACGTCTGGAAAAATCCTGCAGATCTCTTGATATTTGGGCTGTAGGAACAATCGTGACTTCTGCTGCAGAACTGCCTCCTCCTCCTCCATCCCCTCACACAACCTGTATATATAAATATACATATAGCTTTTACATATGCCAGCTTTTACTGGGGACACAAGGCTCACTGAAGCCTAAACGAGACTTGCCGAGTTCAAGAAGACAAAGTTAGACTTGTGTTAGTGGAGTGTAAAGAGGGGTGGGAGGTCCTGCTCCACCTTGTCCCCATCAGCCCAGCACAGGTTTTACTGTTCCTTGATGAGATATTTTCATTGCAGGAATGGCTGGAGAGCACGGCACACATTTTTGTTCACTCTGCCACTGCCTGTGTTGGCAGGAGGTGTTGCTAAGCAGTCATTGTGAGTGTTTGTACACACTCGGCGCCAGGTTGCCATGAAAATTTGGGAAAGACCCTCCCAGGAGATGACGTTCTCACCACCATGAGGTGGCTCCCTGAGCAGTTTTCCACAGGTGCAAGGAAGTTGTCACTCTTTTAAAACTGGTTGTTTTTTTTTTTTTTTTTTTTACACAGTGCCTAAATTTTTATTGTCCTTATAGCATACTGTGTAGTGGAAAGCTGATATGATATCAACAGGGATAGTAACAGCCCTGCTTGGAGTAAAAGAGAGAAAGATCTGTGCTAGCGAATGCTACACCATCATCACATAAATTGATTTACATCATCACCCAGGGACAGGGAGTGTGCATGGAGTAACTTTATCCCTACCACTCTTTTTTGAAATTGGAAGTGGATACAAACATAGTACCTCTCTCAGGTGCTTTTAGAACAGAAAAAATCAAGTACCTTCTGCTCTGTCAAATCTGACTCAATGTCCTGGTTTTGTTAAAAAACAAGTTTCTCTTTTAGTGAATTTCCCTGTCAGCTAAAGCCTTCATATTACCTGCATTTTCCTGGAGAACCAGATACATGTTTCGGTAAACATAGCAATGGAATGCAATCTTATTGATAAGCACAGATGGACATCTCTTGAGAGAGGCAACAAGAAACTGGTGACCAAGAAACTGACCAACTGTGTATAACATCCCATTCATGTGAATACTTCATATAAAAGTGGAAGATCACGAGGATCTTGTCCATTTTGCTTATGGCCGACATTAGGAGAGGACCTTGCTAGTCGTCCCTGTGAACTGAGGCCAGTGACAGACTGAATCCAGCTCCGGTTGGCTTCAGAGTCCAGTCCAGGACTTCAGGTGCTGGATCTGCAGTTGCTGAGACTTTCAAGGTTGTTTCTGTATATTTTGTATTATTTTCTCTATTCTTATTAGTAGCATTAGTAAAACATTTTTAATTTTTCTAACTCTCTTCTCTCTGTCCTTCTTTCCCTCCTGATCGCCTGTCCTGAGTGGGAAAAGGGGAGAGGGAGGGGCAAAAGGGGGAAGTGGGGGGGAGAGGAGGTTAACAATACATCTGCCAGGATTTTATTGTCACCCCGCAATCTAAACCCTCGACACTCAACTAGTGCTTTGCAAGAGTGTCTCACCAGATCATGAAAATCATAATAAATCATAATACCACTGCCTGTAGAAGCTTACTGAGGTCAGGACTGGAAGGTGGGAAGGGATTCTTAAGTCAGAGGCTCTTGGACCCGAGACAGGACTGAGTGTGAGAGCAGTTCAAGGGAAGTCTTGACCAGCGGGAGGCCAGAACAACAGTCCTGGTGCTGTATCCCAATCTTGCTTCAGTGGATTTACAGCTGGTTCTTTTCCTGGAATAAAAAGATTAGAATCGCTGGAGCTGTGTGTGCGTCTTCCAGCGAGGAGAACTAGGTATGCAGCAGCTGTAAAAATAAAAAGCCCTCTCAGGCCATCGTAGTAAAAAAGGTCTGGAAACTGTTGAAAGTGGGATGGGGTGGGAAAATCCTCAAATTTCCTACTTTTTTTTTTTTTTTTTGTATTCTGAATTTCAGCATGTCAGCTTTGAATATGGTTTGAAAGAAAACAAATAAATGTACAAACTTCCTTGAAAACTCAAAAATTAGTCTGTATTTTGTCTTGTTTGTCCCATTGCTCTTTCTCAAGGGCACTGCTGATGTTGGAGAGCCTGATTGCAAGAAATCAAGGATACAAAACCTGATGAGAGGAATTTCAGAGCAACTTGATGAGACTGTGTGCTTAGTTGTGCAGTTAATTCAGTTTATATTCATGCTTTGGGACTTCAGCTGAAGACTTATAGGACTCAAGAAGGGGGCATGCAGGTATATACCTGCAGATAAGCAAAGCTTTGCCTGTGGCACTGAACTTGTGATTTCCACTGAAGCTCAGTTACTGAAGGAAACAGAGCAGAGGTGAAGACAAATAAAAAAAGAATAGTGGCTTAAGTGAGTCTAGCAAAAGATTGTATTAAAAGCTGGAAAAGAGAATCTGCATCTGTATCTTCTGATAAAACTTTGTGTAAAATTGATTGAACAGAAAAGCAAATGGATGTTCTGTTATTAAATGCATGTTACTGTAAAACTTCCTATTCATTAGCCTAGAGATCACATGAAAGGTGAGTTTTAACGCAATGCTTTGGTGAAATTGGAGTGGAAAAACTCTCTTTTGATCTCTCTTTCTCTGCTCTGACCTCACCTGGAACGTGGGACCTGTTCAGAGGAGCTTTCATCTCACTGCAATGGCACTAATGAGAGATGGCACCAGTAGCTATGAGACCCCTTTTTCTTTGGCTCCTACCTGGGTCTAGACTAGTGGTGACCCAGCATCACCACAGACTTTCCTCCTAGCCTTGAAGTGGCTGTGGATAAACCCTTTTCTGTCATTGTCATGGGCAGGAGAAGGACAGGAACTATCTGGGGATGTTCACAGCCCATGGTGGAGGCAGCATTTTCTCCAGGGAATGCAATGGTGCCTTGATAGCACTGCCGAAGAATGTAAGTTCACTCAGGATAACTACACCACTATATTTTGATGGTGTCAGTCATGAATAGAGGTGACTGATTTGTTTGGTAGAAGAAGACTTGATGTTACTGGATATGAGAGCCTTCCATCTAACTACAAATGCTTAATTCCCAGCCTCTGAGTTTTCACATCTGTCTCTGTTGGATACCAAAATCAGGTTGGCACTACAAGGAAAGCAGAATGGACTGAAAATTTCTTCTTCCCAGAGACTATTTTATTATGGAAATACACCTCCTGCCTATCAGTAAGTTAAATCTGTTAATGTCCTTACTCAATGAACTGAAATTGTTAATTGCAGTTTTACTGGCTCATTTATTCTGTCTAATTTTGGGCCCCTTAGTCTTCACCTACCTCTTTATTGACTCCTAGACATGCCACTTAGTTCAGGTGACCACAGCCTGTCCTTCCAGAAATGTGGTTTTAGGTTCTGAGCCTTGTGAAGCTCAATGCAAGCAGGAGGGCATCACAACATATTGCACGTTTGGTTCCTTCTCATCTTCGTTCTCTTTGTTTTCTGGACATGAAGATTGCTCAAACTACAGATCTAGAACCTGTTTTGACTCTGGACCAGTGGCAAGTGCCATCTGCTACAGAAAAAAGCACAAAACCCTCCTAATCAACAATTATAGAAACCTGTCTTCAGAAAGTTTCTTCCTGACTTGCATTAGCAAGAAATAAATTTATTCTTAGAGTTTCCACACCCTCTTCAAAGTACATGTTAAAATTCCTCATGAATCTTCTTACAAGGTCATTATTGATCAAAATATATTTTAAGTACGCAAGGACAAGTCTAGGATTAGCAGAGTTATTTGTTGTGTAAAGACTTTTTTCCCCCCTTAATAACTTTTCATAGCCCCTCACAGAATTTGTTGAGCAACCCCTGAGATTAGAGGCTGTCTTGGACTTGATCCTAGAAAACAAGCCAAGTATGATAAATAAAATAAAACATCTGGAGGTCTAGCCATCAGAATATCGTCAGATATCCACTGATTATGAGGGAATGTTATGTATGAAAGGTAATAATCTGAAGTATTGGGCTTCTCATAAAACATAACTCTCTGAAAGAATGTAGAATGAGGCAAAAAATAATGTTAATCTGAGTTGATTGTCTAGAAAATTTACTGTGGAAAATCATGAGGTCTGTAATGAATAGTTGGATCGCTTTAACAAGCATCTGTGCCAATAAAATCTAAACATATATTTAAAAAACAAAGATAACAGAAGTCAATCTTGCTAAGCAGAGATGCAAGGAACAATGTGAAGAATAAACACTGTTGAAAGGGGAAAAAAGGCAAATAAGGTTCTAATTAGTGGGAGGGACTGAATAGATTACACAAAGAAGATAAAAGCAAGGAAACCTAATTGGAAACACAGCAATGGAGTACCAAACAATCCAAAGTATGTTATCTAGTACAAACGGGTTTTCAGCTCTTTCCATGGGCAAGTGGAAAGTAAAAAGGTTGATGCTCTTGAGGTTAGGAGACAGGAAGCAGAGAGAAGAAAATATATTAGTCACGACTAAAATGCCCACTTCCCAAATTGAGTAACAGGCACATGCAACCCTTCACCCATGGTGAAGGCTGCAGTTTCACTCCCAGCCTTCATGGAAATACACGAGCATGGGCTGATGTTAAATGCTCAAGAAGTTCATTGAAGACCTGCTGTTTCTTCACATCTTTCAGTGCTTGTGGAAATAGAAAGTTGAGTTCAGCCTGACCTTTCCTACCATGTAATCTCTCTGTGGTGGCCCACGTAGAAAGAGTGTTTATCTGAATTTGGCTGATCCGCTAAAGATATCAACCGCAAACTTTGCAGTGTGGGAGCAGGAAGAATCAGTGGGTCCTCTCATTCCCTGGGCAGAAAATGGTGTGGTAGGTGCTTCTTACGAGGTTAAAATGATTAGAGAAAGACCTTATGTTCAATCAGGCACAGTGTTTATGAACAGACACCTAATCAAGGGCTTTGATACTCCTTTTAGAAGTCAACTTCCAGATTCTGTGGAAGGATGGACAAATAAAGGAGCAGAAAATCACTTTCTTGAGTTTATGGTGCATATGTCTGTCTTATGTGTTGCAGCTGGGAGCTGGAATATCATTGGTTTTCTCTGTGTGCAAGCATCCTTTCCTAAAATATCTAGTGATTCGCACTGCTGTGTGGAATTGCCCTTCTTGGTGTTCTTGTTGTCAGCCTCAAAAATAAACGCACAAAGAAAGTGGTCCATTTTTTTTCCAAACTTTTTGTATTTAAAGTAGGGAAACTTTCTGTGTGAATAACATCTTTGCTGTCTTTCATCACTTTCTGTCTTCATGGGTTCTGATTTTCTTGAACTGATGTCCCAGCTCCGACTCTCAATACAGTGAGAATGAACACGTGTTAGTGAGAGGTTGGTTATTTGGGGCTCAGCAGGGTGAGCTGCTTCGGTTGGGTGCCCAAGTCACACAACAATGGTTTCTGTCTTTTGCAGTGACACACACAGCTTTTGCAAGTATGCAAAAGGAAGGTCACTTTTACAAAGGGCTTTCTGCAGCATTGGCTTGGATGTTTGGCATTACTTGGCAAATTCACCCCTTGCAGAGAACATGAGGATGCCTCGCTGCAATGGCATGGATTTGGTTGCTCCCTTTCCAAACAGCAGACTATCAGGCAGTGCCAACCCCTCTAGAATTTAAAACACAGGCATATTTGTGGTCATTTCTACTTACTTTGTAGGGCTCTGCTCAGCAGTACTTGGAACATGTTGGCCTCATGGATTTCTGGCAGAAGATTGTAGATCTACAATCCTTTTTATGAACTAACTCTCTCTCTCTCTATCTCTATCTCTATCAGTCTGTCAATGTATTCTATCTCTACTCTAAGCAACCTCACTTATGCCTGGAGTGGGAAATCTGCCTTTCCTTCTCAGGCATCACATCTCCTCCCTCAGAAGCAGCTGCCCTGGTTTTTCCAAATTTTGCTATTTCTTTTAATAAAATAGACCATAGGACCATCTTTGCTGTGAGTTCCCTTCAACCTGCTGCCATAGACAGCTGATTTTACTTCTGAACAGAAGCTGCCTTGCACTTTTTTTTCTCTCTTAAATAGGAAAATATATCAACATTTTTGAACTTGACCTTTTTCTCTGCTGTGCTATTCCTTGCGAAAGTGTCACAAATGCTTTTCTCTCTTTCCTTCCTTTTTTCCTCCCTAAATTTTAATGAGTAAACAGATATAAGAAGAGGACACTTCTAGCCTTCCCTAGTGATGGGTGCTTTTAAGGGTGATTGCATAATTAAAACTTGCCAGCACTGTTCACAACACCTTTGGTGTTGTAAAGAGATCAAGAACCTCTAATTAACAATGTGCAAATAAAGTTTTGCAACCTTGTCTCCTTGCTCTATGAGCCTGATGGCCACACTGACCACTTGAGTACGGACCCAAGAAAGCAACCAGCCAACGGTGAAATGAAGCTCTTGCTAAATAAGGACAGGAATTATGGTTTCAGAAAATGAATGCTGTCTCTTCTTAGCATGTGGTAAACTTTTGAGGTTATTGCTGGTAGCCAATATAAAAAATGGGTCTGTTGTATCATAGATTCATAGAATCATTTTGGTTGGAGGAGACCCTTAAGATCATCAAGTCCAACCATATGTTCTCTTGGTAATTTTTAAACAGGGGACCATGCTGTGGTTGAGGTTTGCATCTCAAATATGGAATGATGGAGTAGGAGAAATATTCAGCACAGCAGCCAAAGGTCAGGAATGGTGGTGCAGACACAAGTGGAAAGTTTTGAGGCAGGACAAAGGTTATGAAGTTAGCAATGAGATCAGATAGCTGCAAGACTCAAGTGCAGCGACTGGAGTGACTCAGCCACAGGCAGTTGTTTCTCGCAGGAACCAGAGTGGGATTTGTGCCATTGGGGTTTGGTCTCACCAAACTGAGCTTTGCTGGGTTACTGATGCGATGTTGCTTGGTTTGACAGGCTCCCTGCCAAATTACTGCATGTGTGGGTGTCGGGCTCCTGTGGTCCCTTTTCTCCCCACTTCCAAGACAACCTTTCCTCTGAAAGCCACACCAGATTCAGGTCAGAGGGGACTGCAGATCACCTTGTCCAACCTCTTGCTCAAAGCAGGGTCAGTGATCAGGACAACCCACTGCTAGTGGGAGAGTGGGTGAGATGAATTCTTACCTCAAGCCTGGTGCTTGAAAAAGGACAATGAACCTCCTTTAGCAGCTGACATGAAGGACAGCCTTTCATGAATCAAGTGGGATGACATTTTGCTTGTCATCACCAACCCTGTCACAAGCAATGATGTCAATCTGGCAGCATTCCTGCAGACCCTTTCAACCACTGAAAAAACCACTGATGTCAAAATGACTCAAATTTCTGTAGAACAGCTCTTGTTCCTCTGGGTTTCAGGGATTAATCTGAATTGGTTATCATTCCTCATTTACAGAGAATAAAATTTAAAAAATTGGCTCTGCAAGCAGAATGAAAGGCCTAGAGCTAAATTAGAATTAAAGAACTAGAAGTTAGCATTGAAGACAACATTCCTTAAACGTAACTGGTAAAGACAGTGTTTTTAAAGTCTCCACTGCCACTGCATTATTTTTTATATCTTGTACCCTTTCACTGAGTCATCTGAAGTTTGGCAATGCTAATATCCTCATTCTACAAGTGGAAACTGGGTCTGGTATAAAGGAAAAAATAGAGTTTATTTGAGTCAAAATTAGGAATCTGAACCTTGATATCTTGTCTAATTTGGCCACTTCTACTTTTTTTGTAGCATCTGAAGCTAGAGGGTGAATTAACTGATTTCACAACACCTGGTCTTAGGTGAATCCTTGTCCAGCTTTGTCAGAGGATTATTCCAATTATTAAAAATAAAATATGGAAAAGAGATTATATAAAGTGAGCTAAATACAACATTTCCAAACATTGCCTCTGGTTTGAAAGACCTATTTTACTTGGAATTTCTATTTCAACATTAAAGAATGAATGCATGCAATAATAAGAACAACCACATGAACCTCCAAATCAATGTATTATTTTATTAGTCCTCTACTCTAGACACTCTAGATTCTGATATAACTTTATTTTCCAATGAAAAGCTTTGAAGCCTGTCATTTGTTTTCTGCTCTTCATCACAGGTTTCGTGCTGGGGGCATATGAGGTTGCAGTAGTGGTCACCAACCTTAGTGAAATGGGTGCCCCTAATGAGTCCTATTTCAGTGATTTTTCTCACTTCCTTAACTCAGTTTGATATCCTGACCTGGTTGTACCAGAGCTACAAAACTGTCACATCTTCAGGGTGACTTTACTGACAGCTTCTCTCAGGATTTCTCTAAAGATGGTTTATCAGCTGTTCTCCATCTGATTTAACTTTCTATTATTATTATTATTTTTCTTTCCTCTGTTTTTGTTTAGATCCTAAAAAAATCAGTAAATATCCCAGAGAAAAGCATTCCTGGAAGGTTACGGTGCATGGAGCCACATTAGCCATTAAAATTGTCTGCAGGGCACAGTTCCCAGTCAGTAGACGTTAGGGTGGGATTTCTCTCATTTTAATATCAGATGTCTGCAAATTATTTAAGTCTGTGCTAGTCACTCAATTCTCTCTTTATAGTGAAGGGAGCCTCCAGACACTCATGCACTTGGTAGCCTCCAGGTTAAAGGTCTCTATAATTAAAGATCTCTATAATCCTGCTTAAAAAAAACATCAAAACAAACAAACAAACAAAAAAACCAGCCCCCGAATGGGTCCCCCTTTTCAGTAGCACAGGTAGAATTTGAAGATTGCCAGACAGTACTATCTCTTAAGTCTCTCAAGGATTTTGTAAGTTTATTTTGCTTCCAGCTGCTCTCTCTCCTCTTATAGGTATTTCTCACCAGAGACTCTCTTAATCCCAATCCATCGCAGCTGACTTAAATCCCTGAAAGTCAAATAAAGAGCAGCTAAATTTTCAGCAAAGCAGGGTCAGTTCCAGTTTCATTCAGCATGTAAAGCCAGGTGCTTTAAATGCACTTTGCAAGAGAGGGTTAAGTTACAATAATAAACTTCCTTGTGCTGGCACTGGCTTGTGTAGAAGGGGAAAAAGAAAAATCACGCTCATCCAATTCTATACAGCTTGGCAGGAGATGGGAGAAGCATAGCAGGGTTTCTAGGAAAGCACAAGGGAAGTCACTGCTTAGAAAGCTGATCTAGTGAATTTTGCTTTTCTAATTTTCTTTTTCCTGGATTCTCACTAAGCCACATAGGCCAAGAGGGATTTATTTCAGTATCTGCCACAGTATACGGTAATGAACACTGGTCCAAAAAGAAGCTTTTTAGAGCTGAGCATTTCTGTCGCCTTGTTCAATTAGATGAGAAAGAAATCCCTGAAGTGCAAAGAACACCAAACGTGCTTTTATGAGCTTCAGCTACCTAGAAATCCAGACTGCAGTTCGTGTATATCTCTATCTATATTGGTAGTTTAACATATATTTAAGTTATGACCTTAAAATGAGAGTCGAGCCTTTACATATCCCTTGTAAAGTTTGTCAGTCTGACAGGAGCAGCTCTGCTTGATTTGGAGGTGTGAAACCTGTCTGGATTCCGTTTGCTTCTCAGGCTCTTCTCTTCCTGCAGTCATAGAATCATTTTGGTTGGAAAAGACCCTCAAGATCATCCAGTCCAACCATTAACCCAAATCTGGCACTAAACCTTGTCTCTAAGAACCTCATCTACACGTCTGTTCAATCCCTCCAAGGATGGTGACTCCACCACTGCCCTAGGCAGCCTATTCCAATTTCTGACAACCCTTTCAAGGAAGATTTTTTCCTCATATTCAATCTAAACCTCCCCTGGGTCAACTTGAGGCCATTTCCTCTTGTTCCTTGGGAGAAGAGACCAACACTGTCCATGCTACAAAAGTATTTGGATAAATGTCTGGACCTTCTGGAGGTGCTCATGGTCCTTGTCCTGATAATCCATAAGGACCCATCCAGTTTTCTGCTCCATCTTGTCAGAGAGTTTGGGTGCACATTCATAAAGTGGATCCTGGTGTGGTTTTGCTTCACTTCTCTTAGTGCTGGCTGATGTGACTGCAACTTTTCCTCTGGTACAGGCATCTACAAACTGTGGTCTTCTAGAATAGGTGAAAGCAAAGAGGACAAGGGTTTCTTGAGCTTTTTTCCTTCATGACATCACCAGAAAAATGGAAACTGATGGAAAATTCATTTATGGATATTTTATATTTATAAATAAGTACAATACAGATAAAAAAGTAAATGATGATGTACAAAATTAAAGATTGCTTTACAGAAAAGTAAGATGTGATCAGTGTTTTAGGGATGAAAAGATCTTCTGTAACTTTAGTTCAGTAAAAAAGTACAAACAAAGCTTTGGGGAGCCTATAGATGAAAGTTCAGGGTGAGCACAGGTTCATTGAGGAGCACTGCAGTGGAATGGAGACTTTCAATCACTATCTCATCACTAATATGAAATACCAGGACAGTGTTACTAATAGCTTATATAACTTGTATTAGATAGACATCTATATCTACTGCTAAAATAACAGTATCTTATTTGCTATAAGAGAAAATATATAATTCTTTGCTGCTTTAAACAAGCTGTCTTTCTGTTCTCTGCCAGGGAAGTGCTCACTTAAAATTTGCCTTAAAGATGTATTTGCTGACCAACTATTTATTTCATTTAATTTAGATTTTATCTTTCATTTATCAGTTTTACCTAACATCTCCTGCTATCGTATCTAAAGGAAATCTAAACATCCACATCTATTATTTTTATTCACGTTCTGATTGGTTTCTTGCTTTCTTTTCAATGATGCAGTATTTAATACACAAAATCCTACTAAATTATTTGAGATTAACTGATACATCTGCAGTCTTCTCACACAAGTTTGGCAGTGAGCAAAATGTATAATCGACTCTGAAAATGCGTAAGAACAAATTTCAGCATATAGTCTTGTCACTGAAAAAGGATGGTCCAGCTCGTCATGTGGTGGAGCGCTCTTATGGGTCTTACTTTCAAAATAGTTAACGGATCTGTGGAAAACTGTTACTCCAAGCAACTATCAGTCTGAACAGTCCAGGAGGTACTCTAATCTACATGAAAAAAAAAGAAAAGAAAAGGAAAAGGCTGTATTGGGCAGAGTTTGGGGAAGAAGACAAGCAACCAAAGAGAGAAATATCTCCTTTGTTTTGATATACTCAGAAGGGGAAGATGATCCTGATGCAGAAGTTTCACAGATTTAGAGATGATTATTTGGCCAAAACAACCCTCCACCAACTGCATTTTCCTGAAGGACTGTGGGCAGAGGGTAGCGAATAGTTTAGTAAGTTGTCACACTGTTGGCCATGCTATGGTAACTTGACCACAAGTCCACTGTACTGCAAAGTGCTAATTTGCTTAAGCCATCTTCAGAGTCCATTTACGTGGATCCCACTACACTTAAGAAAAAGTGCACAGTTCCCTAAAAAAGGCTTTTGGGACCCTAAGACATTCACCCAGGGCTGGTGGATACCAGACAGGTCTTGTGGAAGACTCACAGTTCTCCATGTGTTGGAGACCCAGGTGGAATACCTTAGAGCATCTCAGATGGCATTGGATGGCCATGTTTAGGCCTTTAATCACCATGGACAACTTGGATGGAGAGGGAATGCGTCTTCATTTAAAAAGACTAACAGCTTTCAAATTGCTCCAACATACACTTATGAGGGTCTGATCATGCCTTCAGTCTGACTGCCACCCCAGCTGGGAAGAGGAAGCAGCAATCACAGTATTTGATTACTTGCATACTCTACATAATGAAGGAAAAACAATTAAGACCTCATGGGTACAACCAGAATGGGGAAATCCAAAGATCGTGTGTGCTTTTGTCCCACTCTTTATCTGGAGAGTTCTTTATGCATCCTTCACTCTGAAATACAAGCAATTATGAGGAAATCTCAGGCTTCTTTTAAAAAGAAAATAGAGTAATAATCCTCAGAAGTGCAGAATAAACCTTAAAAAGTCAAAATGAAAAAAAAAAAAATCCAGTACAAGAACGCAAATAAAAAGAACCTACATTTATTTTTGTAAAAGTCCGATGAAGTTTAAGTCGATAATAAGACTGGGATGGGAGGGGGAATGCAAAGAGAGGGCTGACTCATGTTTTTTGAATGTTTGGGGTTAACACCAGTGTGCTTGGCAAATTCTTGTGTGTACTTAATATGTGTGAAGGAAATTATAATTGGTCCATAGATGATTTGTTAACTAAAAATAGGGCTAAAGCTGTAAAAATATTTGTAACATAAAATTTCACCAACTCTTCATCATTCTTTAGTGCTTTTCTCAAAACACATTGCTAACTATGGGGTCTCTAAACACCTCTCCATGGTAATTTACTTGAGAGTTGATGGCAAAGCTGAAGAAGAATTTCAGCACATTGGGTGAGATCTGCAAAGGCAGTTAAACCAGATGAAGACCTACCAAGCTAATGGAGCAACTCCTTCTCAATCACAACATTGAATTTCCTCACTGATTTCAATGCCTTTATCCTCCCAGTGCCCCGTGTTGGGTGAGAAAATTGCTCTCATCCTATATTTGTAAGTGAAGGAGCGGCAGCTGTGGTTTGTCTGTCTGGCTGTCTGAGCAGTCTGTCCTTTGTGGTTGAACATGTCCCCAAAGCAAGGAAATGATCCCAGGATTTTTTAATCACTGTATAACCTTTCCAGCCCCAATTTTGTATGTTGTCTCCATATTTTGAACACCTCCCTGCCTGTGAAATTGTCTTGGCCATTTCATTTGAAGCAACAGGAAAAAAAACTGCTAGGATGCCTGTTTTCCATGTATCCCAAACAGGAGTGTTCCCAGATGTCCTCGACAAACTTGCCATGAGAGCAGAACCTCAAGCGAGTCACCCCTGTGTGGTCCCACTCATTACACAGCACATCACCTCATTTTCTTGGGTACACACAGGTAAAGTCCCAGGCTGAACCTGGAACTGATTGAAAGTCCAGTTGAAGCTGGTGGAAATAATCCCCTCTTGACCTTCATGAGCTTTGGCTGGTGTCCAGACTCATGATGTTCACACCTCCTTAATGCAGCCTCTGGCACTTGAATTATGTAAAGCTGGGTCGGGGAAAATGTCAGGTAATGCAGAGTAAGCAGCCACCCTGGAGAAGACGAGCTGGTCGGCTTTTCCCAGCTCTGTCACGGTCAATATCAGAGTTTATGAAGTGCTTCTTCTCCAAGTGCATCCAAACTGAGCAGCAGCTCTTGCTGTGCCTGGGACTGGAGACCTCAGAACATGAGCTGCCACTGACACCTCCATGTTGACCTAAGGCTCGCTCACCTCTCTCTCCTCTCCATAAGCTCTGCCCCCTCTCAGTCACCCCCCTCTTCTTCCTCTCCCCAGCACTGTGACTGGCTCCAAAAATCTGTCAGCTGGAGTTCCTTCTCCCTGAAATTATAGGCAATGGTTTGTGAAATGGTGGACGCCTGCTCAGTGTTATCTGCCTGTCACTCATTTGCCCTTTATTAATAGGTGGATGGACTTGGATAAATCTCTCAAATTCCTCTGCTTTCCTCTTTTTTCCTTCCCATCTCCTCTCTCTTCTGCTGTTCTGTACCATTCACCTCCCAGCCCGTCCCCTTCTCCCTCTCCCAGCCCAAGTCAAAAAGCAAAAGTATTCATAGAAACAATGCCTTTTCCCAGTCTGTTAACCAGTCCTATAAGCTAAAGCCTTATTCACAGCAAACAATTAAAATGAAAAAATGTATGTGCACAAACCTTGATGTGACCACAACCTTCATCAAGGCTTGCATCTTGTTGGAAAAGGGGTGGAGAGCTTGGGAGGAAATCTATCTGGGAACAAACTGCAAGTTTTCAGTTCATTTACTTTTTAATTTCAGTCTCCACCCTTTGCATTCAGGGATGTACTTTTCCCCTTTGGGAGTAGATTGCTGCTGCTCGCAGGCACTAGATTGAATTACAAGTAACATCTCTGCTTGCTCTGAAATCAAGAGCTACACGGGTCTATATGACTTAACAAGCCAACTTTCATTTATTTGGGTAATTGTAAATTTCTTTCCTCCACAATCTGGCTTGAATAGACCTAGGTGACTTGTCAAAAAAAGGATGAACAATTTGGAGGAGAAATGTTGGGCTCATAGTCGAACCACATCCTAGTTGTCCTGTAGAGGGCTTGTTACAGCAGTGTGGGGACAGCATGGGAAGCCAACTTCTGACAGTGCTAGGCAATATGTCAAAGCTTTCTTATAGAATCATAGAATAGTTTGGGTTGGAAGAGACCTTCAGAGCTCATCCAGTCCAACCTCTGCCATGAGCAGGGACATCTTCACCAGCTCAGGTTACTCAGAGCCCCATCCAGCCTGGCCTTGCTCTTCTTGAACTCAGATGTCACAGTAAGCAGAAAAGTCTGTGGATTCTTTGTTATGACCCTAAGGTTGTAGTTATGCATGTGGGGACAAGTTGTGATGGAATAACTTCTGCATATACTGGTAAACACGCTTACTATTCAAAACTGCTTGTCTGCATTCAAAGTAATTCCTGAAAATGCTTTCCATGCTGACTTCTAAACAACACCCAAGAGTTATTTGCAAGTTTGCTAGTTCATCAGGGCTAATGTTGTTCTATAGTCAGTGTTAATAAAAGAAATGTATTGACAACCAGCTCCCAACCTCCAGAAACAGTCATATAACTCTTTATTTTGCTGCTAGTGGATCCCTGAGAAACTAGGAAGTAAAGGTAAAGCTCTGTGTAAATGGTGGGTCCCTCAATTAAAGTTATGACTCCTTAATATTCAGTGTTAATTAAACAGATTTGGAGATAAAGGTTTTAGACTGAAAATAAATGAAGACTTTCTAAGAGATAAAATATCAGCTGGGACTTTCTCATATTGTGTTGTTAATTTTGTCCCATTTTTTTCAGGAATTAAGGTCACCATTAGCTACCCTCTGAACATTTGGCCTCTACAAAATAAGATTTTTGTCTTTTTCTTTAGGAAAGCAACATCACCCAGTGACTAACATCAATGTCAGCATCATTAGAGGCAAGTTGTTGGGCTGGTGGCAGAATCTGGTCAACTTTAAAATAAAATATTGGACTGCCTTTTGGGGATGTTCTCTGGAGAGAGACCCTGAGGCCTCTAGTTGTATATCACTGGGAATGAAGGGCTCCTACTCATCCGAGATGGTTAGGAGACAAATTACTGACAACTGCACTGGTAAAATGCAGAAGACATGCCTGTTTCTAGAAAAGAAACACACAGCAAACACCCTGGATAATTATTTTTCTATTTCTTTCCAATTTTGTCAATGTGTGAGTGACGGATTTGTGCCAATTCAGGTCACTGCACAGAGCACAAAAAAAGAATATCAAAACAAAACCCCTAAGGAACTGAGCACAGCGGAGCAGCCCAGGCTTCAGTAGCTGCAGCAGCAGGTGGGCAACGTTAACTGGGCTTGGCCGTCTTCAGCTGTTGTGACCATTTGCTGGTGGAAGGAGATGATCAGGGGTCATGTCTGTGTTACAAGACAGCAGTGTTTCCGGTTTGGGATATTAGTCATTAATTAAGAGCAGGTGTTGGTTGTCTAGACAACTATGTGGGCTAGCCAGAAAAAAATCGTGGTTTTTCAGGTGGTTGTTGGCAAAAGGTTGGAAATTAACCACTTAATGTTCTTCATTTTATTTTGCTTTAGTTTACAATATTTAACCATGGAATAACACCTTTTTCCAAGTGTATAATTTTATAAATCCAGAGCATTATCTCCAGGATTCACTCTGATTCTCTGTCACAAAATGCAGATCAGACCAGTACCTGGTAGGATTTCACTCCATCTGAGCCTTCAAACAGAAACACTACATGTTAGACTGATATTGTCTACCTAGTTATGGCTTTTGCTGGGAAGAATATGGCATTAATGAGTTTAGAATGAGGCCAGTGAATCCATGTTCACTTTCCCATGCCGAATTAGACAAGTTGTCATTAACAGTAAGAGGCAGTTAAAAGATGAGCATCACCTACTCCTATTCTGCTTGGATATTTTTTCATCTACCTGCTTAATCTTCATCCTCTTGGAGCTAAAACACTTTGTGAGTCTGTGGCAGAATGCAAACCCCACTCTCTCCCCCTCCCTGCTTCAGTATGGAAGGAGTAGGCACATCTCCCTCTCTCTCTGCTACTTGAGGCTAACAGCTTCTTTTGTTTGGCCCCAGAGCCCCCTGGCCAGGGCCATTAGGAGAAGGGAGTGCCGAGGTGCCACTGAGCCGCTGGGCATCTGCGGCCAGTGTGGGGGATGTTTGGAGGCTTCAAGGGCACCCACAGCCAGTGTGAGGGTGCAGAGAAGCTTCTAGAATGCCTACAGTCAGATCTGATCAGCCAATATAAAAACGGGGTTCTCATCAAGACTCTGCCCGTTGTCGCGGGTCTCCCGGAGCACAAGCAAGAAGTTGCCGCCAAAAGCCCCCTCCCCGGGTTGGAGACTCCGCTTGCCGTGCCGACACGGGTGTGAGTAAAACTTCTCGCAGGATTGCGAGTATATTTATACTATTCCATGCACATATGCACGTGTAACTTTCCGTGCTCAATATAAGCATGTGTAAAATTAATCCTCGCAGAATCATGGGTGTATTTTCCTTCCGTGCACATTTGCACGTATAAATTTCCGTGTTCAACATGAGCACGTGTATAAATTATTTCCTCACACAATCGTGAGTGTATTTTCCTCCCGTGCTTCCACATAAGCACGTGTAATATTCCATGCACATTTGCACGTGTAAGTAAATTAACCCTCGCAGGATTGCAAGTGTATTATAAATTTACCCTCGCACAATCACGAGTGTACACTTTCCGTACTCAATATGAGTACGTGCATCTCTTTAAAAATAATCCCACACCGTGTTTAGGCAAGTGTGTACTCCTCCGGGACTCAGGGACGGCTCCAGCATTGTTTTGGGTGAAGCCATGTGCATGCACTCTGTGGACCGCCTGTTGTATTAGTTTCTGCCCCTTACTAATTTTCCTCAACTGATATCTGAACCTTTATTTAAGTCACTTTTGGAGTGCTAAAACCCTGTTTCTCACTGGTTTAATAAAAGTTGTTTTGGACCCTGTTGTCCCATAAACTAACCTCGGGATACCTCCATGACAAGTCCTTACACCTTCTCCGCTGTGCTGTATGTCTTTGTATATGTGTGAAAATACGGTTATATCCAATTAGGCACATGCACATAAGTATATATGTACCTATATTTTGTGTTATTTTATTTTAAGCTAGCTACTATTTGAGAGGGAGAGAGTGCATGACCTGATGCTTTGGACATTATATGCTATTTTCTATGTTCCTGCATTTTACTTTGTTGGGTCTTTTTGCTCATGTGTTACTTGAAGACAAATATTTTTGGAATCTGTAAGATGCACTTTCCCACAGGTTACATTAATGATAATGCTCTGGATTGGTCTCGTCTTAAATTCAGTTTTCCCTTAGTGGTATTTGCATACTATTTTCATGTTCTCCTTAGATGAATCCATAAAGGACATAAAGGTGGTTTATAACTATGATACTTGGTTCTGGCTTTCTGTGTTCTTGACTTATGTAGAGTTCCCATCCCATCAAGCAGTATCACCACTTTTCACACATGGAGGAAAGGGAAAATTCAGACCATGAAGTTTGTCCTGCTTAGCCAGTGAGAGGTTGTTCTCTGGTTGTCATGAATCTGACCTTGTTGGATTTGTGTGATGGAAGGCATCAGCAAATCCATTTGATACTCACTGTCGAATTCCTAAGGGATTAATAACTCCTCTGGGTAGAAAACAAAACTTACATCATGTTTCAGAAGCACTGGCTGAGTCTGAAATTGACTGTTTAATGACCTTCTTTTAGATTTGTGTCTGCTAATCTTAGATGTTTAAGAGACAGATGTCTCAGTCTAGCCAGATCACACCAGGATGCCTTTATACTGCCTTGCTAAAAGATGTTTCCCAGTGCACAACAATACACGTAAGACTTGCTAGCAAAACCAAAAAGCTATGATGATGATGATGATGATGATGATAATAATAATAATAATAATGTGATCGTGAGAGCAGGAGAGAACACCAATATCCCATGGTTCTTTACTAGGTCCACCTGGGCTTTCCATAATGGAGTTGAGGCTTCTGACTCAGGTGCTTTCTCAGTGGAAATGGGTATTAGTTTGGGCATCCTGGCAGCCAGTCTCAGATATCTGAGCTGGGCAGTTATGGGCGTTCCTTAGTCATTTTCCTATTTATTTTTTTTTCTACTAAACCAAATGTTAACAACATATAAGTGTGTATTGGTTTTACTGCATGTTTACGCATCTCTCAACCACATAGAAGCTGCTAAAAACAACAAAAAATTGTTTTCTTAATCGGGAACAATAATTATTTCAGCTATTTTGGAATAAATGTGAAGTTTTCTTCTGTAATTAAGGATCATATGTCTTGCACATGTTTTTCCAGAAGGACTTAAGCATATGCTTAACATGCAGCACATTTTCAGATCCTTTGCTGAACAAAGGCTTTGATCTCAATTATTTTTTTTGCTTCCCCCTCATCCTTTCTCATCTCTTTTCTCATCTGCTACTTCTAATCTGAGCTTCCTTTGTGTAAATAAATCCTAAATTGACGTCATTTGCCTGTGGTATGGAACACTGCTTATGTTGAGTCAGGTTTGCTGTTTTGTTAGCATGGAAGGCGCCCTGAATGGTCCAGGTGCAGAAGCCCAAAGCTTAGAGGCTTGAGACAAACTTTTGGATTGGTCTGTTCAAGTTCCTAGATTAATTAACTGTACTTCTTAACTGTTCCCCTTCTTTTTTGTCCCCCCAGCCCTGTTTCTTTGTTAAATTAAAACACTGTTTTGATTCATGCTGTATAGATTTGCCTTTGGTCTGACACACAACTGAAGCAGGTTTTGCTTGGCAAAGGAAGGTATTGCAAAGGTTGTTGAAAACAGTGTGTGATTTCTATGTGTTTTTTTCCTTCTCTTTTGTTTCTTGCCCTCACAGGTGAAGTCAACATAGATCTGTAAATGAGGTGTGTCTAATTTAAACTACTGACTACTTTATCGGTGACAAATTTGCTGTAACTATTTCCTGAGGATATTTGTTTTCTTTTCCCCACTTATGCTGAGAGTTGGGACATTATTTTTTCTATAGAAAGGCCTTTCTAAAAGTCCACTTCCAGCTGCAACAGCTCTAGTCTTTGCTAAAATATATATTTGTTCAAATGACTTTTACAGAAAAAAAAAAAAAGAAAAATAACCCCTGAAGAGTACAAGTCCTTGATCAGAACTTTGTAGTTTAGGCTTCTTTAACAGCTTCGCCACAAATTTCCTCTGTAACCTGGGCATGTTGTGTTACCTCTTTATTTATGAACTGGTGGAAAAGATGAAAAACTGTCCCCTTGTCTTGTCTCTCAACACTGGTGTTACTCCATAGAAGATTTAGTATATACTTTATCATAACTATCTGTAATTGAGTGTCACTTAAGGGTCTCTTTACAATGCTAGAACAGTGTATACATTTGTACATATATCTGTGTATAAAAGCATCAAGCCTTTAATCTCTTGATGCCTTGATCTGTAACGACCGTGATAATACTTACTTTGTCTCAAGCTCTTTGATGCAGGATGGTTTCCAGCTCCAGTGCTTTTGGGAAACCCTTGCTAAGTGAGGACCTTGTTCTTTGTTGAATCTACCACAACATTCACTATTTCCTAAAACACAGCATATGTCTAAACTCTATACTGATATTGTGAAACCATGCACTTGCCTGTAAGGTACAGCTAGAACAACTCCTGGACCATTCTGTGTTCAAAAGTGAATGGGTCCCTCTTAGAAACTGGCTATTCAGTGTTATACATTATTGACACAGTTTGGGTTTTTGCCCCTGGCTAATTTTCTGAAAGCTGCCCAAACAATATCTGAGAACAGAACAATCATTTTCCTTTTTGACTTCTCTGTGGTACTCATATTTCAAAGCAGTAATGCAATTACTTTCAACCTTTTTGTATATGTGGATATATGTAAAATTTCCTAAGTTGGAACATGCCCTAAACAAAAAATTTAACTCTCTTACCTTGGATCTTTTTTTGTGTGCACATGAACCAGGAGCTAAAAGTACATTTGACTTTCTACGCATCTGCATGTATGTTTGGGAAAGAGGAAGAAGGGTCCCCAATGGAGAAAGGAAGGGCTGGTTCTTAGCAAGTGGCACTACAGACTATAATTACAAAATAACAGTAAAAATACAGTAATACAAATTCTGCGCTCACCCCTCTTGTGAATTAGACTAACAGAGTTAGATTAATCTCTTCTCACTTTATATATCTATAGACTGATTTAGCTGGGCTACTCTCTCTCAGCTCCAAAATCATATTCCAGGCTTCATCAGCTCCCATGCTGCACTTAAATCCTTTCTGCCATCAAATCCGGAGGATATTCCGATGAAACGTCCTGCTGCAGGGTCGTCTTTCTTTCACTTCACAGAGCAGGCTGTGAGTGTCTATAAGTAATTCCCACAGAAGCTAGATTGCTGGAAAAAAACCCTAAATTATAGGAGAAGTGTCACTGGAGGAGGAGATACGATGGAGAACAAATATCTGACCAAAGGGTGGCCAGATCTGTTCAACAATATGATGGTGCTGACTGCTTTTGAAGGCAGCAGTGAAGTGAGTGGGGAGCTCAGATAGGACCTGGTCTCTTGTGAAGTTCTAGGTGCCTTTCATGTTCAGTGAGGCTGGTGGGAACCATTCATTGCAATGATAGAGCCGTTGGTGGCAGCCCCTCCATGTGAATTTTGGATACTCATAGGATTTGGTGAACTAATTGATCTCTTTAATCCAGCCCCCACTTAACTGGGAAATCTGTGAGGGGTTGGTCTTGTAGTCCTCCTCTGTGTCATTGGGCTCAGAAGATCTGTGCAGACATATAACTACATAGCCTAATTGTAAGGTATGTCCTAATTCTAATTACAGATACTTATACAAGGAAAGATAGTGATTGTATGGAAGGTAGCACAGTGACTGGATCTTTGGCATTAGCTGAGTAATAATGGTAATAAGTGACAGTAACATGATGCTGGTAGAGTGAAAGTGAATTGACCCAAGACAGGAAAATCACTAGCTTACTTTTAAACATTTCTTGTATTTTTCCCCTCCACCTAAATATCAAAATATGAAATATTAATTAACTATAGCAAAACAAGGAAAAGTAAAACAGCTAAGGAGTTGAGGGTTGGGGTTTTTTTATTGTTGTTTCCTATGTTTCTTGCTGCTGACGTTAGGATGCCATTTGGGGAGAGAAGGGAAAGAAAGGAGAGAATTTCTTCTGAATCTTCACCAACTTAAGCTAAATTTTTTTGAAGTAGTTGGGACCATGTGACACATCTGAAAGTTATGGTGGTGAGGAAGATGCTAAACATAGTTTTGCTATGCAGATGACAGAGATTTGGCCTATGGACATGGTTAAATCCCAGTAGCCTATTGCAAAACCTGAATAATTATATGCTAAAGTACACCTGAAAACAATTTGGCCACAGACAAATTCATATTTCCATGGCTTAGTGACACAAGCGATAACAGTCTTGTCTGCTGTCCTGGATTTCCACCTCTTTGTGATTTACCTTCCTCACTGGGATGTTATCAAACCAGCTCTGACTTCTCCCAGATTTCTGATGACGGCGATCCCTTTTCTTCTGGTGTTTAGCAGATTTTCTGGGAAGTGTCTCCATAGGACTGTATCTCTGCTGTAAGCTGATGCAGCTGCCAGGCAGGAGGCTTTAGCCTGCCCAAAGGATCTGGAGAAAGGGTTTCTAAACTTTTTGATGCATAAGCCACCATACGAGCTTATGGCCATAAATCCTATAAGCTTGGGGACTTAGTGGTGATACCAATGCACTCTGGATAATGCTGCTGTGATATAAGGTAGATGCAGAAGGGAGAGAGTGGAGCCTCAGGGTCAGATCCATGGGTTTTACCATCTTAGGTAATGTGAAATCTCCACCATACACACAGACAGCTCCAGCCTGCTGCATATAACTCTGGGAAACAGCTTATTGAACCCCCTGACACAGAGACATAATGCTCTGCATCATCTGCTGGGAGGAGTTTCATATAATCATAGCAGGGTTTGGGTTAGAAGGGACCTTCAAAGCTCATCCAGTGCCACCCCTGCCATGAGCAGGGACATCTTCACCAGCTCAGGTTGCTCAGAGCCCCGTCCAGCCTGGCTGGGATGTGGTTCATCCACCACCTCTCTGGGCAACCTGAACCAGGCTCTCACCATCCTCAGTGCCAACAATTCCTTCCTCATGTCCAGCCTCAATCTCCTCTCCTTTAGTTATAAACCATCACCCCTTGTCCTATCGCAACAGGGCCTGCTAAAAAGTCTGTCCCCATCCTCCTTATAGATGGAAGAGAGAGGCCTGATGTCCTCACAGCACAGTCGAGAGCTTCCCCCTTATGAGGATGGTAGAGAGCATCCCTTTAGCCTTCTCATGCTTTCCCTGCTCCCCTGAAACATGATTTACATTAAAACTGCCTTTTTTCTTTTTTTTTTTTTTCTAATTTTGAATACTGTGTATCCTCCATGAACATCAGAGCCCCAAAATGCCAGCCAATGACAAGGTATTATAAAGGATTTTTCTAATTTGCTTCTATCTCATTACAAACTGATCGTGGTGCTTCCTACTGGGGCTCACTGAGTAGCACCACCCCCTCCCTCCCCTCTCATATGTCCTGGGGATGAAGGGGCTAATCCTTTACATTAACCATCCCATTAACTATTGTGTCTGTAAAAACACCCAGCCTGTCACAATTACTTCTGGCTCTGTTCCCTCCTGCCCATCAACTCGATCAAAGATAATGTGTAAGGGGATAGCGCAGCGCTGCGTGCTGTTGACACTAGGGAGAAAGATCCCAGGGCTGAAGTGCCACTCAGGTTACAGATGAGCTGGAAAAATCCACCCACTCATGAGGGTGGTGACAGCTTTGTATACAAACTCTTGCTGCCCGTGACACCGCAATTGCAGAGGCTGAAAGTCTGCAAGTGCTTGACAGACAGGACTTTGACGAGAGCCAACAGGGAGAAGGGCCAGGTGGATGTTGCTGGAGGTCAGCTGGGTCATCTCTTTTTAAACCTTGATGCTGTGGCATAAGTGGAGTTAGTTATCAGCTTAAGATAAATCAAACGAGGATATCTGCTTACCGAGAAGCCCACCCCTTTCATCAGTCAGGACAAAGGGCAAATCGAGGAGCTGAATGCACAACTACATTGTTGTGGCAGCAGGTTGCTCTTGCATATTTGTGTACGTCAGGCTGTGGTTGGACAGACTCCTGCAAACCATGACTGAGATGCTGGCAGCCTGCTGCAGTAGCCACAGCATTGAAACTGAGTCGTTGGGCATCAGCAGAGTCACCCCCAGGAGCCCTGTCTTGTCCTCTTGGTTCTGACATGGGCATCCCACACTCCCATGCTTTGTCTCTTATCAGTAGTTTTATGAATGGTTCAAGACAGGACTTGAATATTCAAGACAGGACTTGAATATTGGCTTTTTTTTTTTTTTTTTTTTTTTTTTTGTCCCCAAGTAATGTGATTTTATTTATTCATTTATTTATTTTAAATGGGAAAAGGCTAAAATGTCAGCTTCCAACCTGGGGTGGCTCAGCCCAAAGCAGAACATTTCATTTTTATCAACTGGCACAAAGAGGGTCTGTTTCAAATGATTTTTGACAGCTTATTAAGATACATTTCTATCTTACCTTGAAATTTGCCTGCCCATTGGGCCATTCCCTTTCTCTAGAAAGCAACATGTTTTTTTCCAACTGAAAATCAGGCAAAACAGGAGAATGGGTGAATCACTGGGGCATGAACTTGGCTCAGAGGAGAAGAAGAGAGACCGGGATTTTCAGAATATAATATTAATATCATAAAAGGAGTAGCTTGACTTTCACTTGATCTCAAAATAACCATGGCAACCAGGTTTGATAAACTGATACTCAATATTGCAGAAATCCTGCAGTTCACTTACTTTAAACATTTATTTACCAGCTGGCATAGCAAGACTTCATTATTGGCTGGGGCTTTCCATGGAAGTGTATCAGTAACATAAAATAAAGGCTTCTGAAGTACTCTGGGCTGAGCTTGCTTTCCTAGGAAGGATGCAATATGCTGGGACTAGATGCAGTTTTTAGAATAGAAGTTCAGAGAGAAAGAAGTTTACCAAAATGGTCTTTATATTTTTTTCATGCATATCCCTTCATAGTTGATGTTCCATAATGCATTTCCTTTTACCAGAAGAGAGAATGGAGTAATAGAAAATTATTACTGGGTTTCTGGAGACTCTGCACTAACCATGAAGATTTATGCATTTCCGTCTCTTTTTGGGACCCTCAACACCTTTGAGATATTTTCCTTGATGCAGCAGTCCTCTTGAACTCAAAATATTCGTGCAAACTGGTAGTTATAATACCGACACAGATGATGTTAATAGTTTCATTATGAATTAATAGTCACAATAATAATTGTTGGGCTGAGGTAGGGTGAAAAGTCAGGTTCAGTAGGTTAAAGCAAGACATGAATGTTGCTTGGCCTCAGAGGGGTGATTATGCCAGAAACAGGTCTCCCATTTCTGGAGTTGGTTTAGGAATAAAGTAAAACTCAGAGCACACTTTGAAAAGAACATGTCGTCACCTACATGTCCTCTGGTCTATAATTTCTCACTCAACAAAGTCAGGTTCAAATGTCCAAGACTGTGGAACCAAAACAGATTCTGTCTTCTACACCTAAACACGGTGAATACCCAACAGGTCTGGATTTCAGACAATATTTTTTTCTGCACAGATTTCTCTATTCATGGTGGCAGACATTTTCTGCATCAAAATCCTCAGGGCCATTTGTCGTGCAAACACAACAGCAAAAGCTGCCCTAACAACCCAACAGAAGCAAGAAACTCTCTGGATAAAAAGGATATCTAGGAAATATAAAATGATGTATCCTGTGCTTGTTTAAAGGACTTTTGGAGGCCTCTAGGAAATGACACTGGGTTACTATCTATTCACTTAGTACACCCAGACTTCAAGAGCATGGTGAATGTTGTGACTCTGGATGTGAGAGACGGGGATAGAATTTGTGTTCAGATCTAAATTCCAAATCTTAGATATGACTTTGTACGATGCATACCACACTGATAATTATGTTAAATCCTTTTTTTAAATCATGTGTAAACAAATAAAAGGGACTGACAGTAGATGTATGATTACCTAAACCAAGATGCCTTATTTTATTAACTCCTAACTTCATGTCAAGACCAGGAGCAGTGCTTTTTTGCTCCTGCCCCATCACCCATGAACAGCTAATGGTTCACGATATGATGCCAAATACTTTTTTTCAGCAGTTTGGATGCGAACCAACTGCTCAAGTGAACCCAAGCACAAACTTGCTGGTCCTGTTTTACCCTCAAAGAAGGGCTTGCCTACTGAGGAATTTGTCTGTTATTTGCTTTTCTGGTTTGGATTTTTCCTTAGCAATGTGTATCCAATTGAATAAAAAACACTGCCCCTCCCTGCAATCTTTGTTGATTACACTGTTGCAGAAAGGCTGTCTTTCCATAAAAGTGCACAGATGTTGCAACGCTCCACAATGAAACATCTGGAAGTTGGTCAGCAACCGTTGCAAGTGAGATGCACGTGTCTGATTTCAGCACCTTGCTTCACTTTGTAAAGGGTGGGGTGTAGAATTTAGCTGCTAGAATGGACGTCACAAAACCAGAAGTGCAGGTGATGAGAAAAATACCCTAACCAGATGGAAACAATAAAGGAGGGGACGCTGGGATGTTGTTGGTGCCGTTTCAGGGCTTTAAGTAATGAAAAGGATCATAAAACATTTTCCTGGGAGATTTCTTCGAAAGATATTTATATTTTATTTTAGACAGAAGCCTTGACCAGAGGTCACCAACCAACAGGTTATACACCCAGGCTCCCTTTTGCTGCCTGTTCTTCAAGCCCCATGAATCTCACAAACTCTATGCAATATTAGCAGGAGGGATGTGATACGTTCACTTCTAGATTAATGCTTCACTTTTAGGGTGTGTTCCTGGCTTGTGCAGACATTAGTCCATGAGTTTTACATGACTCGAGGAGCATAAGAACACCTATGATGGTGTTTGAAAACAGCTTGATCCAAGTGAGTTGGGGAGATACCTCTGGGGAGATATTAATAAGTGCTGTTATGTCTCTTTTCTTGCCTAAAGGAGGCAAATACGTGCTGGTCAATCAGTTAATATTTGCTGTTATCACTATTTATTATTCAGTGAACAAAGAATATGGGCCAGTGCATGTATAAGTATTAATGCCAGCTTGTCTTCAGAGAATTCAGTGTGCAATGTTAGGAGAAGGAAGAGAAAGAGTGTATGTGTGTGTGTGTGTGTGTGATGGGGTGAATGGATTTGGGAAAATGAAATAACACAGAAAGCAGCAGCATTGCAGTATAAACCTTTCAGCCTGGAGTCTCCAGAAACATGGAACATTTTTCTTTTTAGCTGCTGGAATTTCACTTTATTGTTGTTCACTTCTTTTCATAAGGAATCCTGAGTTGAACTCCTTGCGTGTTTACTGCACTCTGCCTTTGGCTGGCTTACCCAAGCTTTCCTTTGCAAACCCTGGAGTGAATTGTTTAATCCCCTGGACCAGAGTTAGAGAAACTCTGGAGCAGGTTGTTCATTCACTGGTGAAGATTTACTCCTACACTACGACGGCTGGTACAGACTATGCCTATTCCTGGACACAGTCAGCTTTCCATTTCACTGACTGGTTCAAGCCACGTGCTTCCCGCATTCCTTTGGTCACAGGGGCGTAGGAAACGATCTTACTGCTCAGCAAATATAATCAAATACCCTGGCAAAACCAGCCATGATTTTGTCATTAAACTTCTATACCTTCTCTCTTGGCTCTCCTCCCCTCTCCTGCCTTGAGTCTATACTTGTAAAATCAGCAATGAAATCATTAATCTGGCAAGGTGGGGAGGTGCGTATGTGTATGTTCCTGATAAGGGCTTTCATCACTGTGCTTGCATGGCTTTGCTAGACTGGGCTTACCCCTCAAAGGCTTAGGAATGAGTGGTGGTAGAGGCAAGTGAGGACTTGGCCTGATGAAACATAGGACTTGGTGGTTCCAGTAACCCCTGGCTCCAAGAGGAGACAGAAACCTGGGGTGAGAGGCATCAGGATGAGGAAGGAATTTCCACTACAGCATGATGTTTGGTTTGTGATTCAATACAATCAACGTGTGCTTTTTTCCTTCCTATCTTGGAAGAAAACAGAGGTGGTCACACTATAATGGAGAGCAAGATCACTCTGCAGAGCTGAGGACAACCTGTGAACAAGCTTCATTCTGCCACATCAGAGAAAGCAGCAGGTCAGAGACTTACAGGATAACTGCAGCCAACTGCAAGAATGCTCAAAACATACATCACACTTGTACAGTGTGACCAACAAAACCATAACCCTCAGGAAAAGGTAGGCTACCTTTTCTGTAAAGCCAAGGTGCTGGTGGTGAACACTCATAGAAAAGCTAGGGAGGAGATGTTGCCTCACACATTACTTTAGTCATCCATACACACTTACTCCAGGGTACCCACAATTTTGGGGTAATTTAAACTATCTAGAATATTGGCTCATGCAATGATGGCTTTACAGGACTACCTGTTTTACTTTTCTCTTCACTTGGGGCTGGAAACTTTCTAAAGAGATTGTTTCTGTTGAAAATAGGATTTATTTTTCTTTTTCCACAAATAAAACTCTCGGGGGAAAAAAAAAGCATCTGTTAGCAGGCTGCATTTTGCAAACATATGTGTGTGTCTGTACATATGCAAATGTAGCATTTTGTAGGATGGAAACATTCTGTCTTGTCAGAAAATAGAATTATGAATTTTCATATCATCGTGACTTTTTGTTTTGAAGATTATTTTAGATGTTGGAATAGTCATAATTAAAAAAAAAAATATTAGAATAAGTTATATCCATTTCATACAGATGGAAGTTTTTTATTTTAATCCAAATTGTGTCCTCCCCCAAAAGTCATTTTCAGATTAATTTGATATTGCTGACAGCGATTTTCATTTTGAATATTTTGAATTACTTCAGAAAAGAAGGGTTCATATTCTTATGCAAACCTAGAAACATCTCAGATGTAGACAAAGATATATGCCACTTTTCTGCTTATGATGACCATCAAAACCTTTTTTACAGCTGAGTGGACGTTACACCACATGGCCTAGTAATGTGCATTTTTGCCACATGTGCACAATAAAAGCCTTATGTGAATGCTGCTGATAGCAAACCTGTGAGCTACGAGGTCGTGTTAACTCTCAGCAGCACAAAGTCGTAGAGTCAATGGTCCTTCTACAGAAAAAATATGCAATAGGAAGTAAGCTTTTACTTAATGCTACAATATTACCCAGAGCTGTAAGATCTATGGAGTAAGGTCACAGGGTATGGAGAAGGAGTAGAGTCACACAAGGTCACAGCATATGGAAATACTGGTCTAGTTAAGGGACCAGAATCAAGATGATAATCTCAGCATGGCTTTCTGCATTGTGTCATGAAGACATCTCCCAGTTTCCATCCTGAGGAACAGGAGAAAAGGACTTGGGGGTCAATAAAAAGATTGTGAGACTGAAGGACCTAAAAAAACCAAGTTACACTTGATTATGTCTGAATATTCTTTTGTGACTTCTGGGATAAAAAACAGTAAATACTGGAAGTGAAGGGAAGCAAGCTCTTATTCTCATAGTCCTCCTGGATAAAAGAGAAATATAATCAAGTAGCAGATAGACACAGAAATAAGTAATGCAGAATAAATCAGGGCAGAGGTGACCTTTGGGAGAGGTGGAAAATCAAGGGAGATAAGAAATCAGGCCACCAGAACAGGGATGTTGATAGGTCTATAGACAGAACAGAATTGAAATAGTCATGTGTATTCCAGATTCAGCGATTGCTGATATGTAATTTTCACCCAAATGCAATTTTAGGTGAAATGCTGAAAAATCAGAGGTCTTTATAGGGCTGACCGAGACTAAAGGGGACAGGGAATTTGGGACTTAAGTCTGTCATGCATTTGAAATCATCTCACTGGTATAATTGAAGCCTCTGATGGGAGGATGAACTCGCTCTCCCTCAGGTTCTGCAAGGAGAGATTAGACATCCCTTATGATATTCTGGGACACTGTAGAAAATAAACCCTTAATCTTGGCCGACAGTTGCAGGAAAACAGCTCTTAATGACATCTTTGATGAATGACGGTTACTCGTTTCAGTGACAATTTCTGTCTGAGGCACAAATATAGAATTTTTGTAAGCATATGAAATCCAATCCAGCATCTTCTATAACAACTTGTGGTACATTACTACTCATGAGAAGAGGCTTTGACCATGAAAGCTCCCATAAAAAGCAACAGTATGGATCAGATTAGTGACTGGTGTAAACTGAAATCTCCAGAGAGATGCTGATTCACTCAAAACTGAAGATATATCCTTCTGTTTTCCTGCTTGGAAAATCAGACAAATGACGATGTACGTGAAGGCTCAGCCCTGTCTGGGAATGCCATCTGGTGAAGGTACGGCGGTGCACATGGCCATCGTTCAGTGGGTAATCACAAACCACACATTGATGACCAAAGGGAAAAAGATGGCTTTCCCTTTGCAAGGATCTTCTGTTGAGTCTTGAAACTGCTGCTCTCTCGTGTGTCTCAAGAGGAAAATGACTGTGAAAGAAAACATTCATGTGTACGTCTGTTTGTCAGACTTTTTCAGGTAAACAAGGATCTCCCGGTTTTTCATCTGTAGCAAATTTCCAAGCAATTTTACAAGCAGCCAAGCCTGTTTGTGGAAACTGTGCTTGTTTTTCTACCACTTCTCCCCAGAAGCACTCACAAATCCCGATTTCCCGAACTGCTGTGGCCGTGATCCTGGATTGCAGCTTTGCTAAGCCTCCCATTCGTATCAGCACCTGACCGGGAGCTCAGGCAGCCAGAAAGCTTTCCTCTGGCTGCAGATCTGACCACACGATGGGTAGGGGCTCAGCAGTGACAGGGTCCTCCTAGCATCCCCTTTCCTACCCCCTGACCTCCGCTGGTAGAGGATTTACCTCCTTTCCTTCGAACAGCAATGTACAGGGTTGCACCATCCTGCGGTGAGCTACCCCGTAAACAACAACAAAATGAGCTTATGACTTTAAGCCTCCAAATGAAATAAGAAGCTGATTTGCCCCATCGCAGTGCTTGCCATCTGTAAGAATTAGTCCCAGGGGGAAATGAATAGAGCCATTATTCCTACTATGCTCTTGGCTGTGTAATTCCTCCAGTGGTGAAACAGTAGACAGCGAGAGGAAAAACATAATACTTGTGTGACCAGCCTGCCGTTGGCTAAACCAGGTTGTGTGTATCTTGTTCGTGAAATGAAGAGTCAGGCAGACAGCTCAAGGGGTGACAGACTTCAATGTCCAAAATGCTTCTTAGGCACCAAGTAATTAAAGCACTCTGTGGCACGGATAGCAGAGCTAGGAGGCAAGTTAAAGGTTCATTTATTGATGTCTGAAGCTTGTGAATGACTCTGCTGCAAACCATGGAAAATATCAGCCTCTGAGTGCAATTATATTTATGCTCCCTCAGAAAAATACCTCTCTGACTTTCTATGTCTCCTGTGTTCTCCTTTTGTTAGAGATGATGTTAAAAGCGAAGCATGACGGCCCATTAACCCTCACAGGTCGATCTGAGCAGCATTGTTCTTGCCAGGGGAGACTGGATTCTCCCCTGGTGGAAACTGGCCCAATTCCTGCTTCATTCTACGTGAGGATGTGGCCTCTAATTTTTCAGCTGAGCCAAGCCCAAGCCATGAAGTAAAAGGTTCATAGTAAGATTTTCCAGTCTTAAGTAAACGTTACTTTATCTGAGAGGAATGAACAAGAATGAGTGCAAGCACAAGGAGCAGGAGAGCAGAGTATGGGACTCCTCTCTGGGGTGAAAAATGGTCCCAGGAAGAAAATGGATGTTCTCGCTGAGCACAATCAAGAAAATGCTGCCTCCTGGAAAGGTAAATATTATGTCCAAAGGAGCATCTAAGAACTGAGCTGCATTCAAAGCTTGCTATCCAAACAAATAGAAGTGCCTTTATCTTTTATTTCTAAGTCAGGGAGTGAGGCACAGTTAACATAACACATTACATGTATTAAAGACCTGCTCAGTATCATACAAGTAGTCTCAGTTCAGGGACTTTGCAACCCAATCACTTGGTTTTCTTTGTCCCATTTACTCGGATGTTTTTCAGAATTTGCCATTGAAGACATAAGTGAGTCTACTCATGACAAGGCATTCCTGATTTGGATTAGGTGCACTGATTCTGTGTTCAAAATGGAGAATCTTTGGAGGAAAAAACACTTCAAATGCAACATGGGATTGTCACCCTTTCAGCTGAGGGAAAGGCTCCTGTATTAGGAGTGAGAGAATCAAATTTGAGGGCCAAGTAAGTGATTCTGTGTGATAAGCAGCTTTTCTTGTGCAGCCCAGCACCACTCTGTGCAAACATTGGTTCCTGCCAATATTTTGCTGCTGACACGACTTCCATAGTTTATGATTTTTTTTCTGTCTAGAGGTACCCTATTGCTGTTCAAAGTCAATAAGATCTCCATTGATACTTCTTACCTGCCCTACTACTTCTGTTTGTCCCTTTCCTTTTCTGTTCTGTTTGGTTTTATGCCTTATTCTGTGCTATAACTGGAACTGTCCCTCTCTCCTCCCTTCCCATCACCCTCAACCAAAGCCTTTGAGCATCATGTGTTTATCATAATATTTCTTTCCCAATACAAAGCCTGAGCCTCTATGCATCATGCCCTTGGTATTTGGTGTGATGTTGGCCTTTTTCTCGACTATCAAATCATCTCAGCCACCTTGAGGATCTGAGCAAGAAGATGCAACAGAGACCATGTGTCCTTAAACAAATTGCTTCACCACATCGTTCCTCCTTTTATTCACCTCTCTTAGATTATCTACCTGCATTGTCTTTGGAAGCTCTTCATCTTGGAGTCTATTAGTTTTTTTGTTTGTTTGTTTTCATTTTTTTCACCAAATGAGGTCTCATTTTATTCAGAACCTCTTAGTACCTCTGTAATACAAATTGCAATATACCTGAGGGATTGCAAAATATAGGAAATGTACGTCTGAATGAGGGCATGCCAGCTACTAAGCCCACGATGTCTTTCTGGTGGAAAAAACAGAGATGCTGAGCAAAAGTATGTCCTGAAGCTACAGTGGAGTTTGAATATTGTTTCAAGGTTGAAGGCCTTGGACTCTAAATTAAAAAGGTGCCCAGCATTTGCACTGAGAACACGGAATAGAAGCATTGGGCAGGAAATTAGCAACCCCTGCTGTGTTTTACTGAGTCATAACATAGTTCAACACTTCCTTTTTAACCTGTAGTGAGAAAAGTGATTTGAATTACAGTGGGAATGGATCTGCAGTGTTATGGTTCCTCAGAAAAGGGCCTTGCGTGATAGGGTCCAATTCACTTGCCCACCCAAATCAATAGGAGAGATGCTTTTGTTGCAGAATAGAATTCTGAGGCATGGTAGGCAGGTTCAACGGGGTTTGCAAGCTCAACAGCTGCTCTCACATCACTTGGATCTTAGTGCCCTAGAGGTGAGGTGGTGGTGTTCTGCAGGAATCCTCTGGTAGAGAAGAGAGCAGATTTAACATCTCCTCCAAGACCAGCAACTCTAACAGCTTTAGCTCCCAAAAAAGGAAGCCTTAGCCAAATTAATTGCTTATCACGTTGGGAGCTGGTGAAGGGTGTTTTGGGGGAGTGTAAGTGTATATTGGATGTCTGGAGAAAGAAAAAGTATTGTGTTACTGACTGAAGAAAAGTATTTTGCAGCCAATTTGCACAGTTTGAGCTCGTTGCCATGGTGTTCCTGCAGGAGTGGGAGTAGATAGGAACTTGCTGTGGGATTTGCAAGTGCTGAAGCCCTGAGGTCTTTCTCCATCCACCCCACAAACCCGTCCAGCTATTAATTGTATAGGAGAAGCTTACCAGATCCACTAATGGTGAGCCAATAGTTTACTGGGAAGGGACCAAGACAAAGCATGGATTTTATAAAAGGCAACGCCAGTCACATCGGTGCCGTGCTTGCAGGTGAAACCACATGGATGCGCATATGCACACGCAGTGGAAAAACGGAGGCTAGATTGCTTTGAGCTGCCATTACGTTAACAAGATGGCTGCCCGCAAACCTGTGACCCAAAGTCATATGTTCCTACTGGGAATATCATAGCGCAGAACATTACGTCAGCCCCACACAGTTCTCTAAGAACAGCACTGCCTTTCTGCTCAGCGCTATTATATATATTCCTCCCTTTCGTCTCCTGGAGAATTACCAGAACCGCGAATTCTAAGCATGGAAAACTGCCTCCAGATCCTAAAGCCAGCTAATACATCCCACAGGACACTTGTGTTCAGATGAGTGGACAACATCATAGGTCAGGGACATCTGTCTTGTATTGCCTCCTCTGTTCCAACCTGGCGTGGTGACGGTGACCTTTTCAGGTCCATGAATCTAGTCCAGGGACCTGAGAAAATCGTCATCACCACAGTAACGAGACAAAAAGGGCGTCAAGGCAAGTGAAAGCTAGGTGTGGAGAAAGCTTCCTGCAGGAGAGAAGTTGTTCTATTAAAATCACAGAAATGTCCCCAGAGGTGTGATATAGGCAGAGCTGTATTGCCTGTGTTATTTAAAAATAGATCGGTCACGGCATGCAGAATCATAGGGTTGATGGTGTCAGAGAAAAGAGACCTGTACCAGCCCTTTGCAGAGGTGAAATCCATATTGAAGAAGACCTTACCCTGACCCACACGATGTTCCCAAGGTGGATGGTGTGGATCAGTCTCCTGAGCTGCGTTGCTGCTGAGTGGCAGCACATTTTCCCTGTCTCAGACCTCTTTTTGACTGTCAAATTGCTTACTTATGACCGAACTTATGACTGAACTGCCACTGCCACCACAGTCAGATTCAAAAGGAGGCTGAGGGAAGAACTTATTGCTGTCTACGGTTACCTGAAAGGAGGTTGGAGCATGGAGGGTGTTGGTCTCTTCTCCCAAGGAACAAGCAACAAGAGGAAATGGCCTCAAGTTGCACCAGGGGAGGTTTAGATTGGATATTAGGAAAAAAATTATTCCTGAAAAGGACTGTTGGGCATTGGAACAGGCTGCCCAGGGCAATGTTGGAGCCACCAGCCCTGGAGGGGTTTAAGAGACATTTAGTTGAGGTTCTTAGGGACATGGTTTAGTGCTAGAGTTAGGTTAGGTTATGGTTGGACTTATTGATCCTGAGGGTCTTTTCCAACCGAAATGATTCTATTATTCTATGATTCTATTCTATGAAAATATGTGATAAAATGCTTTGCTGAACCAGGACCTGAATAATTTTTAATCAACATCCACATGCTGTTTGTGGTTGCCATTAGGTCCAGATGCGGACGTTTTGAACCTCTGTTTATAACTGATGATCTGGACAACATCCTGACTACTTGCCCTGAAGCATGATGCCAGGGGACACCTCCACCCCTCAGGAGAAAGTTTTCCTTTCCATGGCATACGTCTATATTCCATGTGTGAAGAATGCATTGTATTCAGACCACTTGTTAAGGTGCCAAAAATGACTGAAGATGCCCCAGATGGTATTTCATTATGTGACAGTGATGAATAATTCAGACCACCCACTCTCAAGGCTCCTAGGTGCTGCCCCTGGGTCTATGGAATGAAGCAGTCGTGACAAAAGAATTAGGCTGCACCAGTAGGTGGTCAAAAGACAGTCCCATCTTCTCATCATTCACTGGGAAAGGAGCCAGCCTCTGGTAGCCCTGGCTGCTGAGTAGTTTGGGTTCTTACCACATTTTTCCTTACTAGATTAGGAGCCTCTATCTATGAAGAACACCACAGTGAGCTGAGAATGTTGCCCTTCGGGAAAGGTTCTCTGCCACCTTTGAGTTTCTCTCTCAGGATGGTGAGAGTGGTGAAGCTTGTCAGCCAGCACAGACAGAAAATCACCCATTAGACACCCTGTGATTAGGGCCCCTCTCATTATTTTAATTTTGGTTTTTGCAGTGAGACAAGCTGGCAGTCTTGTGCTGTGCTTGGCACTGCAAAATAGTTTAATAATCACCTAATAAAACTTTTCATCTGGCTTCCCACATCTCCTCCCTTTCCCAGATCTCTGCCCTTCCCTGCACTCTCTATGAAGGATACAGGGTCTTGCATAACACACATCACTGCTGGAGCAACCTTCTTCTTGCTTCTGCTGCAGATATTCAGATATTTGCAGATATCATAATAATTTCACTTTCTCTAATCCAATTGCAGCCATTATTTTTAGTCCATATCCATGAGTTTCCCCCCATTCTGTGGGGTTTCTGGTTGTGTCTAAGGGTAAAGGGGAATATGGATATTGATTTCATGTTTCTTTGGTCTACAGTACGTTGGAGCAGTTCAGTATGAGTGAGCCTTATACTGAGGTGGCTTAAGCTGTTTTCATAAACTTGATTGTTCCTGGTGGTGATGTTTCAATGAAACCCTGAATTTCACAGCCTGTATTCTTCCAAGGAAGGCACGAAAATAAGATTTTAAGCATCAGATGTTAAAAACTCTCTAGCTAAATAAATCACTCTCCAATAGGATTCTGGATCCTTTTTTGTAAACATTTTTTTAACTAGTAGTGTTCTGGCTGAAATTAATGTAGATTCTAGTCTTGAACAAAATCACAGATTTGGAGCTTGGATTACAGATTAACAACAGCATCAACTGACCTAAGGGTACTGCAATTATGTCTTTTACGGACTATAGCTTCTCTTCTCTTTCTTGCACTGCTAATGTCAGACAGCAGCATAAGGATAAACCCATCCAAGGAAACAAGCTGGCTGAAAAATCAGTATTTTTTAAATAGAGGGGAGAATTGAAATATATATGTGCCATAACTGACAGTCCTTTACAAAAACTGCAGCTGAGGAAAAGGAGAAAAGACTGCTTGTTTGTCTTATATCAATGTTACCCTTTGGGCCAAGGAGCGAAAATGGAAATTATAACCCTCCTGACAGCAGCAAGGCTTCCCTAAGATAAAGACATTTATAGAGGGCAGGGAGGGGGTGAGATACAAACATGGACAGAATGGAGCCCACAGAAAGAGAAGAGACCTGGCTGAGAAGCACAAGAGTGCAGGTTTCCAGTGTGACACAGACAAATTCCCGAGGGTGCCAAAGGGAACTGTGTGGACTGGTTTGCACTCCAGGATCCCTCTGACAATGGCTGGACTAAAATCAAGCCTGTGCATAGGAAGTCATCAGGCAAGAGGGACCAGAACAGGCAGGTGGAGCGACTTGTTTGCAACCCTTTTTATTTCTAATCTCGCCCAGTCTGAGTTTTCACTTGTTAAAAGCAAAATGAGTAGTTAATTCTTTTTCATGTTCTGAGCTTTTGGGATGGACAGTCCTTCTGGTGACTTTGTAGAGAATGAATGGCACATGACAGGGCTGACTGGGATTGATTCCTTCATATATAGTGTTGTTTTGTAGTGTTAATCAATCCATAGCCTGATGCCACTGCTTGAGAATATGCTAAAATACACTTCAGGGCCTCTAGTCTGCAGTTTGTTGAATCCCCAAAATAAACTTATTGAATTCATTAAAACACTTTTTCACATTTTATTAATCCTAAAGTGGATGTATTCACCAAATTATATGAACCATATCCTAAGATCTTTTTTTAATCAACTCTAAGTAGAGCTAAGAGCTATAAGCTCAGGTAGCTTTGTACACTGTAGATATCTATATTTGTGTGACTTGAACCCCATTGAATACAGTTCAAGTCCTGAAATACCTGCATGGATGTTGCAACAAATGTGTAGTTCAAATTCTGCAGTTGAGTTTGACAGGACTACTCACATGCTGAAAGTGCAAGTGCGTAAGGGTTTTGCTGCCCAGGGAATTCCCTTGATGCTGCGTCTCCTCTCTGGCAAAGTGAAGTCAGTAGGATGGATAAAGTGTGTAGCATTTTATTTATCAAATACATTGTTTGAGTAGTGGAAAGTTTAAAATAACTTTGACCAGGCCATTTGAGATGAATATTCCCCTTGTTGTGCAAAGAATACCAAGCCTTCAATGGACAGGCAGCCAGAAGGACATGGATTTGATCTGTTTTTCAGAGAACAACTCCAGCTGTTCCCAGCTCTGGAATAATCTTTGTCTGAAAAAAGACACTCATTGCCAACTGATGAAATAGCACCATTTTTGATGGACAGTGGGGTTTCGCTAAGAGGAATCTCATCCAACCTCTGCCCTGGTGTGACCTTGCTTGTTTTGTGAAATTGGAGAGGAACCCAGACCTAGGTGGCCCAGCATGTGTTCAAGTGCACTTGAGGAATGCCAGCAGGCAGATAAGCTGGGTAAACGTCTAATAAGGCAAAGTTTCCCACTCTGTTATTCTTAAAAACATATCTATAGGATCCTTTTTTTTAAGAGGTCATTTTGATTTGTTTCCCATGTGCTTTTTTAAAAGTCAGTGTTTGGTATCTGATACCTTGTGCAATGTATAATCTCTGTGGTCCAAAGAGCTTTAGAGAGCCAGGAAATCCAGAATCTTGGCATGAATATGGGCCCAGCTCCCATAACACATGGCTGCATGACTTTTCTCTGTTTGTGGTATCTTTGTGACACCATGGTACGTGGTGTACTCAGAAATCAGCTGTGGAGTTTGCCTCAGAGACCCTGTGAGAGAATCCCCCCATCCCTCCCGTCCGGTGCAACTCGTAGGAGCCCCAAACAAAGGAGGCTTGTTCTTTCAAAAGAAATAAATGATGACTGGAAAGAATAAAACACAGAACATTGCCCCCCTGAGGGAAGGGGAAGAGAGGTGGTGGCCAAAGGAGTGATTGATTGACCGCAACCCTTTGACACCTAAATGCATTCTCGACAGTGGTGTGTATGCACATTGATGCACAGTGCAGAGAGACAGGCAGCCCTGGAGGGTCAGCCCCATACAGATTGTAGATTCAGGGATAAATTACATTTATTATGCAACTTCACTTACACGAGGTCTTACACGACAAACTCTCTTGCCTCTCAGCCTTTGAGCAGCACATTGGTTGGGGAAATATTTAAGTTACTAGTCTTTCCTCTCAGCTTTCCCAGATAAAATCCTCCCCATCTTTTCCTCCCCAGAGTGCCCTGAAGCTCAGGATGGGATCCACAGCCTTTGCGCAAATGACATCCACATGTGAATAATAGCTGCACCACACAGGTAGCTCTGAGCAGGATTACTTGGGTTTTAAGGAATACAGACATAGTGCTTACATTTAAATTGTACAAAGTAACATCACCTTCAGGGGGAGGATGAAATATTGCAATTACTTGAGCAATTCCTGTCTCCTGTTCTAAGCAGTAATAAATTCAACTGCTAATATTCAGTGATCTGGTAGGGCCAGATAAGGAGAAAAGGGCTTTGGACATGTGGCAGATCTTCTGGTTTCCATCAGCTGAGGATCTGAACTCTGGAAGTTTCTACTGAATGCTAACTGTGAAGGAATCGACATCAGAAGAGCCTGGTCTGTGTGGATATCACTGTGAGACCACATATATATTCCTTAATGGACCTAGAACACCTTCAAATACTAAATGGCATCATACTGCAGTCCATTTCCACACACTTGACAGCATTTTGCAAAAACAACACAAAAACGTCACTAGCTTCAACCTGTATTTGAGATGTGTATTTTTTCTTCTTACTCTGAAAATATTATTAGCCTCTACATGTTCCCCCTGCCCCTTCTTCCTTCATGAGACTTACAGAACTAGAATCCCAGACTAGAGGAATTTTATTTCCCCGGTGGAATAACAACAACAACACCAAAAAATATATCCCTGATAATGAATTGTGTCCTTCTTCTAGAAAACTTCTTGTAAAATAAAGGTGGGAATGACCACTGCAAATCCTAAAAAGAAACTGATAAGCAATAAGAAGGCAAATCAGTGAAGGGGAAACCATTATTCTTCAACAGCCAATTAAAACTGGCAACTTGGCCAGAAATATGAGTCTAAAAACTTTCCTGTTTTGAGAGAGTTAAGAAGTTATTGCAGAATGATGAAAACCATTTTTGCTTAAGCTAGAAAATTGTCAAAAGCCAGTATTTCTGCAAAAGTTCATCTCAATACATGGATGACATTTAAAATTAAACACATCCTCAGTTTCTGTTAGGATTTGCATCCTAAATGTGGGATTCATCTCATCTGACTTAACTATTCATCTTACAACCAAGGTTCATTTGATAGCCTGTGGGATGGGAAATGAATCTCTAAAGGGTGTTTCCCCCATTCTGGAGGTGCCTGTTTCTTTCCACAGATTAAGAAGAAAGCCAAAAATGACTAGCTAAGACTTAAATGTTCCATCTAGATTACATGGTTAATATCCAAAGTGATTTTCACTGGAAACAGCAGAGCAATACACTTCCTTTGTGGAAAAATTGTAGAGAGTAGAATTGGAGTGAGTAGAAAAGAGTCTAAAGTGCCATGAGAAGTAATCAAGATAGAGTAGCAAAGCAAGGTATTGTTTGTACCAACAGTATTCAGGTTTCTAGGCCCTGCTGATCAAGAAGTGGTGATTTATGTTAATAAGTGTCACTTCTTAGCAAAGGCAGCAAAAGAATGTGTGTATAGTCACGTCTTAGTTCAGCTGCTCACACATTGGTACTTTATGTCAGTCAAGATGTCCCGATGTGTCCTGGACACAGAATTACTGGTGGCCTTGTAGCTTCTGGAGTGACAATTAGAGGTTGGTTTGTATAATGTGCAACATCCAAAACAATGTTAAAAACCTGTGTGCTGGCAATTGAATCTTGTCCCTGCAGTGAGATGTGCAAGGTGCAGAAAGGCATGGATATTCCCAAACCCCTTTTAAAATTGTTTTTGTCATGTTCCTAGGGACATCATGTGTCATGTAATGAGATAGGGAGAGTCCTCATGTGGGAGAAGCTACTTGAGCATACCAATCAAAGACAGGAGAAGCTTTTAATTAAGCTGGTGAATTGAAAGTGAAGTACCTGATACAGTCATGTCAGGTATAGCACCTCTTCATCTATCAGTTTTCTTGTGTCACGTTTGCTTTCAAATAGGACAAAACAAAGCAGTGTGGCAGAATGAGGAATAATCATCAAAACAACAAAAGGGAGGGAAGTGATTTATGAATGAGCATCTTCTGCTTTTACAAGGATCCAAAATTACTCCCTTTCTATGAATACCGCTTGCTCCAGACTCTTACCTGCTTTAATTCTGTAAGGCTGCAGTAAAAGTGACTGATTAGCAAGCCCCTTGCTCCCTGTTACAGGTCCTTCCCCAGGTTTTTCTCTTTGCATTTTAATTAGAAACACATCTGTGATCAGAGACCACCTGACTGCAAGAGCCCCATTTTGCAAGGATTAAAGTGACCCCTCAGAGACAACTTGCAGTGCACCCTTAATAACTAAATGTAACAAAAAGCCTTTCAGATGTGTCTACTGCACTGCTAAGGTAAGACTTGTATATGGCAATCAACCCAAGATACACCTGATTTGCGCTGTCAGAGAACTTTCTTTAGGCCATGGGTGGGTTTTCTTCCTCCTACAGAGCTACTATGAGCTGTTTTTACATGCTGATAGAGGTCCAGAAACACTGAGCCCAAGTCCTCAGCCCTGAAATCTGGAAGAACTCAATTGAATCCACCCAAGCCCATTTATCCCACCCTCAGGGACAGACAGTGTGCTTTGCAGAACTTGATACGCCAACTTTATACTGTGTTGTTACTGGTCTTGTCCTGCTGAGTCTCTGTACCCCCATGGAGGACTTGATTACAGGTTCCTTGCTCACAGGCAGCATCCATTCCAGACCCAACCTTCAAGCTTTTCCTGTTCTTCTCAAATGTCTGAGTCTTCTCACTGGTAGCAGTTGCAACAAGTTTCTTTTAGCGCAGTGGTGGGATGCTAACATTTTTAGTGCCAAGCGTTCAGAAGTTCCAGGATCAGATTCCCATCTCCTGCCCCACGTCCATTGTTTGCAGGATGTGGCTTTGTTACCGACTGTGAAGGGAAGCACAGAAGCAAAATACCTGGGGAAAGACCATCCCAACAATGTTTCCTGCATCCTAGGAAGGAGAGACCTACCCACCTATGTTCTTCAGTTGCTGCCAGTAACCACGAGGGAAGATTCTTAGACCATTTCCAGATGAGTGTATTTTTATGATATTCCGATCTTTTGCAACTCTGAGTTTTGTTTGGACCTCTGAACTCTCCAGAGCCTGACACATGAATAGCGGTTCTGGCTTTCCCATGGTGGCCTATTGTTGCTAACAGTATGAGTATTGTGACATTTCATGATCTGAAAATGCCCTGATTCTGGAGTAGGAATTTCATGAAGTCCCAAGCTAGAGATGTCCCTTACTTTCCTTGCCCAGGTATGAGTACCTACATTTATTTTTATCTGTAAGATTGTCTACCTTTGTGATATCTTTCAGCTTTCAACAAGAGAATACAAAGACTGTGAGGAATCTAAGAAGTGAAAATTTTACCTTGAGGCGGAAGAGCCACAGCCTGTTTTTTAATACCAGTTTTATTGTTTAAAATATTTGAGAGAGGTAAATCACATGTTTTGCAGTTTAACATGCTGAGACAAGGAAAGAAGAAAGTGGAATAATCCCATATTTCTTCTGGAAAATCGCAGACTGGGATATGAGAATGTCTGCAAGGCTGTACATATGCAGTGAGCTCAGGATGCTCAGGATACATTACCATGATGGCAAGAGCTTTTACCTGCACAGCAAGTTCAACCCTTTCATAATACATATACAAATCACCAATGCAACATATCTGCTGTAAAACCACCATGTCCAGGCTGTGTTAACTTTCCTTTTCCAGTGCAGCAGAGCTGGGGTTTGTTTGTCCCAGGGCTGGACATTCTGCAGCTGCTTTTCTGGTGGGAAGTCCTGGCTAAATTATTAAATTTTTGTTTTCCCCTCTGGATGAATTTTTGGGGCAGCAGAAAAAGACATCTTTGTGGAAAGTGAAGCTGTCATAGGCGTACAAAATCAGCTTGTTTATCAGGAAAGAAGGAGTGGAATAGATGAGTTAGAGGGGTACTTCTTCTCTGTAAAAACTGCTAACTGTAAAAGTGCTGCATGGGATGAAGATTATGGTTTCAGACGCACCTTCATCCCTGGTGGCCTGCAAGTTAGAATCCTTTCAGGATATGTGTCTGACTACTTGTGTCTTTGGACCATAAACCGGAAGATTACCTCCTTTAAAATGCACCAGAATGGCCAGCAATGCAAATCCTCACCTAGGTTAGGCATGGCAGCGTGGTGTCTATGGGGTCTGCATCACGCAGCGCTAAAATTTGTGGCTTCAGTTTTAAATTTGACAGCAGAAGAATCAGCCTACCTTGACCTGGGAAATCTTTGCAGTATAGCTCTCCCTCTGTGCTGTGATTCATATGGCTATGAATCTCCCTAAGCAGGCTGGGACGAGACGGCTCTGTCAGCAATGTCAGAATTAGTAGCAGTTGCAGGAAGAATGGATAAATATGCTTTAGCTCAACCGCAAGTCATCGGTAACATTCCTCCAGAAGAACATAGGAATCAGTCCATGACATCCAGTGCTCTGCTATCACAGGCAATATGATAACCATAATCAGTTTATTAAGCTACATCTTAGAAATGTACTCACATAGTGGGGATAATTCCTTCTATTCCAAGAATCACTGGGTTAAGTTTCTAGGCTGAGTTAAGAAAGGTCAGGTTAGATGATCGTAGGGTGCATGCTGACTTCAATGTCTCAAAATCTCCGTAGGGATTTAGGAGGAGCCAACAGATTTTCACTTGTAAGTTAGGATTTAAATAGAGATTTGTCAATGTGCTCCTCTCTCTTGCTTTCTCTTTCTTCTTCATACCAGTTAGTCAACATCAGTACAGAAATATTTATTTTCTTTCCCTTTCTTTCCTTCATTTTGCCCCACTCCTCATCCCTGTTTCCTCTGTCTTTCAGAAGAGCAAAACAAAAAAAAAAAGACAGAATAGGGGAAGCAATACAAGTGGGGATGAAACATCCATTATGTAGCAAAGCACAGAAAATTGCAGGTTTGAAGTGTAATGTCTACTAGTACTTTCAAGTGCAATCTGTATCACACAGACTCTAGAGCCCATGTTCCATCATGGGATGCACAGAAACCATAACAAGGCTGGTCAGAGTTCGGGACTGGTGCTATTTTTTTGCTGTCCCTTCAGGCAGAAGTGTCTTGAAGGTGCTTTGGCTATTCCCCTCCCTATTGAAAACAGCATCTGGCTGTGGAAAATATGGATAAACTTTCTGTTAGCTTTAATTAATGAAGATTTGGAGGGGTCATGTACAACCAAGGACTGAGAGACAATAAAACTGTTCAAACTTCATTCATGTTGCATAGTAGCAGTGTGCTCACAGTCAGGGACCTATGTCTGGAGACATAAATGTGGGATATTGGTAAGAATTTGGCACTTCTCATTGATAAGATTAATGCTAAACTGTCCCTGCTGAAAACCTTTAAGTTGCCTTTAAAGCAACAGGCTTTCTTTTTTCTTCTTCTGCAATATCTAGCTCACACTCACACTGGGAAAAACGTAAAAGCTTCAGTTTGATGCCAGTGACAGTATTGAGCAACTTGGCAAAGACTCATGGAAAAAAAAAGAAAAGCCAAAGCCTTTAAAAATAACAACAACAAAAATACAGAATCCCAAATAAATTCTGTGCCACTGATTGAGAGTAATGCATTGGCCATGGGCTACTGCAAATTTACAGAGAAACTGGTTGGTCTCGTCTGATTTATTCAGCAGATAAGCCACAGTCACTTTATGACTGAACACTGAGTTCTTTGCTTGCCCTCAAATTATTATTGAGGTCAGCAGAGGTATACTGATCCAGGCCAAGTGAGAATCTGGCACAAGAGGACCTAGTACTACAGCTACATTTTCCATGATTTTTTTTTTTTTTCAACAGAGAGTGCAAGTTTCAAAAAGAAAATACTACTTTCCATGAAAAATGGATGAGTCAGCATAATAGAGGCAGACAGAAAGACAGATAAAATGGTTGAAAGAAGATATGTCAGCTTTGTTTGACATACACTGGAACATTTCTTTGTCTTAAATCTGTCAATATTTGGTCAGTATGATGCAAACATGACGAGCTGACACTGATGAGCTGTTTATCATAGAAGCCGAGGAGATGCCAACTCTTTCCTTCCTCTAGATTTTCAGGTGAATTCTCTAAGCATTAGGCTACGGATTCAGCTTCTGTTTTGCTGATCCTTCTTTTCCCTGCCCAGCACTATCTTGAACAGAAGGGACAAAAAAATAGTTTGTTCATCTTCCTTTGTCCAACTCTGGTGTCAGGACTGAAGCTCTGAATCCTCAGGAATGGTGTGAGAACTGAAGCCAGCTCTCCTGCTTTATTTTCAATGACATATCAAAAAACCACGCTTTGGTGTACCAGGATCTCCTCCTCTAGTGAGTCTCTTGAATATCGTAGTCCCTGCCACTGAATTGCACCAGTATATTAGTCAAGGTGTGAGTACACCTGTATCAAAACTAGCGTGGTCAGCAGGACAAGGGCAGTGATCCTTCCCCTGTGCTCTGCATTGAGGAGGCCACACCTGGAGTATTGTGTTCAGTTTTGGGCCCCTCAGGTCAGGAAAGAGATTGAAGTGCTGGAGCGGATCCAGAGAAGAGCAACACGACTGGGGAAGGGACTTGAGCACAAGCCCTATGGGGAGAGGCTGAGGGAGCTGGGCTTGTTTAGTCTGGAGAAGAGGAGGCTTAGAGCTGAGCTCAGCACTCTCTAGAACTACCTGAAGGGCAGTTCTAGCCAGGTGGGGATTGGTCTCTTCTCCCAGGCAGTCAGCAATAGGACAAGGGGCCATGGGCTTCAACTCTGCCAGGGGAAATTTAGGCTGGAGATTAGAAAGCAATTCTTTGCAGAGAGAGTGGTCAGGCATTGGAATGGCTGCCCAGGGAGGTGCTGGACTCACTGGCCCTGGAGGTTTTTAAACTGAGATTGGCCATGGCACTTAGTGCCATGATCTAGTCAATGGACTGGAGTTGGACCAAGGGTTGGACTTGATGATCTCTGAGGTCTTTTCCAACCCAGTCAATTCTGTGATACGTGTTTTGGACTAAGTCCTTCAAGAGATTTGCTCAGAGGAACAGCTACAATTAGACATTGAATAGGCCAAGACATAACTTCTGGGTCAGCAGGGAAAACGCTTGTGTAAGTAGGAAGCACTGAGAAATAAATTTCAGTGCTATATTTTTTTGTGTGGCTATCCAAAAGATTTGACCCACTCAATGGAAATTTCTTCCTTGGAAGGATGATCATTTACTTGTTATGCATAGTCATGTACTGGTCCTGCATATGGGGTGCAATTAAATTTTGTTATATGGTTCCCTCCTGCCCTCAGTTTACAGAAGTTGAAGGTTTTGGTTTTCTCTAGGTTGTTGGAGGTGAAGGAACAGGGGATGTTAAAACAACCTGTGTTTTGGTTTGCCCCTCTTTTTCATGTCCAAGTCTCACCTATTCACCCTGGACCTGTGCGATCAGTGAAGAGAAACATGCAGCCTCAGGAGGCTAATCACACAAACTTAGAAAACTGGTTTGGGCAGCAATTTCTCTATTCTCTACATTGACGAAGGTTGACTAGCTCACATTCAGATGTCTAACTTGGGTGTATAAAAATACGGCAGATGAATGCCAGCCTGTATGTCTGATATGTGCGTGGGGATTAGCAAGGTAATGAAATGTGCCATCTGCTTTTTGTCTTTCTCCTGGGTGGCAGATTTAATGGGGGACTTTTATCCTGGTCTTCAAGATGATTTTGCAGCAAATAGATGTAGTTATCGGCAGAAGGAAGGTGTCTGAGGGATGGCAGGAAAAACTTGTTTTGGTAACAATGTTATAATCTTACTAGTATAGTTATTAAAAATGTTCTGCTAGTAGTTATCAGGATGTTTAGCTTCCTGAAATTTGGATTTATTTAGATTTTTTTTACAAAAATAATTTTAAGAAGTGAAATTAATGGCTACATTTATTTTTAAAAAAGAAGATAAAAATAATCTGAAAATTTAGAAAATAAGAAAAAGTAATCTGTACTGAGTTCTGGGAAAGGAAAACAATTGGGAAATGTTAGTATTGCTTCAAGAATAATTTTCTAAACCTCCTCAGAACACAAACTAGATTTTGTTCAACCTTTAACTAAATCACCTTTTGATTTCAGACTGCTCAAAACTTTCGCCTCTGCAGGTTTTCTGGGGGATCTTGGAAACAGGACAGTTCTTCAGGAGAGACTGTTTTTATAGTGTATTTGGACTTGGGAAACAGAAGTCTCCAAATAATCTGAGCTTATGTGGATTCCTCATGTGGATTCCTGACCCACCTTTCAGTGTAACTAAGCCAAATTCTCATCTGGTCTATATCAATGTCAAAGGGGTACCTACAACTTATACCCACTGAGGACCTGAATCAAAATATTCGCACATTAAAATGCAGATTAATCATCTAGAGGCGCATTAGTTGGCTACTGGTATTTCCCAAGAAGTTCTGTAAATTTAAAAGTTGAACGAGAAGATATATTGCCTTAAGTTTCAGGTCCTCTTTCTTTCCATTATCTCAGTGCATTGCTCAAGTGACCCTCCGATGGTAATACACATAAATACATCAGAGACGTGCCCAGTCATTGATTAAATACCCTGATAATTTTGAGGGCCTCCGACATATAGTATTTCACGCTATCACAAACACTAATGCAGTCAACCAGTAGCCACAATCAATTACTCAGAGCGGCTGCACTCGTGTTCCTTCTCCAAAGTTTCTTGATTAGGTGCCAACTACGTTAAAGGCCTATCACTTTCCAAAGCCAGAAAAAAAAAAGAAAACTCCCACAGTGATATCCTCTAAAATAGATATAAACACACTGCCTGCATGACTAGCAATGAAACAGACCCTGACTGAACTCTTGTGCCCGGGGTTGCTAACAAATAGTTAACCCTCTAACCCATTCTGCATCCTACTGATGGATTGAGAGGACAAACTTGGATAAAGCAACCAAGTGACTGGGAACCACAACCAGTTCCAAGAACACTCTGGGACCAGAAAGCTCTGGCTGGGTAGGATTTCAAGGTCTTGTCCACAAGGATCCACAATTAAAATTTCTTGTACTAAAGTTTCATGGTGAAATAAAAACCCTGAGATTCCAATGCTTCCCCACTCCCCCACCCCTCCACTTCTAAACACCACTCACAACAGAGCATGACAGAAGGAGTAGAAAAACTCCAGTATTTTGGCAATCAGCACTGCCCTGTTTTACATATTTCAATTCTATTTTTTGGAAGAGCTGTGAGCCTCTCCTCCTATTTTTTCTCTTGTTCTGTCTTCAGTGAGCTTGGCTGTAGAATTGCAGTGTTCAAGTTATTTGCATGCATAGAAAATGATGCTTAAAGACTAGAGAACTAAAGGTCTTTCTCTACTCAGTTTTAGGGGTGTAGTGACATATGCAGAGAATTGATAATGTCACACCATTTCTTTCCTTTTCTCTATCCTAGTTTCCTTTATTATATTTTGTTTGTGGCCTTCAGCTGTCATGGGGTGTTATCTGACAAGCAAGAGCTGGTAATTTGGGATGCTATAAATTCAAGCATCACTCCCATCTTGGCAGTCTGTGCCTCCTCCAGAGATTATCAACGCTCCAAATAGAGCGGGCAGAAGAAATGCCTTGGTCTCATCTTCTCCAGATCGTGGCTTGGATTTGAGTGAGGTCGTTTCTTATGAAAGGGTTGAGGCCTGTCAATCTCCCTGTGGCCACCTTTGCTAGTGGACAGAAAGGAACTCGTTCCTGTCCTTCATTTCAAACACGTATTATAACTTCAGAAGCACGGGGAGCAACATCTGTACTAGAGCAGCCAACACTTCACCCATCTGCAGGTGGGGAAACCAAATTATGGGACAGAACTTCAAGCTGCAAATGGGTTATGCCTCCTGACTAAAAATTACACCAGATGGTGAATTTTAGTTTGCTAGACAGGGAAATCTTATCCTTGTACTTTACTTGTTAGTGTATTAGTGCTGCTGTTCTCACTTCCTTGGAGCTCCACAGGTGATTTCTGCAGGCAACCCCTGTGCAAGTGGCTCTGAACAATGTTTTTAGAGATATGTGGTTATTAATATTTAGGATCTGTGGGCAGAAGGAAAAAAAGAACCATAACAGCTCACCTTTTTCCTTCCCATTTATAGAGTGAACAAACTTGAATCCTTACAAAACATGATGGGATTTAATGCTGGTTTTGGCCTTGCCTTTGTGTTCATACATGACAGCTAAACAGGAACTGTTGATCAAATTTCTTGTTTTATTTCATTTAAATGTCAAAAACCAGAAGATTCCTTTCCCCTAAGAAATGTTCCAATCTCCATGAAATTTTCAGTGGGAAGCAAACTCTTCTGCTGGGCAGGATGAGATGGCCAAAGCAAAAGATTGAGTCATGTCACCTCCAATTTAGAGAGCTGGGTCAGGACAATCCCATGAAATATGTAAGAATTAATTTCAAGTCCTTCATGGGCAGAGCTTGGATTTGTGTCCCCAGAAATTGCTTTCTGAACCCCCACAGTAGTGAATGCCTGGATATTGTCATACAAGTGCTCCCCAAAAGCTTCTCAACCTGCTGTGACGATACGAACATGTTTTGAAGAAGGTAAAAGCAATGTCCTTTCATAAGCAGACAGTTTCTCTCCCACATTAGCTGTCTGTGGGAAGCTCATTCCATAGCCTCATCCCTCTTTGGCAAGATCAGGGAGGTTTCTGGCCAGCATAGTTACTAAGTAGTGGATTCAAGGTGTTTTGATTTGCCCTTGGCCTTCGTTTCACTCTGATGTTCCCTCTGCTTCCCTTATTAGCTGTGTAATTAGGCAGGGTAAGAGCGCCTACAGCTGCAAGTGTCTTTGGAGATGTGATAAATTTTTTAAAGAAAATCTTGACAACCCATAGCTGGAAACTGTGTCTTTGATGGAAAGAAAAATCATTGTAGCTCATTTCATTGAACATGTAAATATGTGCTTTGCTGATGCCCTTAAGGACTGTCCTAACTTTAACCTTGTTTAGCCTTGGAACTTTCTTTTAACTTCAGTTGGAACAGAGGCCTGTGGTGCAACATGTAGGAACATGCCAATGTGTTTTGTTGAATGAAACATTAAATTAATGAATGAGGAGGAAACACTAAGTAAATGGAATGAGGAGGAAACAAATAGGCAGGAGAAATCAGACCACAGTGTGTTGGGCCATGGTAAAACAACACTTTGTGACAATCAGAGAGTTCCTGTACTGGGGAAATAAAGTGCACAATTTTTCTGCCAAGAAAAAAAAAGAGAAGACTTTTTGATTTCAGCACTGCTATAACTTCCTGTTCATACATATGGTCCTATGTGCTTGAGAAACAGGTCTATTTTTAATCTGTTTTCTGGAAAAACTGAATAGATATGTTGGATGCCAGGTGTGCATATAGGAAATTGTCTCTTTCCTCTTCTTTTGAACCAAAGGTCAATAATATCTGTGTTTAATTGCAAGGTACAAAACATAATGATATTGAGTACCTATAGGCACGGGGAATCAGTCAGACTGACAGAGGATGGAGGTTTCCTACTAATATCCCCACGGAGGCAATATGGTTCTAATTCAACCTTTTATTATTAGAGACTAGAGAGTTGAAATGTGGTGGCAGAAGTACAGACAGACAGACAGATAGACAGAAAGCCTTTGAAGTCCCAGATAGATCCTTTTAGACTCAACATCAACCAGCCTAATGTTGCACACTGGAAAAATTGGATAGAATTCCTCTGACTTCTGCATCTAAGCTTGTTGCTTCAGGCTCACTTCAAAGTCACTGTTACCAAAAGCAGCTAGAGTAAAATTTGTCTCATATTTTAGCAGAATTCTGCAATAGGTCCAAGGAATATCACTCTAAAACCCCTGTGATTCTGTTAGGCATAAAGTGAGTGCAAAGAGAGCTAGAGATATAAAAGATAAGCTTTTAATGTGAGGTGAGAGACTTTTCTTCTTATGCAAAAGAGTGTAACCATTGTTCCTTCCATTTCATCTTTCATATCTCCTATCAAGAGTATCTGTATGTAGACAGAGTTTCAAACTAAAAGGAAGAGCTGATGTTACCAGCCTTGTTCTTGGTAGCAGAGAAGACTTCCATGCCAGTCATAGCAGCACTTGACCTAATCTGGCTCCCTCTCACATCAGCCACATCTGCCACAGCTGGTGTTTTCCGTTCTGCTTCCCTCTGGGTGGGATTTATTCCCAGGAGAGGATAACCAAGACTTTCCATACTCCTTTCCCAGCTGCATTTAGGCCTTTCAGTTTATGATGGCTCAAAAGTGTTTCCAGATCTTTATCAAAGCTTGCTTCCTCTATTTTACAGCTGTAGTCCAAGGTAGCAGGTCTTTCAAGCCATTCTGGCAAGGATTTCACTGCCCAAAATTCATGCTGCCCATTCCAGAGTTTCTCTTTCTTAACTCCCAGCAATTGCTTGAGCTAAATCCACAAATATGTGTTTATATGACTGATGTCAAGTGCAGGGATCACTCACCACCCATAAGTGGGAAAACCGTGCATCCCCTCACAGAACAGGACTATGGAGATGCGACAATCCCGTGTCCTCAAAGATTCATTTTCTTTAATTCTTCTTACTCTTTAGTAAACTGTTGATGAGTCTCCTGGATGCTCTTGTAAAATAAGGAGACTCAATATGATAAAATGGTAAGTATTTTCAAAATCAAGCACACATACACAGATATAAATTAGATTGCAATGCTTGTTGTGGGGGATGTGTTCCTCTGGTGTAAAACCATTATCTTTGCAAGAATTTTATTCATTTTACTCATATATATATATATATAGGACACATCGTAGCATTTGCAAATATTACAACTCTGTATGAAATAAAATCACAGGAGGTGTCTGTCTGACTTAATTTCACATGAACTAAGCATTGCAGGAAAGATTTCTGCTCAGGATTTGTGGCTTGGCTGCTTTTCAGCCCATGCAGCATGACAGGGAATCCTAGGCACTGGTCTGAAGCATCAGCCCAAGCTTCCTCAAGGACCTAAACTTAAGCACTGGACTCAGGTTTACAGACAAACACTTATGTGTGGTCACTATTGTGTGGTTTAGGGAACTTTCTGGAAGCCAAGGAAAGCTAAGCTGCTGTGTAGGTATTGCCTGTATTCCCAGCAGACCTGATTTCTTAATCGCCTTCTCCAGTTATGTGACTCCAGGACTCTTTTGCTTTACCTGGGGAGGCAACTACACCTGAGCCAGGTCTAACCGTGCAGCAAGCTCAGTCCAAGACAGCAATCACACCTCTCTTCTAAGGTTACGGTCTTTGTATTGCTGGCATGGAGAGCCTATTAGGAATGTAGCCAATTGTAGTATTACATGTGCTATTTGTTGCAAAAGAATTTTCTTCTCTTGTTTCTCTAGGAAGTAGCCACAAATGTCCAGTGTAAGGTTACTGGGCCCACACAAAATTTTATCAGATTTTAGAAGCTATTCCTGGAATGCATATTATTTTGTCTTTTTGAACTAAAATGACAGCAGCTCACGTGTCAATTTTCATTTTTCCCTAGGGTTGCTTGAGGAGTTTGAATTTTACCAAGATGTCAAAATTAGAAATAAAGTCTTGGAGACTGGGGAATCACTATTTTTTTTTTTTTTTTTCCCTTGGTGATAGAGCAGAATATTTTTTTCTAAAGTTCAATGCTAAATAATGATAAGGGTATTTGGAAAAAAAAAATAGAATCTACTATAATACTGTGCTGGAGGAAGAGACAAGACAGACTGAAGACATTGCCAGTGCCTACATGTCTGTGAGCTGTTTCATGGTGGTGCTTCCTGGACCAAATCCATCCCAGTGATGTGAAAATCGCCATTGATATCTTCCTTTTCTCTTCTGCCTAAAAAAGTTTGTGTATGAAGACCCAGCTCACACTGACTCTAGCAGCCAAGCTCCTTTGCAACTGATCAAAAGAGAGAATAGGACATCACCCTACATTAGAATGACCTCAACTCTCCTCTTGTGAGGCTGATACAATTGACTCCCACCCCACATCTCCCCACACTCAGGCCTGGGTCTCCTGTCCTTGTAGCAGAACACCCTGCTCTCTTCTTTGCTGTGATCCCAATATGCCAAATGTACCTTTTTGGCCTGACCCGTGTTTCAGGTGTATCTATGTTCAAGGCCAGGTTGGATGGGGTTTTGAGCAACCTGATCAAGCGGAAGGTGTTCCTGCCCAAGACAGGGGGTTGGAACTAGATGGACTTCAAGGTCCCTTCAAGCCCAGACCACTCTAACCATTCTATGATCATTCTGTGATCTATGATTCATGATCTATGATCCATGATCTAGACAGTGGGGGCACAGACCAGGAGATGAGCACATCTTTTAGTCCTCAGCTAGCAACTTCAGTAAGGGGACACATCTACTGAGCTCCAACAGACATCCCTCATTGCTGTGAACCCTTTCTTGTCATGTGAGATGCACCAAGGGTGGGGCATTTCATGTCTAACTCTGTACTTCTACATGACCACTGAAAATCAAGTCTTCAAGCTTCCTTTGTGCTGCTTTACTGTGAATAAAATAACAAGTGTGGTGCTTTGCCCATCTTTATAAAGAATATGAAGTATGAGGTGCTGGTCTTAATGAGGCTCACCTTTAAATTTCAGATCAAATGAATTCTACAGCTGAAATGTTGAGATAACTAGAGACATGGAGTGGAACTCATCTCACCTAATTTTAGCCATTAGTCATTAAACACTGAGTCTCAGCTAAACTAAATCTTAGCTAGACTAGCTAAACATCTAGTCTTTAGATAAACTAAGCTAAACAAAGCAGTTTCATTAGAAATGTGATGTCATCTTCTAGAAGTGCTTTTATGTGTTCATGGAAAAGGAACTATGAATGGCTTAGGTCAGGGTAGATGCCTACTTTCAGACGAGAGAGATGTATCCTACTGTAGTGGTAGAATCATAGAACAATTGGGGTTGGAAAGTACCTCTGGAGATCATCCAGTCCAACCCACTGCTAAAGGGGGTTCACCCAGAGTAGATCGCACAGGAATATGTCCAGGTGGGCTTTGAATGTCTCCAGAGAAAGAGACTCCACGCCCACTCTGGGCAGAGCAGGACAAACACCTCCAACACAATTGCAAGTTGACTCTGCAGCAGCCTATTTCTCTTCATAGACTAGAACTGGACATGAAAAATGGCAATGGTCCTAATGGATAACCCTCAATTTAAAGTGAGAT